>NC_083734.1:11970000-13210000 GCF_028564815.1 Eubalaena glacialis | reverse complement strand
CACACATATGTAACACCCATCTACTCCCCAAAATAGATTTCTCATTGAAAGAAAAAGACTTTAAACCCACTAAGGCAACATCCTGAGCTACATCTGTAAGGACTGCAGAAGTGGAATCTTTGCTAGCAATTTATAAACCTATCTGTTCTATCACTATCTTGTTCTGGTTATCATTTATTTATTTCCACCTAGAAAGTTATTCTGGATGGATGACAGCTATAGGACCACAGGGGAAGAAAAAATTAAAATAGTAAGAGTAGTTTGATTACATGACTGCTGGACAACCACACTGTGTATGAGACGCTTTATGTGTCGTATTGGAGAGAAGACCCTCTCTATCCCCCAATCATACTATTTTGGAAACAACTCTGCCTTAAATTTGTCTCCTACAAATTTTCTGACATTGATCAATTGGACAGCCATGACTATGAAAAATTTATTCTCCCTTTGTTTCAAAGTATATTATTTTACTAATAAATCAGTCACCAATGTCCCTACAAAACATTTGTAGTACTGGAAGTCAGGCTTATTTTTTTTAAGTACTTCAAAACATTAAATATTCAACCTAATTGTGAGATAGTGACAACTAGAAAGGGTCTCACTTTGTATACTATGAGTTCTCTGAATTCTCAGAAAGAACTAGACTAATAAGAATTTGTATTTTTTATAGGGCTCAAATACTTAGTGCGCTTTGGGAAACAGGGAGTTAAAAATCTTTCGGAAGTTAACTTGGTATAAGAGTATGAAAAGCCTCTGTTGCTCTAGTTCTAAGGAAATGCTCTCCTTTTTTTCTAATAAAGCTTTCCGCAGAAGACAAACTCTGTACACAATAAACAGGGTAAGTATAGGACAGAATTACTACAATTCATTAACTCTCAAAAAAGTTACTCATTTTGACATGTAAGGGAAACTTTATTTATGAATGTTAGATGTGCTTCAGAGTGCTGTTCTGTTAAAATTCCATAAAACAAGCCTCGAAATGCAAGTCATTTGTGCCAGCTACAAGTACATAGCTGAAGCAGCATTTCCAGAGAGACTAGGGCAAAGGACAGAACTAACCACAAATTGGCAGAAAAGAAACAAAACATAATCGAGTGTTAATAATTCACCATAGTTACTGCTCTTAAAACCAAAGTAACTAAACAATACGACTGTCATCTGTCTACATTTATGCTTGTTTTCTGCATCTCTACAATGAAGTGTTCAGTGTACACGGATGTGGGCAAAAAAATCAAAGGCTACAGGGCTTTATCTGAAATTAGAACAGTAATTTTAATGTGTACATTTTGATTTTATTATTATGCTTTCTCTATCTCTGCATTATAACCTCTTAAAGGAAGAACACAGGTATTGGTTTATTAAATATTTTGAAGCATTCACATTTTATATTTCCATCATGTGTTTGTTTGTAAGCTTGTTTGTTTCCTGAGTACACTGTAGTGACTGTTCATGTGAATTCGGAAAGAGCAAAATTAGAACTTTGGGGAAAGCCAAAAATAACAGGGAACACCCTCTTGTTCTGTGAAAAACACTGGACTTAGATTCAGCAAACCTAGATCTCAGGCCTAGTTTTCTCCTGGAAGCTCGGGAAATTTAACCAAGTTACTTAACCTCTTTTTTCTCTACCTCTGCAATGGGGATGTCAATACCTAACCCATCCTATCTCATAAAGTGGATATGTGAATAAACTGAGATAACATATGCGGAAAAACATTATAAATTGAACTACTCTGCAGTTGTAATGAATTACTCTTGTCGTACCCCTTTCAAACAATCTCCCATTACTAGCACATAGTGTTTTCAGTACTTGAACATATTTGACTTTCTGGATGATTGAGCATGAAATCAAATCAGATTTGGCTCAGAGTCATTTCTGCAAAGGGATGTAATCATCTTAGTACAGTATTCTGGATACTTTCCCCTAATAAGACCCCCTCTTGAGTAACACATTCCAGTGGAGAGTCTCTGTTGCCAGTAAGTTAGGCTGTGTCCATATAAACTCATATAATCTGGTTCGTATATATAGCATGCCCCAAGACATTTTCAGGCATTACAAAGTCTTGAAAATTACTAACAGTTGTTTTTCCTTTAGTCTTTGGGCAAAAAGTGAGGAAGATCCCTAAGCAAGTCGACATAGAATTACTAATAACTTCATGAGAAAGAAATGAAAGCATGTTTCAAAGTAGCTTTTTAAGACCCAGTGATCATTGATTTGGTTCTTGCATCTCCGACCATGAAAAAGCATTCTGAAAGAAAGGATAGTGGTTCCAGAGGAGGTCTCTGAAGATCTGCCATTGGCTGCTTATAGAGATGAAATTCAAATGCCCTCAGATGAGAAAAAAGGGCCTGAACTCGTTTCAGAGAAGAAATGGTTTAAAGTGGAAACATAAATATTGAATAATAACAGGCATACTATAGACCTTTTCTTTATTTTTTATATTTTTGAGGATAAGAAAAGTGTAATCTATTTTTACTACTACAAATAGTCATGAAAGCACCATTAGATGACATTCTAGCTGAAGAGAAAACAGAAGTTTTGCATTAGTGTGAGGTGTTAATTTATCATTGCATTTAGGTCTACCGACCATTTGAGGGAGTTAGAAGTTAAACAGCTGTATCTCTAGTTGATCTCTGCATATTTTAATCCAAATATGGTAAAGGGCAGGGCTAAAGAAGGGAGTGTCCTTATAATAAACAGGGCTCAGAACTTGTAACAGAAAATTAAAATACACTCCACTCAAGTTCTCGTGTGGTTAACTTTGCACTTTGGTTAAAGTCTCATTTAGATTTAAATTTCTAAACTTTGCTTATGAAATTAAGTTTTCTTTGATCTCCTCTCTTCTGAATTGCAGAAATCAGATAAAACTACTTGATAAAATGATTTCCTGTCACGCTGCTGAAGATCCTATTAAAAAGGTTGCTATCTTTGGAGGAACTCATGGGAATGAACTAACAGGAGTATTCCTAGTTAAGCACTGGCTGGAGAACGGCACTGAGATTCAGAGAACAGGGCTGGAAGTAAAACCATTTATTACCAACCCAAGAGCAGTGAAGGAGTGCACCAGATATATTGACTGTGACCTGAATCGAGTTTTTGGACCTGAAAATCTTGGGTAAGACTATATGTTGTGTTGTGTGTGTATGCATGCACACGTGTGTGTATGTGGATGTGTCTGAAAAGTAGTGTGTGTGAGAGCACATGCATATACGTTTGATATTCATGTTTGTACATATAGTCGCTATTGTGAATAAGATCACTTTCACTTTTGTTATATGCCATTATGAATTACTCAGTTCTCTAAACTGGGCATTCATGTGCTCTTTTATAAACTTTTATAACCATCAGACTGTTCTTAACTGATTTTGTTTTTAAATGTATTCTATACAGACTGAGACAACAGATAACAAAGGTTTTTATTTTTAAGTCGTATCTTTAAAGAAACAGATTTAATAGTCTTTTGCATTAAATGAATGTTTGGCCACTATGCTTGGGTACATATTTGTTAGCTTTCTAGGTGATTTACTACTATGTGTTTTGCAAGTATGTTTATGGTAGTGCAGAAAGTTCTAGTTAAGAAAAGTGCAATGTTTCAGTTAATATTTGTTTAATGAAAGAGTGAATAAATGTCTATCATCAGAAAACATTAGACCGCTCTGTGATCTGAGGAGTAGATGTACTACCTTCAGTAATGGATCACTAAGACCTGAATTTTCTGAATTTAAATTACAGCTGATGATACATTGCATGCAGTGTATGCAATCATAACACTCTAGGTATGTCCTTATTATTTTTGCCTTTTTTTTTACATCATTATAGCTACTACGGTAGATATATAGGCTTCTAAGCTTTTTACCACTTCTTTCTTTCATTTACATAAAAATATTATTAAACACCTACTCTTCATGGGGCACTGTGCCAGGTACTGTGGGAGTACAAAGCTATGTACAAAGTGGTTTCTACTTTCAATGGGTTGGCAGACTACAAGCTAAGATATAAGTCATGCACAGGAACAACTAATGGAGCACCACTTCATGTACTCATTTTCTATTAAATCCTAATTTGAGTTTAAAGGGTTACTTAATCTCATCACAGATCAGAAGATGGTTACTACATTTATACAAATTTGCCTCACTTTATGGAATAAATTCTTCTGGGGCAATTTTACATTAGCCATAGCTTGCGTATCAGGCCATGTTCTCACTAACATAAATTTCAATTTCAAAAATGCTTTATCTTCATGACTGAGGTTATGTCAACACAATTAAGGTTTATCTATTCACCTAAAACAGCTATTAACTAACTCATATTACAAGTAAGGATTTCTTGAAGAATAACTGTTAGTTGGCATGTTAACTTCCCAAATAACTCTGAGATGAACTAGAGTGAGTTTTCTTATTATGACCACTCAATAACATGCATTTCAATGAGAGTAGTCTCTTAAATTAAATTCACTTTCTACTTCTTGCATTTAACACTTATCAGAGGCTAGACAGTTCTCTCTCAGGGTGGTTATGGAAACTTATGAAATAGATAAGTTAATTACCTTCTCCCATCTTCCCTCTCCCAAATTTTGCTGCTTTTCCTCTATTCGTTATCTCAGTGATGTCACGATTACCCACCAAATCACCTATGGAAATCATCTTAGAACGTTCCCCATTCTTCATCCCCTACGTCTAGTGGGTTACGAAGTCTCCCAATTATTCAAGTATTGAATAGTTGTAGGTATTTTGCAAATCCAGTCTTCCTCACCATTTTTACTGCCTTAGTTTACTTTTTGTATAGGTAGTTAGAGTAGCGTCCTAAAGAATCTTTCTGCATCCAGCCTTACTCCAATCCTCCCTACCATGTATTGTCTGTATGGCACTAGCCATAGGGATCATCCTAACATGCAAATCTTGTCATGTCTTTCCCCTGCTAAAAATTCTTCAAAAATCTCCTATCCAGAATAGATTTAAGTAGTTTAGTATATAGATGTCATTCCCTTTAGGATACTTGTTCCTGCCTATTCTTTCAGCTTTATCCTTTGGGACTCTTCCCGTGGGACCTGGATTCCAGGCACAAGAACTCAAAGTGTCTATTATCTTTCAAGACTTCAAGACTTGACCATGAGCAACTGGGTGGCTGTGGTGTGATTTACTCACATGGGGGAGAATGAGAAGAAAATCAGTTGGGGGAGGGGGAGAATTCATGAAGTTGTTGCATGAATTAACTTTTAAAGTGCATATGTATCTTTTAGGAACTATGTCTGGTTGCATATAATAGAAATCTGAAAACAGTGGCTTAAACAAATAAAGGTTTCTTTTTCACAAGTAATAAGTCCAGAGGTAGGCAGTCCAGGGCTGGTACAGTGGCTCAATGATATTATCAGTGCCACAGACACCTCCTATCTTCCCACTGCACTAGCCTTGATACGCATCTTTTGTCCCATAGTTGAAAAATGGCTGCTCCACTTTCTTGACTGATTTCCAGGCAAGAATTACCCAGGCGCAAACTGTAGGTCCTTTGAAGATACTAACAAAAACAGTCAGAGAATGGAAATAAATGGAATTAGAGAGAAATGTGGTTGAATGCTTTAATGAGGAAAAATAAATTTAAATTATCATGTACATTAAGAAAAAAATGTATCCTAACCATTGAGGGTGGGGCAGGTAGAGACTCATTTGAGAATTCAATAAAAACTATCAACCGTCATCCCAGAAAATGCATGTATGCATATACCTGCAAATTTTTGCATTTTTGCAGGGTCTAAAGACTCTTCTCTGTAAAGCTTGACCCTGAACCACTAGTGGTTCCTGGACACCACTTAAGAATCCCTAATTAGATGATGTGAGCACCTAAGTTTGACTATTTTTGTGCACTAGAACTAGCTATAGTGCAAAAAAAAAAAAGAAAAATAGGTGCATTTGATGGTCTAGTTCCATTATAGCCTAGTGTACTTAACTACTAAGAGACTGTTGATTAAATTAATGGAAGAATTTTGTTCAGGGTTGAAGTCAAATGATAAACTGAAATGTCCTTCTTGTGACCAGCCACATAAATGAACTATTATTTGCAAGCATGTCAATGCAACATTACATGGAATCAAATGGAAGGAAAAAATGTAAATTTTCGATTATAAAGTTTTCAAATAAATTTCCAATTCCTTCACAGATTTTTCATATTAAAGGTTTGGCAACTGGTTTCTTATATACTGTGTTCTTATTGTATATTTATGTTACCTTAGCCACAGATGTTGTTAATCTTTTTCTCTCTGCTAATAACAGCAAAAAAATGTCAGAGGATTTGCCATATGAAGTGAGAAGGGCTCAAGAAATAAATCATTTATTTGGTCCAAAAGATAGTGAAGATTCCTATGACATTATTTTTGACCTTCACAACACTACTTCTAATATGGGGTGCACTCTTATTCTTGAAGATTCCAGGAGTGACTTTTTAATTCAGATGTTTCATTATATTAAGGTAATGTCAATGTTATTAATTTACAAGTTAGTATAGGACCCATAATTTTAAGTCACTTATAGATGTGAAACAACCAGAAAAGGGTCAGGAGGGAGGGTCCAAGAGAAATGGGGGATTGGGAGGAGCACCAGAATAGAGGTAGGAGTGACAGGCAGGAGAAAAGGAGAAGAAATGAGTAAAATAATAAATGCAATGAATAAAATAATAAAACATACGGACCATTGTGTCTATAAAATTTTAAATCTTTTATCAAGACAGCCACCAAATCATAGGGTATTTGGTAAAATTAATACCAAAATTTTAAATGGTATGGTTGAAGTGGCTCAATTACCATTTTAGGAAGCTCAAAAAATAGTCATTTAATGTTGACTAAAGACCAATGATAAAAAGATTGGCTCTCTTTAGTCCTGCCCTTGTCTCCATTTGATTCAGATACCCTAACATACATCTGATCTTTCAGTACTTCATACAGCTAATCATATTAAGGCTCAAAAATCTACAAGATGAAAAAATCAGCAATCCATTGCTATACCTAGAGAAAAACTGCTAGAGAATAATAAGCAAACAAGAACACAAATAATAAACTGTATGATTATTTTTATATAAAGGATAGCCTTCCTTCCGGAGAGCTGGTATGAGCTAGTATGATTTAATGGAAAGAGTGTGACCCATATAGCCAGTGCCTGGGTTCAAATCCTGGCTTTCTCTCACTAACTTTGAACAAGATATTCAACTCCCAAAACATTGCTTTCTTCATTTTATAAAATTGACATGATAACAATACTTACCCCATATGGCTGTTATAAGCCTTAAATGAGATAAAATATTTAATGCACTTAGCTGAATGCCTGGCAGATAGTAAAGATTAACTATTAGTTTTGTTTCCTTGAATTTTTGGCGTTGACTAAATAGTAGTTCTGGTAATAGATCATAATGCAGCTATTCTTTGTTGCTGATTGAAGGGAGAGCTGAATACTTTGCTTGCCAGGCACAGAAGCAGCATGTTATCAAAACTGGGTGGGCCGTCTTGAATTCTCATTCAGATAAGTGGAGGTAGGGGGAGTTACCCGACATCTGTAGGGACCTGGCCCATAGGGGTAGAAAAAGAATTCTTTAAGAGACCAATACTAAGCTAAATAGTAAGTGTAACCAGTGGTGAAAACAAAAATAACCAAATCCATTCAGAAAAAGAATTTATTCATATTCTTTGTTTATGGTTCTGGGGAATTGTTTAATGTACATTTTATCCAGAAAGCTATGTATAATCCAATTTTATATGTAATTCATTTATGTGCTTTCAAAGCTTTAATAATACCATCAGATTTTAGAGTGTGTTTCACAAAGCTGTCTTACTAATCTTAGTTGATGAAGTGAAACATATTGAAGACATTATTGACTCTCTAATAGCAAAGAGAACAAGGCATATGGTCTTTACATAATAAGAAAAATGTTTTAAATTCTTTTCAGACTTCTTTGGCTCCATTACCCTGCTATGTTTACCTTATTGAGCATCCTTCCCTCAGATATGCAACCACTCGTTCTATAGCCAAGTATCCTGTTGGTAAGTCATATTTCCCACTGTCACAACTAAACAAAATATGTCTCAGATGAAACTCTGAGAAAATTAATTTAAAGACTATTTATAGCTACTTTGCTTATCATTATGGCTTATAATTGTCAAGTAATAAGCAAACTATCTCCAGGCAGTCTCTAACTATATCAGATTTCCTCAATTTCATTGAGCAGCTTTCTACATTCCAGGAAAAAACACTGAGCTGAGGGAATTTGAATCTTTTATAATGGACAGTAAGCAGCCTGCCTTTTGCTTAAGAAAGACACCATCCCTATCTTCCAAGGCTATTTACTATACAAACATTCTTTAAAAAAATAATCTGGAGCCAAGGTAGTCAGTATCTTGCTGGCAAGATGTGCAGAAATACAAAAGACCCATGGAAAATTCTCTCCCAACATCCCTCTTAGCACCTGCTTTACAGTAGAGTCTCTGGTAACCTGTATTTGTTATCCATTCACTTGTTTGCCCTGTCAGTTACTGGGCTGTGAATTCATCTTTACCTTCTGGTAACCTCCAACATGCAGCTTTGCACTCTCACACACCCTCCGAGACAGGCAGTCTCTTTTTCTATATTCCATTCTCTTTCCTGAGTGACCTATTAGCATAATTGTTTGCAGACCACACTATAATCATTAAAATTGCTGTCACAACTTAAAATCTTTTTTGTCAGATCTCAGGTGGTTTAAATAAGAGAAATTTAATTTGAAAACAAGTTGTCAAACAATAGAAGCAAATTTAAAGTTATCTTGGTTATTCAATTATTGATAATTTTGGTGCATAATCAAGGGATCAGTTGAGGCAAGCTAAATAGCCAAGTATAGATAATTATTTGAAACAAACCAAATGCTTGACAATAATGGGTAAAGTTCCTTTTTCTCTGTGACACCATATAAAGCATAGGATTTCCAAGTCTTGAGAGAGCAATCTTGGTCTATTACATTTATGGGGCAATGCTGCTCTTAGGTAGAACAAATATCTACTGATATGTTTGGCTCTTAAAAAGAGAGCCAAATCTTTCAAAGGTTTCAATATGGGGGAGTATTAAGATCATCATAAGTAATTAGAAATATTATATGTTCTCCTTTCAACATTACTATTTTATTTGGAATATTTTTTATATCATCCAGTCATTGGGGGGAAAAACACTTAAGATCAGAGAGACACTCTCTCCAACTCAATGTTTTATAATACTCCTATGACTTTAGGTGCCACAAGATGTTCATTGTCATTTCAAGCATCATATGCCAACATGACAATATCTAGTGGAAGAAAGGAGACTCTCAGGAACTCCCCTGCAGACCTTCCATTATGGCCAGTTGCTCAGAACTGGGTCACATATCCGTTCTTAAATTAATTACTAGGGTTAATGAGATTACTATGATTGACTAAAACTATTCTACATTTACCCCTGAGTTGGATACCCCAACCAAAATCAGGACTCTGTCAGCAAGGAGTAAGACAGAATGAATTTTGGGTAGGCAACCAACAATGTCTTCTACAGTACACATACAGACATATCCACGAACACATTTTCACACATTTGTACAAATCATTTATGTACTGATGCATACCTTAACCACACTTATGTCATATACTTAAGTATATCCAGGAAAGCTAAGCACAAAAATGAAAATGAAGATAAAAGAGAATACAGTAAGATTTTGTGAATTGAGAAATAACAGAAGTGAATGAAAATAGAATAGGTGGAAAAGAATGTATATGAATTGGTGGAAGAGAGTGGATGATGCTATACTTGGTAAATGGTTCTATAAATGGATAAGATGATGATTGGAGTGATAACAGTGTGGGAGACTTGGACAGGAGGGAAGGGACTAGATAAGTGGTTTAGAGAAAGAGTATTTTGTAGGTTTATGGATGGATGCTTGACAGCCACAGGAAGTAGACCTGATAGTACAGGCAGAATTTTATTGGGGTGAGAAGAAATGAATACAAATTTTTTCTACAGAAAATTAAAACCATTGCACTATCATGTTGGGATGGGTTGCTATATTAAGGGCAAGAATGTTGCTCTAGGGTCACATAGATTGTCATTTGACTTAAATCCATGGCTCGTTTAGTCTAGATTTCTATTACTAAATATTATAGATGTGTTTTCTCCTACAAGCTAAATGTTAGGTCTGTGACAGTTTCTCTTTGTGGCCACTTATTATTTTGTCAGTATATATTTGTCTACTCCTTTTACTATATTATTACTTTTTAATATTTTGACAATATTGAAGGAAATTTAAAGAAAAAAGACCCCAAAACCTTACTACTGTAACACAACTCTTTGATTTTTTTCCATGTTCTCTCCCAGTCTTTATTTACTATGCATATAACTTGTACATGTAAATGTTCTGCTTTATTTTTTGCCTAACATTAGGTCTCAAATATTTTCCATAATGCTGCATGGTCTACCTGTTTAATCATTTTTTTATAAATTTATTTATTTTATTTATTTATTTTTGGCTGCGTTGGGTCTTCATTGCTCTGCGCGGGCTTTCTCTAGTTGTGGCGAGCGGGGGCTATGCTTTGTTGCAGTGCGCGGGCTTCTCATTGCGGTGGCTTCTCTTGTTGCGGAGCACGGGCTGTAGGCACGCGGGCTTCAGTAGTTGTGGCACGTGGGCTCAGTAGTTGTGGCTCGCGGGCTCTAGAGTGCAGGCTCAGTAGTTGTGGCACACGGGCTTAGTTGCTCCGCGGCATGTGGGATTTTCCCAGACCAGGGCTCGAACCCGTGTCCCCTGCATTGGCAGGCAGATTCTTAACCACTGCGCCACCAAGGAAGTCCTCTTTAATCATTTTTAATGATGGGATTCCAGATCTTGATATATGAGAATGCTCGATCTTATATTCTAATACTTATATAACTGTGACTATCTCCCCTTCTGTACCTAGGTATAGAAGTTGGTCCCCAGCCTCAAGGGGTTCTGAGAGCTGATATTCTGGATCAAATGAGAAAAATGATTAAACATGCTCTTGATTTTATACATAGTTTCAATGAAGGTAAGTAGTAGGCAGAAATTGTTTCTTTAATTGTTAGCTTGTGTGTGTGTAAATAAATCAGAAAAGGAAGATGAGATGGAGTACTCATAATGACTTAACCACTAAACATTGAAATAGCAATGGAACCTAGGTTAAATTTGCCATGTTTGTGACACTAGTTGCTTTTTAAAAAATTTAATCACTTCAGCCATTCGTCAATGACCAGTGTAGACACATTCAAGAAAAGCAGCTACCAAATAAAGCTCCCCAAATGAAATCCTCATTTTCCTATTAATATCCATTTTTAAAAGCAAAGAAATACAAACGTCCAATAAACAGATGAAAAGATGTCCAGTATCACTAGTAATCAAAAAGTGCAAATTAAAATGCAAAACCATTTTCTCCCATTAGATTGGGAAAATATTAAAATCTGATAGTATTAAGTGTTGGTAAGGGTGTAGGAAAAGGAGACACTCTCCTTCCCTGCTGGTATAAATTGGTAAAGACACTTAGAGGATAATTTTACAGTAACCACTTTCTAATATGCGCAAATCCTATGACCCAGCAATTCCACATCTCAAAGAAACACAAACACATGCACACCTACATGCCACATACAAGGGTGGTTAGTGCAGCATTGTTTGTAAAGCAAAACAATGGAAATGACCTGAATATCCATCAGTTGGTTAGTTAAATAAAATAGCATGGAAAGATCTTCAAACTACATTGTTAATTGAAAGAAAGCAAGTTGCAGACCAAAACATACAATATGCCAATTTGCTTCAAAATAATAATAATAAACACTTGCTAGAATACACATAAATATATATGTTAGTACGTAGGAACAGTTCTAGAAGAAAACATATCAAACTGATAACAGCAATTACTGGGGAGAGGAGGGGAAAACCAGGTTAATTTTGTTTTAATTGTGTTCAGGAAGAATGATGTATTCATGTATTATTTGTGCAATTACAAAACAGTTAGATGGGGCTGGTGGTGAGATGGGTATATGGATCTCTAGGTACTATCTGCTCATTTATTTGGTAAACCTAAAACTGCAGCAGAAAAAATAATGAAATCTATTAATTATTTTTAAAATAACTTTAAAATTTTTAAGAATTATAATAAAAGTAAAATCAAAGAGGCATCTTATGTAAATAATTATTCATTCATACAGGCAGAACTGAAATTATCGTTGAGGAATGGGCCATTACAGTGACAGAGCTGGTGAATAGTTCAGTGCCTGTGGGGAGTATAATCCCTTAACCTGTTTGTGCACCCTACTGTGATCACAGGAATTTCTTCTGTGCTTGGGAATCCTTTGACTCCAAAGTCACAAAGACTGAAAATCAGCATTTAACCACCTTTGTCTGGGGACAGGTTCTATACCGTCTAATGGACCTGGTGTTGGGAAGGTCATCACTTATTCACAAGAAACCATTCAAATAGTGAGTGTGAGACTATGATGTTAAGAAACAATGCACCCAGGTAGAAGGCCACAAACCTGACTGAAAAAAAACATGGTTTTCAAATCACAATCCATAGATTCCTGCCACAGGGTGGGGATTTAGTAGCTGTCCTAGTAGCTCCGGGACAGCCACCCCACCTCTGCTTCAATCAGAGCAGTTCTATCTGTTTTATCCTTGTAACATTTCATTTAACCAAAGGATTCTGCAATTCAAAATTTTAAAACCAGTATTAATTTAGACTATCCAGTTTGATGGATTTTTAACTAACATGGAAAGAGCACCATTATCCAAAGAACGCTGGCAAAAGGATCATAACCGTCTGAAGAAAAGTCTCTAGAAATGTATAGAAGAGCTCCATTTCTGGCTCTGTGCTACTCAAAATTATTATTAGTGACTTGGATAAGGACATAAGTGACATGCTTATATAAGTGGTAAGTGACAGGAAGCTATCAGGAAAATATCTGGGTTCAAAAGGTGGATCCAAAAAGTTCTGACAATATTTAACAATAATCTAAACCAAATGTTTAAGGTTAAATACATCAGGAACAAAATTTTACTTTCATGTTAAAAAATCCCAGAATGAGGGCTTCCCTGGTGGCACAGTGGTTGAAGAGTCTACCTGCCAATGCAGGGGACACGGGTTCGGGCCCTGGTCTGGGAGGATCCCACATGCCGTGGAGCAACTAGGCCCGTGAGCCACAATTACTGAGCCTGCGCATCTGGAGCCTGTGCTCCGCAACAGGAGAGGCCGCGATAGTGAGAGGCCCGCGCACCACGATGAAGAGTGGCCCCCACTTGCCGCAGCTGGAGAAAGCCCTCACACAGAAACGAAGACCCAACACAGCCATAAATTAAAAAAAAAAAAATGCCTGTAAAAGTGTGTTTAAAAAAAAAAAAAATCCCAGAATGAGGGAGGTGATAGTCTCTTTTCTGCTTGGATAAACAACATTTGGAGACCTCTGAATAAATTCCAAGTCCATATTTCAGGAGAAACATGTATAAAGTAAGGTTAGCCAAGGAGGTAGTTGAGCATGTTGAAGAGTTTGAAAACCATAATAGGAATGATCCCAAAGATGCACATAGAACTTCAGTTTACAAAGTACCTTCACATGTATCCTCGTGTATGTGACAATATGAGTGGAGACTGATAGAATCAAAGATACTTAGACTGGCAAAAAGAAGTCTTAAGGCCAATTTTATTTCAGAGTTTCAGAAGTGTTATATTGGAAAGGAATTAGACATGTTTTCTGTGACTCAGAGGCCAGAATAGAATCGGTGGGATAGTGTTACCTAAAGACAGAAATTTCTGGGACTTCCCTGGAGGTCCTGCGGTTAAGACTCCGCGCTCCCAATGCAGGGGGCCCAGGTTTGATCCCTGGTCAGGGAACTAGGTCCTGCATGCCTCAACTTAAAAAAAAAATCCCACGTGCTGCAACTAAGACCTGGCTCAGCCAAATAAATAAATATTAAAAATAAAAAAGAAAGAAAGAAATTTCTAATTAACGAAGCTGACCAACAATGGAACAGACCACAATTTGTGAGGCTGTTTAAGCAGGAGCAAGACGACCACTTGGTCAGAAAGATACGGAGAATATTCAAGCATCGAGGAAACTTAGGCATTTGAGACTCCTAGCTCTGAGATTCTAAGTAGCAAAAACATGCTCCTTTGTGTTCTACCACTTTCTCCTTTCCTCCCAATGGACCTTCTGGTTTAAAGGTATGACATCTGATGTTTCCATCTTCATCTTGGAAGGTGTGGTAAATTCTAAAAATGGCCACAAATTCTTCCCTTCCCTGCTTCCATGTCCTATCAAGAGATGGTGTCCATTTTCCTACCACGTGAATCTGGCTTGGCCATGTGACACGTTTTGTGCCACAGAAGAGGTTTGAAAAGAACTTGAACATCAGGGCTTGCTCTCTTGCTGACCTTGGGAACCTTGCACTGTCATTCTGTGAATCAGTCCACCCTAGCCTGCTGGATAATGAGGGACTGTGAGGCTGAGAACTGAGACACCCCAGCCAATAGTCCTGCAGCTCCGGCTGACAGCCCGTCAAATGCCAGACATGAGAGTAAAGCCGTCTTAGATCATCCAGCCTCCTGCTGACCTGCCATCTCACCACAAATGCATGAGCAAGCCAATTAGAAATCAGCCAATCCAGCCTAGACCAGAGGAACGGGCCAACCAACTCACAGAGTCATGAGCTAAATTAGAAGGTTGTTGTTTTATGCCACTAAACTCTGGCATAGTGTGTTATGCAGCAAAAGCTAACTGATACAGAAGTAATCGTGGGGTATCTGCATTCCAACCCTGGCTGCACTTTCCGCGCCAAAGGGAAAGGAAGATTTTTCTTTGGATTGCAACCATAGCACACTATGGGCTCTACGTTGGATGAAAGTTCGTCCTGTTTATTCAGAGTTTGCCTGGTATAAATGTAAACTACTCCTTTTCCAAGTTTCTGGGCATTGGGTTGTTTAATGCTGCGTCTTTGTAAGTTGGACTCCACTATTGGCAGACTGCCTGCATCCCAATATCTCACTGCTCAGGAGCTACCCAAATGTTTAACATAGTTAAGAGAAGGAGCACAGTGGGGAAGTCATCTAACCAGCTGAACGTCCTCCTGAAGTTATGCAATCACAGAATGTCAGAGCTGGAAGAGTCCTCCAAGGTAAACTAATGTGAAACCTTCGTTTGAGAGGTAAAGAAAGTGAGCTTCGAGAAGTTCAGTGTCTTGCTCACGTTTACACAGCGAGGAGATTAGAACCTAGGTATCATGACTCCCAGTCCTAGCCTCTTTCTCTTCCACACTGGCGTTTTAAGTTCTGTTTTCTACCTCTGTCCTACCTCGGTGTACTTGTGGACAGTGTGTCAGTAGGAATAATTTGAGAACATCTTTTGGTTTAGTGTTGTTTGTGAGCATCCTTAACTAAAATTTTATGGAACCATATAAGACCCCGAATAGCCAAAGCAATCTTTAGAAAGAGGAACAAAGCTGGAGGCATCACATTCCCTAACTTCACACCATATTGCAAAGCTGTAGTAATTAAACCATATAATATTGGCATAAAAGCAGACACACAGATCAATGAAATGGAATAGAAGGCGCAGAAATAAACCCGTGCATATATGGTCATTTAATTTACAACAAAGGAGCAAAGAATATACAATGGGGAAAGGACAGTCTCTTTAATAAATGGTGTTGGGAAAATTGGACAGCCATATGCAAAAGAATGAAACTCAACCACTATCTTAACCACCATACACAAAAGTTAAGTTAAAATGGATTAAAGACTTGAACATAAGAATTGAAACTATAAAACTTATAGGAGAAAACATAGGCAGTGAGCTCCTTGAAATAGGTCTTGGTGATTTTTTGAATCTGACACCAAAAGCAGAAGCAACAAAGGCAAAAATAAACAAGTGGGACTATGTCAAATTAAAAAGCTTCTGCACAGCAAAGGAACCCATCAACGAAATGAAAATACAATCTACTGAATGGGAGAAAATATTTGCAAATCATATATCTGATAAGGGAGTACTATCCAAAATATGTGAAGAACTCATACAACTCAATAGCAAAAAAAAAAAAAAAAAAAAAAGTGTGATTTAAAAATGGGCAGAAGATCTGAATAGACATTTTTCCAAAGAAGACATACAGATGGCTGACAGATACATGAAAAAATGCTTTACATCATTAATCTTCAGGGAAATTAAAATCAAAACTATAATGAGGTATCCCCTCACACCTTTTAGAAAGGCTGTTATCAAAAAAATAAGAAATAACAAGTTTTGTTGAAGATGTAGAGAAAAGGGAACACTTGTGCACTGTTGGTGGGAATCTAAGTTGGTGCAGCCACTATGGAAAACAGCATAGAGGTTCTGCAAAAAATTAAAAATAGGACTACCATATGATTTAGCAATTCCACTTCGAGGTATTTATCCAAAGAAAATGAAAACACTAGTTCGAAAAGCTATAGGCACCTCTGTGTTCATTGCAGCATCATTTACAATAGCCAAGGTATGGAAACAACCTGTGTCCATCAATGGAAGAATGGATGAAGAAATTGTGGTATCCATATACAATGGAATATTATTTAGCCATAAAAAAGAATGAAGTCTCGCTATTTGTGACAGCATGGATGGACCTCGAGGACATTATGCTGAATGAATAAGTCAAGCAGAGAAAGACAATTACCATATGATCTCTCTTATATGTGAAATCTAAAAATGAATAAATAAAAATTTAAAACCAAGCTCATAGATACAGAAAACAAATTGGGGGTTGCCTTAAAGCAGAAACAGGTAGGGATGGGAGAAATGGATGAACTGTCTGGGGGGGTTTTTAGTTTAAATAAATTGAATTTTTTTAAAGCCACTCTAACCTATTAGATAGCCTGGAAGTTTCATTTTTCAAGAACAGTGTAACCATGAAAAACTCAGTAAGACACAGACAAATCCAATAAATAGAAGAAACAAAGAAATCAAAGAAAATAAGAAATCGAGTGTTGGGCTATTTGGTGTATTGGATTGGTTCAGGATTATGAAACCTAAACTTCTTATTGTTAATAGAAAGGGTACAAGTCCTTTATAATATATTGTCCACTTACTCCATAGGCCAAGAAAGTTAAAGGCCTCTGGGACCTGAGATCATTAGTCATAGAGCCAACACTCAGCATTTTGGTAATGCTGGCAATGATGAAATAAGATAACACTAGAGCAAGAGCTGTTATGGCCAATGACATGTGCCTCTAGGGTGGCTTTTTCAGCTTTAGGCATTTTTCTTAATAGCCCCAAGTTGGAAACGTGCAAGATGTCTATAAACCATAGAAAGAATAAATAAATTATGGCATTTTCTCACAGTGGAATACTATACTGCAAATAAAATGAACAATAGCTACACACCACAATATGGATGAATCTTCCCCAAAAGTTCATCTTAAGAAAACAGACACAAGATGCATATATTGATTGATTATATTTGTAAAATATTCAGAAGTAGGCAAACCTGAACTATATTGTGTGGGATTCATGCATGGGTGGTGAAGCTATAAAGTAAAGCAAGTGAGTCATTACCAAAATTAGTGGTTACTGCTCAAATGGGAAGGCGATGGGATTATGATGGGAAAGAGACATGCAGGGGATGCTAATCACTTTACAGTTCATTAAACTATATATTTATGTTTTATGTACTTTCTGAGTGTTATACTTCACAATAAAATGGTTTAAAAGCAAGAAAATAGTGTGTTCTCCCTGTAACTGTCTGTCTTCAGTTTTTGGTTGTTGTTCTTCTTCCTTCTTTAAAGTATCAACTTCCCTTTTTTCAGGAGATTTTGTTAGTTACTATTTATACACATTGTTTTTGCCATAGGAAAAGAATTTCCTCCCTGTGCTATTGAAGTCTATAAAATAATGGAGAAAGTTGATTATCCCAGGAATGAAAGTGGAGAAATGGCTGCTATTATCCACCCTAAACTGCAGGTAACATTCACTATTTCTTTTAAATGTTGAAAATAATGATGCCCTACCTTTGAGTAGAACTTTACAGTCCATAAAGCATTTTACATGCATTAGCTCATTTGATGTTCTCAAAAACACTGCAGTCTAATGTATTCAGACTGTCACGCAGTAAATATTTACTGCGTAAATCCTTTGCTGGCTCTGGGGGTACATCAGTGAACATGGTTTATATTCTTGTGGAATTTATAGTCTAGATATACTAAAGTCTAAACTGTGATCTTGAAATGAAGGTAACCAGATGCTATAACAGAATAATGAGGTGGGGATGGGGGTCAGAGAATGTGAAATTCCTGTTCAGGTGCAATGGGTAAGAATTATTATATCTATTTTAATATAAGAAAGCAGAGGCTCAAAAATTAGATCCTTCCCATAGTCCTATAGTTATTGATGACAGATCCAGAACGAATGTTCTTTGCAGTTGACCACATTGCTACCACCTCCCTGTGATTACTACTGTATAAGTTAGAGCAAAACAATCAAAACCTCTTTCTTTGGAATGGTTTCTGCCACCTTTTCCTGACTCCTCAAAACCCCAATATCTGCTCCTTGTGTGGTTTGATCAATAATAGCATAGTGAAGGGGAAGAAAAGGCTCTTAGGAATGTATAGGAGGTTTAAAACTGGAAAAGGCAGAGATAAAAGCAGAGAGGAGCAAAGATTCCAAAAAGCTAAAACATCCATCTCCACGCACACTCTCAGACCTCAGAAATGTGGAAGTGATCCAATGGATTGTCTAGTCTGGTGCATTCAACCCTGGATGCACATTGCCTAGAGAGCCTTTTAAAAAATAACAATGCCGGGCCCCCACTCTGGGATAATCTGATCTTATTGGCATGGGTAATTAGGGTGGAAAACCACTGATCCAGTTCAGACTCCTGTTTAATGACCCTAATGATAGTTATTCAGACTTACAACTTAATAAAGTAGCCTGCCCAAAAATACAGACTCGTGGAGCAAATCCAGCTTTGTGCCTTAGTGGGATCCAGGTGGAAACTTGAAGAAGGAGCCTTAGGCAGTGTTTTAAAGGACAGAAAGATAAAGATTGGGGGAGAGAAAAGAGGAAAGCACTACAGGTAACAAAAATTGCATGTACAAGAAACAGAGGCCAAAGTGATGATGTCACAACAGGTTACAACACAGGATTTCTTTTTTAATTTTTATTGGAGTATAGTTGCTTTACAATGTTGTGTTAGTTTCTACTGTATAGCAAAGTGAATCAGCTATACGTATACACATATTCCCTCTTTTTTGGATTTCCTTCCCATTTATGTCACCGCAGAGCACTGAGTAGAGTTCCCTGTGCTACACAGTAGGTTCTCATTAGTTATCTATTTTATACATAGTTATCTCATTAGTTATCTATTTTATACATAGTATCAATAGTTACAAATGTAAGTTTTACATTCCCTCAAGGACATCCATGAAAAATACAAAAATCATCCTGGGGAGGCAGAGAGGTAAGATTAATGGGATCGGTAATAAACAGGGCTAGTTGTAGGTCTTGAAAGTCAGGAAGGATAATTTTGATTTGGTAGACAATAAGGAATGGCTCAGTATTCTACAGAAGGGATTGATTGACTGATTATTTCAATAAATATATTTGAAGGACTTCTCAGCTTGTTCTGGGCCCTGGGATTCAAGATAGGGTCTCTCATAGAGCTTCCATACTAATAAGGGGAGAACAGACCATGAATAAGTAAACAATACATCAACCACATGATTTCAAATTGTAATAAGTGCTATAAAAGAAATAAACAGAATAATACAGGAGCAGTTAACAAAGGGTTCCTACTAGATGGAGTGGTCAGAAAGAGCCATCTCTGAGATGAGGGCATTGAAGCTGGAACCTGGAAGATGAGAAGTCAGCCATGTGGAAAACAAGCGCAAAGGCTCTGAGGCTGGAACAAACTTGGAGTGTTTGAGGAACAGCAAGAAGACCAGTGTCAACGGAGAGTAGGGAGTGAACAGAGACCCTGGAGCCAGAGACTCAGGCAGGCACCTGGTTATGAGTCCAGATTTTATTCTAAAAGTGATGGTTCTTAATCAGGGGTGCTCACTAGAATTCTCCAGGTTCCCTACTCCCACCCCCAAATGCTTGGAGCCTATCACAAAAGCACTAACACAGTGCTTCTCAAACTCCGGCCACATGAGAATCACCTTAGGAACTTTTTAAAGTCCTCATTCTCCGGCCCAGGGATTCTGATTTAATTCATCAGGGTGGAGACAAGAAGTCAATTAGGTTCACCAGGCGATTTTCATGTGGCTCAGGTTTGGGTAGCACTGCCCATCGGAATCTCTGCAGGTGGGGCTAGCAGACAGTGGGGAGGTGTTGAAGAAACCCTGTCAGTCGTTCTGGGGCACATCTCTGACTGAAAACCACTGGTCTGGAGCAGTAGCTCTCAGCCACTCTGTCCTGTAGAATCACCTGGGGCCTTAAAAAAAATACAAACAGCGAATTATAAATGAGTAGCATGAGGGAATTGGAGGAGGTGGGTGATGGAATTATGCTTCTTGATTACATGCTTATATGACTCTGTGCTATGTATTTGTCAAAACTCATAGAACCATACCCAAAAATGGTTGGATTTTACTGTACGTAAATTTAGAAAATAGTGATGCCTGAGCCCCACTCTTGAGATTCCCATTTGATGTATCTGAGATGGGGCCAGCCCTTATTCATCTATATTTTTCAAACGTCCCAGGTAATTGTAACGTGCAGCCAGGGTTCAGAAAATCGCTGTGGTGCAACGCTTCTCAAACGTAAATGTTGCCCCTGTGAACCTCTGGGGATTTGTTAACGTGAAGATTTTGACTTAGTAGGTCTGCGGTGGGGAATCAAATTCTGCTTTTCTACCAGACTCTCAGGTGATGCTGCTCTGCTGCTGGGAACTGTTAGAAATACAGAACCTCAGACCCCCACGCCAGACCTATAGAATCAGAATCTGCACTTTAACAAGATCCCTACGTGATTTGCAAACACAGCAAAGTTTGAGGAGAACTGCTCTAGGGTTCCTATGGGGTGCCAGCACTGGTGTTTGAGGGCTTACAAGTCCAAACCCTGGTGGGGACCTCTCAAACGATTCAGTTGTTATCCTAATGTGGGGACACGTATGGGAAATAACCACGTCGTCTTAGAGTTTTCCCAGCCCACACCCCACCTTCTCCCACCAGTTCCCACCAGTATAGAACCTCCTAGCATGCAGGCACAACGTCACTCCTTTTTTATCCCCAACAGTAGAATGTCTTATACACAGAAGGCTCTTAATGGATATTTCCTAAATTTGACTGAGCAGAATTTAACTTCAGGTAGCAAGAGTTAGAATATGCACCTGAGGAGACGCGCATTTAGTTTTGCCTTTTGATATTATAAATCTCTTTGGCAATATTCAAGGCAAACTTGATATCGAAGCAAACTGTAATCACATGTGTCAGTTATAAAAATAAAAAGGGGAACTCTTAAAACCGCTGCCAAAATTAACTGCTCACTCTCAGTTTAGTCAGATAACTCATATGCCTCTACACTATCTCTTTTAAAAGAAGACAATGCTGTCATTTTAGTTGTCTAGAACCTGACATTAAAATTTTTTAAATTTATTTTTTATTCAAGTATAGTTGATTTACAATGTTGTGTTACTTTCTGGTGTACAGCAAAGTGATTCAGTTATACATATATGTGTTTTTTTTCATATTCTTTTCCATTGTACAATTTGTAAAGTAGGCGAAAAATCTAATGTAGTCTATGTATTCTAATTGTTTCCTGAGAGGATCAAGACTGGAAACCATTGCACCCTGGGGATCCTGTGTTTTTAACTCTTGATGGAAAGACTATTCCACTGGGCGGAGACCATACCGTGTACCCGGTGTTTGTAAACGAGGCTGCATATTATGAAAAGAAAGAAGCTTTCGCAAAGACAGCTAAACTAACACTCAATGCGAAAAGTATTCGCTCCTCTTTACATTAGAAATCACTTCTAGCTCACTTGTTATAGAGTACCTTGAAAAATTCTACTAGTTCGTAAGCTCCTGAAGAGCAGGACTGTGCCTTATTCATTTCCACAGCACCTAGCCCAGTGCCTTGCACACAACGGACGTTCAGGTAAATTTCTTGAATGAGTGAATACATTAATGAATACCTTTTATAGATATCGTACTTTATGTATGTAACTTATTCAAAGAAGCACATTTCTTATTTCTGTATAGCTTTTTATACCTTATACTTTGATAGTTTAACATTCTTGGTAAACAGCCTTTGAATTTAAAATTTAACATTGAAATAGATACTATATACAAAACAATAATAACTTGAGCATATAATTAAATGTTGTATGTTTTCAAGTAATGTAAAAATGCTACTAGAAACTAATGGTATTTTAAATTTTTTCACATTTGAATTAATGATAAAGTATTAAGGATCCAGTCTATCAACTTTAGCAGTAGTTGTGATATCTGTAGATTTTTAAATGCTCTTTTGAAGGTGAAACGTGAACAAGAAATGAGGGCTGATTGTAAAGGTGACATTATGAATAAATCAAGAAACTCTGAATGGTCCTTTGTCCACTGACAGTCACCCACACAAAGCATCACAAAGCATCACTGCTCTGGCATGCCCACTTGTTCTGCGCTGACCTCAGGGAGCGAAGAACCTCCTTCAGACCTCTCACACGCCCCGCTAGAAGCTCACGTTCCTTCCCAACTTGGGAGGCATGTTGCTCCCAGCCCTCCCTTCTTACTTGGAAAGAACGGCGCTTGCCCTTCTTCCCAACCAACGTGTAAGGAAGTCTTTGGGCTCCAGTAGCATAGGTAGTAAAGGCAGAAAGAGCAGAGGGCAGTGGACACTAGTGGAAATGTGACCCAAAGCCATCTCTGGTTCACAAATGCATTCTTTTAAGACATTCCCCCCTGGCCTAAATGCCCAAGTCCCTCACTCCCAGGATTCTTCTCCTCAAAGGTCCCCGGGCTAAAACGCTGCCTCTCTCCCGCTCCAATCCCTGCAGGAGCCTCCCCTCCCTCCTCATGGCAGCCAAGTAAAGAACATTTTATCCCATGACTTGGACCCCAAGGAACCCATGTTTACGGTTTCAGATATATTTACAAAATCACACTAACATTATCTGTAACGTATATATGTCTCTCTCTCTATAGACAGTTCTATTCTTGCAAAGCAAATTCCATTAAGCCAATTTCATTCCATATTCAATGCTCTATAGCACAAAGTTAAACTGTTTCTAAATTTTCAGCATTTATTTTTGCACTTTACCAAAATTATTTTCATTGGAATAAACTCTCTTCCTTCTGAATTCTTTAGTAAAGATTTGATTTATCAATCACCTTTTGTATATAACAAGTTTTACCAAGCTTCCTTCTCCCATAGAACATAGAATGTTCCTTTGTGCTCTATGTCTAAGTTCAATTTTTCTAGGTCAGTTTTTTTCCATACGTATATTTTGGCAAAAATACTTTATTCTCCCATCAAATTTTAGTTAGTTACAAAATTTACAATGTGCAACTGAGGCCACTGCGATTTCAGTTTTTGTACTGATTATTTCTGTCAAGTCTCATTCTCTCTGACTCAATATTTATATCTTTAGAGTTAGTTAGATGTGATTTTTTAAAATCTATAACAACATATTGCTGTGTGGCTTTAGCCACTTTCAGTTTTATTTTGATTATTTCTAACAGTCTGCAGACTCATTTTTCCCATTTATAAAATGGGGATAATCATAATAATAGTGTCCCTCTCATGGGATTATTGTGAGGATTAAGTGGGCTAATGCAGATAAGTACTTAGCACTGTGCCTAGTGAAATTCCTAACATAAAAGGCCCTTTTTGATCTGCCCTTCCCTCCCCACAACCTCTCTAGACTCATCTGCCTTCAGGTTCTCTCTGTTCCAGGCGGCTTTGTGTTGTTTTATTCCTGCGTGTCTTCACACAGACTGGCCTTTCCACCTAGAATTTTCTCCCTTCCCTTCCTCCATCCCTGCCCCTCCCCCCACCAGACCTCACGTCAGCAAATTCCTATTTTTTTCTTCCAAATGCAACTCGACTCTCATTTCATCTATAAAGCCTTTCTTGGCTTGCCCCTTTGACCCGCTCTGCTTCCATCCAAACTTGGGGACATTACCAGTGTCTTTTTCAGCACCTGTAATCTAATAAATGCCCGATAAAGTTCAGTTGAGTAAATGAGTGTGCTCAACCATTCCTTCTCTACTGAAATGTCTTCATAGTCCATCAATGTCTCTGCCTTCTCTTTGCCTTCTTGCCTTCTTTCCCAGTCACTTCCTGAGTATCCCCATCACTCCCAGGTAGAATTTACTCCATTCCACACTCTTCAGACTGTCACTATAGGCCAAATGATGGCGGATGGAAAATTACACCCTTTTAAGCCTGCAACCCTATGGGGAAAAAAAGGAAATTCAATAATCCCATTGTGTGAAAGCTTTTGGTGGTTTCCCCTCACCCTTGATAGGAAATCTCAAAGCCTCCCCACAGCTGGACGAGTCCTGTGTGCTCTAGCCTCTGCCTACCTCTGCAGCCCTTTTCCCCAGCAATTTGGCCACAAAGACTTCTCCATCCTCAAATGCACCAAGCTCCCTACTACAACATGGTCTTTGCCCATGTTGTTCCCTCTTATTGAAACCCTATCCCACCACCACACTCCCTTTACCTGGATGACACTTATTCTTAAATGTGACTCAGGCTAGGCTAAACCACTCTGTTATATGAGCTCATTGACACTACTGGACTAGTGCGTACCAGTACACCTCAGAGAACCTGGATCCTTGGCCCAGGAAAAAGCACTGTGACCTTTACCTGTCATTCCATCTCTCTCCAAGTCTCAATTTCCCCACCTATTGAATGGAGATAGAATACTCATCAAACCGTCTACAGGGACTTCCCTGGTGGCACAGTGGTTAAGAATCCGCCTGCCAATGCAGGGGACACGGGTTCAAGCCCTGGTCCGGGAAGATCCCACATGCCACGGAGCAACTAAGCCCGTGAGCCACAACTACTGAGCCTGTGTGCCACAACTACTGAAACCCGCGTGCCTAGAGCCCATGCTCTGCAACAAGAGAAGCCACCACAGTGAGAAGCCCGCACACCACAACGAAGAGTAGCCCCCGCTCGCCGCAACTAGTGAAAGCCCACGTGCAGCAACGAAGACCCAATGCAGCCAAAAATAATAAATAAAAAAATAAAAATTAAACAAGCCATCTACAAAACAGTGGATTAAGATAACCAATATGAATGAAAGCACTTTATAAATAGGGAAGCATACAATCTCAAAGGCTGAAAAAATTGCAAAATATCTTTTGGAAGATAATTTTTCACAGTATCAAAAGTCATAAAACTGTTTATCCTCATTGACCTAGGCATCCCACTCCCAGAATATATCCTACAACAGGGGCTTCCACCCTTTTTCTATCAGTCTACCCAGAATGTTTCCGTGGATGGCACATTCCTAGATTATAGACTGAAACCTGTTTGAGCTAGGATGTGAATTATGTACAATTCCCGTTTCCTAGCCACTGGAGAAGACATATCCCAGTGAAGGGTGTTATTCTGGGAATCGTTTGGATTAAGTAATTGACCAAATGCAGCACATCACTTATCAATAAATTGTTTGCAAGTTCTGCAACCCCTCAAGACACAGCATCATCTTGGCATTCAAGTTGAGCACTGCCATTCTTTCAAAATAACTCAAAAGAATGAAAAACTGCACATACATATATGTTGGGCAATAATGATAGTAATAGTATCAGCTCTTTCCTGTCCATTCCCTTATTGCCTCCTTATAAATAAAGGCCCTGTGAGGTAGACAGGAGGGATTTCTATGGATGGACCCCCTGCTTGGGGTCATATTACCTGAACCTATAAGGTTTTCAGGCTGTGATTCCTTGGGCATGTCACTTAAAATCTCTAGGTCTCCTTTTACTCAAGTTACTTCCAGAGTTATTGAGTGGTTAAAATGGGGTACTGGACGTGATATACTTTGAGATGTAAACGCTGCACAAAGGTGGCATGTCTTAGTGTGCTGAGCTGGGACCAATAATAATACTTTAGGTCCGAAAGGTGGCCTTCCCTTTATCCACTCATGTTAAGCGACACCCTACGATTTCTAGTCAGTCTTCATAGCGGCACACCTAAGACAAGGATAAAACATGATCATAACAAGGCAAAATAAATATTTATTAGAAATCATAAAAGCATTTCTTCAATGGCACTAAAATGTTCTTACTCCATTTATGACTTCTTTCTTGAACATAGAGTTTCACACACACACGGCACTAAAAACAAGATGTAAAAGGAATTTGCAAGGATCAGGCACATTCAATGAGAACAAGGTGACAATTCTGTGTTTGGGACCAAGATCACAGTAAAAACATATAAATCAATGCAGAGATCAAGTATGGCTTACAGGCCCAGATGACGGCCCATCTACCGGGGCCCTACCCAGAGCAAAAGGACTTAGCTCACCAGGCCTTGTGGAAGGAAAAGAAGGTCAATAACACTGGGCTCCAGGGCAGGAGCCCTCTACGAGCATAATGACTTCACAGTACAGCCTTGAACTCCTTCTCCCACCCCGGCAAGGAGAAAGGTAAGCACCATTTTTATTCCAAACAGATATATCACATAATTTCTAAAATAATGGATTCTTCCTGAGGCAGAGTTTAGTTAAAGGAAAATTTCCAGCCAAAACTGTTATCTGAGCATGGGAGATTCCATCCCTGGAAAATGCCTTCCCCTTAAATTACTGAAATGTGAATCATTTAAGACGTCCTGATACACCTGTGGATTCAGTGTGGCGTGGTGTGTGGTTTTGTACACACCTGTATGCACACACTTGAATTTTAAACCCATCATGGGGATCACAGGGACAGTGCAGACTGCCAGCATGAATCATCTGAGCAAAAAGCTCTGGTCCCCCCACATACGTCAACCACAAAGGCAGACTCAAATTTACCGAATAACTGTGCTAAAAAAAAATCGTGCAGGGGGATACCTGTGGTCCAGAATCAGAACACTCCAGCTTCAACAGCTCTGATACGACCTCCTGCATGACTCTGAACAAGTCCACTTTCCTTTTGGAGCTTTAGTCTCCAGGTGTAAAATAAGAGAACTGGTCCTTTTAAGCCAATGCTCTTTGACTCATTGCTTTCCTTGGTAAACCTACCTAGGCTGAGACCATCTAGGCTGAAAACCTTTGGGGGATGCCACTGGCAGGAAGAAGATTCAGTACAGAAAACAGTCCTGCCAACAAATTCCATCCAGATCCACAACAGGTCTCCATACATGTAAGAAGGCAAAGATCCAGTTATTGATTTCTGTCTGTCTAACCTCCCAGCTTTCGTTCAAGTGGGAAATGGAGAACCGTACGGCTTTATCCATTCATATCCAAATCAAAACATATCTGAATTCCCAGCTGCATGGTGTAGAGCATGGTGCCATGGATCTAAACGGCTGCCCTTCAAACCAGGACATCTGTTCAGGATAAATGCAAGCAGGTAATTCCAGATACAGGATGCTAATCTCCAGGCTAAAAGGACCTTCAAGTTCATTTGATTGTGATCTTTAACAATATCCTTAATAAATGCCCAACCAGCTTCTGCTTAAATATCCCCAATATCTGGAGCAGTTGCTGGACTGAATTGGACTAAATTTTTTTCCCTGAAATTTCCAACTTTTGGCACTAGCTCTGCCCATCTGGAACACATCTGCTCCTCCTGCCTCTGGGACAATCTCCCCACATCTTCCCTTCTCTGGGGAACATGCCTAGCCCCTTCCTCCCCTGCTCACACTTGAGCTTGGCCTGACCACTACATCTTAGAGCACTGGTTGGCTCCCTGGGTCATCCGAGAGCACAGGCGCTGCTGCAGATTGTACGACTCTAAGGCTACATCCTCCACTCATGGCATCTCTCCTTGACCCAGCCCATCAGGGGCACGGGGGCCAAGTTTCTACCCACCCAGGTAAGCTGGTGCACAGAGCAGCCCAGAGCAGAGAAAAAGGCCGAGAGTGGACTGCTTGGCCTGTACTCCTTAGTTTGCCTCAAGTCAGATTAACTAGCCAATAGCCAAGTTATCTAAAAGCCGAATGATTTTTGTGCCACTTAAAATTAAAATTCATGGTTAATAGCATTATAATTCCACCTCAAAAATTCCCACATGAATCTTTTACCAGATAACTGAGGCTGAGTGGGTTTTATGGTTCTTTAGGCTCCAGTAACCTGGAACATTTCTACTATCTCCACTTCACCTCTATCCCCAAAGTGACTCTGTGTGATTTCAGGGGGGAGAAAAATCAGAGGATGAGAATCTAAAAATAAGCTGCACATCTTGGCAAGCGCTCCTTTCTCAAATGCCTTCTCCTCCACTTCAAAATTCACAGCTAACAAAAATATTTAATACCAGAGCATTTCAGGTATTTTGTTAAATTCCTCCAGTGAGAAATACTGATGTATAAGAGTAACCTCTCAGATTCAAGACCATATAAATAGAGCAGCTGCTATTTCTGTTTCAGTCGAAGCCATGATCCCAACTTAGAGGCATGCACTGTTGCAGGGCTGGGACAAGGAAAACAGCCAAGATCTTTCACCCAGATCGTAGACCCTGCCTGGCGTGTCTCTTGTGGAATTTTATGTGCATAAAGAAAAGCTTTTTGTCCTTGCTCTGGCCACCCCGAGGCCAAGTATATAATACTTACCTCCAGCCCCAAATCCTAAAATCTATTTCTCAGCTTTAAAATCACATATTTCATTTGAAGTCATTTTCATTTAAAATTGAAAAAGCCTTTCTCTATTGAAAAGAAAAACCCTGTGTTAATTATGCTACTAGAAACGTCTCAGTTGGAGACAGTTTGAGCCTTGAGTACAAAGGCCACTCATTCCAAGGGTGTTTTCCTTCTCCCTGAAGGCTCCAGAAGCTCATTCTCCTCCAGTCCCAGGACACCCGGCTTAGCTCAGTCCCCTGCACATTCTGGGATGGATCAAGAGTCCCTTAAATTCAGGAGACCCAGTTACAATAAGGGAGATGGTAGAATGTGCAGGCTGGGGCTGGGGACCTTGGCAGAAGACTCCTCTCCCTGCTCCTCGGGCCCCCGCCCCTGCCCTGCCACCCTCTCTCCCAGCCAAATCGACCTGCAGTTGGTGAACGCAGAGACTTCACCCAGGATTCAGGGACTCCTGGGACTCCCAGGCTCAGGACTGCTGGCCGTGGGTTTATACAAACTCTTTGCCGAATAACAAAGTCCAGGGTGCTTCCCACTCAAACTGACAACTGCCCCTCGGTTCAGCCACCCGTCCAGCATGAGGGTGCTTTCCTTGTCTCTGCAGGTGGAGCCAGGCTCCATCACTCTGCAAAGCCCGCAGCACCAAGCCCAGGACCCAGCCTCCAGCCTCAGACGGCCCAAATGCACACGAGCTCTGGGTTCTGTTTCTACACTGAAGTTTCCGGAACTTCATCCATTTCGTCAAATGCATTGAGGGTAGTTTTGCTGTTGCTCCTGGAAGAATCTTGGATTTAGTTGAAATCTGCTTTAAGAAAACAAAAAACAAAAAACACTATTTTACAGAAACAGCATTCTGCAAGTTGTACCTCCAGGTCTCAGTCCACCACCTGCCTTAGAAGTTATTCCAGCTCAGGTTAGAAAACGGTAGAGCTGGAAGGAATTAATTCAACCCTCCCATTTTACAGATGGGGAAAATCACGGCCCTCCGACTTGGTGTGCCTGGGGTCACGTAGTCAGAAAGGAGTGGGTGTCACGCTTCCTGACAGCAGCGGTACCTGTCCGTCTCCCGGGCCCCGGATCTTCGTTGAGGAAGGAGACGTGAGTTTTCCATTCAGTCCACTTCACCTCGTTGATCCTGCAGGTGTGATAATCATTCTCACTACTCCCCAAGTGCACCTCATCAAATGCAAACAAGCAGCACAGCGTTTGGGGTGTCCTCCACAAGGATCAGGAGCACTCCTGCCCCATGTGGTCACATCAGTGTTGTTAAGGCTTGAAACCTGCCCAAATCCCCATTTTCCCAGGCCTCCAGGATCAGTCTCCTCCCAGGGTGTGGGACCCAGAAGCTCAGAGAGGTGTAAAGGGGACATCTTCAGCCAGCAGGGGCTGTGCCTGACTCGGGGGAGGCAGCCCACGGAGAAGGAGGGAAGGAAGGAGAGTGGGGCAGGCTCGGGCTGAGAAGATGTGAGGGCGTGAAGTCCAGCTAGGGTTAAGGTTGCACTAAGAGAAGATGGTTAGGGGACTTGCCCGGCAGTCCAATGGTTAAGACTCCTCCTCCCAATGCAGGGGTTTGATCCCTGGTTGGAGAACTAAGGTCCCACATGCTGCGGGGTGTGGCCAAAAATTTTTTTATAAAAAGAGAAGAAGGTCAGGGTTCAGAACCCAAAAGAGTGGGCAGTGTCTAAGGTGCTGGATTGTAACTGGAGACGATAGTTTGGCTGAAGTTCACATTCACAGAACATCTCTAGAGTGAGGGTGTCAAAATTAGACATATTTATTAGAGTAACTATTATAGTTGAAATGATGGTTCCTGGGGCAGAGCGGGGCGTGGAGGGGTTTCAGTCAGAGAAGTAGGTCAAGGTACAATTATACTCCAAGAAGGTAGTCTGCAGGGTCAGGCAGTCAGACAGGGGGTAGGAAGAGGTAGGCCCATCAGAAAAGATGGTCAGGGCACGTTCAAGTACTTTTTTAAAAATCAAAAAGCTTGACATCTGTCAAAAGTAGCTGTCTCACTTTCCATTTGCCTGTGACAGAATGTGCCTCTCAGAAGGACAAAGAGTGCCAGGCTGGCAAATCTCTTCTAAGGCAGACACTGGGCAGGGGGAGGCCATGGAGGCACCTCCAAAAGGGCAGAGTCTCCTCCTTCTCCCTTCTGAGGCTGAGAAAGTCTATCCCAGGGCCAGGGACCCCGAAAGAGCAAATTCCATCTTCTGAGGAGGCAGAACAGACCGTGCCGTGGTCCGGCAAGCGAATGGCAGCACCATTTCGCTAACATTCACCAACTCATCTCTCTTCACCCACCCAAAAAGCATCACCAAAGGGCCCTTCTCCCTTTGTTACCGCAAACACAGTCGGAAATCTTGCTCTGCCACTTTACACAGCTCTCCCATCTGGAATCTGCTCCTCAGCCATCCTGGTAACATTTTCTCGAACTCCAAGGTCGTCCTGGCTCTCTGGGGACATAAACGAGCCTAAGTGCATCTCTCAGGAGCCAGCCCAGGAGCACGACTCCGTGTGAGCATGGATGCGCCCACACGCGTGCACACGCACACATATACACACGTGCACACACCACCAAACAGCCCACTCCACCTGCATGGAATGCTTAATGCATAGATCCTGAGGATCTGGCTAACCTACAGAATTCAAAAATGAACACCCAGTAAGTTTGGGAAAGGCGTTCAGATTGTTTGAAACATCACATAAACAATGTTTCTGGAAGTCCAGAGCTGCCTAACTGAAAATGTTAGGATCCTGGGATCCCACCAGGAAGGGAGTGTCCAGGAGGACATCATGCGGTCCTAGCCCCATGTCAGGCTCAGAGTTCCCTCGGCAATTTTCCCGGCAATAATTTGTCCAATCTCTCCTGAATATTAGCAACAATCCAATTAAGAAGGCCCTAATCATTAGTAACTTCCTTGTGTCAAATCAAAGCTTTTCTCCCTGTTGTTGCCCCATATACCTCATTTCTGCCTCTCGGACCAGAGAAGGAAGCTGCTCCCCCTTTCACAAGTAGCTCTGCAGATATCACACCCATAAGCCTGAGTTCCTCTCACACGTGCTGTTGTCCAGCCACACTCCCTAGACCTCGTACCCCAGAAACCTAGCTTCCTCAAACCTGGCCAAGCACAGGGAGCTTATGCAGATTTCCAGGCCCCACCCCAGATCCACTGGTGCCATGTGCTGAACTGAGTCCCCATGAGGGCTCCCATAGGAAAAGACTCTGCCAAGGTCACCTGTAGGCGCCAGATGCGCTCACTCTCCTTGGAGATGTTCTCCACAGTCTCCCCCATCAGGGCAATGAGCATATTGAGGAGGAGGACGAAGGTGAGGGTGACATAGGTGATGAGCAGGAACAAGAAGAGGATGGGGTACTTGGAGTTCTTCTGGATGTTCAGGTCACCCAGGCCTATGGTGAGCTTGAAGAGTTCCAGCACCGTGTCGCTGAAGTTGCCAAAGGAGCTGCTGTCCGCAATGTCCTTGGAATACTTCTCGATCAGCGAGGCCAGGGCTGGGAAGACATAACAGGGTGTTCTCTGCAGCCTCTCTGTCTGGTTAACTACCCAGTAAACTCGTGCATGCCTGCATGTACACCTATGCCCACACACACAGACTGCAGGCCTGCTGCCTCCTTCTCTCTGGCTATTTAAATTACATCTCCAGCCTCAGCTCCCCCGGAAGTTTCATCAGGCTGGTGCTCTGCCTTGACAGAAAGGGCAAAAAGCCCTTTCTGCCTAACAAAGCCCAAACTCTTCTCTCTACCCCACCATTCAGCCCTTGATCTATCACGGGCTTGCACAGTTGATAATTACAATCTATAATCTGTGTGTCTCTGGCTCCTCAACCAGGCTTTGAGCTCCCAACTTCCTGTAGCTTGGGTTGTCTCCCCCAAGACTGGGAAGTCCTGAGTCTCTTCCTAATGCTCTGTGGCAAGACCTCTGGTCAAGGCCTGGGACTCTTCTTCTCTTCTTCCCAACGCACTACAGCAGTGGCTCATTACTGAATGAATGGACGGATGGATGAATGAATGAATGATCAAATTAATCAGGGAGGAAATGGATAGATGAATAAACAAACAAGTGAAGGACCAAATAAATAAGCAAACTGTGACCCAGAAAAGGTACCAGACAGATGGGAACAGTTGCCTAACTTCAAATGCCAATGATAACTAGGGGAAAAAAAAACTGGTTTGGGAAAATAAAATATCTCTTTATGCAGAGGTTAGAAATAAAATCAGGTTATGCTGTTCCCTCTGTTGTAAATGGAGAGGTTTTTTTTTTTTAATCGGAGTACAGTTGCTTTACAATGGTGTGTTAGTTTATACTGTACAGCAAAGTGAATCAGCTATATGTATACACACATCCCCTCTTTTCTGGATTTCCTTGTCATTTAAGTCACCACAGAGCACTGAGTAGAGTTCCCTCTGCTATACAGTAGGTTCTCATTAGTTATCTATTTTATACATAGTATCAATAATGTATATATGTCAATCCCAATCTCCCAGTTCATCCCACCCTGCCTTTCCCCCTTGGTATCCATACATTTGTTCTCTACATCTGTCTCTATTTCTGCTTTGTAAATAAGATCATCTATACCGATTTCTTCAGATTCCACGTATATGCGTTAATAAACGATATTTGTTTTTCTCTTTCTGACTTACTCCACTCTGTATGACAGTCTCTAGGTGTAAATGGAGAGGTTTTCAAGAGGGGTTTCCCATCCCTGGTCCCAGCAGACCAGAGGCTCTCACAGATATATCTGCAGCAAACTATGACAGTAATGTGACGTGGAGGGCCAAAGGAGGTTATCTCAATGCATTACTCTACTCCTATTTTTCAAAGACCATCAATCAAATTTCTGCAGACTTTAGCTTCTCCATTTGTAAAATGGGGCCAAAAACCTGCCAAGCCTATCTGAGGCTGTGAGAGCCACATATGATGATGGATGTAAAGGTGGGAGGCATACCACCACAGGGTGGTTGGATAAAAGCAACCAGTTCAAATCCTGGAGTCTCTAAGCCTCAGTGCCCTCATGGTCAGGGATGATGATGACTCCCCCTTGGTCAAGATGTCACGAGAAGTAAAGAGATAATGGTTGGGAAATGCTAACCACGGAAAGTGTTCCACTGGTGGCCGATATAATTGTTGCTGAGGCTCCTGTGTGCTTTGTCATGCTGACATCTGTATAAAGTGTTTTACAAATGAGGGAGTTACTATTATTTATAAATCAATTACCTACTCCAAATCCAAATAAGAACACGATATATACAAACAAGAACTTCAGAACATCATGCAAAATGACCTACAAAGAAAGAAACGCAATTCAAGGGTAAGGTTTGAGCACATATTCATTATACATTGATTTCCTGACTGCTTTCCACCCTCTCCCGGGTTCGCACTCTAACCATGCCCTCACTCGGGCCACTCTTCTGTGACCCTCACCAGGTCCTCCTGACGCTGTCTCCACAGCTCAGCGCTGGGCCCACCTCCTCCAGAAAGACTTCTCTTCTGTTCCTGCTCTCCGCCCTCCTCCCTCCTAGAACACAGTCTGTTTCTGTCCCTGCTGATTCAGGCTGCACATGAGCACCTTTCCTCATAGAAACTCACATCTGGAATCCTCACACTTCCTGGGGGCCGCAGTGTGCTGGGCCGAGCTCGCACCAGCTCACAAGAGCTGATTGTCTCACTTTCATGAATTTTCTGAGCTCGTTGTTAAACACAGCCATGACTAAGAATTGAATTGTGTAAACTTATAAGTAAATAAATTGCATTAGAAACAAAGATAATAAATGTTCAAAACTCATCACTTCCGAGTGACTTTACTACATTTTATAATTATCTAGGCTTTTAAGGCTATGTATTTCTAGCGTAACCATATGGTGGAAACACTATATAATGGTGCATTACTGTGCATCCCTTCCCAATTCTGTATTCAGTGACATCGCATTGGTAGCTGGAAGTCAGCCGTGGTGGGAATATTTACACCATGGAAATTGGTAAAAGCTACAAATCAGAGATTGTTGATCATCTAGATCTAGACTTAAGACAACGATGGACAAAATGTTAAGGCAGATTAAACTTTAAACATGTGTCCTATCTGTAGCTGTTATAGTGGGAATAGCACAAAAACGTTGATGAAATATTCTTCTAGTATTTGAAAACTATTATCCAATTCAGCAGATAAATGGCTCAGCATCACTGACAAACAAATGCAGTTTCAACACAAGTCTTCATTGTTTCCCTTTCATCTTACTCCTTAAAGCAGAGGAAAATATCAGCATTTATGCTGGCACAACACTCACTTGTCAATTGCAACCATAGGTTGGCAAACAGATATGAGTTCAACCAAAATCAACAAATTGTTCGGTGAGACTCAACTAGCCATGTGGAATTTACAACAAAAGGCATTGTATATTTTATTGTTGTTTGTAACGTGTGTGCTGCACATCCTTTATACGGTAAACATATATAATTAACATATCTACGTGTATATATATAACATATTATATATACATATTTTCCCTCCTAGAGAGCCTGACCAAAGGCAAAGGGAGACCACGGTATTTGGGAGAAAGAGCAGTGGCCTGTCTCTTGGGCAAGTCTCTTTTCCTCTCCAGACCTCAATTTCCCCATCTGAAAAATGGGTCTTCTCGGAAGGCCCTCCCTGCCCATCTCTGACGCTTGGCAGCCCCAACACACCTTCTGGATCATGACGCTGTACATGCCCATGGACTGGAACCCCCGCGTGTAGTAGAGCATGTTCGCCCAGCCCAGGGCCACGGCCAGCACGAGGCAGGCGAGGTACTCTTTGTAGGCAAGCAAGTACAAGAAGACAGACAGTATCACAAGCACAGCTTGGACAAAACTGTTCAGGAGACACAGGAGACAAGGGCCTTACTTACTTCTTGGCATCAGGGCAAAGATGTCCAAATCCTCCAACCTCCCTTAAATCCTGAATGGTTACCCTGGTGGCTGGTGCTGAAGAGACAGATAAGGCTGCCCCAGATCTGCTGGACCACGTCTAAAATCCAGCCTTGCAGACTGCATTGCTAGATGCAAGTCAGCGCTGGTTGCAGTTGACAAGGACTTTTTAAAGATACAGATCCCCAGGGCCCAGGAGATTCTGGCTCAGAAGGCCCAGGGTGCTGCCCAGGAGGCTGTATGTTTTTTAAATCACCCATGTGATTTCTGACCCCCACATAGGTTGGGGTACACTGGGGTAGACTGAGGATGTGGTGAATGATTGCATTTTTAACCAAAATGACAAAAGCTGACATCTATACTCAAAAGTCAACCATAACAAAAGTCCCCCATAACCTATTTTGAAAAATCCTTTAAAAAACTACAACACATGCTATATAATAGGTTTGCTAAAAGGAGATTGTGCAACAATGCGAATGTACTTAACAGTACTGAACTGTACACTTAAAATGGTTAACATGGTTTAACTTTTGTGTTACGTGTATTATACCACAATTTGAAATGTTTAAAGTACAATATGTACCAAACATACAAGATCAAAATCTACTCCTAAACAGTGTGTAACACCATCAGTTATGCAGACATCTGGATAGAAACCCTCTCTTGCTTATAACATCAGGTAGTCTCCACGATTACAAAATATCTAACTAGTTAAAGTTAGGACACAGGCAACTTTGATTTTCTTGTGCAGTGAAAAGCAAACGTTTGGGTGAGCAGGGCATTTGGGACTGAAGTGAGGAAGCATGTTTCCACGTTCCTCTACACTAAGAAAACAACGAAGAAGCAGAAGAGCAGGACATGGCACTGGTGCCTTCTGTCTGTGCCAAAGCTAGTGGCTGTACAAATGGATTTTTCTCTGGAATCGTCACAGTTTCTCCAAGCTGACAGACTCATATGTGACTTGCACCCTGGGCAGTGCTGCACCTGGCCTATTCATTCACTGCAGTATCAGGGGGCCCCTGATACTGCCCAAAGAGATGAAGAACTTAGCTCATGCTTCTGGAAGGCAGGTACATACTTAATAAAGCTGTTAATAGGTATTTGGAAACATCAGGCCAGGATTCAAGGTTTTATAGACCCAGCCTCCCAAATGCTCAGAAGAGGGCCTTTGGTGGGGTCTACAGAGCCATGGAGCCTAACATTCTTCATCCCAAGCTGCAGATCCTTTTCCATTATTTATTTCGAGACAGGGGTTACGTAATCCTCTGCACATGACAGGGGTTACATAATCCTCCTTTTATTTAGAGACAGGGGTTACATAATCCTCTTCACATGACCTCATTCAGAGAGGCTGCTGAGCTGAGCTTTCTGGCTAGAGCCTACAGTAGTCAACCCTGCACAAGCTTGGGATGAGGCTGACTGGGAAACTGGGCTGGCTTGAGCTTCATGACTGAAGCTCCGCCTGACTCTACGTGACTCACTTCCCTGCTCTGAGTCTCGGTTTTCATGCCTAAAGATGAGACTCGATGATTTCTCAAGTACCTTCCAGCCCTGACCTGCCAGGGTCCAAAACGACAGCCAGGAGGAACTGGCCTGGAATGTCCCTTCATAAAAAATAAACACGCCTTCTCTGTGCTGGCTGCCGCCCAGGGCTCTGTGGCAGGGTGAAGTCAGCTATCCCTGCAACCGGATAGTGGGCACTGTCCTAGTGTTTTCTGGTCCTCTCCATGGGCATCTATGTGCCTCTCTTACCAGAAAGGAGAGAGGAGGTCCCTGGCCATGTGACTTGGCAAAATGACAGGGACAGGGTGACCCGGTAGGGTGGCTGTTGCAGAGGGACACAGCAGCCATCATACAGGACTTTAGCCTTGCCTGTGAGGTGGTGACCAAGGGGACAGACCTACTTACAAGACAAAGTGAAACCAGGCATCCGAGAGGATGGACTGCAGATCTGAGGGTCTCAGCAGGAAGATCGCGATGCCCTGAGGCCAGAAAGGAAAGAAAAGCTGCCCCCTCTTCATGCCCCTCACTGGAGGATCTGGGGAAGGGGGGCGTTTCCCCAGGACTGAGACTCAGGAACAGGGAAGTATGTGGAGGCCCAGCCAGAGCCCAGGTGAGGGATATGGAAGGGGACTTGTGCCTGGGAGACAGAGGCAACCCCAGGGTAAGAGTGGATGCTCCCCCTGATCTTCTCATGCCTCTTATTCTCACCCCCGTAATCACCCCAGAACCCACAAAGCAGCACAACCATACAGTTACCTGCCATTCCCCAAATATGGCCTAGCTTTCCAGCCTCTGAGCCTTTGTTCATGCTGTTCCCCACACCTGTCCTGTAATACCTTCTCCCCAGTGTCCTCATGCCAACCCTCCCCTACCAGAGTAAGTGCCATCTCTGCCTTCAAGCCTTCCTGGCCCCCCTCCCCCCCAGCCAATAAAAGTCATCTCTCTTCTTCTGAGCACGGGTCTGAGCCCAACATCAGGTCTTTTCACAGTCTATGTTAAAGTCTAGCTATTTGTGTCCATCTGAAATCCCTACCAGACTATGAACTCAAAGAGGGCAGATTCCCTCCATCCTTATCATCTCCTCCAGAGCCCCACGTTGAAGGGGTTCAGAATATACCTGCTGATTCGTCGGTTGGATGGATGAACGGGTAGATCGACTGACAAACAGATGGAAAGACGGTTGGATGAAGGATGGAAGGACAGTGGGTAAGGATGAGTGGGTGTTTAAATGGATGAATGAGTGGCTGGGTTGATGAGAGAGGGCAGGTGATTGGATGGGTGGATGGAGGGGCAGGGAAGATGGGACACTGAGTGGCTGGGAGTGTAGATAAATGGCAGATAGATGGACAGATGGATGGAGGAATGGATAGATAAAGTAGGTAGGATAAGCTGGCTTGTTTATGTAAATCTAAAGGTTAAAAAGGAAATGCCTCCCCAAAGTCTCCCGACAGTAGTAGCAGAGCTTGCTGTCACCCTGCCTGCCTCACAGGCCAGTCCAGGAGGGCTTGGTGACCTACTCACCTCTTTCACAGAAATGCACATGGCCCAGATGAGCACAAACATCCTTCCTAAGAGCTGCAGCCACCCCATCTTGTATGTGAGGGCCAAGGGGTGTGGCAGGGCCTGGGAGGAAGGGAGAGGAATGGATGGGTGCAGGACGGGGAGTGAGGAAGGCAGGGGTAGCGCCACCTCCGGGGGGACCATGCACATACACGTGCCCAACCCTCGAGCTGGGCCAGAGGTCAGCACAAAGCCGGATCTCTGTACAGGACCAAAAAGGAACTGCAGCTCCCAGCTCCTGCCTCCCCCGCCCAGAGTGGAAACCCAGAATTCTGCAGTGAGAAGCACGATCCAATCCATGCTAACAACCCCCTCACACCTCTTGGCATTTATCTGTTCCATCTGTATCCAGACACTCACAGGGCCTCATAACACAGTTAAAGCCAAGACTCCGTGCCTCGTGTAATGGATGGGGAACCGAGACCCAGAGTGCTGGGAATGCTTCTCCAAGTGACTTCCACCTCCCCGCATTTCCTCCCATGGCCCTCATGCAAAAACACCCAACCAGCTCCAGATTTAGACATGGAGCCTGGGCAGGGCCTGGGGCTCCTAATTCTGCAGCCCTCCCCCAGCAGGGGTCAGCCTGGGGCTGAGCACCTGGGGTTGGGCTCAACCAGGCGCTGGCGACGTATTCAGTGTCCAAGACACTGTTGAAGCATGAAAACTGGGGGACCCCACGCACATCTCTTGTCCTCTCTGGGCCTCAGTTTCCCCATATGCACATAGGGCGGCTCCAGGGTCCTGCAATGCTGACCAACCCATCCCCCACTTCAAGGGGCCCACTTACCTCCTTCTCCCGGGAGTGGTAGTAAGAGACGAAGGTCAGGGTGATGTTGTAGAAGAAGTAGGAGCAGAAGGACAGGAAGAACATGTACTTGGCAAACTTCTTCCACTTCATACGCAGCAGCGTGTGCAGGGGCTCCAGGGTCAGCATCTCGTGCCGGTTCTGGGGGTAGAACGGCACCAGTCACCATGGAGATGAGAGAGAGGAAGGGACCATTTTCGGAGGGCCCTCATTTCAAAGGAAGCTCTGAGTCAGCACTGCCCCTGGCAGAAGGGGGCAATGAACTGGTTTGGCTGGAAATGTCGGGAGGGTAATTTCTAGCTCCTGAGGCTCCATTCCAGCGCACCCAGACAGCAACCGAACGCCACGGAGCTTGGTGTTTTTGCCAAGAGGATCTGAGGCACGGTGGGGAGGGAGGGAGGGCTAGAAGGGAGGCCAGGGCCACGACTGGGGTCTGGCCCCTCCTGGGCCCTCCTTCACTGTGTGACCCCAGGAAAACCCCTGACCCTCTCTGGGCCTCAGCCTCCTCATCAGTAAAACTGATCTCAATCCCTGCCCTACCAGTCAGGCTGCTGTGAGGGCCAGGGAGATCCCGGGCAAGGCAGGCTCTGGGAAGCACAACTCTTGGTAAAATGTGAAAGATGTGTTGCCTCACTTTCCTCCAAGAGCCAAAAACTTCCCGCTGCTGATCTTCTCTTTTCTCCTTCAGCCTCACTGACTTCCCAGCTATGCCTCCTCCAGAAAGGCCTCCCTGATTGTTCAAACTGTGTACTCCCTGACACTTATTTGGGACCAGGTTTGGGGGAAGAGGGGATTCTAAGCCTGGCCATATGGAACCAATAGAAGGAGTTGGGGGGAAACAAGATGAAGAAGATCTACACCCCCCCGCAACCCTGCCCAGGATTATGGGGCCAGGAGACCCCCACCACAAGGTCAGCTGGGAACAGGTGGCCCCAGCACCCACCCCAGGCCCCGCCCACTAAGGCTAAGGAATGGGGGCTGCAGACATGTCTGGCTAGTAGCAAGGGGTCTTCCCAGGGCCTCCCTGGCCTGGGGCCCAGCCTGCTACCCCCTGACCTTCCCCAGCCGGCCCGGGAGACCCACATCGATGTTGGTGTTGTAGACGATGATTTTCAGCACTGAGTTGTCGCTCATGGTGTCCACGTTGGTGAGGTCGTAGAGCGAGGACGACACTGGCCCGTAGGCCCAGTCGGTGAACTTCCTGGACAGGGTCCGGAGCCTCTTCTCCTTGATCTCACGGCTGAGGATGTACTTCAGGATCTGGGGACAGGAAGAGTAACAACCATCAGCCTCTGGACAGGGCTTGGGGCGAAGACCGCTGGGCCTGCCCAAGGCAGACAGGGCCTGGGAAGAGGCTCCCACCAGGGGTGGATTGAGTCGGGCCGAGTGCCTGTCACTGTGACCCCTGGCCCCCGCTTTATCTGTGGGATGGGCGCAAAGCTCGCTGACCTGCCCGTCACACCAGGCATTGTGAATACCCGAGACAAGAGGCGTGAAGGCCTTTTGCACGCGTCGGAGGGCTGCACGATCAGCTCACAGATCCTTGCACCAGCTGGGGAGTCTGTTCCGGGAAGAATCCAGGAACTGACAATTTCGAGAAATAATTTCTGTTTGGCCTGGATTTGAGAAGCAGCTGCAAGTTTCTCCAGCTTCGCCATCCCACCCTCAGTCAAGACCCTGCCAGTTGGTTGGCTCACTGCTCTGGCCAGTCAGGGGGTGATGCATGACACCAGCCTTTCAGAGAGGCCCGTGGGACCCACTCTCTAGGTCAGCGAGCTTGCGCTCTGCTACATGTTGGGGTCGCTGGGGAACATTTAGAACGCCCGCACCACTGACTAACTCAATCCAAATCTCCGGAGGTGGGACTCAGGAATCTGCGTCTTGTAAAGCTTCCTGGGTGGTTCCAAAGTTCAGGCAAGATGCAGAGCTCACTAGTTCCCGAAAGCGAGCCCTGGGTACAATACGATGGGGGCAGAACTTCCTGGGGCACCAACCCAAGGCCCAGGAGGAGGGTCCTAATGGGGAGGACAGTGTCAGAGCCCTGATCTCATGTGACCCAGTGGGGTTCCCATCTCATCTCGCACAGGAGCCTAGTCTCTACAGCCCAGGCAGGGAGCTCCTAGGGATAAGGCACGTCTCCCCTTTCTGCGCCCCAGGCTACACGAGCCCGAGGACACGGTCTGTGTCTCAAGTATGACTGCACCCTCTGCTCCCAGCATAGTGGCCAACTTGGGCAGCATCCGGAAAAGTTTCCAAAGAACACTGAATGAAGGAGAGAAGGGGCCAGGAAGGGTGCAGGCGACTTCCCAAGACTGGCAAGAGGTGGTGGGTGTGGGTAGAGGGACACATTATCCTCTAGGGAACCAGAGGTCAGGGGGCCATGCTCCATGCAGGAAGCTTCATCCCTGGGCCCTCCCCAGGGACAAACACATGGCACAGCGGTCCTTGGAGAAAGTGCCGACTTGCGACCACAGTCTGACTCTCCTCAAAGCCCCCAGGAAGCTGTGTCCTTGGGGTGGGCAGGAGATGGGGGAGGCAGGCACACAATTCCTCCTCTGTCAAAGCTGTTCTGCATCCCTTCCTCCTCCCACAAGAGAATGAAAAGGTCCCTTGTGGGCACCAGCCCTGAGCACTGGGACGGGACCCAAGGCCCTCGGGGCACCACCTCCCTCATCAGTTGCCCTGAGGTTGGCACAGCTGTGATGGCTCCACAGTCCCCACCCTACCCAGTGCCCTCCTGCAGCCTCCCAGGAGCCATGGTCCCCTACCAGGGCTCAAGACGTGGACGCTCAGGGGCAGCTTTGCCATGATGAGTCCTGACCTTGAAACCAGACCAAGCCGTGGCTCCAACCACAGATAGAGATGGGAGCCCACCCCAGCTGAGTCTTCACCAAGCTCCCAGTTAACTTGAGTTCCTCGGCCACAACACAAGGGCACAAAGAGCCACGAACAGCCACATACTCTGCTGGGGACTTGGCTCAACGTTTCAACCTGACAGACAGGCTGGGGTCTCTCCAGCGTCAGGGACCGGCAGCCAACTGGCTCTGGATCCAGAGCAGACATTCGGGGACTCCCGTCCTCATAAGAGGCTGAAGGTCCCCAGGGTCAGACACTCAGCCTCCTCCGCTTGGGTGCCTCACCACGCAGGAATCCTCCGCCACAAAGCATGAGTCACCGCAGCCTTAAGACTCCTCCACTCTGGCCCCGGCAAGGGGGTCCCAGGGCAGGAGACAGAAACAGAATGTTAGGGCCTGAAGTCCAGAGGGTGCACCCACGTGCTGCCTGTCCGTGGCTCCGTGCAGTCGGCCACTCAGAAGGGCCCCTGGGGAGCGTGCCTCGCGCCCTCCCGCCTGCCCCCAGGCCTCACCCACCTCGGCCTTGCCCATCTTGGCGGCCAGCTGCAGCGGCGTGAGGCCATCTTTGTTGCGCGTGGTCTCCAGCTCCCAGTTGCCGCTCCTCAGCAGGATCATGTCATACATGTGCTTGACGAAGTCATTCTGCGTCTTGAAGTCCTCGGCCACCGTCACCAGAGCGTGGAGGATGTTGTTTCCCCGTGAGTCCTGCGAGGTGATGTCTGTCTGCTCGTTGTCCATCAGCAGCTGCACAATCTCGGGCTGGTTGGTGCAGGCTGCCAGGGCCAGGGGTGTCTCGCCTGGGGGATGGGGGGGCACAGGGGCTCGGTTCTCTCCTGGACCAGAGCGGTGATTCCCCAAGTTCTAGGAATGGGGCTTATCCTGCCCATCTCAGCAGGAGTGGGAGACTGAAGCTGGATCATTGCAACAAACTCCTAACCGGTCTCCCTGCTACTACCCTGTTGGCCCTCCAACACTATCCTCAACACAGAAGCCAGACTGATCCTATTAATACATAAGGCTCACCTCACCCAGAACAAAAGCTCAAATTCCAATGACAGCCTACAAGGCCCTACATCTTCTGACATCATCTCCTCCTCTCCCCCTCACTCACTCCCCTCCAGCCACCATGGCCTTCTTCCTTCTCCTCGAGCACACACAGGCACTTTTCTACCTCAGGGGCTTGTACAGGCTGTTCCCTCTTGCGTAGATACCTGCATCACTCCCTACCTCACCACCTGTGAGTCTTTGCTCTAATGTCACCTTTTCAATGAATCATTCACCCTAACTGCCCTTTTAAAATTGAAACCCAGCTCCTTCCTGTCCCAGAATTCCTGATCTCCTTCCCCTGCTTTACTACTTTTTTTTTTTTTTGAGCTGTCGTTTTTGTTTTTTTTTAACTTATTTATTTTTTTATTTTATTTATTTTATTTTTGGCTGCTTTGGGTCTTCGTTGCTGTGCACGGGCTTTCTCTAGTTGCCGTGGACCAGGGCTACTCTTCATTGCGGTGCATGAGCTTCTCATTGCGGTGGCTTCTCTTGTTGCGGAGCACGGGCTCTAGGCGCGCGGGCTTCAGTAGTTGTGGCACACGGGCTCAGCAGTTGTGGCTCGCAGGCTCTAGAGCGCAGGCTCAGTAGTCGTGGCGTACAGGCTTAGTTGCTCCGCAGCATGTGGGATCTTCCCGGACCAGGGATCGAACCCTTGTCCCTGCATTGGCAGGCAGATTCTTAACCACTGCACCACCAGGGAAGTCCCCCCTGCTTTACTTTTTATTTTTTTCAATAGCACTTGTTATTTTCTAACATATTACGTAACATTCTTATTTATTATATCCATTATTGATGGTCTCTCTCCCATCTAGAACGCAAGTTCCATGAGGGTAGAGATCTTGGTTTTGTTCACAGATATATTTCAAATACCTAGAACAATGCCTGGTATATATAGTAAACAATCAATGTTAGTTGAGAAAAGAGAAGGCAAGTGACTCACACTTGGTCACACAGCAAACCGGGGACAGAACCAGGGCTGGACATCAGGTCTCCTGCTGCTTCCCCCCCCAATCTCCATCCTGTCACCTCTCTTCATCCCACCCAACAGATGTTTCCCAGCCAGGTCTGACTGGACAAGACCCTGTCCTCAAGGCCACCCAGACCCATCTAGTCCTGCTGACTAAAAAACCATCCAGAAAAGAAAACAGGCCAGTGGCCATCAGTCAGGGCCTGGGCAAGGAGGAGGAGTTAACTACAAAGTTGTACCAGGCGAGTTTTTGGTGTGATGGAGCTGTTTGTTCCCTGTCCTGACCACAGTGATGGCTATACAACTGTACGCGTTTGTGGAAATGAACAGAAGTGTACATTAAGATGGGTGAACTTCACTGTATCTAACTTACACATAAAAAAAATTTTTTTTCCACCCGGGATGGCCTAACGCCAGTTGCATTTGGTCTCCCTAAAGTGTCAGTCAGGGAATTTTTGTCCTCTTACTTTTGACCCCTGTTTGCAGTCCTAAGAGGCACTGGACACAGGGGACAGAGGCCAGAGCTGGCAGGCAGGATGCCTACATCCGCTCCTTACTACACTGGGGCAAGTCATTTCCCTTCTCAGAAACTGTAAACTAGGGCTCTCTCCTTGCCCTCCCTCCCAGGTCTATGTTCCCTACAGGGGGCTGCTCAGGTGGATGTCTGTGTGTCCTCTAACACCACCAGGTGACACTCCCCGAATGCAGGCTCCCCATCCTCCCAAGTGCTGGTCTCCAGCCTGGCGGTCCTGTTCAGGTGGATCTGCCCCTGCCGCCTCCCTGGTCCCGGCTCTGTCCTCCAGGGCCTCGGACACAACTGAGCCAGCAGAGATTGGCAGTGGGGTCTCCCCTGCCTGCTAGCGCTTCTACGGGTAGAAGCCCCGCCTCGCCCTCCGCCCCTCTCGCCCCCGGACCCCAACCCGGGGCGGCGGCACCCACCGAAGTAGAAGCCTTCGTGCTGGTACTTGGGGTTGAAGAAGACGCCCTTGGCGTGGGCGTTGACGTCGGCGCCGGCCGCGATGAGCAACGCGGTGATGTCTCCCTGCCGCCGCTCGATGGCGATGTTCAGCGCCGTCTGCCCTGCGGACGGGACAGGGGTGGGCGGTTGCGCTCAGCGGCTGGGACGGGGGTGACACACCCTCTCTGGCCTGTTCCCCTCTCTGTCCTCTGTACCCTCCACCGAACCGTGGAGAAATACTAGCTGCCTGTCTGGTCTGTGTCGCCCAGCTTCATTCTTTGCTTCATTCATTTTTGCGTGGAAGCAAGGATTATTCGTGGAGCATCTGCTCTATGCCCCAAAGCCAGGCACTGGGGACACAGCAGGACATGGGATGCAGTTTTGATTCTTGTCCTCAGGAAGCTCACAGTCTCCCTGCGAATTGAGCGTTATGATACGGGGAGGTGCAGGGTCTGTGGTACCCAGAGGAGCTCTTAACACAGCCTGAGGGGTTGGGGGGCTTCCCAGAGTGGCCTCTAAACTGGGACCAGGTAAGTTTAGCCAGGCTGGATGGGGCTGACTCAAGGCCTCATAAGCCAGGTTAAGAGGTTAGAACTTTATCCTAAAGGGTATGGGAAGGCACAGAAGGCATTGAAGCAGGGAAGTGACATGATCAGAGTTTTGGGTTTTGTACATGTGTATTTTCAAAGCACTCTGGCTGCAAAACTGGAGGATGTGTTAGAAGGAGCCCAGACTTGTGACGAGCTGTCCATCCAATGGACCCAAAGATCCTTGGGAGAAAGAGTTCTCACGATGGTCTTTTGGGGATGGGGGAGAAGGGCTGCCTCAGGTAAGGTCCAGGCATCTGGCCTGGGTGCTGGGTGGATGATGCCCTGGTGACTGAGAAACAGAACAGGGGAGAAGCCGCAGGGAGGGGGGTGGGGGAGGGACATAGACACGGTTGGTGGAGCCTACAGAACCTCCAGACAGAAGGGACCAGAAGGCTGGGGGTGCGGGGGCCGGGTGTCTCAGAACATTACACCAGAAACAGCATTTTCCAAAGAGCTGCCAACATGCCATACATAAAAACAAAGTCCTGGTGGATCAAAGAACTAAGCATTTTTTAAAATTGGAAAATTGTTAATAACTAACCTTTTTGGAGGGAAAACCCTCTTAAGCCTTCTTAAGCAAAATCCAAAATTCTGAAGCCATAAAGAAAAAACTGACGTATTTGCTTCCATAAAAATTAAAAATTTCTGTATTTCAAAAGACATCTTAAAGAAAGTTAAAAGACAAGTGATAGGCTGGGGGAAATATTTGAGATGTATAAAAGAGGTAATGTGCTTTTAAAAGTCCATAATGGATTAAGAGCTCCTACAAATCAATAAAAAGACAAACAACCTAAAAGAAAACTGAGAAACTATTATTAACAAGCACCTCACAGAGAAGAAAATCCACACAGACAATACAGGAAATGAAAGATGTTTGGAATCACTGGTAATCGGGAAGATGAAAATTTGAACCTAATGAGTTAATACTTTTCACCCACCAGACTGGCAAAAACAAATAATAATAATGGCAATAAATAAATACAAATAAAATTACTGTCTCCCACGAGAAAAGTTAAGGGCCCAAGCCAGACTCCCACCTGCAAAAAGCTGAGATGTTTAGTACCCTCGGCATATCCATAAGATGGCATCCAGTTATTCTTGGGCCAATCATTTTTGACACAAGCACGTCATAAGACCCTAGTGGGATGTTTATTGACTCCAAAAACTCAAAGACACACCTTACTGGTTATTCACAGCAGACTTCCTGAGTAGGGAAACACTATCCCGAGTTTGGTCTCCCTGCCCCCTCTCCCGTCCACCTAAGAGAGAAGCCACAAAGCTGAGTCCCAAATGGGGCTGTTAATAATGATGAGGATAATGACGATACTAATAGTTACTAATGTGTTGGCCCTGCCCAGCCCTCCAGCCTTCTTGCCATCACTCAGCCGTGTCAAGCTCAGTCCCATCTCAGGCTTTTGCCCTTGCTTTGTTCTGAATCCTTCTCATTGTGCTGGCTTCGGGTCAAAGGTCACCTCTCTGACCATCCACACTAAAGTTGCCCATCCCCAATTACTTCTGATGACATTATCTTTTGTTTTTTTGTAATTTTCTTTTCATCAATTTTTAAATTTCCTTATTTAGAAGAGCAGCCTTCATCTGTCTTGTTCACTCCTGTGTTCTGGGGCCAAAAACACTGCCTGGCACGCGGCCAGTGGTCAAGATTGTTTGCAGAATGAAGGAAGGTGCCAGACACCACACTAAGCACTTTGGGCTTCCACGACAGCAGTGCCCGTGCCCCACCACCGCCAGAAATCGCTGTCTGCACAGCCCCTCCCGCAGGCGGGTACCTTCGTAGGCCTCCTCCGTGTACTTGGCGTTGATGAACCTGCCTAGGATGTCGTTTTCCTCCGCGAAGGCGAGCAGGATCTGCACGATCTCCTTGGTGCTGGGGTTGATGTTTAACAAGGCCTTCATCAGGCAGGTCTTCCCCGTGTCCAAGGCCGTCAGCTTGTGCATGAGGAAGTCTGCAGGCAGGGTCGCAGGATGGAGCCGCTGCACAGGGGGGCCCCGGCTGCCCTTGGCCCTCCCGGCCCGGAGGAAGGGAGGCCGGGGTGTGGCAGCTGCAGCCTCGGACCTCAAGAACCTGCTGCAGGCTCTCCACAGAGCTCCCTGCCCCGAGCTCCCAGCTCCCCTCTGCCCTGGCCAGCTCTTCCTCCTCCCGCCTCCTTGCCGGCTCCTCCTTCTCCTCGGTGAGCTGCCCAGAGGCTTATCAGAGACCTTTTGCTCTTTACCTTCTGCACCGGCTCCCTGGTAGGGGGACAGTCCCACCCACTGCCTGGCTTCCCACTGTCCAGCTCAGAAATCTCCAGCCCACCGCCCCACACCCCGGTTTCCTACAAATAGACTTCACCCCCTTCCACTTAACTTGCTACTCTCCTGGTCCCCAAGACAGCTCGGGCCCCACCAGCCACCAAGTCTCCCAAGTCCAAATGGCACCACCCGGGACTCACTCCTCACGTCCTTGCATCCCACCAGTGCCGCTCCCGGAAGAGCTGTTCCCCCTTCCCCAGCCCCGCCGCTGGGGTCCCAACTCTGCCTGAGCAGAGGCCTTCTCCAGTTTGACCCCCATCCTCCACCGTCACCTGTCTAAGCCCTTCCATGGCTCCCCATTGCCCTCAGAATCAGGTTCGAAGTTGCCAGCCCAGCAGTTAAGGCTGGAGGGCGGGGAGGGAGGGCAGTGGGTAGGTGGACAGCAGGAGCCGAGCAGGACCCCCAGCCCTGCACCCTCTGCCAGGGCCAGCCACTGACCGGGCACATCCAGGCGGCGGCGCTGCACAGAAAGCTCCTGCAGCTCCATCAGCAGCTCCAGCAGCCGTTCCACGCAGCCCTCCGACACAGCCACAAAGATGTGTTTCCTCAGCCACCTCTTTTTGCGCCTCTGCTCTTGCTTGGCCAGGTTTGCACTGAGGCCAGAAAACGTTTCCAACTCGCCACACATGCACCACTGTCTCCCGTTACCTCTCCAAAGCCGCTGTGCCTACAGGGTCTCGGCGCCAGCCCCCACTGTCTGCACGTGCCTGTCACAGTGCCTGAAATCCCCTCCTTTAGTGCTGGGGGGTGGGCGGAGGTGCTGGGATTCGTGTTGCCCTGAGCTGCCCCGCTTCTAATCCAAATGCAAGCACATTTTATCAAACTGTATCTTTGGATCCACATAGCAATGATCAGGAAAGATACATGCCTGACTGTTCATCATGATTACCTCGAAAGAATGAGATCAGAGGAAGGGAAATTTCACTTTCATATTTTGTGCTGTTTGAATATTTTTCATATCTCTCTCCCCACCCCTACACTCCAAATAGGCAGCCACGGTAATGCGTGATGTGTATCCTTTTGTTTGTATGTGTTCTTGCAAAATGCACGTTGATGTTTGATGGCTACATGCATGTATTTTTTTTTTTAAGTCTTTATTGAATTTGTTACAACATTCTTTCGTTTTTTGTTTTGGTTTTTTGGCTGCGAGGCGTGTGGGATCTTAGCTCCCTACCAGGGATGGAACCGGCACCCCTGCATTGGGAGGCAAAGTCTTAACCACTGGACCGCCAGGGAAGTCCCCTACATGCATGTATTTTTAATTTATGTATATGGCATTGCGTTAAGTTCTCATTCTGCTGCATACTGTTGTCCGGATGTTTTATAATGAATGGGTATTACTTTTATAAGATGTAATACTCCCTTCCCCCCAAATATGACCTACATGCCATAGCTATGGGCCCAGACATTTGCGCCCCAGGATTGGCGGCCTCTTTCTCTTTCCTGCAGGGTCCTGGTGCCTGTCCCTCGGGCACCTGCCTGGTGGGCACGGTGGGAGGAGGGGAAGGGCCAGGCTCACCTGGGACTGTTGGGATTAAATGGGGTCTCTGTCACGTCATCCTGAGGAGATTGTGGGGAGTCCATGTCATCACAGCTGCCCGGGAGGCTGGTGGGGGAATGGGGAGGACAGAGAGAGGGACAAGTTTTTAATGGACAATGGTAGTTTGCCACAAGCAGGCCTGGCTGTGTGGCCCAGGGCGAGTCACTGCCCACCCGCGGGAGCTGAGGGCTCGGCCAGGGCAGGGGTGAGGGCTGGCAGGCTGGCGGGTCGCAGTACTCACCACTGCCGGATGTTGGAGTCCATGGGCTTGGAGAAGATGAGGGGAGAGGTCTTGGTGACAGTGGGGTTGGGCTCGAACCCTTCTATCTCCAGGAAGAAGTGTGCACTGGGGGGACACCCAAGCAAGGCCATTAGAGCTGGGACAGGGCCTGTCCACCTGCGTGTCCTGCAACCCCACTGTTGAGGGTGCCCTCCTCACGGAGTGCTCACTCTAGGTCAGGCCCAGGCAAGCCTGGAAGGCTCAGAGCTAGTCCAGAAATGGGGCATAAATGGCGTGAGGGCAAGGCTCACTGATACATTGGCCCCCAACCTGCCTGTCTCCTGCCTATCAAGAGGACCCTTCTGACCTGACCTAAAATCAAATCATTCTTCCAAAAGAGAAGACAAAGGGAGGAGCAAGCCCCTAGCTGGTAGCCCGAGGCCTGGGTTCTAGTCTGGCTCTGCCTCTGCCTCTCCTCTTGTGTGACCCCAGGCGGTCACTGGCCTTCTCTGGGCCAAGTATCCTCACCCGGATGGAAAATGATTGGGCTAGATGATCCTTAAGACCTGGACTCTGGAGCCCGTGCTGCTCCAGGACTGTCTACTTATGGACTGTCCAGCTGAAATGGGCATCAGAGGTCATCTTGTGAGATCACCTTTCCCTGCACCCCTGCAGTACCCCAGAACTGCCACCCCAAAGTTGTCCCCACACCACTATGGCAGCTCTGACCCAGCGACTACAAACACATCTGCTAGCAGAACATCCTGGTTGAGATTTGCTGACTATCTCCAGGCAGAGCCCAACTCCCACACCTGCAGGTGTTTCCCCAGGACAATTGGTCCAGCTCCTGCCCTGCCCTCCATCCCACCCTACCTATCTGGGTTCAGTAGTGCATTTACTCAACAAATATTTACTGAGCATGTACAATATGCCAAGCGCTATTCTAGAAGCTGCGGATACAGTGGTAAACAGGTAGACAAAAATTCCTCCCCTCACAAAGCTCTTGTTCCAGTGGGTTGGTAAAAACTGGCCCCAAGGATCAGACCAGATTATAGCACAGTGAGGCCATTGCTTTTCTTGCTCTAGACCAGGGGTCCCAAACCCCTGGGATCTAATGCCTGATGATCTGAGGTGGAGCTAATGTAATAATAATAGAAATAAAGTGCACAATAAATGTAATGCGCTTGAATCATCCCGAAACCATCCTCCCCCCGGTCCTTGGAAAAATTTTCTTCCACAAAAACGGTCCCTGGTGCCAAAAATGTTGGGGATCGCTGCTCTAGGCAATAACCCACTGTCCTTTGGCTGTAAGTTCTTCAACAGCAGAAACTACAATTGCATCGTCCTAATTCTCTAGAACCCAACATTTGTCATGACACTCAGAAGACCTAACAATGGATGAGTGTAAGGATGGATAGGTGAAAGATAAATGAGTGGAAAAAAGAATGGCTGGTTGGACAGATGAGTGGATGGATGAATAGATAGGTAGATGATGGATGGTTGGAAGGATGGATGGATGGATGGATGACTGTCTGAGGAATGAATAGTTGGGTGGGTAGATAGGTGGATAGATGGAGAGACCAATAAGCAGACAGACCAACACACCCTTAAACTGTAAAAGTTGGGAGGTTGCATCCCTCAACAGGAAGATGAGGGCTGTGACTGAGGCAGGAGGACTTCGGTGGCTGGGAAGGTGGATGGTGAGAGCTGAGCTGGAAAGGACCCAGCTGTATGTAAGGACCTAACTCCTGGGACAGGGAGCTGCTAGACCACGAGGGCCTGTCCCATGCCTGCCCTACTTGCCACTGCATGTGCCATATCTCATCCACCAGCATGAGCAGACAGCAAGGTCTTGGCCAGGTGACATCCTGGCTCCTGACTTGCAGCAGGTGCTGTTTGTTTACTCCTACTTTGACCCAGCCAGAAAGGCACCACCACCTAGGTGTTGTTAACTCAGATGCGCAGACAGACAGCTCTGTACGATTCCTCCGGCATTTCTGTTCCTTTGAAGGCAGAGAACTATCCCCAGGCAGACTCAGGCCTGGGGAGGAGCTTATCTCTCCTACTTCGTCCAAAGAAAAGCCCAAGTGCTCTGAGCTTCAAGGTCAGTGCCTCTACAGCCTTCATGGCCTGTGTCTGTGTCCCTGGGCAAGGTGACGCCCAGGGGGAGGTAACCATAGCAGCCACTCACAGGAAGGGGCATGATGCTTCAGAAAAAGCTCCAGGTCCAAAAATTTCTCCCCAATCTAGATTTCTTGGTGCCTTCAATTCCCCCATTAGTACATATTTCCTTAGTGGTCAGAACTGCCTTCTGACATATAATATTTTCTTTTCTTTTTCTTTCTAAACCTAAGTCCTATACTCCGTTCTGAGGGAGATGCCAAAACCTTTGGGGTCTGGGGAGAAGTAGGCACATGAGGTCCCTCAAAGAGCCTTGGGAAGGAGAAGGGACCACAGATTCATGAGACAAAGGTCACACCTCACACCAGGCCCTTAGTTGGGCGAGGGCCATTGGGAGAGCTGACCCTGGAACTAAGTTCATGAACCAGGATGGGCTCAGAATGGCAGCCCGACTGCAGGAAGAGTCTGGGATTTTCCTGAAACTCTGTCCTCAGTCCTTCTCTGAGGTCCAAACCTCCCCTGGGGAAGTGAGAGGGGAGGGAAGGGGGAAAGGAGGCAGGAGGGCAGTGTTGGTGGCTTAGATCCAAGATATCTCTGCTCCTACCCAGACAAGCCCTCCCAGACCCAGGCTTCCCACATGGGCCCCCGACACCTGTCTGATCTCCACATCCACCCAGTTTTCTCTCCTGCGCTCCAGGATGGAGCTTCCACCTGAATGAGCCTCTGGCACCTCTCAGCCAACATTTCACACTTGAACTTGGCTCCTTCCTCCTGACCTTGCTCCTGCTCCTCCGAAGTGCTCATGTCAGAGATGCCCCATCACCCCTCCAGGTCCCCCCACCGGAGGAGGGGGATGTCTCTCGGTCCTCCTTCTCCCTCCCCTCCCATAGTTGATCCGGCAGACTCCACGATCCTAATACTTCTCTGATCTGTGCCTGCTTCTCCATCCCTCACCACCAGGCTCACCACCTATCACCTGGGCAACAGTCGCAACAGACGCCCCTCCAATCCATCACCCACACAGATCACCCAGAGTGTCCTTTCTGAAATGCAAATCTTGCCATGCCCTCCCTCTCACACAAAATCCCTCCGTGGCTCCCCACTACCCCCAATTGTCCAATGTCCTTAACTGACTGCCAAGACCCAGCCCCAGTGGGACTTATCCCCCCAAAGACACCCTCACCCAGCCGGCACTTTAGTCGCATGGGATTCCTCACTGGCTCCTGCCCCAAGCCTCTGCCCTCTCCCTTCCTGTCCACCTGTCACCATCCACCGTAAACCAGCTCCTCAGCGACATGCCCACAGGATCAGAACCACCTGCCCCTCCTCAGGCCCCGCCCCGCCTACTTCACCCTCTCTCCAGGCCACTCCCCACATTCTCCCTGGGGCCCCTCTCACCATCCAGACTGTGAGCAGAGGCAGGTGTTCTTTCTCTCGTGTCCCAGTCTCCCCAGCCTGGGCCCAGCCCCCCGCCTCGTGCACAAAAGGCCTCAGCAATTATTACTCAAATCAAGAGAAGGGAAAGCACCAGGCTCAACTCGGCCCAAGAAGGGGCCTGGGACAGGGGCTGAAGAGGCAGGGCAAATGGACCAACGTAGACCCGGGGGCCCATCCGGGTCCAAGGGAAGCGCCGCGGGGTTGAAGGAGGGGCATTCAGGCTTGAGGGGCACCGAATCGGCCGAGGGGGGTACTGCAATGGAGGCAGCTAAGGGGCCAGCTGTGACCCCGGAGAAGTACTTTCTCTGCTTCCGCCACCTCCGTGTCCTCAACTGGGAAGTGGTCATAACCATCCCAGCCCTGTGCAGTTCCCAGGGGCCCTGGGGAGTGACAATGACGACAACAATGAAGACAAAGTTCAAGGTAACAAAACACTATCAGCGCCAACATGCGCTGTGCTGAGCACGTTGTTGGCACAATTGCAATTAACCGTTACTCTATGGGGTGGTGCCGTGGCTGGTGTCCCCCTTACACAGGTGGGGCTGGAGAGCCTGAATTACCGGGCTAAGCACCCAGTGGATGTGAGAGCCCCCAGTGGACTTGAAAAATGTATGCTGTAGGGGGTCCCTGCTACCTGGAATTTCCACCCACCTTTCTGCTCCTTATCTCAAGGATGGCTCCAGCAACTCCCCACCTCCCCCAGGAGCCTTTCTGAACGTTCCTGCCTTGGTGCCCCTGGGCCCTCCAGGGAGGCCTCCCTTGATTATTCCAGTCATACTAACCTCCCGAGCTCAGCCCCAGAGTATGCAGTGGTGTCCCCCCTACACTCCCCATTATACCTGGCTGGGCACCAGGCCACCCCAGATGAGACTGAGATTCTCAGGTCCGCCCCAGGCAAGGGGTCCCTGAAGGTGGGTGCCAGGCTCCTCCTGTGCCCCTCACAGCGCAGCACCCAGGCCTGAACCTGCCGGTCCTACCTCTTCTTGGTGGGGGTGATCTCTGCCGGCCTCTTCTCCTGCAGGATGGTAACGTTCCCACTGGGGTTAGTGGCGAGTCTGCCCATGAGAGGCACCATCTCCTTCGGGTGGGCATCCATGGCTGGAACACAACCACAGCACAGATGCTCAGGCTGAAGGGACAGAGAGGAGCTTCAGACCCCCATGTAGCACCATGTGGCTCCTGCTCATACCCCCCAGGACGGGGAGATCACTCAGCTTTCCCAGGCCGCCACCCCTTCTCAGGGACAGGGAGACTGTCCCCGCAGCTTCCCCTGCTCCCTGCTTCAGCACCCCTGCCCCTATGGGTCCTAGGAGAGCCCAGCAGAGCTTCCAGGTAGAGATCACCATGCCCTTGACTTCTCTCCAGACATCCACTCCAGCCCCACCAACCTCCAGGTGGATTCCTGAGAATTAGCTCTGCTTTTTCAACGTCCTTCTCAGGTTTTGTGTTTAGAATTCTCCTCGACAGAGCAGGACTGTCACCTCCTTTCCTCGAGACACTATGCTCCTAGTAACACAGCCTCAGGCCGCTCCGGTTTTTTAATTTCTCACCCTCCTCATGCTCTCTGCCACTAACACACTGATCATCTTTCTCCCCCACCCAAAGCTGAGTGTAACCAGCCACATGGCTATCTGTCCACCTGGAGGGAGCAGCTGAGCCCCAGCCCCCTCTGTCCAGACCTGCTTTACTGATGCTCGGTAAGGGCTGGACCCCATGCGGGGCTTGGAGGGAGGTACTGGGAAGAGGAACTGATATGTCTTCCAAGGAGACTGAGGGGAACTTCGAGCTTTCTGTTGGGCGGAGGGCTGTCCAGGCAGAGGCAAAGCCTGAGCAAAGACCAGGGCTCAAGAAAGTTCGGCGAGTGGCAAGGAGCTGGTGTGGCTGGACCCGTGGGCAGTAAGAGGCTTGGGAACAGCCTGGGCCTGGAGCAGGAGCTGTGGCTGAACCTGGGGACAGCGGGGACGTGAGAGGGATCCAGGTCCTATAGGAGACAGCACAAGGGAGATGGAGGAGACCAGAGGCCAGGACGAGGCTGCCGTGGGGGCCAGCGGGGAGGTGGGCTGGCCATAGAGGAAGAGGTGGGCAGGGGAAAGGGCTGTGGGGACAGGAGGTGACTCTGCAGTTAGCGGGGGCCATTCTCAGCTTGAGCCACCCTCAGAGAACGCCCTCAGAGTCACAGGGAGCTGGGGCAGTGGGCGGGGCGGTGATTTCTGTAAGAAGAGCCCAGCTGGGTGGAGCTGGGGCCATTGGTGATCCTGACCCACATAGGAGAGCCCCCTGGAGGCAGTGTCTGGATCCGGTTGTCTTCAGACTGCAGTGAGGCTTGGAAATGGGAGAGCCTCCTCCCCCTGCCCGCGCGCCCCACCCACTAAACATGAGCAATCTTGGGAGAGGAAAGTCATCCAGGGGGTGCCCCGGAGTGCAGGCGCCTAGAGGCAGGGAGCTCTGAGGAGGCCTTAAGCATCCTATTGGGAGAGGATTGTCAGCACGCAGGTCCCTGGCCATATCCACAGTCACTGCCTGATAAGGATGGGCCGCCTTTACCACCTCCCTCAGCCCAAAATGACCTGTGGGGCTAAAGGCTGGGCTGGGCCAACACTGGAAGAGAGGGATGGAGGGCATGTCCCTTACCGCTCCCTGGGCCTCTGTTTCCCCTTCTGAAAAATGGGTCGAATGGTCCCCTACGTCTCTTATCCATGACCGCTGGCTGCTCCATCTTCTCTGCCCTGCCCGGTGAGTACGGGACAGTCCTGGGCTGCTGGAGCAGGAGGGGGTCAGAGAACTCTGGCAGGGGACTGCAGCAGCTCTAATTAGCTCCCTGAGTCACCCCATAAACCTGCGTTCCCACCTGCTGGACTCTCTTGCAGGCCTGGCCCTCACTCTATCTGGGATTGGGCGTCCTCACTTGGGAAGTGCCTCCCAAGACCTGGTACTGACTGGAATGGCCTTTCCTGGGAGACTGACCAGGCCCGGGGGCCACAGGGCCCACCCCCCATCCAGGGCTTGCTGACTCAGCTCCTATGAGCCGCCTGGGCCCTGTCCCTCTCAAGCTCTGGGGCCATCTCATCCCATCCTGAGCTCCCATCACACTGCTGCCCTGGAGAGCCACGTCCCTGGGGCCTGCGGGGGTGACAGGAGCCTCACCTCTGCCCTGGGCAGCTATGACTGTCCTCCTACCCCAATATCCCCAAACCTCAGGGAGGGGAAAGTTTCCCACATCCATCATATCCTGTGCTCTCACACATTCCCTGTGGCCAAGAGCTCATGTTCAGCTTTGTTTCCCCTGCTAGAGACCCAAGCTCCCTCCCAGCCCTCCCCTGAGGCCAACTGGCAGAGGGACACCTGAGGTCCTCGCTCTGGACACCCTGGGGCCTTGGAGGGCACTGGCTACCTGTTCGGCAAGACTCACCTGGTGAGGTCCAGGTGACAGTGGCTGCCCTTGTTCTCAGATCACCGCATGTCCGGGGCCCAAGGCCCCACAGTAGGATTATAGCTGAGGTGGTGAGAGGCTCTCATCAGAGGCAGAGGAATGGCTGAAATGAGGCGTCAGAGGCAGAACTTGCTGGGTCACCTGCCCTTGATGCCAGGCAGGCCACGCCCACCAGCCACAGCTGCAACGCCCGCCCACCCACCAAGTGCCCTGCCTGAGTCAGCCCCACACCCACAGGGCAGCCTCACCCCAGCCCAGGAGAAGGCAGGGGAGGCAGCAGGTGCTGAGGCTGAAGTTTTGGTCCCAGCTCTTCCCTCTTCTGTATTTGATGCTTCCCATCATGGGCCTCATAATAACTACTTCCCAAGGATGCTGTGAGAAGTCAGAGATCCTGCTGGTAGGAGGGCCAAATGAACTGTGGAGTGCTCAGCCCCGACCCCTGGGAGGCAAGGCCACAGCCAAGGGCTGGCCTGGTTGACCTCACAATGGCCACCCCCAAGACTTGTTTTCCGTCCTTCAAAGTCTGGGATCAAGTCCGCTCAGAGACAGAGGAAGTCCCCATTCAATGCTTCCCACCAGAAAGTGGGAAGGCAGACAGCCTCACCTCTAGACTGTATGACCTTGGGCAAGTCATTTCTCCTGAGACTCAGGTTCCTCATTGTGAAATGTGCAAAATAAACCCACCTTGCGGAGCTACCACGGGGCTTAAATGAGAGAACGTGTAGAAAAGGCGAGAACAAGGCCCAGAGCACAGAAAGGACTCCATAAACAGTGACAGCTATTAACTATTATTGTTTTTGTCCTGCATTCATTCTCCCAGCAACTGCCAGGCCACCTGCTTCCAAGGCCAGAGCATCAGGGGAGACTCTGAGCCCTCCCTCCCGGCCCAGGCCACAGCTGGGAGAGGGGGTGGAGCAAGGATGGGGCAGCCCTGCCGCTCTCCAAGAGTCACTCAGGAATTACACACCTGTTCCCACAGGCAAGGCAGGACTGGGATGGAGCAGGAAGTCTCCGCTGACAGGGGCGGCACCGGTGACTGCTGTGGCAGGGACGTCCTCAGCTGCCAAGGGGGCAAGGTCCCTTGATCTCTTGTCACAAGCTGCCAGGCCTGGGCAGAGGCAGAAGGTGGGTCAGGCTTCTGGCCATGGGACAGCAGGACCTGTGGCCAGTGAGGGGCAGAAAACCAGGCTCCGGGGCCAACAGGCTTCAGGTGTGGGTGAAGTAGGGGGCTGCTTTTGCAGTTTAAGTCAAAGGAGCCCCAAAGTTCCTAAGCGCACATCCCAATCTCATCACTGCCTGAAACTCCATTAAAGCCTGATGTTGGACCAAACGCAGTCCGCCCTCTATTGCTTCATTAATTGGCCCTCCTGACTCAGCCCCTCACCCCTCCCTGCTTGCTTCGGGCTGACTGCCTCTGAGCCCTAAGGGTGAGGCTGTTGCCCAATCTCAGCATCTGCATTTTGCCTTGTGTTAGCACATTTTCTCAATAGCCAGGCTGGCTAAAAAGGCCTCTGACTCCCACCCAAAGGTACACAGTGTGCCCAGCAAGGAGAAAAGGGAGCCCCCTCTGCTGTGTGTGGAGCAGGGGCTGGTCTGCATTCAATCCTATTTAATCCAACACATCATGAGAGCCTACAGTGGGAGGCCAGGCAGGGAAGCCAGGGGCCAGCGTGGGGTTCCGAACTGGGGAAAGTGGTCTCTACCCTCAAGGAGCTGTGAGCCACGTGGCAGCCAGGCTCGTACATGAACTGACACCCCACCGGACAGGCTACAAGGACAAAGAGGACTCAAGCCACCCAGGAGGAGGAAGTGCTTCTAATGGGAGGTGGGGGAGGGATTCAGAGAAGAGCATTTGGGTTGGACTTGGGAGGAGGGAGGACAGTCTACACAGGGAGAGCCACGGAGCAGGCACTCAGAGGCAAGAGACACAGGCACATTCAAGGTGTGGTGACGAGCTTGGGCAACATCTAAACTCAAGTCCGGCTGCAGCCAACTGAGTGGCCCCAGGCCACTGAGTCAGCCCTGACCCCTTAGGGGGACACACCAGGCAAGTGCTGAGAAGACCCACACACACACACACACACACACACACACACACACACACACACACACGTCCCAAGCCCTGCAGACATCAGGCCCAGGCTGCAGGCCCACAGGTAGCCCCTCCTCCAGGAGGGAGAAGGGAGAGGAGGGGTCTCGGGGGAGGGGGTGCAGCCAGGGAGGGGCCGACCCCTTGACCTGCTCTAGAAAATGCCCCACTTGGTGCAGTGAGGAAGGAGGGGGGACCAGGAGCCAGGCAGAGTTCCATCAGCAGCCTCAGGCCTGAGCAGACCCACCCAATGATCAGCAGCGGGTCCGTCTGCGTCCCAGTGGCCACAGATGTCCCTGGTTTAGCAGAGCTGAGCAGCCCGCCCATCAGGGATTCTGGGTGGTGACTCATGCTGCCTCCGAGTGATGGAGAGTGGAGGACATGGGAACGGAGAGAGATCAAGAGACAGCAACAGATAAAAAAAGACCAAGCTAGTTGCAGGTGTGTCCTCCTTTAAACAACCCAGGTTTACACAAAGGTTGTAATCATTCATTTTACAAAAGAACACCCATAAGATTCCTTCCAGCGCTGAGTTTGGAGGTTTGATCCAATTTGCAGAAATTTGAAAATATCTAATGTCTGCACATTGTCTGAGGGAGGCCTGCAGGTAAAACAAGGAGTCCCAAACCCAAACAGGAAGCAGAAGCCCGCACGTCTCCCTTCCAACCCTGGGCTAGGCTGGCATGCCCCAGCCCGTTCTCTGCCATGCAGCCTGGCACCACAGTCAAGTTCGGGCTTTGGAGTCAGATTTGCCTGGGGTCAGACCCAGGCATTGCTGTTTACTCGCTGTGTAAACTTACTAACTGTCCCAGTCTCAGTTTTCTCATCTATAAAATGGAGCTAATAATAGCTCTTCATGGGCTATTAGGAGGCTTAAAGGATAATGAACATGGAGCACTTCGCATAAACACTCCCTGAGTTCTAGCCGTCAGTGTTCTTCTGCTATGCTCATTTGCCGTGGTCTGGCCATGGCTCACTACACGCCCAGCCGCTTCGTCAACCAGACTCAGGCTCCTCTGTTGGGTTTGTGTGTGGAGGTAGATGTGCTGCTGGAGAACTTGGAGGAGGGGGTCCCAGTGTTCCCTCCGGATAGACCTCTCACAAAAGGGCTGAAGCCCGGCCGCAGCTAATGTCATCCTTCATCTTGAGAATCAACATCCAACAATTTCACGACTGGGCAGCTCATTCCACACTCCACAGACATAACAAAACCCGCCAGTGTTTGCGACAGAGGGCTTTTCTAGATCATTCTTTCTTACATTCTAGTCCATAAAGCAGGGATCCTCAAACTTTTCCATAAAGGGCCAGAAAGGAAATATTTTAGGCTTTGCAAGCTATTCAGTCTCTTGCAACTGCTCAGCTCTGTGTTGTAGCATGAAAGCTGCCAGAGACGGTACAGAAATGAATGGTTGCCTTGTGTTCTAATAAAAGTTTGTTAACCAAAACAGGTGGCAGGCCAGATTTGGTCCCTGGCCCACATTTTGCTAACTATGGTAGGTGTATGCATGCAGGAGTGCCCTCACCCACGGGTAACAACTACAGCCTGACCAGAGGCTCCTAGCCATACAAGGTAGTACACACACGCACGTGCACACACAGACCACATGGAGCCAATGAGCTACGCCGGCTCAATGACTGACATGGAGTTCACATTTGATATGACATATGTATTTATTTATGTACTTATCTGATGGATGGCAGGATGAGTAGAGGTGGAAGTAGGTACCACTGCAGGCGAGCAGGACTATGGCCACTACAGAGGGAAGATCATTAAAAAAATTCTTGCCACGTGGCTTTGGGACATGGTTCTGTACTTTTATTTGAACAGCGATAGAGCTAATATTTTTGGAACTGTGATGGATCACACAGAAGGAGGGAGTCACTCCGGAAACACCTGATTCTGGCAGAGCTGGGAATGGGGCCAGGTTCCCCCGCCTTCTCGGAGGAGCAACCATCGTCACCCCCAGACCACTCTGGACAGGGGAGATATTAAGCACAAAATAGGCAAGGGCTTCGGCATTTTATCTCAAAGAAGTGTTTTGTTCTAAAAGGTGTTTCCCTGGGCTTCGCTGCCTTTCACTCCCAGGAATATAAAATCAAAGGAAACTGGGGCATCGCATACATGCACGTGGCGATTTCTCATTCGCCATGTTTGATAAAGTCAGTAAAAACCGGAAAGCAATATCCTTTTGTGTTAGGAGAGTCAGTTGGGGACAGTGAGGGTTGCGTGACTATCTCTACCCGTGCATCCAGCAATGCCTCCTGCAGCTTGTTCCGTGTGGTCTAGGAAAGGGCCTGCGAGGAGGGTGCTGGTAGGGCCAGGCTGCTGAGGCATCACTGGTGGCCCCTACACACCCTCCACTGGAGACAGTCGGCTTTCCTAAGGCCCACAGGATTGAGAGCACCCTGTGTGGTCCCTCACTTCTCCCCTAAAGCAGCAGAATCCTTGATAATCTCGGCATCTTCTGGCTTGAGGGACCCCGCGAAGTGCTTCAGATGAACTTCCTCAGGCTGGGCAGGGTGCCTTTCTCGAGTACTTGCATCTCTTAAGAGGGGAACCAGGGCAAAGTTCTTCCAGTTCCTCCCTGCAGCTGAAAGATGAAATACTATTACTGCCTTGGAAGCAGCAAAACGATACCAAACAGTCGTTTGCTGGCATTACCACCCTCCAGATAAAAGGGGGCACAAGCACATCGGTGCTTCCGGAGCGCAGGGATCAGTGCCGTTTCCTCTTTCCTCACCTGGTCAAGGAGCCTCATCTGCTCTGGCAGCTCCTAAGTTCTCCTCCTCGACCCCACCCTGACTTGCTTGTGGCCTCAGGATTCTCCAGTGCTTGCTGCTCTCAGCCTCGGTTTCCTCCCTGCCCGTGTGGGAGGGAGAGCAATGCTGGGGCTGCCCTGGGAGCGGCTCCACACCAGGTCAGCTGCAGGGTGATGAACACCAGCCAAAGAATCAGGATTTGGGGTTCAGGCCCCACCAGGGAATAGTAGATTGGGAACAATGCCAAGGGAAACATGGTGACGCTGGGCCTTGAAGTGGGCTCTCATGTGTGGCCTGAAATCCCAGGAAGCCCCTGAGGAGGACCCACTGTCACCCCCATAGCAATCTCCAGCCCCTCCCTCCCCCCAGCAACCTCAGAGATGTGACAGCCAAGAGAGACAGCTGTACGTGCTCTCCTTCCACTTGCCAGAGCCCTCGTCAGCCAAGCCTTCTGGCTGGCCATCTTGGGTCTGATCTTTCTAGAAAACCAGCCTAAATTCACACCTTTCGCCCTCAGGCCACAATTCAGGCTCCTCTGCTGGTGTCCTGCACTGGTCACATCTCAAAGGCATCAGGAATATGGGAGGCTGGGCCCATTGTGACCATCCCAGCTGAATTCTCCAGGCCTTGGGTTTCCCCTGGGCCCGCAGGCTGACACTGGCCGGCCCCCGTCCACCACAGCCTGATACAAGCACCAGGAGGATGTTTCAGGGAAGGCATAGAAGCAGGAAGCCTCCACAGGGAGACAGGCCAGGTGCTTACTGAAGACACCATCTTCTGGCTGGATGCATCGTGGGGATACCCCCCCCCTCAGAGACCGCTTGGCCCAGCTCCAGTCCCTGGGCCCTCAAAGAAGGCATGGGGCTCCCAGTGCCTGCTTCCCACAGTCCTGATACGAAGACCCCCTCACGTGCTCTCCCTAGCTCAGCTACTGACCACTTTCCTCCCTGCCCTTTCTCTCTTGCGTTCCCTCACCCCTTCCCAATCACACGTGCTATGTGGGTGGGGAGAGTTCCTCGTTACCTGAATAATCTGACTATTCATTGTGGGAGTTTCCACTGTTATGAGGTTGTATAGGAAAGCAAAATCCTCAGGAAATACTCCCTAATTAAGCATAGGTGTGAAACCAGGGATCCTCTAACCATCTCCTAGCCCCTCCCCAAGTAACATGAGTGTGTGTATATCCCTGCCACTGGATCAATGTCTTTATTAATAGCACAGTGAAAGTGCGATGCCTCAAACAGCCAACAATGTCATGCAAACACAGTGCAAATCAACTGCAAAGTGAAACAGCAAATCTTGTAAAAAGGTGTGTGGTTTCATGAAATCAATAAGAGCAATGTTGGAAAACTACTCAAATCACTTGCAAAGCCATCTTTGAATGGCTCTGTGGTGAAGCTGGACCAGTTAACAACCGAAAAAGATAATAATATTATGACATGACACGGGGAGGGCTTCTAATGAAACTTGTGGGGAAAGTATAGGACTGCAGGAGGCCCTTGGGAGCACTGATGAAGCCCTTGCGTAGTTTTCCAAAAGTAAGCCTCTTAATAAAATAGATTTCCACTTCCAGCTCTGATGGAGTATCTAGTACTGGGCTAGCCATCCCGCTATAAACAATCATAAAACTGGACAAAATACATGCAGCAAATGTCTTCAGGCATAAGACAACAGACTGAGAAGCTGCAATTGCTGAGAGAAGTGAAATTCACAGGGTGAGCCCTGTGATCGCCCTAACGTATTGCTTAGGGACAAGTTCTCAGACTACAGTGCAGTGAGCTGGAGTCTAAGCGGAGCGTGGCAGTGCCTCTGAGCTAAGGAAGAAGGGAGCAGAATTTTGAGCAGCCGAAGCAGCTAGAATCTGTGGGACAGGGTGCAGGAGAAGAGGAAGAAGGGAGCTGTAGGGGTAGAGGTCCAGAAGTCTTTGGGGTGGGGTCCCCCCAAGTCCTTGGCTGACAGTTGGGCTGTACTTGCACAGGCTTCTCAGACAGTGGCTGCTATGGGGTTGAAAGTGGGACAGAGACACCAGAAGTTGAGCCGTACCGAGGGATATTGGAGATCCAGCCCAGCCAGTGGAGAGACTTCCTCACCACCCTTTTTCTACTCTGAGGATCAAGCTAAAATACCAGAAATACCCTACTTACTGTACATGCACTAGAGTAATATCTACTCAAGACCCACCCTAAAAAGCCTCAGACCAAGCCCCGACAAGATCCACAGTGGAAACAGTTTGGAGGTTGAGTCCTACAAGTTTGATGGGATTGGCAAATACCTTGGCATTTCCACAGATCTGCCACAATAAAGGTTAAAACTAAGCCTACACAAGTTCAAGGTGATTCATCAGTAACTGAACTGCCAACTAGGATAAAAATTCAATCAACTGTCTCTACAACATATTATTACAATGCCCAGTATACAATTTAAAATTACTAGACATACAAGAAGCAAGGAAATGTGACTCACAGCCAGGAAAAAACCAGTCAATAGAAACTGACCCTAAGATGGCCCAAATGTTGGATTTAGCAGATTTAGTAGGTGGACAATCAAAAGCAGTTATTATAAATATGTTCAAAGAACCAAAGGAAAACATAAGCTTAATGAGGGAACAGCTAAGGAATCTCAGGAGAGAAATGGAACCTATAAAAAAAAAGAACCGAATAGAAATTCCCTAACCAATAGCCTAACACTTGAAATGTAATATTCACTGGATGGGCTTAACAGCAGTTTAGAGACGACTGAGGAAAGTGTCAATGAATTTGGAGACAGATCAATAGAAATTATCAAATTTGAGAAATACAAAAAAATTGAGGAGAAATGAAAAAAGCCTCAGAAACCCACAGGACAATATCAAATGGTCTAACATGCATGTAAAAGGAGCAGATAGGGAGACTAAAGCAAAGTGTATATAGTTTCCAAAATATGTTTCCAAACATATTGACGTACAGATCCAAGAAGCTCAGCAAACCCCAAGCAGGATAAAACCAAAGAAAACCATACCTAAGCATATCTTAGTCAAACTGCTGAAAACCAAAGATGAAGAGAATGTTTTGAAAGCAGCCGGGGCTGGGGTTGGGGGCGGGGGCGGGGGCGTGGGAGGGCGGGGAGACACACTACAGACAGGAGAACAGCAATGCAAATTACGGGTGAATTTTCATCAGAAACAATGGAGGCCAGAGGACAGCAGAGAATCATAGTTTAAGTGTTAAAATTAAAAACAACAACAACAACAAAACCCTGTTTACTTAGAATTCTCTATCCAGTGAAAATAACCTTCAAACATGCAGATGAAATCAACATTTTCAGGTAAACAAAAGCTGATATAAAACTAATCTATACTGACAGAAATTCGATAGTTACCTGGGATGGGGAGGGTGGAATTGACTACAAAGGGGCATGAGGGTCTTTCTGCGGTGATGGAAATGTTCTGTAACTTGAGTGGGGTAGTGGTTGCCTGAGTGTGTACATTTGTCAAAACTTATCAAACTGTGCATTTAAAATGTGTGCATTTTATTGTATGTAAATTACATCTCAATAAAGTATACTTTTTAAAGTTTGTGAAATATAAAAAAATGAGCTTCTCGATGAAGCAATATCAAACATGCAGTGCCATGCTAACAGGCAAGTTTGCCTGAGAAATCATGCCCTTTCCCTGAACGAGCCAAAAAAACCCACAAAACTATCAACACTTGATTCATTTGTTCATTTAAGAATTAGCAACATTGGGCTTCCCTGGTGGCACAGTGGTTAAGAATCCGCCTGCCAATGCAGGGGACACGGTTTCGAGCCCTGGTCCGGGAAGATCCCACATGCCGCGGAGCAACTAAGCCCGTGCGTCACAACTACTGAGCCTGTGCTCTAGAGCCTGCGAGCCACAACTACTGAGGCCGCATGCGACAACTACTGAAGCCTACATGCCTAGAGCCCATGCTCTGCAACAAGAGAAGCCACCGCAATGAGAAGCCTGCGCGCCGCAACGAAGAGTAGCCCCCGCTCGCCGCAACCAGAGAAAGCCTGCACACAGCAACCGAGACCCAACGCAGCCAAAAATAAATAAATAAAATAAATAAATTTGCTTTAAAAAAAAAAAAAAAAGAATTAGCAACATCAGCAAATTGGCAAAGTAGGCAGCTCCAAACACCGATGCCTCCACAAAAACATTTTTTAAAAAGGCAGAAACTTTAGAACCAATGCAGTCAGAACTCTGGGGAACAGTCCAAGATTTATAGCAACTTAAAAATGTTAGGTAGCTAAAACTACAAAGCTCTTAAAAAAAAAAAAAAAAAACACAGGGGACAATCTTCCTGACATTGGATTTGACAATGATTTATTGGATATTACCCCCAAAGAATAGGCAACAATGGAAAATAATACATAAATTGGGCTTCATCAAAATAAACGTTTTGTACATCAAAGGGCAACTCACAGAATAGGAGAAGATATTGGCAAATCATATATCTGATAAAGAATTAATATCCGGAAGATACAAAGAACTCCTATAACTCAACAATTTAAAAAAAATTTTTTTAATGGGCAAAGGGCTTGAATAGGCATTTCTCCAAAGAATATCTATAGATGGCAAATACGCACATGAAAAGATGTTCAAAATCATTAGTCATTATGGAAATGTAAATCAATAAGATACTACTTCACATCTATTAGGATGGATATAATCAAAACAAAAACAGGAAATAACAAGTGTAGGTGAGGATATGAAACCCTGGTACGTTGCTGGTGGGAATGTAAAATGACGCAGCTGCTTTGGAAAACAGTTTGGCAGTTCCAGTTCCTCAAAAAAGTTAAACTAGAATTACCACATGATTCAGCAGATCTACTACCACCCAAAAGACTGGATAGTTGGAAATCAAAAAGAATCTCGTACACTAGTGTTCACAGGATTATTCACACTAGCCTAAAAGGTGAAAACAATCCTAATGTCAGTGAACAGATGAATGGATAAATAAAATATGGTATATACATTCAATGGAGCATTATCAAGTCAGACACAAAAGGACAAATATTGTGTGATTCCTCTTATATGAAGTACCTAGAATAGGGAAATTCATAGAGACAGAAAGTAGAATAGAGGTTACCAGGAGCTGGGAGGAGGGTGAAATGGAGATAACTGCTGAATGGGTACAGAGTTTCTGTTTGGAATAATGAAAACGTTTTGGAAATAGGTAAGAGTGATGCTTACACAACACGGTGGCTATAATTAATGCCACCAAATTGTACACTTTTAAAAAAATGATTAAAATGGCAAATTTCATGTTATATATATTTGACCACAACTTTAAAAAAAAAGAAAAACAGACTTAGTTGTAATTGTAACTCAAAATGTGTTCGATATAAGACTAGGTTTGCCTCATTTTTAGGTAAATATCTTCCATTGGACCTTTCATTTCATGTCCACTGTTAAAATGTTTACCACTAATGATTAAAGGACTTTTTTTGGTAGTGATTTTCCACAGGGCTCCTCTGTTCAAGGTGTACATTTTCTCCTCCCACTCTTCTCTCCTCTGCCTGCCTGGATGTGTTGGGCCAGGTGAGGGTCCCTGTTTGTGTCCGTAAGCCTCATGGAGCTGAGGGCAGACGCTGGGTGTGAGGACTGGGGAAGAGGAGACAGGGCACCCACAGGGAGGCTGGACGTGGGCTGACGGCTTCCTCTGGGGCACTGATGACTGGGGGGCGTGCAGAGCCAGCGGGCACGGGCACATGGTGCAGGCATGCGAGAGAGCACGGGAGCGCCCATGACTAGGTGGGTGGCTGACACCTGGGGCTGCTCCAGGAGTGGGGGACCCCGAGGCTTCAACTGCCCACCTTCCCCTCACCTCGGCCCGACCGCAGGGAGAAGCTCAGGGTGCGTTTAATGCCCTCACAGTTGCCCGGGTCTTCATTGATGATGCCCACGTTGGTGTTCCAGGTGGTCCAATTCACCTCGTCCACCCTGCAAGGGGAGGAGGTGAGGGAGCAGGGAGCTGGTGGTCCACAGCCAGCTTCCCAGCCCCGCGGGCCACGCCCGTAGACCAGGATGGGGAGACACAGCTGGCGAGAGGAGGGCCCAGAGGGGCCTGCCTTTTGGACACCACCCCTGAAGATGAGTTCTCTGACCACACTGTGGGACCCAGGAACTTTAAAGATTGGATTCCTGGTTCCGACCCTGATCGCTAGGTGACTCCTTCTGGATGCCTCATTTTCCAGTCTTTCATGTCTGGGTCCCACCATCTGGGATCTATGGTGGGGCCCCTATACCCACAGTCAACCCCTAGGGCAGCCCCTGTACCTACAGCTGCCTTGGGAGAGTCCCTTATGTTCATGACTGGGCCCAAGAAACCCTGGGAAAGGCTTATGTTCCCACAGCTGGTTCCAGGTGGGTCCTCCATACCCATGCTAAGCCCTGGAATGGCCCCTGTACCCACAGCTGGCTCCAGGTGGGTCCTCCATACCCATGCTAAGCCCTGGAATGGCCCCTGTACCCACAGCTGGCTCTGGGTGAATCCCCAGGCCCACAGGTGAGCCCTGAGTTAGGCCTCTGTACCCACAGCTGATTCTGGGTGGGTCCCAATATCCATAGCTTAGCCCCCAAGTTCCCCAAGCTTTGATTCTTGCCTGGGAATTACCTGAAACACCACCTGTAGTCGTCCTTGCCGTCAGCTGTGTACCCCACCTGCAGCAGCTTGCCTGAGCGAAAGGCCTTCCTCATACACTTAAGGAAGCTCTTCTCCGTGTCCAGGATGGTGATGGCTCTCTGCAGGACGACACAAAAGGCAGAGGGGCAGAGGGTTCATCCAGGAGCCGCCCCTGGCTGCCAGTGCCACCTGCCAAGATCAGCGTCTGCAGGGTCTCTCCCCGTCCCTGCGCCTCCGAGCCGGACCTCCAGAGCCCTCTGCACCAGGCTGGTTCCCACAGCCAGGTGGGTGCACAATCCATGGATGGAGCTCAGACCTGCACAGGCGCTGCTGGTGCCTTCCGGGTCTGGGCAGGGCAACCATGAGTTAGATGGAGTGTGCCAGCCCCCGTCCCTCCCCTGAGGAGCTCACAAAGGCGCAACGTAGTGTAGTGGTTAAGAGCATAGGCTCGGGGGTGAGACTGCCTGTGCCGAGTCCTGGCTGGGCTACTTACTGGTTACCTTGGACACAGATACCTAACTTCTCTATGCCTCGTGCCTTCATCCAAAAACAGGGAGAGTGAGAGTGCCCTCTTGGTAGCATTATTGTAGGATTAAAGAGAGCATGTAAGTAAGACACTTAGAACAGTACCTGGTGTAGAGCCAGTGCTACTTAATAAGAATGATGCTTTTATTATTAGTTGGAAAGGCAGACGCAGACCAGGTGTCTCAAAGATGCAGCTCTCAGGGCCCATCCCATATTAGCTGCTTCCCGAGTCTGGTCTCTGGTGCCCACTCTAGATGGAGTTCCTCTGCGACAGGCACCCCCGTGGGGCTGAACCCTCCATCTACTCCCCCCAGGGACTGCCCAGCCCACAGTAGACACAGAGTCTGCAAACACCCGCTGGTGACCCTGGGCAGGGACCCCCCTGTGGGGGGAGCCAGAGGGAGCCAGCTGAGGGAGAGGCTGCTGCCTGAGTCCGCCGCCTGGCTAGGCTTTCTGCACCCTCCCCAAAGCGTGCAGGGGCCCGTGCACCCAGCTGTGTGGAGCAGCAGCCAGAGCAGCCGACCCCCTCGTGCTGCACGCACCCCGCCAAGCGCCCACCTGCAGCTTCCAGATGTTCTTGCTCTCCTGTGCGATCCTGTTGACCGTCTCACCCATGAGGGCAATGAGCATGTTGAGCAGGAGGATGTACGTGAGAACCACATAGGCCAGTAACAGGATGACAAAGACAGCCTTGAAGTCATAGTTCTCCGTGAACTCCAGGTCGCCCATGCCGATGGTGAACTTGAACAGCTCCAGACACGTGGAGTACAGGCTGTTGTAGGAGCTGTCGGATGGCCGGCAGCCAGGACCTCGCCACCTGTGCGACGTCGACTCAGCCGACACGGAGTCATTCTTCCCATCCTCAATCAGTGTCACCACCGCTATAGGGCATGGCGAACATGTGGCTGGATGGAAGCCAAGACCCCAGGTTCCCCAACATGCACACCCACTACCCCCAGGATGGGTCTGCAGCAGGAACTCTGGTTTGGCTATGAGGCACCTTTGTGTGATTTTTGTTTTTAAAAGCACACCCTTGGGCTTCCCTGGTGGCGCAGTGGTTGAGAATCTGCCTGCCAATGCAGGGGACACGGGTTCGAGCCCTGGTCTGGGAAGATCCCACATGCCACGGAGCAACTAGGCCCGTGAGCCACAGCTACTGAGCCTGCGCGTCTGCAGCCTGTGCTCCGCAACAAAGAGAGGCCGCCATAGTGAGAGGCCCGCGCACCGCGATGAGAGTGGCCCCCGCTCGCCGCAACTAGAGAAAGCCCTCGCACAGAAACGAAGACCCAACACAGCCAAAAAATAAATAAATAAATGTAGTCATTTAAAAAAAAAAAAAATCTAGAAAAACAAAATAATATTTAAAAAATAAAAAAAATTTAAAAAAGCACTCCCTTCTTCAAAACTATCAGTTTTTCATAATATACTGTTTTATTAATAGAAAAATTTTATCATCATCTGCTAGGGGAAAAAATGCTAAAATAAATATATAAATATATATGCACAATGTGATACAGCCACATTTGTGCAGTGCACAAGCTGCCTAACCTTACATGTCAGCCCTGGGTCCACATCTACTTTCTCAGTCACACCTTTGTCTGCCTGTGCCCCTTAGAGGGTAGCCCAGAGCCAGCCCATTCCAGAACCATGGGGGCTAAGCAGCTCAGATCAGAATGGCTTCTTGCTGCATTCTGCACTCTTCTTTGGGAGATGTACTCCAGAGCCTGAGAGCTTCTATAGCAGTAGTGCCCCATGGTTACTGCATAACCCCCTTGGCCTTATCCCCTCCTGTGGCTCCTGATATGCAGGGCCTTCAGACCAAGTGCCAGAGCCCACAGTAATCCCTATCAGATCCCTTCCAGTCAAAGCTGCCCATCACTCCCAGACAGGATACCACGTGAACCATGTAACAGTAGGACTCAGATGGGGATCAAAGCAGGACTCAGTTGCTCAAAAAATGATGTGGTGTGTCAAAAGGGCACAGGAGCCAGCTGCAAGGGACTCCTAATGACCATTTCTCGGAGAATTTGAGCATGAAAAGAAATGATGATAGTAAGGAGTTATAACTCACTTAACAAAGTGAGAATCCACACACACACACACACACACACACACACAAAGAATCAAAGAGGCCCTACTGATGTAAATAAATAAATCAATGTAGGAGAATGGAAACCCCTTCCATTACATTACTGTAGGGAAAGCTCTTCCAGACAGTAGAATGCCAGCTAACAAACGTAGAAAGAATAAGTTAGAAAATTATCATTTGGCAACCATCACAGGATCAGGTGATTCAGGTGGGAACCATCAGTGGATGCTAAAACCACTGGGTGAAAGTTTGATGAGAAACAGGATATTTACAGTCTCAAAGCATCGCCTCACAAATTACTTATCAATTACAAAGGGAAAGATAATAACTTGACAGTGGATAAATCTGGTAGACCTACCAAAACCAAGTAACCAAAGTTAACATCACCAGAGGGAATGTAAATTGGTGCAGCTACTATGGAAAACAGTATTGAGTTTCCTTAAAAAACTAAAAATAGAGCTACCGTATGATCCAGGAATCCTACTCCTGGGCATATATCTGGAAAAAACAAAAGTTCTAACTCAAAAAGATACACGTACTCCAATGTTCATAGCATCACTATTTACAATAGCCAAGACATGGAAGCAACCTAAGTGTCCACTGACAGATGAATGGATAAAGAAGATGTGGTATATATATACAATGGAATACTACTCAGCCATAAAAAAAGAATGAAATATTGCCATTTTCAGCAACATGGATGTACCTAGAGAATATCATACTAAGTGAAGTAAGTCAGACAGAGAAAGACAAATAGTATATGATACCACTTATATGTGTAATCTAAAAAATAATATTAATGAATCTATAAGCAAAATAGAAACAGACTCACAGACATATAAAACAAAACTTACCATTATCAAAGGGGAAAGGGAAGAGGGGAGGGATAAATTAGGAGTATGGGATTAATAAATACAAACTGCTATACATAAAATAGATAAGCAACGAGGATATACTGTATAGCATAGGGAACTATAGTCAATATTTTGTAATAAACTATAATGGAAAATAACCTGAAAAAACATACATATATATGTGTAACTGAATCACTTTGCTATACACCTGAAACTAACACAATATTGTAAATCAATTATACTTCAATTTTAAAAAAAGAACCACAAAGTTATCACCAGAAATGGGACAGACAGACATCATGGGACTCCTGATATAAGGAAGACACACATTACTTCACTGACATTCTGACCAAACATGTATACCTAAATCTAATTGTGAGGAAACATCAGACAGACCCAAACTGAGAGACATTGTAAAAACTGGCCTTTTCTCAATAAAAATGCTAAGATCACAAAAGAGAAGGAAAGATTGAGGAACTGCTCCCAAATGAAGGAGACTAAACAGACTTGACAAGTGAATGTAATGTGTGATCTGGGATTTTCATTTCTGTAAAAGATATTTTTAGGACAATTGGTGAAATTTGAATAAGGCTGGAAAATTAGCTAATAGTCCTGTATTGATATTAATTTCTTGATTTTGATCATTATGCTGTGTTTATGTAAGAGAATGTTCTTGTTTTTAGGAAATACACACTGAAGTATTTAGCAGTAAAGGACTGATCATGTCTGCAACTCACTCTGTTCTTTTAAGTATGGTGTAGTGTGTGTGTGTGTGTGTGTGTGTGTGTGTATGTGCGTAGCTGGGAGAGAAAGTGATTTTTTAAATGTGGTAAAATTTGGGGAATCTGGGTAACGACTATAGAGAAGTTATTTGTACTATTCTTGTGACTTTTCTGAAATAACATCAAAATTTTAAAAAATTTTAATTGAGCCAAAATGCAGCTATACTATAGGTAAGCAGCACTTCATACCTCTAAAATGACTTAAAGTCTTTTATGAATCAATTTCTAGGTTCTCCTACTATTTCAGTGTATTCACTGGCCATCTGCTCTGTCACCTGCAGACACACACCCCGGTGGGCCTCTCCCCACCCAGCCCTGCAGGGTCCTCAGGAAGCTGAGGTCAGCGGGAGCCCCTGCCCCCCACCAGCCCTGACCAAGCCCGTTACCTGTGGAAAACCCAAATAAGAAAACGAGGTAAACAAACATGAAGCGACACAGGTCTCTCAGGATCATCTGCAGGAGAGAGCAGGCTTGTCAGAAGCAAATCAAGGCCGGGGAGGGGCCAAGGGAAGGGCCAGGACTGGGTCAGCCTGGGGGTTCATCTTGAGCCCAAGTGGAATCAGAGGACAGACAGGTAGGTTTGGTTTGGTGGTTTTCAGCTCAGGTGTCATGAGGGAGTCACCACAGCTCCCCCCACCCCACCCATGGGCCTTTTTCTGGTGGGAGAGGGGGGCCTGGCATGTGGCGGGTCAAGTTTCAGGGGAGCCCTCCAAAGCTGGGTCAAGGCCGGATTGCCTCATTGTTGGGGAATTCTCTGCAAAAGTGGGTCTTAAAGCAGCACTTCCCCAGACAACGCACAGAGGGTGGATGGAGTTTGTGGGACCAGGCCCCACACGCTCAGGAGGTAAACAGGCTCTGCGGAGAACTGCTCAGGCACCGGCACCCACCTTCTCAATCATGACAGCATAGATGCCCATCTGCTGGAAGCCGCGGGTGTAGTAGAGCATGTTGGTCCAGCCCATGGCCAGGGAGAAAACCATGGAGGCCACGTACTCCTTGCAGTGGCAGAAGTATAGCACGACGGTCCCCAGCATGAACAGTGACTGCACAAAGCTGACAGGGGAGGGACAGCAAGCCCTGTCCATGGGCACAGGGGGGCCTGCACCCTCACAGACAAGACCCCAGATGCCTGGACCTCTCCTCAGAGGCACAGCCCCAGGCCACGGGTGAGCTGGGGATGGCTGTCTTCCCTCCTTTAGCCCATGAGTCTCAGTGGGAGGAGTATCGCTCCCAAGAGGCAAAAATCTGTTCGGGGGGCGGGGGGAGGGGGTGTTGCATGTGCAAACTCTTATCCTTTTTACACGCAAAACACAGATATAAATACAGTACATAAACGCATATATAGTATATTTGTGGTAGGAGATTTCATGGGAGGGGCAATTAGGAAAAAAATTTCTAAAAAGGCAATAATGAAAAAAGGCTGAGAAACAGGGCTGTAGCCCCCATAGCCTCCCTGCCCAGTCCCTGGGAACAATAGCCTCAGGGACAACAGAGAACCTAGGAGGCCTAGGCCTCTGAGGAGGGCAGGCTGTGCTCTTCTGAAAGAGCCACAGGAAGAGTCTGCTGGTCACACCCTCAAACTCAGGAGCAGAGCCAGGGAAGATGTCCTTTCACTCTTTAGTCTGGTGAGGGCTGCCCTAGTCGGAGCCCTGGACAGGCTGGAGGACGTCTGGACGATCCTATGATCATTATCCTACGACGATCCTATGACAGGGTCTGCTCAGTGGTCCCTTCTTTACTTATTCATCCCAGGTCTCCTTGTTCATCATGGCCTCCTTGTTCATCATGGCCTCCTCCCGGAAGTGCCCGCCCAACAGCTGCATTAACACAGAAGACCACACTGACCACCCGACTTCCCATTTGTGTGTGAGAACCCAGCAAAAAGCCACCTCTGTGCTGATGTGAGTGTACTGAAAACTAGTGTCCCTAAACTGGCTCGTTAATCGGAGTTCTGCTGCAAAGAAAAACTATTCCTCGGCATCTGCAGACCCTTGGCCAAAATAAGAACTGACGCCAGCTGACATAGGCAAATGGAGTCCCCACCTAGGAATTCTGGAAGCTGGGAAGTAGTGAACAAATGGAAACTGACCTAGCAGACCCAAGAAAGCCAAATCCAAATCCATAGTGGGGAAACCTGAGAACCAACTCGTTTAATCAAGGAAACTCAAAAGGCTTAGGCACCTCTGGAGGGGAGGTGAAGAGACTGACATGAGTAAGAGTGGAGGTGTTGTCTCTGAGGAAGATAAAACAGAGGGTCTTTGGACCCGGTTTCATCAGACACCCATGAAAGCACTGGTATTTTACCCAAAACAGGAGATTATGTGATTTCTATACAAGACATTACGTAAAGCCCTCTTCTCCACTCAGCTCTCAGGAAGCTGGCAGTTAGACTTCTTCCCTCCGGATAGAAGATTGAAAAGATGCAACAGATTGACTTTGGACATTCTCCAACAAATTGTTTATCCAGACCAGACTATAATGGAGCTAAAAATTGATAAGCCCCATTCACACATTAAGAGCTTCCAACCAGCTTTTCAGTCCTCCACTCTTAATCATGAGCAGACGTCAAAGATTTCCAAATATTCTGAGAATGCCCTCTATATGAAAGAGAGAACAAAACAAGCAAATGGGAATCAACAATTTGGAGAAAACAAAAGCTATGCAAAAAGAAAAGAATTACCAAAAACTATCTTAATAGTCGTAGAGAGACAAAAGAAGATATTGCATCTATGAAACAAGAATAAAGTGTTATAAAAGGGAACAAATAGGAGCTTCCCTGGTGGCTCAGTGGTTAAGAATCCGCCTGCCAGTGCAGGGGACACGGTTTCAAGCCCTGGTCCAGGAGGATCCCACATGCCGCAGAGCAACTAGGCCCGTGCACCACAACTACTGAGCCTGTGCTCTGGAGCCTGTGAGCCACAACTGCTGAAGCCCGCGCGCCTAGAGCCCATGCTCCACAACAAGACAAGCGACTGCGATGAGAAGCCCGCGCACCGCAACAAAGAGAAACCCCGGCTCGCAACAACTAGAGAAAGCCCACGTGCAGCAACAAAGACCCAACGCAGCCAAAAATAAATAAATAAATAAACTTATTTTTAAAAAAATTAAAAAGGGAACAAATAGAATTTTTTAAAAAGAGCACTTAGGAATTAAAAACATGATATCAAAAATAATAAACTCAATAGAAAGACTGGAAATTAAAATTGATTTGAACCTCCCAGAAAGAAGAGCCAAAAATAAGGAGACAGAACACAAGTGAAAACATGTAAGAACTAGTTCAGGACTAGGTCAGGAGGTTCAATATACAAATCACAGGAGTTCCAGAAGAGAGATCAAGAAATAATTCAAGAAAATATACAAAAAATAAAGGACATAAATTTATAGATTGAAAGAGCCCACTAAGTACCCAGAACATTGGATAAAGATAAATCTGCATCAAGAAACATCAAGTTTCCAAACACTAGGAATAAACAGAAGATACTATAGGTTTACAAAGAGAAAAACCAAAACAGGTCTTAAAAGAGGATTCAGAATCAGAATGGCTTTGGACTTGTCACATTTAATATTGAAAGCAAAGAAAAAATGGAGAAATAGCTTCAAAATTTTAAAAGAATCTTATACCCAACCTCGCTATCAACCAAATGTGAAGGTTTAGTAGAAATATTTTCAGATGTGCCAGATTTAAAAGAAATTCCCTAGCACCTGGAACATACCTGGCGCAGAGTGGACCCTCAGTATTCCTCACCCAACAAACGTTTATTGGGTGCCTTCCATCATTCATTCAACATGTTTGTGAAGCCCTACTATGTTCCAGGCCCAGCGGATGTGAGAGAATGAGTGAGAATGAGCTGATTGCTGTAACCCCAGGTCTCATGGCCAAAAGATGCTATCTGCTACAGGGGCATAAAAGTCAGTATCACTTACAAAAGCATCTCACTGTAGCTGTCCACAAACAAGGTCTTCAGTGATGGCCGTCTCTGCAGGAAATATTGAATCTGCAGGTAAACAGAGTAAGATCCCAGGAAAGGTTAAACGGTGAGCGCCCAGAATGCTTCCTAAATGGAGCCACGATGGACCATGGGAGTGCATCAAAGCAAAGATAATGAAGACAGTGGAACAGGATGGCTCAGGCTAATGGGATAATGTTATGTACTCGGTCAGGAAGATTTTTTAGAATAGAGTGGAATTACAGCTATACCTAGAAGCAAAGATGGGAAGGAAAACCACCAAAATGTTATTAATTGTTGTGCTTGAATGATGGAATTGGGTGATTTTTTTTCCTTCTTTTTAATTTGTACTTTTTCTTCCTAATTTTCTCAAAGAAGTTTGAATTACAGTAAAAATTCTTTAACCATCCTCCACCGAACTAACTCTCCAGGACAAACCAGTGCTCTCCACTCCCCGAAAACATTCTGACAGATGCCCACAGTGCATGCTCCTCTCCAGGACACCCACACCCTCCTTGCCCTCGCACTGGGTAATCCTGTTTGCCAATAATGCTTTTTGCCCACCACACTTGCTACTGCAGCTTTGTACTTTACTATAATATAAACTAGGAGTGTGAAAATAAACAGAAACAGTTGTTTCTGTGAAGACAGAGTCCAGTGATTTGGAAAGACTCCTTAAAGGTGAGTAACTGAAAAAAAAAAAAGAGGTGCAGCTTAGATCAAAAAGATTAAGGGAAAAAAATCACAGTAATCTCAAATTCTGCATTCAGGTCCCTTTGTACGTGCAACAGTGGTTCCACATATATTAGAAGAATGGCCAAGGAATATGCGTGTTCGAGTTTTTAGTTAAAATAAAATGGTTCCAGTATACATATAGATTTCTTTCATTATTCTGAGCTTTAATGGGCTGTTTCAATTAATTAAACAACTACTAGTCATGATCCTGTCTCTTAAGAGGCTTCCACTCTATCTCTGTAATTAAATATTACATTCAGTGGAGAGCCCTGACTGCCGGTCTTCAAGCATGACTGCCCTGGGTCTGCAGGGACCCACTGGGCAAACCTGCACCCTCCCACAGCCGTGAATGCCTGAGGGTTCTCATCTTCACCTGTGTGTCTCTAAGCTCCTCTATCAGGGCTATTACGTGGCTGATGAATTAAAAAGTGGGTGAGCACTGAGTGAGTCTCTTGACTTTTTGTTTTGGTGATAGTGGAAACTCATGCAATTGGAAGGAATGCTTACCCCTCGGAAAAAAAAGTAGACTCCCCCTGCTACAGAAAGAATCTCTCCAGTGACTCGGAAATAGCCCCCAACGGTGTGTTTCAGCTTAAAGGGAGGCTGCAAAGGGCAGAGAAGTTAGTGATTCCATTCACTCATTCATTCACTCAACAAACATTTACCTGGTACAGAGCCCTGCGATTAAGACCCAGCCCCTTCTGGAGAGGTTCAGCCTCCATCAGGAGAGAGAGACACAAATAAAGACAATGCATAATTATGGGGACACCTGCAAGGAGGCCCCTCTGTGGGACCTGATTTCCAAAGTGGCAGCTTCCAGCTGCTAAGAGGAGTGTCCTTACTGTACTGTGCTGTCTCCTGGATGATATCCTAACCTGGAGCTCTGCTTGGCTGGGAGGACGGTGGTGGCAATAGGTGGAGGCACCCTCACAGATCCAATGTCATGTGCTTCCTGCTGTTCCCACAGCCTATGGCGAACCCCTGGTCTCCCAGAACTGTCAAGGTTCCCCACGGATGGTGGAGGGAGAGACGTCACACACACACACACACACGCGCGCGTGTGTGTGTCGTCCTTGTGTTTCAGCCACAGTTTTCCAGGGTGGGTTTCCTTCCAGCCTATCATCCATGTTTCATAAGCACTAGTTCACTAGCTTGTCTCATTAGCACATATTTCTTTTCTCTTAAAATAAAGTCATTAGATGGCCTTAATAGTTGTATAGAAATCCGGTTTCACCTAACTAGGAAGTTGAGTTTTTCAAACAAATTTACAAGCAAGGCAACCTGGAGATAAAGGCAGCAAGTTAAGTGCTTGGATATTGAATGGAAAGGACTCAATTCAGAAACTTGAGGGAGTCTGTGGCTCCTGGTAGCGGAAAAAGTCTGGTCTTAAGTTAATCTGATGCATAACGCAGGGCCTGGCTTAGAAGAAGCGCTCAAAGTATATGTCCAGGGAATGAATAATGTGCAAGTGAGTGAACAAAAGCAGGCAGGGGAGCGGGCTGGCAATGTGCTCAGGGCTGACGCCACCTGGGACCCTGAAGACACCCAGCCGAGCGGAGAGCTGCTTCTAGAGCCCCAGTTCCTGCATCCTTTCTAACCTAGTACTCCCCCTCTGCACTCAGGGACCTCAGCGACCACAGGCTTGGCCTCTCAGAACCCGGAGGCTAAAGGAGGGGCTGAGAACAGGAGGGGGGTGTGAGACGACCAGGAGAGGGAGGACCGAGCACAGGAACGTAAGATCTCCAGGTGACTCTTCCATGTCTCCAGGGTCTGGCCTGGGCCCGTGGTCTTGGGGTCTTATAGGAACGCCCACCCCCTCCCCTCGTCCCCCGCAGAGGCCCGAGCCTCAGGCGCACCCGGCCTTCCACAGGCCTGTAGTAGGCGGCCGTGGTGAAGATGATCATATACAGGCAGTAGATGAAGAAGTTGAAGTAGAAGATGCGCTTGACGAATCTGTCCCACTTGTCCTGCAGGAGGCGGTTGAGCGGCTCCACTAAGAGCATGTCATGGCGATTCTAAGGGGAGCAAAAAGAAGTGAGGCTCACCCGCGCACCAGGACCCATCTCACAGGACCACATCACACCCACGTCTCTGCATGACCACGCCCTCAGCCCGAGCAGCAGCGGAGGGTCACAGCTGGCTCCCCACGTGGCCCACCCTGCGGGCCTCAGTGTCTCTGTTGTGCAGCGAACAAGGGGTGAAATCGGACACATGACCCTAAGAGCCCCTGACACTCGAGAGCGTACCAGTGTTGCCCGACATTCTATGCCCACTCTCTGTAATAACGCTCTTCCAAGAGCCTACATCCTTGCTATTCCCACAGTATCGGGAAGAGGCTGGCACAGGCAGAGCCTAGCATGAGGCTGCTCGGGGAGGGGCCTCTGCATTCCTTAATTCTCCCATTTCCGGCCCTGAGTCAGACAGGCTATCCAGATGGGAGTGGCAATTACCTACGCACGAGACTGAAGGGAACGAGGAAGTCTTTCCTGCCATGAGTGGGCCCAGTGCCTGGGATACCACCATTACAAGTATTGCTTTGGGGCAAAAGTCTCACATCAACGAGCTCTCTGTAAAGTTCAAGTATTCCTAGGATGTGGATGAGCCAAAATCAGGTCATCCTAGCCTTTTTGGGCCGTTGAGTGCAACTCTGGCCCAGGCTGGAGCTCCCCAAATAAGGTCCATGGTCAGTGTCTTCTTGAGTACCTTTGGGGATGGGAAGCCCTCTGCTGCCCCAAGAAGCTTGTCAGGAAATTCTGCTCTCTGGAGCAAAGTTGGTCTTCTCTGCTTCCCACCAGTGGTCCCTGCTCTGCACTTGGGGCCCCAGTACTGCATTCCAGCCCTTGAAAGCCTCCAGAGATGTGCAGATGGCAGCCGTGGCCCCGGAGCCTTCTCCTCTCTAGGCCAAACACCCCAGTCCTTCTTGAGGTTGTTTCCTACCTGGGCCAGCCCTCTGGGAACACTTAATCAGGGATTCTGAGTCAGAGGGCCCAGATTCAGCATGGCAGCCCAGGTGGGTGCTGACAGGACAGAACAAAGCAAGCCAGGCCTCTCCCTTCTCTGGATTCTGCCCCCGTAGATGCAGCCTCTGCCCTGTGAGACATCATGGCAGCCCGTCATCACCAACAGCACAGACTGCAGCCCCCAAAGTCAGCCTCAGGGCCCGGAGCATCTGTCACCTTAGAAAGAGGGGACAGCAGTGGTGGAAGGATAAACTTTTCATTAAGTGGCATTGGGACCCTCATTTGGAAACAAAATAAGTAAGATGCCTACCTCACACCTACACAAAAATCAATTCTTGATAAATTTAAAAGCCAAACATAAAATACCTACAAAGGACCTAAATATAAGTTTTGGAAGATATGTGTGCAATCTTGAAGTGGAAAAGGCTTTCCAAAGCAAGACACAAGTCACAAAAGCTATGAAAGAAAAAGTCTAACCAATTCGACTCTCAAAATGAAAACTTTTTATAAGCAAATGATTCAAATTAAGTTTGCAAGAGACTAGGAGAAAATAAGATATCTGAAACATGTGCAATAGAGAAAGGATCAATTCATTTTATAACGAGAGCGTCTACGCACTAAAAGGGTAAGGCAAACAGTCCAGTAGAAGAGATGGCAAAGGACAATGAACAGGAGATCTACCAAAGAAATTTGAATGGTCGAAAACACATGAAAAAATTCTCAACCTCACGGTAATCAAGAAAACAAGAATTAAGACATCAATGAGATAGCATTTTGGGCTCCATGGGCTTAAACTAGGTTAAAAAAAAAAGATTGGTAATACCCAGGTTGGCAAGGACACAGGTAGATGTGTACCCATGGGTGGTGGGCAAGTGCATTCATGCAATCTTTTTGGAGGCCATACTTTCTGACTTAGCAATTCCAGTTCCAGGTGTCCTTCATAGAAAAATTCTCAAACCCATGCCAAGTGGCCGGTAGCATCGTAGTAGGAAAAAAAATAACGAAATAACTCAAATGTCATTCTGTGGATATTTACTCCCCATTCCTACTATGGAATACGTGCAGTAATTTTTTTTTAATACAGCAGACTCATATGTGCTGATATAAAACTATCTACAGGGACTTCCCTGGCGGTCCAGTGGTTAGGACTCCGCGTTTCCACTGAAGGGGGCCCGGGTCTGATCCCTGGTTGCGGAAGATCTCGTGAGCCGAGCAGCGCAGCCAAAATAAAAAATTTTTAAATTTAAAAAATAAAACATGCCACTAAGTGAAAAACATGGTTGTTCTGTACTATATATAGTATAATCCCATTTATATAAACAAAATGAAGCTACATGTTTTTATATGGTAGAAAAGGAGGATTCTTTTCTTGTCTATGTATTTTTGAAATATTTAAGTTTTATGGGAATATTATCATATATTGACTGTATGATGCAGTAAGACATTCGGTGGGAATGAATGGGGAGATGAGACCGCAGGGTGTAGGCCCCGGGTAGCAGGCTTCCACTGATGGGACGACAGGCAGAGCCAGATTAGGGAGTGGGGGTAGGGGCTGGGGTGCAGTGAGACCCAAAGCCCTTCCTGGCTGGGTCCCAGCCTCGGCCCACTCACAGGTGTCTCACTGCTGCTGTAGGCAATCACCTCCAGCACTGAGTTCTTCTCACAGGTGTCGATGCAGGACAGGTCATACAGTGAGGAGTGCACGGGCCCATAGGCCCACTCGGTGAACTTCCTGGACAGGTGCCTGCACTCGGGCTCCTGGATCTCCCTCTGGAGAATATAGGCCAGGACCTGCCCCAGGGATACAAGAGCCTGTTAGAGGTCAGCCTGGGGCCCTGCACAGGCTGCATCCCTACCAGCTCTGCTCCAAGAATAATTCTGCTTCCCAGCCCATTGGAGACCCCACCCAAGTCCCAGGAGAGTCCCACCCCCATCTAGCAGGCTCCTGACCACCATCAAGATCAATTTCCCACTGCCTCAGACCCCAACTGCAGCCACATCGGACCCATCACCTGATCACACCTGGCCCCCCATTTCTCCCATCTCCCAGTGAAGGACTGCAGTGGTCCACTCTAGAAAACCTCAAGCCAGAAGAAAATAAAATCCAAGAAATAAAACCAAGGTTATAAAGGTTATAAAACCAATGTTTTCATCCTAAGAGACTCAGTATGAACAGAGTCAAGCTCCCAGAATCCTCTGGTACTGAGAAGCCCCTTCCCCTCCAGTTCCCAATTGCCCAGCCCCACCTTCAGCCTTCCATGGCCTGACATCATCCACAGGCTTGGGCCTGCCCCACCCCATTAGGACCCCATATCACCCAAAAGTCCTACCTTCCATGAAAAAACACCAACAGCTTCTCTTTCCATTTCACCCTCAGCTCAACCCACCCCCATCCCCAGACCCCAGCACCCCACCCCCATTCTGCGTCTTGTCGGTGGTGCTCAGTGTTGGAAACCAGAAACGGCCACGCGTGAGCTGATGAATTCTGCTCGGCATCTCACAATTCCCCTGGCTGACTCTAATGCCCCCTGCCCTCCCTCTACAGGCTGGTGGGGCAGCACCAGGGCTCTGTGCACTGGCGATGCCAGAAGCTTAGGAAGGTAGGCAGGCCCCTCCCACAGCACCCCCTGCTCAGGCCTGATGCCACCTCCCTACCCCGATCTTCCCACTCCTGGCAGCCAGAGCCAACGGCGTCAGCCCCTTCTTGTTGGTGAGCTCCTCCAGCTTCAGCGCAGGGTGGAGTCTGGCCCCCAGGATCAGAATCTCATTGTACATGCTCGTCACAAACTTGGTGTTGTCGGCCGTGTTGTCAGCCACCTCCACCAGCGCGTGCAGCACAGTGTTGCCCATCGAGTCCCTGGCGCTGATGTCGGCCGACTGCCAGGAGTTCTGCAGCAGGAACTTCACGGTGCCCAGCTGGTTGGTGCACGCAGCCAGGGAGAGGGGCAGCTCACCTGCAGCCAACACAGGCAAGCGGTGGGCTTCCCCAGGAAGAGGCTGGCCCTTGCACCACCCGGCCTCCAACTCCCCCCCGTCTCCACCTCAAACCTCCCCTTAGCAATCATCGAAAAGCCAAGTGTCTACTGCGTGGTCTCCCCACCAAAATAGAAGCCAGGCCGCCCTTTGGTTTTCTTAAAGAAGTCCCCATTGGCCGCGGCCTGGACGTCGGCCCCGTTCTCCACCAGGAGGGTCACCAGTGCCATGTTCCGTCTCTCGATGGCAATGTGCAGTGCCGTCTGGCCTGTGGAGGACGCGTGCTGTTGGCTTTGTGCCCGTAGTCCTGCGGGGGCTGCCCAGACAGGTGCCGGGGGTGGGCCTGGGCAGAACATGCAGAATGACCCCCCACCAAAGGAGGCCCAAGGAGGCCCTGAGGCAGGAGTAGAGACCCCCAGAACAGGGAGCTGAAGGAATCAAAATTGCCCAAGTGTAAGGAGCACCAAGCCATCGGCGGGGGGGGGGGGGGGGGGCGGGGTGTGCAGGGACCCCCAGGACCAGGAGATCCCGACTCAGTGGCTGGGCAGGGAGTAAGGAGCTCAGAGGCTTTCCCGAGCGTGACGGTGCCCTCCTGGCTCCAGGCAAGCTTGCGGGCAGAGCCGTGCCGGCCCGGGCCTCCTAACCCTTGTAGTAGCTGTCCGTGTAGCTGGCGTTGACCAGCTCCTTCAGGCTGTCCGTCTGCCGGGCGATCTCCAGGAGCAGCGGGATGGTGTCGTTCTGCCCGTTGTGCAGGTTGAGCATGGCTTTCAGCAGGCAGGTCTTCCCCGTGTCCGGGTCTGCAAGACAAAGTGGGGGTCAGAGCAGGCAGCACGGCGGGGCCGCTCCCGGGACCTGGCGGCTTCTGGGCCACCTTTGAATTCGCTGTCCGTGAGATGCTTCTTGCTCTTCTTCAGAAAGAGCAGCAGGCTCTGCAGCTTCTTGCAGTTATTCTGAGCAACTGCTTCAAAGATCTTCCTGCGATCGTAGAGCTTGAGGTTCTCGGCAGCAGAGTCCTGGGGCGGCTGCCTATGGACCAGAAAACACCTTCGTTTCATACTCTGGTCTCAGCGCGGAGGCCTTCAGAGCCTGTCAGGGAGCACAGCTAAACCCCGAGGCAAACCGAAAGGGGAAAAAACATGATACAAAACCCACCGCTCAGTCCAGGCTGTAACAGGGAACAATGGGGCGCGTGTACCCCCGTTCTGTCCCCACCCTGTGTGTAGGCATCATCTAGAAAGTCTTTGCAGCCTCCACTTCCTCCAATACCCAGGCCACTCACTTCTCTGCCTGCTCAGAGGCTGGGGGACCCTGGAGGGGATGGAGGGCAGGGGTTTGGCTGGCCTCTGCTAAGTGAAGAAGCATCCTCACAGGGCCACAGAAGTCATCCAGCTCTGTGCAGCCCCTGTCCTGCTTCGGAGGAGGTGGGAGGCCTGGTGGTCTCTCACTGGAACTGTTTTGTACTCTGTCTAAAAGCATCCTGCGCTTGAGCCTTCCAACTTAAAGTCCTCATGATTAGGGCTGGTGAGCATTCTAGGCCTGGACCCAGAGATTGGCCAGCAGCTAGGATCAGCATATATGCCAGCATGTGTGGCCACATGTCCCGAAGGTCCTATGAGTACAGACGCTGGACCAGGCGACCTCTGGAGGCCCCCCAGCTCCCTAGCTCTATGACCTTCAGCCCATAAACTCGAGTATCACATGGTGTCTCCACGGCTGGGGCCTCAGCCAGCTGGGCCAGTTAGGCTCCTGGTGGAGAGCGAGACTGAGCTCCAGATGCAGCTTACCTGGCACAGGTGGGACCATCCCCAGGCCTCTGGACGATGACAACAGGGCTGACTGTGATGGCCGGGCAGGATGCCAGCTGACCTTCCTCAGAAGAGCAGTCCATGAGGGATGTGTCCTCCGAATCACCCTTTCCAAAGAGCCGGCTGCGGCTCTTGGCCACAGGGAAGCTGTGGGGCTTGGCTGGAGCTGGCCTGGAGTTAGGGTCTCCATCTAGGGGCTCTGGGCAGGAGTCCTCTTGAGGCAGGTCCTGAGATTCCCATAAGTCTGAGCTCCCCCATTTCTTCATCCTGTCAGATCCTCTGTGGCCCAAGAGGCGGCCTGCGGGCAGCCACCAAGATCGGGTTTGTTCCCAGCTGGAGGGCTGCATGACCCTAGCCCCCACTGCCCTTGTTGCAAAGGCCCCTGTGAAGCAGGACAGTCCAGAAGTCCAACAGCTGCTGCCCCCAGCCTTCCAGAAAGGAAGCTTTCAGGGGTGTTGTACCTCCCACCCCAGAGGCCTCAGGGGGAGCAGGCCTAGCAGCCCCATGGCCAACAGCCTCCAGGGATGAATGAGCCCCCAGCTTGGAACCATCAGGATGGATGGATCACTCCTCTTCTCTGGGCCTCAGTTGCCTTGTCTGCAGAGTAGGGATGATAACCACTGCTCTGCCTCCCTCCAAGATCAGAATAAGGGAAACAGGAGGAGAGGCTATCTCTGGCTGTGCATTTGGGGAGGAGCTCAGTGATGAGGATGGCTCAGCCCCAAAGAGCCGAGCAGTCTGCGTCCCCAGGAGCAAGGTGGCTGGCAGAGACCGACACTCACACTCCACACTGCATGGGCCCTTGGGTGCTGCGTGTCCCCCCCGCCCCCCATCAGCCACGCACTCTCCTGCCTTTGCTCTTCGGCCTGGCTGCTGCAACTGTTGAGTGTGCAGGGGATTTTTTGCACTTTTCGTCATCTTTGTGAAATTTGTATATTTCAAGCATCCTGGCCCGGAACTTTTAGACTTTAAGTGATTCAGGGTCGGTGGGCCTTCTAGGCCTGAACACCTGGAGTTACGCTGGCAGCTAGTGCCAGCACCTATGGCTGTAAACTTGTGTTGATACTGTTTTCCACTCCTTCTCAACCTCTTTTCCTACTCTTCCCCTCCCGACTGGGCATCATCACTCCCCGGTACCCAGCACTGTCCCACATCTCAGGGACCTTGGCCTCCACTGTGCCTCCACATGGGGTGCTTTTTCCTCCTTCTCCTCTTGTCCAAACCGCACCACCACTCAGATGCCGCCTCCCCACTGATGCCACTTCCTCCACGTCCCCGAATCCCTGCAATGATCGTGCTGCACCCTTCCCCCTCCAGAGGGGCCCAGCTCATTTCATCCCTCCTCACAGCCCTCTTAGCACCGTCCACCATGCAGTCTAGCAATTTCTATGCGTCACCGTTTTCTCTGCTCCCTGCCCTGTGAACTCCACCTGGGCAGGGCACTTGCCAGATCCATGTCTTTACGAAAAAAAAGCTGTGCTGGGAAATGAGTGAGATCAGATACAGACCCTTCTAGCTCCCATTTCCATAGGAAGTTAGAGAGATTCATGTTCCGGCAGTGGCTGGATTCCAGAAAACAGCAACTGAAGGAATGGGAGGCTTCTCAAGCCTGCACGTTCAAGTGAAAGTTCAGGCAGTGAAAACTCAGAGCATGTGGCTGGGCTGTGACAATAACTCGGCTATGATCTGATGCCCAGATCCAGGTGGAAAAAGAGGCAGCCTCACCATTTCGCATCCTGTGAATAGGACAGACGATGACTACAGGCTCGTTTCCCCTCCTGCCTGTTGTTCTGCATTCAGGAGGGCCTGAGTCTTTCTCTGATTCATCCATTAGGTGGAAACCCTGCTGCAGGAAGTATGCCCGGCCACAGAAAGCCCCACTTCCAACCAACACCCATGTGTGCATCCCATCATTCAACACCCATCCACTGACACTACTGGGTGCCCAGCCCTGTGCTGGGGGCACAGAGAGGACTGAGACCCCGTCGGAGACAGAAACCAGGTGCTGGCTGGGGCAGGGGAACCACAGCAGGGCCCGGGGTGCTGAAGAAGTCTTCATGGAGGAGGTGACAGATGAGCTGGGCCTGGAAGTGGAACAAGGCTGGGCTGGGACTAGGGAAGAGGATGGAGATCCCCAGAGTAGCTGATGAAGAGGAAGTCAGTGGGGTCAGAACCAGATGGCTGTCAGCCCTGAATGCCAAGGAACAAGATGTGGACATTATTGCTCAGATGGCAGGAAGCCATGAGAAGCTTCCCATCAAAGTCTGTTCATAGGATGGGGATCGTATTGGTGATTAAAAGGCACAGGAGGCTAATGAGAATGAGAAGAATTGATGTGTTTGAGCCCATGCTATGCAAAGGAAAACACTGTTCTAACACTTTACAGGCACTCACTCGCTTTATTCTCACATCTCTAAGAAGGAAATATTTTACAGATGAGGAAACTGAGGCACAGAGCAATTATATTACTTACCGGAGGTCACACAGTTAGTAAAAGGTGGAACCTGGATTTGATCCCAGGCAGCCTGGCTCCCGAGCCTCTCTAGCACTCTGCCATCCCTCCGGAAGGCTCAGGGCTCTTTCTTAGCCATGAAAATCAGCCCCTGACCTCACACCAAGAGCTGGGGGCCAATCAGACCAGGCCCTCCCAGCCCTGGGGCCAGGCAGGTGGGGACAATGCCCTTTCATTCAGAAGCCCCAAACCTGTAGCACCCTCCTGCTCAAAACAAGCATCCCAAGAAGCTCAAAACCCCAAAACAAACACAAATCAGGTCCAGGCCATATGCCAGGCCTGGCTCTCCCAGGAATGTCTCCCTTTGGATAAGGCTGGCTGCAAAACCAAAAATAAACCTGCTTCCCAACTAGCAGCTCTTAACAGCCCGGCAAGAGAGCACCTATTAGCAGGAGGCTCAATAAACCTTTCAGTGATGTTCTTTCATGCAGCTTTGCCTCATTCTCTGACTGGTCCAAATCTAACCAGACTCAGTAAGCATGAAGCAGCCCACACAGTGCTATCAGTCAGTCAGTCAACAAACCCTGAATCTGCCCTGCAGACCCTGCACCTGATTCCCTACTGGAGACCAAGCTTCTCCCAGGACAGAGGGAGGGACAGGGACTAAGAGGCCATTTGCTCTAGGCTGGGAGGGTGAACAGGGACAAGATAGTCTGCACTGCCAGGCCTGACGTGTGCCCAGCACTTGTGCCCCACGGCAATGCACCTGTCAGAATCAAACATTCTGCAGAGATGGGGGAATTTCCAACCGTGTTTTGGGGTGTCTGATGGAGATGGTGCTTCTGTTTTACATAAGATTCACAAATTCACCAATATGGACTAAAGGATGGTCTTGAGAAAAGACTTTGCCCAGCAAAGGCCTGGTTTCGCCTCTGGGTCTTTCTCAACCCCAGAGCCAGGAAGGACACTGCCCACCACCTGGGAGAGGCCTCCCTTCCCCTCTCCCCAATCCAGGTGAGACATCCTGGGGTACAGCTCTCCTCCTCCCCTCTCTGCCCAAAGCATCCATCTGCATCTGGCTTCCGTTCAGGCTTTTGGGAGCTGGTCCAGCACCCGGCCTTGATCATTCTCGTCTCCTACTGAGCATCTCCTAAAGAGGGATGGAGAGTTGGGTTTGCAACCCATGGATGAAGAGCCAGAGGAAGCCGACCAAAAACAGAGAGTGGAGGCTAGACAAGGACCCAGGGCTCCTGCCTGCCGGCCCAGCGCTCCTTCACTCCAGAGAGGACTACGCACCGAATCCTCCAGCCACAAACCGCTGGCCTCTGCAGCAGCCAAAGCCTCTTCACCCCAGGATGCCTCTGGTGCAGATAATACACAGTGATAATAGCAACCTCCGCTCTCACTTACCAAGTGCTCACAATTAGCTAGGCTAAGTGCCCTACGACTCCGGCACCACTTAAGACTCACCGTGGGCTTTGAGGAAGCCACTGTTATTACCCCCAGGTTTCAGATGGGGTAAGTGAGGCGCCGAGAGGCTAGTTGAACAGCCCGTAGTCACACAGCTGGGAAGAGGCATACCCCAGCTTTTGACAGCTCACTATGCTGTCAAACGCTTTTAGATGTTTCTAAAAGCGAACATCCAACTACAGAAGGGACTCACCAGCTAGACGCAGGCACACCCCAGACCCAGCAGGCGCGGCGAGCTCAAAGGCCGTTCTACTCGAAGGGAGAGTTGAGCTGCTGTGGGGAGAAGAGGTGCCTCCCCTGCCTCCCTCCGTGAGGGTCCACGGCCCCTCCCCGGGCTGCGGCTGCTCCGCACTGACAGGGATGGGCTGTGGGCGCGCTCTGGCACTCAAGGAAAACGTTTCCAGCAACGGTAGCAGCTGCTGTTGCTGAGGCTCCGATTCCCAGAGGACCCCAAAGTCTTTCCCATCATTTTTGCCCTTTTTTCAGAAACCACTTAGCTGCTGCCCTTCCTCCAACCATGCCAGGGCCACAATGCAATTAGCCACACGCAGCCCAGAACCAGCCAGAGCTGGTGACCTCAGCTCTCAAGGAAGAAGGGCGCTGCTCAGGCCTCCCAAACCCACCACTCCTGCAGACAGGGTGGTCTGGGGAAACAGCTCAACAAATGCACTTTCACAACCAGAGATGTAAATGGAGCACTGCTCCATTTTCAAAATGCAGAAGGAATGGGAAGGGTCGTGTCACCCATCATGCAGTCCTGGCCTGGCAATTAGGGACCTCCTGGTTTTGAGTGCTGCCTTTGCACCAACTCTGTGTGACCTAGAACAAGTCCCTAGCTCTCTTGGGCCTCTCATTCCCTGTGTGCCCAAATCTGGGGCAGGGATGATGGTGGGGGCACTTCTGCATCTGCCAGTTCCGGCCTTTCTCAATTGGGGTTCCTCACGGAACCACAGAACAGAGAAAATGATGAGGGTTTATTTTCTAACGCCTCCTAGTATGATCCTAAAGGAACAAGAGAAAAGTTAATTCATCACTTCCAATAGGGCTTCATTCCCTCCCGGAAACTGGCTGAGAAAAGTCTCAAAGTCTTACCAGGTGTGCATACAGGCTGCCGCCCAAAATGCCTGAGAAGCTGACCTAGCAGCTGCCCCTGGGAACTCGATAGGACTCCAATAAGCTGCGGGTCAGACACAGCCTGAAAAGAGCAGCCACATGCCAGAAAGGCCTCTTGTAGCCCTGCCTGGAGTAGCTTACGAGCTCCGACCCCTGAGTCAGGCACTGAAGTGCAGACACCACATGGATCCGGCATGCCTTTCTACAGTTTACAAAAAGCTTTCGCCACCCACTCTCCTAGGCCACGCGACAACCCTGCACAGTGGGAGGGTAGAGACTGTCGTAGCCATTTTACAGATGAGAAATCTGTGACATCTAGCAATTAGATGATTGCCCAAGTCACACTGCTGGTTGGGCCAGGAAGCTGGGCCCATTCCACCACGCCATACCATGTCCCCTGCTTGCACACCTTTTCATATGTGTGCCGTTTGATATGTGCCTAAAATTGAAGCTAAAATGCTTCAATTAAAATGAAACTTGGGGGACTTCCCTGGCTGTCTGGTGATTAAGACTCTGAGCTTCCACTGCAGGGGGCTCGGCTTCGATCCCTGGTCAGGGAACTAAGATCCCACATGCTGCACAGCCAAAACAAAAATAAAAAATAAAATGAAATGAAATTTTGGAATGACTAAGAACCTACTGTATAGTGCAGGGAACTCTACTCAATACTCTGTAATGGCCTATATGGGAATAAAATCTAAAAAAGAGGGGATATATGTATATGTATAACTGATTCACTTTGCCGTACTGCAGAAACTAACACGACATTGTAAATCAGCTATACTCCAATAAAAATTAATTTTTGAAAAAATGAAACTTGGAATTCATTCTTTTTTTTTTTTTGGAAATTGTGGTAAAATACGTATAACTTAAAAGTTACCGTTTTAAGCATTTTTAAGTGTACAGTTGAGTAGCATTAAATACACCTCGGTATGGAGACAGTGCCATGCAGACACTGGGTCAGGCACAGCCCCTGGCTCACACACTGCCTGGGCCAGGCCGGGGTCTCAGCCCTGAGCTGCCCCCCGGGCACAGGGGGGGAGACATCTGAGAAAGGCACTGAGAGAACCGGCCAGCCCAGGAGCAATGTCCAGCAAAGTGGTGGGTCACACTTCTCCACCAGGACCGTCCCCTTAGCCTCCAAGGTGATTTTTGCCTCTGGTGAGGACAACACGTGTCACTAAATGTGTCCCCTTTGTAACAGAGCCACTGGGGCTCACAACATCCCAGAGTCTACCTGGTACCGCACATGCTCCGAGGGCTGCAGGGGAAATCCTGGCCCTTCTCCTCCTTCCCCGACAGCTCCATGTTGGTCTCCTTGGCTGCCTCTCCTCGCCAAGCCTTTCCCCTCCACACAGGTGCTCCTTGGGACCCTTACCTCCTTCTTCCCCTCTCTGAGACCCTCACCCCTCCAAGAACCCATCTGACATTCCCAAGCCAGCGACTCCTTCACCCGGGGGGTCCAGCCCTGCCCTCTCCCCTGGGCTCCATCCCTGCCTCCCGGAATCTCCAGGTAAAGACCACAAACCCCTTCCCCTCAGCACAGCCCAAGATGGACTCCTCTTCCCTCCACATTCCCTCCCCTCAATGCCCCTGCCTATAAAGGCACCAACTTTCTTCTGGTCACTAAGTCCGGCATGCTTTGTCCTCTCTACCCTCTCCTTCTCTGTCCTCGCTGTCTGGGCTGTTTCTGTGGCTCACGTCCATCCCTCTCGGCAGCTGGCAGACAGTTCTCACCAGAAGTCCCAGAAGTGCCTCCTTTTCCCAGTCTAGGCTTCCCAGCCTGCCACCTCCCAGTCCATAGTCCTAGAACATTGTCCTGATCGTGGCCCCCTTACCAATCAAGGCCCCACCCCTCCACCTGGCACCCTGAGCCCACATCCCCAGTCCCCTCTCCCACCGTGGCCCACCTCCTCCTATCACCTAGACACACCTCCTCCCCAGTCACACCAACGGTGCCTGCCTCCACGCTTTTCCCTCGCCCTCCCTCTGCCCAACATCCATCCCACTCAACCCACCGTTACGGCCCAAGTGGCAGGTGAGACCTATGGATGCTGAGATTCTATCATTCAAATCCCACCTCCTCCAAACGATGCCTTCCTGGGACTACTGGTACATTTGATCACAATGACAACAATAATGGCAGACAGAGTGCCAGGTTCTGGGATAAGCACTTTATATGCACTATCTCATTGGACCCTTGCAAAGTTTCACGAGGTGAGTACCATTTTGTCCCCACTTTACAGATGAGGAAATGAAGAGCAGACAGGCTACGTAACCTGCCCAAGAACAGTGACAACTGTACTAGTCTCAGCTGGAGCTTCCTAAAATTTGTATTGAGCTTTAACTTCTCTGATGTTTGTACCCGGCTTTGCAGATTTTAATGGCTCCTGGGTGACACAGGCTCTGGCGCCCTCCGTTTCCCTCTCCAAGCCTAGCTCCGTGACTTTCCCAAAGGTGCATGCTGGCCCGGCTTTATCTGAACAGCACCTGCCCTGAGTGGTTCCACTAAAGTTCAGAAAACAGTGTTGGGACAGGACCTCAGGGCTGGGCCTCACCACCATCAGTGTGGTTTCTGGGTCGTAATTTGAAACACTGTGTTCTTGGATCTATGTAATGATGTGCCCATTAAAACTCCTTGTAAGTAGATCATGTTTTAATGATGACCTCTGGGAGCGGGCACTCCCTCCAAGCTCTGATGGGTACCAGAGGCAGCACGGGAAAGTGCTGGAGGTCTCACAGCAGGTGTCTGGTGTGACCTAGACTAAAACTGCTAACGTCAATAATGGCCACAGGTCTCTCTCTCTTTCTGTGTTACCACCATGGGGCACAGTGACCCTGGCAATGGGAGCCTAATAGATTTTTTTCATCCACCTGGGTTCTTCTCGGATTTGAAACCAGACTTTCTGGCACAGCTAGAAACCAGCAAACTCCCATGGGCTGAAAAAGGCTGATTACCAAAGTCGGGAACACTCATCCTGCCACCTCGGGAGGAACCTGGTGGGAAGCAGGCCGTGCTAGATCCAGCCCCATGGAGACTGGTGAAGGCACCACCGCAGGCACCCGTAACGCCCACATGCCCCCCCCACCCCCCCACCCCCCGCCAAGGACAGTGACAACACTACTAGTCTTGTCTAGAGCTTTCTAAATCTTGCACTGAGATTTCTAAATCTTGTCCTGATTTATGTGTCTTGCCTCCCAAATTTTAAATGGCTTCATGGGTCCAAGATTCAGATGGAAAACAGCAAACCTGGAAGAAAACTACTTTCATTTTCTCATTTGGTCTGTGCATTAGTGTCACCAGGTACTCACATGAGTCAGCTCCCGTGGAGGGGAAGGGTCTGTGAGAGGGGTCTGTGTGCTGCAGAAGCAGATCGGCTGGCCATCTGAGCTGGGGAGGGAGCCGACATCCACTCGGCACCCCATGGCTGAGCCCTGCTCTGCAGAGCTGGGACCCAGAGAGGGACCAGAACAGAGTGAGAAGTGGTTGGCGGGGTGCAGGCAGAGAATGGAAGCAGGAGTGAGGAGGCCCAGCTGTGTCAGATGCCAGCTGCATGAACTTGGGCGGTAGCTGAAGCTCCGGGCCTGCTTCTTCATCCACAAAACAGGTGAGAACACCTGCCTGGCCTGCTTTCAGGGGCTTTGCTGGGGATTAGCAAGGATATGGATGTGAATGGGCTCTGTGAGCTGGTAAGTCTCCAGGCAGGTCTGGGGGGTTGTACATCTCCTCATTATTTCAGCTCACATCTGCTGACTGCTGAACTGTATCCGGCCATTAGCTCGAGGTGGTGACTAATTGTTTTCTGATGAAAAAAACAAAATTTCCTTAATGTTCATGAGTCATGCAATGAGCATCTCTATACCAAGAACATCTCACTTTCAAAGATGTGGCCTGTTCATCTAATCATGCCTGAGAAGCGGTCAGGTGTGACCCACCCTCTTTCCTGAGGCCCACTGTGCACTTTGTGAACCCAGAGCGGTGAGTAGGGTGAATAGGGTGGTCTCTGCCCTCCAGGAGGCTGGGATGGATAAGGAGGAAGACCTGCTAGGCTCTCTCTGACGCTTACAGGGTGGGGCTCCCTGTAACAGGCACAAACCAGGAGCCAACAGGCCGTGCCAACAGCAAACATTGAGCGAGGTCCTGGATGCAGGTGTAATCCGGTGGCAAATATGCTGCAGGGGGACTGCAGCTGGCGGATGGCATCAGAGTCAGGCCTTGGACAAGGTGTAGGGTTCTGCCTTGTGAGGTGGACAACAGCCCAAGTTCAGATGCAGGAGGAGGACAGGGCAGAGAACACCTAATAGGGACCCCGCCCCCAAGGAGCTTTCAGTCCACTTTGAGAAGAAAAGGAAAACAGAGAACATGAAAACCACATAAACATCATATGTATGTAGTCAAAGGCCAAAGGATGGTGTGTGTGGCCGGGACAGGGGAGCGAGCGGGAGGGCTGGCGTTCACTCCTCTGCCCCTGGTTGGTTCCAGCCTCACCATCTCTCACAGGCTGTTTTCTAGGTTCCTCTAATTGGGACCCTTCTCCTACCATCCATCCTCCAATCCAGAACACACACTGCCAGCTATTCTCCCAAAGCCCAAGAATCCCCAATCCCCTCCCTCCCCTCCACTGCCCACAGGAGAAAGTCCAAACTCTCTGGCATCCACCACCCTTCCCCGTCTGCCCAACATTTTCAGCCACCACTCCCACGACACCCTTGCACCTGCCCTATGACCAAGTGACACCAGACAATTCACACACCCTGGTCAGGCCAATCACTTTAACATAAACACATTTGCCTAACCTGACCTCGCTGCCTAGAATGCCAAAGAAAGCGGGCTCTGGGTTTGGAATCCTAGAGTCGTGATCTTACGTAAGTTACTTAACGTTTCTGTGTTTCGGTTTCTTCATCTGTGAAATGGGGATAATATACCCACCTTCTAGGATTATTGTGAAGATCAAATGAGTTCAAACAAGTAGAGCCCAGATTAGCTTCTAGCCCATTGCAGGTACTCAAAAAACGCTAACTTTTGTTAGTAGCAATGGACTGAAACTTTCCAAGGTTTAGTTTTTCGATGTCACTTGCATGAAGAACGAATTGCTCCTCCTTCTGGGCATGTGGGTAAATCTGTTATAGCGTTTATTTCATTCCCTAGTGATGGGAATTCAACAATACATCACCGTGCCTGATAGAACACCCATCTCATAGTAGATGCTTCATAAATATGACTCACCTGGGTCTATGCTGGGACTTCTCAGGCACAGTGTCTACCATGGCTGTAGCAGTCAGGATGAACTAAGTTTTCCTGTGGTAACAAACAGCTCCCAAATCTCAGTAGCATCAGACATCAAAGGTTTATTTCTCAGCCACACTATGAGTCACTTGCTGTTTTGTGAGGGCTCTACACCACATTGCACTCATGTGGGACCCAGGGCAGCAGAGCCTCCTCTCTGGGACACCCCAGGTCACTTACAGCAAAGGGAACAGAGTGTGGCAAATCTCACATTGGCTCCAAAGGGCTTCTGCCTGGAAGCGACAAACTTCTATTGACGTTTTACTGGCCAAAGCAAATCAGGAGGGAAAGTGCCAGCCTACCATGTGCTTAAGATCAGGATATTGGCAAACAGCCCTAATGACCCAGTTCCTCATCTGAGGATCAGGATGGTACCTCCTGAGAGCGACAGCAGAAGCAACGAGTGGTTTATGACTTCAGCCTGGAGAAATGAGGCCCAGGCAGCTGTACTCAAACCCCTGCAGAGGCTCCAGGCCAAGTGCAATAGAAATGACAACAGGACTACCAGCTGGCAAGCTTGGACTGTGCAAGGCTTAGCCCTCAGAGGTAGAGTGGACACGCGGAAAGGGGACAGAGAGTTATGGTGCTTTGCAGGATACCTATCCAGCTCCTAATTTACATTTAGACTCCACCCACAGCATCCTGGGAATGCAAGACAGGCTGCCTCCCTGACGTCGGAGGGCCAGCTCCTCCTGATGGACAGGGCTCTCTGCTATCCTTTGGCCCATCCCGAGGTGACTTCTCTCTCAAAATGATGGTGTCAACACATTCTGGCCGAGAGAACAATTACATGACATTCCTGAGTGATCTGCAGCTGCTTGTCCCAGCAGAACCATGCGGCAGGCAGGGCTTCTGCAAGGACAACCTACAAATGATCCCCAGAGTTATGTCCAACCTCCCAAACCCAGCTCCGCGGCAGTGCCAGATTTACAGTCTTCCCAACGCAGAGAGGTGTGTTTTACTAAAGGGACAAGGCTCTGGAGGAATGAACTTTAGTATCTGAAATTCAATCAGCACAGCCAGGCAGATTAAGAGTTTCAGACAATCACATAAAGTGGCATTTACAGAGAGACATGACTGCTTCCCAAACTCACAGTTGCCCAGGTGCCTCAGAGTCAGGCACCTGGGATCACCCTTGAGAGTGTGGAAGTAGACACAGAGACGGTGGCCCTCTCCTGGAAGCCATTCCATGGTCATCCTACCAACCACGGGAAGGTTTAAGATGCTCTGGGATCCCTGCAGAGATGCCGACTCAAGTGGGATGTTTCTGCGAGCCAGGCACACATGGCGGGCCAGCAAGGCCCACACCAGGAGAAAGAAGAGCTGGGGCATTTGGAACAAGGGATTCTCTCTGCTTTCTCTCTAACAGGAGCATGCGCAGCTGCATCCCTTTCCTTGGAAGGCTTCCCAGGGATGCACAGGGGCAAAAACACACGGCTGCACAGACACACTCTTGGAAAAGAGTCTTGCTGGTGTCTGGTCAGACTCTTGGGAACAACATGCCTGAACGGTGGCATTATGCAGCATCTGTCCCCTTGGCTGGTCATGCCATCCACGTTTTCTTCTCTGTTCTGTGCCTTCAAGCCAGCTGTGCTGTGAGGGACCATGGCAGCACCAAGCAGGCTCTCCTTGGAGGGGAGGTACATGGCAAGAAGGCCAGCACAGATCCCTGCATCTTCATCTCAGCCAGCCTGCATCACTGTCCTTGGGTCGCCTCCTGCCCCAGCTAGCCGGCTGTGGCCAGAGAAGAACAAGATTGGGAAAGGGGCCTCAGGGTCACGTGGCACAATCCAGTAGGGAAGACTCTTCCAACAGTACATGTGACCCATCTTTCCCTTTCTCTCTCTCTCTCCCACATTTACATTTGCAACCAGCTCTCAGGTGAGTCTCTTTCAGAAGGCACTGATTTGGGATCTGGTTGATGACTCCTGGCTGCATTATTAGAGTGAGTGTGCCCTGAAGATTGGTCCTTGGTCAAAATGATGTCCTGAGAACAAGCATTGCTTAAAACTGCCCACAGAGCTGTCCAGGAAAAGCATGATCCCAAGATAAGGAGCGGAACGTTAATTAGATAAATTTTGCAACAGTCCTTTGGCCAATGAGTGTGCTAATACTCCTGCTGGTTAAGGTTTCTCTGGAGCATAACCAGAGCGGCCCCTACAGCTGCGTCTACATCCTGCCCATAGGACACTGGGAAAGGGAAAGCCCTCTGCACCTCCTGCTTCAGCACCTCGTTCCTGGACAGCGCACTCCCACTGCCGATCACCCGCTCCACGCCCCACTCTTGGAGCTGCTGAAAAGGAAGCATTGAGTGCAGGTTCTGAACGATGCCTCTGCACAGGGCCCGGGTCACGTGCCCCAGGGAGAGGTCAGAGGAGGAGATTCTGGTCACTGAGGCCAGCTGGTCTGGCAGGTGCCTCTCGCCCAGCACTGTTGGAGTGATGGTTAGGCAGGTGTCTCTCTGCTGTGCAGCAGCCTGGATCATGCGTGAGTACACAGTGGATTCTTCAATCTCCAGGCCTGCTGGGAACAGAGAAGGCCTGTGTGAGTTCATGGACCCCCTCGCTGCAGGCTTCAGAGTTCCCAGGGGGCAAGGATAGGTTGACTTGCTGCCTCTCCTCACTGTGGCTGGCTGCTTCCCAGCTCAGGACTCAGATATTCTGGCTAGCTGTGCTCTGCTCCAGACCCCAGCCAGCTTTCTCACTACAGACCCCAGCCCAACCTTCAAGGATAGATCTTGTAAGCGCTGCTGTGGGTCCTAACCATCCCGCAGCTGTGGGACTCTTGGTCCTAAGTGGACCAAATGCATACACTGATCAATAAGTATCATCACACCTGTTATTAGAGTCACAGGCATCCCAGGACCACAGTGCTGATCACAGCCCAGCCTGCCCCTCGGCAGAGGTTACGAACAACCAGTCTAGACCAGAGCTCAGAGTTCAATATGCATATGAATCACTCAGGGATCTTATTAAAACACAGCTTCTGATTCAGTGTGCCTGGGGTGGGGCCTGAGATGCTGCACTTGTCATCAGCTCCCAGAGGAAGCCAGTGCAGCTGGCCTGAGGACCACGCTTTTTGAGTAGAAGGTTCTAGATCAGTGCTTACCAACACTTGAGAGCACAGAATCACCTGAGGAACTTTTATAAAATGCCGTGCTCAGGCCCCACTCCTCTCCCCCAAGCCAAATAATCAGCTTTTCTAGGGGTGAAACTAGGACATCAACATTGTTTTTAAAACTCCACGAGTATTTCCAATGTATGGCCAAAAGTCCCCACGGAGTCTCAACATCAGCACATTTAACTTATACAAACTCAACTATACACCCTCAGGAAGGAGAAAGAAAAAACTATATTTTTTTCAATCAAATGAAACAATGTAGACCTTTCACAGGAGGTTAAGTTATATAAACTACTAGCCTTCAAAGCACCCTCTGTTTCATCAAAATAAGAACCATGAAAATGCAAAAGACTTTTCTTTTTGAAAAGCTTAGAGAAAAATTAAGTATTACCTACTCTTTCAGGGGTGAGCAAAACAGTCACTTCTGTATAAAGAGAAACACCAACCAACTCAGTAAACAGTTGACAGACTCGACCCAGTTAAAGCAGTATCTGAGTAAAGGGCTTGCCTGAAGGTTCTGATGACTGGTTCTGCATCTTTAAAACCTTTCTTGATGCAAGGCAAAACAAGATCAAAGTTCTGTTCTTTAAGTGGAGCATTCCTGAGGGATTCCCAGCCAAGGTGGCAGAGCTTACCTGCAATCCTGACACCCCCAGCCAGCCTGGAAGGACCGACGTGGGTCAGCAACACCTGTCTGCATGACCAGTATGAACTTCCCAGATGCTCCCTGTGGCCTGTGCCCCACCTAGTTATTCTGTTGGATGTTTCCTGAAATGACCTGATTTTGAGCTCCTACAAGTGACCCATGCATCTGATGAGCATGATTTCTGTTTCTAGACAGCTGGCCAGAAATTTCATTTCCACCCTAAGTACTTAGAAAGGGAACCTCTCCTGGAAGAAAGAGGTTACATCTTTCTCTGTTAATACAGAGCAGAGGAAGGCCTGATCAATTCCACCCTGAAGAGAGCAGGAAGACATCAGAGTTTCCAGGGACCCTTCCAAGAAAGGAGGAGAGGTGCTACTTGCCAGGAATAAGTGCTACCAGTCTTTTCACTCATTCATGTTTGATCATTTTATTCTCCGCTGTCTGTAGCCATCAGAAGGCAAACCTCAAATGCAAGGTTACTGACAGAGAAAGTAATAGCGGGGCCAGGGAGAGCCAGGAGACTATTAGGATACTCCACAGTCAAGGTTAGGGGAGAAGGTGCACCTCAAAAAAGAGAGTAGGTGATGGCAGCTCAGAAGTTGAAAGAAGGCTACAAGCTCAGATCCCTAAGGACAGAGGGAATGTGCTAGAATCTGGCTGGCTCTCAGACAAGAATCTAGAAACTTACAGCACATTCAGCACCAGGACACTGCCACGTAGAAAGGACAAGCAGAGAACACACCACTGTGTGGGCCACCCTTACCTAGATCCGCCATCCACTGGACCAGCATGTGGACGAACATGGCCAGCACGTTGCCCCCATTGAGTGATGCTGCCACCGCCAGGTAGGTCCTGTCAAAGTACGGGAAGTAGGCGACTGGAGCTGCAGGGTCTGGAGTCTGCACTGGCTGGAATCCTGAAGGCATGGAGGCTACCAGCTGCACCGAGGTGCTGATGTTGAGAACTGGATGGGGTCCAAAGAAAGCAGAGGTTAGGCCTGTTGGGCTAACTCAGAGGCCACAAGTCATAACAGGGTCGGGGGAGAGTGTGCCACAAATTCCTGGAGACTCCTCCTTTCAGGAGGCAGAGCCTAATTCTCCTCCCCTGAGTGTGGGCTGGACTCAGTGACTGGCTTCTAATGAAGAGAGTAAAACAGAAGTGACAGTGTGTGACTCTGGAGACCAGGTCATAAAAGGGCACTGCAGCTTCCGTCTTGATCACTTGCTCCGGGGGAGGCAGGTACCACATCGTAAGCAGCCCTATGGAGAGGCCCACTGGATGGTTGCTGGCATAACTGACCCCATCTTGGGCCCGTACGGTCCCCCCTGTCCTTCCGCTGACCCTACCCAGGACTGTACTAGCTGGTGAATCACTCCTCTGTCGTCAAGGGCTTTGTAGTTAGTAGATATTGTTTAACAACGGTCAGGGCCAGGTGGCCTCTATGCTCTGTTAGTTCCCAAACTATGCTGACTTTTGCTGATGTCTTCCCAGAGCCCATGAGACTAGTTACCCATTCAATCATCTTAACTTAGGGGTGCATGTCCTGTTTCCAGGCACCCACCCTCACGTCCTAGGTTAACTATAAAACTGTCCCAAAGGCCCCTTGGTGGTGCAGAATGCAGCTGCCAAGGCTTCCAGATCATTGTCTGCCTGATCCCACTCTGTAAATTACCCTAAAATAAACTGACCCATTGATTATATGGAGCTGCCTGCCTCATTTTTCAGTCTCAAGATGCATTCTCAGTTCGGTGGGTACTTTTCATTCCCTCCGTCCTCCAACACCTACAAGGAGCTGAGGCCTCCTGCCAAGAGCCACATGAGTGAGATGAGAAGTGGATCCTCCAGCCCAGTCAAGCCTTCGGATGACTGCAGTCCCAGCCGACTGACAGTGTGATTGCAATCTCACAAGGGACCGTGAGCCAGACCATCCAGCCACACCTAGACTCCTGACTCTCAGAAACTGTGTGAGATAATAAGTGTTTGCTGTTTTAGGCTACTAAGTATTGGAGTGATTTGTTACACAGCAATAAGCTACTATTCACAGAGAGTCAGACCTCAGCCCAAGTGTTTTGTTCTTTGGGAGGTTTCATTCATTTTTGGTGGGTACCACCTCCTTCTCATTTCCAAGGTGTGCTTCTCAACCTCCCTCCACCAGCAGGGATGCTCCCAGACCTAGAACAGAGGGGATGATTTTCTCCTCTAGATGGAGGCCAGAGCCTACAGACTGTCCCAGGAGTCTCTCCTCCATTTCTCACGAGATCTGGCCAGAAAGCCTGTTCCTCTCAGTCTGTTGGGGCTAAACTAACTGAGGTCAGCATCCAACTATCCTACCTACTGTGAGGCAGAGGCAAGGAGAGTGAAAACAAGTCTCAGAAAGTCAATAACCTTGACTTCCTGCCACATCAAGCCTTTCACCATGGCGATAAACCAGAAGCATCATGCCCTCCACCTATCCCCTCGGGGGGAAGTGTCAATGAAGGGGGCTGACCAGCCTTGCCCATGGACACCACACAGCTGAGCACAGGCCAGTCTAGAACCAGAGGCCACAACGAGCTCAGTGAAGACGGAGCCTAAATCTTAGCTTCTTCCCATTTGACCAGCGCCTCACTCACCATCTAGAAAGGACATTTATATCCAGGCACATGACAGCTCTCTGTGGAGGGAACAGCCTAAGATTTGAAGACTACCAGGTAGGCGGAAAGAGCCAGGCTCTTTACAGGCACCATCCCAGTGCATCACGACAACTGCCCCATGAGAAAGGCATCATCATCCTCATTTTGGATGATGACAAGGGCTCAGGGAGAAAATTCAGGAGAAAAAGTCGGGATTTTTGACCTTAAAAGATTTTATCACATATTTGCGCAAACAAAAGTGGCAGAATCTGGATATATGTACGTGTATAACAGATTCACTTTGTTATACACCTGAAACTAACACAACATTGTAAATCAACTATATTCCAATAAAAATTTTTTTTTAAAGTGGCAGAATCTCACCTTTCCCTCTCACCTAATCTTGAATTAAGAGGAATTACTACCAAACACAAAACAAAAAGTCACTTGAAATTTTATTTTTTAAGAATGTAATAAAATAGTAATAAACTACTGCTTCAGAGGATAGTGCTGGTCAGAGTTTTTAAACTCAGTGTTAAATTGTAATAGTTCTAACTGATGGAGGAAAAAAGATGTGACGACAAAGAAAATCCGAGTAAGATGAATGACTTCTCTGTTCCCCTTGATAACAAGGCGGGGCTCTCAAAGTGGGCCCACTCGGCCAGGCTGCCCTGAGGATCAAATGAAACACACAGCCTGCAATCACCCTGCTCGGGCAGGCAGACCCAAAGTCTACCCCAGCCCCAGGAGGGGCAAACGACAGCCCCCAGGCCATATCTAGCCTGCCATCTGTTTTTGTATGGCCCAGGAGTTAAGAAAGGCTTTTACATTTTTTTTTTAATGATAGCTTTATTGAGATGTAATTCAAAAAATTCACCATAAAATGCACCCTTTTAAAGTGTACAGTTCTGTGCTTTTTAGTATATTCACAGAGTTGTACAAACATCACTGAGATCTAATTTTAGGACATTTTCACCACTCCAGAAAGAAATCCCATACTGGTTAGCAATCAACCCCATGTCCCAGCCCTAGACAACCATGAATCTGCTTTCTGTCTCTATGGATTTGCCTATTCTGGACATTTCACAGGAATGGAATAATATACTATGTGGCCTTTCACTTTCATTCACATGTTATAGCATTTTAGCTCTGTGGATACACCACATTTTTAAAATCCATTTATCAGTCGATGGGCATTTGGGTTGTTTCTACATTTTGGCTATTATGAATGAGGCTGCTAGGAACATTTGTGTACAAGTTTTTTGTGCGGACATGTGTTTTCAATTCTCTTGCGTGTACACATAGGAGTGGAATGGCTGGGTCCCATGGTAATTCCATGTTTAACTTTTGAAGAACTGCTAGACTGTTTTCCAAAGGGACTGCACCATTTTACAATCCCAGTAGCATGTTCTTACCTTTTTAAAAGGTTGAAAAGAAATGAAAAGGAGAAGAATATTTCATGACACATGAAAATTTTATGAAATTCAGCATCTATAAATAAAGTTTTATTGGAACACAGCTATACCTACTCACTTATGCATTGGCTATGGCTGCTTTCCTGCCCCAACAGCTGTTAAGTAGTTATGATAGAAACAAAATGGCCCACAAAGCTTAAAATATTTACAATCTGGCCCTTTACAGGAAAACTTTGCCAGCCCCTGCCCTGGATTGCTGTCTCCCCTTCACTGTGACTCTCTTACATGGAATACAGGGAAGTCTGCGCTTCTACTCAGATCCGAGGAACTTTCATTGACAAACACACAATAACAAAAACCCTAATCTATTGAATAATAATCTATTTTCTTGGTCATGGAGACACATAGAAACCAGCCAACTAGAGAGTCATTTCCCTCACCTGTCTCTAGAGCAGAAAGGCACAGACTGTGGTCAGGACAGAAATTGCCCTGCTGAATTGTAAGCTCCCGGGGCAGGGGCTGCACCTGCAGGGATGATGGTGTTTTTCATGTTTGTAGAATAATGGTCAAGAGGACGCTGCGACTGCTGGCTATGTGTGCCCCTCGGACCCTGGCACAGAGCTGGGGCTCAGGAGGCCCCAGTAGAAGTCTGAGGAGAGAACCAAAGACAGACTTACCTGCATCTGTCCTTTGGGCCATACAGGAATAGACAGAGGCCTGCAAATCCCCCAAGGCCACGCCCACCTGTGTCCCCTTTGGGATCTCAAACCAGGCCTGGGAAGTTCTGCCTGCCACGTTGCCAGGCTCGGTGACGTCCGGGAGCAGGTGGACGGGAAAGCCTGCGTCCCTCAGTCTGCAAACCAAAAGTGGACAGCATATCTACCTGGTGCTTGGTTTTCTGTTGTTTCCAGGAAACTCAGCAACGGAAAGCGCAATAGGATACACATTCAAGAAGAGAGGGCAGAATCCAGTGTTTTCACAGAGGGCCTCTTTGGCTTTTTTTATACCATGAGGAAAAGCCTTGAGTTATTTAAAGAGTGAACCCTGGCTTTCAAGAGCTTGGGATGGGCCTTTTGGAGAAGAACGCAACCAGTTTGAGCAGAGGTGGTCAGAAAGAACTGGATAAGAAGCAGATTTCATCGGCATCCAGCCTCCTGCGTTTGCAGGGAGAGCAAACACTGTGCAAAGGGAGGAAGCTGGAGTTTTAGAGCAAAGTCACAGCTGGTTAGCACAGGCCAAACCAAAGTCAAACCCATCAGTCTCCTGAATACCAAATGCATCCATCACTCGCGGTTAGTGAACACGGGGCTGCCAATTTTATAAAACATGCTGGAAAGTCCTTTACCTGAACTACCAGGTGCTTTTTGTTTTATTACAGAGCTCAGAATTTGGGCCCTGAAGGCAGTGAACTTATAGGGCACTGGACTTCTGGACCTGAAAAGGCAAATGATTGTTTAAAGGGAGCTTAAAAGGCATCCCTTAAGCCTACTACTTCCATTTCTTAACCCTATTTTAAAATACATTAGGGTAGGGGAGAGAGATAGTTAGGGAATTTGGGATTGACATGTACACACTGCTATATTTTAAATGGATAACCCACAAGGACCTACTGTATAGCACAGGGAACTCTGCTCAATATTATGTAACAACCTAAATGGGAAAAGAATTTGAAAAAGAATAGATACATGTATATGTATAACTGAATCACGTTGCTGTACACCTGAAACTAACACAACATTGTTAATCAACTATATTCCAATATAAAATAAAAAGTTAAAAAAATAAAATAAAATAAAATATGTTAAAGAATGAAAGTTGTTCTTTGGAATCTACGGGCTGGCTCAGGGCACAGAAAGAACTGGGGAGCCCACCCTAGGTCTGGGCAACAGTGGAGGAGCAGGCAGCGTGGCGTGGTGGGTGGCGCCCCTCCCCAAGAACTTCACTTACAGTCAGGCCCACCCATGCCCAGGGACTGGAACAGGCTGGAGGGCGTTGGAACCTGATTCTTGGCCTCGTGGAATCCTCCATTATTCCCAGATGGGAAAGCCCCACTGAAGCTCCCGCTTTAGAGATTCTGCCCTTCAGCCTCAAGCCAGCCTGCGTGGTTATACTCACATCTCCAAGTTCCAGCTTTGGCTCCTGGTGTTGAAATATCCCCAGCTAGCGGCATTCTGGTCGGACATCAGGGGTCTTGTCAAGCCACACAGCATGGCAACCACATAGTCATGGATAGTGCCAGCTGCATCGTAGGACTTCAGGAACTCTGGGCTGTTTTTGATACCCCAAACAATTCAACGTGGTTTAATATTGACTTGAAAGCATGTGCTGCACCTAACTGTGGGCAGTGTGGACTAGACATGGCATAGCTGAGTAGCAGCCAGAACCCCACAGGCTGTGGATCCCCAGCAGCTGAACCTCCCAACCCCTCCAAGCCAAGCTGGCCAGAGTCAGCCTTAGGGGAGGGTACTCATAGGAGGACACACCGTGCCTGGGAAAGCAGGACATCAGCCGTTCTCAGCAGCCCTGATCCCACCGTGAACCCATCATGTGATCCTTGGCAAGTCCCTTGCCCTCTCGGGTCTCTTCTTTCCCCCTCTAGGTGAGAATCAGATAACAAATAAGAGCCCTCTGCAAAATGAAGCAGCGGTAGACCAAGTCTAAGTCTTGTGACTACACCCTGTGCTGGGCCACATTCACTGAGGGACAATCCAGCACATGGAGTGATGCTGACCAGCTAGAGGTACAGCTCCCTAGCCACTCTCGTCCCCCTGCAAATCCGTCACCCAATTCAAAGAACAGGTGTCCGTACCTATTTTTCAAAAGCCAGAAGATGGTTGCACAGCCAAACCCCGTGGCCACACTGAGATGAGACTCTGGCTGGGGCAGAGAAGCCAGGAACTTGCTGCCACACCGGCCATCCTGCCACGTTACCAAGTGGCTCACGGCTCTGGGCTCGAACACAGGGGCAGCCCCTGCCTTTGTCCATTCACAACCTGGAACGAAGGAGATGACCAAAAATGGAGAAAAGAGCAACGGACCGGCACCAGCATGTCCTTGAGACTACTCTGCTAGTGAGGTTATAGGACAGACTTTATCACCCATGGCAACGCTTCACTCACACTCAGGGGTTCTGGCCAGTACCCAGAAGAGCAGGGAGTGGATGGACATAGAGATTGTCATCCTGAGTGAAGTAAGGCAGACAGAGAAAGGCAAGTGATATCATATGATATCACTTATATGTGGAATCTAAAAAAAAAAAAAAAAAATAGAGGTACAAATGAACTTATTTACAAAACAGAAATAGAGTCACAGATGTAGAAAACAAACTTATGGTTACCAGGGGGGAATGGGGTGGGGGAGAGATAAACTGGGAGATTGGGATTGAGATATACACAATGCTATGTATAAAATAGATAACTAATAAGGACCTAACTAATAAGGACCTGGAGGTCCAGTGGTTAGGACTCAGTGCTTTCACTGCTGAGGGTCCAGTTCAATCCCTGGTCAGGGAACTAAGATTCCACAGGCCCCAAGGCGCGGCCTTAAAAAAAAAGAAAGAAAGAAAGAAAGAAAGGACCTACTGTATAGCACAGGGAACTCTACTCAATCCCTCTGTAATGACCTATATGGGAAAAGCATCTAAAAAAGACTGGATATATGTATATGTATAACTGATTCACTTTGCTGTACAGCAGAAACTAACACATTGTAAATCAACTATACGCCAATAAAAATCATTTAAAAAAAAAAAAAGAAGAGCAGGGAAGCGGTCACAGATATATGCACCTGAAGCTTATTAAGTTTCACCCAGGAAGGGGGAGTAAGCTGGGGATGGGATGGTCCACCCTCACAACTACGTTTCTGCCTAAAGCTGGGTTTCTTATCTCAGCCCTAAAGCTGGACATCTGCGGCTTTTTTTTCAACCCTTTTATCTGCTTCCAAAACTCTTTTGACCCTTTTTCTCCTTTTTACTTTTAGGACTATCATCTTTATTTTGTTTGTGTTATAAAATAAATACGGAGTTCTTACCATGTACCAGGTATTGTTCAAAGCACTTTAAAAATATTAATTTTTTTAATCTACATATTAGCCTTACAACATAGGTGTGATATTTATCCCCATTTTCACATAAGACGTATAAAGCTCAGAGAAGCTTTAAAAATCTTGTCAAAGATCACATAGCTACTAAGTGGTAGAGGCAGGATTCAAGTCCAGACAGTCTGTTCCAGAATCTGGCCTGATGGATGTTCTTTCTCTCATTTTCTTCTTCTTTTTTGGCAAAAAATAATAATAATAATAATTTAAAAAAATTTTAATTATACAAATGATAAGTGAATGCATTCTCAACATAAAATGTTCAGATATTACAGATAAAGCAAAAGGCCTGTTTGACCATCCCCATCAGAGTCCCAGCCCCCTTCCTGTCATTGTTAGCACCTGTAGAGTGTTTTTGGGTTTTTTTTTTTTATTTTTTGGCCGCGCAGCATGTGGGATCTTAGTTCCCTGACCAGGGATCGAACCTGCACCTCCTGCACTGGAAGCACGGAGTCTTAACCACTGGGCCGCCAGGGACGTCCCGTTGTTGGGTTTTTATACTCACACAACATACTCTCTTTGGTTTGGTTGATTTGCGCTGGGTTTTATTCTATTTTGGTTTTGTCTGTTTTTTAAAAACAAACAGTACTCTACTGTATGTATTTTTCTAGTGGTTGTTTTTATCATCCAGCAACATGTCCTAGAATTCTTTCCACGTTAGTACATGTGAACGCACCTGATTCTTTTCAACTACTGCATACCATTCTACAGCGTGGGGTACCAACATTTATTTAACCACTCCCCCATGGGTAAACGTCACAGCTTTCACTACAATAAACAAGGATGCCATGAGTGACCATGATTATGCCTCTTTTGCATATACATGTTAAAGTCCTTTTCCTGAACAGATTTTAAGTAGTAGGGCCACTGAGTCATAGTAACTCTTATTTTTACAGTGTATAATTTAAAAGCTTTATCCTCACCCCGCGCAATTAGCAAATGGGTTTCATATTAGTTCAGTTGGAAGTTTTCTTCCTGTAGTTGCTATAACTCTCTTATTTTTAACACCCTGCCAAACTGCCCTCCAAAACGGCCAAGCTAATATATACTACCAGGAGTGGTATTTTAAAAAACCAATTTTCCACCCACTTTGCCAACTCTTGACATTCTCAAACTGCTTTCTTACAATCCAGTGGGTGGAAAATGATTTCTCGTTGTTGTTTTCCTCTGCATTTTCCTAATTCCTAATGACACTGAGCATCTTTTCATATGCTTATTAGCTATTTGTATTTCCTCTTCTAGGAATTGCCTGTTGGTTTCCTCTGCCCATTTTTCCACAGGGCCATTGGTCCTTTCTTTGTTATTTGTTCTTTATATGCACCCATATTCGTCCTTTGTCTACTATATACTAGTGAATAATTTCTCCCTGTCTGCTGCTGGCCTTTTAGCTTGATTTTATGATCCCCACTTCTCTCCTGCTATTACTGAACCTGAAAATGGAATGTGGAAACTGGTGTAACCACAGGCCTCTCAGAAGACGCTAGTCACTCCCTCTCTTCTCCTCCAATTGGCGCCCTTGTGGAAGCACTTAGCTCTCTGCTCAGGTTACTGGTGTCTGTCTGTGTTGACTGCCTTGAGCGAGCCCTGGAAGACAAGGGCTGCATACCGTTTCTATGTCTCCCGCGGGGCCCAGCACAGAGCCTCATATATTGTAGGTCCCGAAACCAAACTGAATTACAGCCGCTATTAAAAGCAGAACGACTTGATCTCAAATATGATTTCACTCACTCTGCTAAGCAGGTATCATCGTCAAACAGTGGCTCTCCTCCTTCCCAGAAACAGAAACCAAAACAAGAAGGCATGCAGGTGGGCTCCATGAAATATTAAGCAGCTCTCTCCACCGATGTGGGCGATGGTTTGTGTGGTCGTTACAGAGTCCAGGAGACGGGCAGAAAGGAAGGCGTGTGACCAGAGCACAATCATTAGATCTCTGCTGTCCTCTTTGGGAAGGGTTTTAGTATTAAAAGGACGTTTATTCTCGTTAATGCAAAATTAAGGAGTTTAAAAACTTTTACAACCTAGACTCCCCGTGAGAGGTCAGCCCTAACACCAGAACTGGCCTCTGGCTCCTGCTAGTAATTGGAGCCAAGCAGCTCCCGTGGTCCCAGCTGGCCTGACGACAGGCAGACAAAGGGAAAGGAGGAGGGGGAGAGCCTGGGTGGGCTTCTGCAGTCACCCAGGCCCCCCCTGGGGACTGATCAAAGGATGCACCACCAGACCCCTGTCAAGCCACCGAGAGGCAAGTCACCACTCACTTGGCCCAGGGGAATCGGAATCACTGATTCTCTAGGCAGAGGAGGGGTGAATCCAATGTCCAACCTCCTTAACTGCAGCCTCCACCCCGCAAAGTAGCCATCCATACTATGCTTAAAACACCTGCAGTAAAAAGTTGATAGTTTTGAAGCTGGGTGATGGGTATGTGTCAGTTCATAATGCTGTTCTCCCTACATTTATGTCTATGTCGAACTTTCTATAATTAAAAAAAAATTTTTTTTAACACTTGCCGTAACAGGAGCTCACAACTTCCTACAGGAGCCTAATCATTGCTTGGACATCCTGTTGGGAAATTCCTCCCTTCATTGAGCTAGTGTGTCCTCCTGTGACTCTGGTCCTCCCGGGAGACTTTCAAAGTTCAGTGTCTGAAGTCAGACAGACTTGAGTTCAAAAGCTGGAGTCACGGGACTTCCTTGGTGGCACAGTGGTTAAGAATCTGCCTGCCAATGCAGGGGACATGGGTTCGAGCCCTGGTCCGGGAAGATCCCACATGCTGCGGAGTAACTAAGCCCATGTGCCACAACTACTGAGCCTGTGCTCTAGAGCCTGTGAGCCACAACTACTGAGCTGTGACTTCAGTCACAGAGCTGCAACTACTGAAGCCCGCGCTCTTAGAGCCCGTGTTCCGCAACAAGAGAAGTCCCCGCTCGCCGCAACCAGAGAAAGCCCGCAGGCAGCAACGAAGACCCAACGCAGCCAAAAATAATAATTAATTAATTAATTTAAAAAGAGAAAAGCTGGAGTTGCTACTTGCTGCTACATGACCCCGAGCATATTATTTTATCCTCTCTGAACCTCCGGGTCTCATGGGAGAGTAATGTAACCCACGTCATAAGGGTGTTGGGAAAATTCAGTGAGATCACACAGGTAACATACTTAGCTCAGCACCTGGCATGCAAAGTGCTCACTGCTGTTTTGCTGGCTTAATACTCCTCCTAGAGGCCAAACAGAACAGGCCACCCACCTCTGCACTGTGGCAGACCTCCTGAAAGAAGACGACCAACTAAATGATGCTTAGCAACCGTGCCCATGAAAAGGATGTGCCCTGGAATTGAAAAATCACAAATGTCTGTGATTATGTTAAACAACAAAAACTATGCCTAAATTCAGAAGAGTTTCCTCTGCGTCTTGGAATCTACAGCTACACTAATCTCTTGGTTGTTGACACTGATGCTCCAAGACACTGGCACAAAGAAAGAGAAGGCTGTGGAAAATCCACTCCACTGAATCCAACAGAGAATCAGAGAGAACTCACTCTTCTCCCTCTCCCTGTTCAGGAATAATGTGTGAGTGGACAGTTCACTTCATTACATCCTTTGAACAGGACAGGATGTACACAAAATGCAAGAGGCAGCAGAATAACCGGACCCTTCACAGAGAGCCCTTGGCAGCCCTTTTCTGGTTCCAGGTGAGGCAGGAGATAGATGGGCCCCAGGCTGAGCGGTTGGAGTCTGTCCCCTGCGGGCAGATACTCCAAGATGAAGGTAATAGCGGAGCGAAGAAGAATTGAGGGCTGCCCAGATAAAAGATAAAGAGACCACATATTCTTCATTCTCGAGATCAAGGAGCCCTTCCCAACTACACATGCACAGAAAGGCTCCTCGGGGGTCAAAAAGGGAAGGGGTGCCACTCCATAGTAGGTGATGTCAACCTACCCGTAGACCTCTTTGCTAGAATCCATCTCGGCTAAGAGATGTGCGCACACACAGGGGAGGACCCTGAGATAAACCAAATATGGACTCAGAGCCAGGCAAAGCAAGATGATTGGCCAAGGGAAACTCAAAAGAAATGCCCCATGTAAGTGATTCAAACTACCACGAGGGCGCGAGCCTCTGAGAGCCTCTGCCCCTCTGAGCCTGCCTGTGTGTCTATCCACACGTACCCTTTTTCCTCCTAATAAACACTTTACTTGTTTCACTACTTTCTGTCTCTTTGTGGAAATTCATTTCTACAAAGCCGACGGGCTAGAGCCTTATCACTGGCCTCTGGTCCCTGGTGGTCTAGTGGCTAGGATTCAGCACTCTCACTGCTGCAGCCTGACTTCAGTCTCTGGCCAGGGGAACCAAAATCCTGCTTCAAGCCGCTGCAGGCCGAGGCCACCTGAGATCACAGGGTGACTGTTAACAGCACGTGATCACCCCCAAGCTCAGCATACCTTGGCCTGTTTTCCAGAACATGACTCCGTGCATCTGTCCTGACACTCCGATGCCACAGACCTTGCAGAGCTGCTGCCGGGGAAGGGCAGCAAGGCACTCGTGGAGGGCCTGGATGATTCTCCTCACATCCTGCTCTTGCCCCTGGAAACAGAACAGGATACGTTGGACAGAGGTACACACACAGGCAGGGGAAGGAGGGCAGAGGCGTCAGGGACTTCCTGGGTGGTGGCTGCCCACCTAATTCCACCGAGGTCACTTCCAGGACCTGCTGAGGGGCCTCAGGGATGGGATGTGGGCCTGAGGGTTCTCCACTACCTCCAGCGGGGCCTGGAGTAGGAATGTGGTGGGCGAGGTCCCACTTCTCCCTTCACAGATGAGGCGCCGCTGTGGGTTAAGTTCAGCCAATGGCCCGGGCTCTGCCCCCTGCTGTGGAAGAGTCTGAGCTGAGAAAAGCACTGCCCTGCCCTACAGGTGCTTACTGTCCAGCAGGACCGGAAAACACAAGAAAGACCATGCTGCAAGGAGAAATAAGGCAAAGGTCTTTGGCAAGGCACATGGAGCATTGGGGTAGAAGAAGGATGGAACCCAGCAGGGAGGAACCCAGCAGGAAAGGTGTAGGCAAGAAAGGCTTCCTGGACTAAAGCACCTGAGGACCAGCCCTAGTGTTTGCTTCAGTTCATCCGTCTGGCAAACATTTCCCGAATGCCCTGAGGGCTTGCATTTGTTCCGGGGGCAGTGCAGGCACCCCCTCCTTGGAGTTAACCCTTCGTTTGTCAGCCTGCTGGCCTTGGGCTGTGGCAGTTCTTGGCTCCAAACAAACATGATCGAAGGAGTAGAAAGAAGAAAGGTGAGGAGGGGTAGGGTTGGGGAAGGAGAGGAGAGGGAGCACAGAGCATTTTGTTGAGGAGGCAACCCTACATCCTAACAAGACTCTTTATGCAGGAGAGACTACAGTAGAACTGAGCGGGCAGTAAAAGATGGGGCAGAGAGGAGATGCCTGGCTATGCATGATCCCCCAGGAGGGAAGAAATAAGACAGCGGGCAAAGGAAGAAGGAAGCAGGGAAGAGGCATTTGTTTACACCTGCCCTGTCCAACACGCCAGTCATCAGCTACACACAGCTAGTCTGAAATGAAATCTACATACCAGATTTCAGATTTAGTACGGAAAAAAAAAAGCACAGTATCTCATTAATAATTCTATATTGATTATTACATATGGAAATGATATGCTTGGATCCATTGGGTTAAAAAAATAAGCAATGAAAATTAATTTTACGGTTCCTTTTTACTGTTTTTTGATATGGCTACCAGAAAGTTGAAAATTACATGTGAGGCTCACATTTCCACTGGACAGTGCTGGTTTAAAGAGTTCCCACGTGGCCTGAACCCAGATGGTACATGAATGCAGGACTGTTTAAAATGGACCTTGGGTGGGTGAGCTGTGTAGGTAAGGACAGTGGAGGAGTGAAACAGGCCAGAAGGGAGTGAAGACAAGGAGGCACTCAGTGTGTGGGGAGTTTTAGTGGTGAGTGTGATGGGGGAGCAATTCTTGGACAGACAATGGATACACCCACAATGTCACAGGAAAGGTGCTGCCCCCATTCCTTGATTCAGAATATCAAGTGGTCTACATTCAGATCAAATGCTAGAAATTCAGATTTGAAAAAAGAATTTAGGAACTCGTTCAACCCTCCTCCCCCACACCCCTTTTTACAGATGGGGAAACTGAGGCCCAGAGCGGTAAAATTCATAACACAGAAAGGGTCACAGAGCTTCCCTCAAAAATCTTGATATTTTAAAGTTGCAAAGAGCTAAAAGTCTGACCTTCCACATAGCTGCCAAACTTGACTGTGGAGTACACAATGCTTCTAAAGAGTGAGAAACATGGACACGAGGAAAGACCAGAGCCACCAGGTGTTTCTATAGATCAGTAGTGTTTACCCCAGCGGTGATTTTTGTCCCCTCGGGGGCATTTGGCAATATGGAGACATTTTTGGGTGTCTCAGCTGGGGAGGAGGGTTCTACTGGCATGCAGTGGGTTAGAGGCCAGGGATGTTGCTGAACATCCTACAACGCACAGGACAGCAGCCCACAACAAAGAATCATCCAACCTCCAAATATCAACAGTGCCAAGGTGAAGAAATCCTGCTATAGGTGAAATTACAACAAGGCTGTTTGTCCCAGAGCACAACACACATGTGGAGGATGCAAGGGGGGCTATTACTGGCCTCCCCTAAACCCCTCCTTAGGCAGGTGTGGAGCACTGAGCGTGCCTGTAAACACAGAACACTGTGCTGGACACTGGGGGAAGTGGGGAAAGTAGTTTTCAAGAAGTGGCCCTATTTCAAGAGAAAAGGGCTCTGCCTAAAACCCACCCCTGTAATCCCAGCTCTGCTGCTTACCCCCACAGGGTCAGAGCTGACTTTGCCTCCACTTCATGGTCCATGAAGTGAGATAATCATTCTAAAATGTCCTGATGCTCCAACCAAACTAATTTTGAAAGGCTCTATGAAAATGAGAAGTGCTCCCGAAATCTTTATCCTCTGAAATGCTTCTGAGCAAGATGGACTCTGAACCCTAAAGGACTGAGTCCAGGTATGTGGCAAGAGCTTGTGAAAAACAAAGCTATTGGGAGTGGGGTTTGGCTCAGAAAATCGAGGTCTGTGGCTGGAAGGGGCCATAGAGGTCATCTATTTCAATTATAAGAACAAGCTGAGATCCGATCCAGGAAAAAAAAAAGTCATGAGGATACACAGAAAGTTCCTTGATATTAATTTCTATTATCAATGAACTGAACATAGAGCTACCTTTCTCAGAGAATTAATGGAATCCATCTCTGAGGATTGACATCCTTTCTGAACCCACAACTTGCAATTGAGCCCACTGTGGTGAAATTCTCCATTTCTATCTTGTAGCTTTCACAAAACACTAGTTTTCGTGTAGAATTATCAATCTGACCTTTTTCTAACATTTTAATTGAGGTATCTCTCAATGTCTATCTGTCCTGACGTCTTTCTTCCAAGGTGTCTCAGCCTTTGGGGCCAGGGGACTTTTGCTGTCCAAGTGTTTGAGTTCCTCCACCCACAATCCACTCCTGCGGGATGAGAGAGGGGCAGGTTACGCTGGATTTTGCGTCTGATTTCTCAAGGAAAACCCAGACACCGCCCTAGGGAACAAGCTGAATCCTGAATTTGAGGACACCTGCAGATGTGAGGAGCAGAGAGCCGCAAGAATGAGAAGGCGGCCTGAGATCGCTCCATATGCAGGAGAGCAATTTCCTGCAGGTCAGGATACAGAAAGTGGAGGGCAGAGAGCACGGGGATATAGCGCCAAGGTCAAGGCTCCCAAAGAAGGCCCGAGAGTGGGGAGATCGGTGCCAGCAGGTGGGAAAGCTCCTGGGAGGAGATCTATCGGATCGAGGGAGTTGCAGCGGGCAGGCAGAGATCAGGCAGGCTGGAGCAGTCAGGGAGACTTCTGTGAGGAGGAAGAGGGTGTCTGGAGGCTCCTGGAGGCGGCGAGGCTCCAGGGCGCTGCCTCACCTGGGGCCCCGCCGCCGCGCTCTGGGCCGCCGTCTCGGCCCGCGCAGGCCGGGCACAGCTCGCCAGTACCACGAACCCGGAAGGGTCGCCGCGCGCGGCCTCCACCAGGGCCGCCTTCACAGACGTGGTGCCCAGGTCGATGCCGAGAGTGACAGACCGTGCAGCCATGACAGCGATTGAGTCTGGGGCCGGGGCGCCCCTTCCAGCACACTTCACCCGGGACAGAGGCGCCGAGGCGGGGCCTCGCCTGCCAATCTTTCCAGCCACGCGCAACACGACGAATTCTCTTCTTCCCATTGGTTGAGGAAGGCCGAGTCCCGCGCACCTCGAGAGACGGGCCCCGGCTATAGGCGGAGCCGCGGTGGAAGGCGGAACCTACAGGCCCCGCCCCGCAGGGCAGGGTTTGCGATGTGGCCCGAGGCTTCGGCCTTGCTCACCAAAGTACCAATACCCCGAGTCTCGCTGGGGGATGCGAGAGCTTCTGTGACCCTAATAGTGACTTAACCCTCCCACATATCCGAGCCCCCATGTCTGCCAAGTTGCCTGAGACCCTCCGCTCCTCCCCAGCCCCAAACTGTCTTGCTGAGACGCGGGAAAACTACAGCTCCCAGGGTGCATCGCGCCGAGACCTGTACGCCGCGGATCAGGTGGCTCGAGTCAGGTGACTTCTGGTCCGCCCCACACTAAGTCAAGCCGGCCGGAGGAAGGTGGTACAGTCCGAAGCGGCTCCTGCGTCCCGTCTGGTCGGTCCCCTGAGTCTAGAGGACCTCAGGTGAGAGCCGACGCGGCTCCGACAGCCTCCCCGCCTCATTTCCCAGGCGGACCCCCTGAGGCCTAGAGACTGGCACGGCAAGTCAGTTCGGCAGCCTGCCGCGCATCCAGCCTCCCTCAGCCGCGCCAGGGTCCCTTCCCCGGCCACTAGTCCCGGCCTCGAGGCACCGGACAGCCCCCGGGTTGAAGGGCTCGGGTGGTAGTGAGTGGAGGCAGGGGACACCGGGCTGCTGAGGTGGTGTGGGAGGCTCTATTCCAGTGCAAGTTAGCGTCCCTTCCCCACTTTCTGCTTAGTTGTTGCCTGAATCTGGGTCGCAGAGTTTGCAGATTGCTTGGTAGAGGGGAGACACTGAGAGGACCACGTCAGGAACTCCTTTTGGGGTGCTGAGCGCCGGGCTGGGCTACGGGGGAGTGGGCAGGACGAGACCCGGCCCCGCCCTCCGGGCCTTTCAAGCTGGAGGAAGGGAGACTACTGGGCCCTGCCTTTTTCAACAATGTTGAGGAAAATTACAACCTAGGCTTCGGGAGAGCCTGCTAAGTGCCCTAGGCAACAGTTGTACTTCCTTTACATCGTTGTTTCTCCACCTTTCTTTCTTACCAACCCCTTCCCCTTGAAATTTTAATATTGCTGATAAAAGGACCACAAATCCTGCTTAACGTGTCATTTCATTTAAGTCCTATGATTTAGTTCCCACTGTCCCTGTTTTCACTTTAGGAAATTGGAGCTTGAGGAGGTTAAGCAGCACCCCAGAGTCACACAGCTAATAAATGGGGAGCTCAGGTTCAAACCTGTGCAGTCACTCTCCAGGGCACACATTCCTTGCCACTATCTGTTTTACTTCTCCAAGAGAAGAAGATCCAGGGAGTTCCAGGTTGTACAACAGGTGACAGGATTAACCGGATACCTGACCAAGTGGAGCTACCACAGGAAACCCCTGACCCCAGGTTGCCCCTGGGAGGGGATTGGGAGTGGGAGGCTTCTTGAAGCAGGTGGCATCTGAGTGAGGCCTAGAATATATCAATAGAATTTACACAGGAAGAGCAGCATGCCAGACAGAACCCATTGTGGTGAAATTCTCCATTTCTACCTCATAGCATTCACAAAACACTAGTTTTTGTGTATAATTATAATTTTTAATATTTTATTTATTTATTTATGCATGCATGCATGCATGCTGTGCCAGGTCTTAGTTGCGGCACGCGGGATCTTTAGTTGCGGCATGTGGACTGTTAGTTGTGGCGTGCATGCGGAATCTAGTTCCCCTGCCAGGGATCAAACCCGGGCCCCCTGCATTGGGAGTGCGCAATCTTACCCACTGGACCACTAGGGAAGTCCCTGTGTATAATTTTAACCTGATCTTTTTGAAACATGTAATCGAGCACATATCTCTCAAGTTCGTTATATCTGTCCTAATGTCTTTCCTCCAAGGTGTGTCAGCGTCTGGGACCAGGGAACTTCTGCTGTCCAAGAGTTTGAGTTCCTCAGTCTACATTCCAATCCTGTGGAATGAGACAGGAGCCGGTTAGGCCTGATTCTGCGCCTGAGTTCTCAAGGAAAACCCAGACTCTGCCCTGGGGAACAAAGTGAATCCTGAGCTTGAGGACATCAGCTAGTGTGAAGAGCAGAGAGTGGCAAGAATGAGAGGGGGGCCATTCCACATACACAGGAGAGCAATTTCCCGCAGGTCAGGGTACAGAAAGCAGAGGGGCAGAGAGCACAGGGATACAGCGCCAAGGGCAAGGCCCCCAGGGGAGACCAGAGAGTGGGGAGATGGGTGCCGGCAGGTGGGAAAGCTCCTGAGATAAGACCCAATGATCGGGGGAGCTGCAGCAGGCAGAGAGGCCCCTGGAGGAGACGGAGGGGCAGTGGAGGTCAGGCAGGCTGAAGCAGTCAGGGAGACTTTTTCGAGGAAGGGGAGTATCAGGAGGGTTCTTGAGGCCTTTTGGGGAAACTGAAACCAGAGTGGGGGCAGGGATGTTTCCACACAGACCTCTCATGGCTCTCCAACAGTTTGCAGGAATCCCCAGAGGCTGTCACAGGTGGCGGGGCAGAGCACTGTACACTGAAGCAGCATGTGGAAGCCAAGTTACAGATATTTATGCTCACCTGCCCCATCTTGACCCTTGGTTCACCTGTTGTGCGTGGGGGTTATGGGTACGCAGCAACGCATCTCCTTCACTTAACCAATGAGCTGCTACGGGGCTGATCCGGGGCTTGTCCCACACTGGGTCCCCTTTGTGAATGATCCCTGCCGGTCCCAGAGAAGTGACACTTGTCAAACAAAAAAGTCCTAATCAAGGGTCGGTTGGTAGCATTAACCCATAGACGCTTATCCCAGGACAGGAAATGAAGTTAATTTCCTTAAGGTTTATAGGTTCACAAAGTCAAATATCTGACCACAGTTTTAATATCTTCTGGAAAAAAGAACCCCCAGCCAATAAGGCTGCATTCTTTCTTTCTGTTTACTAGGTTGCACAAAGCAGTTGAAGAGGGAAAAATTCAGCATTTGTCCACTTCCTCAGGGTGGGACCTTACACAACCCACTTAGCCTCTCTGAGCCCATTTCCCCACATGTCCAAGAAAGATACGTCCTCCCTGGGGTCCCCTTCTCCAAGCTGGTGATACAAAGCCCATTGAAGTCACAGGTGTGAAGTGAAAGTCCTTTATGAACTGTCGGTGCCATGGTTCCAGGTGGCTTATTGTCCTCTTGTTGCTGAGCTGATCCAACTTTAACCTGAACTTCTCTTGCTGTTTGTTTTTCTTCCTAGTTCATTGAAATCGAGGAACATGATAAGGAGGTGGCTGGTTATTTTTATCCTTTTTCCCCTGAAGCTCATAGAGAAATGTGGTAAGTTTAGAAATGGATAAAGAGGGAAATGGAGTAAGTAGTCTGACTTGTTTGCCGCCAAAAGTTCAGGACCATCCAGATTGCATGTGTCTGCCTGCCCCTTGGCTAGGTGGGCACCCAGTGAGTGGAGCAGACCGAGGTCTGGAGTCCTGGAGTTTTACAGGGAGCCAGATGGTTCCACAGATAATTAGCCTTCTGCCCCGGGGTCCCTATTCCCTTTTCTGTATCACCAACATCAAACTGTGGAGCTCCGAAAATCTGGGATAATATCTGTAGAGAAGAGCTTGTGTTCCCACCCTGTGGACCTCACGGAGGGAGTTATGGGTCCTGGGAGATGCTGCAGAAGCAGGTGAGGTGGTCACCTTGTTGCACCTGGTTCTGCCAAGCCGTAGACACCTGAGGAGCCTGCCCGGCATCCCCTGGTACGATGAGAAAGCTCTTCCCTTAGACAGGGACCGAGGAGCCAGGGTGAAGCAGGGCTAGGGGCCTCACAGAATTCAGGCTGGTTGTCGAAAAACACGTCAGGGTTTGTGCATCCTTGTGAGGCTTGACCTTCAGAGCAGGGCCCTTAGAGGCCTGTATCATTCCATCAATTCTCCACTGCCCAAACATTGCTGAAATTCCTTCCACGAAAAGCTGTGTAGAGCCTCCAAGGACACCAGGCCCATTATTTTGATCATCTGGCTGTTGTCAAAAATCAAATACATCTTGGGAATTCCCTGGCAGTCCAGTGGTTAAGACTCGGTGCTTTCACTGCCAAGGGCCCGGGTTCAATCCCCGGTCAGGGAACTAAGATCCCACAAGCCTTGCAGCGCAGCCAAAAACAAATCAAATACATCTTAAAACCCCCAACTAAAGTTTCCAAATTAACCTTATACAAACTGTGCAAACCCTTGCCAAAGCTTCCCAAGAGCCACGCTCAGTGGGTGCACTGCTCCAATTATTTGGCCTCTTGAGTCTCTGAGAAAACACAGGTCATCTGATCAGCTCTTCCAGGTTTGTTAAACAATCAGTCATGTCACCTTGTAGTCACACCTTGTGGGTAAGCAATTTCCGAGAAAGAAGAGGTTTCTTCCAAGAAAGAAAGAACACCACGGAGTCCGGTGTTCTTCCAGACGAATGCCAGAGCCCCACTCCAGACCTGCCGGATCATATTGTCTGGGACTAAGGCCCAAAAGTGTGTACATGAGCCTTGGCCCGCTTTAAATAAAGCTCCATTAGTTATGCTAATGCATTGCCCTAGGAAAGAAGAACAAATCCAACTGCCACCACTCGATTATACAGAGGGCTGACTTAGGCCCAGAGAGGGTAGAAGTCTCTCCCAAAGTCACACAGCTACAAAGTAACAAGGATGGGACCCAAATAGGACCCCTGCTCCATTGTATCACTTTTCCCTTTTTCCTGAATGTCATAAGAGAATAGTCGGAGCCACCATAAAATCAAGTAACTGGAATTAGGTTTCTGACCTCATTGTGCTGTGCCTGTCTTGTCTCTGCTTTCGGGCGTGGTAATAGAGGACCAATGATGAGATCATTTGCCTTCAGAGTTTTTTTGCCCCTGACTTCTTTGGGGGGAATCTTGAGGTGCTGCCACCTAGTGGCAAGGACTTGCGCTCTGGACCAGGCCGGCCTAGGTTTAAATCTTGCCTCTACCGTTTCTGAGCTGTGTGAGCAGGACACTTGTCCTCATGGGATTCTCCACTTTCTTCTATCCGAAATAGGGATCACGTTGCCCGTCTCTCACTGTTATAGTAATTAGAGAATGGGAGTTCACAGTACAGCAGAGTGACTGGCGTGGGGTGGGAGGCATAGTGGGAGATGTGCCAATAAGGATTAGTTTTTAAAATGCAAAGACTCTCCTTGGGGGAACCTTCAGGTAGTCTCACCAAGACTCATTTGGTTATTCAGATGTGGTGTCCAGAGACTCCTGCCCTGGGGCAAACTTTAAAACATGGTTTCCCTGGATATGATATGATGCCAGCTTCCTAACTGCCTCCCATCTTGGGCTAAAAAATGTCCTGCAGGGTTTACATGATGATAAGAATAGTCACCAGCAATTATTTCGTACTCAGGCTGTGTGGAAATTGCATCACAGACGTCACCACGCTTTATCTTCACAGTGCCCCTGGGAGGGAGGTAGTGCTGTGCTCTCCATTTCACAGGTGAGGAAGTGGAGGCTCAGTGAGGTTAAGTACCTTACTCTCGGTCACACAGCTGCTGAGCGCTGCCATCTTCCTTGGGGCTAAGTGAGGGGAAGTGGTTGAACGCTGACCTGGTTCTCTGAGAGCTCACAACCTCCTCTTAAAATGCAAAGTCTGGAAGAGTCAAGGCCATGCGGATCTCCCACTCACCCTGACCACAGTCCCAGCAGAGCCCCAGGGACCCAGAATGTGGGTGGCTACCTGGCATCACTTTCAGTATCCCTGTCCTGGGCAGGATCTTGCTTATCTGATGTGGTCCTCAGGCTCTAGGTAGAAAGTAACAGCAGGGACCTTTAAGTCCTCCTACCTCAGCTGTGCAGCCCAGAACAGAGCCTCGGGCTGGTATGAGAGGGGTGAGTGTGAACAAGGAGGGGCAGAGCTGCCTCCAGGCCCCAAGGATACACCTAAGGAGGGGGTGGGGGGCGGGGACCATCCTACTCTGCTCTGGGCAGCTTGGCCTCCCAAGGGCCAGGGTGGGGACTGCAACGGACTGTGGGAATCAGCTTGGAGACTTGCAGGCACGGGCCGGAGCCTGCATCTGAATCCACCTGCAGGCCAGCCTGGACGAAGTGGCTCAGGTAGGGTCTGAGGTCCCCGGTCACAGAGCCAGGCCCCAGAGTGCAAGTTTCAGGCTGGCAGGTTCCCTTGGAGGAGATGAGGTTACTCTCTGCACCCCCCCTCCCTTCCCCCGCTCCCGCCAAGGTGTCCGGACAGAGGAAGAGAAACTACTAGGGAGGAGAACTGAGAAGGGGCTCAGACAGTGGAGGTTGAATTAGGGAACTTTTAAGTTTCCTTCCAACCTGAGCATCTAAAATTTCAGTTCTTCGTCTCTGCCTTTGAGGGGTCTGGGGAGACCTGGAGGGAGAAAGGAGACCTGGGCCCCACCTGTAGCCCCTACGCCGACAAGGACCATCTTCATCAAACTGAGCACCTGCTTTCCCCTGTGGACCCCCTTCCCAGCCCAGTCTAGATTCGTGATCACACCTTAGGCTGCGAAGGCCCTCAGGCGAGGGAGGTGAAGTAGACGCGTGCCTGGGGCAGTGAGAACACCTGGGTCTCGGGGGCTGCCCAGAGAACACAGGAAGAGGTCAGAGAGAAGCTAACTCACTCCTGGTCTGTGGCCAAGTTGCCCTGGAGTGTTTGGCTTCCCAAATCTGCTTCCTCCCTCACCCCCGAGGCCTATCTGTCTACCTCCTGCGTTAGCATCTTAATGCCAAGAAGAAATCTCCCATAGTGAAACTGTGTGCTGTTCACCAGTCTCTCCCGAGTCCCCAGCAGAGTCAGCCTCCGGAAGGGGATCAATGAATGGGGTGAGCTGGGTTTGTACAGGAGCCCAAAGGCAGTTTTTTAGAAACAGGTTAGCTGGGCCCCAGGTGTCTCTCTGAGACTACAGGAAGGGACAGGACCGGTTCTGCAGGGCCAATTTAGCTCCACGAACAGAGGAAACCATTGTGCTTTCCATCTGAAGAGGTGGTTTAAGCCCACGTGTTCCAGTCCCAGATTGTGGCTTGATTTCCTTTGAGCCAGTTGGGCCAAAAACTGGGACCAGGTTTTGGGCTCCATGGTTTCTATTTCTGGGTGAGTCCTACAGACCCCCAGAGCTCATCGGTGGGGGAGGAGGAAGCTACAGCATCTCCTGCTCAGGCCTGTGTCTCCCTCTGTTTCTGGCAGCAGGAGGGGAAAGAGCATAACAAGGGCATTTCCAGGCCCATCACTCACTTAGCCCCTCAGGATCTCAGAGTCTTTGCCTAGGGGATAGAGGTGGTTATAAATCAGACTTCACAAGTTCAAGCGGCAGGGGCCCTCCTCCCAGCGTCTCAGTGGGCCTGAGTTCTCTGACCTCATGACTCATGCCACTGATTTGGGTCGTTCCAGAGTCCACGGTCAACTTCTCTGTTCCTCCCACCGTGAAGCTGGAAAATGGAAGCTCCACCAACGTCAGCATCTCCCTCCCGTAAGTTCCCAGGCCCAGCTTTGTCCTCAGCCCGGCTCGTTCACCCCACAGCTGGGTCAGGGCTGACCCCCGGCTCAGTCTGTTCATATTTTAAGTGTGATGCCCTTGCCTCTTCACTTTAAGACAAGCCAGGGAAAGAAAGGCAGCGGCCCTAGGCTGCAGACCGAGGTCCCAAAGTCTCTCTCACCCCAACCGCTGAATCCTTGCTTCCAGTGGGAGGAGGATGACACGTGAGCCTTTTCCCCAGCTGAGAAGAGTCCTTGAGTGACCAGCAGTTGATGCCAGACTTCCAAGTGGTCCTTTCCAAGGTTTGAAGTATTTGAAGAGAGCCCTGAAGGTTGGGGCCAAGGAGCGAAGTCGCTTGGCAGTGCTTCTGAGATCACGTCCAACTGCATTGGGTGGATCCCACTGTGCAGCACTCCTGCTCGGCCTTGTCTGAGAGTCTCTCTAGCTGCCCTCTGCTGGTTCCCGCACGAGGGTGCCAACCTAGTCCAGACCGTGCCAGAGAGCCTACCTCCTCTGTATCCTTCCCTGCTTTTCCCAACTCTTGCCTCCCAGCCATGAGGATTCCCCAAAATGAAGATGTGGAACCCTGTTATTTTCTTCTCTTTACCCTTCTCCCTTTTCCTCACCTCTCCTGGGACGTCTGATCTCAAACCAAAGCTTTGGGACCAAGGCTCCCTAACAGACCCGCATTCCATCCCCAGATCCTGCCACTTTTGCACATCGACACCTTGTAAATCTGACACATCACCCCCTCAGCACAACTCTCCTCTCTGCAGAATTCTTAAGCAGCTTTCCACCGCCTTCCAAATTAACTCCAGGCCTCTAACCCCAGACTTGAGGTCCCTATGGGCTGCTCCCAGAGAGACATATCTCACTGACATATCTCATATCCCTGCTACCTGACCCTTCTCAGAAGCCTTTCCCACCAGAGCAGATGGCATGGTCCTGTCGGCCTCTGGACACCTCATGTGGCATTCACAGCCAGTTTCCCACCTTCTCGTGTTCTCACTGGCCACAGGGACCCTACCTCTCAACCCCCCAGGGCCAAGCACATAGCAGAGCCTCACCCTAATTGCTTGAGAAATGACAGGCCTGCTGTGAAATCCAGAGGGCTGGTTGAGATCTCACAGAGTACAACTTCTCAGCAGTAACCAGACTCTTGTCCTCCACAGGCGGGCTTTAAATGCAACCTTGGTGATCACTTTTGAAATCACATTTCGTTCAAAAAACGTTACTATCCTTCAGCTCCCTGATGAAGTAAGTAATGAATCATAACTGAGGGGCAGAAAACTACTGGATAACAAAACACATTTTAACTAAGTGCTTGTGTAAATAGGCCACCTTGTTTTTATACCGTGGGCTGCCCCTGTCCTATTATTCTAGAAATCTCAGATTTGGGCTTTGTTAGTCTCTTTGAGGATGGACGTTTTATGCTATGTAGATGGAATTAGGAAGGTGATGGTAAGAAATCTGAGGCAGAAATGGTTCTGAGAGTGTAGAAGAAATTCTTAAGATAGTTTATTTTTGTTTTTTTTTAAAAATTAATTTATTTTTGGCTGTGTTGGGTCTTCGTTTCTGTGCGAGGGCTTTCTCTAGTTGTGGCAAGCGGAGGCCACTCTTCATCGCGGTGCGCGGGCCTCTCACTGTTGCGGCCTCTCCTGCTGCGGAGCACAGGCGCCAGACGCGCAGGCTCAGTAGTTGTGGCTCACGGGCCTAGTCGCTCCGCGGCATGTGGGATCCTCCCAGACCAGGGCCCAAACCCGTGTCCCCTGCATTAGCAGGCAGACCCCCAACCACTGCGCCACCAGGGAAGCCCCTTAAGATGGTTTTTTAAGACATTGCTGCTCAAAGAGCATCCACGGACTAGGAGCGTTGTCTCTGCTTTAAAATCTTTTCTTTTTAATTGAAGTATAGTTGATTTACAATGTTATATTAGTTTCAGGTATACAGCAAAGTGATTCAGTTATACATACACATATGTATATATATTCTTTTATGTATATATTCTTTTTCAGATTCTTTTCCCTTATAGGTTATTAGAAAATATTGAATGTAATTCCCTGTGTTACACAGTAGGTCCTCGTTGGTTATCTATTTTATATATAATAGTGTGTATATGTTAATCCCAAACTCCTAATTTATCCCTCCCCGCTAAAACTTTTTAGAAATGCCCTATCCCAGACCTACTGATTAAAAATCTGCATATAAGCAAGATTCCCCAGATGATTTGGGTCCACATTAAAGTTTGCAAAGCACTGTTCTGAGATCCCATTGGATGAGTGTTATTTCCAAAAACCAGTGCCAGAGGCTGTCTGATATAATAGTGATGACTATTTATAGTCTTTATACATTTATCTGTTAATACATACCCTGCTTCCACCTTACCAAGGTTTTGAGCCAACTACCAATCAACCTGATTTTAAAACAAATTTTAAAACAAAGTAGGGGGAAAAAAAGAAACCAGACAAGATGAACACAGGGATGAAATTGATAGCCGTGAGGCTCAGCATGAGGCCCTGTGTGGTCGTAGAAATGAGCTGCAAATCAGCTCTGAGCCCCCTCGCAAGCAAACAGTATTGACTCATAATCAGATAAAGAGCGTCTACCTAAAGGACCTGAGTGAGAGGGAAGTCTCATCTCATAGACAGGGCCATTTCCCACAACTTCCCCCTCCTGCCCCGGGGTGTGAGGCCTGCTGCAGGGTAAGAAAAGCCGTTGGTTCTAAGAGCAGGTTGTGGTACTTAGCCCTCAGAGGTCTGGCTTGATCCACAGATCAAATTTAGACTCTGCGGAATGGACGCTGATCACTGAGTTTAAGGGCCAAACATCTAAGGGAAAGATTAATCTTTTAAAAATAAGTGAAAGTCAAGCATAACCTTAAGCCAAAAAAAAAAAAAAAAAGCCTGGACTGTATGATTCTTTGTGTGTAAAGTGCAAACACAGACAAAGCAGATCTATGGTGTTAGAAGAGTGGTTTCCCAACTGGTTTGCAAGGCAGAGATAGAGACACACGTGTAGAGAACAAACATATGGACACCAAGGGGGGAAAGTCGGGGCGGGGGTGGGGGGGATGAATTGGGATTGACATGTATACACTAATATGTATAAAATAGATAACTAATAAGAACCTGCTGTACAAATAAATAAATAAAATACTCCTATAGTAAAAAAAAAAAAAAAATAGTTTCCTTTTGGGATCAGCGGTGACCAAAAGGGAACAGAACACGGCTTCTGGGGTCTGGAAATGTTCCATTTCTTGATCTGGGTGCTGGGTGCACTTTTCTGCACATATGTTATAGTTCAATTTTTTTTTTAAGAATTTAATTTAATTTTATTTATTTATTTATTTATTTTTGGCTGTGTTGGGTCTTCGTTGCTGTGCACAGGCTTTCCCTAGTTGTGAGAGCGGGGGCTACTCTTCGTTGTGGTGCACGGGCTTCTCATTGCGGTGGCTTCTCTTGTTGCGGAGCATGGGCTCTAGGCATGCGGGCTTCAGTAGTTGTGGCACACGGGCTCAGTAGTTGTGGCACACGGGCCTCAGTAGTTGTGGCGTGCGGGCTCTAGAGTGCAGGCTCAGTACTTGCGGCGAACGGACTTAGTTGCTCTGTGGAACGTGGGATCTTCCCGGACCAGGGCTCGAACCCGTGTCCCCCGCGTTAGCAGGTTCTTAACCACTGCGCCACCAGGGAAGTCCCTTGTTCAATTTATTTATTATTATTATTTTTTTAGCGTAATGGTGGCAAATCCGTTTGTAGAATGACCTATCTGGGCACCAACCCACTCTTCCAGGCTCATGCCTCCCTGACCCATCCCTTTCTCTAACTACTCCTGTCTACTCCCTGTGCCTTTGGAAACCACTGGGTAGAACTTGGGGGTCAGGCAGGCGGTCTAGGAGCCTGCCCTGTGAGCCACAGGTGAGGTACATCACCCTGACACATCTCAGTTTCCTCATCTGTGGACAGAAGGTTAATAATGTCTCCTTGACAGGGCTGTGAGGATTAAAAGCAGTAGCAAGTATGAAATGTCTAGGATTGCAGCTGGCACATAGAAAGAAAGCACTCAGAAAAAAGATAGCAATACATTTTGCTGTGGACCTAAAACTGCTCTAAAAGATAAAGTTTATTGATTAAAAAAATTAAAAGCAGGACTTCCCTGGTGGCGCAGTGGTTAGGAATCCACCTGCCAATGCAGGGGACACGGGTTCGAGCCCTGGTCCGGGAAGATCCCACATGTCACGGAGCAACTAAGCCCATGCGCCATAACTACTGAAGCCTGCACGCCTAGAGTCCGTGCTCTGCAACAGGAGAAGCCACCGCAATGAGAAGCCCGTCGACACAACTAGAGAAAGCCCACGCGCAGCAACGAAGACCCAACGCAGCCAAGAATAAAAATTAATTACTAAAAAAATTAAAAGCAATTGTTATGATTTCATTCTGCCTGTATCAGTTAATTTCCAATCGGAAGATTTTCCTCTTACCTAGTTCTAGAAGGGACCTGGTGGCCACTTAGAAATATGCAAACAACAGTTGCCAGGAAAATCTCTAAAAATAAGAACAAATGAGGATGGGAAAGTAAAAGAGCCAAGAGTAGTACGTGTCATGAAGATGTAGCTCACAAGACATTGGCCACGAATTGGATCCCAGGCTTTGCAGCAGCCACTTACACCATTTCAATTGTCCTGCCAAAGCCCCCTGATTTCTGGGGATAAGAGCAGAAAGACAGTGTTCAAGGGTCCCTGAAGAAGCCACTGCAATCCAGTGAGCCGCATCCTCATGGTGCCCACAACATGGGTGGGAGGCGGGGCCTGAAGCATCATCCAGGGAATGAAGAGATGGGGGCAGGGGCACAGTGTGGTTCAGTAAAGGTATAACCCGCTCCCTGCCACACTCAGGATTTGAGAGCGTCAGGAAGCATGATTGGGAGGTCAGAAGTTGCAGGTAGGCCTCCACGTACTGTTTCTTGGAGCAGAGCTTTCGATGAAATTGGGCAGAAATGAGGGTAAGGATGTTCTCCCTGCCGGGCGTCTGGTGTGTGCACCTCTTCTGTTTTGTCGCTTGGCAGCCAGGCTGGGCGTGGGGCAGACATCCCTCTGTAGATCTGGAAGAGCCGTCCGTAGTAACGGAAGTAGAGGTAATAGCAGTCATCGTAGGGTAGTAGTGATGGTAAACACTTCACAGCTTGCTGCATGTCAGGCTCGGTGCCGTAAGCTTTATGGACATTATGTTGTTCAGAGCAACCCTGTAAGGTAGACACTTGTGTTATCCCCTTTTACAGATAAGCAAACCAAGATCGGAGCTCAAATAACTTGCCCGAGATCGAATGGCTAGTGAGATGAAGAGGGCCCTCCCACCATCCCTCAGAGATAAGCCAGGGGAGGGCCTGAGGGCAGGGCCCTCCTGCTCAGAAAGTCTGACACTGATGTGTGGGGGTTCCAGCTGGCTGATTAGTCCAACATTTCTCCCTCCTGTTAGGAAGCTCCTAGAAGGCAGGGGCTGTGTGTGACCTGTCCCTCCGTTCCCTAGTGCATGGCCTGGAGCTGGGGTCCCAGTAACTACGGGGTGCTGGACCTGATTCAGTTTTCCTAACAGGTTGTGGTCCCTCCCGGCGTGACAAATTCCTCTTTTCAAGTGACGTCTCAAAATGTTGGACAAGTTACCACTTATCTGCACGGAAATCACTCCAACCAGACCAGGTAGGCTGGCCTCCGCCCATGTGGGCCCTAAATGATGAGAAGGGGGATGGTGCTGGCAGGTGGGGTTTCCTCCAGAAGTCCAGCCCCAGCTCATCCCGGTCCCCACATTCTCTCCAGCCCAAGGATACGCTTCTCCGTGATCCACAGCAATGTCGTCAGCATCATAAACCAGGTGATCGGCTGGATCTACTTTGTGGCCTGGTCCATCTCCTTCTACCCGCAGGTGATCACCAACTGGAAGCGGAAAAGGTAACCCATGGAGCTTCACATGCAGCTTCACCTGGGGCTGGTAGGATGGGCATTCCAATGAGGCTGTGGGCAGCCTGGGTTCTGACTTACCCCTCTGCTCTTCTTTCTTCCTGTCCTTTCTTAAAAGTGGTCTGATGTGAAAGTTCTAAGCACCTGTGTAGGACTTGCAGTGCTGGCATTTGGTCTCTTGGGCAATTCAGCCCCTCCCTGCAAAAGCAACAAAATGGGGCTTCTCAGTTGAAGTGGAGAAGGGGCTGGGTGGGAGGAGCCCACCTGAATCTGCTGTGCTCCTGGTCCACGCAGCCCTGGAGGAATTTGTGTCAAGTTGTGCCCCAGTGCAGGAGTTGGATCCTTCGGCCTCGGAGACGAAAGCTGGCCCACCTTGATTTTAAAGACAAGGGCCCAGGCTTCATGCACCAAGGACACCTAGGCCACCAAGGAACGTGGGCCTCTGAGGGGCTGCTGAGCTGGGAACCAGGGAGGGAGGCGCTTCCTCTCTGCAGGAAGCCTCCAGACAATCCCAGGAGGGTGGGGTTCGGTGGCATTGGGGGTGGCATGGAAAGGGACCTGAGGACTGTGCGCTCCTTGAGGGAGCCAGGCCCTCCTTCCTGTGTGCTGGGAGCTCTGTCCCCTCCAGCCCCCGGCGGCCCCCAGTCTCACCCCCTGCTCCGCTTTGTCTCCCCGTCCCCCCACCCGCCTCCTCAGTGTCGTGGGTTTGAGCTTTGACTTCGTGGCCCTGAACCTGATGGGCTTCGTGGCCTACAGCGTGTTCAACATTGGCCTCCTCTGGGTGCCCTCCATCAAGGTACGGCCCTGCTCACCCCTGCAACCCAGTCAGAGCTGTCCGGTGGTCTGTCCACCCCTCACCCCCCAGCTTCTCTCCACTCCCAAACAGGAGCAGTTTCTCCTCAAATACCCCAATGGCGTGAACCCCGTGGACAGTAATGACGTCTTCTTCAGCCTGCACGCGGTCGCCCTCACCCTGGTTATCATGGTGCAGTGCTTCCTGTACGAGGTGAGCAGTGACCCTGGCACCCGCCGCAGCCTGCGCTGCCCAGGCCAACACCCAGCAGCACCTGCTGCCCATACCTGCCGTTTTACAGGAGACGTGGAAACCCCCAGAAGGGGAATGTGTCCGTTCACTCACATCTGCTGGCCTATTATCCAGACCCCATGCTGGGCACAGGGAACACCCCGTAAGCCCAAGTCCTCAGGCCGCCCCAGGTCTGGGGTGAGGGACACAGAGGGAGGCAGTGATGACCCAGCAGGCTGAGAGCTGAGCGGGCAGGGAGAGCACAGGCAGCTCGTGGGCCCCACGACTCAGCCAGGGAGGAGGGGGAAAGAGGGCACTGAGTTGTGGTCCGTGGAATGAGTGAAGTTCCCATGGCGATGGGGAAGAGGGCCAGGGTGGGGCACCCCAGCTGGCGGACAGAACTGTGAAGGCCAGGGAGCAGCGAGAGGGACCGTGAGCAGGTGGGGGTGGCCAGGGTGGCAGTGGAGGGAGCAGGAGAGGTCCTGGGGGGCTCTGGGGGCCGGGCTGAGGAGCCCGGGCACAGCTGTGTTGCTGGAGGGCCGTCTGCTGTCTCAGCAGGGAAGGACGTCGTTCGTTAGTGCGTATTTCAGGGCATCGCTGATGCTACTGTTTCCTTTCACTTCCCTTTGGGTGCACCACTTCCCTTGGGGAGTTCTCTTCCCACACACAAGGCCAGCCAGAACTGCTTGGCCCCCACCTTCACGAATCTTCTAGGTTTTCTTACCCTTTGCTGAGAAGGTTAGATGAGGGAGGGTTGCTTTTGGGAAAAAGATTCCAGAGCCAATCAGGCTCCCTCGGGTCGTGGAAGGAGCCTGGGCCGAGATGAGGTGCCAGGCCTCCAGCGTGATGGGGGCCATGTCCCCAGCACCCTTCACTCCTGGTGGGCTGTGAGGGACCCCGCTCTGCAACATGGGAACAAGAAGCAAACGGGCTCTTCAAGTCCAAGAGGATGGAACCAGAGACCCTGATAGTGACAAGGTACGGTTGGTGCTGGGCTCTCTGCACCCCACCCACCCCTTCCCCTTCCCCGTCTCATCCTCAGCGAGGCAACCAGCGGGTGTCCTGGCTGGCCATCAGCTTCCTCGTGCTCTCCTGGCTCTTCACACTCATCACCCTGATCATGGCCGCGGTCAGGGCCACTACGTGGCTGCAGTTTCTCTTCTGCTTCTCCTACATCAAGCTGGCGGTGACGCTGGTCAAGTATTTTCCACAGGTACCTCCAGGGTCTGCTTGCCTTTTCCACAGGTACCTCCAGGGTCTGGCCGTTAGCGTGAGAGGGATGAGACACAGACCCTGGACCCGGCTTCCTTGGGGCAGCTTCTGGCCGGGGTGAGATGTGGATGGAAAGCTACAGGGAGGAGGCTGGCAAGCCCAGCAGGAGTGGGGCCTCACAGAAAACCGGCTGTGACCACTACCTGCTCTTCCCAGGGGCTGGGAATCCCACGGGGAAGTCAGTGGCCGCTTCTCTGACTCACGCTCAGCTCTGAGAGTCAAGGGTCGTGCAGGTCACTCCCATCTCTCTCCAGCCCCACCTTTCTAATGACTTCAGCTTTGCCCCCCACCCTACCACCGCCACCCATTACCACCAACTGATGACCCTGACGAGCCACAGCAGGGTACCAGGAAGATGAGGTGGGAGGGGGGAGCCCACCACCATTCAGGGTCCTCGTTGTGAGCCCTCAGCACCCTCCCTCGAGTACTCAAACAGTCCTATTCAGAGCTGGGTCAGACACAGCTTAATAGTCAAACACAGCTTGCCCCGCAGGTGGAATGGCCCGGGAGAGGGTCAGGTGTAGAAGAACTGCCAACTGCAGGCTGAATCTAGGCCCTCGCGTTTAACTCGCCTTCCCAGCACAGGGAACCTTGTGTTCCATGGGCCCAGGAAGGAGAGCATTTTGGCCAGAGTCAGGGCCAGTACCCTGGAGGGCATTGGAGACAGAGCCATCCGCTTAAGGATGAGCAGGACTCGGTTCCGTGGACAAGAGAGAAGGGGCGCTCAGGCCGGGGCAGCCTGCACAAAGGCACAGGCAGAGAAGACCTTGCCGGCCCAGCACTGTGCAGCCAGGAAGGTGGGGCCAGGTCCCGGGGCGCTTGGGAAGGCGGCTTCAGAGTCGGGGGGAGGCTTTGGGGGAAGTGGGGCCTCAGTCCCTGAGCGTGGGAAGGCTCGGGCCTGGGAAACCTGGGAGGCAGGAGCCCCAGTTAGAGATGTTTGGAACCGTCCAGGACTGGAGAGGTGGCAGCAAATACAGAAGAGGGTGGGAGAGGGCAAAGAAGGGGAACTGACAGGTGGCTAACTGGGAGAAGACCACTACAGAGGCCAAGCCGTCCGCCCGGGTGGTGGGAAGGGAGGTCAACGGTCAGAGAAGCCCAGAGGGCACTGGCAGCAGGAAGAGGGGCGATGTGCAAGTGGGCTGGACCTGGGAAGCCCGAGGTGGAGGCCCCAGAGCCCAACCAGGGCTGAGGAGGGAGTTAAGTCCACTCTGCAGATGGGGAGACTAAGGCTGGGAGAATTCAAGTAACTCTCCCAGCGTAACATAGCTCCTCCGATGGTGGAGCTGGGATTCCAAACCAGGCCATCGGACTCCCAGGCCATGTTCATAAGCACAACATGAATTCAGTCCAGGCTGAGTTTGGGGAGATTCTCCATTTGAAGGTGAGCAGAAAACTCAGAGTTGCTGGAAAGCCGGGATAGGGAGGGCTGAAGAGGATGGAGAGGCAGCAGCTCCCCATCCCTCTGCCGGGGTTGGGAGGTGCGAGGGAAGGAGGAGGAGGGCTCTGCTGAGCACGCAGATGCGACCCCAGGACCCGCCCAAACCGTGCCCTCAGCCGAGGCTTGTCGGAGCCCAAAGGTCATTGTGTTTTTGGAGCTGAGGTCCAAGCGCATGAGTGGGAGGAATGAGAGCCGCTCTTGTTTGGAGCGGCGGTCACGAGGTGCAGGAGGCCGCCACTCAGCCCCCTCACCGCCCTCCGTCTGTCTGGCCCAGGCCTACTTGAACTTTTACTACAAAAGCACCGAGGGCTGGAGCATTGGCAACGTGCTTCTGGACTTCACTGGGGGCAGCTTCAGCCTCCTGCAGATGTCCCTCCAGTCCTACAACAACGGTGAGTCAGCCGGCAGGCCCGCCCACTTGGCGGGCTAGAGGCACAGGGCGGGGCCAGGCTTCCCGGAAACCACCCCTCCCCGACTTGGGGAATCCTAGCCAGTCCCAGCCCCCAAGGTGAGGCTCACCTCGGGGCTTTGGCAGCTAGAGGATTTGTGGTTTCCTGGGCAGATGAGCACCCCCGCCCCCCCGCAGCCCCACGTGCTCCAGCTGCTTCAGGAGCTGCCAACCTAAAACCAAAACCAATCCCATCCCTTCTGGCTGCTAACAGACCAGTGGACGCTGATCTTTGGAGACCCGACCAAGTTTGGCCTCGGCATCTTCTCCATCTTCTTCGATGTTGTCTTCTTCATCCAGCATTTCTGCTTGTACAGAAAGAAACCAGGGTATGACCAGCTGAACTAGCTCCTAGGGACCCAGCGGAAACAGCCCAGGCCCTGGGCCCTGGTGGGCAAGTTTCCACCAGGAAGGCTGAAGAAGCCGTCTGGAGTGCCGGGCTGGCTCCATGTGGAGAAGCACTCTCTTCCTCAGGGCCAAACTCCTTAAACTTGAACCAGCCTGCCTTTGTCCAGGACTCTTCCAGGCCAGGGAGGAACCTACCTCTGGGATAGGCACCTGACTGTGTGCAGAGATTAATGGCCAGGCCATTGGCGGCCCCTCCCAGACTCCCCAGAGGTCTCAGCCCCTCCCAGGCCTTCCTGGCCAGGCATCTGGCCCTCCTGCATCTTGATGCTGCATCTCTATTTTCTTCAAGGCTTCAGGCAGCACACAGAGCTTCTGGCAGCCGTCCCAGGCAGGATTGAGCACTGAGCTTGCAGCCAAAGGCCTCGCCCCAAGCAACCAGTGTTTCTGGGAGCAGCTTGAAGGACTGACCTTGCAGCTGGGAGAGCCAAGGGCGCTTTGCTGCCACTGCTGTGTTCAGAGACCAAGCAGCCAGGTGCCGTGGCCAATAGACCCGAGGTGCTGGTGCTGGTGGCAGGGGGACTAGGACTTTGGGGTTAGGCCTTGGGGTCCCTCCTCTGAAGGCTGCATTCTCTGAGCGCTCACTGTCCTGACACTCATTCTACGTAAATCCACTTCCACGACTGCAATCACAGGGGGCCCAGGCCAGGCTCTGGTAAAGAAACAGTATTTCTGAGCCTTGAGGTACCCAACAGATTGGTTCAGAACCGGGCTCACATCCAACACTCTCTGGATCCTTATCACACTAACGACCCTTTTGGATTTTTCATAGGGATGTTTTGGGAGTGAGTGGCTTACTTTCTTCTGCTTCTGCCTATCTCCACTTACCCATAGTCAGGCCCCAAGCCCCTCCAACTGCTCCTTACCCTGAGTCTGGAGTACAGGACACACACACACACCAGTCTGTGCCTTAGATGCCTGTTAGACTTGCCAGGTGGTGAAAACAGCTCCCCTGACGGGGAGGGCAGGCCCCCTTCCCTCACTTTACCCAGACCCCTACCTGAGACTCACCAATTTGTGGCTGTTCAGGAGCCTCAGATAAGGACTTAAGACCACCTCACACAATCCTCGTGGGCCCAACCTGATCCCAAAGCCCCTCCTTTCCCACTCCAAGCAGTTGTCCTTCCTTTGGAGGAGGGGAGGGGAGGGGAGGGGAGGGTCCCAGGACGTGCCTTGTACATGCCATGAGCTTGTCAATCCACTGTCATAGTTAACCACGAGATCAACATGAGGGGCCTCTGTCCTTAATTAAACCTGATTCATTTCCTCTGCACACTGAGCATTTGCCAGATGCAGGAGGCAGGGGTGTTGGCTTCAGAACCAAGTCCTTGGGGCTTAGGGAGACAGCCTCAGTCACTCGTGTAAGGAAATGCGTGGGATTTCGAAGTTCGCTGATTCCAAGGTGGCTGCGTGCCGACCCGGCATTTCATCAGGGGAGCTCTGTTGGGTGGCACAAGATGCCTACCTGCTCAGGGCCAGGTAGGTCCCACAGGGACCCTGTCTGTGTTACCAAGGGCATGGCACTCAGGCTGTGGTTGTGAGCACGGGTTGGATGAGGTCTTTAAGGACACGCGGGGGAAGGGTGGGGGAGGAAGTCTTCCAGATCCTCTAGCCAGGTATAAGTATCAAAAAACTTAGGATCTTGTTTCCCTAAAGCAGAAACTGCAGCTTGACCAAGCCCACACGCCTGTTTTATTTGGGCCACCCAGTCTGTGATTGGGTACCACACTTTAAAGATGGGAGACTGCAAAAATTTGACTTGGCAGTGCTAGGTGGGTCCATGAGTGGCAACAATTCCCAGAGCTGGTAATGCAGCCAGTGCTGGGCCAAGCAAAGGCCTCAGTGCTCCCCAGCTCACCCCCATCTCCTCAGATCACAGCCCCTGGAAACACTTGGGGCTGCATCCCTGGCTGTGCTAAACTGAATGCTCTTAAGAGTCTTAGCGGGTGGATGTTCTCCCTTGGTGTCCATGAGGTCCCTCCCCAATAGGAGCTGAGGCTAGGTTACATGAGGGAAGTTGGGGGTTCCTGGCCCAGTTCCAGTGAAGGTACTCCCAGACATTCCCACGGGGGCGGCCCTGGCCAAGCACAGCGTCAGCGGCCTTGGGGTTAGTTGGGCTTTGTCCAGAGCAGCAGGGGCCAAGTCAGCCAGCCTTACAACCAAAGCTCTCTCACAATTCACCCCCAAATATCCCTATCTCATGTCTCAGCAAAGACCTCTGATGAATGAATTCCAGCACTGTTTATTGGGCACAAGACGTGGGGTGGCTTCCTACTGCCCCATTTCCACAGTAACCAAAGCAAGGCTGGTTCCCTTGCTAAGAGTAATCCCCAGATGTGAATTAGCCGAATTCGAAAGTTGAACTGGCATCTTCAAAGAGTAAGATAAAAACGCTTTGTATCAAAGTTTTGATTAAAAAATACAAAGGTTAAACCCAAAGGCATAGAGGAAAATGGCAATCCTGAGAACTGCCCTGAAATGTCAGCCTCAAACCTTATCTGAATCCTGTAAGCAGGTGAACCCTGGGGAGGCCCATACCCCTTGTGGGGCGGGAGTGCGACGGGGTGAACTGCGAGCCTGCCTGGCTTCCATCTGGACAAACTTTCGTAGCGTCTCTGGCAGTGAGTCGAGTCCCCGCTGGGAAACACAGGGAAAAGCATGGGGCACAGGCACTGCGGAGCCAAGACTCGGGGGCAGTGCCCAGCCCTGCGTTTCCCAGCTACATGGTGCTCTCAGGAAGGGGGGGCCCCCTGCTCGCCTGCTGTGGCCCGGCAGCAGGGTCTGGGGGCCAAGCCTTGGTCACAGATTGGGGACTGACTCCAAATCAGCTCCAGGCCCTTGTTTCCAGTCCTCAGTGTCCAAGGGAGAGAGCTGGTCCCAGAGCTTCGGGCCCGTGGTGGGAGAGGGGAAGGCAGGTCAGGCCTCTGGGACTAGCTCTTGCCCTTCTAGGCGGGGGCCCAGCAACGAGCAGAAGCCAGGACGAGGGGCAGTGTGTGGAAGTGGTGTCGCCGTACAAAGGGCGGGCAGGCATGAGTCGGGGGCCCTGGCGGCTGCTAGGACAGCATGGACTGCTGCACGGCCTTCTGCAGCGACTGCCGCGTCACCAGCAGACGCACCACCTCCTCCGAGCGCTTGGTGAGCCGCTTCCGGGCCTGGTCGTGTGTGACCATGGTCATGTCCCAGCCGTTCACCTGACCCAGAGAGAGAACACAGCCCCCCTCAGCTCGCCGCCTTCTGGGATCTGAAAGTAGGACGGGCTTTGAGAGGCCTGGGTCTCGCAAGCTGGGGATGCCAAGCACCACCTCACATGCGCACACAGCGGAGAGCCAGCTTCCTCTGGGGGCGACGCCAGTATGGGCTCCAAAACGACTTCGGTGATTCTCCCAGGTGCCCAGGGAGGCAGGCAGGGGCAGCCCTACCACCCCCAAGTGCTTTAGACCCTCTGGCCCAAACCTTGTTTTTCCTCCTTTGGGACATCTGTTACCTGCATGATCTTGTCCCCAATCTGCAGCCCAGCAATTTCCGCAGGGCCTCCTTCGGATACCCGTGTGACGTAAATGCCCTGGAAACAGACAGCCCAAGTCAAGCACTGGGGTCACTGGACTGGCCTCTTATCCACAGAGCAAAGCCCAGCATGGCATACTCCTAGCCGTCTGTCTGTCCCGCACCCAGTATCCCCCAGCACAAGCTGTGTCGAACAGCCAAGGGAGAAGTAGAGTAGCCCCATGGATGCTACAGCCCCTGCTGCTAGCCTCCTGGGCTCTCTCTGAGCAGGCCTTCCTAGTGCTGGGAGGGCTGGGAGGCCCACCCCTACTTATTCCCACCAGATCATTTCTTGGACCTTCTTAGAGAGGACCGTTTGAGAGAGATGAGGTCTGCTCCTTCCACAAAGGCCCAGGAAGCAGAGACCCACCATCTCAGGCCTCTGTGCCCCACAGCGAGGTCCCCAGACCCTAGTCCTCCTCACCTTGTCCGTCTTATCTTCTGAGAAAGGATTCTGGGAGGGATCCTGGTCAATTCCACCTCCAATGCTGAAGCCCAGGATTAAGTTCTCACCTTGACGCAACTTGTGAATTTCAACTCTTTGCTGGCAAAGAGAAAAAGCGAGTTGGGGACGAGTGGGTATGGAGAGCAAATGTGTGGTCTGTGTCCCCTGCAGCAGCCTCAGGCGGCTGGGTAGGCTCAGAGCCATGCCACGGGGGTGGGGCCCAGGGCCTCCTGCAGGAATCCAGCTGGTCACCAGCCTGGGAGGCTGGGGGGTTGAGACTCATAACTCAGCCACATCAACCCACCCACACAACCCTCAGTCCCAACCTCTCCCAGCTTCCTCTGTCTCAGGCACCAGCCTTCTCAACACATGCTAAGCCCCTCCTGGCCCAAGAGCCAGGGTGCTTTGGCTGCTCTGAAGGAGGGCCTTTGTCCCAGGTGAGAGACCATACAGGGCAGGAGAGGTCAGGCCCTGAGAAAGAATGCAGGCATACTGCTGAGGCAGCTCAGATTGCTGAGCCAGCCCTGTCAAGGGCAAGCCCAGAGATGCTCGGGAAAAGCAGAGATCAAACTTGCACAGAAAGGAGGACGGGCTGTCATGGCCAAAGGAACAGGAGCAGAGGCTTGAAGGTGCTATGGATACATATCCATGAGACTGGAGTGTACAGCACAGGACCCAAACTGGGAGGTGAGATGAGGCTGAGCCCAGGTCAGGAAGGCCAGGGAGTGCAGGCCCAGGAGACTGGCCCAGAGGGAGGGGGCATCTCCCTAAGCCCCAGGCCCTGCTCTTGTGCAGTGGAGGAGGTGGAGAAGGGGCCTAGGGCTCTCCCACCATACTCTGAGGTTGCGGTCCCCATCTGTGCCAAGCTTCTTTCAAAGCCCTCAGCAGCCACCCTCCAGTCACCAGATGCTGGGAGCCAGACCGATTGCCCCACCCCAAAAGTTGACAGTTTTAACAGAAGAAAAACACAAAGCAAACGGTGACTTGATCTGGACTTGAGGGGCTTCACAAAGGAGCACCAGGCATTGGGCTGACCAGGATTTTGGCCACCTGACCTTGATTCTAGGCCCACTGGAGCTCTCAGAAATTGGGGAGTAGGGCTGGGGTCGGGCCTGATGGTAGATCATGGTCAGGTGTGATGCTAGAATGACCACTCAGGCAGTCGGTAGGGGAACAGATGTCTCAGAGAGGTGGGATGTGGAGGCCAGGGGACATGAGCTACTTAGGAAGTGAGATCAACAGACTCCAGACTGTTCATGGCCGAAAGGAGCCAAGGCGAGCTCCTGGCTGGCCACCTGGCCTGGCTGAACACAACCATCTCCCAGATGGGGACCCGAGAGGAGAAGGAGCATGTTGAGCTGGAGAGCCAGGAGCCATCCAGGCAGGTGTTCAGAAGGTAGACCGGCCTATGGAGCCAGAGTTCAGAGGAGAGGCCAAAATAGTTTTAACATTCTCAAAATGTTATCTACATGGGAGAGGGCACAGGGTAGGGAGGAGCCTCTTCCACCCCCATCCCCGATCCAAGACACAAGAGGGAGAGGCCAGACCCCACCCACCGTATTCAGACATGTTCCTAGTGTGAGAAGAATTGGAAGGTCATGGTCCTAGAGTTTTGAGGAAGGCCCGGGGACCAGTCATGACCTGCAGTAAGGGGGTTGCCGGAAGCGTGACACCTGAGGCCCACTGGACCTAGTTCCTCATGCGCAAACGTGTGCGCTCCTCCAGGCCTGCCTCTGCCTCCTCTGACACACACCTTTGCGCACCTTTGACTCACCCTTAAGATCAGAAAGAAGTACAGGCTCTACGACTGGGAGACAAGGCCCCGTCACTGACTTGCTGGGTGAGGTCAGGCAGGTTACTGCCTCTCTCTGGTTCCCCACCTGCACCCCTTTTTTCCAGCTAAGGAGCAAACCTGACCCCTTCTCTCTGGGGCAGCTAGAGAGCTGGAAAAGGCAGGCTGGTGCAGCCAGGGTGAAGCTGAAGACAGCTGTCAGCAGGTCCAACAATGTCTCCTCCTAGCCCAGGCCTGAGCTGGTGCTCTAAGCTGACCCTCACGTGTCAGCTTTATCAGTGGCTGCCTGTTCACACCACCTGACTGCAGGAGTCCCCAACACGCCCATCTGAGATACTGCAGCCAGTCCCAGGGCCCCAGGACTGGGACTTCCACCTGACCCGTGCCCTGTCCAGCAGGCATTTCTTCTCAGAGACCTGGCTCCTTCCTGAGGTCTTCTTCACACGACTGAGCATGACCAGACTTCTCTCTGGGACTCAATTTCCCCACTTCAGCCACAGAGTGGGCCTCCAGGCCCCATCCAGCTGTGGCATTGGCATCTGGGTCTAATGTCCCAGCCTCCCTTTGCCTATTCTAATAGCACTTGGCACCCAAGACCAGCCAAGGGAGGAGACAGGGGCCTGAGCTGACCCCAAAGGGTCTCCTCAGGCCCCAAGTGCCAGGTAGGGGACCTGGACTTTGCCCCAAGGGCTGGGGTTCCAGGGAACGTTCGGAGCAGGATCGAACCAGTTGTATGAGCCTTCACTCTGGACCGGGGGGCGATGGGTCCGAGAAGGAAAGGCTGCAGGGGAGGGGGGAGGGGCTGCTATGTTGGCCCCGACCACCTCCACCCCGCAAGTCTCCCTCTGGGCGGCGGCGCCGGCTGGAGCGGAGGAAGCACTTCCTCATTCCAGAGGCTGCGACTCATGGACGTCGGGGCCGGCGCCCGCCACCCGCGGCTGCCCGGCTGGGGACACAGATCCGGGAAGTGGGCGCTTTCCCAGACTCCCACAGCAGGGGCCTTTCTCCTCAATCTTCCCTGCCCCGGCCGGCTGAGAGGAGCCCAACGCAGTGGCGTTGGTGCGCGGGGTCTGGCCTCGATCCCGGCTCCTCAGGAGGCGCTTGGGTCCCAGCCATCTCTGTTGCATGGCTGGGGAAGACCGCGGCTCCGCTCCGGCAGAGCGGGAACCGGAGCTCTGGCTGCGAGTTTGCAGGAGACCCGGGCTCGACGCTTTGTCAACGTGTTTGGGGTGTCAGTTTACCTATCTGCAAAGTGGGGTCAAGCCAAGACGAGGAGGAGCCCGCGCGAGACCACTCACCACCACGGCGGTGACCGGCTGGCCCGGGACGTAGGACATCGCGACCCCAATCTGGTAACCAAGCACCGCTCAGTGAAGTCCGCAGCGAAAATCCCCAAGGCCTCGCCCTCTCTGGTTAACAAAGGCCGCCCAGCCCGGCCCGCCCCCTCATGAATAGTTAACGACGCTCCAGCCAATCACCGGCCGGAGCGCTCTCGGGCTTTCGGAAGTCCCAGCGCGCGCATAGAAAAGCGGAGAGAGGGGTGGAGCGTGCTCGGGGCACCCGCGGCGCATGCGCCAGAGGGGGTCGGGGGGGGTGGTGCGAGTTCCTGGCGACTGCGCAGGCTGGCCGTCCCAGCATCCTCCAGTGCAAGATGGCGCCGCGCGAATCCCTACCACAGGCTGCCTGAGGGAGCGTCGAGCTACTGCGTCCGCCGCCGGGTTCCAGGTAACTGGGCGAGTCTGGGAGGGAAATGCAGATGTGCCGCCGGCAACCCCGAGCCCTCAGCCTTTTCAGCGTCTTTCGAAGGTCCGAGACTGAGGGGTGCGAGGTCTCCGCAGCCCCAGGGGGAGGGGCGGCGCGAACTCAACTCGCCACGCTCCGGGCGCCACCTGTAACTTGGTTCTTTCCGCAGCCCCGCGTTGCTCCACGAGAAAGCAGAGGCCGAGCCCGGGCGGGTGCGATGGCCGCTGTGGTGGCCAAGCGGGAGGGGCCGCCGTTCATCAGCGAGGCCGCTGTGCGGGGCAACGCCGCCGTCCTGGATTACTGCCGGACCTCGGTGTCGGCGCTGTCAGGGGCCACGGCCGGCATCCTCGGCCTCACCGGCCTCTACGGCTTCATCTTCTACCTGCTCGCCTCCATCCTGCTCTCCCTGCTCTTAATTCTCAAGGCGGGAAGGAGGTGGAACAAATATTTTAAGTCGCGAAGACCTCTCTTTACAGGAGGTCTCATCGGAGGCCTCTTCACCTACGTCCTGTTCTGGACATTCCTCTACGGCATGGTGCACGTCTACTGAAACGTGGGCAGGGATGACTTTTTTAAAAAAACAAAAAAACAAAACAGATTGGGAGGACTGTTGCCAGAAATTAACACCAGGTAGACTTACCTAGTTTTTAAATTGTTGGAGTCGCCGCTTGTCCTGTAACGTTATAAATAATTTATATCTTAAGACAAAGAGCCTGTACTGTTCTTCAGATTAAATGAAGCGTGAGACCCTTTGTGGAGTTTTTTTCCTACCTTAACGCGTACCCCCTGGCTGCCATGGGTGCAAAATCGCCCGGTATTGACTCCGGGAGAGCTGGGACTGCGCCTTAGTTTCCTGTCCTTTCCTTGCATTTACACATAGGCCCCTCAGAGAGGGGCCACTAGGGCCTGAATAAGGAGAGAACTTACCGTTAACATCCTGAGAACTAATAACAGTTAATATTTATTAAGTGTGCCTTGTATGCCAAGCATTGTACCTTGTACCTTTTACACTCGTTACTTCGTTAATTCTAGCAATGTCCTTATGGGGTAGATGTGATTATTATTCCCCATTGATGAACCTGAGGCTCAGAGAGGCTAAATACCTCTGCCGGAGGAGGCACAGCTAGGAAGAGGCAGAGCCAGGATTCAAATGTAGGTCTCTTAATTGCTCTTACTGTATTGGCTGACTGTACCTTTTCAGAACCCAGCCTTCCCTCCCAACCACTACTCTCAAGGTATGAGTGGTGTCATTTCAGTTCCATTTCACCTAGTTAGAGCTAGCTGTTTCCAGTTTTTAAAAAGCAAGCTCTTTTTTTCTAGACACTGTCTAGTGAGAATTAAACAGACTGGATGATTAAGCTAATCTATGGGCTTGTCTAGAGTGTAAATGCCTCTGTCTATATGCTAATCCATGATCCCTCCCTGTCAGGAGGCTTATCTTAGAATAAAATGCATACATTTAATTGAGAAATAAATATTGCATTAGCGTTAAGTAAGGAACACGTTGCTTGTGGAATTTATAGTTTTAACTGGGAAGACCAGCATTACCTGATTTCACAAATAGTCAGATTATAAGAGCTATGAAGAGAGTACACGGGAGCCCCAAATCTAACCCAGGTTGCGGGGTAGCTTGCTTTTTTTTTTTTAATTTTATTTTATTTTTTATACAGCAGGTTCTTATTAGTTATCCATTTTATACATATTAGTGTATATATGTCAATCCGAAACTCCCAATTCATCCCACCACCACCACCATGACTACCCCCCCCCCCCCCCCGCCGCTTTCCCCACTTGGTGTCCATACGTTTGTTCTCTACATCTGTGTCCCAATTTCTGCCCTGCAAACCGGTTCATCTGTACCATTTTTCTAGGATCCACATATATGCGTTAATACAAGATACTTGTTTTTCTCTTTCTGACTTACTTCACTCTGTATGACAGTCTCTGGATTCATCCACGTCTCTACAAATGACCCAATTTTGTTCCTCTTTATGGCTGAGTAATATTCCATTGTATATACGTACCACATCTTTATCCATTCGTCTGTCGATGGGCATTTAGGTTGCTTCCATGACCTGGCTATTGTAAATAGTGCTGCAATGAACATTGGGGTGCATGTGTCTTTTTGAATTATGATTTCTCTGGGTATATGCCCAGTAGTGGGATTGCTGGGTCATATGGTAATTCTGTTTTTAGGTTTTTTTTTTTTTTTAAGATTTATTTTATTGATTAATTGATTGATTGATTGATTGCTATGTTGGGTCTTCGTTTCTGTGCTAGGGCTTTCTCTAGTTGCGGCAAGCGGGGGTCACTCTTCATCACGGTGCGCGGGCCTCTCACTATCGTGGCCTCTCTTGTTGCGGAGCACAGGCTCCAGACGCGCAAGCGCAGTAGCTGTGGCTCACGGGCCCAGTCGCTCCGCGGCATGTGGGATCTTCCCAGACCAGGGCTCGAACCTGTGTCCCCTGCATTAGCAGGCAGATTCTCAACCACTGCGCCACCAGGGAAGCCCTGTTTTTAGGTTTTTAAGGAACCTCCATACTGTTCTCCAAGGTGGCTGTATCAATTTACATTCCCACCAACAGTGCAAGAGGGTTCCCTTCTCTCCACACCTTCTCCAGCATTTATTGTTTGTAGATTTTCTGATGATGCCCATTCTAACTGATGTGAAGTGATACCTCGTAGTTTTGATTTGCATTTCTCTAATAATTAGTGATGTTGAGCAGCTTTTCATGTGCTTCTTGGCCATCTGTATGTCTTCTTTGGAGAAATGTCTATTTAGGTCTTCTGCCCATTTTTGGATTGGGTTGTTTGTTTTTTTAATATTGAGCTGCATGAGCTATTTATATATTTTGGAGATTAATCCTTTGTCCGATGATTCGTTTGCAAATGTTTTCTCCCGTTCTGAGGGCTGTCTTTTCGTCTTGTTTGTAGTTTCCTTTGCTTTACAAAAGCTTTTAAGTTTCATTGGGTCCCATTTGTTTATTTTTATTTTTATTTCCATTACTCTAGGAGGTGGGTCAAAAAAGATCTTGCTGTGATTTATGTCTAACAGTGTTCTTCCTATGTTTTCCTTTAAGAGTTTTATAGTGTCTGGTCTTACATTTAGGTCTCTAATCCATTTTGAGTTTATTTTTGTGTATGGTGTTAGGGAGTGTTCTAATTTCATTCTTTTACATGTAGCTGTCCAGTTTTCCCAGCACCACTTATTGAAGAGACTGTCTTTTCTCTATTGTATATCCTTGCCTCCTTTGTCATAGATTAGTTGACCATAGGTGCGTGGGTTTATCTCTGGGCTTTCTATCCTGTTCCATTGACCTATATTTCTGTTTTTGTGCCAGTACCATATTGTCTTGATTACTGTAGCTTTGTAGTATAGTCTGAAGTCAGGGAGTCTGATTCCTCCAGCTGTTTTTTTTCCCTCAAGACCACTTTGGCTATTCGGGGAATTTTGTGTCTCCATTCAAATTTTAAGATTTTTTTGTTCTAGTTCTGCAAAAAATGCCATTGGTAATTTGATAGGGATTGCACTGAATCTGTAGATTGCTTTGGGTAGTATAGTCATTTTCACAATATTGATTCTTCCAATCCAAGAACATGGTATATCTCTCTATCTGTTTGTATCATCTTTAATTTCTTTCATCAGTGTCTTATAGTTTTCTGCATATGGGTCTTTTGTCTCCCTAGGTAGGTTTATTCCTAGGTATTTTATTCCTTTTGTTGCAGTGGTAAATGGGAGAGTTTCCTTAATTTCTCTTTCAGATTTTTCATCATTAGTGTATAGGAGTACAAGAGATGTCTGTGTATTAATTTTGTATCCTGCAACTTTGCCAAATTCATTGATTAGCTCTAGTAGTTTTCTGGTGGCATCTTTAGGATTCTCTATGTATAGTATCATGTCATCTGCAAACAGTAACAGTTTTACTTCTTCTTTTCCAATTTGTATTCCTTTTGTATTTTTTTCTTTGATTGCCGTGGCTAGGACTTCCAAAACTATGTTGAATAATACTGGTGAGAGTGGACATCCTTGTCTTGTTCCTGATGTTAGAGGAAATGCTTTCAGTTTTTCACCATTGAGAATGATGTTTGCTGTGGGTTTGTTGTAGATGGCCTTTATTATGTTGAGGTAGGTTCCCTCTATGCCCACTTTCTGGAGAATTTTTATCATAAGTGGGAATTGAATTTTGTCAAAAGCTTTTTCTGCATCTATTGAGATTATCATATGGTTTTTATTCAGTTTGTTAATATGGTGTATCACATTGAGTGATTTGCGTATATTGAAGAATCCTTGCATCCCTGGGATAAATCCCACTTGATCATGGTGTATGATCCTTTTAATGTGTTGTTGGATTCTGCTTGCTAGTATTCTGTTGAGGATTTTTGCATCTATATTCATCAGTGAAATTGGTCTGTAATTTTCTTTTTTTGTAGTATCTTTGTCTGGTTTTGGTATCAGGGTGATGGTGGCCTCATAGAATGAGTTTGAGAGTGTTCCTTCCTCTGCAATTTTTTGGACGAGTTTGAGAAGGATGGGTGTTAGCTCTTCTCTGAATGTTTGATAGAATTCACCTGTGAAGCCATCTGGTACTGGACTTTTGTTTGTTGGAAGATTTTTAATCACAGTTTCAATTTCATTCCTTGTGATTGGTCTGTTCATAGTTTCTATTTTTTCCTGGTTCACTCTTGGAAGGTTATACCTTTCTAAGAATTTGTCCATTTCTTCCAGGTTGTCCATTTTATTGGCTTGTCGTAGTCTCTTAGGATGCTTTGTATTTCTGCGGTGTCTGTTGTAACTTCTCCTTTTCCATTTCTAATTTTATTGATTTGAGTCCTCTCCCTCTTTTTCTTGATGAGTCTGGCTAATGGCTTATCAATTTTGTTTATCTTCTCAAAGAACCAGCTTTTAGTTTTATTGATCTTTGCTATTGTTTTCTTTGTTTCTATTTCATTTATTTCTGCTCTGGTCTTTATGATTTCTTTCCTTCTACTAACTTTGGGTTTTGTTTGTTCTTCTTCCTCTAGTTCCTTTAGGTGTAAGGTTAGATTGTTTATTTGAGATGTTTGTTGTTTCTTGAGGTAGGATTGTATTGCTATAAACTTCCCTCTTAGAACTGCTTTTGCTGCATCCCATAGGTTTTGGATCGTTGTGTTTTCATTGTCATCTGTCTCTAGGTATTTTTTGATTTCGTCTTTGATATCTTCAGTGATCTCTTGGTTATTTAGTAACGTATTGTTTAGCCTCCATGTGTTTGTGTTTTTTACGTTTTTTTCCCTGTAATTGATTTCTAATCTCATAGCGTTGTGGTCAGAAAAGATGCTTGATATGATTTCAGTTTTCTTAAATTTACTGAGGCTTGATTTGTGACCCAAGATGTGATCTATCCTGGAGAATGTTTCATGCGCACTTGAGAAGAAAGTGTAATCTGCTGTTTTTGGATGGAATGTCCTATAAATATCAATTAAATCTATCTGGTCTGTTGTGTCATTTGAAGCTTGTGTTTCCTTATTAATTTTCTGTTTGGATGATCTGTCCGTTGGTGTAAGTGAGGTGTTAAAGTCCCCCACTATTACTGTGTTACTGTCAGTTTCCTCTTTTATAGCTGTTAGCAGTTGCCTTATGTATTGAGGTGCTCCTATGTTGGGTGCATGTATATTTGTAATTGTTATATCTTCTTCTTGGATTGATCCCTTGATCATTATGTAGTGTCCTTCCTTGTCTCTTGTAAAATTCTTTATTTTAAAGTCTATTTTATCTGATATGAGAATTGCTACTCCAGCTTTCTTTTGATTTCCATTTGCATGGAATATCTTTTTCCATCCCCTCACTTTTAGTCTGTATGTGTCCCTAGGTCTGAAGTGGGTCTCTTGTAGACAGCATATATATGGGTCTTGTTTTTGTATCCGTTCAGTGAGCCTGTGTCTCTTGGTTGGAGCATTTAATCCATTCACGTTTAAGGTAATTATCGATGTGTATGTTCCTATTATCATTTTCTTAATTGTTTTGGGTTTGTTTTTGTAGGTCCTTTTCTTCTCTTGTGTTTCCCACTTAGAGAAGTTCCTTTAGCATTTGTTGTGGAGCTGGTTTGGTGGTGCTGAATTCTCTTAGCTTTTGTTTGTCTGTAAAGCTTTTGATTTCTCCATCGAATCTGAATGCGATCCTTGCCAGGTAGATTAATCTTGGTTGTAGGTTCTTCCCTTTCATCACTTTAAATATGTCATGCCACTCCCTTCTGGCTTGTAGAGTTTCTGCTGAGAAATCAGCTGTTAACCTATGGGAGTTCCCTTGTATGTTATTTGTCGTTTTTCCCTTGCTGCTTTCAATAATTTTTCTTTGTCTTTAATTTTTGCCAATTTAATTACTATGTGTCCGGGCCTGTTTCTCCTTGGGTTTATCCTGTATGGGATTCTCTGTACTTGCTGGACTTGGGTGGCTATTACCTTTCCCATGTTAGGGAAATTTTCGACTATAATCTCTTCAGATATTTTCTCTGGTCCTTTCTCTCTTTCTTCTCCTTCTGGGACCCCTATAATATGAATGTTGCTTCATTTAATGTTGTCCCAGAGGTCTCTTAGGCTGTCTTCATTTCTTTTCATTCTTTTTTCTTTATTCTGTTTAGCAGCAGTGAATTCCACCATTCTGTCTTCCAGGTCACTTATCCGTTCTTCTGCCTCAGTTATTCTGCTATTGATTCCTTCTAGTGTATTTTTCATTTCAGTTACTGTATTGTTCATCTCTGTTTGTTCATTCTTTAATTCTTCTAGGTCTTTGTTAAACATTTCTTGCATCTTCTCGATCTTTGCCTCCATTCTTTTTCCGAGGTCCTGGATCATCTGCACTATCATTATTCTGAATTCTTTTTCTGAAGGTTGCCTATCTCCACTTCATTTAGTTGTTTTTCTGGGGTTTTTTCTTGTTCCTTCATCTGGTACATAGACCTCTGCCTTTTCATCTTGTTTGTCTTTCTGTGAATGTGGTTTTTGTTCCACAGGCTGCAGGATTGTAGTTCTTGCTTCTGCTGTCTGCCCTCTGGTGGATGAGGCTATCTAAGAGGCTTGTGCAAGTTTCCTGATGGGAGGGACTTGTGGTAGGTAGAGCTGGCTGTTGCTCTGGTGGGCAGAGCTCAGTAAAACTTTAATCCTAATCCGCTTGTCTGCTGGTGGTTGGGGCTGGGTTCCCTCCCTGTTGGTTGTTTGGCCTGAGGCAACCCAACACTGGAGCCTACCCGCTCTTTGGTGGGCCTAATGGTGGACACTGGGATGGCTCATGCCAAGGAGTACTTACCTGCTCTTTGGTGGGCCTAATGGTGGACTCTGGGATGGCTCACGCCAAGGAGTACTTCCCAGAACTTCTGCTGCCAGTGTCCTTGTCCTCACAGTGAGACACAGCCACCCCCCCCCGCCCCCCGCCTCTGCAGGAGACCCTCCAACACTAGCAGGTAGGTCTGGTTCAGTCTCCTGTGGGGTCACTGCTCCTTCCCCTGTGTCCCGATGCGCACACTACTTTGTGTGTGCCCTCCAAGAGTGGAGTCTCTGTTTCCCCCAGTCCTGTCGAAGTCCTGCAATCAAATCCCACTGGCCTTCAAAGTCTGATTCTCTACAAATTCCTCCTCCCGTTGCTGGACATCAGGTTGGGAAGCCTGATGTGGGGCTCAGAACCTTCACTCCAGTGGGTGGACTTCTGTGGTATAAGTATTCTCCGGTTTGTGAGTCACCCACCCAGCAGTTATGGGATTTGATTTTTTGTGATTGTGCCCCTCCTACCGTCTCATTGTGGCTTCTCCTTTGTCTTTGGATGTGGGGTATCTTTTTTGGTGAGTTCCAGTGTCTTCCTGTCGATGATTGTTCAGCAGTTGGTTGTGATTCCGATGCTCTCACAAGAGGGAGTGAGAGCACGTCGTTCTACTCCGCCATCTTGAACCAATCTCTCAATTTATTTATTTTATTTATTTATTTTTGGCTGCATTGCGTCTTAGTTGCTGCGCGCGGGCTTTCTCTAGTTGTGTCAACGGGCTTCTCATTGCGGTGGCTTCTCTTGTCGTGGAGCATGGGCTGTAGGTGCACAGGCTTCAGTAGTTGTGGCATGTGGGCTCAGTGGCATGTGGGCTCAGTAGCTGTGGCTCGCGGGCTGTAGAGCGCAGGCTCAGTAGCTGTGGCGCACGGGCTTAGTATCTCCGTGGCATGTGGGATCTTCCCGGACCAGGGCTCGAACTCATGTCCCCTGCATTGGCAGGCGGATTCTTAACCACTGAGCCACCAGGGAAGCCCACGGGGTAGCTTCTTTGAGGAAATAACATTACAATTAGGAAGCAAAGGTTGAGTAACAGTCAAGTGTGGAGAAGGGGTTACTTGCAAGAAAGTGCATGTGTGAGGGCCATTGAGAACAAAGGAGTTTGGCCTGTGTCTGAAAAGTTAGAGAGAAGAGGCCCTGAGGTAGAGCACAGTGGGAGGTTTTGCTGCTGAACTAAACTTGGGTCCACTTGTCCATGCGCAGTAAAACCAATCTACTTACACTGGGTTGTGGTGAAGGAAAGTGCAGTGCTTATTGCAGGCGCAAAGCAAGGAGACCAGGCAGCTAGTGCTCAAAAGGCCCAAACTCCCCGAAGGCTTTCAGGGAAAGGTTTTTTAAGACAGGGTGAGGGAGAGGGTTGCAGGGTGCATGATCAACCTGTGGACAGTCTTCTGATTGGTTGCTGTTGAGGTGACCAGGAGTTAACATCATCAACCTTCTGGTTCTAACGGGTCTGGGGTCTACGTGCTTGTGGGCAGCATACAGTTAACTTCTTCCACCTGGTGAGGGTTTCATTATCTGCAAAACAGCTCAAAGAACCTGGCTCAGAATGTTATCTATAGCCCTTGAGGAGGAGCTAAAGGTCTTTGACTTAGTTTAGCTATTATTTGCTTAGCTATTATTTTGTCTTGCTTGACTGTTTTCCTTTCTTTCTGTGTTTTCTCACTTCTCTGATTAAATTTCTTTGGAACTGGGGGAAAGCCTAGGAAGCTAAAGGTTTTCTACAGACAAGAGGCAGGTGGAGGACATTCTGTCCTGGGAAGGCCACATAGGGTCTTGCTCAATTACAGTTTGCCCTTGATACTAATAGCAGTTGGGTGGAGCCTTTGAAAGTTTTAGCTAGGAGTGATGTGATCAGATTGGGACTTTAGAAAAGAATCAGTTTTAGATCAGAAGGGGATCTGAGAGCTTGAATTCAGGTCCCCTTTTACAGATAGTAGGTGACCTGTGACCAATAGCAGAGGCCCAGGCCTCCTGAATCCCACTTTGGGCTGTGGGCCAGATGTTTTCACATGAAGCCAAGAAGCGGCTGAGGTGATAGCTTTGCGTCCTTCTCCCAGTGACCACCTCTGAACCCTTTCTCTGACCACCAACGAAGATGCTCACGTTCATGGTTTACACACCCCACCCCCTCTCCCAACCTCCCCGGTCCTTTCAGGGACTTCTCTAAGTGGGAAGGGAGGGTTCAGTCCTGATGCAGAGTGAGTCCTGCTGGGGGGTCTGGGGAAAAGTGAGCTGATTTACTTAACCATTCCTCTATTGTTGGGCAGTAAAACTGTTTGGAATGTTATTATAAAAAAGACTGCAGTGCATGTCTTCACATCTATATCATTTTGAGGGAATTTAATAAGCTACTAGAAGATAAAAACTTGATTCCAAATGCTTTCCAGAGTTTTATCAGATTATACTCATTAAATGAAAAGGACCAGTTTTATCAGTGCCTTCCTAGTCGTTTAATGTTTGCTCGAGTTTCCTTTCACTTGAATTTCTTTGCAAGACAATAAGGAAAGTAATATATTGCTCACTATTTGTTTCTTGTGTCTGCCTCTTTTGGTCTTGCCTTCTTTACATTTTCCTCTAAAACACCAGGTATCCATGAAAATATGAAGGAGAAAAAATCAGGACACATTTAAAGTTAACACCTTTTATTGTTGTATAACCAAATTAAAATGTCAGAAAATACATATATTGGTCAGGACCCAGAAAATGCTTGCCATCTCCCCCCTTTAATTCTGTGTGCTGGCCTAAGGGGAAACAGCTGAAAGAAAGGTGTCTTTTTTTTTTAATTTTTTTTGCTGCATTGGGTCTTCGCTGCTGTGCGCGGGCTTTCTCTAGTTGCGGCGAGTGGGGACTACTCTTCATTGCGGTGCGCAGGCTTCTCATTGCCATGACTTCTCTTGTTGCGGAGCACGGGCTCTAGGCGCACGGGCCTCAGTAGTTGTGGCACGTGGGCTCAGTAGTTGTGGCTCACGGGCTCTAGAGCGCAGGCTCAGTAGTTGTGGCGCGCGAGCTTAGTTGCTCCGCAGCATGTGGGATCTTTCCGGACCAGGGCTCGAACCCGTGTTCCCTGCATTGGCAGGTGGATTCTTAACCACCGTGCCACCAGGGAAGTCCCGAAAGGTGTCTTTTGTAGAAAGCATTCTTGGGTCCACTGGAGGATATGCTCTGAGGAGAGTTGTACCACTTGGGGAGGTGGGGGGCAGGTTGAAACCAAGTGGAGCCCTTTTCCAGACATGCAAATTGCCATTCCAAATGGGGTGATTTAAGGACTTCCCAGGGCACTGCAGACCGTAGCTGGGGTTCTCAGAGACACCTGGAGGAAGTCACATTCCCCCCTTTATGACTGGTTCCCCAGGGGTCAGCTAGCCACTGAGAAAGGAACTGATGGGGTTGGGGGGCACAAAAAGGCATCCATGACTGATCAGTCCTGATGACCACTGCATCAGGAGTAAAGGGTACTTTGCGCTTTTTTTTTTTTTTTAATAAATTTATTTTATTTATTTTTGGCTGCACTGGGTCTTTGTTGCTGCGCACGGGTTTTTCTCTAGTTGCGGCGAGCCGGGGCCACTCTTCGCCGCGTTGCGCAGGCCTCTCATTGCGGTGGCCTCTCCTGTTGTGGAGCACGGGCTCTAGGTGCGTGGGCCTCAGCTGCTGTGGCTCACAGGCTTCAGAGCACAGGCTCAATAGTTGTGGCACACGGGCCCAGCTGCTTCGTGGCATGTGGGATCTTCCCAGACCAGGGCTCAAACCCATGTCCCCTGCACTGGCAGGCAGATTCTCAATCACTGCGCCACCAGGGAAGACCGCACTTTGTTCTTTCAATGGCTGGTCCCTATGATGTCACATTAATAGCACCCAATTTAAAACTTTCCCATTGGCCAGCATCATGGTACTCCAAAGGCATGGAATAGGTAGATGGCTTTAGGCCAGGGCTTGAACATAAGCATAGACAATTCTTGTGATACTGAAATGTCAGCATGGAAAGATCTTGAGAGGCTGGCATGATCATCTTTCTGATGAGGTGCATCGAGGGAAAGGGGCTTTCCCAAGTTTGAAAAGTGCTCAAATTCCTGCTTCTCTTCTTCCCACTTCAAAGCCAGTTTCTGTAGGATTAATGAGCCTCCCACTCATTCACCAAGTTTATGCAAAAACGCGGGCGGGGGTGGTGCTGTGCAAAAGCAAGGGAACTGGCTGTGTGTGACACCATCCAGAAGCTTTGATGGGGGCCACTGGCCAGTCTGGCTTCCTGAGCATGGGGCCTCTGACATGTAGGGGAGAGGCCACCTGGAAAGCTTTGCTGGACTTGAAGAAACAATTAGGTTAAGTCCTCCATGGCAGTAAGTTTAAAGGGGCAACCCTTAAAATTAAAGAACGTCAACTTGATGAAAGACTCACAGAAGCTGCTCCAGTGACACCGTCTGTCTGCATTCCAGTTCCTCAGTTGCTCTTTCTCACGTCTTTTCTACGTGTGGTTCCCTGACCTGGATGCTTCCCCCGTCACCTAGTTAGACTGCTACTAACCTTTCTGACTTCAACTTGTGTGTCACTTCCTTGTGGAAACCTGGCCACTCCTCACTGAGGACTCTCAAAGCACCCCATCCTGTTTGTGATTGATGTGTGACCCCTAGACTCTGAGCACCTGGGCAGGGACCGTTTCTGTGCTGCTCGCCACTGTGTCACCAGCATTTAGTCCAACACCTGACACAGTAGGTACTCAATAAATATTTACTGACTGATGGAATAACTAGGGAGACATTTCCATTCCAGTATAAAACAGCACAACTGTCCCCAAGTGTTATGGCTGCTGCCAAGCGATTCCAAAAACAGGTTAAAAGAAACCAGACCAACTCCTAAGCAGCTGTGACCCATGCCCTTTTTACTGCCAAACATATGAGTAACATGCTGTGTTATCAGATCCAAGGGTTAGCCTTAGAGAGGAAGTGAAACACCACAGCAAATCACCTGGATTTTTCACTTTCTCTTCAGACAGCAGGTTGGGCTTGCTGACAGGTCACCTAGCAGCCCAGGGGAGGAGCTGCTTGATCTAGAAGGGGTCCTGTTCTGGGGACCACGCCCCTGTGCCCCAGAGGCTGGCCTCGCCAGAGACCTTTCCACCCCTCCAACCCTCTTGTCCAAAGGCCCCAGTGGAAGGGTGTTTCCTCCCCGCTAGAGTCAGGGCAGATGCTCAAACGGCACCCAGGTTTGCTGGGTGATGGGCAGCACTGCAGGCCTTGGCTGCCAGGTGGTTTCAACAACCGTGATTGAGTTCTAGATCCCTCCCCTTGCGTTTACGCTGGGGCTCCTCCGCCAGTGCAGAGGGAGAAGCGAGCCAGCCGGCTCCCCAGCCCAGCATATTCTCTCGCATCTGACAGAGGAGACTTGGTCTGACTGCAGGCGGCAGGAAAAGTTCATTTCCTGAGGGAAGGCGTGAGTAACCCAGTGGATTCTCAGCAAGACAGGTGAGCCTCTTGGAATTGGTAACACAGGTTGCCTCAGGGAACGGGTGGGAGGGAAGCTTTTCACTTCTTTTCTTTTGTACCTCTTAAATTTTGAGTCATTTAAGTATGACCTAGTCAAAATATTTTAATTTGAATGAATTGAGCATAATGCCACTTTCCTGAGGGAGGGAAGGGGGGAATCTGCTTGGTCTCACGGTAGCTTGCAGTAAGTCTGACCTGGAAATTGACGCCACTCACCAAAGCTGACCTTTTCAGAACCAGGCTTTGTATATCTCCTCAAGCACTGCTTCTCAAACTTTCGCGTGCACATGAATCACCTGGGAGTCTTGTTGAAATGCAGGTTCTGATTTAGGGGGATGAGGGAGGGGCCTGAGACTGCATTTCTAACAAGCTCCCAGACGATGCAGATGCTGCTGGTCCACGGACCACACTTTGAGTAGCAATGCTTTACAGCCACTGAGGGAGGGGGTTGAGGGCCAACCTAGTAACAACTGTTTCCACTAGACGATTGAGCGCCATTCGTCATCTCATTAGCCCTTCAGATGGAGCCTTAGAGGAGACAGGGAGGGAAGCCGAGCAGGGACACTGCAAGCCCCACAGAACAGCAAGAGCCAAACCACACAGGCAGATGCGTCTCTCATCTGGGTGAGACGCTATCCCCTGAGCTTCCCGAGGCTCTCCTTCCTCATGGCCAGCTGCCTCCTCACAGGTCCAGTCCTTTCCCAGTTGCCTCCTTGGCCACCTTTAAATTTCACGCCTGGGGGCAAGGCCAAATGTCCCCTTGGGTGTTGGCCAAGGTCTTTCTCTGAGGAGCCATCGTTCGCTCTAGGGATTTGTGCAGGTCTCAGCTAGAGGCTGGAGGAAGGCCGGATTGCTGGGCCCAGCTGTCATGTCTGTCGGCTCTGAAGGGAATTACATGCGTGCCCCCCTCCCTGGGGGCCAGGTCAGTGTCTCATTCAAGCATCTTTTGGACAGGGCCCAGCCCACAGCAGGCATCAGTGTTTGCTGTGTGAATGAATGAATAACTGAATGCCCTACTAAGTTCTTGGGAAAAATGAAAACACTTTAGGCCCCTGGCCTGCCCTCCACCCCTCCCCTCCCCAGGGCCTCTTCTGCATGAGCCCCTGTGGCCACTGGGAGGCTCCCCTCCCCCCACACACAACAAAAAGCTTGTAGCAGGATCCCAGAGCGCAGGAGGGATGGCTGTGCCTGGAAGCCCCGTCCCATGGGGATGACGATGACTCTTCCCAGTCCAGAGCTGTGGGCAGTTCTGCCCTCAAATCTTCACCAAATCTGCTGTCAGCCGACAGCTCTGGCTATGCCTCCACGGTCTGCAGGTTCTGCAGCTGCTCCACGTTCACCTTTCCATTCCCCTGGCGGCCAGACCTGTGTGTGGGCGGATGGGGGCACTGAGGACGCTTGGGAGCCCTGCAGGCAGGGACGGCCTCCCTAAAGGCAGACTCGCCTGCAGAAGCTCTGGCTGGCAGCGCGGCAGTGAGCGTTCGCAGAGAGCGGCAGTCTGAGGGGTCCCTGGCCGCAGCCCAGGCACGGGGAGGCGCTCAGGCCACGGCCTCTGGAGCTGGCCCAGCAATGAGCAGCCGCCGCGGCCCCACAGCAACAGGCGAGGCTGGCCAAGACCAGCAGGGCAACCGCTCTCTCGCAGGGGAAGGAGCTCAGGTGAGCACCCAGAAAGTGACAGTCAGGGAGCACGTGGGGGGCTGCTGGCACAGGCGTACCCCAGCAGATCTCCCAGCCTCTCCATCTTTCTTTCCTCACTCCTCTCCATCCTTTGCCTTCCCTCTCCATCCTGGCTCACCGCTCTCTCTTTCCCTGCCCAGGCCCAGCTCCCCACTGGAGGCTGCCAATCGCTGAGTCAGCAGAGAATGGATGCTCGAAGCAGAGGGCAGCCAGCCCCAGGTCAGTGAACGCCTCTGACGTAGTTGACGAGAGGAGAGTCAGGGAACCCTACTCACTGAGCTGGAGGTTCCCCTGTGTCCAGCCCCCCGGAACAAAAGGGAAAACAAACAGGCCCAGAAAGGGCCAGGCACCTGCTCAGGGGCACATAGCGAGGCAGGGAAGCAGAGCAGGCCCGAGGGCTGCCTCCTGACTCAGCCCAGGGCTCCCTCCCATGCCAGGCTGTGGTCAGGTCTACAGAAAGCGCCAGGCTGCCCGGGGCTTCTGGGCAGTGCTCAGGGAAGGGCAGCCTGCAGGTCACCTGTCAGCACAGCCACCACTGTCCTCAGGCTAGGGCAGCTCCAGAATTTCCACATCAAAGAGGAGCTTAGGGGAGGCATCTGATGAGGCGTGGAGGGATGAAGGGCTCGGTAAGGCAAAATAACCTGATGGAGAACTGGATTCTAGGAACCCACTGCCCAGGTTCAAATCCCAGCTCTGCCATTTATTAGCTGTGTGACTTGAGCAAGTTACTTGACCTCTCTGAGCCTCAGTTTCCTCATTAGTAGAACAGGGAATATTAATGTCCACCTCATTAGGTTGCTGAAAAGAGTTCACATGTACAAAGAACTCAGAGCAGTGCCCAGCAGGGTAAGCCTGAGTAAATGATAGTACTGTTACTGTCTTAACATGGGCACAGCATAGCAAGCAGACAGGTTTGTGGTCACTCAGGGGTACTGGAGGGTAACAGGCATCGTGGAGGGGCTAAAGCACCACCAGCACCCCTCCCCCCAGAGTCCAGCTTGGATGGGCTCTGCTGGGTCCCTGGCATCCTGCCTTGTGGCCAGGTCACCCAGAGCAGGGAGCACAGTAGCCAGCTGGGCTGTCTCTGCGGGCCTCGTTTCTGGCCCTTGGCTGGGCAGCCCCTCACCTGGCGGGCTGGAGGAGCTGCCCACACACACAGCCATTCTCCTTCTGGGCGCCGCCTCCATCCTGCACCTCTGGCTGCTCCGCCAGCCCCGCCGCGTCTGGGGCCACGCTCTGCTGCGAGGACTCTGCCATTCGGGCGAGGACCTCTAGGTCCCTGGGCAGGACATGACCCATTAACCCTGGCCTGTGGGTCCCACCTCCTCCCTGGGACTGGTGAGCCACTCGCCCTGCAGGGGGCACCCCTCTTCCCCCAGCAGCTCAGCAGGGGTGGCAGGTGCAGTCAGGGCTCAGGGCTCAGCCTGAGAACCAGGGCTGGGGTTCAGTCCAGGCAGATGATGTGGGCTGGCCCTCCGCCCCGTCCCAGGTTGGGGTGGGACTGAGGGAGCAGCGCCCAGTGCCTGTCCAGAGCCCACCATCTGCAATTTCCCTTTCCCATCCCAGCTCCTCCAGAAAGCCTTCTGCAAGGGCTGGGCCAGAGCCCCTTGCCCCTTCCTGTGCACCCAGCCATCAGGACCTCCCACTCATACTGTTCTCCTCCTCTGAACGAACGAACACACACACACACACACACACACACCCCACACCCTCCCCCCAAGCCCACTGCCCAAGAGAGCCTGGAACAGTGGGGGGAAAAAAAAATCCGTTTTTTTTTTTCCTTCCCTTACCACTCCAGCTTCCCTCAACCCAAGCTCACCAGGACCACCAAGTCCAAGAATCCTAAAATTATAGGTGCTGGAAGGCACTGTATGTAAACCAACACTCTCATCTCACAGAGAGAGAAACTGAGGCCCAAGGCGGCCTGGGACTGGTCCAAAGTCACCTGGGGAGACAGTGGCAGGGCCAGGCCTGGAAACCAGGTCTCCTGCCCATGGCCTGGGTGGTCTGGTCTTCTGCCAGCTGCTCTGAAGTAGAATCCAGTTTTGTTAAGCCGGTACTCAGAACATTCCGCCTTACCCAGCCCTTCCAAGGGAGCTCCCCGTATTCAGCCGTGCCTCTACCCCCCCAAACGCCGACATAAAACCAGGGTAAGGGTTCTGAGCCAGGGAGGGGGAGAGGCTGACCTAGTGGGCTCCCCTAGGGCCGCTGGGAGGAAGCATAACTGACCTCACTTCCTCGTATTTCTTGTCTCGGTAAAAGTGGCTCTTTTTGATGAAGTAGATGAGTACCAGGTCGCAGAAGAAAGACCCCTGCAAAAGAGTTGGGGTCCCTGACTCAGAATCCTAGACTTCCAGAGAGCACCCGGCCACTTGACACCAACTATATCCCATTTGATCCTGCAGCAACCCCTGAGGGGGGCTGCGCTCAGAAAGAGGCACCTTTGTCCAAGGCCACAAAGCTGGTCCGCGGTAGAGCCAGCCTGTGGTCCGTCTGACCCCTCAGGTTGAGCACCCCGCACTACCCTGATGCCATCGAATCACGCCTTCAGCCAGTGTCTGCTGAGCACTCGCCAGTGCCAGGCACTGCCCTGGGGTGCGGGAAAGAGTAAGACAGACAATGAGACCCCCTGGGGACTCCCCCTCTGGTGCAGGAGACGAGCATATAAATTGTAAATTATGACAGAGGAGTGACCACGTCCCATGATGGGGAGAGGAGCAGGGGGAGCAGAGAGAAGATGGGACTCTGCTCAGCCTGGGGAGGGACATCTGGGCCGAGTCTTGAGGCTGAATAGGATTGTATATAAGGACAAAGGAAGGAACGCTCGGGAAGGGCACTGCAGAGGACAGGCTCGTCACGCCTGGGAACAGGGCCAGGAACAGAACTGTGGCAGTGCGGGAAGATCCCTCTAGTAGGCAGTGAGAGAGGGACTGGAGGGTATCTGAACAACAGGGACACCACAGCAGCGGTCAAGGAAAGATGAGGCCTGAGCCAACCCAGCGGACCGACCCACTGACGCCTGAACACAAGCTCTTCAGACTAGAGTGGATGGCGCAAATACCAGTCTCCTCCACCAGAGGGCGACTCCACCCACTGCACAGAGAGGAGGGGGGTGGGGGTGGGAGAGGGTTGGTGGAGGACCACAGGTGAACCAGGTCCTCTGACCCTGGGCATGGCACAACTCCCCCCCCCCCCCCCAGATGCCAAAAAGGTTATCAATTCCTTGTTCCACAGAGAACACTCCTCCCACCCCCCACCCAGCCTCTACCACTTTTTCCCGTTACCTTCATTCCACAAGTGTGTCCCCAGATGCCTGTGTTCTGAATTACCCACATCATAAGAAAGTGATGTCTGAAGGTGGCCCCTGTCTAGGGAAGTTACCTATGCAAACATGCAGGGCTCCCCAACAATGTTGCTGCAGTTAAGAGGAGTCCCTTGGGGCCCACTTTCATCCACTGACCACCTCTCAGGAGCATGGCCTCTTTGAGTCCTGCGACAGGACACGGTGTTCCTGGTCTCAATAAAAAGTCAGTCCTAGGTCCTCCTGGAAGCCCCCATGGGGCTGCTGTGACCTGGGACAGGGCTGCCAGAAACCTTGGCAAGGGGCTTGCTGGTATGGGTGTGAGCCACTCTGATGACTGCCTTGTCTTTAAAAAACTTCCAGAAAAACAAAGGGGCATAAAAGATCCAGGGGAAGCCTTTCCCTGCCCTCCAGCTGTTACTTCCTCTCCGGTGGCCCCTCTGCCCAACTGAAGGGATAGACCTGGACTACAGCCTGACTTCCCTGCCTCTCATCTTTTTAGCCCCGTGATTCACACCCAGGGGGCAGTTTGGCGATGTCTGGAGACATTTTTGGCCATCACAGCTGTGGGGGAAGGTGCTGCTGGCGTCTGGTGGGTAGAGGCCGAGGACGCTGTCAGACACCCTACAATGCACACAGTCGCCCCACAAAAAAAGTGATCTGGCCCTACATGTCAACAGGGCCGTGGCTGAGAAGCCCTGTGTATAGCCGGATCCTGCCTCTTTCTAGCAGAAGTAGAGACAAGGCTGCGCAGGATCCCAGAGAACCCCCAGCTGCAGAGCCACAGGCAGAAGCCTCTCTGGCTCTGGAAACAGAAACCCAGGCAGTCATGGCCACCTGGGGGCTGCTGGAGGGGTGTGAAGTCCCAGAGAGCCCTCTTCACCCCCATCCGCACTGACCTCCCCAGTTCTGGTTCTTTCTGGAGCACTGGGACAACTCCCCTGGGGCAGTGTCCCCCCTGCCCGCTCCCGCAGGTGCTCGGAGGGTAAAGGGGGTGGGGGAGAGGTACTCACCACACCCATAAGCGCCACCCCTGAGCCCACGTTGATGATTGTGGGGATGATGTTGAACTTCCCTGCCTGGAGCCCAGAGAGACAAGGTCGGGTGAGGAAGGCAGCAGGACAGCAGGATCCCCAGGGACTCCACCAGAGCCAGCCTGGGGTCCCCCCAGCATGCCCCACCCTCCCAGGACCTGCCCAGCTTCAGAAGGGGCGCCTCACCCACACACCTTGCCATTCACCATCACATCAAAGCGGATCCCGTAGGCTTTAAACAGCGTGCGGAACTCCACCCCAGCTGCGTCTCGGTAATACTTGGCAAACCTGGGGGAGACACGGCTCGGGGAGCCCTCGGCCTGCCTGGGTCTTCCCTGTTTGGCAATACAGGCTCCGCTGCCTTGGAGATTTATAACCCCCCCACCCCAGGACCCTGGCATTCAGCAGCCCCAGGAAAGGTTGGAGACCCCCTTGCTGATGTGAAATAAAAGATTCGTTCAGATCTTTGAAGTTCTTGCCAGACGTTCCCCAAGAGGCAAGGGCTTTCCCACTACTGCTGGGCCAACCCGGGCCACCAAGGCACTGATGGGCCTGACCCAGGCCTCAGCTTCAGGGCAAGTCCAGAGCCATGGCTGATGCTTCTCTCCCAGAGGCCCCCTGGCGGCCTCCCTGCACCTCCCACTCTGACACCCACCCCCAGGAAGGGGTGTCATAGCACTGGCACCCAGGCAAGGACACGAAATGTGGACAGGGTCATTAGGTGGCAGACTTAGCCCCAGTTACCTGAAGTTGTACCCAGAAGAGAGAGAGTTTTCTGAAAATCTGTTGTCCAGACGGTTAAAATAATAGCGAGGGTAACATTCAGAGGGAGCTCTATCAAGGTCACAGTTCCATTCAATCTGAATTCCTATCACACCACCCTTGATGCAAAAGAGACAAGAATCAGTGCACAGAACTTTCTGGAGATTGAGAAGTCACAGACCAGCTCTTCATGGAGAGCTCGGGCAGGGGGTTGGCCCCACTGGAGCATCCTTCCAGGAGGGAAGTAGAAGGCCCAGGGTTCACACCTCTGGGGTGACTGAGAAAAGTACGTCGCTGACAGCCCATACCCTCCTGCTTCGCGCTCCAGGGAGAAGGGAATGACCCGAGCGAGCACCTACTGCAGGACTGGCACCTCACACCACAGCCAGGGTGCCAGTGGGGCTCCTGGCTCGGTTTCAGCGGATGCCCCAGGACTCAGAAGCAGACGCAGGTGCAAGTGTGGCCCTCACCGCGTGCAGCACAGCTAATTCTGAGACAGTCCCTGGGCAGGTGACTGCAGGGCCACCGCATCCCATGGGTCCTCCTCCACACCCCCTCCTCATTGCAGAGCTCAAAGCTCAAGCCCAGAGCCCTCCAGCCCCACCACCCACCTGCACAGCTATCTCCTGGAAGCTGCTCCCCGTCCAGCTGACCACAGACCCAAGTCGGAAGATGGGGCAGTAGGGGTCCTTGGGGCCATATTTACAGGACTTCAGGAAAGCTCTGTCTGTGGTGTCCAGCACATTTGTCCTGGGTGGAGGCCATGAAGAGCCAGTGAAAGGAAGGTGAGACTTGCTGTTCCCAGGCCAGAAACCGGGCCTGACCCACACTGAGCCCTTGACTTTAGCCCCTCCTCAGATCCTGACTGCTTTCCCACCCCCAACAACCTCCAGTAAGAAAGGACACAGCCCTGCCGCCACTGCACGGGAAAGGGTGCCCCCTCATCACCCAGTGGGTCATTCCACACTGCGTCACATACACACCATGCACGCGGGCCCACGTACTTGGAGAAGTTGAATTTGGGGAAACGAATGAAGTTCTTTATGTAAACAGTGAAGTCTTCAGCTCCGCCCAGGAGTGGCTTCCTGAAAACCAAGGCAGGACAGTCTGCTCAGGAGGCCCTGCCCCGCCCCCTCCATGCCTGTGCTGAGGCTGAAGCCTGTCTGCTCCCTGGGTGCCCTGGAGTCTTTGCAGAGGACAGTCAATTTGATCATGTCGGGGTGGTCCTGGGGCCTTTGTGGGGTGTCCTGGCTTCTTCCGCAGGACACGTCTCCACCATCGGGCTGGGACCCGCTGCCCAGGGCTGGGCCTCAGGGTCCCGAGGTTACAGCCACTCACGCGGGCCTGGACTTTGTCTCCACCGGGCACCAGGCGAAGATCTCACAGGTGCCCTTTTGCTCGCTCCCCACCCGCAGACAGCGGCCAGTCCTCACTCCTGCAAGGGTGGGAGACGGACAATGCCAGGAACCTCCTGGTTCCAACTCCCCTTCTGCCCCCAGCCCTGTCTACTCCAGGCCTCACCATTTCCAGCCACAACCGGCTCCCCAGGAGGGCAGTCGCTGTCCTCACAGCACAAGGCATCCGGAATGCTTTCACTCTGCCAGGAGAGAAAGGGTGCCTGGCGGGGGGAGGTGCCTGCAGGGGCCCCTTCTCAGAACCAGGTCCCACCCCAGGGTGAGGCCAGGGGTTCCTCCCCTGCCTGTGGCGGCTCAACCCTTGAGAACCTGCTTCTCCCCTGAACAGTGCAGGTATGCACACTGGTGCACACATCCCCCAGGGCCCTTGGAGGGGGTCGAAACCCCTGCCTCAGGAGAGGGGTGGACCCCAAGTACTGCTGGCAGCTCTCCCACCCCCTCCCCAGTTCTCTGCACCAAGACGCACCTCGGCACAGGTTTCCTGCCGCTGGTTGGGGGTCACGACCAGGTTGGTGATTACAAAGAAGACATTCTCTCCCTGAGAAACCAGAGGGAGGTTGAGGAACCCCTTCCTGCCACTGGGGTCCCCCCTTCCCGGGGCTGCCTGGCAGGTGGTGGGACCTCTGCATGGGTGTTGCAGACACTGGGGCCACAAAATCAGTGGATCCCACCCACGAGCCCACTGACCTCGGAGTCCCAGAGCAGGTGTCCTTAGAGGGGTCTCTTCCATGCCCACAACCCCAAACCATTCTGACCTCAGCCCCCAGGGTCCAAGCTGAGATACAGGAGGAGAGAGAGGAGAAGGGGCAGTGATAAGATGGCCCGGCCCCGGCCCAGGGAACTGCTCCCAGGGACAGCGGCCAGTATAAGGGCGGGGCTGTCGGTGCCAGGCCACCCGACTCACACTGACCTGCAAGTTCTCTGGGTCCCATTTGGTCTCAACAGGCTCAGGGTTTGATGGGAACAGAGCAGCCCCGTAAGGCACAGTTGGGGAGGGCTGGGGTTTGGCATGGGGGAAAGGACCTGGGCAGAGTCTATCTGCAAACCCTGCAGCCGTCCCAGGCCAAGGGAGACAGTGAATGGAGGTCCCTGGGTCCCCAAGCAGTTTCCCATGTCACCCACCCGGATCCAGACCCTGCCAGCCTGGGCCCTTGTGCTGGGTGGGGCTCAGACCTGGGGTGGGATGACATAGTCGGCAACATCCCAGAGCCGCTCCCCAAGCTCTGAGGTGTTGGTGAAGGTCACACCCTTGACTTTGGTGATAATGCTGCTCTGCAGGGACGAGTCGGTGTCTTGGTAACATTTCTTCACCAGGAACACCCAACTGCAGGGAGGGGCAAGCAGGTGGGCGTCAGCCTCATTGCTGCCCTCAGGAAGTTTCCCCAGGCCCCCAGGGTGTGGAGGGGGCAGGCTTGGGGCTCCACCTTTCCCACCAGCTCCTGGGCAGGAGTCACAACTCCCTCTGCCGCCTGAAAGCCAGTCCTGCAAGCAGCAGAGGTGACAAGCAACCCCAGAAGCGAGAGGCTGCTGCTCTCAGGAGCCAAGGCCCTGCAGCCGGGCAAGCTAGGGATGAAACCGGCTCACCCCGCACTTGCCATGTGACCTCGGGTGAGCCAATGAACTCTGGGGGTCAACACAGGGCTAAGTGCACCTCCTTCCAGAGGGGTGAGGATGGTTAAAGGACATGGTGCACAACCTGGAACTTATCAGGAGGAGACCTCAGACAGACCCAAACTGAGGGGCATTCTACAAAATTAGAGTGCAAAATCCTGTACTCTTTGACACCCAAAACACAAGCAACAAAAGAAAAAATAGGTAAGTTGGACTTGATCCAAATTAAGAACTTTTTTGTGCATCAAAGGACACTATCGACAAAGTGAAAAGACAACCCAGAGAATGGGAGAAAATATTTGTGGGTCACATAACTGATAAGGGTCTAGTACCCAGAATATACAAAGAAGTCTTACAACTCAACAATAAAAAAGACAAGTAATCCAATTTAAATATGGGCTAAGGATTTGAATAGATATTTCTCCAAGAAAGACATACAAATGGCCAATAAGCCCGTGAAAAGATGCTCAACATCTTTAGTCAGGAAATGCAAATCAAAAACCACAGTGAGACAGTACTTCACACCCAATAAGACAGCTGTAATCCAAAAAATGGAAAATAACAAGTGTTGGTGAGGATGCAGAAAAATTGGTACTTGCTAGTGGGAATGTAAAAAGGTGTAGGTGCCGTGGAAAGCAGTTGGGTAGTTGCTCAAAAGGTTACCATATGACCTAGCAATTCCACTCCTAAGTATGTACCCAAGATAATTGAAATCATATGTCCACACAAAAACTTACACATGAATGTTCTTAGCAGCATTATTCCTAATAGCCAAAAAGTAGAAACAATCCAAATGTCCAACAGATGAATGCATAAACAAAATGTGGTGTATCCATACAATGAGATATTATTCAGCAATTAAAGGAATAATTTACTGACACAGGCTACAGTATGTATAAATCTTGAAAACATTATGCTAAGTGAAAGAAGCCAGACAAAAAAGGCCACATGTTGTAATGATTTGATTTATATGAAATGTCCAGAATGGGCTATAGAGACAAAAAGTAGATTAGTGGTTACCAAGGGATGGTGGTAGGGGAGAATTGCAAATGGCTGTTAATAGACACAGGTTTCTTTTGGGGGTGATGGAAACGTCCTGGAATTAGATAGTGGTGATGGTTGTACAACATTGTGAATGTACTAAAAACCACTGAATTGTGTAATTTAACATGGTTAAAATGATGAATTACATGCTATGTGAGTTTTACCTCAATTTAAAAATGGTTTTTAAAAGATCCTGCACTCAAAAAAAAAAAAAAAAAAAAAGATCCTGCACTCTCCAAAAAATGTCAGTGTCATAAGATACAAAGACTCAGGAGTGATTCCAGATTAAAGGAGACATGACAACTGAACACAAGACATGATTTCGGATTTTCTTTTCTTATAAAGGTAATTTTGGGGACAATTTACAAAAGGTCTATTGCGTAGATGATAATATTTTTATGTTAATTTCTGAATTTTCATGCTTGTACTTCATTAAATAAGAGAATTCCTTGTTTTTAAGAAATACACATGGAAGTATTTAGGAGTCAAGAGACATCATGCCTGCAACCTACTCAACAGAAAAAAATTGCACATGTATACACACACATAGAAAGAGAAAGGGATAAGGACAACACAAATGTAGTAAAATGTTAACATTTGAGGAATCTAGGTGAAGGGCATTAAAAAAACTGTACTACTCTTAAAACTTTTCTGTGAGTATAAATTACATCAAAATACAAAAAAATACATTTTTTTAATGAGACGGCACACGTAAATTGCTTAGCACAGCGAGTGCCAGGCACAGAGGAGGAGCTCAGTGAATTTAACACATCAACTTATTACTGAGGTTACTGTTAATTAGAGATTGTCCAGGTCAACCCCCCTTGGTAAAGTTGGGAAAACTGCGGCCAGAAGAGGGCAGGAAGCCGCCTTCCTGAGGTCATGCAGCAGTGCTGTGGGATGCCCTGCCTCTCCCAGGCACCAACCAGGATGCTTCCACCCTCATCTCTGGGGGCAGAGCTGGCATGTCCTGGGCCCTAGGCTGTCCCATCTCCAAGGACCTCTGAGAGGGTTGTGACCCTTGAGCCAACCAGCCATTTTAGTAGGGACACACTGGGCCTGGCCTGGACAGAAACATTCAGCAAATACTCAAGGGACAACCACCACCATTCATTCACTCATTCGTTTCACACCTGTCCCCTAAGCAGTTAGGGGACATCAGGCAGGCCCCGCCCTCATGGCGTCCCCAGACTGACAAGGGCAGTCAGCACAAACATTAAGCAGATGATCCCCTGAATAAGCATGTAATTGCATTGTGGGAATTCTGGGGAGGAGCATCAAGAGCCCAGGTGTGAAGGATGAGTGGGCGCCAACCACGTAGGGGAGGAAAGGGAAGCCTGGCTGAGGAGCAGTAAGCCAAAAGGCCCTCAGGTGGGGGGCAGCCAGGTGCCTTAGGGATGAAGCTCGGGGATGAAGCCCAGCCTCCGGGTGGGAGCGAGGTGAGGTCAGGGCTGCCCTCCCTGGAGGAGCCTCTGCTGCTCCCCAAGTCAGGAAGTAGGAGGGACTCAACAGCATTAACTAAAGGAATAAAAGAGGCACATCCGCATCCCAGTTGTCTGGTGTCATTTCGTCTTCACCTGTCCCCTCCCTGCTTGGGGGTGAGGCCTCTGAACAGTGCCTGGCTGACCCCAAGGAGCTGCCCCTCAGCTGATGGTGCCAGCTCCTGCAGGGCGGGGGAGGGGGGCAGACAGGAGAGCTGGGTGCCAGGGAGGGTACAGGGTTTCGGGGCAGGACCCCCAGAGAGGCCAGCCACGGGTGGGGCGAGCTAGCCAGAAGGGAGTTCTGGGACATGCCAGGCTCATGAGTTGCCCCTGCCGGGAGCTTGGCACTGAGTTCAGTGACTATAAATAAACCACCGGGGGCCTGGGCCAGCCCGGGCTAGGGCCCAGGGGGGCTGCCATGACAGCTGCAGCCCAAGCCCCTGCAGCCTCGCCCCCTTCCCAAAGCCCCAGCACTGGGGGCCCCAGCCCTGGAGGAAGGAACTGCCCACGGAAAGCCTCACAAATGGGGGAACCCAGGAACCCCGGCGCATCTCATCACCTCAAGAGCCCCTGGAGAGTTGAGGGCTCCCTCCTTACCCCCACCCTTAAGCCCAACGGTACAAGAAGGGCCGCCTCCCCGAGCAGGGTCCCAGAGCCCAGTCACAGGGCACCCCCGGCGCCCCCAGGCCAATTCCCAGCCCCCGGAGGCCACAGCTAAGGCCCCGGCCGGCCCTTCCCCCTCCCCGAGCCCCGGAGAACTCACACCACCAGGTAGGTCAGGATGGAGACCTGCAGCAGCCGGTAGAGCAGGCCCACCTTCTTGTTCTTGGCGATGACGTACTTCTCGGTCTTGTAGTCTAAGAGCGACTGGTAGAGCCCTTTGCAGCCCGCCTGCCCCATGACGCCGGCTCACCTGTCCCGCGATCGCGTCGCCACACGTGTGCCGCATGGAGCCGCCCCCGCCGCCGCCCGGCCCCCAGTGTGGGCACCGCTGCGCCCGGGTGCGCGGCTCACCGGGCGGGGGCCGGCGGTTGGCGAGGCCGCGGCAGCGCCGCCCGAGGACAGGCGGGGGCCTCGGACTGCGACCTTGCCTCCTCCCCTGACTGTGACAGTGACACCGCCGGACCGCCGCCCGGCCACTGGCCTGCGAGGGCCCTCCCGGCGATCGCCGCCCGGGAGGGGTGCGGTGAGAAGAGGGTCTCCTTTGGAAGCAACGCCCCCCCTTCTCCGCCCCCAAAGAAATCCCGGGGTTCCTCCTACTGAATGGCCGGGGAAACTGAGGCCAGGGGAGGGGGACCTACAACACAGGAAGTGGAGGCGAAGAGGGGATAAAGAGCATTGACAGAAAGATACAAACAGGTTTCTTGATTTTTCTTGCTCCTTGGGGCAACCCTCGCCCTCCCCTCACAGGATGGGGGCTGGGATGAAGTGCGCGTTCCTACTGCAGCAGCTGTGGCCCGTTTAAACCCCACACTCCGGGGGAGTCAGTTGCCAGGCAGGCCCCAGTGGCCAGAGCAAGGAGAACTCTGTAGGGCAGGGAGGAGGGGTGGGGTGGGGATGGGGAGACAGGCAGCCAAGGCCTGGGATCTTCAAGATGCCTGGAGAGAGGGCGGGGCCAGCTGTGGAAATGCTCCCAAAGCAAGAGATGGACCTCATCTAAGCTGCTGAATCTGCAACCCCTCACCGACACAGTGGAATTGAATTAGAGGCGGTGGGAACGGAGATGAGGACACCTCTGAGAAGATCAGGTTCAGAACGTGGGACAGCCATCGAGAGGCGGGGTCCTGGCTGAGCTCGGTGTGCGTGTGCACGTGGTGCTGGGCTGTGCACGCTCGTTTTCTGCATTTCACTCACTGCCAGCCTGCAGTCTGACCGGAAGCGGTCCTGCTCCTCTCCCTAGCCTGCCTCTCACACAGGAGTAAGTTCCCTTCCCTGAACCACAGGCTCTGGGAGTTGGGAGTTGGGGGTTGGAAGGGACCCTAAAGTTCACCAGGTGTGACCTCCTCTCAAAGTAAAAGCCCCAGGGCAGCACGTCTCCAGTTTTAGTTTTAGTGAGCGTGGGTATCATTTGGAAGAAAAAATGCAAATTCCTGGGCCCCGCCCCAAATATTTTCATTCCCTTAAGACTAGGATGGGGCCTGCAAATCTGTATTTTGCTCTCAAGCTGCCATTTCGGAAGCACAGATTTTTGCAACTGTTCATCAATTTCAATTCAAATGCCATTTCCTTAAAAAAAAAAAAAAAAGTCCTGTTCTTACTACCACCCACCAAAAGCGCCTCCACCCCAAACACTTTCTATCCCATTACCCCTTCTTATTCCCTTAGAGCCCCTGTCACTCTTGAATATGATCTTATTTACTTATTGTCTGTGTCCCCCACTAAGACCATAAGCTCCAGGAGGGCGGGGACCTTGCCTTTGGCCATCTCTGCACCCCACGCCCACCGCTATGACTGCTATATAATATGTCAGTACATATTTGTTGAGTGAAACTCAGGCCTGACTTTTTAAACAGAGAGATTTCAGCTGCCACCCTGTTCCAGTCATGACTGGGGATTTTGGAAGCTGACATCATCCAGGGGGAAAGGCTTAGGAATTGTCACCAGGCCTCCCTTCCTCACTCTCCTGCCAGCCTCTTCCTCAGCCCTCCCCTCACACGGCTCTCCAACACTCAGAGGAGATGCAGCCTCAGTGGAGTGACATCACGCCTTATGAGGAGGCCCACCAACCTGCTCGTTTGCCCTCCAGTGTGGGCAGCCCCTCCTGAACCCCCCATGGCCCAGCCAAGACTAGGCTGCAGTTTCTGACAGAACTATCCAGATGCTTTACAGACCACGTGAGGGACATCCAAAGGGGAAAGCGCTGCTCTCAGGGCTAGGGCCAGACCCCTCCTTGTGGGCTCCCTCACAGCTTCTTAGGCTAGATCCAGACCCATTAGTGGGTCAGGACATCAGTTTACTGGGTTCCAACCAGCATATTCACAAAAAGAAAATATCAGAGTGTGTTTAAGGAAGTAAGTGTAGACAGTTTGGTGAAATGTTTGTTTGAAGTATGTGTGTGCGTATAATGACGTGTAATATATTTCTTCTTGTGGGTCATGGTCAAAACAATGTGAAAAATACTTCCCTGGAGCTGCAAACCTAAGTATCTGCAATCTACCTCCGTATCACTGGGGCTGGCTCACCTCCCCAAGTTCAGATCTAACTCCCATTATACCCAAAGTGGGAGAAGGGGTCTTTGCTTTTTTATTGGCCTCACATGCAGAAGTTCCCATTACCAGGGATCGAACCTGCACCCCCTGCAGTGGAAGCGCCAAGTCTTAACCACTGGACCACCAGGGAAGTACCAGGGTCTTTGCTTTTTACGTTTGCATTATTAGAAGTTCAAGTCAGGGATGTTTCCAAATCCAAGATGAATTCTTCACTTGAATGAAAACTGCCTGCTGTCTTTGAGTGGTTTTTCCAGTCTCTACCTAAACCCATCTCAACAGGCACCCTGTTCAAATGATCTTCGCCACCACTACTGTGCGAATGCTTATCAGCTTAGCAAGTAGTAAGTCAGGGGTCAGGGGTGAATGGCTAGTCCTCAAAGTAGTCAAAGCCCCCTTCCCTCGCCTCCCCCAAAGGCATCCACATCATGCTTCATTATAATGAGTGTCGTCCACCTTAAAGAAAGGGGCTGGCAGCGAAGGGCTTGACCAATCTCATCTGGTTCGTAAGACTGTCTCGTTGGATGATTTAAGGTAGCTGCAGTGAAGTGATGGGGAATTATAAAATGAACTCAAAAAATATTCTCCAAAAAATTAAAAGGAAGCAAAAGAGAAATAAAATACAAATCTCATAAAATAACACGGTCCTTGGAGGAGAGGTTCAGAGGTTACTTATACCTAACGAACGAGGTTCAATTTCCCACCCCAGAGGAGAGGAGGGCTCAAGCGAGGCCTGAGATAGGAAATCTGAATCTGTCCTAGGACACAAAAGGAAGTCATCACAAGGCAAGGAGAACCCTCCTTCAGAGCCCGAAATATCCTGGATGACCTAGAAGGGACAAGAGTGGGAGAGGCGTGGCATGGAAAGGGTTTCATGAAGCAATTCATCCTTTAATTTTTCTTTTGCTCTGAGGAGTCCTGCTCTGATAAACACATTCCATTAATAGACATTACTGGTCCATTTAAGAAATAGCATTTCTCAGGGTATATGCCCAGTAGTGGGACTGCTGGGTCATATGGTAGTTCTATTTTTAGTTTTTTAAGGAACCTCCATACTGTTTTCCATAGTGGTTGTTATCAATTTACATTCCCACCAACAGTGCAGGAGGGTTCCCTTTTCACCACACCCTCTCCAGCATTTATTGTTTGTAGATTTTTTGATGATGGCCATTCTGACTGGCATGAGGTGATACATCATTGTAGTTTTGATCTGCATTTCTCTAATAATTAGCGATGGTGAGCAGAGTGAAGTATGTCAGAGAGAGAAAAACAAATACCGTATTCTAACGCATATATATGGAATCTAAAAAAAAAAAAAATGGTACTGACAAACCTAGTTGCAGCGCAGGAATAAAGAGGTAGACATAGAAAATGGACTGAGGACTTAGGGTGGGAGGGCGAAACTGGGATAAAGTGAGAGTAGCATTGACATATACACACTACCAAATGTAAAATAGTTGGCTGGTGGGAAGCAGCAGCATAGCACAGGGAGAGCGGCTCGGTGCTTTGCGATGACCTAGAGGTGTGGGATACAGAGGATGGGAGGGAGGCTCAAGAGGGAGGGGATATGGGGACATGTGTATGCATATGGCTGATTCGCTTTGTTGTGCAACATCAACTAACACAGTATTGTGAAGCAATTATACTCCAATAAAGATTAAAAAATTAAAAAAAAAAGAAATAGCAGATATTAATGTTGCTTCAAAGAGTCAACAGAAAGAAGGAAGCCTGTCTCTGCAGGAAGCATTTCTGAGTCCTGTCTTAAGTGATGGGTTCTTACTCATTACTCAGTTCTCAGAATGTGACCTGGGGAAAAACTCCACTGAGGTGTCACTTTAAAAGAATAAACCGTCAAATGCTGGTTCACTGGGCACTGAAAAGGATGAAGGTTCAAACTCAAACCGACCAAACCCACACAGCGGCGCCAGCACGAACGCGGTACACGGTAGAGAAAGATGGTCTTGCTCCGGCTCCTGCGGCCTGCAGGGCTTTCCCCACAGCCTTCACGGAGCAGCCCTCGTCCATCCCCACCTCTCCCTCCTCGAGTTCACAGGATTGTAGTGGTGCACCGAGAGCCAGCAGGACATCCTCGCGTGAGACCCGAGAGTGGGCGCGGCGTCCACAGCTCCTGCACTCAGCCCTCCCATAGAGTCTTCCTCTTTGTTGCAGTCTCTATCCCCACCGGCCTTTCTGGCCTCACAAGCCCTTTACGCACACCAGCTTCAGGGGAACTGACTGACAGCTTTATCACATCCCGCACTTTCCAACCCCTGTGCCTTTGCTCAGGCGGGTCTCTCCTCAGTGCTTCATGGCTTCAAGGCTCAGCCTTTACAGGGCTTTGTCTCCTTCACAAAGGCCTCCTGGATCCCTCTCCTTCTTTAAATTCCCGAAGGACAGGATCCGATCCGTATGTTTCAGGGAGTTACAGCTGAGTGCGTATCTTATCTGTCCTATAGGGCTATGAAGGCAGAAAAGGCTTTACCACTCTGCTCCACTGGGTCTATAATGAGATAACTGGTCATCCAGAACAGAAGGGGGGATGGGGGGAGGGAGGGAAGGAGGAAGGGGGGAAGGTTGATTCCTGATCATCCTGCCTCTACCCATTAGCCTGCATATTTGACGTGTCAAGAGTAGAGTGACTAAGCTTTTTTTTTTTTTTTTTCCGGTGAAGCCTTTATTTTTGAGTGTATATTTCAACAGAGATAATTCTACTACAGCATTATGTTAAATTTGTCTCCTGAAGCAACTTGTTAGTCATCAAGACTCCAAGTCTGTGCTGAGCGCTACCCATTGACAAAGCGTAATCAGATGAACAAACCCTGATCTCATTAACTAGTATCTCACAGGGTATGGGTCTTGACATCAAAGATCACCCAGAGTGCTTGCCCCAAAAGCCAATTCCTAAGCCCAAGCCAGACTAGAGCATCAGGACCTTTAGTGGGTAGAGCCCAGGAACCTGAAGAGCTGAGCTCCACCTGTGCCTCTTCCCCAGCAACGCCTATAAACCTCCACTACACCTGAGCTGCCACTCCCCTACACCCTGCCCGCCTGTAATGAAGCTTCTGTGGAAAAACATTAGACCTGAAGATTCCTCCTTAAACTAGCTGATGGCCTCGGGCAAGTTGTTTCCTCCTCCACGGAACAGCTAATGGTGCCTGGAGTGACTGATAGGCGGCTGCAAAAGTACAAAGCCTGGGGTAGAACAGATGCTTTTTCTTAAATGACCCAGCCTAAACAGAGTAGGTCTGTGAAGCTGGATGGAAAAATATGTTACGTATTTATTTTTACTACACTTTAACTGAAATTTAACATTTCCTTCAATTATGAATGTAGGCAACAAACCATAAGAGTATTAGCAGTACCTGTATCTTAACACCAATAGAAATTACAGATATTTTCCCATTTTTCTTTCTTAATAAAGAAGTATGTATCTCCATATCGTAAAAAAAATTTTTAATATTCTGATCACTGTTTCAATATAACTGGTTCTTTATAAACTTATATATTTAAAAACAAGCTGATGGATGGATAGATGGAAAAATACGATAAAGCAAGCATGGTAAAATGTTAATGGAAGAAGCCAGGTGTTCAGTGTAAAATTCAATTTTTCTGTATGTTTGAAGATGTTCATAATAAAATGGTGGGAAATTATCTGAGAAGGCGTCCCTAGGCTTCAGCAGATCGACAAACGGGTCTATGGCAAACAAACAAGTTAGGAACCCCTGACCTAGAGGTACTAGTGTCCTTAACTTGCTACTCTACCCGTGAGTTCTTCACCTAGGAGGCAAAGGACCCCAAGCCCCAGTGTAGAATCCAGGAGTTAGGCTGGTAGCCTTTCCTAGACTAGGAAATCAAAAGGTTTGCAGAACCAAAGTGGGCCAGTGGGGTTTTCTCCCACCCCAGCAGTCCAACGTTAATCTCAGACCTCACAGCTCTCAAGAGAGGAAAAAATTCCTGACCACATTCATCTTTGCTCAAAATTACACCTGCTCCAATACAGAAGTGGCAAAATACTATAAACAACTTAAATGTTCATCAATAATGGTGTAGTTAAATAAATTATGGTACCTCCCAAAACAGATACACAGGACAACAAACCATCCATTAAAAAGAATAAAATAGATTTCCAGTTCATATAAAATGATCTCCAAGATAGATTAGTAAATGAAAAAAAGCAAAATACAGAAGAGAGTATACATTATATACTACGATTTGCAATTTTAAAGGATGTTTTTATATGCATAAACTCTCTCTTGAAGAATGCACACAAAAAAGAAACTGGTAATCCTGGTTTTCTCAGAGGAAAAAAAAAATGGACAACTGGGGGCCTGGGGCATGAGGGAGACTGATTTTTGCATTGTTTGAATTCTGTTATCATGAGTATGAACCATTACCACGTGAAGAGAATAAATAAATTCACTGTTCCTGAAAAAAATAAAAAGAAAGAAAGAAAAAATTACCCCAGGGTAGGACACTAGTCAAACCCAGGAAACAAGGCCAAGAGCTCGAGAACATCTGTCAGTGCTCTGGGCAGGGCTAGCCCAGGCCCACTTCCCAGACCCTGGAGAGAAGATGCCTCCCCAGAGAGCACACCTTCAATCCCCCGACCACTCAGGACTGCAGCTGGTTATAGGTCCTAGGAGTTGACCAACCAGACCCAGAATCCAATCCTGGGGCAGAGGGAGGGGGAGCAGAGCTGCCAGCTGCCTCTCCTGGAGGCTGGCACCCTGGTCCTGTCTTCCCTGTGATACTTAGGAAGAGTTCCTCATTTAGACAGACCACCAGCAATACTACTGCTTCCTAATGCCCAGCAGCAAATCTGCAAGACTCAGTTCCCCCGCTTCTGGAGAGCACATTGCTCTCTAAGTCAAATCACCCTTACTTGCAGGATACAAAATTAATGCACAGAAATCTCTTGCATTCCTATTCACTAATGATGAAAAATCTGAAAGAGAAACTAAGGAAACACTCCCATTTACCACTGCAACAAAAAGAATAAAATACCTAGGAATAAACCTACCTAGGGAGACAAAAGACCTGTATGCAGAAAACTATAAGACACTGATGAAAGAAATTAAAGAAGATACCAACAGATGGAGAGATATACCATGTTCTTGGATTGGAAGAATCAATATTGTGAAAATGACTATACTACCCAAAGCAATCTACAGATTCAATGCAATCCCTATCAAATTACCAATGGCACTTTTTACGGAACTAGAACAAAAAATCTTAAAATTTGGATGGAGACACAAAAGACCCCGAATAGGGCTTCCCTGGTGGCACAGTGGTTGAGAATCTGCCTGCCAATGCAGGGGACACAGGTTCGAGCCCTGGTCTGGGAAGATCCCACATGCCGCAGAGCAACTGGGCCCGTGAGCCACAATTACTGAGCCTGCGCGTCTGGAGCCTGTGCTCCGCAACAAGAGAGGCCGTGATAGTGAGAGGCCCGCGCACCGCGATGAAGAGTGGCCCCCGCTTGCCACAACTAGAGAAAGCCCTCGCACAGAAACAAAGACCCAACACAGCCATAAATAAATAACTTAAAAAAAAAAAAAAAAAAAAAGACCCCGAATAGCCAAAGCAGTCTTGAGGGAAAGAAACCGAGCTGGAGGAATCAGACTCCCTGACTTCAGACTATACTATAAAGCTACTGTAATCAAGACAATATGGCACTGGCACAAAAACAGAAACATAGATCAATGGAACAAGATAGAAAGCCCAGAGATAAACCCACGTACCTATGGTCAACTAATCTATGACAAAGGAGGCAAGGATATACAATGGAGAAAAGACAGTCTCTTCAATAAGTGGTGCTGGGAAAACTGGACAGCTACATGTAAAAGAATGAAATTAGAACACTCCCTAACACCATACACAAAAATAAACTCAAAATGGATTAGAGACCTAAATGTAAGACCGGACACTATAAAACTCTTAGAGGAAAACATAGGAAGAACACTCTTTGATGTAAATCACAGCAAGATCTTTTTTGATCCACCTCCTAGAGTAATGGAAATAAAAACAAAAATAAACAAATGGGACCTAATGAAACTTCAAAGCTTTTGCACAGCAAAGGAAACTACAAACAAGACGAAAAGACAACCCTCAGAATGGGAGAAAATATTTGCAAATGAATCAACGGACAAAGGATTAATCTCCAAAATATATAAACAGCTCATGCAGCTCAATATTAAAAAAACAAACAACCCAATCCAAAAATGGGCAGAAGACCTAAATAGACATTTCTCCAAAGAAGACATACAGATGGCCAAGAAGCACATGAAAAGCTGCTCAACATCACTAATTATTAGAGAAATGCAAATCAAAACTACAATGAGGTATCACCTCACACCAGTTAGAATAGGCATCATCAGAAAATCTACAAACAACAAATGCTGGAGAGGGTGTAGAGAAAAGGGAACCCTTTTGCACTGTTGGTGGGAATGTAAATTGATACAGCCACTATGGAGAACAGTATGGAGGGTCCTTAAAAAACTAAAAATAGAATTACCATATGATCCAGCAATCCCACCACTGGGCATATACCCAGAGAAAACCATAATTCAAAAAGACACACCTACCCCAGTGTTCACTGCAGCACTATTTACAATAGCCAGGTCACAGAAGCAACCTAAATGCCCATCGACAGATGAATGGATAAAGAAGATGTGGTACATATATACAATGGAATATTACTCAGCCATAAAAAGGAACGAAATTGGGTCATTTGTTGAGATGTGGATGGATCTAGAGACTGTCATACCGAGTGATGTAAGTCAGAAAGAGAAAAATAAATATCGTATATTAACGCATATATGTGGAACCTAGAAAAATGGTACAGATGAACCGGTTTGCAGGGCAGAAATTGAGACACAGATGTAGAGAACAAACGGATGGACACCAACGGGGGAAAGCAGTGGGGGGTGGGGGTGGGGGTGTGATGAATTGGGAGATTGGGATTGACATGTATACACTGATGTGTATAAAACTGATGACTAATAAGAACCTGCTGTATAAAAAAAAAATAAAATTAAATTTAAAATTTAAAAAAAATTTGAAGAAAATGTTGATAGATTCACATAAGTGAATATATCTATAATAGATTCAAATGAAAAATAAAAGAAAACTGCAATGCATGGAAATATTATTTTAGGAAAGATTTATATAGCTATGACAGTAAGCCTTCCTATTCAGGAACTTGGTGTGGCCTGCCATATGTGCAGATCTTATTTTGTGTCCTTCAGTAAGATTTCACATTTCTTTTATTTAGGTTCTTTAACATTTTGTTAAGTTTAAAATAGTGTGTATTATAAGCGGTATATTTTCCCCTGTCCATTTCTAACTGGCTACTACTCATATTAAAAACAAAAACAATAAGAAAAACATAAACAAAACCCAACTTATCAGTTTGTGTCTTATGTAACTTTATAACTTCTTATAAATTCTTATACCACTTTATAAATTCTCTTTTTAATTCTAGTAATCTTTTACTAGATTCTCATGGGTTTTTGAGACCTCTACAATTACAGACAAATTATGCTTTTCTAATATTACAAAATTATTTCATACCCTTATCTATTTCATCAGACTGGATCTCGACAAACAATGAATCACATTATTAAGAGTCAGTATCTCCTGTGCCTGATTTTAAGGAAACAGCCTCAGAAATTTGCCATTTAGCATGATATTTGCTAAAAATTTTTGGTAAATGTCTTTATCATTATGCAATAACTTCCTTCCCTTCCTAACCTACTTAGAAGTTTTATTAGGAAAAGTTGCTAAGTGTTATCAGATCCCTTCGTAGCATTTTTCATATAACCTAATTGTTTTTCTCCTTTAATTTGCTGTTGTAAAAAATTCAAGTTTTGTTTTAATTCAGACTTCATCTTTAATACTTGACAATGAGACTGCCCTAAGACCAGAAAGTGCCAGATGCCATCCAGGAGCGACTGGAAGGACACTACATAATGCCTCTCTTTGTCCTGATTAATGTTTTGGACACTGAATTCTGCTTTTTCAAATATGAAAATTGCCACCCCTCCTTCATTTTTGTTTGCATTTTCCCAATATCTTTGTCTATTTATTTTTCAAATTGCTTGTTATCTTGTTTTACAAGTGTTTCTTCAAATAATACACATTTGAATCTGACTTTTCAGCCCATCTGACAGTCTCTGTCTCCTGAGTTCATTCACGCTTAGGGAAGTAATTAATGTATTTGGTTTTATTCCTTCCATCTTAAATACAATCTCACTTTCCTTCTTCTTACTTTTGTTGCTGAATTAGCCATTTTTCGTCCCTGTCATTTTTTCCTGTTCCTTTTTCCTCCCTGTCATTCCTCTGTTTGCCTTTCTTTCCAGTCAATTTTGAAGTCCTACTGTGCTTTAAAGATCAGCTCATGCCTACATATTCCTGAGTCATCTTCAAATATATATATTCTATCAAAAGAAAATAATAATGTTATACAATATGTGGGGGCTTCCCTAGTGGCGCAGTGGTTAAGAATCTGCCTGCAAATGCAGGGGACACGGGTTCGAGCCCTGGTCCGGGAAGATCCCACATGCCGGGGAGCAACTAAGCCCGTGCGCCACAACTACTGAGCCTGCGCTCTAGAGCCCACGTGCCACAACTACTGAAGCTCACGCTCCTAGAGCCCGTGCTCGGCAACAAGAGAAGCCACCGCAATGAGAGTCCCGCACACCACAACGAAGAGTAGCCCCCGCTCGCCACAACTAGAGAAAGCCCATGCACAGCAACGAAGACCCAATGCAGCCAAAATTAAATTAATTAATTTAAAAAAATGTTATACAACATGTATTTTTATACTATATGTATTTTTAACACACGTGCACCAAGCATCTATAGCTGCTCACACCTCCCTCAACCCCAAACAGGATAGAAGCTTTAGTTCTAGGTTACTGTTAAGTTTTTCTTTAAAGGATGACTCTTCTATTTCAAAAGTCCCTACTTAGCATTTATATGACAAAGTCCTAGTCACATTATTATTATCTATTTAACTTTAATAATACATATATTGCAAGGTTCGTTGCTCCCATTATTCCTCTCCTTTTTGTCTTTCCCTATCTTGGGATTTCTGTTCTGAACCAACTGTCATTTGATAGAGTATTTCCCCAAGTGTTGTCCTCAGATAAGTACATGGACAGAATACTTTTTAAACGCCTGCACTTCTGAAAATGTTTATTTTGCCCTGACGAATGGTATCTTTTCCTGGTTGTTAATTTTGGGGCCTTAGTCTTCTTCCCTCAGGATTCTACAAATGTGGCTCCAGGAATTTAACTGCTAGTGTTGCTGATAAAAAAAGTCTGAAGCTAATTGATTCTCTTTCCATTGCAAATAAATAATCTGTTCTTTGGGTCTCAAAACTTTAAGATTCGTCCTTATCCTTGGACTTCAGGAATTTCACCAACATGTGTCTACACATATATTCTTATGTTAATCCTGCCTGGGAGTCAGAAAGACAATTACTTCTCTACTTATTTCTTTTCTACCTCCAGACTCCTTTATTTCATGTTATGACTTCTGGATCTGTCTTTTGAATTTATCTCTAGATAATTCTATTCTACATTGTCGGGTATATCTTGAGCTTCCAGATGTGACTCAAGAAGTATCATAATCATAATCTTTACCTATTTAATTTTTTAATCAAAAATTAAATTTGTTGTATATGAAAGCTGTTAAGAGTAAATCCTAAGTGTTCTCATCACAAGAAAAAATTTTTTTTTCTATTTCTTTAATTTTGTATCTACAGGAGATAATGGATGTTCACTAAATTTACTGTGGTCATCACTTCATGATGCATGTAAGTCAAGTCATTATGTTGTACACCTTAAACTTACACAGTGCTGGATGCCAGTTATATCTCAGTAAAACTGGAAGAAAAAAATTAAATTTGTTCTGATTGCAAAAAAAAAAAAAATCATTCCATTTCATGGGAAAATACACGGTCTTGCCGATATTAAAAAAAAAAAAAAAGGAAAGTAAAGCTACAATTATATACCCATTAAGCAAACAAAGTAAAAACAGAGATCCCAGGCTCGTTCATGCTGCTGATAACCACGTAATGTGGTTCAATCTTTCTGGAAAGCTATTTGGCATTGAAGGGCAATTACCAAAATGTGTTTAAGTCCACTTCTGGAAAAAGCTTTACAAAGTGTAATGACCTACACAAATTTAAGTTACTGATTTCCCCAAACACACATTAACCCAAGGTGTTGCCTTTCCCTATCCCCCCAAACCTGCATTCAGCAGCAGCATTTTGTCTCTGACACTGCTCCTTGAAAATGGTCATAAATTATCACAAATGGTAGAAGTTATGATCCTGTTTATGTAAAACACACACAAAACAAAACCCAAAAACCCAGGTACTTGTATATGTACATATGTGACTATTTACAAAAGCACCAAATATGGTCTGGAAGGATACATGCTAAGCCAGCTGACCTCAGCTTCTAAGGAGGGGCACAGGATGGGGCAAGGTTGTGACTAAAGCACATTTTCACTTTTCACTCTGATCTCACTCTGAGAGTGTATCTACGTATTACTTACATACTTTTCAAAACGTCCTTCCACTAATCAAAATAAAGTCAACTGGAGTTGGGAATTGTCTATTTAGGTGCATCCAGCTACCTCCTGAACTCTTGATATTTGAACAACTGCCCTTCCTGAAGTGATTAAGAGTCCCTTGATTCCATTTACTAGAGCTGTTCTTAAAGTAATGGTAAAATTCTGGCACTATTGCAAGGTTATAATTAGGGCTAGGAGACCCCAAAATACCTACAGCCTGATCTTAACCAAATATCCCTCCTTGTATGGATATTACAGAAAATGTGCACAGACTAATATACTAGTACAGATAATTTTAGACTGCTGGGCTTGGCTGAATGGAATGCTCCTTTCTCAATGTCTAATTAGGCCTAAATAGTTTGACCAATTTAGATATTCACATCTGCTTATTTCATCCCTCCAACAATCAAATTCAAAGTTCAGATGTTATCATGAGAGAGAAAGGTTATTTGAATCAGCACTCACTAGCCTGTAGCAGGGGAGATGAAAACAAGAGAAACCACAGGGGCACTTTCCCCCATGCTAGTGTGCAGCTGGCCCCATCTTAGTCCTTTTCTGGCCGGGACACTGGCCCTGTGACATGACCCACTGTCCTTGGATCTATGCAAGCTTTGGCATGTCCTGTTCCCAGGCAGAGGAGGGTGAACAGGAAATGGGAAAGGTCTGGCACTAGACGGGCATCTTTTAGAAGGAAGACAAGGCTTTGGCCCAAGCCACAGCACATGAATTTATACAGTGTAACCATGTCTCCATTTAAGTCTCTTCCTCCTCACAGACTGGTCCCTTACGAAGCCTCCTGACTACAATGACATTGGTCTAACCCAATCAGATCAGCCCAGCTCAGTCAGTCAATAGCTTACAGATGGTCAATATAAGTCTTGGCTGTTACAATCGAAGTGGGATCTTATTTGCTATAAAAAAAAGTATAAAAGCAGGGACTAAAAGTCACCTATAATAATGAAAACTTGGACACAACTCCTGAGCCCACCAACAGGGAAACACCTAAGCAAACTTACTTCTTTCTTTTCCTTCAAAGGCACACCTCAGAGATATTGCAAGTTCGTTTCCAGACCACCACAATGAAGCAAATATCATGATAAAGCAAGTCATACAAATCTTTGGTTTCCCAGTACATATAAAAGTTATGTTTACACTATACTGTAGTCTATTAAGTGTGTCATAGCATTATGTCTAACAGAACAATGTACATACCTTAATTTAAAAATAAAAAACAAAAAAATTACAATAGTAACATCAAAGATCACAGATCACCATAACAAATGTAATAAAAGTTTGAAATATTTCAGAAATTACCAAAAACGTGACAGAGACACGAAGTGAGCAAATGCTGTTGGAAAAATGGTGCTGACAGACTTGTTCAACACAGGGCTGCCACCAACCATCAGTTTGTAAAAAATGCAGTACCTGCAAAACCCAATAAAGGAAAGTGCAATAAAACAACATGTGTCTGTAAATAAGATACATTAATAAATGTAGCAGCACTGAAAAACAGAGAATGGTATAATAAAGGGACCAACATATAAAGGAATTCCTGAAACAAATAAAGCAGACGGATTCTGATCAACAGAAAAGCTGATCATGCCAGACAGGCAAGATAAAGGGCTCCATGAGAAGTGGACGGGACCCCAACCAAGCCCCAGTGACCGCCCAGAGGCAGAGTGGCAGGGAGTGGGACCGAGGGCAGGCTGTGAGGCAGGCAGAGGGCATGCAAAGCTCCCATGAAAGTCAGGCCCAGGGATAACTGCTCAGAGCCCCACAAGTTCCAGCCAAAGACGTAAGGATGAGAAAAAGTATATCAGAAAGACTCCAAATTACCATTATGTGCAGATAGGATTTTGAAATCAACAGAAAAGCTATTAAAAAACCGAGTCCAGTAAGATGGCAGATAAGATAAATATTCAAAACAACCAATACAAACTCTATATAATCAGGGGGAAAAAAGGTATTTTTCAGAGTAGCAGTAAAAAATATAAAAATGTAAATGCAAAATATAATACAGCTGGAAATTAAAATCTTTGTAAATTAAGACCTCTCTGAAGAAAATTACAAATCTTGTTGCAGGGTGTTTTAAAAAATCTCAGCAAGTGGAGAAATGCCATACTTCTTTTTTTTCCTTTTTCTTTTTTTGATGGCTAAGAAGTGGGTTTATTTAGAGAGAAACACACTCCCCAGACAGAGTGGGGGCCGTCTCAGAAGGCAGGAGGCCAGAAATGTCATATTTCTAAGTAAGAAGATAATACTATAAAGATAATGATTCTCCCCAACTTAATCTGTACATTTAAATTAAAACCCCAAAAGGTTTCTTTTGGGATTCTGAAAAACTGATACTATGAATTACCTGAAAAAACACAATCAATAATTAAAAAAAAAATAAGAATGAAAATGACCTATCAGATAATCAAAATTTACTGCAAGGTTAAAAAGAAGGCTGATATCAAAAACAGAACACCATTTCCACACTGATCAGATTAGCAAAACAGTTAAAATTTGATGATGCCCAGTGGTGGCAAGGGCACAGAGTGGCACTTACATATATTCTAAGTGGGACTGCAAACTGGTAAACTTTTTTGGAGGTCAAGTCACATCATATGTTGAAATATTTTATGTTTTAAAAAATTTTTAATTTAATTTAATTTATTTTTGTTTCTAGAAGCTGCACCACGCGGCACGTGGGATCTTAGTTCCCTGACCAGGGATCAAACCTAAGCTCCCTGCACTGGAAGCGCAGAGTCTTAACGACTGGACCACCAGGGACGTCCCATGTATCGAAATTTTAAATGCACATAACCTTTGAGTCAGTAATTGTGCTGAGAACTTACCCATCACTATACTTGAAAAGTGTGCCAGGATACCTGTTTAAAGATGTTCATCGCACCTTTTCTTTGTAATAAAAAAAGAAATGGAAATAACCTAAATACCCACCTGTGGGGACTTCACAAGTAAACTCCGACACATCCACATATAACATAGTATATTATGGAGCTGTTAAAAAGAACAGGGTAGATCTGCAGGTGCTGCTAGTGAAAGACTTTTCTAAGGTCTATGAGATGAAACAGCAAGGGGTGGAACACTGCAAACAATTCAATCTCACTGAAAACGTTTATACTGGTATGCATAGGAATATTTTGAAGGAATATCTGAAAAACCATTAACAGTGGTTGCTTTTGGAAAGAGACATTAGAGGTGGGAGAGGAGAGGGAGACTGCCTTTTCATTTTTTAGATCCCTTTCTGCTGTTTTGAACTTTTTATTTGCATAATGCTAAAAACTGTGGTTCCTTCCATTGTGGTACTGGCACAGGAACAAACAGATCAATGAAACAAAACTAGATTTCCACTAGTGTGTGTGTGTGTGTGTGTGTGTGTGTATACACACTAGTATATATATTCTAATATATATTTGAATAAATGATAAACTGTTATTCATCTGGAAATAATAATATAGTTAGACTTTAGGTCATCAAGAAAACAGAAACTGGGATTTCCCAGGTGGCACAGTGGTTAAGAATCCGCCTGCCAACGCAGGGGACATGGGTTTAAGCCCTGGTCCAGGAAGATCCCAGATGCTGCGGAGCAACTAAGCCCGTGCACCACAACTACTGAGCCTGCGCTCTAGAGCCCGCGAGCCATAACTACTGAGCCGACATGCCACAACTGCTGAGGCCCGTGTGCCTAGAGCCCGGGCTCTGCAATAAGAGAGGCCACTGCAATGAGAGGCCCGTGCACCGCAACTAGGATCAGCCCGCGCTCGCCACAACTAGACAAAGCCTGCGCACAGCAACGAAGACCCAACGCAGCCAAAAAAAATAAAGAAAGAAAATAAAATAAAAAAGAAAATCAGTTATGCATCCGGGGAAAAAAAAACAACTCAGGTTAAATTCCCTAATTCACACCTTATACCCACATAAATTTTAGAAAAAAATCAAAATTTAGAAGAAATAACAATGAAAGCACCTGAATTAGATAAAGAAGACCAAGGGATCAGAGGGATTACTTTCTACATTATATACGTCTGCACTGTTTAATTGTTTGCAATGACTTTTATTACCCAGGAAAACAAAGACTGTCCCACTGCAGGTTTGGGAGTGGGGAGATACGGTCAAGTTTTAACAGCATGGAGCATACAAATAAAATAAAATCAGATACGAAGAGCGAAGCCAGCCTGTAAGTAGGCCCTAATCTTGATTCCACCTCCTCCTGCGGATGAGCGAGCGCTCTCTCACTGAGGCACGATGGTCCCCTGAGCAACTCACTCAGCAGGAAGCCAGGCGACGATCGGCACAGGATGTTAAGTAGACACTACAAAACAAAGTCCTGGCCTTCTCCTCTCCCCCCTTGTTCCTGTTTTGGTGACCTCCGTTTTTCCACTTTTTACATTTGTCCTGGGGGTGCTTTTTTGTGGCCTCATTTGAAATAATAGGCCACATCTTAGGATCTGAAAGTGCCAAACTAGGAGCTGCTTTCGACCACTGTCCCCCAAGCTATACTTCGTGGAACACTATTTTGGAAGATGTTAACAGAAACAGCAGGAAAAAAGCTCTCTTAGGCAAATAAGGCTGGGAAATGCTGTATAACTGCATAACCTCCTCTTGCGGGGGCGGGGGGGGGAATCACAAAGTATATTATATTTGCATATTAAAGGCACATCTGTAAAGAAAACAGTTTTATTTAATACCAAATGTCTCCCAAGTTTCATTTTTGCACAATGCACAGACACTTTGGGGACAATGTATGGTTAAAAAACAACATTCCACAAAACAATGTGCTAGATTCTGCTCTCGATCATCCTAAAGGAAAAGTAATCCACAGGACACCAAGTCTCTAGAAGTCTCCAGGACTGGTTGGTACTCTCTCCCAATGGATGAGGAAGCTGGTCTAATTTTCTTCTTCCAGTAGATTCTCTGATTTCAGCTGGGCCTTCCTTATTCTCTCCAAGTTCAGTTGTTGGTATTTTCTTTTAAAAAAGCCACACTAAAACAAAGGGAGGGAAGCCCAATTACAGGCCTAACCTAACCATCTGTTTTAGAAAACCATCTACCTGGTTGTTGCCAAAATAGCCCCCATGCTCCTCTGCTTCCTCTGAATCTCTCCTGATAATCCAATCCTTCAAGACCCATCTTAAATACTGCCTTTCCACAAGCCTTTCCTGTGCTCAGTCCCCAGTCAGAAGTGATTTTCCACTTTCCTCTGAACCCCCAGAGCACTTTAACATTTTTAACTTAACTAATTCTGCAAAGTACTACAGTTTCAGCTGTACTGGGTCATATATCTATGTAAAAGTACTCAGCCTACTGGGCTGAGGGTAGAAAGAGATCAAGTACAGCCTCCTACACATCAAGAAACTCACAACCTAGTGAGAAGAGAAATAACTGGAATATAGTGTGACGACTACCCCTTGGAAGGGTTTCTAGAGGGGAGCTCAAAGGAAAAGCATAAAGCTCAGCTCAGAGGACTCAGGAATCTCTGGGCTGAGTTTTAAGGGAAGAGTGAGAGCAAGTCAAAAAGAAGGAAAGGGCTTACGGGTGTAGAGAGCCTAACTGCTAACACAGAGACACGAACCTATTTAGTTCAGTGTGTTGAGAAAAAAGCAAGACTTAAGGGTGGAGAAAGTAGAGGCCAGAGTGGAAGGTCTTGAATAGCAGTGAAAGAGTCTCAACATCAAAACAGGGGAAGGAAAGGAAAGGACTTAAATAGGGGAACGACAATCAGGTTTGTTTTAGGAAAACATCTCTGTACTCCAATTCTTCAATTAGATCTTTATCTTCTTCAGACAGAAACTGTCTTACTCATTTGCCTCAACAGGCGCGTAGTTGAAGGAAGAGGGGAAGGTGGTCACGAGGCCAGGGAAGCTGCTCTAGGTCAGGGGCTGGCTGTCCTAAGGAGGACTGTGCCCAACACCAGAACCTTTATGAACATGAGTGGAACCGACCTTGACTAGGATGACTATAATCACGATCAAAACCAGAAGGCCACCAACACTGCTTTTAATAATGAGAGACAGAGAATACGCCTCCTCATCTTTCAGGAAGATGACAGTGATCTGGAACAAAACAAAGAGATCATCCAATAAGTCAGGTAAGGCAAAATGAGAAAAAAATTTCACGTTATTTTAAGGAGCAAAACGTGAGAACTTGGCAACATACAGTGTATTGATCAAAACTGATGACAGGGGACTTCCCTGGTGGTGCAGTGGTTAAGAATCCGCCTGCCAATGCAGGGGACACAGGTTCAAGCCCTGGTCCAGGAAGATCCCACATGCCGCGGAGCAACTAAGCCCATGCGCCACAACTACTGAGCCCACATGCCACAACTACTGAAGCCTGCGCGCCTAGAGCCTGTGCTCTGCAACAAGAGAAGCCACCGCAATGAGAAGCCCGTGCAATGCAACGAAGAGTAGCCCCCGCTCGCCGCAACTAGAGAAAGCCCACACGCAGCAACGAAGACCCAACGCAGCCAAAAGTAAATTAAATAAATAAATAAATAAATAAATAAATAAAAATACTGATGGAATTTTAAAAAAAGTGTACACACCAATGGTTTTTAGTATATATACATTAAAAAAACTGATGACAGTAAAGCAAAAAGCTAAACATTTCCTGATGCAGCATCTAAAATTATCTGATGAGATTTCTGGTTTCTGCTTCCACATGTAAGGAGCTTGGAAGTCACCACTCCATGCTAACAAGTAAAAAGCTGAACAAACTGAAAAATCAACAATTTTTGGATCCCTAAGACAGCAGAGGCCACAAGGCAAATTGCTGCCCCCAAGAGCGGAGGGAGAGACAGAGAGACTGACACAGAGAGCAGAGGCTCACCAGCACCAGGGAAGGAAAACCTGAACTGCAACTGATGGGCTGCTGGAAGCGCAGTGCTGACAACCCTGGGGCTTACAAACTCCAGGAAACCCAGTCGCGGGGCTGAGGTTTTCTCCAGGAGCTTGACCAGGTTCCCACAGTAAATACTGGAGAAAAAACCCTTCATGCTTCCAGCAGGGGGAGGGGAAGAGGAACCATTCTGAAATAAGCCAGAGAACTCTCATCTTAACAAGGCCTGTCCTCAGGGGAAACTAGTTAACTAGCCTAACCTGCTGGGTAATATCAGAGCCTAACTGTCCTGGGGGAAGGGAAGTACCCAACTCAAGCCCACTCTAGCCATCCTGTCCCACCTAATGGGGTTGAAAAAGACTGAGAAACAGGGGTGAAGTTCGCAGTCCAGAGGCACAGGCTCATTAAAAGACTGAGGCCTAATCACAGAACGACAGCACACTGCCTCTCCCCAACACCTCACCACATTCATGAAGGTCCGTCTACAGCAGTTCCTTTTACCTGGTACAGCGTGTCCAGCTACCAAGAGAAAATTACCAGGCATACCAAAAAGCAAAAAAACACAACTTGAAGAGACAGAGCAAGCATCAGAACCAGACACGGCGAGAATGTTGGAATTATCAGACCAGGAATTTAAAACAACCATGATGAATATGCTAAGGGCTCTAATGGTTAGAGCAGTCAGCACGCATGAACAAAGAAAAAGAGCAGACAGGCAATGTAAGTGGACAGATGGAAATCCTAAGAAAGAACCAAAAAGAAACGTTAGAGATGAAAACCCGCTGTAACAGGAAATGAAGAATGCCTATGATGCGCTCATTAGTAGACTGGACATGGCTGAGGAGAGAATCTCTGAGCTAGAGATAGCAACAGAATCCTCGAAAAGCAAAGAAAACAAACACTAAAAACAAAACGAAAGAAAAAAAAAACCAGAGCACAGGAAAATTATCTGATGACCAAAATACTTTATACAAACTATTTTGCTCTCTTATCTAGGAGAGTTAAGTCTGCCAGGAGACTGTGACCTTCTGTTTGAGAGAGAGAGAGAGATTCTATATTAAGGAGTCTCTGACAGTTCAATAGAGGGTCCCAACAAATTAAGATCTCTAGGTTTTAAAGAACACTGAAAGACGGAAAATCAAGATTCTACATCCAGGTATGCCCCAAGCTCACCATCTTCAAAATGATTTCTAAGTCCCTTCCAACTCTGTTCTGACAACTCTTTTTGATCTTCCCTAATGACTGATAGGACATTTTCTGACATGAAATACATGACAAAGATAAGGGTCTGCTCTTCACCAGACTAACGTCAGTGACACAGTAATAAATGCAAAATGGCATCCACGTGTACTATTGAAAAGCCCTTCCATTAGAAGTCATCCCAGCATTACTGTCCAGAGGCCCTCTCCATCCCAGGGCTCAAGTGGAAAACCCAAGGGATGTGCTTCCCAAGTGAGACCCAGACATGGCCCTCCCAAGTTGTGCCCAGCACACAGACCATGGCCAGAAGGCCATCAAGACATCTCTGCCTGCCCAAAACACTGAATTCCCTTCATCCAAGTGTTCAAGCACCAAGGTTAGGGATGCTTTGGAGAGAATTTCTGTATGGGATGGAAGGCTGGACAAATTTACCTTTGAGGCCTCTTCCAATTAAGTCATAAACACTTCCAAGGGTTGACCCTCCAGGCACTGTTTAACTCATACAAGCTGAACTTAAGTTCTGGGCCTTGGGAATAGCGAGGGAGCAACTCAACAGAGAAGAAGAACAGGAAGAGAGCTGGTTTTTTCCTTCATGGAAGAGTAAAGTGGGGGGCAGCGGGGAGTATGGGGAGAAGACTTGAGAACCTGAGGTTTAAGAAAGTAATGAAAGGAAGTCCCAAGATGACAGTAATGTAACATGTCAGGTTTGAGTAGAAGTACTCCTATTTCTCAAAGCCTCTTCCCTTTTTCCTCTTCCCAAACCACAGGTTCTTAAAGTGCCCTAAAGGTGTCCTGGTAGAGGTGAAGGGAGAAGCAGGACACAGAATACCCCTGTTTGTAGCAAACACTCTTGGTGGCCCACCCAACAGCCATTCTCTCCTTTCCTAGTTTGTTCAGAAGTCATGACTGGTCTAAGCTGATCATGACAAAGTCATCCCGCTTTGCCAGTGACTGACATGAGATCTAGTTCTCACTAATAAGTTATAAGGAGATTATCTGCTGGGAGTTTTTAGGAAAATTGTCCTCCTTGAAAAGGGAAGGCTGGAATTCCCTGGCAGTCCAATGGCTAGGACGCTGCGCTTCCACTGCAGTGGGCATGGGTTCAATCCCTGGTTGGGGAACTAAGATCCCACATGCCACACATAGTACAGCCAAAAAAAAAAAAAGAAAAAAAGAAAGAAAGAAAAGGGAAGACAAATGAGGAAAAACTCCTTTTGCTACTGACCTCTTGGCTTCCTATTTTGTACACTGCCATGTGAAAATATATCGCTGGGAGAAGTGCAAAGTGGCAACTTTGTGGCAGCCACAAGGGAAGGCGTCCCCAGCACACGGATGGTAGAGCACAAGATTCAAAGGAGCCAGGCCGTTGACACTGGTCTGCCTCCCTCACTGGATAAACAACAGAGGCCTTTATGGCACATTAGCACTAGTGTCTTGCAGCTGAAATGTAAATACTTTGCTTGGGGTCCTGAATTTTAAAAAAGGAAAATCATCGTGGGGACTCTATGCTATAGAAATAAAAGCATCAGTAAGTAAAAGGGGGGAATTTATACATAAATTATTTAAGAATGTGCATGTAAGAAACTGTTAACAGTAATTCCCTTTGGGAAGAGGGAATCAGGGGTGTGGAAAGGGGGAAGTAAAGGAACCATTATTTTTTGTTTGGGATCTTTGTGTAAGGCTTGGATTTTCTTGCTTTTCTATTTAGTAAAAAAAAATCTGAGCAATGGGATAATGGGGCACTTTTCTTTCTTCCATATCATTTTCTGTATTAGAAATACTTAAAAATAAAAGGAAATGTTTTTCCTAACATGTTTGGAGAACTGCGCCTTTCCCCTCCTCCAGGGAGGAAATCAGAGGACCTAATGTTTAGCGATCCAGCCTCACCCTCTTGACATTCCTTCCAATACTGAATCATGCCTAACTACAGAGCTCACAGATGGACCATCTCTGACGCCGGCAGCACATCTAGGTGAGTGTCAACAAGAATGACAATTCAGGGTGGCACACACAGTATTCGGCCCACAGACCACAAAGGTCAGTCTGACTTGCAGTCGTACTTCTGCAAAACGAATCCAAGGGTTCTAGTACTTAGTCTAAGACTTATAAAAAAATTATGCATTCCTGAGTATTGTAACTGTGCAACATTGTAACTAAACACTGATACCACACACTAAGAAGAGAGTTGTTATATACCCCCTCCCCAAAAATTTCTCACCTAAGAAATTTAAAAAAAAAAACATTTTCAAATCAAAGTATATATAGCTGTTGATTCCAGCCTAGTTATTTCAACTGAGACTTCCTCTGCTTAGGTCTCTTATTCAGTTGCCTCATTTCAGAGACAGAAAAACTGAGGCAGAAGCTGAGTAACTCAAGGTCACGGAGGCAGTTGCTGGCAGAGTCAAGATCAGAGGTGATAAGACTAAAACATGGAAGAGGGCAACAGCCAAGTGTCTGTACGGGGGCGCTAAGGCCAGGCACAGTTTTCCCAGGACATCACCCAGAAAACGAGAAGACAGCCAGGGATTACCTTAGTTCTATGGTTCTCTGCATTGAGCCCCTCATATAGAGATTTGTTGAAAGATATTTCACCAAGGATCTGCAGCTCAGTCACATCTCTTCGTAACTATAAGATGGGGAAGAAAAAAAAACGAAACACATTTTAGACATGGACTTACTGTTCCTTTTTTTTTTTTTTTTTAGTTAACTGTTTAAAAAGTTTTTATTGGAGTATAGTTGATTTAAAACAGACTTACTGTTCTTGGACAGCACTAATCATCTGTCCCTTTAAACGTGTTCCTTCTCCAGTATTCCTCAGCAACCACAAAGTTACCCAAGCAAGAAAACTGCAGTTATACCTCAACTTTTCCCTTATCCTTTACTTCATGCCACACCCTCATTGACCTAGCCACACGCCCCAAGTCAGTTGTTGATGATTCTTTTTTTTTTAGCCTCTCTTGCACCTGTCCCTTTTTCTCCATCCTCATTGCTACTTCTTCAGCTCAGATCTCATCATTCTCACCTGGATCATCACAAGACGTTAAACTAGACTTTAGTCCCTACCTTTTTTTTTTTTTTTTTTTTTTTTTTTGCGAGGGCTTTCTCCAGTTGCGGCAAGTGGGGGCCACTCTTCATCGCGGTGCGCGGGCCTCTCACTATCGCGGCCTCTCTTGTTGCGGAGCACAGGCTCCAGACGCGCAGGCTCAGTAATTGTGGCTCACGGGCCCAGTTGCTCCGCGGCATGTGGGATCCTCCCAGACCAGGGCGCGAACCCGTGTCCCCTGCATTGGCAGGCAGACTCCCAACCACTGCGCCACCAGGGAAGCCCTAGTCCCTACCTTTGAATGAGTCATCAGGGAAGGCCTAAGAGGTAACATGTGAGTTAAATATAAGAAGAAATCACATACATGGAGATCTATGAGAAAAGCAGTGTCATGCAGAAGGAACAGCAAGTACAAAGAACCTGTGGCCAGAACAATATTGGCAAACTGGAGTATAAGAAGCAGGGAAGAGGCGGGTACTAGGAGATTAAGTTGAAGAAGCAAGCAGAGACCAGATCACAGGGTGCCTTGCACACCACTGAAAAAGACAAATTTTAATCTAAGTGTATTCAATCTTTTTTTAAAAGCAGATAAGTGGCACAGTGTCTTCTTTTAAAACATAGCTGTTATATGAAGAACGTTTGTAGAGAGCATGGCAAAAGCAGAGGCAAGAGCAGAGAGAAGGATAGTGCAATAAACCCAGTAAGAGGGGTGGCCTGAACTACAACAGTACCAGTGGAGATGGAGAGAAGTTAATGGATTTAGAATATACTGGGGGGGCAGGGGGTAGACTCACAGAGCTTGCTGCTGGAACAGATATGGGGATGAAAGAAAAGGAATCGCAAGTAATTCCTAGAATTCCTAGTAAGTAACCCGAATAAGTTACCCTAGTTAGTAACCCTGAGTAAGTGGGTAAGCAACAGGTTGGGATAGGAGGTGGATCAAGAGACCTGTTTTGGACATGTTATATTTGGAGATGCTATTATCCTTCTTAGGGTAACAGCAGGAGAATCAAATCTCAAGTACCTGTTCTGATTGACTCAAGGAGACCTCTGCAGCCACGGTTACATTTTCTCTATCCGAGGTGACGTTACAGCTCACTGAATGCCATTCTTCCACATGCTGGAAGAAGGTGTGTGTTAGTTGGCACAATTCCTCTTCGGGTGGAAAAGCCGGGAATTTTAACACTTGGCACACAGAGCACCTCAAGGTCCCGGAATAGAGGGTGTGAGCAGTTTCTGCGCTCACTTGGCTCGAGCAAAGCCGCAACCCCGGCAAACGTGACCCAGTGTAGAGGCTAAGGGGCGCCTTGGGACCGCCCTGCCTGTGCTTTCAGGGGAAACCTCGGAAAAGTAGAATCCGTGCGTCTCACGTCACCCGCTTCAGAACCTCTCCCTCCCTGCCGCCCCGCCCCGCCCCGCCCCGGCCTCTCGGACGACCGCGCTCACCTGAACCAGATCGCTCCCACAAACGCGCTCCGGACTCTGGGTGCACACAGTGTGAGCCTGAAACAAGACCCATTCCCGCGACGCAATGAGAAAGCCAAACCGCCATACTTATCCGCCCTCTCCCACTTCCCGCGAGACCCATCGTGATTTGCGGGCGCGAGGCCGGGCGCTAGGACCCGGCGGGCAGGCGAGCCGGGGCTCGGGTCTGTGTCTCTAAGAAGTCTCGCGGTGTTTGCATTTGAACTGCCTGGCGGGGGTCGGCGATGGCGGCGTCACTCCCGCGACCCGGCAGTCAGCTCTTTCGAACGTATGGGGTAGCCGGCGGCGGGGGACCGCGGCGGCGTCCGGGCCAGGCAGCGGTGCAGTGGTTCCCGCCGCAAGACCGGAAGCGTTTCTTCAGCAGCAGTAGCAGCGACGCCAGCGGCGGCGGCCCCTCGCAGTCTGTCGTCTCCGACGATCCTGACGACCCCGACTTCCGCGGCAGCCCGGTGGGTCAGCGGCGGAGGCGCGCTGGCGGCCGACTCTCCAAGGACCGGCCGAGTCTGATCGCGACCCCGAGACGCCTGAGGCTGCGAGCGCGGTGCCCGCAGAAGTGCAGCACCCCTTGCGGCCCGCTCGGACCGCCGCCCTTCCCCAACGGCCACCCAGGCCTCCTGAGCCCGGACCTCAGTGTGTGCGGCCAGCCCAGGGACGGCGGCGAGCTGGGCACCAGTGCCTCCCTGTTGAGTTCTCCGGCCTCTCCCGGCCCCGGGTCCCCTGCGCCAGGAGACAGCATCTGCGCCGACCCCTCCGCCTTTCTGGATGCAGCCTCTGAAGCTCCGAGCGGCTTCCAACTCCCAGAAGCTTCCCTGGACCAGGCACCTCCCCCCTCTTCCCAGGAGGCAGAGACAGCAGGAGGCAGGATCACCAGGTTGGCCCACCAAGCCCGTGCCAGCCTCAGGTCAGCTCTCTGTAGCTTTTTGGACTCAGGAAATCCTGAGGATTCTGAGCCTGGGCCAGATGGGAAGAATATGTGGGAGTCCTGCTGTGACAGGGAACTGGTAGGGAGGAGGCTGGAGAGCCCAGGTTTATCCAGCACGGGTAAGAAGAGGGCCACGGACCAGGACTCCGGTCGAGAGGCTGGGTCTCAGGAGGCTGTCCAGATAGGATACGGGGAGGCCCGTGGGTGCAAGGGCGGTATGGCACCTGGGAAAAGCAACAGGCCTGAGAGAACCGGGCCAAGACGGAAAAGGAAGCATCAAGAGACAGCAGAAACCTCCCTCTGCCATCACCACCAGTTTAAAAAAGGCCAAAAGATGGAAAATGATTCATTCGTCACCCAGGACCTGACTCGTTTACAGAATGCCTGCTCTTGGACCAAAGCCAGGGCCTCCTTCAGCTTCCACAAGAAGAAGATGGTGACCGCCGTGTCAAAAGTGTGCAGCGTCTACACCATTGCCAGTTCTCTCTCTGATTCCCTCATATCAGAATATTCAAACCTTCCTGTCACAAACAGAACAAACAGTGCCCTGTACCCTTGGCACTTCTCCTCCATGTATTTGCTCACCCCCTTAAAGACACTACATGCCACAGAAAAAAAAGCATCCGATGCAGAAAAGGTTTATGGGGAATGCAGTCAGGAGGGTCCTATCCCCTTCAGCGACTGCCTTTCCTCAGAAAAACTGGAATGCTGTGAGAAGATTGGGGAAGGGGTGTTTGGTGAAGTGTTTCAAACAGTTGCTAACCACACACCTGTAGCCCTAAAAATCATTGCTATTGAAGGACAGAAGTTAGTCAATGGAGCTCATCAGAAAACTTTTGAGGAAATCCTGCCAGAGATCATCATCTCCAAAGAGTTGAGCCTCTTGTCTGATGAGGTATGCAACCGTACAGAAGGCTTCATTGGGCTGAACTCGGTACACTGTGTTCAAGGATCTTACCCTCCCTTGCTCCTCCAGGCCTGGGATCGCTATAACTCAACCAAAGGGTCTGCAAATGACCGGCCTGACTTTTTTGAGGAAGACCAGCTCTTCATCGTGCTGGAATTTGAGTTTGGAGGGATCGACTTAGAGCAAATGAGAACGAAGCTGTCCTCCATCGCCACTGCAAAGAGCATTCTGCACCAGATCACCGCGTCCCTTGCCGTGGCAGAGGCATCGCTGAACTTTGAGCACCGAGACTTGCACTGGGGGAACGTGCTCTTAAAGAAAACCAGCCTCAAAGAGCTCCACTACACCCTCAATGGGAAGACGAGGTCCATCCCCACCCGAGGGCTACAGGTCAACATCATCGACTACACCCTGTCACGCTTGGAGCGGGACGGGATCGTGGTTTTCTGTGACATTTCCATGGACCAAGACCTGTTTACAGGAGAAGGTGACTACCAGTTTGAGATCTACAGGCTGATGAGGAAGGAAAACAACAACTGCTGGGACGAATATCACCCTTATAACAACGTGCTCTGGCTACACTACCTCACAGATAAGATCCTGAAACAAATGACCTTCAAGACCAAAGGTAACACCCCTGCCTTGAAGCAAATGAGGAGAAAGATCAAGCATTTCCATCAGACTATGTTGAACTTCAGCTCTGCCACAGACCTGCTCTGCCAGCACAGTCTGTTTAAGTAAGCTGGGGTTGCTGACCGCCCCCAAAGGAGAGGGCACAGGTCTGGAAGCCCCTGATGCCGTTTTTAACCTCTATCCCCACAGCAGGGTGGGATTCCTGTTCTTAACAGGTTTCCAATCAGCTTTTCAAACAAGAATTTTGTTTCCAAGTGGAAGCTGAAATGTTTGTTGAAATGTTTAAACTTAACAAATATTCTTTAAAAATAAACTATACATGAGAACAAGTGTTTACAACTGAAAAGCCCTCTTTCTGTCAGCAGACTCCATTTTGTAAATTCCTTTCCACATGTTCCTTTTTGAGCCTTGACACTTTGTGTAGCCTGAGCAGGAAAAAAAAAGGAACGCCCAGGCCTCAGCTGTCACACTGATCAGAGCCTGTCGCCGTAGGTGTCATAAGGCTGGCTTTGACAGACGAGGAGCCAACTGAGCAAAGAGGCTGTAGCAGAGCAGAGTCCTGGCAGACAGACTGCAAGGCAAGCGGGAAGGAAGACGGTAGGCAGTTTACAGGGGGACGTGCGAGAAATGCCACATGTTTATCAAGCTCATTGGCCAGTCACAAAGAGAAGCAGAATTTATCGATGATTTTCAAATGGAAAATAAATTTCTCCATGGCTGCTCAAAAGGTTTGAATTTTGCTTATTTTTTCATCAAGGGAAGAAAAACTGGAATGTCGCTTTAAGGGCTGAGTGGTTAATATTCCTTGTGAACATGACTTCGGTAATTTACTCCTAAAATGTGTTCCCAGGTTAACTAATCTTTTTCTACTCCTTTTCTAGAGTTCTAGTTTTTATACCTTTGAGAATCCACAGTCACTCTGGAAAGAGATGTGATGGTGATATAGAACCACCTCTATGTACCTGAGTCTTGGTCAGGTTCTTCACTCTTATGACCTGGAAACCTTGTAATTTAACTGGAACACAAATTTGCAGCTGGAACTCGGCTCCAAAGAGGTTCTCCCCATGTATCTGCAAAATAAGTCAGAGTGGGAAGTCACGGCTGGTGTTGCTTTGCCACCTGTGGCTTTGCAATGACAAGCACAGCACTTACATTGAAGAGGAACTCTTTGTGGTGGGAAAGCCCCTGGCTTGTGTTCATGTATGTCACCGATGGTCTGCATTTGAGAGGACATGGGTTAGGCCTCAAGGCCCCTTTCTCATTTTAAAAAACCTCAATGCTACCAATTGGATACACTAGGACAGAGGGCACCTGATCCTTAATAGGGATCAAAGCTGAATATCAAAATGTAAGGTGGTGGTAGGGCAGGTGGGATCAGGTTAGAATATTCGAATTCTGTATATTTGGGCTGGTTCTGTATCTAATTATAATGCCTTAGAGTGGCCTTACTTTTTTCCTTCCTTTGTTCCCAATCCCATAGCCCCTCTCTTCCCTCCTTAGCATCACATCAGTTCCCTTTTGTATCAAGACCAGTTGGCACTGCTCCTCCTTTGATTATGACCATGGGGTTTCTAGGACCCAACTGTTAGTGCCCTAGACGTCATTGGGCGCCGGGGTTCTAAGCAGCCTCCTCTCAGGGAAGGGCAATGCCCACATCTACCCTGACCACAAGTTCCACCCACAAGAGAAAATGCCTGAAGCTGTCCCGCAGGTGTGGGCCCCTTGGAAGTACTTACTTGGGAAGAACTGCAATGAAGGCATGTTTGAAATGAAGGCTGTGGGTCTTACTGACCAAAGACCTTCTTTCATTGGAACTAGGAAATAAGAATGTCAGTTTATAGCACACCTGCTTTGTATACATGGCTTCTTACCTTGGCTTCCTGGGATCACTGGGGGTCAGATAGAAAAGACTCTGGGAGATAAGCAATTAGAGTGCAGAAGACGCTCTAGAAGACCATACTTAGAGAAACTGATTTTAAAAGGGTTTCTCAACCTTGATAATATTGACATTTGGGGCCAGATAAGTCTTTGTGAGAGGTTGTTCTGTATATTGTAGGATGTTTAGCAACGTTCCAGGCCTCTACTCACTAGATGCCAGTAGCACCCGCCCCAAGTGGTGCCAGTCAAAAGTGTCTTCAGGCGTTGCCCCTGGGGGCAGAATCACCCGTTGGAGAATTTTCCCAACACCGTACCCGACTCTACCCCAAACACAGAGGTTTTGCAGAAGACAGAGCTTCTCTGAAGTTAAATGAACCAGAATTAGAGCTCCAGTCCAAAGCTCATTCTTCCAGACCATACCATAGTTTTACTTTGTCAGTAAAAGAACATTTTAAATATCTTCGGTAACAAGAAGGGAAAGCCAAGTCACAGCAGGGACACACGTGCCTTCTCAGGGCTCACTGAGGTTCCCCTTCCTGGGCAGTGAGGGAGCCAGAGCTATTACGCACGCACATGGGAGGGAGGCTTCTTGCAGGGCCACAGGCTGGGCCTGCTGTGACACAGGCATTACTTACTTGGTGATTGTCACAGCGATGTCGGCTGTCCTGTTTGGAAAGGCACTCTCCTCCAGCTGCCAAACTAATGAAAAGTTTGCCTGTTTAAACAAACAAAAAAGGTCACTTGATTCCCCTTTATACCACTCACAACTCAAACTGCTTCCTACTAACTAAACAGACCTGGGAAACATAATTCATACTCCTCATGTTTTTGTAGCACAGCATGCTTCAAGGTCCGTTATTCCACGTTACGCCTCACAATGTCAGGGTGGAGTAAGTGGGGCAGACAGGATTATTCCCCTTTACAGTTGAGGACGCTGCTTCAGAGATTTCCCACAGCACAGAGATTATCAGTGGCAGATCAGGGACTCATAACTTCGGGTCTGATGCTTCTTCCATACTGCCCCCAGCTTCACTCTGCTGCACTGGGGTGCGTCAACCATTTATCTGTGGCTGTATCCCTCACCCCCACCACTCCCTACTCTCAGAGCACGCTTGGCTGCTCTGAGCACTCTAAGAGAAGTGTGGAGACCGCAACTGAGATTCTAATGAGACTGCGAAGTAGAAGACACCAATCCCAGGGTAGTGAGAAGAGTCAGCCAATCAAAACAGACTCACAGATGACCTCTTGAGTATGGGGTGACCGATCTTGCAGTTCATCACCAGGACAGAAGCAGTTGGTTTAGGGTCATCACACTGAATGTTTGGAGAAGGAGGCTGTTAACATAAAAGACGTTGTTTTTGTTTTGTTTTGTTTTGTTTTTGACATTGATTTTAAAAGGCAAAAAAAGAGCAGTTTCCTTACACCAATTCAACATGCCAGATGCCCTGCCAGGAGCCAGGGACACAAATAAATTAGACTTTGTCCTTGTCTCCCTCACAAGCTGGGCAGAAGGGCTCAATACTAGATGGTTGAGGAATTTAAATACAAGGCCTAAGGAGTGGTTCTGTGAGAGTAGTACAGAGAAAAGCAGTAGAGAAAGATGAGGTCCAACCAGGAGGATTCAAAGTCTTCATGGGAAAGGAGACATTTGAACTGGGCCTTGGACCAATGCAGATTTCATGTACTGAGCCAGGCAGGAAGGCCAGCATGAGCCCAAGCACTGCCATGCAGCCTTTTTCAGCCACGGTTCCTCATCCAGACCACTGAATACAGAAAATGACTTGAGTGACTACTATTTTCTTAATTCTCTCAAGGATGTTGCATCTAGTTCCATTCTAGATGCTTAGGAGATCATGGCATTCTTCTCATGTATTGGATGCTGTCTTAGCCCAAATAGCCTCAGACCACTAGGGACACACTCGTAGTATGACAAAGCCAGGTTTGTTGACTCATTACAATGAGGAAAACTGCACTGTGGTGTATCCCACCAAACAAAGGAAAAAATAGTTATTAAAGGATTCTGGGGAAAGGTGGAATTCGGGGAAAATGTAAACAAAGCAGTGTTTTGATAGGCCCAAAACAAAGCAGGGCTGTGTGTAAAAGGGCCACTCAGCATCAGGTCTGGACTGCAAAGTGGACTCAGGGACCCATTTCCTTGGAAACTATTAAGGTGAATGTGAAAAGTTACGTCCAGAAACATTTTATCTGAAGCTCCAAGCCTCAGATGGAAAATGAGAGAGCTTCTCTTTGTCAAAGTGGCTTAGACTCTCCAGGCAAGAGTAAGATGGTTTCATAATTACAGATAAAACTTCAAACAGCAAAGTTGCTGACTGCCTATGATTTTAGGGAACAAAATTTCTCAGTGTTACAATACTTTACAGCTGCAGGGTGTCCTTGGGAGAAATACTGTTTCCTAGTATCTTGCAGCTGGTTTTGAGTCTGTGCTCCCAGGCTGATGAAAGGCTGAGCAGACTCTTACTTTCCAGTCCAAGCTACTTTATTAGAGATTATCTCTCTCTCAGAACTCTAGTTAAGAAAGGCTGCAAGGGGACTTCCCTTGTGGCGCAGTGGTTAAGAATCCGCCTGCCAATCAATGCAGGGGACACGGGTTCGAGCCCTGGTCCGGGAAGATCCCACATGCCATGGAGCAACAAATCCCGTGTGCCACAACTACTGAGCCTGCACTCTAGAGCACGCGAGCCACAACTACTGAGCCCGCGTGCCACAACGACTGAAGCCCGCGCACCTAGAGCCCAGCTCCGCAACAAGAGAAGCCACCGCAATGAGAAGACCACACACCGCACGAAGAGTAGCCCCCGCTCGCCGCAACTAGAGAAAGCCCGCGTGCAGCAACGAAGACCCAATGCAGCCAAAAATGAATAAATAAAATAAATAAATTTATTAAAAAAAAAAAAAAAGAAAGGCTGCAAGCAAAAGGAGTGATTGGGCAGCAAAATAGCACCATTGAAGATTTTTAAAGCAGAGAATGACATGATTGGATCCACGGCATATAGTTGGATTAGAGGGGGGATCCATCTAGTTAATAATCATTTACTGGATGGACCAGGGTGAGGCCGGAGGCAGAGTTAGGAGGTTGCCGTAACAAAGCAAGTATGCCGGAAGGGAAAGCCATGAGCAGTGTGGTTCCCAAACTGCTGTCATAGTTACCTTTTGTATCCTCTTAAACTGCAAGTTTCTGGGGTAATTCAAAGCCATGCTTGTCATGTAGGAATCTTCCCCAGAGTTAGTTAGGCTAATGTTCATGCTCAGCTCCTTTGTGAGACCCACCACCAATTCCTGCCTGCACAGGGTAGGCAAATAGATAAATGTTACCAGTTTATTTAATCTGTACAAACCTCAGTGCAATACAACAGCACCTTTTAAACTAACTTCTTAGATAAATTGCTTAAAGGATACATTTAGCCTAGATTTTCTTCCCCTCAACATAAGCAAACATCTGGACTGCCACACCTCAGCTGCTGTGTGACATGACCATTTATGTAATGTTTACCATGTGTCAAGGACTGTGTTAAATGCTTCACACGCTCAGTCAATCCTCGTAATAACCCTATGAAATAGTACGGTTGCTCTCTGTTCTATAGAGAAGGGAACAGAAGCCAAGGGAGGCTAACTAACTTGCCTGAGGTCCAGCAGCCTCAAAAGGGAGTTGGGAGAAGTGGATCTAAATCCTGTTTCTACCACCAACGCACTGTGACCCTAGGCAACGTACTTCGTGACACAAATTCATCCATCTCACATACATTTACAGAAGACTTTCTCTGTGCCAGACACCCTGCTCGACATGGGAGAAACAGCACGCGGGGGACAGATGCTGCCCCTGCCCCTGTCTTGGCCTCAGCCTTCCCACCCACAAAATCATCCCGGCCCTTCCAATTTAAAGGCTGTGGGTTAAAACATGAATCTGTTCAGCCTGGAGAAGACTTGGGGACATGTAAGTGCTTCTTTCCATCCGCTGAGGCACCATGGGGCCCCTCAGTAATTGAGACCTACAGGGAAACATATTAACAACAAAGAAAACTTTCTAACCCTCTGAAAGGTTCAAAGATGGAATGTGCAGCTCTCGAGAGTAATGTGACCTGTGTCTTGTTGTGTTGTTTTTGTTTTTATCACAGCTGAGAAAAGGATAGATTGGAGGGCTAGAGGGGGCAGAGGCAGAGCCTGTCTGGGCGATGATACAGGCCTGAAATCAGACAGTAGTAGTGGGGATGGGGAGGGGGTAGAAACCAGAGGTGATAAGGCCGTGCTAGCAAGCAACACAGAAAAGAGAGAGGAGTCGAGGATGCCTCCTGAGTTTCCAGCTTGGATGACCGAGTGGGGCTAGTCATGAGGGAGAGAACACAGGGCGAAGACCAGAGGGCGGAAGTTGATCAGATGGGTTCAGTCCAGGGCATGATGAGAGGTGCCCAGAGGATAGGAAGGCAGAGATGTTGAAATGTCAGTAAGGTATCCTGTTCTAGAGCCCAGGAGAGAGATCTGAGAGTCACTGGAATATTTACCAGGGGTTCTCAACCTGAGGGCCGGGGCAGTTTCAGAGGGCCCCAAATGCAAACACCAATGTATGCAAGTGTGATCTTCTAGGGAGAAAGCTCTGTAGTCTCCCTTAGATTCTTCAGGAGATCCACATCCACAAAAAAGGTCAAAACCATTGAGACATTTGGATGCTAAGGATTAGGTTCAATACTTTTGAAAAAAGAAGAGACTGCTGGCTGTGAACACTAGAGGGTGATGTAGGGCCAGCTGTTTCACTGTCTACTTCACAAGGACGTGGCTGGGACGGCTTTCTTGGCTGTAATTAATTCTGTTAGAAACAACTGCGTCTCCTTGTTAGGCTGGCTTCCAAAGCACTCAAAAGCCTTGAATTGGATCCTTAGTGACTGAGAGGGGCAGCGCTAAGCCATCCACATCTGAAACGCCAGTCCTGCAAATGTCTATGAGAAGGCTTACCAGGACTCAGAGAACAGTGCTCTTCCCCAGAGATGCCAACTCCGGCCAACTGGCCATCAGTGCCATGTCACACACACAGCACTAGGAGTCACGGAAGGCATTTTAAGACCACCACATGTCCAAAACCAAACTCATGATCTCTTCCTCCCCACCCTGCCTTCCAAAACAATTCTTCCAAAAGCTTCCCTAATTCGGTTCTTGACATCACCATCATTCTAGAATGCAGTGTGGTCCGACAGAACTTTGGCAGTAATGAAAATGACCTATTCTGCGCTGTTCAATACCACTAGCCATATGCGGATACTGAGCACATGAAATGGGCCTAGTGCAACTAAGGAACTAAAATTTAATTTTAATTAATTTCAATTTAAATAACCAAGTGTGACCAGAGCCTATTGTATTGGACAGCACAGTTCTAGATGCTCAGGCTGAAGTGTGGAAAGACTTCTTAGACCCCTCTCTTTCTCTCACTCCCCACATCCAATCTGTCATCCAATCCTTTGGGCTCTAACTTCAAAATATAACCACCTTCATTGCTACCACCCTGGCCTAAGTCACATCACTTCTCACCCGAGTTACTAAAATAGCTCCCTACTATTGTCCCGCCTCCTCCAATGTAGGAGCCTACAGTCTACTCTCAACACAGCAGCAAGAATGATCCTATTAAAGTGCACGGTCATGTCATTCCTCTGACTTCTCAGCTCGCGGTAAAAGTCCTCATGGAGATGCAGCCACGTATGACCTTTCCTCCCCTCACGTGACCTCTCCCTCCCTCATCTACTGCAACTATGCTGGTGTCCTGGCTCTTCCTCCCAACTCCAGGGCATTTGCAGGTGCTCTTCCTTCAGACACCTGCAGAGTTCATTCCTCCACCTCCTCTTGCACGCACCCAAATGTCACCTTCTCCATGAGCATTCTCCTGACCACTCTATTTAAAACTGCCACCCCACCTCGCCCCGGCATTCCCTCCCACCTTCGCTGCCTTCTTTCTCTTCATAGTGTTGATACATCTCATCAACACAAAGTTGACTTATTATCTTCTCCCCCTAAAAGCACCAGGAGGGCCGGGATTTTTGTGTGTTGCTTACTGATGTATCTCTAGCACCTCGAGTGCTGGGCACAGAGGAGATGCTCCATAAATATGCAGTGAATTAAGTAATTTGGTTAAGAGGTGAGCCAGGGAAGGGGTTACCTCTAACTGAGGTGGTCCTAGCAGTGAGAGACACTGAGTTACGAAAATAGCGTTGTCCGGGATGTCCAGAGACCTGGGTGTAAGTTCACCCAATGATCATGTGACCCCACACAGGCCCTCAACTACTGAGTCTGTTGCCTAATCTATAAAATAGGAATACAAATTTCTGTCTTTCCTCCCTCCTTGGGTGCGTGGGGAAGCAAGAGATAATAAGTGCAGAAGCCCTTTGTGGGCCATGAGGGGAAGGGGGAGGAAGTGAGCGATCCCTCCTGGTGAGGGGTTTGCCCAGGTAAGCCTTCAGGAGGAAGTTAACTGCAGAAACCGTGACGACTGGATTCAACTCACTGAGAGAGGGTGGTGGCCAACTGTAGCTCAGCGACACAAAACAGCTTATTCTTGCAGGCCTTCTCGTAGGGCAGCTGTAACCAGACAGAGAGGGGCAGGATCAGCCCAGGGACCCCGCCATCCCTGCCTTGCTTCATGATCTTCTCCTTAGGACAGTCCTGTCCCTCCTGCTGACTCTGACAAGTGCAGGTGAAGGTTGACAGGCTGGGGTTGTGTCCACATGGCCATGAGAGCTGTGACTGTGACATTCCTTGGCTTGTCAGGGATGGGGATGTGCTTGGTCCTACAACACAGGTACCATGCGTCAGGCCACTGGCCAAGGTCAAAAATGGGGTGACCTTTGTGAAACGGTGGGAGTGCCTGTCACTTTCATATTATGCTAATTAAGCAGCAACACTCACAACTCACTATTTTGAACATTTGGGGGAGGAAAACCCAGGTGAAGAAAAGCTTCCTTAGTCCTCTTAAGTAGAGCAGCAACAGCAAGGGACAAAAGGGGGTACATGACAAATATTGTCAAGGTCCAGTCCCGTGAGGTCCTCTACCCCCATGGCTAGTCTTCTCTGTAGGTTAAATATTCTCCCTTGCAATCTTGCCTACACCAAACAAATTCAGAAAGTCGCACTGGGTCCAAAAGGCCCAGTCAAGGTTGAAAAGCTCCAGCTCAGGCTGAAAACAAGTTTTCTAAAGGAGCTGGTCTATTTTTTATTCTGAAGGAACCACAGCCAGCTCTCTAACTGGGGAATCTCTGCATTTATCTTCCCAGCAGCCAGTGACCATTGCAGCAGCTTTATTAAACAGCAGCAAGGACTGTTTCCATGACCTGGAGCTAGAGTGGGAGCCCAGAGCTAGAAAGAAAACCTTCTGCTTCCCAGAGAAGGGAGATGCAGTTCGCAGAAGTCAGACCTTGGAGCTCTATCTGACTGGGTCAACAATTGGGGGCAGGCTTTTTTAGTTTTGTTTTTAATACAGCCAAGCAGCCTGCTCTCTTTCAGCAGGATTACAACACCCTAAGCTCCCAGCTAGAACTCATTCTCTGGAAACATCTATGTGCCTAACCTAACCATTTCTCCTCATCCATTTTATCAGTGGGATAATTTTTTAAAAATCTCTTTGCCAAACCATCAAACTAATAATTGATTAAGGTAAGAATCCTGAATGGATGTTAAACAGGATATATGCATAATCTCAAAGCATCTCCCCCTAAGATACTTATTAATTACAAAGGGAAATAGCACCAGGAATGGGACAAATTAACATGACGTGCCTCGGATACGATGCACTTAGAGGGATGAGACTTCATTTCTGGGATATTCCTGCCCAAAATGCATAACCTGAATCTAACCATGAGGAAACATCAGACAAAGTCAGGCTGAGGAATATTCTACAGTATAACTGGCCTGTACCCTTCAAGAATGTTAAGGTCATTAAAGACAAAGAAAGATTGAGAAATTATTCGAGATTAAAGGAGACTAAACAAAAGTAATGAATTATCCTGATCCAGAAAAAAATTTTTTTCTTTTGCTAAAAAGGACATTAATAGGACAACTGGTGATATTTGAATAAAGTTTATAGATTATAGTATTTCATCATTGTAAATTTCCTGATTTTGATCATTGTACTGTGGTTATGTAAGAGAGTGTCCTTGTTTTTTAGGAAATACATACTGAATGAAGTATTGGGAGTAAAGAGGCATCATATCTGTAACTAACTCTCAAATGGTTCAGAAATATAAATTTCTGAGACTACATATGTATATATGTAAGATATATATGAGATTTTATATATAGAGAGAGAGAGAGACAGAGAATAAAGCAAATGTGATAAAAGGTTAAAATGTTAACATCTGGGGAATCTGGATAAAGGATGGGAATTCTTTGGACAATTCTAACTTTTTAGTAAGCAAAATATTTCAAACTAAAGTTTTCTTAAAACAGAATATATATAATTAGTGATAATCTGCTTATTGACAAAACTTTATTATATTAGTTCTCCCAGTCTTTTCTGAACCATCTGTCAATGCCAAATTTTAAAAAATTATTTAGAAAATTAATATACTATTATAAATTTAAAATAAATTTGCCTAAAAAATTAAAATGAGAATCTGCTCGTCGGGAACCTGATTCTCCCTCTTCCTGGGCAGACGAGCAATAGGAACAGTCACCCTGATTATGTTGTTCTCTTATTTCTATTTACCATTCGTGATTGATGCATTGGGTGTTAACCAAAACTGGAGCTAAAGGCTTATATAACTGAATTAATATAGAGCATTCTTGTACAAATATTGGACAGTTGTGTCCTATGATTACCTAGAAATATACTTCTGCTACCTGAAGCTTTTCTGTGCCAGCATGAACTACTTTTGGCTTATTTTTATTTTTGGGGGTTCAATGCATTCCAGCTAACTGTAATTATTACTTTTCAATGCTCATGTTATCACTTCTTTGATCCTGCTGATTTTTCTGTACCCCATAAGACTGTCTAAATGAACACTGACAGGGCCTGAGTGGGAACAAAATCTCCTTAGATATCATAGAATCAAGAAATTTTACTGTTTTTTTTCCCTCTCTGATTTCCTGTAGTTATGAGAAAAGTTTTTTGTGACACTATCCATCTGCTAGGGTATAGGTCTGGTGGGCCATTCAGCCTGAAGGCCTGGGCAGGACCTGGGCAGGCAGGTATGCCAAAGGGCATCCTCTCTGCAGTGCGGGGCAGGTGGGCTCCAGTCCAGTCCCCACACAGGACCCTCACCACACCGTTATCAGAGACTCTTGCCAAGGTGGGCAATGTATTCATATGCTTCATTAAATATGTAGCAGGCACTTTTTGTGAACATAAAAGAACTAGCCTTGGGGGTGGTGTGGAGACGTGTATTACCCACCAGTGAGGTCCTGGGCAAATTAACACCATCTCAGGAACTCTATATCCCCATTTGTACAGTGAGGGGCCTAAATGCTGTCTGAAGACCCTCCCAACTTTAACATTCTTTGAAGATAGGGGAGCAGGTACTTTTAGGGGGATGGCTCCCAGGAGAGTCTGGTCCTAGCTGAGTCACCTGGAAGATGGCAGAGGGCTCAGCATAGAAGTCCAGGATAGGCTGGGGATGGTCCCTCCGGCCCTCGGGGGTCTGGAGTTGGTAGCTGACCTTGACACTGATGTTGGAGAAGCAGTCCTCCTGACAGAGCTGCAGAGTCACCAAGGAATGCAGGGTTGGAGTTGGATGTGGGGGAGAAGATGACAAGGAGAATACTTTTAACTTTGATGTAGTCACAATAAGAAATAAACAATGAAAGTGGTTAAGCCAGGATTCCTAAGCCTCTTCCAAATAAGCCAGGCTGCCAAGAGCACTGGGAAAATCCCCCTTGATCTGCCATGGCCTCGGGCATCATAACTCCCTATGGTTCCTGCCCCAATCACAAAGGGATTCTGGCCATTGGGAGTTAAAAACTGGCCTGGGCTTTATTCAGAGTACAAAGGGGAGCCATGAAAGGGAAGAGTCATGGTCACATCTGTGTCTACAAAGATCTTTCTCTAAGCAACATGGAGGATATACTAGAGAAATAAAAACTGAAGACCAGGAGATGGCCTGGGATGCTGTTTGCCATTCTCTTTATTTATTGAGCCTTTTTGCCAGGTGGGAGCTTTGAACACCTGAGAGTAGGTAAGCACGATTCCCAGGTGGAAAAGGTAGTTATGCTTGTATTTAAGGAAGCCATAGATTTGCTAGAAACTCGTTCTTAATCCATTTAACAATCAACAGACGTGGGAACAGATGTGTAGTAAGAAGCATAATTTACGAGTTTATTGGAATAAATGATCCTTTTAGGTCCACAACTCTGGGTCCTGTCAGGCTCTGGGTCCTGACAAATACATTTCTTATGTCTCTAGGCACATTTGTCAGGAGTAAACTTTTATAAATCACAACTTTTGTCTTTCTGTTTCTACTTTCTCTCGTTCAGGTTTTCTGATGTTGACTCACGCAAGGGCCCTCTGCCCCACTTTTATTATCAGGTGAGGGAGGGAGCCCTGTTATTCCCAATTTATTACCAAGAAAAATGTCAGCAGTTAGAGAATTTCCCTTTTTGTCCAGTTTCTAGGAAGCTCAGAGATCTACATAGTGTTCGATTTTGGTAGGTTTCTTTTTTTTCTGACCACTCTGCACAGCATGCGGGATCTTAGTTCCTGACCAGGGATCGAACCCATGCCCCCTGCAGTGGAAGTGAGGAGTCTTAACCACTGGACCGCCAGGGAAGTCCCTCGGTAGGTGCCGCTTGTGGGATCTTAGTTCCCTGACCAGGGATCAAATCCGGGCCCTCAGCAGTGAAAGCACAGAGTACTAACCACTGGACCGCCAGGGAATTCCCCCATCATCTGGTTCTCAATCTATTATGATTAGTTCAGTTGCCTCATTTGTGTGTATGGGTATGTGTGTTTCATTGCATGCACCTCAGTTCTTTTCTCAACCATACAGACCCCTCTAGACTTTTCTGGAAACTCCTCCACTTACCTGTCCCTCTGTGGGAACCAGCAGGAAGGGCTCACAGAGACGGGGGCCCGTGCCCCACTCCCTAAGGGAGCTCTGACACAGCCTCTCATCTGAACACTGCAGCCTTTTCCTCTGCTTCACCACATCCACGTCCAAAGTGAAGTTCAGAGAGGTCTCTTTGAGGCCTGGGAATGAAGACCAGGTCTTCCTGATGAGACTGGGACGGGCAAGCCCCAGACAGAGGGCCCTCCCATGAGTCCCTCCTGAGTGGTGCCCCCACGTAGGCACTTCCCCAAGTTTCTTCTTCATTTCAAAGGTACTTTTCTCATGTCTTCTGGCACCCAGCTAGGGTCCCTCAGTGCACCAGCCCCAAACCTGGAGCAGCACATCCCAGGGGCTGAGTCAGTCTTCCCTAGGGGAAGAAGCGCTTAGGGGGAGGCCGGGATTGAGGGGGGAAATGAGGAGGAGCAAAAAGTCAAGGAATGGAGAGAGAAACCATAGAGTAAAACCTGAGGATAACAGAGCTGGAGGCACCTTGTAGACTACCTGGGCCAGCTCCCTTACTGTGGAGAAAAGAAACCAGGGCCCAGAGAGTGAAAGACGCCCTCCCAGTGTCACACAGCCACCCAGCAGCTGCCATTCGGGCTCTGTGGCCTGAATCTTTCAGCCTATACAGCTGGAACTGATAGGCCTGCCCTTTCCTAATTAACAGATTTGATCATGGACTCTTGCAGTAAAGCCAGCCCACCTGGGAGAGCACATTCTGACCTGCAGGAAGCAGGGAGACATCTCCAGGATTGTTACTGAGAGATTAAGCCCTGGGGACGGTTGCTGGGGGATTGTTCTGGCGGGGATCTCTTGGGTTGGCGGTAAGTACCTGGGTTGTGAAAGCCATGCCTTCTGGAAGTTCTCCCAACCAGTGCCAACTAAGGGGATGGGAAGGGAGGCCAGGCCTCCGGCAGGTTATCCAATCCCCCTGGGCCAGGGAGACACAGTGAGCAGGGAAGGGGAGAAGATGTAAATCAGGGAGAAAGAGGACAGGCACTTCTCAGGAGCCCTACACACATGCACAGGTGTGGGCACAGTAGGTGGAGATGGAGAAGTGCCGGCCCTTTTCTGAGTCTTCTTTCAGAAACTCAACCCTTCAACCCAAGGAAGGGATCCAGTGCCCCTTTTCCCAACAGGGTCAGAGAGACCCCTTCAGAGTGTAGACTTGACAGCAGATCACCCTTTTCTGGGGCGGTTCCCATTAAATTGAACCTAAGGTCAAAGGAGCTAAAGTCTAATAGAGGGATTTCATAACACCCTGCCCCCACCCAGCCCTCTCTTCCTGCCCCCGACTGAAGCCAACAGGGACTGACCACAGCACTGGACGGGTCAACTAGGTTGCCTGTTACCTGACTCAGCAGCTGGCGACACATAGCTGACTTCAAAACACAAATTCACATTCACGCTGCTGTAGAAGCCAATGGGCAGTGCCTTGGGGGTGAAGGTCATGGACAGCTTCAGACGAACCACAGGTCTTGAGCTAAACAAGACAGCAAAGAGGACCATGAGAAGGGACCACAGGACTTCTGGATCAGTGCCTGGGCTCCTTCCTTCATTCAATGAATATATATTGAACACCTCTCTTATGCCAAGTGCTATTCTGAGTCTTCAGGGTACTACAGGGAAAGAGATAAGGCCTGCTCTAGTGGGAAAACAGACAACAAGCAAATAAACAAGAAGAAACAGGAAAATCCTATGTACAGGAAATGCTATGATAAAAATAAAATAGGATTGGGACTTCCCTGTCGGTCCAGTGGTTAAGACTCTGTGCTTCCACTGCAGGGGGCCCGGGTTCGATCCCTGGTCAGGGAACTGAGATCCTGCATGCCGCGCAGTGTGGCCGAAAAATAACTAACTAACTAACTAAATAAATAAATAAATAAAATAGGATAAGGTAATAGAGACTGGGGGCTACTTAGCTGGTGGTCAGGGATGGCCTCACAAATGAGGAGACGTTTAAGTTGAGCTCTGTTACCGAGAAAGAGCCCACTCTGTGAAGATCTAGGGGAACTGCATTACAGGCAGAAAGCACAGCTGATACAAAGGGCCTGTGGTAGGAATGAGTTTGCTTTGTTTGAGGAACACAAAAGTCAGCATAACTGGGGCACAAGTAGTGAGACAGAGAGTAGACAAGTGGCGGGGATGGAGGGGTCTGCAGGGCCAGGCCATGGTAAGGAATTCTGATTTTACTCTACGTGGGAACCACTGAGGGGTTCTGAGCAGCAGAATGCAGGGGTCTCTCTGGCTGCTGTGGAGAACGGAGCACAGGGAGTAGAAGCAGGGAAGGACGCCATGGCAGTGGTCCAGGCGAGAGGTGACCATGTCATCAACTACTAGGAAGTACTTTGGAGGCAGAGCCAACAAAAACTTGTTGATGGGATGGCAGGGAAAGGAAAAAGAGGAATCAAGGATGACTCTTGGGTTTTTATCCTGAACAAATGGCACCCTTTGCTGAGATGGGAAGCTCGGGGAGGGGCAGGTGGGGACAATGAAGGGTGGGTGGGAATGAGTCCTTTTTTTTGGCCGCCCCACGGGGTTTGGGGGATCTTAGTTCCCTGACCAGGGACTGAACCCACGCCCTCTGCAGTGAAAGCACCGAGTCCTAACCACTGGACAGCCAGGGAAGTCCCCTTTTTTGTTTTGTTTTTAGACATGGTAACTTTGCGATGCCTGTGTTGAATAAACAGCCGAGTCTGGAGCTTTGCGGAGAGCACAGGGCAGATTGGTGCCCCGCCAGATTATTTATAGCCATGGGACTTGATCACTCACTTACGGATGGAGCACAGAAGCTCTGAAATTAGTAATAGTAATAATAGCAGCCATCCCTGAGCACCGTGCTAAATACTTTGCATAGATCCTCTCAGTCCTCCTAACTCTGTGAGGTAGGTGCATTGTTATTCCCATTTATAGATAAGAAAATTGGGACTTAGAAATTCTGCCCAAGGGCACACCGTTAAGTGCAAGCTGAGGTTCAAACCCAGTTGGGCAGAGCCGGTGCCCTTAACCACTGCACTTACTCCCTCCCATCAGTGCCTGGTGTCTTCATGAGGTCACTTAGGGCAGGGCAACTGGGTGAAGCTGCCAGAAGGCAGAGCAGACCCCTACCGGAGCACAGCCGCCTGGCCCAGAGCGCCCACAGTGATGTCAGCAAGGCCGTCGCCACTGAAATCTAAGCCACCTGCCACCGATGTGCCGAAGTACTGGAGTCCTGGGGCCACCACTGAGGCTCTGATCCTCTGTGGATCGAGAAACACAGGTGTCAGGGAGGGAAAGGGGTTTCCTTTTGGTTTAACTCAATCAGCAGATTAGCCTTTGTCCCCACCCCAGGGAGCCCTCAGCTGAGGAACTGGAAAGAAAACGTCAAGGTTCTCCCAGGGAGGCTTGAAGGGGGGTGGGGCTTGACAGGGAGAGTAAGGAGAGCAGGGGGTGGGGAAGAGTAGGGTCGTCCCAGGAAACAGTCAGGGGTCAGTGCAGCGGGCACAGGGAGTACTGGGCACGAGCAGTCCTCCTGGGGGGCTGAGGGGAGGGTGGCTCTGAACTACATTTCAGAAACACCACTGAAGCACAGGGTGGAAGATGGGGAAGAGGAAGGAGCCAGGGCAGGGGTGGTGGGGACGGAGAGGAGGGGCTGGGTTTGGGAGACAGTAGGATCTTTAGGAGGCAGAGGCCGACAGGCTGAGCTGAGGTCTGGGATTAGCCCGGTTTCTGCTGTGAGCAGGGGAGGGGTAGGGCCCAGAGGAGCAGCAGGTCTAGGGAAGAGGATGCTTTCAGCTAGCTGGACATCCTGAGAGTGAGACGCTGGAGGCCGTCCAGGGGAGGGGCTCAGGAGCAGCTGGACACACAGGGCTGAAGCCTGGAGAGAAACTGCAGCTGGATGTGAGTGAAAGTGCCCATAAAAGATGTAGCGTGGAAGTTGGCAATGGATTCCTGGGGGATGAGAGCTAGGCTTGGGGTGGGGGGAGGGGCTGGGTGGGAGACAGGAGCCAGAGAAGGGACAGAGAGAGGAGAGAGGATCTGAGGCAGGCCCATGGTCAGGAAAGCCAAAGAAGGAGGGAGTCACAGGTCAGGAAAGTACATGGATGTTGCCCCAACCTCTAGCCCCACGGGCAGGGTCTGAGCTGGGAACCTCCAAGTGACTTCTGTCCTTCAGCCCCCTGGGACCTGCCTGGCACTTAGGACTGGAGCTGGCTTGGGTCTCAGGCCATCATATCTGGGGAAGGTCAGAGTCCCAGAGTAGAGGCAAGAGAGAGCCCTGCGGATCACCTGTGGCTGGTAGGTAGAGAGGTCAGCCAGCTGGTTGGTAGAGTGTCCATTGTAGATGTACACGCTGCCGAAGCCTACACCATCATCTGCCCCAAAGTCTTCCAGGGGGGCCCCGATGGCCACATCTATGAGCTCATCCTGACTGATATCCCCCACTGTCGCCATGGCAAAGCCAAATCGCGCATAAGTTAACCTGGGGTGCCCACTCAGCGTGCGTACCAAGGAGAAGGAACCATCCTGTAAGGCAGAGAGGCAGCTCAGCCCTCAAGACAGGGATGCGGGGTGCCCACCCCATTGCCACCCCAGGAAGCATGCTCAAGGACTTGTTGATTCTGATTCTCCAGCAGGGAGGGAGTCTGTGGCTCAGAAGGGGCAAGAGACCTTCCCAAGTTTGCACAGTGAGTGAGTGGTGAAGCTGGAGTCCTCCTGCCTTGCAGTCTAGGACCAAGAGCTGCACCCCTCTGCTCCCATGATTGGGGTACTGGACTGGCAATCAGGAGGCCTGGCTTCTCGCCTTGGTTCCACCACACACTTGCTCTGTAAACTGGAGCAAGTCTCAACATCACTGAGCCTCAGCGTTCTCATCTGTAAAATGGGAGTAACAGCTGCCTCCCATAGTTACTGTGAGAAACAAGTGAGATCACAGACAGGATGTGCTTTGTCAACCGTGCAGCTATTTGCGATGTCATCATCATCAACATGAGATGATGGGGTGGGGAAAGTAAGAAAGTGGGGGAGGGGACGGAGGGGAGCAGTCACCCCACCAGGCTGCCATCCACCCTGAGCTCCCCATCACCGCCCTCTGGTGCAAGGCAGGGCCGGGGCGCTCCCAGCCTCTGTCACCTCAGCCCCAGGCTGATCAGCCACAGCCTCAGCCAACTTGCGAAGATGGTGACTCTCCCACCTGCTTGTTCACACGGTACACATAGACTCTGCCCTCCTCGCCTTGAACGTGGTAAAACGGGGCGGCCACCAGCAACAAGTCTGTGGTCCCATCCATGTCGACGTCCACAGGGCACAGCTCAGAGCCAAAATAGGACCCCATCTGCAGGCCAGAGGGAACGCAGCTCACGGGGAGTGCCGGGGAGGCACGCCCCCACCGCCAGACCCCTCAGCAAAGCTAGACCTCTGCTCTTGCTCTTCCTGGACCACCAAATTTGGGTCAGACCAGATCAATTTGTTCACCAGAATAACACAGGAGACTGGGTGAACAGCCTGATCCCCCACGGCAGGGGAAACCAGCTGGCGCTCAAGACACGCAGAGCCGGGGCGGAGGCTGAGTTTTGCCTGAGTTCTGCCCAGGCTGGGTCCCCAACCCACTGTGTGCCCTGGAGCCCACCCCTTTCCCTCTGGGACCTCCAGATCCCCATCTGTAATAACGGGGGCGGGGGTCCTTCTCCAGCAGTACCTGCTCGCCCTCCAGCACTGGTACAAAGTTGGTCTCTTTGCCCTCCTTCCGGAGCTCAAACACAGCCCCTCGCTGCTTGTGCCGTGGAGCCCCTGCCACATAGGAGAGGCCACAGGCCTTGTGCAGCACAGCCACCGAGTAACCTGTGGGGGGGTGGGGAACTGTGATCAGGACCTCCCACCGGGCCACTCCTTTGTCCCCCCCCACCTTCCCAGCCAGGACTTCGAAGCAGCTTGGGCAGGGAGGCAGAAATGGAGAGACTATCTTTCTCGTCCTTTTAAAATCATCAGCGGTGGCTCCACTTTCCATGCGGCTGCTCACACACATGTGCCCCACTACATAGATGGGATAGACACACACGATCATACATACAGCTTCACTCAAAATACACTCCACACACATTCATCACCCACGTTCATCACAAACGCAGTGCATGAAGACTGAGGGGGGGTGAAGGGTCACCCACCGCCATTGCTAATGGAGAGGCCCTACCTCCCTAGGCAGCTGCCGGGCCCTGGCGCTTTGGTACCAAACAGGCCTAATTCTCAGCCTCAGGCTCCCTAAGTGGGGCCCGTCCCTCAGTCCATGTGACCGACCTGGGCCCTCTCCAGCTAGGAAGCCCACTGCAGCCTGTGTCCCTGTACAGGCCCCGCCCACACCCAGGTAGCCTCCAGGCCCCGCCCTCACCCAGGTAGCTGTACTGCACAGCCTTGGCATCCACTGCCGTCTGGTTCAGGAAGCGGCCCTTGCGGCTGCTCATGTTGTAGAACAGCGTGCCCCCCGACCAGTCGAAGGCCCCTACAGCACCGAGCAGCACCTGCCCCTGCAGGGGACAAGGGTTGGCGGCCATCTGAGCGGGAGGGACCCAGGGCCAGCCAGGGTGGCCTTGGGTCTACCTGCCAGCACAGCAAACCTTGCAGGGGGGATGAGGGGCATTCAATGCACCCGGCCAGAGATGCAGGAGGAAGGCGAGAGGCAAACACTGGGTTCCTGCCTTGTACCCATGACCCTGTCAGGGCAGCTGTCCCTGCAGTACCAGCAACCCCCGGGGCAGAAATCCAACCTGGGGCCCAGATGTTGAGCATTTAAAAAAGTATGACTGAGGGACTTCCCTGGTGGCACAGTGGTTAAGAATCCACTTGCCAATGCAGGGGACACAGGTTCAAGCCCTGGTCCGGGAAGATCCCACATGCCGTGGAGCAACTAAGCCCGTGCGCCACAACTACTGAGCCTGCGCTCTAGAGCCTGTGAGCCACAACTAGTGAGCCCTCGTGCCACAACTACTAAAGCCTGTGTGCCTACAGCCCGTGCTCCGCAAGAGAAGCCCCCACTCGCCGCAACTAGAGAAAGCCCGCGTGCAGCAACGAAGACCCAACACAGCCAAAAATAAATAAATTTAAATAAATTTTAAAAAAAAAGTACGACTGAGCAAAATGGGGCTCATGTCCTCCGAGGCTGCACAGCCTGAGTCTGGCACCCAAGGCCCACTAGTGTCGAGTGACGTGCTAACCGCGCTTCCACCACATGCAAGGACGGTGTCCTCACTGCCCATATCCCTCCCCGTCTGTGGGGAACAGGGCCTCTGGTGGGGAGAAGTACCCGGCTTGGTAGGCAAGCCCCAGGCCTGGGTGTTACCAGTCTGTGTTAAGGAAGCTGCTTAATCCTTGAGTGCAGGACGAAATGACCTCCTGTTATAAACAGGGCCGTTCTCTCCTTGACCTCAAAGGTCCAGGTTAGGGCGAGCACACAGAAGTGTTTTCCTTTGTCCTAAAATGGCTCTTTCATGGGACTTCCCTGGCGGTCCAGTGGTTGAGACTTTGCCTTCCAATGCAGGGCGCACAGGTTTGATCCCGGGTTGGGGAGCTAAGATCCCACATGCCTCGGGGCCAAAAAAACAAAATATAAAACAGAAGCAATATTGTAACAAATTCAATAAAGACTTTAAAAATGGTTCACATCAAAAAATCTTTACGAAAAAAAAAATCTTAAATTGGCTCCTTCAGAGGCCTCACCACAGGAGGGCACTGAGAGCCAGGGGACCCTGAGTCCCTGGGAGTCACCGGGGCCCCTCCTCTGTGGAGAGCCTGCCTGGCGCTGAGTCGGCCACGTACCTCGTCCAGGATCTGGGCGCTGAACCCGACCTGTGCCAGCTGGTAGTGGAGGGCATCTCCGACTGTGCCTGGAAGCCAAGAAGCCCAGTGAGACTGCTGTGGGCCGAAGTGAAGGGAGAAACCAAGTCGGGGAAGGGTCCGGCTTGGCCTCCTCCCAGAGGGAAGGATGTTCTGGTAGGATGGGACGAGCATCAGGCTGGAGTAGAGATCTGGGTCCTGCTTTAGCAGCTACTGGCAGCAGAGCTGGGAAGAGGGCTGTCCCCTCCCTCTTCCTGGGCCTGAGTTTCCTCACCTGGGAGCTCCTGGGAGCAGGAATCATGCCCCAGTCATCCCTCTTCCTCCAGCACCAGAAAGAGCTTCTCATCAGAGTTTCATGGAATTTGGGGGAAGTGAGGAAGGCTGGGGATATTGTTGCCTTTTTTAGAGATGGAACAGCTGAGGCTCAGAGAAGTGACAGGAGTTGCCAGCGTGCCACATGGAGGGAGGACAGGAGCGGGGCTGGAGCGCGGGCCTCGGGCCTCCTGCTGAATTGCCGAGGGGGCCGCCACAGGGTGGCCAGGGACCTGGAGCCTCACCTTCCACGCTAATGATGCTCTGCTGCAGTTTGCTCAGCAGCCCATCCAGCGCTGAGTAGTTGGTCACCTTGAAGGCATGGTCCTCATCGGGGTCCGAGGCGATCAGCTTCAGCTCGTTGTACGCCCTAGTTTTATTAAATGCATCTCCCACCTGCACAGAGGCCCTGGGTCAGTGGGCCAGCTCCACGAGGGCTCTCCAGGCCCGGAGAGAGCGCTGAGCCCCTCCGTCTGGCCTTCAGGGCCCCCCATCACCTACCTCCTCCTTTCCCTGCTCCCTGCTCCCTTCTCTCCCACACACTCTACGTGTGTTTTCCTGAACACACCAGGCTCCTCACCTCTGCCCATGCTATTCCCTCTGCCTGCAGAGCCCTTCCTGCCTCCCCTGTGCCCTAGGTCAGCTACTCCTCTTTGTCCTCCAAGACTCAGTTCAGCACCAGCTCCTCCTGGAACCTTCCCTGACATCCCTCCTGTGGGCTCCCAGGGTGTCCACTGCTCTCCCCATCACTGCTGGGTGAGTGAGCTGTGACCACCACTGGGAAATGAGCCGTCTGGGGGAAGACCCTGAGTGGGGTGGGGGGGTGCGGGGTGCATGGGACACGGGGGCTGAAAGAAGAGAAGTTGGTGAGTGTTTGTGACTGCAGCAGGGTTTGGTAAGCTGCTTACTGAAGCCCTTCTAGGAGCCCTGGCTCCTCCCCACCCCAGGCTGTACAGGGTCATGAGGTACCCCCCAGCTCCTGGTTCTTACCCCAATGGCAAAGCGCTCAACACCTTGCATCTTTGTGGAGTCGATGACAGTCGTGAGGCTGAGGGGGTCCCCGAATATGTCCCCATCAGTGAGCACCACCATGACCTTGGATGCCTTTTCTCTGGAGCCATGGCTTGGTGTGAAGATGTTGTCTCTAAATCGGGGAGAGTAAAGGGAGAGAACTTTGCCAAAGGGATGACTGAGCCCTGGAGAGATTTTATTCACTGACCTGTTTTAGAATTGAAGAGGATTAAGGAGCCCTCCTGGGAGAACAAAGGCCCAAAGAGGGGTGGTGATGTCCCTGGGTACACAGCTGGGTGGGTGGAGGTGAGGCTGCAACACAGGTATTCTTACCCCTCACCTGCTCCCAACAGAAAGGTGCTGGACAACTAGAGAAAGCCAGTGCACAGCAACGAAGACCCAATGCAGCCAAAAATAAGTAAATAAATAAATTTATTTTTAAAAAAAGAAAAAGAAAGGTGCTGGACAGCACTGGAGTCTATTCCTCGTGTGTACGTGTGGGAATAATAATGATATTAAAAACAGTGGCTAAGATTTACATAGAACTTAGGTGCCAGGCACTCTGGTATGCACCGTACATATTTTAAGGCAAGTACTATTATTATTATTATTATTATTACTGGCCACACCCTGCGGCTTGCAGGATCTTAGTTCCCCGACCAGGGATTGAACCCTGGCCTCAGCAGTGAAAGCGCCAAGTCCTAACCACTGGACCACCAGGGAATTCCCTATTATTCTCATTTTAAAAGTGAGAAAATTGAAGCATAGAGAGGTTAGGCAACTCGCCCAAGGTCTCACGAGTACAAACTGTAGCTGGGATTGAACCCAGGGAGCCTCCCCACTAAGCCCCTCTGATAAGCACTGTGCCCTACCGCTGCTCGCAGGAGGAGTCTTTGGAAGAATTTTTGGAGGACTGTCTTGGGGTGTCATCTATCAGCCAAGGCTGGGTTGGAAGACCTCACAGTGTCCCCTTTCAGCCAAGGAAGAGCCTGAACCCTGACCCTCTCCTCTACACAGTCTGTCCAGCCACCTTCTCCAGGTAGGATGCCTCAGAGCCTCTGGGCAGGGCCGTAGACTGGCACTCAGTAGGTGTACAGGTAATTCTGTTGCCCTCACACTCACAGGACGTGCTGCATGGCAGAGGCAGTCTTGGTGACATTCCCCACTTGAGTGATGTTCTGGACTCTGGCGAGGGAGGCTGTAACGTCTTGGCTGTCCTGAAGGTCAAGCTCTGTCTGGATGACTTCCCCATATTGCACCAGGGCAAAGCTGCACTGCAGGGGAGGGGCCGAGAGGGAAGGAGTTTGGCAGAGTTGCCCAAGGCCACCCCTGCCCCTTAGATGGCTCCGCCTGGAAGCAGTGGAAGAATCCACTCATTCCTCCTAGTCTCTGCGCAGGAGGAGATGCTCAGGCAGAGGGAAATCTCTAAGCCAGTGGGGTGGAGGAAGGTGTGATAGTAATGGCTCCCAGTGAATCACAGACTTCTCCTTGAATCCATGTCCCTGTGTAGTCCCCCTCTTCCACACTGACTCCGGGATAGGCCAGGTGATTTGCTTTGGCCCATGGGACATCAGCAAATGTGATATAATCAGAGGTTTGGAAAGTGCTTGCCATGAAAGAGTTGGGCTGGGCTGCTGGAGACCCATGGTCCAGACAAGCGAGGGCATCTTAGGGTCCAGTCAAGCAACCAGATGTCTGCAGCTGCAGGAATAACTCTAGGCAAGACCAGCAAAAGAACCACCCAGCTGAGCCCAGACCGAACAGCTGACCCATAGAAGGAGGGCAGATCACTGGTGGATGTTTTGAGGCGGTTTGTTCACAGCGGTAGATAACACACAAGCTGTGTGAGTCCAGCTCTTAGGGAAGCCCACCTCAAAGCACTTCTCATAGATGTTCTTCATCATGTTGGAGATGAAGTCTTTGGCTCTCTGGAAGTCTGGGGGATCAATGCTTCCTGAGCCATCCAGGATGATGGCGATCTCGGTGCCTGGGCCAAAACAGGGAACAGGTCAGGAGTGGGCTTGGCATCTGGGGCAGGAGTGAGGGCAACTCGTCCTGCCCTGAAGGGCACCCACCCAGTTCAAGCCCTGAGGACTCAGTTCAGGGAGGGCATCGGTGCCGTTCCCAAGAGTGAAGCCTTTGTCTCAGAGGCAGAGAGAGAGCCAGAACCTGCTCAGGCTCTGACATGCTACGTGAGTCACTCCCAGCACCCCCACTCTCTGGGCCTCAGTTTTCCCGTCTGTAAGATGGAGAGAGACAGGGCTGGGACTGGCCAGGCCTGTAGAATCCAGCCACTGCTCTCCATCTCTTGGACCTAGGCACGCCTCACCCCTGGAGGTCGCCAGCCTAGGGAGTCAGCTCTGACAGCTCTGGGAGCAACCCAGATTTGCCTCTTCTCACCAGCTGCCTCCTCGTCCTCGTCCTCTGTCTCCTCCTCCTCCTCCACCTTCAAATCCCGGCGCTGCCTGGCTGTGTTCTCCATGCTGCCTTTTCTGTTCCTGGAGCAGTCTCCAGCATCCACAGGGGCATCAGGGTCCAGTAATTTTTCTTTAAAAAGTACACATGGAAGAGCTCAGAGTCAGACGGCCTCTTCGTTCACCTCCAGGTAAGCCTGCTCTTAGCTCTGCCCTGGTTCCTTCACATGGGGCCTAAGCCTGCCTTGCCCTCTCCGGGCCTCTGTGTCCCTCTGCATCTACCACGGGCTGGCGCCTCTTCTTGCAGACCCCAGGATATCCCTTCAGAGCTGTCCAACGAGGGTCCAGTCCTTACCAAGATCGGAGAAGTAGACCTGGGCACGGGGACGGAGGTCAGGGGCCAGCAGGATGCAGTTGCCTGTGAGCTCTGAGCTGAGGCTCTGGGGCCACCGGGTCGGCACTTGAATGCAGATCTAGAGGAGGGGGAGAAAAGGAGGGGAAAGCCCGGGTCACCCCCAGCCCAGGCCCCCTCGTCGCAGCCACACCCACACCCCCACGTCAGAACCCAGTGGCTCAACCAGGCAGGGGACGCAGGAACAGCTTGCTCACCCCTCACCAGGGGTAGGAGTCGCTGCCAGGGTCAGTGTGCTGGGTCACACAGAGTACCCAGCTCAGAGCCGCTGTCAGCCCTGGGGCTGCCGGGGATACCGTTGGGCTCAGCCCTGAGAATAACACGCCAGTCAGGACTGGTATCCACACGGTCAACCACAGGGGTAGCACCAGCTCCCCAAGGCCCTCCATCCTCCCTCGCCACACATACTCACCAAAACACCATGGTGGTTCCGGACAACTGTCACTCCACGGTACTTCCTCTTTGGGATGGGGACATTCTCTGAAACAGTGAGGCCCAGGTAAGGAGGGGGAAATGCTGGGAGGCAACCCAGGAGCCAAGGTCAGAGGGCACAGGGCCATCTTGGTCAAAGCCCCATGAGGAAGAGCTGGCCACTCAAGAGCATCCTCTAGAAGCTGGATGGGGGGGGCCTTCAAGGAGAGGCCTCTCTCCCAGGCTCATTTGGTGTCTCATTCAACATAAGCCCCGTGATGTCTGCTCTGTGCCCGGCCTGCGACAGATGGTGATAGGGATCCAGAAACACTGAGACCTGGTGCTGGTCCTCCAGGGGCCCCTGGGCTGGTGGGCAGGCAGGCAGAGAAGCACCAGCTGGCAGGTGTGTGCAGCACCAGGGAGGAATGGCAAGAGGCTGAGGGACTGGCCCTAGAATCCAATGAACTCTCCCCTCTCAAAGTCCCGTCTCCGGGGAATCTTACTGCCCCACATCCCCAGGGGCAGAAGTGTAGCTCCTTCCCCTCCCTCCCCACTGTGGGCCTCAGGAGACTTGCATTTTTGAGTCCCAGGACCACTCAGTCGCCCTGCTGGACCGTGTACCCTTCTGAGGCAGAGATGGAGGCTGTTCAACACAGCGCCTCCCACAGAGACCAGGACCCCACCTGACATGGCCCAGCGGTCGTCAGCAAAGTGGGCCTTCAGTTGGGCTGGGCGGGATGGGGAGAGTTTGGTCAACGAGCGAATTAGGTCCATTCCTTTGTTCATTCAAACAGCATTATTGAGCGCCTAATATATGGCAGACCCCATGCTAGGCGCTCGGATGGCCACAGTTAGATTGCGGGGTGGCGGTGGGGGGAAGGGCTGGGTTCTGTTGAGGCGTGGTGAGTTGCGGTAGGTTGGGTTTTGGAATCGGGTGGAGTTGGGTTTGCATCTGTGGTGCTGCTCAGATGCGTGACCTTAGTCATAGTGGAAACCAAAGGACTTCTCTGAACTGTAGCTTTCTCTTCTGTAAAATGGTGTGGTTTTGAGGATTAAAAGTCTGCGAAGCACTTAGCAGAGTGTCAGGTGACTCAGTAAGCACTCCATCCATTTTAGGTTTCATTTTTGTTGTTAGGATTGGGTCCGGAAAGGTGGGTTGGGGGTTAGGGTTGGGTAGGGATGGGATTGGGCACCAGGATGGAAGGCTTGCTGTGGCTGGTGGTGGAGTCTAGGGCGGAGAGACCGGAATGGTTGGGCTGAATGAGTGGGATTCCTAGAAAGGAGGTCCTGGGAGCATTCCCGGGAGCAGGGGCTGACTTACCTACTGGCTGGCAATGGAGCTCATCCTGAATGAGGGAACACTGATACAGGGGCCCTGCCGTCCTGCTGGTTCTGGGGCTGGTGACCAGGAGCCTGAGCCAAAGAGTAGGCAGCAAAGTTGAGCTGGTCAACGATTCCCTTTTCCTCCCTACCTGCCCAGACACAGTCCTTCCATTCCAGGCCCACAGACCCACAGGTTCCCTGTGGGGAAAACTATGGAGAAGACCAGACCTGGAAAGGCGGGCAGGCTCCCAGCCCAGGATGGTGGATCTGCATTACGAGGGAGGCATGGGCTCAACATTTGCACAGCTCCAGGCAGGAAATGGCTAAATGCATCCCCTCTCTGCCTGTTGGCCCACCCTGACAGAAATGGGGTGATACTGGTGGTAAATAAAGACTCGCTGCTCTTTGATGGCGGTGGGGGGAACCAGGAAGCCACCAGCAGCACAGTTGCTTCTGTTGGGGGCAGTGCTGCCTCCCTAGTGGCTGCAAGGGCGCCTGCCCCACCTGGCCCCAGTGACAGCACTTCCTGAGAAGAGCAAACTTGTGCCCCTCTCCTAGGGGCAGGTCAGAACTGGAGGTTCTGGGCCCCTCAGCCTGGTTAAGGCAGCCTCAGGAGACGTGATTCCCAATGGCAAACTCTGCCCCCTGCCCAGGGAGACAGCAGAGAGCCAGCGTCAGCCTAAACATTCTCAGTGTGCATGCTGCCCAGGGAGGATCAGGGCTGCCCCGAGACAGGGAGAGAGCTCCCCAACCTAGGAGCTGTGAGTAGGGGGTGTTGGGGAAGGGGCCCGAGGCTGAGCTTGGTAACAGTGAACCAAGTCCAAGGTTTTATGCTGAGGGCAGTAGGAAGCCACAGAGGACTTTATAAAGGGGAAGCTTTATAAAGGGGAAGCTTTATAAAGGGGATTAGACAGGTCATGATAAGTTACAGTGGTTTGGGGGCCAGGAACGAGGTCATGTTTCCACTTCCTCACCTCCCGTTACTTGACATTTTAAAAAATTATGAAATATATCATTCACTTATCTCCATGGGTGACAGGATAATAATAAAATCTACACCTGTGTGTGTGCCCTACCCAGCTTACCCCACCCCAAGCTGACTTCCACCCCTGACAGGGCTCCTGTCAAGGTCAGCGGTGGTCCACACATTGCCAAATCCAAGGGACACCTTTCTGCCCTCATCTTCCTCAACCTCTCAACAGCCCGGGGCATAAGTAACCATCTCTCCCTTGAATCACTTTCTTTTTGATTCCCCTGACCTCTCTCACTACTCCTTCTCAAACTCCTTTGCTTGCTCATTCACTGTCTGACTTCTAAATGTCACTGGTGTCCCGGGGCTGGGTCCCTGTTTTCCTCGCCCACACACTCTCCCTGGTGATTGATCCCCTCCAATCCCTGGCTTCAATACACCTATCAGTGCTGACATTCCCACCTTTATATCTGCAATGCTAGCATCCCTCCACCAGAAGCCAGACCAGCACAGCTCTAGAAAGCAGAATAATGACCTGCCCCGCACAGAGAAGTCCATGTCCTAATCCCCAGAGCCCATGAATACGCTACTTTTTATGGCAAAAGGGACTTCGTAGATTAAGTTAAAGATCTTGTGTTGGGGAATTTATCCTGGATTATCTGGGTAGGCCCAATGTAATCACAAGGGTCCTTATCAGACCCTTTAAAAATGGAGGAAGGGGTCACAAGCCAAGGAATGCAGGCAGCGCCTAGAACCTAAAGGAAGTGAGGAAACAGATACTCCCCTTGAGGCTCTAGAAGGAACACAGTCCTGCTAATGCCTTGATTTCAGCTCAGTAAGACCCACTTTGGACATCTGACCTCCAAAACTGTAAGATAATAATTTGTGCTGTTTTAAGCCACTAAGTTTGTGGTGAATTGTTACAGCAGCCCTAGGAAACTAATAAATAAACAACTGCCCATTGTCTAATAGGCATCTCAAACTTAGAATGTTCGAAACAGAACTATGGTCTTGTTCTCCCTTGCCTGAACTGAACCGTTCCATCTTCCCTGACACAATACATGGCACCACCAACCACTATGTTCTGAAGTCCAAAGCCTGGGGGCACCCTTGCTTCGTCTTTTCACTCATCCCCTTCATCAAATCCATCAGTAAACCCTGTTGGTTCTCCTCCAAACTATATCTAGAGAGCATCTCTTCTGTTTCCCCTGCCACCATCATCTTGCCTGGTGTGTAGTAATAGCCCCCTGTTATTTTTTCTGTTGTTTGCTTTTTAAATTTGCTCCTGGGACTTCCTCGGTGGTGCAGTGGGTAAGACTCCGAGCTCCCAATGCAGGGGGCCCAGGTTCGATCCCTGGTAGGGGAACTAGATCCCGCATGCATGCCACAACGAAGATCCCACGTGCCTCAGCTAAGACCCGGCATAGGCAAATGAGTAAATAATAAATAAATATTTTTTTAAATAAAATAAAAAATAAAATAAATTTACCCTTGTAAATTACACCACGTCACTCCCCTGTTTCAGCTGCCTCCCATGCACTTAGGCAAAGAGTCCATACCCCTTGCTGCAGCCCACGGGGCCTTACACGATCTAGCACCTCCCCACCGCTGAGACTCCGCTCCTGCTCCTTTGCTCTCCAAGCTCTAGCCCCACACTGGCTGGCTTCCGTTCCTAGGCTGCCCCCAGCTCTTTCCTGGCTCGGGCCCTCTGTCTTGCTGTGCCCCCTCTCTCCCCAACCTGGCTCATTCTCATTCCTTGGCCTCGCTTAACTGTCACCTCCTCACAAATGCTTTCTCCAACCAGCCTCACCTCACAACCCAGTTACTCTGCTTTGCATCGTCCCATTTATTTCCTTCCCAGAACTTGTCCCCGTTTGATAGCATCCTGTTTACTTGTTTACTGTTTATCATCTGTCTCTCCCCCTAGACTGTAAGTTCCCCAAGGATCTTGTCTCTCTTGTTTGCCATGCTATCTCCAGCACCTGGAACAGCGGCTGGCACAGAGCAGGGGTTTGGTAAACATTTGTTAAATGACGACTGAACAACAGCCGAGGCAGCACATGAGGGGGCTAATCTGGGGCAAGGCTGAGGGGCAGAGGACCACGGGCAGCTGAGCTCTGTGGGCTTGCAGCTGAGCCCCTAAATTAGGTCGCCTGCTCAACAACCTTGCCTCTTTCCCCAGACCCCTCCCAGCCTGAGCCTCAGCCCTGGGCCCAGCACCTTATTCTCTGCTCCCCTGCAAAGGTGGGCTCAGAACTGGGATCCAACCCGACCACGTCTTGGTGGGGTAGGTGCAGGCCTGGAATAGCCTCAGCTCTCCTTCCTCCTCTAGGCCTTGGCCCAAGCTGCTTCTTCCACTTGCAATGCCTTTCAGCTCCTTTTCCTGCAGAACAATCTTCCCAAGCGCCAGCTCCTCAGGAAGCCTTCCCAAAAGAAGGAGCACCTTGACCCCCTCCAAGCCCTCCAGGAAGCCCTCACTACTGGACACCTACACTTATCCCTGGCTTTTGTTCCCACCTAGACTGTGAGTTCTGGAGAGATGACCATGGACAGCTGCACAGGCTGTTCACTGCAGAACCCAAGGTTGCCACCCATATCACAGTCACGCAATGCCAGGGGCCCGGGGCCCCGTCTGAGCTGCCTCTGCCACCCACCCCTTTAACCATCTCCACCGTGGTGGGTGGTCTCTTGATCTCCAAGTTTATCGACTGAGTGGCTGGCAAACTAAACTATAACTGAGCTCACCATCAGCTGACAGCCCCAGGGACCCTATTACCTGGGCTGAGTACAGCCCAGCTCCTGGCTTCACCCAGCTGTAACTAATCTCTGTCCTCAGAGTCTATTCCTATACCGCCCAGGGGGAAGGCCTTCGTTACATTCCACTCCACCCCACTGCAGCGGCCAAGTCCATGATGCTGCCAGCCCTGGCTGTTACATCTTACAGAGAAACAACATGAGGGAGAGAGAGGCACGTGTCATCCTTGCACGAGGAGCCCAGCCTGTTCCTCTGTGGCCGGGGCGGCCAGAAGCGCGCTTCCTGCCCTGTGCAGCAGCCCGTGGTCTCAGGCTCCAAGGTTTGAGGCAGGAACCCAGAGGTGCCTCCCACCACATCCTTCTCCCCTGCACGTTCAAACCCGTGAGACCCTCTCTGCTTCAGCAGGTGTTCAGGGAGGTTTTCTTGGGCCCAAGTGGGCTCTTCCCCCGCCCCTGGGGGGCTCGGAGGCTTCTGCTCTGGGTACTTCGAAGTCCCCTCCTCCACTGTGGCCTTTCGGCTTGGCCTTTTTTTTAATATATAAATTTATTTATTTTATTTATTAATTTTTGGCTGTGTTGGGCCTTTGTTGCTGTGTGCCGGTTTTCTCTAGTTGCGGCGAGTGGGGGCCACTCCTCGCTGAGGTGCGTGGGCTTCTCATTGCAGTGGCTTCTCTTGTTGCGGAGCACGGGCTCTAGGCGTGTGGGCTTCAGTAGTTGAGGCATGTGGGCTCCATAGTTGTGGCTCACAGGCTCCAGAGCGCAGGCTCAGTAGTTGTGGCGCATGGGCTTAGCTACTCCACAGCATGCGGGATCTTCCCAGACCAGGGCTCGAAAAGGTGTCCCCCGCGTTGGCAGGCAGATTCCCAACCACAGCGCCACCAGGGAAGCCCTCGGCTTGGCTTCTGAGGGAGGGGGGTTAAAGTCTGTTGGGTCTGAAGCTGGAGTGGGGAGGGCCCTGCTGGGGTACTGGAGGGAGGGGGCTGGGCAGGAGATGGTCACAACATGGCTGAAACCCGGCCTTGACCTTGACGAGTGGGGGGAGTGCAGAACGCTCACGCATTGCAAACTTTGGTAAAACTGAATGCTGACCCAGCGTAGAAGCCACGATCCAGCAATTCCACTGCTGGGCACCCTGTGCCTGATAAAAAGAAGTGCATTCACCCAGTGAAAGAAAGTGCAGAGCTGGGCCGGGGGTGGGAGCGGGGGTTAACTCTCGCCTGGGATGTGCATGGAAGGGAGCACGTGGCTGCAGGGGGCTTATGCGAGGCTGGTCCTGTTCTGCCTCTTGATCTGGACGCCGCTTACGTGGGTGGCTCACTTTGTGAACATTCGCTGAGCGGTACTCTGATGACATGCAGTTTTCTGTGCAATAGTGCAGCAATAAAACTTTACCAAGACAAAACACAGCAATGCTTACTTTTAATTCTTCTTCCTGGAGCCAGAACATTCCTAACAACCTTCTCACCACCCTTCAAGCCTTTCAGGCTCCCCAAACCTTTGTGCCGGGTGACAAAGCATGGCCCACCTCCCCCATCCAATGTCTCATCACGCTCAGTTTCAGCCACCAACACCTTCCCAGCCCCCCCACCTGGCTCAGGCTGGCTTCCAGACTTCTGACCAAGCTGCTCTCAGCCCCGACTCCCCCTCCCATGCCTTCTCACACTAATTCCTATTCAGCCCCTAAGTCCCAGTGTCGAGGTACATCCTTTGGCTGAAGGACACACGCGCCTCTATGTCCCCAATGCACCCTGGACGTCCCCACAGAGCAGTCTTCACTCCTCCTGTCATCGACCAACTTGTCTGTTTCCCGCAAGAGCCTGGGAGCTCCATGAGGGCAGGGACTGTGTCTCCTTTAGTATCTTATCCCCCTAGCTTTGCCTGGCACTGAGTAGATGCTCCATAAATACTGATGAATGAATGAATGAGTGAATGGGCCCTGCCCTCACCACTTAAACTTAAATCTAATGGTCACCAGCCCCTTCACTGGACAGTGAGGAAATCAAGCATGGGGTCCGAGCCTGCCTGGCTGGCGTGGTCATGGCCCAAGTCCAGGGCTATGAGGCTGCCTCGGGAGCCACCACTGCCCACCCATCTGCCACCAAACAGAGCTCCACTCAGCCAGGAGCCCTGAGTGCCTCACCTGGCTCTGCCTCAAAGCTATCTGGACCCTGGGCTCATGGCTCAGGGGTGCCAGGTCTGAAGGAAGCCCCTCACCATGGACCAGAAGCAAAGCAGCGGCAGGTGAGGGGGTGGAGCAGGGAACCAGCCAGGGGCAGCTGGGCAGTGGAGCAAGCACAGAAAGAGCCCTGCCACGAACAAGACAGGGAGAGGAAGGGCTGCTCTAGAGTAAGGGAGACTAAAGAGATACAGCCACGATACGCAACACAGGAACCTTGACTGAACCCTGGCTTCAAAATGAGCAGCTCTAAACGTCATCTTGGTGACAACAGGGGACGTTGGAGTGTGTGTCGTGACCCTTCACTGCAGAACTTCTCCTAAAACCAAAGACATGTCTCTAATCAGCACACCACCACTACCTCCATCTGATAGAATCTACATTTGATTTACTTGCTTCTTGTCTATTTCCCCTGAGCATAAGGCTTTGTGTCTGCTTTGCTCACCACTGTTCCCTCAGGGCCTGGCACACAGTAGGTGCTCTTGTATAAATGCTTGCGGAGTGAATGGCCATGGTATAAATGATTCTACAACTTGCCTTTTTCATTTTACAATGTGTTTCGAGACTGATCCGGTTCATAACCACTGCACTCAATTCGTTCATTTTACCTGCTTTCAGTGTCTCATTGGATGACTCACACCTCATGTCTTCCATTTTTCCGACGATGCTTATTTCAAAACAATGTCACAGTCAATATCTCTAGGTGTGCCCCAAAAGTTCCCTAGGGTTGGTATCTGGGGGTGGAATCTCTGAATCAAGGGCTGCCTGCATCCTCAGCTCTACCTGATATGGCAAAATGATTCTGCCAGGTGGTTATACCAACTCACATTCCTACAAGTTCCTGTTTCACCACATCCTTACCAGCAGAATGCTATCAGACTTAAAATGTTTTACTTATCTAATTGGTGGGTACAGATGAGAAGTTTAAAATACAAAGTAATGCGTATTGATCTTAAATTTGGCCGGAAATTGTGCCAAACACTTTATGTGCATGAACTCAAATACTCTTTGCCACAACCCTGTGAGGTAGGAAAATATCACCCCCACTGCAGAGATGAGAAACTGAGGCTGGGGGTTGCGTGCCTTGCTATAAATACAGAGCGAAGCTGTCACCGAACCACGGCGACCAGATGCACAGCCTCCTGGTAACCACCACGCCCGCCTGCCTCATATTTTCCATTTAAAAGAAATATTTTCCGTCACTGTCCAAAATTTCTATGTTGAGCACGTTACTTTTGTAACAGACAAAAGAGCCTGGATAAACTTTATTTTTAAAGTTTTTTAGCCTCCCCTCCCCCACCCCCGGAGAGGCCAGGGTGAGGAGAGGGGCCGGGGCTGGGAGAACGGGCCCTGAGCTAATGGCCTCTCCCCTGCACGCCCTTCTGAAAGGGGGTTCTCCCCAGGCTGGGGGGTGGGGTGCCGAGGCCTTGTCTGGGGGCCTTCTCAGGCTCCCGGAGGGCTCCTCAGTCCTCACGCACACTGCCCCGTGCGCCAGGCCGCACTCACCAGGTCTGGTTGGTGCTGGAGTCCTGATGCAGAAGGGAGTTGAGCACGTAGGGGACGTCTCCCTTGGGAGTCACCCAGGTCCGGACCATGTCCACGTTGAAGGCGGCCAGGGGAGCCAGGCCTGAAAAGAAAAGAAGAACATTTAAAAAGAGAGGCACCGTTGTTCCATCACATCCTGCAGTGCCACTATCCCCATTTTACAGATGAGGAAAGCGAGACTCCCAAGGATTTTTTTTTTTGGATGCACCGCATGGCATGTGGGATCTTAGTTCCCTGACCAGGAATCAGACCCATGCCCCATGCAGTGGAAGTGCGGAATCTTAACCACTGGACCACCAGGGAAGTCCCCCCCTACCAAGAATCTTTTTTCCATGGGAATAGGACTGGAATGCAGGCGTGTCTGACCCAGAGCCCCTGGTCCTCCTACTAAACCAAGCTGTGTTGGCACCAAGTCCCCCTCCTCCAGGAGGCCTTCCTTGGTTCTGTCCCAGAGCACTTGCTACCTTCTCACACCTCCCACTGTGCACTTTCTACACCTGCCACGGAGCACATGCTCATCACCGTGTCATGTACCAAAGTTAAAATAGACTACGGGCCCCAGGGTGAGGGTCTGCATACATTCTGTCTACGTACCTGCCCATCAAGTGACCCAAGAGAGAACACGTGTCCTCAAAAATACCTCAGAAAAAGAATGTTTATAGCAGCTTTATTTGTAACAGTCCCAAACTGGAAACAACCCAAATGTCCATCAACTGGGGAATCGATAAACTGACATATTCAGACCATGGAATACTACTCAGGAGTAAAAAGGAACGAACAATTGACACACACAGCAAGATGGGTGAATCATGAATATCATTATGCTCAGTGAAAGAAGTCTTACATAAAAGAGTATCTACTGTATGATTCCATTTATATGATGTTCTAGAACCAGCAAAACTAATCTATAGCAAAAAAAAAATATTGCCTGGGCTGATGCGGGATGGGGATTAACTGGGAAGGAGCAGAAAGGAGCTTCCTGGGGTGATGGAAATATCCTATATCTCTATAGGAGTTTGGATTACAAAGGTGTGCATTGTCAAAAATACATCAAATGGTCCACTTAAAATTTGTGTGTTTCACCGTAGGTAAATTTTACCTCAAAAAAAAAAAAGAACCATAAGGAAATACTGAACTCTAGTTGATATGTATGATGAAATGTTTAGGGATGAAGTGTGCTGATGTCTGCAATTTACTTTGAAATGCATCAAAATATAAGACGGCTTGATGGATGGATAGATGAATATATATGGATGGATATAAATAAACATATTTTTATATATGTCAATTACAATTGTCAACATTTTGTTATATTTGCACTATCACACACATATTTTACATATATGTAATATACAAAAATATATATATTGTAAAATCTATACATTGTAAAATCTAAGTGTTGTATGTGGTTGTCCACTGCACAAGTTTTTCAAATTTTCTGTACGTTTGAAATTCTTCACTAAAAATTTTGGGGGGAAAATTGATATAGACAAATTGTCCCCCAAAGAGGCTGTGCCAATTCATATTCCAAAAACAGAATGGAAGGCCTATTTCCTCACAGCATCGCTTGAGCAGACTGTGCGGACCTCCTCATCCTTGTTTTAAAAGAGTATCTCATCATTTTGTTCCCAAACTATTTTTTAGGGCTTCCCTGGTGGTGCAGTGGTTAAGAATCCGCCTGCCAATGCAGGGGACACGGGTTTGAGTCCTGCTCGGGGAAGATCCCACATGCCGCGGAGCAACTAAGCCCATGCGCCACAGCTACTGAGCCTGCGCTCTAGAGCCCGCGAGCCACAACTACTGAAGCCCACGTGCCACAACTACTGAACTCGCGTGTCACAACTACTGAAGCCCATGTGCCACAACTACTGAACCTGCATGCCACAACTACTGAAGCCCATGTGCCACAACTACTGAAGCCCGTGCACGCCTAGAGCCTGTGCTCCGCAACAAGAGAAGCCACCGCAATGAGAAGCCCGCGCACCTCAAGGAAGAGCAGCCCCCCGCTCACCGCAACTAGAGAAAGCCCGTGTGCAGCAACGAAGACCCAACACACAGCCCCCACAAAATTAATTAATTAATTAAATTTTTTTTTAAAGCCCAGCTCTTTAAAAAAAAAAAAATTTGAAAAAAAACCCTATTTTTTACATTATGAGTAAAGTCAAGCCTCTTATTATAAGTTTGTTTCCTGCTTATTCATATACATTATCCATTTTTATGAGGTCTTTATTGTTTTCTTACTAATTTATAAGAGCCTTTTGTCCAAAAGAAATTGTCAACGTGTTAGAGACTGTTTCTCACTTAGCTGTTTGTTTGACTGGCTTATATTTTTCCCCACATCTACATTTATTATGTAGTCAAATTATTTTTCCTGTATGACTCGAGTTTTGTGTCATGCTTCCCCACTCAGAGATTATTTAATTCACTCATGCTTTCTTTGATATTTTCTTTGTTTCATTTCTTGTGCTTGAGTCTTTGATTCATCTAGACTTTATTTTTGCATATATCCGGCTTTACTTTTTCTCCCCCCAAAATGAAATTGTCTCAACATTACTTCTCAAATAGCTCATATTATCCCCGCAGATCTGAAATACCACCTTTATCATTCTCAGAATTCTCATGTGCGTTTTGGCATCTCCAGGGACTCAGTTCTGCCCCATTGACCTTACTGTCTCCTGCTTGGACACATTCATTAGTCTCCTGACCTTTCTCTTCCAAGACTTCTCCCTCCGGGTACATCCTTTCCGTACCAGTTGCCAGAAAGAATTTTTAAAAGCATGCTACTCCACTGCTTAAAATTCTAACTTCTTGGAAATTAAGCAATGTACTTCTAAATAACCTAGGGCCAAAGATAAAATCATAATGGAAACTTTAAAATATTTTGAACTGAATGAGAATTAACATAGGACAAATCAAAACTTGTGTGATACAGTTAAAGCAGTGCTTAGAGGAAACGCAGAGCCTTAAATGCATATGCTAAAAAAAAAAAGAAAGGCTGAAAACCAGTTATCTAATATTCCATCTCAAAAAGCTAAACGAATAGCAAATCAAGCCCAGAGAGAGTACAGGAAGAAATAAAGACATGAGCATATATCAGTGAAATAGAAAACTAACCTACAGTAGGGAAAATCAACAAAGCTAAAGTTTAGTTTTTCGAAAGAGTAATATAACTGATAAAACCCCCTAGCAACACTGATCAAGAAAAAAAAAAAGGCAAACACATAAATTACCAATATGAATGAAAAGAGGACATCAGAACAGAGCCTAAGACATTTATGAAATAATAAGAGGATAGTATATACAACTTTATGCCAGTAAGCTTGACAATTTAGGTGAAAAGGACAAATTCTTTGAAAAATAAATTTACCAAAACTGACAAAAGAAGTGAAATCTGAATAATCCCAAATTTTAAAAACTGAATCCATTAACTCCAGGCCCAGATGGCTTCACTAGTGAGCTCTCCCAAACACGTAAAGAAGAAATACCAATCTTACATGAACTGTTCCAGAGAAGAGAAAATGAGAGAACACTTTCCAATCATTTTGTGGGGCCAGCATGACATTGATATTAGCACCTGACAAGAGCGACACATGAAAGGAAAATTAGCAATCTCTCTCTTGAACGTAGATGCAAAAATCCTAAACAAAACATTAGCAAATCAAACCCAGGGGTATATAAAAAGCATAATACCTTACAACCAAGTGGAGTTTATTTCAGGAATGCAAGAGTGGTGTGACGTTCGAAAAGAATCAATTTATTCATCATGTTAACAGAAAAAAGAGGAGAAAAAAAATCATATGATCATTATGATAGAGGCTGAAAAAGGTATTTGATAAAATACAATACTGATTTGTAATTTAAAAAATTCATAGCAAACTAGGAATAGAAGGGAATGTCTTTAATCAAGAATATCCACAAAAATCCTTCAGCAAACATCATTCTTTTTTTTAAATTTTTTTTTTTTAATTTTTGGCCACACCACGTGGCACACGGGATCTTAGTTCCCCAACCAGGGATAGAACCCACGCCCCCTGTGGTGGAATTGCAGAGTCTTAACCACTGCACTGCCAGGGTTATTTTATTTTATTTTTATTTTATTTTATTTTTTTATTTTATGCCACGCAGCTTGTGGGATCTCATTACCCTGAACAGGGACTGAACCCACGCCCTCGGCAGTGAAAGCGTGGAGTCCTAACCAACCACTGGACCGCCAGGGAATTCCCAACATCATTCTTATTGGTGAGTTATTGAAAGCTTTCCCCCTAAAATCAGAAATGAAACAGGGATGCTCACTCTTACCACCTCTAGTCAACATTTTACTGGAGGTTTCACAGCAGTAAGAAAAAAGAAAAAATACAGAGCACAAAGATTAAAAAGGAAAAAAATAAAACTGTCATTATTTGCAGATGACATGATTAAATAAGTAGATTGAAAAATCCAACAGATCCACAAACATTGAGAATTAATAAGTGCCTTGAGCAAGGTCATGGGATACAGAGGCAAAATACAAAGAACCATTGTACTTCTATGCACCATCAATGATCAAATGAAGAATGAAAAATTTTAAAAGATGCCGTTAACAAAAGCCATAAAAAAATCAAGTGTCTAAAAGTAACTCTAACTAGAGATATGCAAAACCTCTACACTAAGAACTATTAAAAGATTGGGAGAGATTAAAGATCTAAAATGAAGGAACAGATGATGTTCATGAATTAGAAGATTCCATGTTGTTGTCAGTTATCACTATATTGATCTATAGCTTCAATACAACCACAATCAACATCCTAGCAAATTATTGGGGGAAGGGTGATGTTAACAAGCCAATTTAAAAAATTTATATGAAAATGCAAAGGGCAAGAATAGTCAGGCACTCTTGAAGAAGAATAACAAAATTTGGGGACTTATCATTTATCAAGATTATTATAAATTTATAGTTATTAAAACAGAATTATATTGGCACAAGGATAGAAAACAGATCAATGGGACAGAGAGTCCAGAAACATATGGGCACCTGATTTATGACAAAGGTGACAGTGAGGAACAGTGGTGAAAGAATGCTCTTTTAAATAAATCGTGCTGGGTCACTTGGATATCAATATTGAAAAAAAAATTAATCTTGACTCTTCTCTCACATCATACACAAAAAGTCAGTTCCTGATGAACTGAAGATTTAAATGTGGACTTAGATAGACCATATATCTAAATATGAAAAATGAAACAATGAAGCTTTTAAGAGAAAACAAAGGACCTTGGGGTAGACAGATATTTTTTAAACAGGACACAAAAAACACTAGCTATAAAGGAAAGAATTGATAAGCTGAACTTCATTAAACTTAAGAATTTCTGTTTATCAAAAGACATCATTAAGAATGAAGAGGCAAGCCACGGAGAGAGAAAAGATGTTTGCAATACAAATATCTGACAAAAGATTCATATCAGAATCTGTAAAGAGTTTCTACAGATCAATAAGAAAAAGGCATGTAAGCCAACAGAAAAAGGACATTTCACAAAAGAGATTATCCAAATAGCCAGCAATCATATGAGAAGGCACCATTAGACTTCACAGAAAGGCAAACTGAGATCACCATGTGATACCACTACACACCCACCAGAATGGCTAAAATGAAAAAGAAAATACCAAGTGCTGACAATGATGTGGGGCTACTAGAACCCTCAAATACTGCTGGTGGGAATGTAAATCAGTACAATCACTTTAGAAAACCGTTTAGCAGTTATCAACTAAAGCTGAGCATATGTGTAACTCATGACCCAGCAATCCTACCCTAAGGCAAAACCCCAATAGAAATGTGTTCATATATTCACAAAAAGACATGTACAAGAATTTTCATAGCCTCACTATTCATAACAACCCCAAACTGGAACAACCCAAATATCCATCAACAGTAGAAAAAATATGCTGTGGTATATTCACCAATGGAACACTCTACAGCAATGAAAATAATCAACAACAAGGTGGGTTGGATCTCATAAATACAGGAGCAAAACAGAACATACTGTATAATTCCATTTATTCAAAGTTCAAAACAGGCAAACTAATCCATGGTATCAGAGGTCAGGAGAGTGGTTACTCTTGGGGGTAAGGTAATAACTGGAGGGGGCCACGGGAGGTACTTCTGGGATGTTGGTAATGTCCTCTGTTTCTTGAAATTGGTATCAGCATGTGGATTTGATTTAATCTGAAAATTCACTGATCTGAATTTGTCCATTTTTGCATGTATTGTCTTCAAAAAAGTTTACATTAAAAAATAATAAGTGCGGGGAGGAGGGAGGGATAAATTAGGAGTTTGGGATTAACAGATACACACCACTATATATAAAATAGGTAAACAACAAGGATTTACTGTATAGCACAGGGAACTATGTTCAATATCTTGTAATAACCTATAATTAAAAGAATATGAAAAGAATATATATGTATATGTATGTATGTATAACGGAATCACTTCGCTGTACGCCTGAAACTAGCACAGTATTGTAAATCAACTACAGTTCAATAAAAAAATAATAATTGCAAGTGTCTGAAGCACATTGAATACACAAAAATTCCAGGGGTTCATAATGATACTTAAAAGACAGAAAGAAAACAAAAATAAATCAAAACACTGCATTTTTCACCATTGTAAGTAATGAGGGCATTATGCCCTTACTCTGAAAATTGACTATTAAAGGGAAAGCATTAAGCAATTTTTTTGCCTTTCCTGTATGCGCTGCATTTCAGGGTCACCAAATGGTCCTAGTTGACCACAAAAAGTTCTTTACAGAAGAATCGTTACTAATGAATGTGGAAGGAATAATACAACCATAAAAACACAATTTTGCAAGTCATAATGAAATACAACAATTAAATCAGGCCACGATCATCAATGGATGAAACTAGTTAGATGAAATTTTGATAGAGCACTTCACAATTAGGCTGACCCCCGCCCCAGCCCACTAGTTCATCTCAGCGCAGCTAAGAGTGGGCCCCCCAGGCATGTGTGCCTCCTAGTATGACCCCCTAGGAAGAATACTGGGGCCCAAGATACTGCATTTCTAACAGCTCCCATGTGATGCCCAGGCTGCTAGTCATCAGACCACACTGAGAAGCAACTCTCTAAAATACGTCGGCAAAGGAAACAGAAAAAAGGGAGTGAGATAAATGCAGGACGTATGGCAAAATCCTCCTGATTGTTTAGAGGATGCTCGCCAAAAAAGTTAAACCTGAATTTAATGAAGGCATTAGCCCTAACTTCCAAGTCTCGGGTAATGTAGGGGATTGAAGGACCAATCACATCGAGAGGAAGCAAACGCACAAACCCTGAAGATGTTCTGCAAGACAAGCAACTGAGCTCTGCAGTAAAGTGAAGATTTGAAACAGACACACAAACCTCAAAAATGAGCAAGGGGGTCACTCTAGACTAAGAAAGGCATAGCAACCACACGTGATGTGTGGGTCTTGTTTGGCTCTTGATTTGAACTGTTAGAAATAGACATTTTGAGACAGTCAGGAAGATTTGAGTTAAGAACTGGGTATTAGATGATACCAAAGAATTACTGTTAATTTTGTTGGGTAATGACAACATTATGGCTGTGTAAGAAAACATCCCCAAGTACTTCAGAAATGTGTATTGAAGTACTGAAGGGTGAAATGACTGATGTTGGGGATTTTCTTTCAAACAATGCTTCCGAAACATTAATGTGCAAATGAATCACCCAAGTATCTTCTTAAAAATGCAGATTCTGATTCAGTAGGTCAGGGAGTGGGGCTAAGATCCTAGTCTAACCGCCGCTAAGTGATGCCAGGCTGCTGTTGGTCCCCAGACCAAACTGCGAGCAGCAAGGCTTTAAAATACTTTGGTAAAGGAAACAAAAAGGGACAGTGAGATATATAAATGCAGCAAGCGCAGCAAGATCTTGATAGCTGTGTCATCTGGGTGATGGGTATATTGGGTTTATTAATGTTATTTGCTTTATTTTTGTACATGCTTAAAACTTTGTTAAAAACCAACCTTCCAGGGACTTCCCTGGTGGTCCAGTGGGTAAGACTCTGTGCTCCCAATGCAGGGGGCCTGGGTTTGATCCCTGGTCGGGAACTACAATCCACATACATGCCACAACTAAGAGCCCGCATGCCACAACTAAAAGATCCTGCGTGCCGCAACTAAGACCCTGTGCAGCCAAAATAGATAAAACATTAAAAAAAAAACACAAAAAACCAACCTTCCAAAGGCTGAAGGAGCAGGCACCCTGTGAGAGGGTAGTGTCCACTCTCTCCTCTCAATTCCCAGTCCCCCTCCCCAAGCCTGGCACAAAATAGGCATCTGTACTTTATTCCTTTCCCTTTATACCTCTGCCTTGCCTGGAATGATTGGTGGTGACTCATAAAAATATACCATGTGCTAAAATAAAACTTGTTTTAAAATAATGGGGCAGGTCAGAAAAACTAAAAAGGGAGAACTACCCACTTCTTACAAGGGGCGACCGGAAGGCATTCTTTCCCCCTTTTACCATCTGTGTGACTTAACAGACATGAATTGAAACCCCTGTGATAAGTCCAGTCTCCTCCCCCGGCATCCATGGTACCTCCCTGCCCAGCCCAGTGCCCCCTCTGCCAGCTCTGCTCTCTGGCTCGACACCCCACTTCCTGAACACCATCTGCATACCTCCCACCGCAGGGCCTTTGCACAAGCGGTTCCCTCTGCCCAGTGTGCCTTCCTCGTCACTCTCCCACCTCTGCCCCATCCTTTGGGGCCCTGCCCCAGGAGCCAATCCAGATTCTCAGTCAGAGTACCCCAGTGGTCCCTGAGCTCTCTCGGCATCCTGTGGGGTCTCTGTCTGGCTCTGACTAAATCGTGTCTGGGTCAGAGTGATCTGTGATAAAGTCTGTCTCCCCAAAACTGTAATCTGATTTGAGTCATCCATGACACACCCCCAACCACAGAGTCCAGCTCAGCACAGTGCCAGGCCCAGATGAGGTGCCCTGGAAACATCAAAGAGGGCCAGAGATTCCTGATCCCCTACCCCACGCCCCCATCCCCATTTTTGCTTTGTTCAACGGAGGGATCTTGGTGCAAGATTCTTGAGGGGTGGGAAAGGGGAGGAGATAAGCAGAGAGACCATTACAGCCACCATCCTGGACCACCTGCTGTCTTCCAGGTACCATACTCAGGTGCTGAGGCTCAGAGAGGTCGGGTGATTGCTCGTGGCTCATCAGCAAATTGAAATTTGTGTCTGGGGCCCAGGTCTGCCTATTTCTAAAGCCTTTAATAAAAGCTGGAGGCACTGCGGGGGCGAGGGGGGGTATGGTGTAAACAGAGACCTGGCTCCCTGTCGTGCCAGCAGCTCAGAGCTGGGGCAGAGCTCTGGGTTATCGAGCTGGTGATTAGGTGAGTGAGAACACATTTATGTGTGTGTGTGTTCAGGAGTGTCACCGGGTCCGCTGAGCTTTCCCATAAGGCCAGCCAGTGCCTGGGGTCCGCCAGGCGCGGGCCGCCTTGCTGGGGCAGACTTCCCCCAGGCCCCTGCCATGGTCTCTCTGCTCGGGCTGTGCCTCCGTCAGGGGACCCCCTCTCTTCCCACTTCCCACTTCGACTCAGAGAAGAGAGCATGAGCCCAGGAGGGAGACAGTCCTGAGTCCAAATCCTCGCTCTGCCACGGAGCCCCTGAAGGACCTTGGGCTTGTCACTTCACCCCAGTCTCCCCATCTGTGATTGGGACCGTGCAGACTAGTGGGGCAAGGCCGGGCGCAGCATCTGACATCTTGCAGGCTCAGTATGTGGGTGCTAATGTCAGTGTTATAACCACAAGGGAGGCCTGTCACGTTCTCTGACAGCCTTGCCCTCCAGCTCAAGCCCCCCTCTCGGGCTGCCAGTGGTGAGAGCCCTGCTGAACCAGAGTCTGTCGCCACGCCGCCCACAGGGCCGCCTCTCCAAGCTGTCCCTGCCACACAGGCCTGCTGAGTCAGAGTCCCCTCCATCCTGTCAGCCACCACTGCCCGCACCCACCCCCTATCTCCCCCATCACGCCGGGCACTTTAAATATACATTCTCACAGTGCTGTTCTCGGTTTAGCAAACTGAACCCGGAGGGGTGGATGCAGGGCAGGGAACGGTTTGCCTGAACTTATACAAGGAGCCGGGCCATAGAACTAGGACTAGATCCAGCCGTCCTGACGCCCAGTCCAGAGCACCCAGAAAGGCCTGCAGGCCGCCTGTCCCGTGGGGCAGCTCACCCTCCACCCACCCACCTGGGTCTTCCATGTTGAGCCTCATCGTCTCAGCCCCAAACCTCATACCTCGGTCCCCCACCCTGGCCCCCTTCACAGGCTACCTAATAACCATGGCCGACAGGTCTGGAGCAGACAGGGCTGTGCTCTGTGCTAAAGTGCTTGTGGATTTTCCTCCTCAACATTTCTCGTAAGTGTCTCCCCCTCCCCATGCCCTCCGGCCCCAGCCCCCCCGGACGGGACCTCGGCAGCGGCTCCTCACGGGCCGATCTGCCTCCCCTTTCTCCAGGACTCCGCCTTCTACACCACAGGCACGTCCCATTGTCACCTCCGGGCTAGGGGCCTGCTGGCCTTCCCACTGCCCTCAGGGTGTGGCCCGAGCTCCCTCAGCCTGGCACTCTGGGCCCCCACACTCTCCACCAGCACCCTGACCACCCACATGGCCCCCAGCTTCTCCCCAGGCCAGCCTCCCAGAGAAGGTCGGAGGCGTCTGGCTCCTGCGTGGACCGCTCTCCACACCTGGCTGGCCCACGAAAGCTGTGCTCGTCTTACCTCTGCCTGGGACGCCCTTTCCCCATCCCCTGTGTGCCACCTGAAGGCATTCTCAGTGGGCCCTCCGGCTGGGGACAGAGGGTCAGGGTCATGGTGTGCGTGCGGCCTGCTCCCCCCTTGGGCCCAGCGTGTCCCGGTTGTGGCACGCAGGCAGCGTCAGAGCAGACAGCTTTCTGTCCCCACTCAAGCCTCACCCTGCGTCTCCTTAAACACACTCCTTACACCCGGGTCTCTGTCCATACTGTTTCTCCTGCACAGAAAGCCTCCCTCTCGCCCCGCACCACCTGTCTGCACTTGCTACGCACCTCCCCCATCCTCAGGGCCACCGCGGACACTACGGTCCCCCACCCTCAATGGCCAAGGTTTCCCATCACACACTTGCACTCAGGTCTGGGGTTGTGCCCCGGGCAGAGGCAGGTCTGACACCTCCCCACTCCCCCAGCAGGACCCAGCAGGGCCCCAGGCCCCAGCCTGAAGTTGGTGCGACAGCAGAGCCGGCCCTGGACTGCTGGCTTGTGTACCACTGTAAGGTTTTACAGGCCACTAGCACAGTTCCCTTCCTCACACGAGCGATGGAGACGCAACCTCTGAGACCCTGGGGGGAGAAGTGAGTGGCTGTGGTCACAGAATGAGTCAGGGTGAAGACTGACCTGGGAACAGCAGGCTGCATGGTAGCAGGATGAGATGGGCAGCTCCAGGGTTTCAGTGTGTTTGTATCTGCATCTGACTGCCTCAGACAACTCATGTTATCTCATCTGCTCCCCCAGATGAGAAGTGGGCATCACCACAGTGGGTGCTTGGGAAGGGTGGAAGGTCAGGCCAGGAACAGTTTGGATTCTCTCCAGCCTAGGGAGGTGCAGCCAGACACAGGATGCAGGGCCCTGGGCCTGGGGTCACTGTCTGAGGGGCTCCTCCACCCTCCCTGGCATCTCCTTGTCACTTTCTCAGACTCTCTCCAGCTCTTAAGACTCAGCGCCAATCTCACTTCCTCCAGGAAGCTCTTCATGATTGGTCCATCCCTAAATCTCAGGACCTCACAGCTTGGAGCAGAACTGTCACAGTTCCACTTCTCCCACTCAGACTGGAGCTGCTGGGGCCCTGCTCTTACCCCCAGCCCATAGCATAGCCGAGGTGCGGGGTAAGTGATCTCATTGCACTTCTGCTCCATCTTGCTCTCTGCTGCCCGTCAGCCTGGGGAGTGCCTTAGCCTCAGAAGGGGTTTGATAAATGTCATCTGGATTGACATTGCTGAAAAAGGTGCTGGGGTGATAACGGGTCCTTCCAGAGGCCACAGAAGACAGAGACAACCAGAAGACCAGAGTGACACCAGGGTTAGTGTCCCAGGCCACGGGGTATTCTAGAGCTGGGAGGCAGGCAGAGGCTTGGGCTTGAGCCCCGTTTCTACTAGTACTTGCTTGTAACTATGGCCAGTCATTACCCCTCTCTGGGCCACAGTCACCTCCTCTCTACTGGGATGGGGTGGACCAGGGTATGGACACACTTGGTGATGGGGGATCAAAGCCTTAAGCCATAAAAAGCGTGAGACCTTCTCCACACACCACATGTAACTGAAAGTAAAGGGAAGTCTAAACTGTAAAGTAAGGAAAAGGAAGTTCAACAAAGTTTTGATCTTTCTACGATGACTATTTTGATGTTTTTTAAATATCAAATGTTAAAAGGTATCCAAAAATGTATGCTTTGCTCGTGCCCCCATGCACGTTTGGCCTGCCTCTTGGGTGATCTGGCCCCATGGTGGGTGCTAATTCTGAGCCCCCTCCCAGCCTGGCCTCAGCTCTCAGCCACCGTCTGGCGTTCACTAGCTGGCCCCCACCCATCCCTTAGGGAGAACTCAGGCTCCCAGCAGCCCTGACACTACACCTGCCTGATGTCCAGTCTCATTCTTCTGACCAGCTCCTGGCCAGCGCAGGAGGCCCCCGGGAAGCCTGCCAGATCACTACACAGGACCACCCTCACCTCAGGCTTGATCTGAGCAGCGCCCAGGGGCTCGCTGACCACGCTTATTCTCATCCCTGGGGCCTGGTGGCTGGGTGCAGGCTCCTGGCTTGGCTTGCCCCAAGGGGCTTCCATAGGAGTTTTAAAGGCCATATGGGACCCCAGGCAGTGGAGAGGGCATGTCCCCTCCCCCATACAGGTTCTCGTAGGGGCCCTAACATCAGGAACAGGAAGCAGGCTCCCCCTACGCGTTCGCCGCACACAGGGTCCTCACCCTCCTCAGCTAAACCAGGGGGCTCTGCTGGGCGGGTGGGCCGCACCAGCCTCCACACTCTGGGGACAAGCTTGGCACAGACCTGAGGGGCTGCCTGGAGTGGGTTCCAGGGGAGAGGGCCTGCGTGGGGAGGGGAGCTGGCGGGAGGAACAGGAGGCAGAGCCCTGGAGTCCAAAGCCACACGCTGTCAGCAGCCAACAGAGCCTCAGAGGTCCTTCCTAGCCTGGGGGTCTGACCCACGGAGCAAGACGGGCTTCCAGGGGGGAGTCCCCAGACTTTCTCTGACCTCGGGCTCTGAGCCCCACCAGACACACAGATGGACAGGCTGTGCAGCCCCTCGGGGCAGGGGGTGAGGCTGACTTACTGGTCATGCAGAGCAGAGTATGGAAGAGCCACATCCTGGCTGGAGCAGAGGCAGCGGCGTGGGCCTCGACTTGCTCAGCTTCCCTCCTCAGCTCCAGGGCTCGGGCAGCCAGGAGGCGGGGACAGAGGCGCACACACAGGCAAGGACCACAGGCAGACAGGCACTTTCAAGTAGACACAGACGCTCCACTTGTACACAGCTGGCTGCGTAGCTTCCTCAGCAGTTGTGGGCTGGGTCCTGGGAGCTTAGAGACACCTGCCAGCCCTGCCCCATCACCCACGCTTTGGTGGAACAGTGAGCCGAGGTTTGGCCTGGGAACAGGGCTGGATGATCTCAGCAGATGTGTGAGGTGCAGGAGCAGTATTAATCCAGCCGTTGTTTATCACCCACGTGGGTGGCTCCCAGCCCCATGCCCTGCCCCGGAACCCGCCACTACACACCTCACCCCAGCGCCCGGCCCAGGGTCCTTCCTACAGAAAGCACCCTCACAGCTCGGGGCTCCGGCACTCCGCCTGTGCATGCGAGGCCCTGAGACTGCGGAGGGTCAGGTGAGTGGGAAGACCCACGCGCTGCCTGAATCGCTGCCTCAGTGCAGCTTTGGCTGCATTCTCTTTAACACCTGACTACAGCCCATGATGTGGAACTAACCTAACAGAGCTCTGGGATACCAGAACAACGGAAGAAGTGAAACTCCATGCATCTTTCAGCACACCTTTGATCCAACCCAGCAGCCCAGAGGACACACTGCCAACGGCCTGCAGTCATATTTAAATGCCAACTTCACGATCTGTCCAACTTTCCCTGTGTGACCACGTCTGTCGCAGAAGGAATTCTCTCCCGCCCCTCTGCTTCCCAGACTGTTGGCCGTGCAGAGCTGCGCTGTCCAACAGAACTCGGCGATGAGGGTCTAGAGCCGCACGGCCCAACATGGGAGCCCCTAGCCACACGTGGCTACTGAGCCCTTGAAATGTCACCAGTCACTGAGGAACTGAATTTCCAATTTTATTTAATATTAATTAATTTACAAGCAAAAAGGCAGGGGACTCTGTGTCTCTCTCACATGAATGTCTGCATCTCCAGGGAGAGCACTTTGAAGTGTTAATATAAGTGTTAAAACACAGCAGACAATGGTGTTGACTTAATGACTAGATGAAAATCAATTTTATCTTGTTTCTCACAGTGAAAGCCTGCTTGGCCAAAGTTCTGTAAAGACTGATGTCACTTATAACATTCTTGCATTGTTTGCTTTGGTCTGACAAAATACCTCCAACTAGCACGATAGTTCCCTGATGTTACACGGTTGTTAGAATAGAGATTACGGTTCACTGTTTTTCACAGTATATACCTTCCAACAGAGAAGTTAAACAGATGAGAAAGCAAAGCTCCGGGTCTGATGAGTCGTCTGCCAGAGCACAACGAAGATCATCCGAAGTTGGCTTAACCTCGTCATAGGCCAGGGTGCTGGTTGTCTTCCCACACTCAGGGCTCAGTGACTCTTTCCCTCCCTGTTCCCAGTGCCAGGGGCACTTGGCAGAGCAAGGAGGGGCTCCCCTCCCACCACTGGCCCAGAGCGGGAGAGAACAGACCCAGGCCGCAGAGCAGGGCAGCAGTAGGGACAGGTTGGAACCCACGACTGCAGCCTGCTGGAGGTTTCTGAGAGAAAACAGGACTTTAGTTTGGAGTGTGAACTTTAGGACATCTCTGGAGGCCGGGCAAAGTTGATGAGTGGATGCTGGAACAGGTGCAGGGCCATTTTCTGCATCTTTGGAGACTTCCAGAAGGCTGACTCATCCTGCATCCATCCGAGATGTATTTTCCAAGCTTGTTGGTGCCAGCACAGCAGACCCCTGATCACGAGCACGCAGGGGCCCTTCAAGCCCTTCTGACAGTAACTGCTGTCCCCACAAACCCAGACTTAAGGTCCCAAGTCAGAGCCAGGCTATATAATCCTCCCGGTTCACAGAGCCTAATGCAAGGCTGGGCATTTCAGTAGCTACATCCAAAAGCAATGTGAAAATGGCTTCTTAACTCATTTTACTCTAAACAAATGTTAAGGGACCAACTTGAGGGAATTCTACAACATAACCGGACTGAACACTTCAAAAACGTCAATATCATAAAAGGCAAAGAAAGGCAAAAGAATTGCTCCACATTATAAGAGACTAAAGACAGGATATTAACTGTAGTGTGTGATCCTGGATTGTATCCTGGACCAGAAAAAAACATTATTGCGACAGTTGGCAAAATTGAAGCATGAACCACGGATTAGGTATTACTGTACTGATTAAAATTATACATTTCCTGAATTTGATAACAATACTCTGGTCATATGAGAGAATGCCCTTGTTCTTAGAAAATGTACACTAAAGTATTACATTTAGGGAGTAAAGGGACGCGATGTATGCAAATAACTCTCAAACAGTTCGTGGTTGGTGGGGGACAAGGGGGTGAGGGGGGAGGGAGGGGAGGAAGAAAAGAATGAATAGTGAAATGTGGCAAAATGTTCTTTGTTCTACCCTCGAAACTATTCTGTAATTGTTCAATTATTTCACCATAAAAAGTTTTAAAAGTTAGGGGATGGAGGACACACGTTCAGCCTGAGCTAAAAGGACTAACTGCTTTGTCTGGAGAGTGAGTGGACAGCACAACTCACCAGGGGATGGGGGCTGTCCCCACAGGCCTGCCTCATCGCCCCCAGACACAGGAAACATTGCTAATTACCCACTTGCCTTCTGAGTCCTAGGAGGCTGGGAGGAGGGCATTTGGAAGAGTGAGGATGTTACTGAGACTAGACACGGGACTGCAGCGGAGGACAGAGCTGGCAAAGGGGCACCGGGAAGACTGAAAAGCAGTCGTAATCACTCCCATTGACTGAGCGTCAGGAGGGGACGCAGACTCAGTGCCAAGGGCCTTCCACGCAAGCCCTCATCTGATCCTCACAGCCACCATACTCGGTTATCCCGATTTTGCAGATGAGGATGCTGGCTCAGAGGTAGAGGTTAAGTAATTTGCCCAAGGCCATATGGCTAGTAAGTGGCCGAGGTGGACTCAAATGGGTCTGTTTCCTCCAGAACCAGGACTCTGAACTACAAACCCTACTGCCTTCAGACCCATGGATCAAAATCCCTCCCAGTCTGTGAGCTTTTAAAAAGCAGTGACCTCATTCCACAAACACATACTGGGACCCTTGCATTACTGGGTGCCATGGACTGAACTGTGTCCCCCTCCCCAAATTCATATGTTGGCGCCATAACCCCCAATGTGACTACATTTGGAGATAGAGCCTTTAGGAGATAATTAAGATCAAAAAGGTAGGGCCCAGGACTTCCCTGGTGGCGCACTGATTAAGAATCTGTCTGCCAGTGCAGGGGACACAGGTTCAAGCCCTGGTCGGGGAAGAACCCACATGCCATGGAGCAACTAAGCCCGTGCGCCACAACTACGGAGCCTGCGCTCTAGAGCCCGCGAGCCACGACTACTGAGCCCGCGTGCCACAACTACTGAAGCCATGCACCTAGAGCCCATGCTCTGCAACGAGAGAAGCCACCGCAATGAGAAGCCTGTGCACCGCAACGAAGAGTAGCCCCCGCTCACCGCAACTACAGAAAGCCCGCGCACAGCAACGAAGACCCAAGGCAGCCAAAAATAAATAAAATTAAAAAAAAAAAAAAAAGGTAGGGCCCTAATCCAATAGGCTTGGTGGCTTGAGAAGAGGAAGAGACATCTCTCTCTCCAAGCGCACACACCAAGGAAAGGCCATGTGAGCACACAGTGAGATGCTGTCTGCAAGCCAAGAAGAGAGGCCTCGTGCGAACCCAACTCCTAGCACCCTGATCCTGGACTTCGACCTTTAGACCGTGAGAAAATAAACTTCTGTTATTTAAGCCACCCAGTCCACGGCATTTTGTTAGAGCAGCTGAGCTGATTAAGACACTGGGCTACCTCCTAAAAAATCTCCCAAGTGAAACACAGAATGGTGCGTGTGCACTGGGGAAGGGGGGCCGAGGGGGGAAGGGAGCAAGGGAGAGGATCTCCTTCTCCCTTCATAACGCAGGGCTGGGGAGGGGGTGTTGCACTGGCTCATGGAACCAAGGGTGCAAGGGCTTAGGCCTCTTGCTTGCCCCCAACTCCTTCCCATCCAACTTACACTCCTGATGCTCCTTGGGAAAGCTCAGCAAAGATCCTAGAACTCACATTAGCACTAGAAGGAAACCTGGAGGTCATCCCACTTGAGCCCTTCATCTGACAGGCAGGGACACTGAGGTCCCAAGAAGCGAAGGGACTCGCTTGGGTTTTTTTTCAAGTCTGCAGATGAGATGAAACGAATCCCCAAGGCTCCGGGCCCAGCCCCAGGCGTCACCCCATTTGACCTCCCCACAAAAGACATTCTACCTGAGCAAAAAAGTGCCGTCTCCTGCTCACGGGCCCTCTGAGGAACTCCTGCCACTGAGAAGAGGTGACGCATTAAACACATGATAGCCCCAGGAAGGGACGGGAAGGCCTCGTCACCTCTCCTCCTGTCGATGGTGTGGTCTCTTGCTCTAACCAACAATGGTCCCGAGGCAGGGGTGACACAGTCTGAGGTAACACAAAATCTCAACAACTGAAGACTCTGTCATCCAGAGGGGGCCTCTGGAGTTGCTCCAACAAAACCAGCTAAGAACCCCGGGTGCCGGGTGCTGACTTTGGTGGGTTAAAGACCACCCATACCCTAGAGTTGTATTTATAGCAGAGCAAAAGCCCACTGCAATGCCTCACAACTATTAGAAATACGCTTTTGAGCCAGCATTTCCCTAACCGCTCCCAGGAACATCCAAGTTCTGTGAAACGTTCATAGAATTTCATTTTTTTAAAAAAGGCTACAGTATTATTTTTCTTCTAAGATTTATTTTATAAACATGTAAGAAAAGTTCTACATTATTATTGGTCAGACTACACAACAACAGTCTGCCTTGAAGCCAGTATGCTGTTCTCAAGATGATCAAAGACATTCTGTCCTTTTAGTTCTTCAAAGAAAAAAATGGTTTGACTTCTAATTTACTTCTTATTGTGTAAGATTTAAAAGCAAATACTTGTACATCAACTTATTTGTGCAGCAATTAATTAATCTGTGAAGCCGTCATTTGCTGTTAACTTTAATCCAAATTGCCTGTTAGCATTTCACCACAACTTTAAAACTGCTCCGCATGACAGCGGGAAGCCTACTTTAGGCAAAAGAGCTGCTGCCAGGAACGAGTCCTGTTTCTTTGTGTCTTCTTTGGGCTGCTGTCACTTCCTCACCAATTGGATCAGATGCTAAGAATCGGCCCAGCAGTCTCTCTTTGGGGCCTCTGATCCATCCGCCGGCTTCCTTTCTTGGTCTCCTGGGTGCAGATGAATGCTTTCTAAAAAATATTCTGGATTATCTACATGACTCTCTAGCAAATTCTTTATAAAGCCAGGTAAGCTTCAGCTCAGATATAGCCAGATCATCAAAATTTGAATTTCATGGAGGTCTACTTGATGAGATTCTTTCTTATGCAAGTGCAACTTATGCACTTGTGAACAACCTTCCTCTTTTTTGAATCGGGTAGTCTCCGCTAGAAGCAGACTAGCCTGCAGACAAAGGTGCCAGAGCTGGGTTGGGTTCCCACAATTCATTCATTTGCCAAACACTTTTTAGGCACCATTTACTCTGGACTGGCCTGGTAGGAGGAACAGAGATAACAACATGAAGAAGCCTGCTCACAGGGGCTGCTAGCAGGGAAAACAAAACATGAAAATAAAGTGTTGTGTGTACAAGGCAGAACCACGAGGACTAGCCTGTAGGAGGATGCCGGGGCTTCAGAGAATGGCGCTGTTCCGGCAGCTGGGGAATTTACACATCCAGCTATGTGTATAGGGGATCTGCCAGGTGCCAGGCACGGCACTCGGACTGGGGAACCCCATGACCAAGCCAGATGTGGCCCTGCTCTCACGGAGCTCACAGTCTAACAAAAAGACAAAGTAGGAAGAGGGAACTGCGATCCAGTGTACCGGTGTGCTGGCTTGAGGGGGTACAGAGATTTGGCATTACATACATATTTCACTTAGGCAAACATAACGGTATTGGTCTGAAAAAGTTAGGAAAAAGAAAAAAGACAAGGAAAACAATTTTAAGCCATCTGGGCCATTCCATCTGCCCCTCCGCTCCCCGAGCAGACAGGCGGGAGGGCCTGAGGTGAGCCTGTGCCCCTGCTGCTCCTGTGGCCTGTCTCGGTTCCCAAGAGCCTCTTCAAAAGCGAACTGCTCGCCTCGGTGTGAGTCTAACACCTACAAATAAGTGTTGCTTGCATAACACGGCCCTATTTGCATGCTAACCACTTCTCCTGGTGCTCAGCTAAAGAGACTGTGACCTATTCCCGCACAGGCAGGAACCAGCCGCACTGCACCTCGCGATAATGGTCTTCAACATGGCGCCTTCCTCAGGGTGTCCGAAAGGAGTTTTGATTACACTCAAGTTTTATCCTAGGCATGACTTTATAACCTAACCCTGGAATGTAACAAGACTCCTTCGTGGCAGTACCACGGGACACATAACAGGGCCAATAACCTGGCTCTGGAAGTTGCAGGTAGCTTCCTGGAGAGGTTTATAAGTCCTTGAGGATGAGGGAGAGGAGAAGGCAAAGCTGAGGTGGGATGAGGAGAGGACCAGCGGGGTGTGTCACTGGGGGGAGGAACAGCACTGAGCAAAGGCTGGGAGGCTGGTGAGATCAAGATGCCTCCAGGAAACCAGTAAGCAGAAAGTAGGGGAGGATGGGGAGAAGAGGCTAGAGATACTGCCAGAGGCTAGATCTTGACCAGCCTTGTGAGCTATCAAAGGAGTTCAGAATTTATCCCATCGGCAATGGTGATGCTTTTAGGCAGAGGAGTAATAGGAATAACCTTCTTAAGGATGTTCATCCTGAAGCACATGAAAAGATGCCCAACATCATTAGTCATCAAGGAAATGCAAATCAAAACCATAATGAGATACCAATTCACATCAAAAAATAACAAGTCTTGACAAAGATGTGGAAAAATTGGAACCCTCATAACGTTGCTGGGGGGAATGGAAAATGATGCAGCCACTTGGAAAAACAGTCTGGCAGCTCTTCAAAAGGTTAAAGATAGAGATACCAGAGGACCCAGCAATTCCACTCCTAGGTATATAACCCAAGAGTAATGAAAACATACGTCCATGTAAAAACTTGTACATGAATTTTCACAGCAGCATTATTCATAACAGCCAAAAAGTAGAAACCCACCGGTCCATCAACTGATGAATGGATAAACAAAATATGGTATATCCACACGATGGGACATTACTCAGCAATAAAAAGAAATGAAGTACTGATATATATTACAACATGGATGAACCTCGAAAATATGTTTAGTTAAAGAAACCAGTCACAAACAGCCACAAAGTGTATCATTCCCATTTATATGAAATGTTCAGAATAGATAAATCCATAGAGACAAAAAGTAGTTAGTGGTTGCCAGTGGGGAAGAAGGAATGGGGTACTGTGAATGGGTACAGGGTTTCTTTTTGATGATGAAAATATTCTAACATTGATTATGGCAATGGATGCACAACTCTGTGAATATACTAAAAGCCACTGAAGTGTACACTTTAAATGCGTGAACTGTATGCTATGTAAATTATATCTCAATAAAGCTGCTAACAACACCGAAAGTTCATCCCAGCTGCAGTGTGCAGAATGGAGAGGGAGAGACAGGGGAGAGGAACCAGTAAAGAGGCTGCTGCGGGGATGGAGTGGGAGAAGACAGTTTCTGACCTAAGGCGAGGGACTCATGGGGTCAGGCTAGAGGAGGCCAGGGGAGGAGAGGTTCCATTGTGTGCTGGGCTCCACAAGCTCTCCTGGGTAGTTGGCACCTCTCCCAAGGCGGAGAGTGGAAAACAGAAATGAGGTATCTGTAAGTATTATCAAGCAGCAAAAACGTATCTAAAATCTCATATGTGTAAAGACTAAACCGACTGTCCATCTTTGCTCCCCAACTCCCAAGAAAGGGCCTGGGCTTCCAGAGCACTCGTAAGATGCTGCAAGATCTGAGTGCTTGAGTGGGCTGGCGAGTGAGAGGCTAAGGCCAGTAACTTTGGGAAATAAAACTTAACGTCTTTAAAGGTAATTTTCTGGGCTCTGCGTGTTTGTGAGAACTGCAAGCCTGCTGAAGTAGGCATTTTTCTTGGTCACGTCAGTTTTAACTACACACCACCGCCCTTCCTGAAAGTCTTCCTTGATCCCTAGCAGAAGACTGGTGAGGGCTGAAAGGCCATGGGACAAGTGGGCCTGAACTACTGGTGGGAAAGGGTCATGACTGGGAAACACAAGGGAAAGTCTGAGAAGGGGAGTTTTCTGAACACTGCAGAGAGCATGTCAGTGGGGACCCTGACCACGGGGACCTCTTTGTCTCACTAGGGGCCCAGAGACTGGAATGGGGTGGGGGTAGTCCCGTCCACAACCTCATGCACACCCTCAGTTGTCTCCTTGACCCTCCCTGCACCTGCCGCAGACACTGGTGCTGGCCAGCCCGCTGCAGCCACCGCTCTGACACAGCAAAACACCATTAAGACGCACCAACGAAGCCAGCAGCTCTGGTACCAGCCCATTCATTTGCTAGAAGGGGAAACTGAGGCCCAGGCCCACGGAGCAGAGCCAGGGGTCAGCGTCTCTGACTCTACAGCCCCTGCACTTCTCACTTGACCAACCGCCCAGACCCTGGCCCCTCCTCAAGAACCTGGTTCTCAGCTGTGTGCTTCATGGGCAAAGAGCTGAGAAACCTCAGAAACCTTAGGTCTCAACTGGCAGAGAAACCCGAACCAGCTCTTTCCTAGAATCCCACTAGGAAGCTGAAACATATCATGGTTACATGCTCTCATCTTTCTACAGGGAGGGAAAAAGCAGGTTAACCAACAAAATATGGACAACACAGTTCTTGTTGCAACTCTCAAGTCTCCCCGCCTTTCTTTATTAAACAAAGCGTTCGTTCCGCCCTCCATCGCACCACACTGCAATCAACTAATCATGTGACCATTAGCTCAGGCACGAGCAAAGATCTCTAGAACCCTGAGCTGCACTGGGTGCTGAACATTCCAGACAGGTGAGGGGTTGTGACATCACACAAGCAACACAGGCTTTATTCTCTTTAACTCCTAAGCTCTACTGAATTGAAGTAAAACACTATTTTTAAGCCTGCAGAGGAATACAACACTAAATACTTCAAAATAAAAATCAGACAGGAAGACAAAATAATCTACCACCTTCTCATGGTAAAATAAACTGAAAGGAGTTTAGAAATAAATGAACTAAAATTTCTATAACTATTATCTTATTTGCCAGTTTTGAAGAAGTCTCCAAGTGCCAGAACTTGGAGACAGAAAGAATAAATAACAGTGTATCACTTCTGAAGTGATTATAAATGACAGGTTCCCATCTCAGGTGGATGGGTATTTTTCCCTACAGCGGCCAAAAAGCAAGTTAAACTCTATGTACAACAGACAGACTATACACTTAGGATCATTTAAAAATAATGAGGCTCCCCTCTTTGCCTTCTTCCAAAGTATATAATATATATTTAACAGCACATAAGAAGACACCACTTGAGCTTCCCTCGTAGCCAACAGGAAGTATTTTCACATATAAAAATTAAAAATTTTAACTTTTAAATCATTAATATTTTTCAAACATAATACAGACTTAAAAATTGTTCAACATTAACCCATGACCCCACCCCTAGCACAAAAATCCACCCCAAATCCCAAAGTCACAGTTTTTTGTTCCTAAAAATCCCACAGCACTGAACTTGATCTTCACTTCAAGCTGATCACTAACAAGGCCCCCTAACAGAAATCCCCAGGGAGGAACGAAGGGCGATCGACGCTGCGGCTCTTATCTACCTGGGCGGCACGGGTGCACCTCTGAGGTCAGGTCCATGAGATTCGGCCCCCACACTAGGATCCTGGAAGGGTGAGCTGGCAGCTTCCCTCATCTTCCCCCTCGAAGGCTGTCCAATAAGCACCTGGGAATTGACTTTTCTTGGGAAAAGGGTGCTGGTAACAGCTGTCAGGGCCAAGGCAATAGTGAGAAGTTCAGTCCTCTGCTCTTTGGATGAACTGTGTAAAACATTTCTTTCAAAAGACACAATGTTAAAAATATTAAGAAAAACGTCTACAAAATCTGGAGGGCTGCCTTTTCCTCAAAGGGTAAAGCTTGTGGGGTGGTGGGAAAAGAACTGAGGGCCCAGAACTATAACTCTGCAGCAAAAGATTAGATAGATGCCCTTCAAAACATGTCACATTCGTAAGATGTCTTGCTGAAGTAGCAAGAGCGGAGGGTGACTGCGTGAGCAAGAACAGGAGGGGCGCCAACTCCCGCACGGGGGGTTCCTACTGTGCACCCCACCCTGCACAAGAATGTCAGGCTTTAGGGCAGCCGCCTTGGGCCCCAAGGGCATCAGGACTCTGCCTCTGAACCAGAGCTGCTTTCCCGACTAACTTCAATCTGGAGAGATGGTAAGTTATCTAACCGGCTCTTCTTTTGGCGAGACTGTTCTTTCTCCTTAATCAGAGCCCCCCATGCCCTTTGCAGCTCGGAGTCGTCTTCCTCTGTGCCGGGAGCCCTGTGATCCACTTTCTTCGTGTTCTTTTCTTTGGTCTTGGGTGCAGATCCTAAGCGAGTCCATAAACTACCTGTTTGGGTGAGAAGGCATTTCAGCTCTGGCAGTCGATGCTGAGAAACAGGGGCACTGGCAACACCTGACGTGCAGGAAGCATGGGGCGGGGGGCGGGGGTGGGGGCGGCGGGGGGTTGTCCGTGGCACCTGCAACCATGGTGCAGCCTTGGGCAGATCCTCTCCTTTCCCTGGCTGCAGTCCCCTGCCTGCAGACTGAGAGAACTGGACCCAACGGGAGATTCTCTCAGCTCAGGGATATGTGCCCCCCGACCCCACCCTACCCTGTGCTAGGCACATCAGAATCACCTGGGAGGCTGCTTATACTACACCTGCCCCTGCCTGGTGAGACTCACCATCCCGTCCATGTACAACTTCATTCTGCCAGGACTGGGCCATTCCCAGATCTTCCCAGCCACAACATTCTGCAAACTGATGGGCCTGCTACACTGTCAACTTCCAGATTCTGCCCACTCTCCATTAATTTTTCACATATTAATATTTAACAAGAGAGAAATACATGGAATTTCATAAGATAGCCACTCTGTAAGGCAATTAAAAGTTTTATTTATAAAAGCTGTAACAATGTGGAAAAATGACTACGATAAGATACTATACGAAAATAGTAGTATATGTATATGGGCAAAGACTGGAATAGCATGAAACTAAAAAGTATTTGTGTTAAACAGAAAGAATGAGGGGTGAGTTTTTTTTCCCATTTTCTAAATTTTCCACACTGTTACCATTATGATGATGATGATGATGATGACGACTATAATGAAAGAGGAAAAATAATTTATTTTTGTCATAGGCTATTTCCTGCCTTCTGCTAACAAAGTATTTCTGTGCTACACCCATTGTCTCTGCTCTTACCCAGTTCCCTTCCCCATCAGTTTTCAGTGTTACCAACCTGATTTCTTCTCCCGAGTATCAGAGTAGAGGCCTTTAACATCTTGCCTGGGAACACCTAGCCTACTATGTACATCAGAAAAGGGCTCTCTCCGAACGACTGGGTTACTACTAAAAGCCTTTTCCGGAGAATGTGGTCTTTTTCCTAATCGCTGGCGTATATCTAGAAAAAGAAAAAAAGTACTACCGTGACCACGTGCATATGCTTTGCTATCTGTACTGTCAACCTGAGATCTCTGCAGGACCTGGTACCAAATCTCCCCGAGATTTGGACATGTGCTGGACTTGGGGCCCAGCACAACCAGGCTTCTAAGAGCCTTCCCTCTACAGAGTCTGGATTCTCTGGGAAAATTCAAATGAGAATCCCCAGGGGCTCGCAGGGGTAAAAATCCTTAGCTGACTGCTCCAGAAAGGAACTTCTGAGGCAGAATTGTCTGCTTTGTGTTTTCTGTAGTAGAATCAAGCAGAGCAAATAATTTACGAACATTTCGGCTTACAAGAAATACTGCAAGCTCCCTGAGGACAGAAGCCGCAATCTCTGAACATATAAGAAGCTCTCAATAAACTATTACGTTGAACAATAGATGTAATGAGACTGACAAAAAGCAAAGGATCAAGCGAAAATGTCCCAAATCAAATTTGTTTTTCCTCCAACCCCCGCCCCCCCAGAAATCTGCCTGTCCTCCTGAGCTCCCTCTCACAATAACAGCAACCACAAAAACACATTTATTAGCAAGTCCCTGGGCTGGGCTTTCACCCACCTTGCCTATGCTCTCTGAGGACAGCACCCCCACCTTTCAGCCCCTCAGGCCTGAGCCTCTTGGCTTCTCTCCCTTTCCTCCCGCACTTCCCAGTGCTGAGTCTTCTTCCTCTCCAAGGTTGACACTGTCATCAATTCTGCCTCCACTGTCCCTGATCTAGTTCAGGCCCGTGTTACTTACTTAACTCTCTATCACACCCTACGCCGCCACCAAGTTACCTTTCTAAAATAGATATAAGATCAGGTTGCTTCCCACCTCAAAAAAATTAGGTTTGCCAACTGAGATCCTATTTCCTGTCCAAGGCCTCACTCCACAGCCACGTGCTCTGAGAAGCATTCCACGACAGATCCTCCCCCAACAGATCCACCTCCCCTCTCTGCTCCCACAGCCCACTGCTTGCAGTGCCCTATCACAGCACTTACTCCATTCTGCTTCAGGTGGAATTATCTGAATGTGTGCCCTATGTTTTTCCATCTGAATTCTATGATGACTTTGCATCCCCTGCAAAGACTTCTAACACTCCCAGCACCTAGCCCTGGCACATAGCAGGCATGGCCAAGTACCCACTATACGCCGCGTGTTTGCACATATAAACTAACCAGTTCAAACTCTTAACCATTTATACAACAACCTGACTTAATTTCTATTATCCTTATGTATAACGTATACCAATGACATACAGAGTAAAATAATTGTTTGGGACAAAAATATTGAAAATGAGTATTGCAAAAGTCTGATTAAATTTCATGTCCTAAAGTTCCAGTGCCTAACCCAAAATTTAGAAGTGATGAATCAGGACAACTAAATTGGTCCGTAAATGACAGTGTTTTATCCAAGAACCTATCCCTGTCTGCATTTGCTTTCTGGAACTCAGAATGAAGCCCAGATACACAACTCAACAATACCTGTTTTAGTACTGCTGCCAGGTGGCCGTGGACGTGTGTGTTGACGTTTTTCATCTAACAAATGTCGGACATCTGCAAATTTCTCAGGTGTTAATTTGTTACCAATTCGGTTTTTTATATTGCTTGTAGATAGAGTATCTGCCCTCATGGAGTTCCTTTAAAAAGGGGGGTGGAGGAACAGTAAACCAACTTGAACTGTGGGATAACACTCATACAACAATCTCATACACTCTGGAAACACAATTTAAGAAACCCGATCTAACATGGCCAACGTTCACTTATAACACCATAAACCAGTAATTATTTGCTTACAAAAGCCACGACCAGCCTGCTGTAAAGAGGCTGCTTGGGGCGAGCAGGCCCCTGAGTCTTCCGGGGTGGTTTCCACACACGGCATCTGCGAGCTATCGCAGAGCACGTACCTGCGAGCCCCCTCCTCCTGGGACAAACGCTAAGTAGAGGCCTGCAGAGGGCTGGAGGGCTGGTTGTTGTCTAGATACAACAGAGTCTAAAACCCCTTTCGTTAAAGGACAGACGCCTCTGTCAAAGACCTCTCCCACCACGTCAGGGGACGAGTTCCATTATTCTGGCAGCATTTGTCACTGGAAAGTTCTCTGAAAACTAAAAATAAGGATGTGAACAAGGCCATACAAACCAGCCAGCTTAAAAGTTTTTTCTTCCCTTTTCCCAAACACGCCATCAAGAACTCTTAGAGAGCACCCCAGCCTCCAGCCCTCTCTGATCCATGCATACGCGATCTGCCCTCAGGAATCTGCTCAGCTCCACTGGTCATCAAAGAACACATATTAAAATAACTGTATTTTTTCGTCCATGAATAGCAAAAATCAGAGTGATAATACCTAAGGTTGGTGAATTATGTAGGCAACAGGTGGTAATTTGAGTAAAACCTTTTTGGAAGGAAATTTAGCAACATCACATTTTAAAACACGTGCCTTGTCTTATGCAGTAACTAGAATTTATCTAGTTGGTGCAACAGTAAGAAAACAGAAATCCAGGGAATCCCCTGGCGGTCCAGTGGTTAGGACACCGCACTTTCACTGCCGAGGGCCCAGGTTTGATCCCTGGTTGGGGAACTAAGATCCTGAGAGCCGCATGGCGTGGCCAAGGAAAAAAAAACAAAACAGAAATCTCCATCAATAAGGGACTGGTTAAATAAACAATGACACTTTCAAACAATGGACTACATACAGTTGAAAAAATAGCAGATGTCTACACTATATTAAATGGAAAAAGCATATGTCAAAACAATATAACTTAATTTTTGTACAAATATATTTATAATTTCTCTATGTGTTATGTATACACATAAAACTAGCAGGAAAGTAATTCACCCAATGGCTAACAGTCGTTCTCTTAGAAGAGGATGAGATTACAGGTGACTTCACTTTCTATATCATCTATAGTTTTTATAACAAGGATCACCTCTTGTACATTAAGAGGAAAAATCAGACGCTTTTATTCAAATTCTACAAAGGACTGAAATTAGAAAAGATAAAAGTGGATATAAAATTAAGAGGTATTAAGAAGAAGTTAGTAATTGGTATTCAAATCAAATTAAAAGCTAGCACTGATAAAAAGAAAAACTATTTTCACCTGATATTTTTCAACTGCGATTCCACTTCGTCAGCATACATCGTCATTTTCATGCTCTTCTTCGGTGAAGGAGTGGAAATCATTTTCAGTTCTAGATCATAGTCCATTTCATCCGAGTCTGAGCTGCTGGCACTGGACCGCCGAGATGTGCTCCGCTCCCGGGTCTGCTTGAGGGCTGGGAGCTCCTCGTGGTACTCCACCACCACCCTGTCATCAGCATCCATGTCCTGGTCCTCCTCTTCCTCCTCCTCCTCTTCCTCCTCTTCAATGGGTTCCTCAGGAACATTCACTAGTCCTAAGGAATTTAACCAAAAAACATTAGGAAAAGCCCTAAAACTAACAAATCCAATTTTCTATTCTACGTCAGTGACCTTTTTAAAAGATGGGATTCCCATCCTTAGAGTTTATTGGGGCATTATCTATAATAGTGCTAATCTGGTTACCATTCTGATCCCTGCAACAAAGAATGTCTAGGTAAAGTATGAACTAGCAGCCTGATGCAATATTACAAAGTTATCTAAAATACAGACCCTCATCATTATTCACAGATTCTGTATTTGTGAATTTGCCAATTTTATTGGTAACTCCAGAATCAAAACCCATGGCACTTTCGTGGTCATTTGTGGACATGCATAGGAGCAGCAAAAAATTTGAGGCACCAGCCATGCATGTTCCCAGCTGCGGGCAAACAAAGCCACATCCTTTTTGTTTCATCTCTCACACTGTAAACAAGTGTCTTTTTTGCAGTCCAGTGAGTGCTAATTTTTAACACTTTTGTGGCTATTATTGGTGATTTCCCTGTTTAAAATAGCCTCTGAGCACAGTTCCAAAGCTGTCTAGTGTTCCTAAACACAAGAAGGCTGTGATGTGCCGTATGGAGAAAATACGTGTGTTAGATAACCTTTGTTCGGGCATGAGTTACACTGCTGCTGGCCTTGAGTCCAATGTTAATGAATCAACAGTATGTAGTAAATAAGGTGTCTTTAAGCAGAAACACAGATCAAACAAGGTTATATATTGATCAGTTGACAAAAATGGTGTGATTAGAGTCTCTGAATGGTTTTCAATGATCACGATGACTTTATAGAACATAACCACCATGAATAATGAAATGTACCTTTAAAGGTCATGGAAAAATGCTTGTAAGTGGAATGCTTGAAGCAGAATATAAAATATATGTCCACAACAGTTATTACAGTATTTACTGTGAAAAGAGACAAAGGAAAAATGTAAAATGAAATCAGTTGTTAATCTTGGAGTGCTAGAATTAGAGGCAATTTGTTTTTTTAATTTCTTTAGTATGAATATAAAGATTATATAATGAAAATATCTTAAAGTAACTGAAATTGGAAAAGCCTAACTGTGTATCAGAAAAGTATGTGCGTTAACATGCAGATTTCAAATATACAAGTTTGGATATTCACATTAAATTAAAATGTAGAGATTTCACCTCTCACTGTCCCTATTACAATGATAAATGTGTATGCGTGTTATTCTGTGTTTGTATGCTGACTTGGCTGGTTCTACAAAGCATATAGAAGATTTTCACAGATCAGATTCAATATAAAAACAAATCTTTATAAAACATAATGAAAATGGTTCTTTCACAATCAGCACCAAAAGGAAGGAAGAAAGGAAGGGAGGAAGGGAGGAGGGGAGGAGGGGAGGTAGGGAGGGGGAGAGAGAGGAAGAGAAAAAGAGAAAAAAGAAGGAAGAAACAAAATGAAACTCAAGTCATGATATCCCACTTTACTGAGGCATTCACGTGCACAAGCCAATAAGCACAGAACGCTAAACATAGCAGCTTATTTTCATCAGACAAAGAAACGATAAAATCAACTCATCCAACAAAACAATTAAATTTTTTTTCACGCAGCTTTTGATATTAATAGGAAAATTAGATTCCTAAGAAAAGTTTTAATTTTTCCTACATCTTGCCTTTATTGTTAGAACAGCTTTTATAAAATCATTTGACCTCTTTGTATGGGCAATTTCAAATTAATTGTGACTTGACTTACTTTCCTATATGTTGGCAGAGGGTGAGGGCAAGGAAGAGAGGATGATAAAGTTTGGAACCTTAAGAGACTGTATTAAGAATAAAAATATGATTTCAGGAGCCAAACATGTGTCTACCCAAGAGTTGAGCAGGCAACTACCGGAATGTCGGTGTTTATAGGATGTCAAGCCAACGTCGTCCCCAATCAGGGCTCTCTTCTTGATCACATCCCGCTGAATGCGACGGGAATGGTATCTTCGCTTCCTGCAACATTGCCAAAATAAGCACATAATCAAAAACCAACAGGAAGGGCCTTGAAATCCACTAGTTAATTTCAACTACACCCTGACACAATGTTAGGTGCTGAAACAGAGATATTTCACATGAAACTGAAAGTCAGCATTCTCACACCATTTACCACAGTTAAAAATCTTGAATTCTTTCTTCTTGTCTTCCTTCATGTCCACACATGGTGTTGACATTCCACTGCAGAATACCAACTGAAGGATTATGAAAAGCTTACGTACTATTTAAACTATTGTATTTTAAGGTTTTGGACTCACCAAGAATTACTAAGAATTCCTTTCATGCCTCCGTAATTTGGATTCCCATATTTCATGTAATACTGACTTCTTCTCGCTGCTCCAAGTTCCTTTTTGTCATCTAAAAATTAATTACAACAGTTACCAAGGATTTCCTGTGAGTGTGAAGACAATGTTGAATGGGTTTAAAAAAAAAAAGAATGTTTTTCATGGCTGGGATCAGATCAGCACAATCTGCCAACAAAAGGGAAAGATGCACTATAAACACTCACTCTCTGAATGCCTCCTAACGCAGTGCCTTGTGGAGGGGGTGGAGTAAAATTCAGAGATGAGGGAGGTTAAGCTGCTGTTAGGGAGCTGACTTCATAGAGAAAATACCACTAACAACAATACAATATACTAGGTTCCAAGAAGCATAGGAGAGCATCAGTTATCACCAGTGTTCAGGAATCAAAAAGGCTTTTAGAAGAGGTGGCATTTTCACTGCCCCCTGAAAGATGATATTCATTTCTGAATGACAACACTCCAATAACACAGAATCAGGGGCAAAGAAACAGATTATACATAGGTCCATATATTTGGCAAACCATTTTTTTCCCAGTTTACCGTGATGTTCCTCAAAATGGCTTAAGGAAAACAGCACAGCACCATATATCCAGAATGCACACAAATGGTCCTTCGAATAAGTAAATGAAGAAAAGACCCCATTTATCAAGTTAAAATGACAGTTAACAGGAAGAAAAGGTGGTCAGTGAGCACACATATTTTCATAATATAAAGGTCTCTTGACAGCTCCCTGAGCACTCACTGAACGCAACAGATGAACACCAATGAGAATGTACCCAGTGCTAGAGATAAATTTGGTGGCACAAACCAGAATGTGCACCCTACAAAAAACGTGCCCACCAGCTCCCTGGAGAAATGGCTGATTCCAGATCTGGGGCAGGGAAAGTACAAGTTGAGTCTGGCAAAACAAGATGTTTTATTGCGCCATAAAGTAAGAAAGAACTCAAAGAATCATAAAGGCGTGTCAAAAGAACACAGTTTGAAGAGGCTCTACTGGCCAAATCCAAAATAATTTGTGAATCAAAATAATGATAGAATGGATGATAACCCATTGAATAAAACTCCATGAATCTAAACTGATATAAGTAAAAAAGATAAGTAAATACATAAACAAATGGGTAAAAAGGGAAAGCTCTTCCTTACAACAGACTGCCAACTAATAAATGAGAGAGTTAAAAAGTCATCAATGGATCTAAAGCTATTGCATGGAAGTTGGATGAGGAACAGGCTATTTACATAACCTCAAAGCATCTCCCCACAAACCTTTAAATTATAAATGGAAAAAGAGTAACTTTATAGTGGAGAAACCTGGCGAACATTACCTTAACCAAGTGATAAAAGCTAACATCCTCAGGAAGGGGACAAATAAATACAATGTGCCTCCTGATATGATGCACTGAAAATGACACAATGTCACTTCTGTGGTATAAACGCACAACCCGAATTTAATTAGGAGACATCAGACAAACTAAGGGGCAGCCTATAAAATAATGAGCCTGTCCTCTTTAAAAATGTCCCAGTCAAGGAAAACAAAGGAGTAGTTCCATATTCAGGGAGACTAAGGCGACATGGCAGACTTAAACACCCAGTCCTGGAGTGGATCCTAGTTCAGTGGGGGAGTAGTATAAAGAATAATCCAAATGTCTTTGATAATCATCATCATTGTCATCAGCAGCAGCAGCATGAACTGTTAACACTTACACAGCACTCACTGTGTGCCAGGCAGTTTTTTTTCCCCCAGGTAGTTTTAATATACAGAGTGGGGAGCTGGTACAATCTGAATGTGGACTCCGAGTTAGGTAACAGTATTGTATTAATGCTAAGTTCCCTGATTTTGATAACTGTGTGTAAAACGAAGTCCTTGTTCTTCAGAAATATTTACTGAAGTATTCAGGGGTGAAGAGGTGTCATTTCCAATTAACTCTCAACGGACTCAAACCACCGCCCCCCACACACACACACATTATTAATGCGTACCAAAATCATTATGTGTAAACAGCCTTACGAATTGTTAAGAGGCTTTTAATTCTTTAGAGAATTAGAGTTGAATGGTACTACTAGCAATGTCCAAGAAGATATTGCTGTGATACATAAAATACAATTTTAAAGTTTTCATAGTTCAGATGATAAACTGGCGGAAAAGCACATGGGACAAACCAGCTTTAACAGAAAATAACTTACTTTAGCTAGAAACCACAAAAGTATACAAATAACTAATATTCACTTTCAATGTCTGAAATTCCAACTCAGGCAGCAAGTCATTGATTTTATAAGCACAGAATATTATAGTTTGAAGGATCTTTGAGATTACTTGACCTAAGTTCTGATTCAAAAGAGAAGGTGTCACTCAATAAAAATCACTTCGATTAAAAATAAAAATCAATACCAATTATCATTTACCTTTTGTAGCAAATCTCATGAATAATCTATTTCCTTTAGCAAGTTTGTTAGCTGGACGAAGATCATTTCTTAGCAGAGACTCTTCTTCTACCTGAGACAACGTGTCCAACTTAAGAAAAAAGAGCATTTTCGACATAAAAATTAAAGCCTTTTTCATATTCATTCAGCAGCAAAGTTACCATTGATTAAGAAAGCAATGTACCTTTAATAATACCCATCAGCATTACAGCACCAGTTCCTCTGCAGGATGTCTAAGTCAGAGGTCTTCCCTGACCACCTTGTCTAAAAGAATCGTCTCCATCATTCTCTATCTGCTTACCCTTCTTTACTTTTCTTCACAGCACTCATCACTTCCTGACATTATATTACATATCTGTGTATCAGTGTATTGTCTGTCTTCCCCACTAGAATGGAAGCTCCAACAGGGCAAGGACTTTGTTTTGCTTGACGCTATATCCCCAGCACCTAGAATTTGGTATATGGTAGGCACTTAACAAATAATTTTAAAATGAATACACTTTAATATTTCCAACAATAGTACATACACCATTAGGAAATATGCCATTACTTGCTATTCCTTAATTTTACTGATTCGATAGCATTTCAAAGGATTTCTCAATAAAACCATTTCCTTTCATACAGAAGTGTGAGTACTAAGATCTCAAGATGAATCATTCATTATAGCCACACAAACTTAAAGGCCAAGAGCCTGGTGCCCCCTCAGGAGGTGTAATGGTGAAAGCCAGAGGAAGAACACAAAGTACTGTATTAAGTCTTTAAGGCTTAAATACCAAGACAGTAAGCAGTTGTTTACAGTGAAACCTTACAGACACTTTTGCCCTCTCACTGACCTCTACATCACTTGCGTTCTCATCTTCAACTTCTCCTTCTTCAGCCTCATCGTCATCGGAACTGTCTTCTTGCTTGTCTAAAATGGAACATGAGGGACAAGATGAATCTTAACTCCATCTCATACATGCTAAGTCTAATATTTTCTCCTCCTCTTTACTAATGATCCAAAGCATCATAGCTTATTTCAGAAATAACTGGCGATGAGATGCTATATAACACTGCACAGAAACTCAAGTTGTAAAGGACAGGACTTTTAGCCCCAAAGTCCCTCCTTTGTGGTCAGTTACCTTTTTTTTTTTTAATTTTATTTATTTATTTATTTATTTATTTATTTATGGCTGTGTTGGATCTTCGTTTCTGTGCGAGGGCTTTCTCTAGTTGCGGCAAGTGGGGGCCACTCTTCATCGCGGTGCGCGGGCCTCTCACTATCGCGGCCTCTCTTGTTGCCGAGCACAGGCTCCAGACGCGCAGGCTCAGTAGCTGTGGCTCACGGGCCCAGTTGCTCCGTGGCATGTGGGATCTTCCCAGACCAGGGCTCGAACCCGTGTCCCCTGCATTAGCAGGCAGATTCTCAACCACTGCGCCACCAGGGAAGCCCCTCAGTTACCTTTTTTACTTTTCTCAGATGACTTGTCCTCATTGGCATCCCTGCTTCTTATCTTATCCAGGGCTGGCAGGGAACTCATATTGATAAGGGCTCGTGTGGCTGTCATTTCATCCAACCAAACCACGTTACCTAAAATAAGATAACACGTTACATCACATCCAAATGGTTAAGTTTCTTGAGAACAGAGACTACATCATATTCATTGCTAAAGTCTCATTCAGCTATGGACTGGCATCAGTAAATGTACACCAACTAATGAACGGAACTATAGAACCTGGTAGTAAAACTTCTTTGATAAAATCAACCTAGAGCTGCATTCCCAAACTGGGTCCCACAAAATAATGGTCAAGTACTCCATGAAAAAGGGTTCTGTATATTAAAACTGCCTGGCATACAGTGGGTGTTATACATAAGTGTTAGCAGTTCTTGATGATGATGATGGTGAAAATTCTCAAATAAATTTGGATTATCCTTTATTCTACTGCCCCCTACATGGAAGCCCTCTGCTGTTCCTTGTTATCCAGACATGCTAAATGATGTTTCCCTACTGTGAAGTGTGGGTGATGATGGCATCCATGGGATATATAGAATGGAGGCGTGACAGCCACCTGGCTTTGCAGCAATCAATTTAATTTGCTTCTTTAAGAGAATTTAGCAAGAAAAGGTTTTTGAGAAGTTTAACTTTAAAGCAGCATTTCTCAAACTTATGTTACTCCTGTATCTCAGTTTGGGAAATGAAGGTCTAAAGATTCTCATCTTTGTTAATAATATGCCACATGGTCTTGAGCAAATAATCTCCCGCTTCTGTTTCTCAGTTTCTGATGTACGATACGAGATAGTTCAACTGGATGATTCTAAGGGTTCCTCTGACTCTAACATCCCTTAGCTACAGTTTTAATTAGCTAAATCAGGCGTTAGCAAATCCAGCCCACCACCTGCTCTCATTGATTCATTCATCCATCCATCCATCACCCATCCATTTATCTATACTTGTACCGGCTTTATTTAGTTATAACTAACGTACGATAAACTACACACCTGCCACCTGTTTTTGTAAACAAAGTTCTACAGAGAACAGCCAGGCTCATTCAGTTATATTGTCTATGGCTGCTTTCATGCTACAACGGCAAAGCTGGGTAGATTCCACAGAGACTATATGGCCTGCAAAGCCTACAATATTTATCATCCAGCCCTTTATAAAAAAAGGCTTGCCATCCCCTGATTTGGATGGTCTAAGTTAAGAAAAAAGAAAAAAGGAGAAAAACATTTACTCAGTCATGCTTCTTCTTCTTCCAATGAATTAACATCTAAGAAAGCAGCCGGGAAAACCAGGTCAGCACACTGGCAGAAAGTAAAGCCAGACTAGAAGTGAGTCAAGACAAGAAGCCAGCAGAGTGGGTACCAAAGGTCATGCCAGACTTGGAGAGGGGATGCAAGTTAAAAATTACAGTTAGCTCACAAGTGGAACAGCCCCCAGATTAGGGCCAGCAGATGAAGCTCCAGAAAACACAGTCCAAAGCAAGCAGAGATGAGAGGTCTGGCACTGTGTCAGAGGGCTCTGGTCTAGTTCTAGGTCAGAGATAGCCCTCTGAAAAGCTGTATGGCAAGTTGCAATGACAAAGTCTAAAGCCCTGAAAATGCAGCCCCAAGTCTATGCAGTTGGACCCACCCCTTTGTTGGGAAACTGTGGGTGTTAAGAGAGGCCTCAGTCATGTACCCCGGACTCAGCTGCCAACAACCAACCTCCTAGAGGCCTGATCACCACCTCTGAGCTGACTTAGAACACGCATGGAGTATGATCTGGCAGACTGGTTAACGCACTCTGGTTCTCAGCAGTGGGCAATTTTTTCTCTCCTAGGCTAAAGGCAGAGGTTAGCCATAGTCTGGCCAAAATCATTCACCATTTGAGATGGCAAAAATTCTTTTAAAATCATAAACAAAAGCATATTCAAGTAACTTGGGTTACTTACAGGAGGTATCATCCAACCACTCAATGTGGGCCGGAGGATATTCTTTAAAATAGGAAAAGACATCCTGGGTACTCATCTCATCTACGCCGCAAATGTAGATTGTCTCCAGTCTCACTTTGGGGATTGCTAGAAAAACAAGACACCTGCTGTTGCACAATCCACCAGGAGCCCATTGTAACAGTTCAGATAATAGGTATTTTCAAAAGAAATATGCTGAAAGAGATGATAATTATTTCAAAAGAAAATGACACTTGACAGTAAGGTAAACTATTTTAATTTTTATCACACAGCAGCAATAGCATTAAACAAATGACTATTCAGAATGGGCTTATTAGGCTGAGAAAGATTAAACAAATGGTGTTGATAATATACATGATACCTCGTATCAAAATGACCTGTAATAATAAAAGCAATACCGAATTCAACAGGATTATTCATTGAACCTGATACACTGATTCTAAAATTTTTTAAAGATATGTCAATGAGAAATGTGCGATAGTCAAAGACAGTTCTGAAAAGAAGAAGAGACACTGCCCCTAGATGTAAAGCAAAGTATGACAGTAGAGCAAAGAAATCCTACAAATCAATAGAAAATGACAGCCCCAAATAAAAATGGGCAAAGGACATGAGCAGGCAAGTCACACAAAAAGAAAGAGAAAAGGCCAATAAACATGAAGAAATGGTTGACCTCACTACTATCAGGATAATCCACCTTAAAACAAGATATCAGTTTTCACTGACCAGGTTTTTTTGTTTGTTTGTTTTTTAAATTTATTTATTTTTGGCTGTGTTGGGTCTTCGTTGCTGCGCACGGGCTTTCTCTAGTTGCGGCGAGCGGTGGCTACTCTTCATTGCGGTGCGCAGGCTTCTCATTGTGGTGGCTTCTCTTGTTGCGGAGCACAGGCTCTAGGCGCGCGGGCTTCAGTAGTGGCTCACGGGCTCTAGAGCGCAGGATCAGTAGTTGTGGAGCACGGGCTTAGTTGCTCCGCAGCATGTGGGATCTTCCCGGACCAGGGCTCAAACCCGTGTCCCCTACATTGGCAGGCGGATTCTTAACCACTGTGCCACCAGGGAAGCCCACTATGTTTTTAATTCATGTCTTTTAGTATCAATTGGATGCAGTGTGGAGGAAAGAGCCGCTCCCTCTGCTGGTGGGAGTGTGAACTGGCACAGCCACTCTGAAGGGCAACTAGGAGTGTCTATTACAAATGTAATTTAGCACATGCCCTATAGGCATAGGAATTCTCTTCAGTATCTATCCTAAACACACATGGGTTCACAGAGTGGTTCACACAAAGATGTTTGTTGCAGCACTATTTTAATACCCAGTAGCTATCAGAGTAATAAATTATGGTTTATCTATATTAAATGAATCATGGTTTATCCATATTATAGAATATTAAGCAGTTAAAAACAATGACATAATTTATTATATACCATGGAAAGATTCTAAGACACATTACTGAGTGAAAAAAAGCTGCAGAAAAATACATACATTAAAAAAATTAAAACATAAATATCACCATATATTTTCTAAGGGTATAATAAATAAATATATATTTGTGTACACAAATACATAGAAGAAAGTCTGGAATAATTCACTCCACACTGATAAGAGCTGTTACCTCTGGGAAGGAAGAAATGTTGAAGGCTGTGGTCTAAAGGAACCTCAGCCTTACCAGAATTGTGTTAATTTTTTACTAAATACTTTAAGCACATTATCTCATTTAATCTTTCTAATTGTGAAATATGCAAATATATCAACAAAGAAAAAATATTTTTTAAATACCTGTATATCCACCACCTAGCTTTACGCCTAAATTCTTAAAAAGATTTGAGGCAAATAAAACACTACATATAAAACTAGGGCCTGGGCTTCCCTGGTGGTGCAGTGGTTAAGAATCCGCCTGCCAGCACAGGGGACATGGGTTTGAGCCCTGGTCTGGGAAGATCCCACATGCCGCGGAGCAACTAAGCCCGTGCGCCACAACTACTGAGCCTGCGCTCTAGAGCCCGGGAGCCACAACTACTGAGCCTGCGAGCCACAACTCCTGAAGCCCAGGTGCCTAGAGCCCATGCTCTGCAACGAGAAGCCACCACAATGAGAAACCCATGCACTGCAGCGTAGCCCCCGCTCACCTCAACTAGAGAAAGCCCGCACACAGCAACAAAGACCCAATGCAGCCAAAAATAAATAAATAAAATAAATTAAAAAAAAAAACCCTAGGGCCTGTGTAAGCTCTCCACGTCCCTTCTCTCCCCGACTTCTCCAAAGTAGTTCTGTCAAGAAGTCAGCATCTGGGACTTCCCTGGTGGCGCAGTGGTTAAGAATCCGCCTGCCAATGCAAGGGACACAGGTTCGAGCCCTGGTCCAGGAAGATCCCACATGCCACGGAGCAACTAAGCCCGTGCACCACAACTACTGAGCTCGCATGCCACAATTACTGAAGCCCGTGCGCCTAGAGCCCGTGCTCCGCAACAAGACAAGCCACTGCAATGAGAAGCCCGTGCAACAAAGAGTAGCCCCTGCTCGCCGCAACTAGAGAAAGCCCACGTGCAGCAATGAAGACACAACACAGCCAAAAAAATTAACTAATTAAAAAAAAAAAAAAGAATTCAGCATCCATTACTCCTAAATATGTTTTTATATGTCATATATTTTATTTAAAACAAATGAACTTGAAATACATGTGAATACTTTCAGATAAAAGTTTTTTAATTTTTTTTTTTGTCATTTTGAAGAGTAAAAGATAGGTTTAATGGGAGCCCATTAGGTGTGGCCAGAATAAATCAGGTAAGTATCTTCCTGCCAACTCAGATTCATGAAGACAGAGATACCATCAAGACTTATGAATCCTGGGACTTCCCTGGTGGTCCAGTGGTTAAGAATCTGTGCTTCCACTGCTGAGGGGATGAGTTCAATCCCTGCTCAGGGAACTAAGATCCTGCACGCTGCATGGTGCGGCCAAAAAAAAAAATAAGACTTATGAATCCTTAGCAAGTCCTTATTAGTGACCAGCAGTGCAACAATGAACAGAACCCCAAATGAGATGGATGTCCACACTGGACATGCAGAGTAACTCTACCACGCAGGATGGGAAACTGAAGAGGTAGCCCAGGGGACCTTCTCAGTTCTTCAAGCTAAAAGCCATGATTTTGGAGGAAAAAATCCTATGGGAAGTAAAGAGATGGTTTTGAAGAGGGTAAACAACAAGGAGAGCTCCTGGTGAGGGTAGAGGAATCAGACTGAGGAACAGGCAGAAGAAAATCTTGTAGGAGATGCTGATATGAAGGATTTAATCATATATGAGACAAGCTCAAGATTTGATGGAAGCCTGCCAATGTCACTGCTTAAAATAAAACAAAGCAACAAAGAAGGCGCCTAGATTTATGCCCAGATGATGAGAAAGGACTAATTGCTGAGGTGGCAGTGAACAAATGGACTGGGGAAAGAGAACTGGGCATTTACTGAGTGTTGACTACAAGCAAGGTGGTGAGGGAATCATCTTGGATTTTCCAACAGGAAAGAAGACAATGAATGACAGGTCGTAGGACACAAAACTCAAGTCTTTAGGAAAGCAGATTTCTGAAAATCCAGAGAAAAAGTAGCCAGTTTCAAAGCCTCAGATTAGAATGATCAAAAAATTTGGAAGACACTAAATATAGTAACTCAGAGTATGAGAGGTGATCCCAAGAAAAGAGAAAGCAGCAAAGCTTAGGTGAGCACAACTCACCAAAGAACACATATGGGAGACAGATAAAGGGTAAATTACCAATATAAGAGAATAAATGTAAGAAATGTACGAATCTGAAAGACTACATCAGGCTCTATAATAACGTGGAAAACGCTGATGACAGACTGTCAAGTGAAAAGGAAGAAAGCAGTAGGACTACAAAGGGAAAAGCAAAAATAAAGTCCATACCCAGAAAAGATTAGAAGGAAATGCACAAAATGTTGACAATGACTGCATTTGGGTGGTGCACTGTAGGCAACTTTTCTTCTTACTTTACTTTGCAAATTTTCTTTGGTGGACATGAATTGTTTGTCTAACATCTAATGAAGAAAAGGTTACAGTCCAGAGCAAACAGGCTCATCAAAAATGCCGATGGGGGACTTCCCTGGTGGTCCAGTGGTTAGGACTCGGCGCGTTCTCTGCCATGGCCCCGGGTTCAATCCCTGGTCGGGGAACTAAGATCCCACAAGCCGAGCGGCACGGCCCAAAAAAAAAAAAAAAAGAAAAAAGAAAAAAAAGCCAATGGTTGTTTTTTTTTTTCCAAGTGTTTGGAGCAGCGTTGCTTCGGGAAAATGACGCAGGAAAAAGGGCAGAACTGTTGATCTATTTTGCTGTACTACTAAAGGACAGTAGAATAGCTATCATTAAGTAAGAACTAAAACCCAAGATAGGTGACAAGGGCTTCAGAAATACTTTTAATAGATTTATATCTTCTAATCTAGAATTACACCCCACTGTACTAACCAAAACACAAAGCAGTGATTTCAGAATTAGGTAGTAATCTCTAAAAAGTTGCAGGGAAGGAACGAGGTACCTTAAAGCCTTGAGAAGGACGAATTCTGTACTGATTTTCAGAAAAGAGGAAAAGAGAAATTCCCAAACAATGCAAAAGATTGTCATTCTCTGAAATTTTTTAAAAATAGCTTATCAGACAGAATCTCTGATCCCTTAAGAAACCAAGTCTTTCCCACAGGAAATGACATGAGTTCACTAAGAAGCAAGCCAGCTAACCTCTTTTCTTTTTTGATTGGATTAGGAGGCAAAGAAATTCAAAGAATACCACAGACACGTTCTATCTCAAGTTTATTAAGGCATGTAATCTAGTTCCCCATGACAATAAAATGATAGGTGGGCCTGATAACAGAATAAGACTATAATTCATGGATCTGTGTGTCATGGCATGATACGGGATTATCCTGTTTGACATTTACCAACAACTGGATAAAGATGCAGAAGCCATGCATACCAAAGTGAGGAGTGCAGCTAAAATGCTGAAAGGCAGAGTCAAGACGAAAATTAACTCCGTAGCCTGAAATGGAGTCTTGAAATCAAGATGTAATTTAATAGAGATAAATAAAAAGGCAACTTTTTAAAATGTCTCAAGTACAAGATGAGAAAGACTGTTTTGATAGGCGCAATTCCTGAGGGAAAGAACTGGTGCTTTGGTTGACTAGAAGATGACTACTATGAAATGGCTGGGACAGAAACCGTGGTCAGAGTCCTCCCATGCATTGCACGAATCCGACCAAATCTGGAATCTGACCTCATCTGATGAAGGACATTTAGAAACTGGGAAGGGTCTAAAGGAGGGAGACCAGAAAGTCATGTCGCATAAGAAAGTTTAGGGAATGGGCTGTCCATTCCTTCACCTGAAGAGTTACTGTGTGAATGAGGAAAGGACTTAATGTTGTTCTAAGAGTTACACAATAACTAATAGACAGAAATTACTAGAAAGCAATTTTTGTTCAACATGAAGAAGTATCCAAAAACAAGACCGTGGAGACTTCCCTGGCGGTCCAGTGGTTAAGACTATGTGCTTCCATTGCAAGGGGCACGGATTCAATCCCTGGTTGGGGAACTAAAATCTCACATGCCACAGGGTGCGGCCAAAAAAAAAAAAGAAAGAAAGATAAATAAATAAACAGTGTGCATGCCTTAATTAAAACAAAAACAAAAACAAAAACAAGACTGACTGCTTCATAAATAGTTCTCATGCCACCACTAGGAAGTGTTCAGGCAGAGGCCAAAGGACCATCGGGAACTTTGCCAAAAGGCCTGCAGCACTGGGCAGGAGGTGGGATCCAGATGACCTCTAAGGTCCCTTCCAACCATGAGAGCTTTGATCTTGGAGATAAAGAGAAGCTGCTTGACACTGTCACTCAGAAGTAGCGAGTTACTCTTGATGAGGACTGGTCTAGTGCAGCGCATCCCAAACCGCATCCCTGAAGCTGGCAGAGAGGTTAGGAACACAGGCTTCAGTCAGACCAGCCTTCGAATCCCAGCCTTGCTACTTACTACCTGTGGGACATTGGGCAAGTTTCTCAACCTCTCAGCACCTTACTTTCCTCACCAGTAAAACAGAAATGACAAATACTTTCCCTGCAACAGGGTTGTTGGAAGGATAAGCTAACCACATAGCAGAGTGATTGGCACATAGTAAGCATTTATCAAATGGTGTATTTTATTACTGTTGATATTAATAAGAAGAAATAACTTGACACCTACTGTGGCTGCAGGAATCAAGATGCTTACTCCAATGTCCCCATTCTCCCAAGAGGCTGGACCACTTAGATGACTGTTTGGAAGATGGAGAATGCCAGATAATAATAATAACTAACATTTACTATATGCCAGACACCACTCTAAGAATCATAACATTTTGTTAGAGCCTCCCAACCACCCTATAAGAACTAACGTTAACCTGCCTTTCCAGATGAGGAAACTGAGGTTCTTAGAGGCTAAACAACTTACCTAAGGTCAAAGAGCTAGAAAGTGACAAGTCAGGATCTGAATACAGGCAGTCAGACTTCAGAACCCATGCTCTTAACCACAACACCAGTGGTTCTCAATCCTAACTGCACATTAGAACTACCTGAGGAGATATAAAAATAATAACTATCTCTGAGATCTGTCCAAACCCATTCTCCCACTCTAATTTAAATTGATCTGGGAAAGGCAGCAGGGTTCTCTGGAGTTCAAGAACACACTCCAAAGCCATGCTGCCTCCTGGATCAAAAACAGGTTGTAATGAGCAACTGACATTCCAGGCAGATCTACTGTTTTTAGGAGAATCTTTAAAACCATGAGATCGGGATTACTTTTCAAAAAAACATTTTTTTAAAAACTAAAATTTAACCCCGAAAGTGATCATTTTCAGGAAGGTATCCTATTCCCATTTTACGACAAGGAAAGCGAGACCTAAAAAGGTTCACTAACTCGCCCGCATTCACTAAGGAACTGAGACTAGATCCCAGGAGGGCTCAGCACTCTAAAGAGCCCCAACACAGGTGGGAAGAGAGGCTGAAGTGGGTAATTAGGGATGCTTCACAGAGGCAGTGACATCTGAACCAGACAAAGCATGGGACAAGGAAGGGCAAATCAACAGAGTGACAGGCATGAGCCAGATCAGAAGCAAGATGTCACGAGGAATGCTTACAGGACTAGAAGTAAACAGGTGGGGTGCTTTCAAGGTGGAGTTGTAAGAGAGGCCTCAGACATCTGCTTGGGTCTAGACTGTGCAGGCACATGAATGCCAAGCTGCACAGCTGGGCTTGGCCTTCATAGGACTTTTCCTGAAACAGAAATCCACTCAAGCAGATGCCTGGACGCCTGGCCTGCAAAGGAACCAAGTTCATATTTCCAAATTGAACTCATTATGCAGAAAAAAGGAGTAAAGCAGCATCCAGAGTTGAGCTCTGCATCCGAGCTACTCTGTCCACTGGCATGGAATGAGGTTTGGGTCTCTGGTATCATATCACATATTGTAAGGCAATAGAGCAAAGTAGTTAAGAGCAAGGCTTTAGAGTCAGATAAACCTGGGTTCTAACCCTGACTCTACTTTTACTAGCTGTGTAAACCTGGGCATTTATTTAACTTCTTTGGGCCTGTTTCCTTTGTAAAATAGGGATAAAAATACATTCCTCATGGGGTTGTTGTGAGAAATGAGTACGAAACAAATATGTAACCTGCTAATTAACACAGTGCCTGGTAAGAGAGCAAGTTCCCAACAAACAGTCGCTATTCTTTCATTCATTCAACATGTTTTTATCAAACAAGCAAGCCTAGAGAAACTCACACAGCAGAGCACAGACCTTTAACATGCATTCAGAAGGCTGCCTATTAAGCCCTTCACAAATCCCAAATTTGCAAATACAACAGAGGGCGATCATTTGCATTTATGGAATAATAAATATGACTGTGAACTCACTAAAAGGGTAATAATAATTTTCCCCTCTATTTATAAATTGCTTTCGAAAATTGGGGTAGATTACTAGATATGATAATTCAGGGTGAGTTTCAGGAAGCATAATACTTACCCTAACAAAACACAAAAATAAAGTAAAATCACAAGCTTGTATCAACCGAAGTATTAATGGTATCCCCCCCACCAATCTGACTCCCCTAAAAGAGAGTCTCACTGTGATACACTCCCACTACATTTAAAGGCAAAGAAAAGTTAACACTTCTATGTTAAAAGCAGAAAATGAGTAAGAGTCCATAGAACCACAGTTCTAATCTCAGCTCTGCCACCAACTAGGTGACGTACTCTGGGGCATCTCAGAGAAGACAATCTCCTTTCTTCCAGCTCTAACATCTGAGAGACAGATAATGCAGCTCAACTTTAACAGGTCACCTCAGAAATGGGGAATTCACAAGTTCCTTCCTTTGGCAGTATCTGGATGAGGACTGGACATGCAAGGCAAGGCCAGAAGCATGAGGCCATGGCAGGGAAAAGTCATTCTCTGGGAAAAAGTGGAAAAATTCCCCCCAAACACCCTGTACCTTTCTTCATCATGTCTCGGTCCAAGGCCACATTTCTTTGGGCAAGATTTACTTCTGATCGAAAATGGAAGCGCTTGGCTCGCTGTTCTTTCTTTTCAATTGCTTCCTAGAAGGTACAGAAAAAGCCAAAGAAGTGAAACATGGAGGAGGAAAGTTAAATCACAAACACAAAATGATGCATCAGTGACAAGTAACTTAGAAGAAATACGCAACATTGTGCCTTTAATAATTTTTGCAAAGAACTAGATATTCACAGTCAATGACTGGGAGGGTGTACACTAATAGTGCTATAATTTGTAATAATCTCTACAATGATTCAATGCCTATCACTGTATCTGGGACATAATAGGAATTCAATGAATATTTGTTGATTCAGTGAGTAATGAATAATGGTTTGACATTTATTATTAGGAATCATGCAAACAAATTGTAACTAAACAATCTTAACATTCCAATTTTCCAGGTGCAGAAACTGAGGCACAAAGAAAGTTAAAAGGTTTGCTAGAGGCACTTCAGCTAATAAGGGGCAGATCTTCTGATCTCAGTGCTATTTCTAGAAGCCCCACCACCACCCCCATTTCACAAAGTCTGTGTGCATGGTAATCACATCTATCACATTATTTCTGCCTGAGCAGTCCACTCCCTAAAGCTTTTTCTGCATTTGAAAATAACATTGAAGCAAAGAAACTCTCTCCTCTATTCTAAACTTGTGTCCACAGAATTGCCAGTTTTCATCTATAAGTGACAAGAAGCATTGATGCTCTCCAGAAAACAAAACAATCAGTTTCCTAAATTTTTTTCCAAGAGGTAAAATAAATCCAGGTCCAACTATGGGTTTCTGATAGCTTTTAGGAACCTTCACGAATTGTATATTGACTTTGCCACACTAATTGAAGGTCTGACTATAGAAAGCTTGTGGGGATTGGTAAAGCAGCAACACTTCTGTTATTTCCCAATAGTTATGCTAATTTTCTTCACTTAAGTTTTCCCAGTGGAAACAACTAATCTACCTTCCTTTAGTAAGACTGAAGTACCAATTCTTGGCTACCACCCTTTCCCCCATATATTTGTTTCATATAATGGTAAATGGTGTAGGCTTAAGAAGAGTACTGTACACTTCTTTTTCAATTACAATAAGAAAACATCTTCACTTTATTCTATTTTCTCGTCAAAAAAGATGATCAGTTCTTTCTTTTGGCCTTTAGGCAATCAGAGACTGATTGAGACCCAGATAAAACACAAAAAAGTAAGCATGACATACTTATTTTTATTTTTGCTTTCATACATCCAATATAGTAACACAGTATTATTTATTCAGAATTGTAACTTAAACTCTGTTCAGAACTTAATTGCACACATTAAAATCAGAAACAATGTTTAAGCTGAATATCATCAGCAATTAAAGCAACAAATAAGTATCAACTGTTTATTGTAAAGAAAATAATATGTTTGGTTCTGTGAAGAGTTACAGTGAAGCTGGTAATCTAGTAACAGCAATCACTAAATAAAAGGCAATACTCCCAGGTACTGAGAATAATTCAGTCCACTTGGCCTTCAAAGTTTAGCCACACACACATTCAGGAAATCCTATTTTTCTAGGCCTCAACCAGTGAGGAATAAAGACATTTACTAAGGGCCTACTATGTGCAAGGCACTTTCATGTTTTGCTTCATTTAAAGTGGAAACAGTTTACACATTTTTAAAGAATGGACAGCATAAAAAAAGCACTCCAGTGCAGAACTTTTTCTTGGACATGGTTAAGCACAGGCATCTAGGTACAGTGACTGTATCTTCTCATGGATTCAACAACACACAAATGCTGTCTGAATGTTTTCAGGATGCATGAAGGCATCACTGTATAACACAAAATTTAAACCTAAAAAAAAAGTTTCAATCCAACAACAAAAGAAAAAAGGAGGTAAAGAATAACTGCTGTTCTACAACTCCTAGAGATTTGTTCATTAAGTTCACTTGCTTCTCAAAATGAATAAATTAATCATGGTCTGTCTTACCTTGGAGGTGACATCGATTCCAGTGATGAAGCTGCCAGCCTTATTTTCATATCTTCTGCTTGTGTCCTAACAGGAAGGGGATGGGTGAGAATTGCTAACGAGCAACTGACGACAAGCACATGATAAACAACAGCCTGACAACCGATTCCTTCTGGATAGTCGTTCTTTTCAGCAATCCTTCCCCTGCCCTGACAACCCCATATTATGGGGAAGCCTGTCCCAGTGACTCCATGTAGCAATCAACCACTCTACCAAGAAGGCTTTTCTAGGCCTATCCACAACCTAAAGTAATTCCATCTACTGAAGGTATCCGTGTAAATGAAAATCTAAAGGCGTTCGTGAAAAATATCCAAGATGAGGCACAGTCACTTATCTCCTCAACCCAGACTGGACAAATTCATTGTGCCAGGCCACCAGATGGAGCACAAGTCTTCACCAAAATGCAGAAAGTCAGGACTCACCTCGACCTTCTGGGGAAAACACAGCACAGTGCAATGAAAATAGGATGGGATTTGGAAGCCTGGGGACTCAAATCGCAGCTCTGACGTTCACTGATTACATGACACTGTACAATTCCTTTGGCCTCTCTGGGCCTAGGTTTCCTCTGTGGTATCTGCCTACCTTTCTGACCTCTTTTAACTGCTCTCCCACTTGTGCTACAGAACTTTACCTTTCTCCAACAAAACAATCTTGTTCCCATCTCAGAGCCTCTGCACTTACTGTTGCCCCTGCTGGGAACGCTCTCTTCCAAATCTGCACATGGCTGGTTCCTTTTTGTCACTTAGGGTTCAGCTTAAATTTCACTATCTCAGAGGACTTTCCTGACCATCCTATGCCATTCTGCTTCCTGCTCTGCACACCCTCCCTGCCCTCTGCACGCTTCCATCCCATTAACATGCTTTATTCTCTCCACAGCACTCACCACTACCGTAAATTATTAGTTTACTTGTGTCCCCCCAACTGGAACATAAACTCCAGGACACAGTCTGGTCTTGATCTTGGTCAAGTGCCTAGGACTGTGGCTGGCACTAAGTGGGGGACGCAATAAGTACATGTTGAACTGAATGAATGAAGGGATGATAACACCTACTTCACAACCTCAGTGATATTTTAAATGATATAATGTAGTAAATGGTAAAATGCCACTATGTTAATTGTTGTTGCCAGAGTCATTATAATTTACTGTCTTTAGTGCTCTTACCTTTTTTTTTTTTTTAACCTTTTTCCATAATCTTAATTTAAAAGCAAGACTAGCAGCCATGTGCTAAAAAGTAGTCCCTGTTAGGTGAGAAATTAAGTACATGAGAGGAGCCATGCAGGCCTGAGACCAGCCCTAAGAACCGGACACAAGACCACCAAACCACAAGCAAAAACACCTCTCAGCATCCCCATTATGATAAAACAGGGACCAAGGACCACTGCTGGTTCACTGATGTTTTGTTTTCATTAAGGGTGAGATGCTGGAGCCACGGTGTAACAGCGGAGCCGCGCGGGGACAAGATGACCCCCAAGTCACAACAGAAACACTGAGTTTCTGCAGCTGACAAGCCCAGCTCTCCCAAGGGAAACCGCGAGTGCTATGTTTAACAGACACCAGCTCCACCGGAGCAGGACCCACAAGGAGACCGGGATGCCCGCGCCACTCGACAGTTCTTTCTGGGCCGCTCCTGGTTCTGTTCCCGCCCGGGGCTCGCCCTTTATCTCAAGCCTCCAGATAAGCCCAACCCTTCCTCATTCACCCTCTTGCACAGACTGACTCGGAGGGGCAGCGAAGGGGGTGTCCTCAACTACCCCCAGCTCTTCCCCACCTCCTCCAGCCCCCTCAACACCCATTTCCGGGCGCCCCAGCGTCCTTTCTCTCGCTCCCCGTCTCTGCTCAAGCCTGCCGCCCCCGCCCCCCGGGCGCTCGCCCCCCTCATCCCTTCCACAGACTTCCCCCGGCCCCGGCCACCTCCCCTTCCGGCCCCCTCCGGCGCGGGACACTCGCTCAGCGACCTCCTCCTCGCCCTCGCCCCCGCCCCCCGCCCGTACCGGGATCAGTTCCTTCAGCGAGCGCCGAACCGGCACGACCTCCAGCTCGCCCTCCTCCACCTCCATGGGCTCCGGCTCGCCGCGGTCCAAACCTGACTCCGCTTCAGGCGACGGGGGCCCCAAGGCCGGCCCCGCCGGGACCTCCGCCTTCACCGACACTCGCAGGCCCCGTGCGGCCGCCATCGCCGCCCGCCGGCCGCACCACTGAGAGCTCGCCCCGCACACCGCGGGCTAGAGCGCCACTGCCACGGGCCACGGAGCAGCCGCTACCTAGAGCGTCGCCTGCTGCGGCTAGAAGGCTCTCTTCAGCGCCGACGCCCCCTGGTGGTGGGAGGAACCCTGGAGGGCTGGAGCGGGATCTGGTGAAGAGGAGGCGGGACCGAGTGGGAACGGGGGCAGGGCCTGCTGGAGGGGGCGGGGCCTGGAGCAGTTCGCTACAGTCTGGGCTTAGAATATAGCTACACCTTGAGCAGTAAACTTGTAATCAAAGCTAATTTTACTGAATTATCATTACCTGCCAGTGACTGTTCCAAGCGCTTGAATCCTCACAACAACCCTATGAAGTTACTACTATTACTATACCCATTTCACATTTGAGGAAACTGAGGCATTGAAATTTACCCAAGGTGACAGGCTATTTAAAGGACAAAATCCGGATGTGAGCCTTGGCAACCAGAATGAGCCTTGGTCTATCACTTCTGGGCAAGTCTGTAGGTTTACAATGCACTTGCCTTGACAACCTTTGTCTCTTTCAAGTCTCCCAATAGTTGGCCCATTTTACATACCGCAAAATTGAGACTCCAAGAGGGTAGTGAGCTTGAACGCCAATTTCGTGTCTCCCAAGGGCTCGGTCTACTGGAGACTTCTGAGTATGGTTTCTTGCGGACATTTCTAACAAGAACCTGGTTAGGAGGGAGGGAGTGTCCTCTAGGCTTCCAGAGGGCGCCACTGGTCAGTTTTTGCTTTGAGTCCTGATTTTGCACCTTCCTCCCTGGGCTAGTTCTGACCCCTTTCTGGTCCCGTCTTCCCATCTGAGGAGGGTGGAGGTGGGATCCTAGGGTCTCCAAGGCCTTACCAGCTCTGACAATGGAGAAGCAAATAATTATAAACCAAGGGAGAACATGATCAATATCAGACACACCTGGGTCTCAAGCTGGCTGGCTCTGCTCCTTACACCACATGTGACCTTGAGCAAGCTACTTAACCCTGTGGAATTTCAATTTCTTCATCAGTAAAATGGGTCATTACCCACCATGGGAGGTTGTGAGGCTTAAATGAGATAATTATATGTAGATACAGGATCAAACAGAAGGGGTACAGTACATCATAGTTTTTTGTTTGTTTTTGCTTTTTTAAAAATATGGTCTAAAACAGAGCAAACATGAGATGGAGCTCTTTAGAGGGCTAGTTTTCCTTGATGAAAGGGACACATAGCAGTTACAAGATTGGGTTAAATGCATGGAATGCACTTGCATGAATTTTAAAGAACATTTCAAAGAAAGTTTGTGCTTAGCTGGCCAGCTTTGGGCCACAGTCACAGACCATGCCATTACATGTATTCCATAGGCCTGAGGGGGTGGGGAATGGGGAGAGGAGGAAGCAATCCCTCCTCACCTATGGACATCAGGAGGCCAGCAGAGAAGGTTGGGCAGGCCCCTCTCCCTGCAGGGTAAGAGCCTTGAGGACTCAGGCATTGCAATTCAGCACAGTTCAGAGGAGAACCAGCTCCCTGGGGGACCTCTGGCTGGCACGAGACTCAGGAATCCAGAGCAAGCCAGGGCATCCAGCAAACACCAGAGGTCCTAGACTCCTGTCAGAAAAGCCCTTGATGCCTGTACCTTTCTGTTCACCTAACTCACCCCCACCGCCCCCTTCCTTTCCTCAGTGCAGCCTGCTGAGGTGAGGTCATAGCACTAGTAGTGGCGAAGAACAATTTTCAAAAAAGTTTAAAAACATGACTCCCAAATATTAAATGAACACGTCAAAGCTTTTAATCCTCATTAATGAATGAGGACATCAGTAAGATTTTATATATTTATTTATTTATTTATGTATTTATTTTTAGCTGCATTGGGTCTTCATTGCTGTGCGCGGGCTTTCTCTAGTTGCGGTGAGCGGGGGCTACTCTTCGTTGCGGCGCACGGGCTTCTCATTGCGATGGCTTCTCTTGTTGTGGAGCACGGGTTCTAGGCGTGCGGGCTCAGTAGTTGTGGCTCACAGGCTCTAGAGCGCAGGCTCAGCAGTTGTGGCGCACGGGCTTGGTTGCTCCGCGGCATATGGGATCTTCCCGGACCAGGGCTCGAACCCATGTCCCCTGTATTGGCAGGCGGATTCCCAACCACTACACCACCAGGGAAGTCCCCAGGAAGATATTAAGACTAGTTCAAAAGAGAATTTGAGCATGAATACCAAGTTGGTCAAAGGAATATTGAAATGAATTTAACCACAGAGGTTAATGCTCTACAAGGCAAGAAACTGTAACCTTTGGGGTTCCCTTTTCTACCAGACAGAAAATATTTGCATTACTATTGGACGAGAATTATTTACTCAAAAGAAATAAATTTTAAAAAAGAATTATTTGCTTATTGTGACTTTTCTATAAATTAACCTCTGCCCTTACAGAGTTGTAAAATACCCTAATCAATAGTAAATCGGGGGCTTCCCTGGTGGCGCAGTGGTTGAGAATCTGCCTGCCAATGCGGGGGACACGGGTTCGAGCCCTGGTCTGGGAGGATCCCACATGCTGCGGAGCAACTGGGCCCGTGAGCCGCAATTACTGAGCCTGCGCGTTTGGAGCCTGTGCTCCGCAACAAGAGAGGCCGCGATAATGAGAGGCCCGTGCACCGCGATGAGGAGTGGTCCCCACTTGCCGCAACTGGAGAAAGCCCTCGCACAGAAACGAAGACCCAACACAGCCATAAATAAATAAATAAATAAATAAATAAATAAAAATTGTATAACTTTAAAAAAAAAAAAAGTAAATCGGAAGTCAAACCAAGGTACCCATCCCTAGAGAATGAGATGATCCCAGGTGGAATAGGCATGTTAGATAGCAGCTGGCACTATACTGAGACATCAGTGTGGCTCTCTTTCCTATTCCTTTTTCTTATTTCCAATGTCTGGATAATTTTCTATTAATAGAAGAAACCAGGAGAGTGGGATACTGAGACAGACTGGAGAGTTTCATAATAGAAGTGATCAAGTGTCACATACAGGACTTCCCTGGTGACGCAGTGGTTAAGAATCCGTCTGCCAATGCAGGGGACACGGGTTCGAGCCCTGGTCCGGGAAGATCCCACATGCCGCGGAGCAACTAATCCCATGCACCACAACTACTGAGCCTGAACTCTGGAGCCTGCGAGCCACAACTACCGAGCCCGCGTGCCACAACTACTGAAGCCCGCACGCCTAGAGCCCGTGCTCCGCAACAAGAGAAGCCCCCACTTACCGCAACTAGAGAAAGCCCACGCACGGCAACAAAGACCCAATGCAGCCCAAAATAAATAAATAAATAAATAACATTTTAAAAAAATACATAATGTCATATATCCACCTTTAAAAAAAAAAATGTACCACACTAAGGCAGATGTTACTAACAGGGGAAACTGGGGGGCAGGAGAGGCAGGTGAGAGGGTGTATGGGACTCTGTACTTTCTACTCATTTTTTCTGTCAACCTAAAACTGTTCCAAAAAATAAAGTCTGTTTGTTAAAACAACAACAACAACAAAACCTAGACACCCAGACTACATCCCAGACCAAAATAAATCAGAATCTCTAAGGGTGGATGATTTTTTAAAAGCTCCCTAGGAGATTTTAGCATGTAGCCAGGTTGATAACTGATGTTTACGCTGAATTGGGAGTGGGAGAGGGCAGACTACAGCTGGGAGCCCTCGCTCAGCTCGGGTGCATCTCCCAGGGAGGTGGGTGGATGTTGGCGAGATTACCTGAAAGAAGACGAGAGCACCTGAGGGCATGTGGATCCTCTCCTGTGAAAGCTCCGTGCCTCAAGGCGGATCCCCCGCACCTGGGGGAGACCGAGGGCGAAGAAGTTTAACTAGCCCCTTCCCATGTTGCGGTTCCCCATTGTTGTGGCCCCATTCCTTCAGTGTGGACCTGTGCCTAGGCCATGGGGAAGGGAGGGTCTTGGGGAGACCGAAGGATGGGGGGCGGGGAGGGGTTGTCAAAGGGCTCTCCATGCGGAGAGCATCAGCCAATAGCGCAGACTGTGACTAGAACAAGCAGGGGCGAGCGCTGCTGCGGACTGGACAGAGCGAGCCAGGAAGTAACAGGGAAGAAGGAGTCCGCGCAGAGGGCATCTGAGAGAGGAGCCAGGAGGGGTTCTTCCTGTGTGCCTGGGAGTGTGGGACAGCAGCCTTCAGAACGCCAAGGGGGTGGAAATTGGGAAATAGTTAAGGAAAGACCTGAGCTAGTTTGCAGGCTGAGGAGCAGGGAGGGAAGACCAGAAAAGGCCAGAGATATACAGGCCAGGCAAGAGGCTTACGAGGGATCAGGTGGAGAGAATGGAGTTCCCAGAGGGAAGGTCCCACTCTTGCGATTTAGTTGAGAGATGCTTTTCCAATGGTCTTCATCATGGCGGATCAGTGAGTGGACAGATAACAAGTTGTGAAAGTGACTCAGCCGGTAGGTAAGGCTGCAATCCCTGGGCCCTGTTTCCAGTCTTATAGGAGATGAACCAGACACCAGACCACATGCCAAGGGTGCCTCTGGGGCTGTGGACCAGGGAAGGCTTCCTGGAGGAGGTGACTTGGAGATGGTGGGGGCCTAGGCAGCGGGGAGAGCATGGAAGTTGACCACAAAGCTGGCATGGGCTAATGATAAACTGTCAGCCCGACCTGGGTGGGAACTGGCAACTGCCTGGAGAGTGAGAGGTCCCAGACTTTGTTCCCTGGGTCATGCTAGCTGGAGAAGTGGATGTATCTGAGACCTCAGAGGGCAGATCCAGGTCAGTCTGTGTGTGTGTGTGAGTGCACGCGTGCACGCAGGAAGGGACCAGAGACAGGAGGTGGCCATTTAAGCCATGGACACCCAGTCCTTCAGGAGGCTGAAGCAGTGCAGGGAGCGGCCAGGGCTTTGTTCTGCAGGTGAGACAGAGGACAGTCTCCTCCCAGCCCCTCCTGGTCTCCTTCTGGGCCTCAGTTGATCCCCAGGGCTCAGTACCACCCACCGCATGGCTCCCCAGCCTCCCTCAGTGGAACCCCAGTGGCCCAGGAGGCAGCCCCATAGATAGGCCTGCTTGTTTGCCCAAGGGGAGGTTGCGTAGGTGTGCCAGCCTGTGTGTGGTGGGGGGGAATCCATAACCTGTGAGGTGTTTATATGAGTCCCAGTGCATCTGGGTGTTCCCCTGGGAAAACTGGAACCCTCAGTGGCCCTGACCACCCATCCCTCCTCTCCTTCAGGCTGAGACCATATAGGATGATAGAGGTTGGGGGGAGCAGAGACCAGGCAAAGTTCCTGTGGGATCCGGAGCCCAGAGACATTCTCCGCGAGGAACCAGGACCTCCCAGGGCAAACCTCGGACTGCCCCGAGCCTTCAGCTGGACACCCCAAGCCTTCAGCTGGACAAACCTCGGACTGCCCCGAGCCTTCAGCTGGACACCCTGGCCTGGGCTCAGCTCCCCTGTGTAGTTAGGCCTGGGAGTGCAGCCTCCATCTCCGATCTTCCCAGGTGTCCTTCCCCGTGTGCAGGGCTCTCGGGTTTTCCCAGCCGCTGACGTGGGAACCTGAGTGGGGGTGTGGGCAGGAGGCCTGGGCTCTGGCCTGGCTCTTCCCTAACTCGCTGTGTGACTCTGAGCCTCAGTTTCCCTACCTTAGCGTGCCACGTAGAGTGGTCGTCCTCGTGGCGAAATGACATCGTGGTCCTATTCGAAGCTCCTGTGCGTGACAATCTGTACTGTCAAACCCAGGCACAAGGTTTGGTGACCAACGCCTGGGATGAACCGACCTGAGGATTTTTCCGACTGCAGAATAGGCCTTGGAGGGTGGGGCCGACACTGATGAACAGAGGCAGGGATGGGGGACAGCCGTGTCTGGGAGGAGTGAGTGAGTCTGAAGAGCCGTGGGGAGCAAGGAGTGGCTGGAGGGAGGGTGGGCGGGGCATGGGTCAGGAGAGCGTCCAGGGAGGCCTGCGAGGCTAATGGCAATGGCCTCAAACCCCAGGCCGAGCACTGAGAGGGGTGGGCGTGGTCAGGTGGGTGCCCAAAGACCACTCTGGCAGCTTGTAGGAGGATGGATTGGAGCACTGAGGACCAAGCCAGAGACCAGTAAGGAAGTGAGAGGTGGTGGGTCCAAAATTGAGGGACAGCGAGGGTCGGGAGGGAGTGGCATTTGGGGAATTTCTGCCTGGCCAGGACCCCCTCCTGCAGAGGGCCTGGTGTAGCCCTCCTGGGACCTTTGCAGGATGACCAGGAAACAGGCAGGAACAGCTTTGGTCTCCATTTCTCAGATAGAAAAACTGATCACCATGATGGGCAGCCTCTGGCTTGATCTCCTTCTGGTTGGTCTCCAGTAGCACCTGGTGAGGGGCTCTGCAGATGAGCAAATACCAGTCATGCAGAACATGTTGAGCTTCTGGTCTCTAAGGCTGGCTTCAGGCAGCCCCAGAGGCAGAAAGTTCTTTGGGTTTTTTTTTTTAAGGGTCTCATTTGCTGAGTACTTACTATGTACCAAGCACTACGTCAGATGCTTGGCACAAATACCTCATTTAACCTCACAAGAACCCCATGAGGAGGTGCTGATATTGTCTGCATTGTACCAATAAGGAAGCTGAGACTCCTCTGATGACTTGCAAAGGGCACACAGCTATTAGATGGCAAAGCTTGGATTCAAGATGAAGGCTATCTGACTTCAAAGATGACTTTTCTCATCATGGCCATGGAGAGGCCTCCTATGAGCAGGGAGCTGCCGGGTCCAAACAGTTGGTACCAGTGCCCAAGGCTAAGGGGGCACTGGGAGGACACTGGCCCATATCACAGGGACTCCTGTGAGGCTTCACTTGGGACTTCTGCCCCATGAGGAGTAGCACTGGCTCCCAAGGACCAGACCTTGGCCTCCTTGGGCCCCTGCAAAACAGGCAGAATGCCCTGATGGGCCACCCACTGGCTCCCAAACACCCTGTTCTTCCGAAGGAGGGGCCACAGGACCTACCCAGGAGACTGAGCCACATCCTGGACTGTAGTCCCTCACCCTCCAAATCAACCCTCCCTCCCTCCCTCCCCCACCCCCAGAGCTCCTCCCACTATTGTCCTACTCAGACCCCTGCAGAAAAGTTAGCAAAGCCAGCTGGTGAGAAAGAACACATCCAGATGCAGAAAATGTACATACCAAGTTTTGGGGGTTTGTTTTGTTTTGTTTTGTTTTAACTCAAGAAAGGGCTTTTATTATTTTTAACTCACTTCCTAGGAAGTTAATTTTTAAAACACTCATATGGAGTTTGTCCGTCCCTTGTGCTACATTCAGAAACAATGATGCCAACCCAAACGCTCAGTGATGGGGTGAGCACGGGCAATGAAGCCGGGCCCACCTTTGAGCTCTGCGAGGGGGGAGCGTGTTCCTGAAACCCCTACCCTCCAAGACCCCAGTGCAGAGATGCTCAGGGAAAACGTGCTGATCTGTGAATGGCCTCCCATGAACTCTATAAAAGTGTTCTTAAGAACAGTACCGCATTATTGTTTAAGCCCTGGGTTACAATGCCTTAGTGCAGAGGAGCAGGGAGAAATGTGGACCCAGTGACAACTGGATGCGTTCTGCTCAGAGCCTTAAATAAACATAGACACTATATTACAGATGCACGTGCCGGTGCAAGACATGCCGTGTGCAGCAGATGGGCACGCATGGGCGTGCGTGCACGGAGAGGCGATGTACAGCCACAGGCACAGACACACACGGGACGCGGCCTTCCTCCAGCCGCACCTCCTTCCCTTCCAAACAGAGTACTCCCGCAACAGGAACCCCGTGAGGGTGACTGAAATCCTGCGTCTGGCCCATGTTTTCAGGGCAGGTATTTGAGTCCTGCTTTATTTTCCTTTGGGGGTCAGTCTCTTCAGCATTTGGTCAGTCAAGGCCAAGCCAGCCAGCCAGGCACTGATCCCAGAGAGAAGTCGGCTCCAGCTCTGAGCAGGCGGGATGACAACTGTCCTGGGGTGAGTCAGCGACAAAAGGCCCACCTCTCCGTGGCCACCTGCCAGCGTGCACACCCCACCAGGGTTCCTGCTCTAGCGAGGCCTCCAACCTGGGCAGTTGGTCCTTCATCATTGGAACACGAGGGCAGCTTCTGGGACCAGATGGGGAGGCCGGTGCTGGATCGAAGACTGGATTTCGGTTACTTCAGCATCTGCAAGGTCACAGCCCTGTGAGTCCAGGGCCCTCGGTCGATGTCAGCCCTGGTATCTCTGGCAGCCACGGCTCTGGGGAGCCACGGGGGGAGGGAGGGAGGCGGGCAGGGAAGGGTGGTGCTCCTGGTTCGGGCCTCTGCTCAAAGCCTCACTCAGCCCATCCTCCAGAGTGTGAAACACAATCCGGGAAGGCCAGTCCAATCCACTTGGCTGCCAAGTGATGGTGGGTATGCTGGGAACCACCCAAAGCTGGAGGAAAGCTCGATACGTGTTCCCAGGCAGAGCTTTGCACCTGCCTCCCCCACCAAGTTACCAAAAAAAAGATAACAAAAACGGAATCTGGATTCTCCAATACTGGCCCCCGCCCCAGTGAGGCCCAGGAATACCCACCAAGGGCTCAGAGCCTCAACGTCAGTGTTCTCAGTAGACAAGAGCTCTGGCAGCGCCCCCCTGAGGAGGGCAGGGTACACCCCTCCTTGTGCAGGTGGCAGCTGAGCCACGCCCGCCCAGCCTCTGCAGTGGTAGCAAACGAGGCTTCCACCTGCCATCTTGGTTTCCTGCCTCCTGCCCCTGGGCCTTGCCAACCAGCCGGTGAGGTTTCTAAGGCACCACGGGCACCCAGCTTCCCCAAAGAATGGGTCCCGCCAGGGAGAGCCAGGACGAAACAAAAGGCTTTGTGGGAGCCCTACCCCCCCAAACCCCGGGTGACACACATTCCGATCCTGTCCCTGGACACGCACTTGCGGAGGTCATGCAGCACGACAGGGGAGGAGGGCCGGGAGAGGGGCCGCAGTCCCCAGCCCCCTGCCCGCAGGGCCGGCTGTTGGCAGGAGGGCAGTGGGCCTTTGGAGGCGCAGGATGAGCGTGCTGCCGGCGGCCCTGGGCGCATGCAGGAGCTCAGGACGCAGCCTCATCTTCTTGGACGCCGGGGAGCTCCGGGCTTTTGCCTCCTTCACCACACCCGTCTTTCCTGTTCAGGGGACACCAGAGGCAGAGGGACCTCAGGGGTCAGAACATGCATGCACGAGGACACTCACACACACTCACAGGCATTTATATCCACATCTCTCAAATCCCCCCTCACCTACTTTCTAAGCTCATCTCAGTCTCACCCTCCCGCACTGTGGTCCCTTGCTGGTTTCCTCAGCCCTAGTCTCAGCCCACAACCCTCCAAGGCTCCCTACTGCCTGGAGACGAAGTCTAGATTTCCCAGCCTGGCTTCCGGAGCCTCTCCAGATCTGACCTTCCTGAGCTGACTTCTCTGCATCCTCAAGGACCAGCCAGGTCACAGGCCTCCTAGGTTGGCCTAGATCAGCCCCCATGGTCCTGGGTCGAAGGGCTTTGGTTTTGCATTTTCTTTTCTTTGTTCACAGGACAGATTCTACCGATCGGTTTCAGGATTCTGTCACATATCCAGTAGATTCCTGTATCTGCTTTTTTCCCCTAAGACCTTTTTTTTAAAAACATGATCAATGAGTGGATTTTGATACCTTTAAAAAGGATCAATCCCATTTAAATCTACTGTAGAGTTTCAACAATTATCCCGAAGCATAAAAAACAGAGACAATCAAGGACAAATGTTGGGACTCTGATGAGGTAAAACCTGCTTTTCAAAATTAAACTTGAGTCACAGAACTATAGAATGTTATAGCTGGGAAGTATTAAGCCCAATCCCTTCACAGTCCAGATGAAGGAACTGACCTGTCTCCCCATTAACATGTCCATGAAAGGACAACGATTGCCTTGTTCAGTTGTACTCTTGATGCCCAGCCCTGTGCCCTGCGTGGATGCGTCCCTGGCCTGTGACTGGCCTGAACCACCACTAGGGGGCGCCTGGTCACAGACACTGAGCTGGAGACCAGACGTCCAGGTTTGCGCCTCATGGTCCTAATTTCTGCCTGTTGTCCCCGGCATAGTTAGTAATAGCTTCCTCTTTCGCTCTCCAGAGTGGCTCCATTTGGACACAGAATATGTGGTCCCCTACACTATGCCCAATTCCAGCATCGCAGCCCGCAGATCTAAAAGAGCCCAGGGAACCCCTTCCCTAGGCCTGGCCACCTCACAGAAGAGACAGGGAACAGGAAGTAAGCTTTGGACAGTCGAGGCCTCTCCCAGGCCCCAGAGCTCACCCCACTTAGGCCAGGGAGTCTGTCAAGAGGAGGGCAAGAGGTTGGCACATGGACCTCCCTGGGTGCAAGCAACCTCTGGCAGGGAGCAGACACCAGCTTGTCCACTATGATGGGACCCCGTACGTCTGAAGAGGGTGGTCTCACACAGACGAAACCCACATCTGGGCCCCTGGACGGCACAAGTGAAACTGCTCCTTCCCCAGAGGCCGACGTACCTGGACGGCGGCCGCTGCTCACCTCCCAGGGGGGCACATCTCCTCCGCAGAGCGGGCTGGCTGGCACAGCCCCTCTGTCCCGCAGCTCCCTTCGCAGGCTAGAGGAAGGCGACCCAAGTCCCAGGACCACATTCTGGTCCAGGACCCCCTTACTGTTTTCTCTCTGCAGGTCTGTGCGCGAACTCCAGCAGGCCTTGTCAGCATCCCAAACTTTTATTTCAGTGGAAGAAGGTGGAAACGCTGAGGGCAAGGCTCACGGAGGTCTGGGGAACTGCTTTTCTGCCCTCCCCCAGGAGGTGGCGAATGTACCTGCCGGGCTCTCAGGCGGGAGCCTGCAGCACTGGGGGTTCCTCTTCCCTGGCCCATCATCGTCGTCACCAGTCTGCCTGTCCTTACTCGCTGAGCAAGCATTTACGAAGTGCTGACTGGGTGCACGGCCTCGGCAATGGCCGGATGTATAGCACAGGCCACTCAGGAAGGCAGCTGACCCACCCCGCCCCCAGACCAGGAAGAGTCAGCAGAAGTGTCCCTCCCTCCACACACAAACCAACCTTCTACAAAGAGGTCTGCCTGCAAACCTCGACTAGGCTGCCGTGGGCTGAGAACAGAGGTGCAGACAGGGCCCTGCTCTGAGGCCTGGCCGAGTCCCCAGGCTCCGGGCTTAGCCTGCACAGCCTGGTGATGCTGAGAGTGAGGGGAGGGGCCACAGCCCTCACCCCGCCGCAGGGAGCACCCTGTAGGCCTCAGCCCACCAGTACTTACGACAATAAGCTTCCCGGGGCAGACATGGATCGCTCTTCCCTCCGCGCCTGGGGCTCAAACGGGTTCCCAAAGGAACGCTTTCTCAGCATGGACTTAACCAGGATCTGGGGAAGACACATCAGCGTGAGGGACACAGGCCCCCGGGTTCCCAGACGCACTGGCAGCCTCCACCCTGCCGCCCGGACGGGGAGGCTGCTGGGTGGGCCCTGCTGAAGCTCCCTTTCCTTGGGCAGAGCAAGGAAGAGTATCCCAAGCAGAAGAAATGGCAAGAGCACGGAGGGGAGGTGGTTGAGGGTGAATTCCGGGAATGGCGAGGAGCCCAGTGCATCTGGTGCGTGGGGGGCACAGAGGCCAGGAGCCGACCAGGAAGGGTCTGGAATGCCAGGCTGAGGGCATGGGGAGTGCAATTAGGAAATGCCTTCTGGCTACACAGGAAGGATGGAGTTGAGAAGAGGTTGTCCCAGGGGCCAGAGAGGAGCTGCGCAGTGGCCTGGGGGGATGCCAGGAGGGGACAGGCTGCTGTGCCCGAGCTCTCTGACTTTGTCCCTCCTCCCGCTACAAGGACAGCTCCATCCTCCTGCCCACACGCACGCAAATTCTCACACACCAGCATAGCATCAGGGGTGCCTTCACTTCTTCCCTCCTTCCTTCTTCCTTCCAACAGAAAGTATTTACTGAGCGCCTACATATGCCAGACACTATTCGAGGCACCGGGACCACAATGAGACAAAAATTCTTGCCCTCATAGAGTTTATATTCTAGTTGCGGGGACAGGCAATAAATAAGACAGATCAGTAGAATATATGTTAGTTAGTGGTAAGGGCTCAGGAGGAAAAAATAAAACAAGGAAGGGGGATAAGGTATGACAAAGAGGAGGTTGGAATTTTCGATAAGGGGCCGGGAAGGTTCACTCACTTCTCACTGAGAAGGTGACTGTGGAGTGAAGACCTGAAGGGATGAGGAAGCAGCCCTGCGGACATCTGGGCCAGAGGACCCCAGGCGGAGGTAAGGGATGTTCAAAGGCACTGGGGCGGCAGCTTGCGTGGCAGGTGGTTGGAGTGAACGAGGGAGGAGAGGAGGTGGGCAGGGGAAAGGGGGGCAGGCAGGCCATGCAGGGTCTGGCAGGCAGTCAGGCGCGTGGCTCTTACTCTGAGCAACATGGGAGCCTGAATGAGCAGGGTCTGAGATGAGAAGGGACATGACCAGGTCACTGGACCACCCTGGCTGCTGAGTTGAGTGTTAACTGTAGTGGGGGCAAGCGTGGAGGAAGGGCAGGGGGACAACCTGGGAGGCGATTCCAGTGGTTTAGAAAAGAGAGTATGGTGGTTAAGACCACGGAAGTGGAAATAGGGACCCTACGGGAGCTGACAATTCCAGGGACCCCATACAGCCCTGGAGCTCTGTAGAGCACGGGACCTTAGCCCGCTGGCCCTACTGGACCCAGTAGGGAGGCATGAAGTGCACAGGCCAGACCCCATGCCAGGCACAGGCCCCAGCTCGCTCTCCTGGCCTTGTGCTCACCCCGACTCACTGTGAAACCTCAGCGCAGGGCAAGCCATGGCTCTCAGTGTCCCCCCCAAAAAAAAACCAGATGGCCATCAGGGGCTACGTTAATAACTTCCAACTGTTAACGTGGTAGATGTCCAGAGGAGGATGCGAAAAGCTGAAACATGAGAGGAGAGCGGAGGGAGCACACAAGTGGTGTCTGTCTGACATGCGGGGGCCCCGGGACCACGTCTCCAAATCAAAGGCATCCTAGGCCTTTTCCCTGTCATGTCCTTGGCACCTAATCCAGTGCTTGGAAAATAGCAGAAGTTCAATAAACGTTAGGAAGGAAGAAAGAGAGGGAGGGAGGGAGGAAGGAAGGAAGGAAATGCTTCTCCGGTCGTGGTGAATGTTGACACTCAGTGAGGGCAGTATATTTAAATCATTCGCTCTCCTCACCACACCTCCTGGTCTCCCTCCCACGAGGCTAAATAATGTGACCTTGTTCCTGTGGGCCTCTAGTGGAACGGTGGCCTCAGGGGCCCAGCATCGGGGCTGGACAACCAGGAAGCCCTCTGCCCCCCACAGGGCCCAGCACAGAGCTAGTCTCAGGCGGCAGCCTCGCCTCCCTCTCCGGCCCTCCCAGGAGTCGGCGCCTTCCACCCCCATCCTCTTACCACCGTGGTCCAGCTGGGGATGAGCTTGACTGAGTTCTTCACCTCCTCCTCGGTCACCTCCACCACGGTGCAATGCTCCTCCTCCGAGGGAAGGGGCTCCTCCCCATTCTTGGTCACCCAGGGATGCAACTGCGGAGCAGAGGGCAGGGAGGGTCAGGGCCACAGGCGACAGACATCGGCGAGCAAGGGACCCAGGCATTCCACCAGCAGTCGCCTTGAGGGTCCAAAGCCCCAAAACCCCAAACCCCAACCCAATACACAGATGTCCCCGGTGTAAGGCTCCCCAGAAGGGGAAACCGAGGCCTGTTTTCTGTGGCCCAGCCCAGCCCAGCACCTCTGGTTCCCCAACCTTGATGTCTGGCACCCCAATTCTTGTTTCAGGGTTCTTGTCTAGCATCTTCAGGATTAAGTCCTTGAGCTCTTCGCTGACCTTTGGCCTAAAGAAGGGGAAGGAAGGAGATGAGGGAGAGACAGCTGATGGTCCTTTACTTCCCACCTCTCCATCCCACCCTGCTCCAGGCTTCCCTGATCAATGCACACCAGGGCAGAGACACCGCCGACCCTCCTTCTCAGAGAGCAGGAGGGACACCCCCAAAGGTACCAGGGTGGAAGGAGAGAGTTCCAGAACAAGCGTATGGATATCCTTCTCCCCTGAGTATGAAGTAAAGCAGTCTCCCTCAAGGGGCAGAGGTCACAGACACAAACGGGGTCCCATGGGTGCTGGACACCCCCTGGGAGGCAGAGATGGCAAGGATAATGCGAGAAGAGTCGCTTTATGGGACCCCCAAGAGGCCTTCGCCCCCACTCACCATCTTATCTTCTCCTCTGCCTGAGAGGTGGCCAGGGAAGATACCCATTTGACATAGAAGGAAGCCGAGGCTCACCGCCACCCAGAAGAGGGAGGGCAGGGGTGAGACTCAGGGGGAGGAGAGCAGGACTCAGCCCCGCATCAGCTTCGACTGTCTTTGCTTAAACTTCAGGCTTCGTTGCTACTTAAATTCTTGGGAGAAGGAACCTACTCTCAGGGCTATGACCTTGGCTCCCTCTGCTGTCCTAGATACTTAATCCCTTTTCAAACTCCTGGGCTGGGGAGAAGGATATACCGCGGGGGGGAGGGGGAGGGAAGGCTGGGAGATAGGCAGTCACGGGAAAGGGGAGGAAGCCAGTGCCGTGGGGATGGCGGCAGGGATCGGGGAGCCGGCGGCAGGTGAGCAGGTGGGGGGACCCAGAGGTCCTTGAATGCGAGGGCCAGGGCGTGCCTCTTCTTGTGGGCTTTGGGAAGCCTTGGAAAAACTTTCAGCAGGCGGCGTGGTGAGATCTGTTGCGCTTCATCAGGGTCACTCTGGCCTGACTGCAGTAGTTGGACAAGGCAGAGGCCTGAACTAGGCAGGTGGTGCCGTTGGCAATGGAACCAAGAGAAATGTAAGAGGTGGACTCAGCACGGCTTGGGGCCGGACAGGAAATGGGTGCAAGGGGCAGGGACACCAAGGACAACTCCCAGGTTGGTTTCTGACCTGGGCACTCTGCGCAGATGGTAAAAGGGCCCTGAAAAGTGAGGCGTTAGGGGACTCAGCCTGGCTGCCATGGTAGCTGGCATCATAATTGGAAGAACCGTGGATGGGAGGGGAGGCCTCTCCAAACAGTCCTTCTGGGCTCAGAGACCTCAGTCACAAAGGAAGGGGCAAGGGGGAGGGAGTGGCTTCAAATCCCAGACCCACTGAGCCTCCACTTTTCCATCTGTGAAACGGGGGAGCGCACTGGCATCGTGAAGCACCCCCACCCCGTGTGGAGAAGGTGGAGTTTCCCCGCGGGTGCAGGGTCTGCATGGGGTTGATGCCACTGGCCTCCTGGAGGCCTTCAGTGAAGAAGCAGGATAAATGTGTGACCTGGGGTCATCCCTGCCCCACTCCCAGCCTCAGAGTTCCCATCTGTTCAATGAGATCCAACCCAGATGTCTGAGACCCCGCTCACATCTCCCTCCATTTGCTCCCAGGGAGCAGCACCCCAACCTCCAGATCTGCAGGCTGGGGTGGGGCCCGGAAAGGACAAAAGCTCTGCTAAAACCCAGGCACGCCTCCCTGGGGGTGGGCGGGGCCCGTGGTGGACAACTCACTCCTCCGGGAACACAATGGGCTCATTCTTGATCTTGCGATGCAGGGCCAGGATGAAATCATCGATGAATGGGCACTGCAGTGGGGAGAGACAAAGGATGCGGGGCCCAGCGCCTCAGCTCGTTGGGGGCAGCTCCAGGCTCCTCGTGAGATGGGGGGGACCTCGTCTAACTTGTTCAGGTCCTAGCCCACAGGAGATGCTCAACAAACGTGGACCGAACGAATGAGTGCATGACAACCACTCACAGCAAGGCCTGCACTGCCGGGGCCTGAAGTTTGGGAACATGTTCCCTGAGATTCCCTCCTGTGCCTCAGCACGGTCCCTGGAGTGGGAGCACCTGCGGACGGGGATCTCGGCACGTCAAGGTTGGGTATCCGGCCTGACCCAGAGCAGAGGTCAAGGACAATTTGTTGAATGAATGAATGAGTGAATATGTGAATGAATGAATGGCACCATCTACACCTCCCTTGGGATGTCTGCTGTCCCAGGACTCCTGCACATGAATCCATCCCCCCAAGGGGACAAGAGGAGAACAGAAAAGTCCCTTTTCCTTCCATCTTCTCTGAGCTGGGTGGGCTCTTTCAAAAGTCATTTTACTTAAGGACACAAAGGCAGGGCCTGCATCTGTCATGCATCCTGGCCCATGGTGCCCAGCCCACGGTGCCAGGGCTGCCCCAGCTCTGCCAGCCCACCCAGCACTCACCTTCCCATAGACAAAGCAGTACAGCGTGACCCCTGTGGCCCATACGTCCAAGGCCTAGAAAGAAACAGCTCATATCAGTCCCCCAAAAGGAATTGACACCCCTTGGTCACCCAGCTTCAGTGGGCCATGGGAGAGGGCAAGTGGGGAACCTCCTTCCTCAGTCATGTATTCACTCAACAAACACTTCCAGGCCCCTGTTCCATGCTGGACCCTGTGCTGAGCACTGGGGACACAGGGACAGCCAGACCAGGGCCCTTGCTGTCAAGGGTTTCCAAGTCTCCTTGGAATGGGCCCAAACCAGATATGTTTCCAGCTCAACAGGTACAAAACCCCCTTCATCTACAGGGTCGCATTTGCTGTACACACGACACAGACGCACCCCAGAAACGACAGTATATGTTGAACTTATACTCGCTAAACCAGCTCTGGCTTTGAGAAGTCATCCCTCTTCCTGATGATCCACTGGAAAAGCCACCATCCACCTTCTTTCTGACACCAGAACAGCCCCTGGCCCTCAGCAACCTCCACAGCCCCTTGGGGTTTCCCTGCACCCTTGAATGTGCCCTCTCTCTACAAGTTCCTCCTCTGGAACCCCACCTCCTCTCCTGGTATCCACTTTCTCTCTTATGTGAATGATTCTCAAATCTTTGCCTACGTATTCCTGCCACAGATGCCTCATCTGAATCCAATCAGGGAACACCAGACAAATGCAAACTGACACCATTCTACAAAATAACAGGACTGTTCTCTTCAAAAATGTCAAGGCCAAGCCACTTTTCCAGGTTAAAGGACCCCAAAGAGACATGACAAGTGAATGCAGTGACTGACCCTGAATCAGATCCCGGACCAGAAAAAGAAAAGGCATTAAAGGACAGTATGGGGACAACTGATGAAATCTGAATAAGGTCGATTAGATAACAGTCTTTTATCGATGATAAATGTCCTAACTTTGATAACTGTACTGAGGTTATGTAAGAGAATGTCCTTGTTCTCAGAAAATATCTCCAGAAGTATTTAGTGATAAAGGGGCATAATGTCTCCAACTTCTATAAATATAGGGAGAGACAGTGAAAAGGTAAATGGGACAAAATGTCAATAATTGGTGAATCTGAATAAAAGATATAGGGGAATGTTTTGTATTATTCTTGCAATTTTTCTGTAAATTTGGAATTATATCAAAATTAAAAGTTAAAAAAAAAAAATCTCTATCTACAGCCGTCTCCTGAGCTCCACACTCACACACGTGTCCAAGTGCCTCTCGACCATTTCCTCCATGGCAGGACCACAGTGGGGCAGCCAATACTTCACAGGGTAGAGCAGGATGTGCCCGGGGACACACAGAACCACAGTCCCTGCTCAGAAAGCTTTGCCACTGCCTCTGTCACTTAGGACAAAGCCCAGACCCTTAGGACTTCCAGACCCTTTAAACTCTGCCCAAGTCCCACTGTGCCCCTCAGTTCTCTTGTATGTTCTCTGGGCTCCACCTCCTGCTCAAATTCTTCCCATTCTTCAAGGCCTAGTTCAAAGGCTGCTGTATCCAAGAAGTCAGGGGAACCTCTGATGTCCCCCCAGACACGAGCTCTCCTGCCCTGGCACCATGACCAGAAGGGCAGGGAGCTGGGCCGTCCAGGCTCCGTCTGTTCCACAGCCCAGCCCAGAACTCAGCACAGAGCAGCTGGCGGGAAGTACCTGCAGGGAAGACTTGGGGCCGTTTTGCTGGAGAACGAGAGGAGGCCCAAGTTGGGGGAGTTTGTTGGACTCCAGAAGGAGGCAAACATGAGGGAGGGGACCATGTTCGGTCCCTCCTGAGACATTGGACCCTGGCACCCTCAGGTTGGAAATGGGACCCCGTGGCACGTACTCCCACCCCTCCACCTGAACCCCAACCCAGCCCGGGTCCTGGGAGCCACCTTCCCACTGAAGCTCTGGCCGGACTCAGAAATGGCCTCGGGGGCCATGAACGCTGGGGTCCCGGCCGTGCTGGACAGCCGAGCGTCGTTCCCCTCAAACTGGTTGCTGACGCCGAAGTCGGCGATCTTCACGTGCCCGTCGTCCCCCAGGAGCAGGTTGGATGGCTTGATGTCCCTGTGGATGATCTTCTGGTAGTGCACTGCAGAGAGAGGCAGCTCGAGCGCTGGCCTGGGGCCCTGCCGCCCAGACCCCCCACCTGCTCTCGCCTGGCCGTGGAGGCTGCCTCAAACTCCAGGAGAGAAGGAGCTGGGACTTCCCGTCCCCCGCACACATGCATCTCTCGAGGACCTCGGAAGAGGACTTCAGGGCCCCCTGCTCAGCTATGCAGTGAAGACACTAACCTAGGCTGTTAGTAACAGAGCCAGGACTGGACTCTTAGGAATCTTTGGACCCCAAGTCCAGTGCTCTCTCCATGGCAATCAAGGCACCTGCCACTGAGGGTGGACGTCAGAGGAAACTGGGGGAAGGGGTCCTCCATAGGCCATCCCTGGCCCTCCCATGTGAGTGTTGTCTACAGGCTTGAAGCCCATCAAAATCTTTCCCCAGTTCCATCCCCCCACCCAGCCTGTCACAGCTGTCCCTGTTCCTCGGACTGAGGGTGGGATTGTGGGGTATCCTGCAGAGGTACCGCCTCAGCCCTAGGGACTCTGGGCTGATGCGGTTTTGGAGAGGGAGGGCACCCCAGGCCTTGGGACTGCCGGGATGAATGTGGCCGGGGTAAGGGTCGGCCCTCTCTAGTAGGCTGAGCGCCCACCCTGCTTCCTGGGTCCAGCACTGCCGGGAAGAGACGGGCAGCTCAGGCTGAGATGGCCAGCGATGTCCCAGCAGAGAAAAGGCACTGACCTCATCCCACAGCCATCCACTTATGGGCTCCCTGCTCAACAAATACGTTCCCCTGGACCAACAGACCCCAGGATGTTGGAGAGGAGGGAAGATGGAACGGGAAGGAGGGAAGGGGAGGAGGAAGGAGAAGGAGAGGAAGGCTGGGGGCAGAGGGAGTGAGCATCATATATTAATAACAACAGGACCCATGGCCCTATAGCGATTGCCTCCTATGTGCCAGGTACACACAAAGCATTTGACACACACCCATCAGAACACAGAGGCTCAGAAGGCTGTGTATTTGACCATGGAAAGTGGGCTCAGATTCTTATCTCAAACCCTGGCATCTCCCTTGAACTCCCAGCTCTTTATCCACATGGATATCCCATAGACACCTCAACATATACCTCAGTATTTGTCATTCACATATTTAATTGAGAACTTGATTTCTCTTGTCTGCAACCCCCGCCCCTCCCCGCCCCCCCTCCCCCCCCTGCCTAAACACACACACACACCACCACCACCAAACAAACAGAACAGAAAAGCTCTGCTCCTCTTCTAGTCTTTCCCATTCAGTCAATGGCCATATTATCAGCTGCTCAGGCCAAAAATCTCAACTCCTCTCTCCTTCAGACCCCACATCCAATTCATCAGCACGTTCTAAGGACTGGACCTCTGAGATATATTCCAGAGCCGACTGCTTCTCCTACCTGCATGGCTGCACTTGCCCCGTCTGTAAGAATCAGGCCTGAGCCTCCCCGACCACAGGGCCTTCCCCGGGCAGCCTCAGCTCTCCCTTCTGGGGGCCAGAATCACAAGGCGGGTCTTCAGCACCGGGTGCCACCATTTGTCTGCCTGTCCAGTCCCTGGTGCTGACCGGATCACTCCAGAAAGCCCTTCATCCTGGTTAGCTGGGTCTTGATGAGGCTTTACCCGAGAGCCAGATGGGATTAGCTTGTTTTTTTTTGTTTTTTTGTTTTGTTTTTTTTTGCAGGGAGAGAGGATGGGAGACAACAGGCCCAGGACAAGAAGTGGGTGGAAGCCGAGCTGGTATAGGGTTGTGTCTGCTGCCGACCACACCAGGGTGAAATACCCCCTTCTCACACCTCTAGGCCCTTGTTAGGGACTTTCTGCAAAGCCCTCCCCTCTCTGTGCCTCAGTTTCCCCATAGGCACAAAGACAGCATTAAAATGAAGGCACTGGAGTGGCTCAAATGAGATAAAGACATTCACTGCAGGTCAAACCTCAGCTGGTCCTCACCTGTTCCCCTAGGGAGAGAATATGCTTCTGATAAACCAAGCCGAGATTTCAGAGGGATGGGCTGTGCCCCACTCCCCAAACCAGGCCAGAACCCTAGGTGCCTGCAGGCCCCATGACCAGTTAGTCACCCAGTGCTGCCCACCCCACCTCGTTCACATTTGCTCCCTGCTGCCACTGCCCTAATCCAGGCCTCACCATCTGTCAGTTGGGCTGTAGAACCAGCCTCCTCCCTGACCAGCTGGTGGCCTCTTGCCCTCCATCCAACCACCATACATTGCCAGACAGAGCTTTCCAAGACACAAATCCTATCACTCCCCTCCCCTGCTCGAAGCCCTCAGGGGCTCACAAGGCTGACAGGATAAAGTCATGAAAGTCCTCTATGGAGGCATTCCCAGCCCTCGAGTGCAGCCTGGACAGTGTTTACAGCATCGTCTTTCCCTAACCCTGGCTCCCAGGTTGGACTTAACCAAATTGAACTTTTCCCCAGTCTCAAATAGTACTCCCCTCTGTGCCGCTGTCATGCAGTTCTCTCCGCCTGGTGTACTCCCTCCCACCATGCCTCAAACTAGCCAACGAACTCCTACTCATCTTTCAGGACCCTACTCATAAGTGGCCTCCTCCAGGAAGCCACCCCTGGTCCCTTAGTGCTCTGACAGCCCCTGTGCCTCCCCAGCCTTGGCAGGCACTGCTTAGGTTCCCGTCCCTCCCACTAGGCTGCAAGATCCTTGAGATCACTTCTGGGTCTTTGGCATCTACATGCCCCCAGCTGGCACTTAGTAGGTACTCGTAAATGGATAAATGAATGAATAAATGAATTCCACAGATAGAGGCTAAACTAACATCCTCCCTTCTGAGCTCTCATCACCTTAGGGCCCCTCACAGTAAACCGACTCTGCTACCACCCACTGGCCCCATGCCAGGACAGACTCTTCCTCGAGCCGCTGGACGTAAATTCCTTCCCACAGCTCTCGAGGCCCAGTGGAGAGGCTAAGCTTGGCTAAGAACTCAGCAGAGGTGAGATACATGCTGAACATCCAAGGCGCAGGCCGACACGGTGACGACCAGGCGCCGAGAAGGACCTGGCGCATGCCCAGTGAAGTCTGCCGCCACCCTACCTGTTCAGGAAGTTTCGGCCCCGCCCACAGGCCCATTTCCCCACCCCCAGCTAAAGATGATTGGTAGATCAGCACTGACTGACAGGAACTGCTCAGAGCCTGCTCAGCTTGGGCTCCGTCTCCTCTTGTGTCCCCTCCACTCCCCCCGGGTCTCCAGCCCCAGGGGGGCAGGCAGCCCCTCACTCACAGTACTCAAGACCCAGGATGATGTCCCTCAGGTAGAGACGAGCTTGCTCCTCGGGGAAGGGCTTGTCGCAGGGCACTTCCATGACCGGCCTATGGGGAGGGCGGGGAGGAGGGACGTTTAGCCGGAATCAGGATGAGTAAAGGCAGATGTCAGGTGGAGGGGAACAGGGGCTGGGCCGTACAGACCCCTCGGGACCTTTTGGGAGCCCTCTATGCTCGAACGGGTCCCTAAAACCCAAGATAGTAGCTTCCTCTCCCATATAATGAAAATTTGAAAACACGCATAGACGCAAATATCCCTTTTCAATGACTACAATTTCAAATTAGCTTTATCTTAATTTCTGATTGGCTTGGTAGTCCTTCTTCTAAGTACTTAATTATCTATAATCAAACAGTCGTGAAGATCACATTTAGAGCAGTGTTTTCAAACTGTAGGTCCAGGACCAAGAAGGTCATGAACTCAATTCAGTGGATGCCTACTGCTTTTTTTTTTTTTTTTTTCCTAATGAAGTAGAATATATCAGAGTATATCACATGTAATACACTGTTTTATAAAACTTTGGTTTCAATTACAGATATGGATGGCAATGTAAAACTTGTATTTCTTACTTTGAATGGAGGTCAAAAATGCTGAAAGCCCCTGAGTCTTAAAAGGACACCACTCCCTGCCCCTTCCCCAAATTGGTCTTTAGGTAGCCTCCCAGGCAGAGAGACAAGTCACAGCCTGTATTCAAGGCCTTGGCAGTTAGGGCCCCCAGTCCACCCAGCCCCGTGCCCTTTACTGCATGTCTGCTGTTCTGCACATACCCTGAGAAGGTCAGACAAGGCAAACATGAGTTACAACCCTAGATTTCATCAGTGACTTGCTGTGTGACTTTGGGCAAGCCACTTACCCTCTCTGAACCTCAGCTTCCCTTCTTGTAAATGGGAGTGAATGGGGTCCCAGCCACCCAACTCACAATCTTGTAAAACTGAAAGAACTCTTTGTGATTTGAATACAGATGAGAGTTGTGTTCCATCTCTATACTTTTGCTGGAGAAATATTCCTTTCTTCTCCCTCTTCTCCATCAAAATCTTCTTTCCAGTTCTTCAAGGCCTGGCTTGAAACCCACCCCCTCTTCCTGAGGCCTCCCTGGCTATTCCAGTCTCACTGACACCACCGGCCTTCAAAGAATCATCCTCTTGGTCTCTCGTTCTGCCCCCACTTCCCAACCCAGACCACAGCTCCCTAAGGACAGAGCCTGGACCTCTTTTTTTCACTAGAGTAGCTGACCCCAGGACTAGGGATACAGGGAGGGAAAGGAAGACTTGACCTGCCTGATCGGGATGGGGAACTCACCCCTTTCTCAGGAGGTCAAACACTGAAAGAAAAGAGAAGAAAAGAAGAGTAGGTAAGGTGCAGCCAGGCTGAAAAAACAGCCGATGCCAAGGTTCCTCCCTGTTCTGGAGGGTGGGAGAGGGGGCAGGCATCCAGGCATACCTGAGGGAGGGATAGGACAGGGGTCCCAGGGTATCAGAGGAAGTAAATGAGAGTGGGTCGACTATGGACCTGCCTCACTAGATTCTCAGGTGCCGAGTGAGGACCATCAACATAGACCCCTTTTATAGGGGGGAAACTGAACCTCAGAGAAAGGGCAGGAATTTTCCTACAGGTCATAGCAGATAGGCAGGTAGGAGAGGGAGTGGAGGCTAAAGACTTGGCCTCTGATTCCTAAGCCAGTGTTCCTTCTGGCCCATTCCCTGAGAGCCGCTAAGCCCAGCCCTGAATCAGGCACCAAGGACTTAAGTAATAACAACAGCATACTATTACTAATAATAGCTAATGTGTCTTGTACATAATAACTCATTTACTTCTCACATCAACACTATGAGGTAGATACCATTATTATCCCCATTTTACAGGTGAGGAAACTGAGGCACAGAGTTATCAGATGGGGTCTGGGAACCCACATCACGTAGCCTACTTCCTGTATCTATCTGATCCACCATCTCTCCGATCAGTGGAGTGGGGGCTTGGGAATATTTGTTGAGTCTAACTGGATATTCTGAGCCTGGCTCAGCAGGGCTGGGCAAGAGAATCTGGGCCTTGAGAACATGTGTTTCCTCCCTGGCCCCAGGAGGTCAGTGCGTTGCACACGGCCCATCTGAACGTCAAGTGTGTTCCCGGGGAGCACTCAGACCCACCGGGGTAAGCTGCTTTGGGGCTGAGCTGGGTCACTCACCCAAATAGAGATTGTCCTCAGCTGGGTCATCCAGGACCTGGTGAGAGGGAGCAGACATGAGGGTGAGTCTTGGGGAGTTATGGGGTGGGCATCCCAGGCTTCCTCATCCTCACCAGCCCCAGGACCCCTAGTGTGCTCCGCAGCCACCCTGGATGATGGAGCAGGAATTATGCAGGCACCAGGCAGATGAGGCCTCAGAAATCACTGGCCCCGACCTGGGTTCACCACATGGCACCCAGCCCCTCTTCCCCTCCTGCCATGATGGGGGCTCACTTCTTGCCTCTGGGGCAGCTCGTCCCCCTCCATGAGAACTTGAGAACATCCCAGACCAGCCTGAACTGACCCCAGAAGCCTCCCGGCAGTCCCCACTCCAATTCTGGCCCTGCCCTTGGCATATTTCCCTCAGCAGGATCCCTGGGTCCGTGCCAAGTGCCCCCTGCACCAGAGGCTACTCCACAGGCCTCACTGATTCACCACCTACCTCGATCAGCTTGACCACATTCACGTGGTCCAGCTTCTTCAGGATGGCAATCTCCTGGTACACCCGCTCCAGGGGCAGCAGCTGCTTGGCTGGTCCTCCCTGGGCAGCCTGGGACCCTCTAGGGGGAGGGCGACCTGTGACCAGGAAGGGGAGTCCAGCCAGTTGCAGAAGGCTGGGCCTCACCACGGCCCTGCGACCAGCCTCAAGCAAGAATCTTGCAAGACCATGGCCTTGGCCTCAACCCCCCAAGCACAGTCCCACCACCAGGCCTTTGCTCACGCTCTCCCTGTCTACCCCCAGTCCTAACAAAAACCAGCCTCCGAGGTCTCCTCCCCCTCTGCCCCCAGGCCAGGAGCTCCCAAGCCCAGGACCAGACAGGTACGTACGTGGAAAGCCATACTGCTTCAGTAACTTCTTCTTGGAAAGAACTTTCATTGCCTGAGGAGGGAGGGGCAGACATGTCACTTGTGTGAAGCCACCAGGGGTTAGAACAGGCTGGTTACATGTGGACTGAGGTCCAGAAAGGCACACGAGCATCTGCCACTGGCACTGAGGATATGGACTGGCTGCAGTTATGCTGGGTTAGGAGGTAGCCATACCTGAACCTAGGCCTTACCCCTATTCCCCCCAACAAGCCTTTCTAGAGCTCTCCCCTTGGAGGCATCCCACCTCTGCTTGCATATTACCAGGGTCAAGAAGCTCATTCCCGAGAATTCCCTGGTGGTCCAGTGGTTAAGAATCTGCCTTCCGATGCAGGGGACGTGGGTTCGATCCCTGGTCAGAGAACTAAGATCCCACATGCCGCGGGGCAATGAAGCCCACGCACCACAACTAAAGAGCCTGCATGCTGCAACTAGAGGGAGCTCACTCCCTTCACAGGCAGCCTTGTCCTCTGTCTTAGCACAGCATCTGCCCACCCCCCAGCCTCCTAGGGCCCAGCTATCCCCAGACTCACATAGTGCCTGTCTTCACTTTCGTTGTAGGCCAGCCTCACCACGCCGTAGGCACCCTGCAGATAGGCACAGGTCAGCCCCCACTGGACAGGACAGCCTCCCCCAGCACTAGCCCAGGGGAAGGGGAGCCTGAACGGCTCCAGCCCCCTCCTCCCGCTTCCCATCTCCACCCCTGCCACCAGTGGGCATAAATTTCAGGCAGGCAGGGAGAGGGCTCCTATGCCCTGGTCACTGCCCCTGCCGGGCTCAACACAGCTCTATGCCTTCCCCAGTCCCTTCCATCAAAAACTCTGGGGAGGGCACTTCCCTGGTGGTGCAGTGGTTAAGAAGCTGCCTGCCAATGCAGGGGACACAGGTTCGAGCGCTTGTCTGGGAAGATCCCACATGCCGCGGAGCAACTAAGCCCATGTGCCACAACTACTGAGCCTGCGCTCTAGAGCCCGCGAGCCACAACTACTGAGTCCATGTGCCACAGCTACTGAAGCCCACGCGCCTAGAGCCCGTGTTCCACATTAAGAGAAACCACCGCAATGAGGAGCCCGCGCACCACAACGAAGAGTAGCCCCCGCTCACCACAACTAGAGAAAGCCCGCGCGCAGCATTGAAGACCCAACACAGCCAAAAACAAATAAATAAATAAATTTATAAAAAAACAAAAAACAAAAAAACTCTGGGGAGTCAGGAATCAGGAGTCGTCTCCCACCCCCCACCCCAGGTGTTTCCTATAGAGGACAAAACTTTCCTCATTTCCAGGCTAGGACCTTCTTGGCCCAGCCTCACATTCCCAGAGGAGGAGAGGGGATTTTGCCAAGCAGAGGATCTGGACAGGCTGCCTCCGCAAATCCCCCAGACAAGTTCCCACTGCTCCTGGCCTGCCCCCAGGCCTACCTTGCCAATCTCACTCTGCAGCTTGTACTGGTTCAGCTGCACACAGTCCTGGTGGGGGAAAGAGAGAGGACATCAGGTAAAGCTTGATCCAGAAGCAGCACTGCTCCCACTCCAGGAGCACGTCCAGGGCCCCATCCTGGCCCCAGGCCCCTTGCTCCCAGACCCTGGGTCTCACCAACCTTTCAAGTTTACATAGGCAAGTGAGGTGGTGCCAATGCCAAAAGTGACGCCGAAAGTGACAAGGAGACTTGGACAATGTTTGAAAACATGAATGGTGAACCACGCCTATGCTTTGCTCCCTAGGAAGTGGTGGAAAAATGCACTGATTCCTACCTGGATGCTGGGGGCTGGGAGACCCTGATGGGAGAAACCCATGAGCAAGTATTTCCAGAAGCAGCTGAATGAGGAGACTGCATGGACAAGAAAGATGAGGAGAGCCTTGGGGACAGGAGACCAGAGCCCTGGCTCAGGCGTGAAAAGCTCAGCTTCTGAAGCCTGTAGATTGCTCATACTTGGGTTCCCTTTCAGATCTAAGTGGCAAGGACAGAGCCCAGAGGCTGGAAGCATGCTGGCAGCTTCTGAGTCAGAGCAGACTCTAAGAGGCAGGATTAGAGGTGGAAGGCTCAAGCTGGGGAAGACTTGGGGGACAGGAGGACACACTGTCTATCTTCAAATCTCTAAGAGGACTTCTTGGGGGAACAAGGGAGGGACCTATTTCCTAGGCCTGGACTGGGGGTGGGAATGGTGAGACTTACAGGAGGCAGCAATTGGCTCAGATGAAGCTCCCCCGAGTGGGAAGAGACCGTGTAGTGAGGTAGTGAGCTCCTCAGTTCTGGGGGTATTCAAACCAAAGGCTAGACAGCTGTGTGGCAGGGATAGGAACTGCAAAGGGTCTTCACTGAGGACTACTGAAAAGCTCATGGGCACCCCCTAGCTCTGCCCCACCAACCTCTGCGTCCGAGATGGCCACGTGGTGGGACTCGATGGTGGGCCTGCGCCACGCCCGTGGGGAGATGTGGCTGGCAGGCCCTGTGGCGTAAGGTCCAGCCTGGGCCTCCAGGCAGCTCCCCGCTGGCTGCTCCTGCAGGGAGAACTTCCTAGCCGAGAGGCTGGGCCGGGCGGCGGGGCATCTTGAAGTACCACCGGGGATCACGGAGGCAGCTCTGGCCCGTGATGGAGGGTCCACACAGTTCCTGGTGGGCTCTGGGCTGCCATCCGTCTCCCCCAAGTGGGCCACATCCATGGCTGCCACTCGCTCCACCAACTCTGCCCGAGGGTCCTGGCAGCAGACCGCTGGGCCCCCCTCCATTGCCACAGTCAGGGGGTTCCTCTGTGCAGCCTTATTGGGAACCTGAGAAAAGAGGGCAGAGGAGCCTTCAATCCTGGCCACAGAGCAAGGAGGTCAGATTTCCAGGCCCTTCTCCCATCATAGCCACAAACTGTGAGTCCCACCTCCATGTCTTTACCTGGCCTGTTCCCTCTGCCTGGGTTGCCAGCATCCAAACTCAGGTCTCCCTACTAACTAAAGGAATTCCAGGAACTCATCTGGCTCTGCTGCACACCAGCCCTCTAGACCTCAGTGTCTGCATCTGTAAAACAGGCACAGTCACATCAGCCTTCCTGGCTTCACAGGGAAGCAGGGAGAATCTGATATTCTGGAGTCAGGACAGACAGACATGGGCAGAACACTGGAGGCCCAGCAGTACTGGGAGAAACAGAGCCCCAGGTCAGCTCAGGCCCCCATCCAGCAGACAGCCCAGTGACTCACAGCCCCACCCCCTGACAACAGAGCATTCCAATGCTGCTGCTGTTGCCGCCTGGAAGCTGAGCTGGGCTCCTCATTCTCCAGGCACCCCCCTCCACCTGTCACTGCTTCCAGGAAGACTTCCCTGGGTCTCCAGCCTCTCCCACCCGTCTCACCTCCTCCAGGAGACCTCTCCAGGGCCACAGGGCAAGTCTCCCATTGCTCCCTTCCCTGCCCTAGCAGAGCCGGCAACCCAGGACAGAGTCCTTTAGAGGAAGGGGCTGCTACTTTGGTGATTGTGAAGAGAGACTTCACTGCACTTATTTCTCCTGGTTTTTCCTTCCAGTTTATTCATGTGGCTAAAATGTTCCCCACATCTGTTCAGGCTGAGATGCTCTCCCTGGCCTGGCCTTATATCCACCGTGGCCCTATTGCAGTCTGAGCCCCCATCTAGGCTCCAGGCCAAGGACTAACTCCAGCTTGAACCCCAAACCAACCTCCAACATGCAGCCCCAGCCCTCGCACTCGACTGCAACTCTGGGCTGAACCCTGACCCAGGGCTGAACCCTGATACTCAGGCTGGGACTCCATTTCTGCCCCAGGCTGAGCATTGGCCCCACCCCACTCGATGCCCCTCCCCTTTCCTGGACCAGACTCAGCATCTTCTCAGGAAAAGGAAGTAAGTGGACTCCTGACCCTCTGCCCTTCCTGTCTGGTGGTAACTTGCGCTGTCACCACACAACAATTTTGAGAACATGGTCTCCGTTACACCCCTTATTCCCCCATCACCTTGCTTTGACAGATGTCAAGGAGGCAGGGTTCACTGGAGTCCACTGGCCACAGAGGAGCCTGGGCTGGGTTCCAGTCCTGCCTGCCAACCTACTGTGGGCCCTGGGCAGCTCCTTCCTGACTCTGAGCCTCAGTCTCCCCATCTGTACCACAGATGCAGGACCTTCCCAGATTCCTAGGGCCACAGCAAAACTTGGAGATGGATTGTGGGTAAGGGTGTGGTCCAGACCCCCTGTGCCTGGCACACAGTGTATTGTATGAGTGGAAGCCTGGTGGAGCTGATGTTGGCATGCAGAAAGGAAGGGAGAAGGGAATTTAGGAAAAGACATGGACACTGGACCTAAAGGAGTGAGGGGAGTGGGGGTTGGTGAGGCTAGAGCATCAGGGAGGCCTCCCTGGAGGAGGTGAGAGTGGCAAGTAGGAGTAGAACACTGGGGAGGACTCTCTGAAGTAGGTGAGGAAGGGAGTAGGGCTGGAGCATCATGGAGGCCTCCTTGGAGGAGGTGGAATGGGATTAGAGCATCAGGGAGGCTTTGGGAACCAGATGGTTGCAGGAAGGAAGAAGCCAAGGCTAAAGGGAGCCCTAAAAGCCTGGCCCACCCTGTAGGTGGCTCACCCTGCCGCCCCTCCCCCTCACTCTGTAGGCCCTTTTTCTCCCACCAGAATATAAACTCCACAGGTTAGGGCTCTTGTCTGCCTTGTCGCCATAAGATGACTGGCGTCAGCAGCAATGCCTGGCACAGAGTAGCAGTAAATATTTTTTGAATGAATGAGTGGTTGCCATAGTGATCATTACAGTCCTGGCCCCATTAGACAGATGGAAAAGCAGAGAGAGGAGAGGAGACCCCAAGGAGCCTAAGCCCCAGCCCATGGCAGGGAACGAATGGCAGTGTGCGGAACTCCTGTCCTCTTGTCCACAGCAGTGACCGGGGGGACTGAGAGTCACCACAGGCAGAGGCCACAGGCTGCCCTAGCCCATCAAATTTGCATAAGATTTCCCTGAGGCTGTTACCCCAGCCACAGGCCATCCTCCTTCAACTCTCTTTCCCTCTTTTCTCAGATTGGGAAAGTAGGGCCCAGCAAGGGGCAGGGATGGGTCTGAGGTCACACAGCAGGTCAGGGCAGAGCCTTCCTGCTCCAGTTTGGGGCCCTGTTACCTGGTTGAGGACCCAGGCTCTGAAGCCAGGCTGCCAGGCTACGCTCCTTCCTGGCCATGTGCCCATGGGCAGGTGACTGCACTCTGTGCCTGGGTTTTCCCCATCTGCAGAATGAGGTTAACAGCAGTATCACCCGCCCGCGGGGCTGTGAAAAGGAGTGAACACCCTTCCCGGGCTCAGAACCAGCCCTGCCACTAACGAAGCCCCGTAAAACGGAGTTGTGCTGCTGTTGTTGTGATTGCCTGGGACACACGGTGGCCCAGATGGATGCGCGGGCGGCACAAGACAGCTGTGAGGGCTGACGTCAGGCCCTCCGCCCTCCCTCCCGCCTGGATCAAATTCAGGTGACTAAGCACGTCTGTGCAGGAGGCGCCCCGGGGAGGCCCCAGGTTCCTGCCTCGTGTCCAGGCGACAGGGCCGTGTGTCCGCGTGAGAGAGTACGTGTAAGCAGGGCTGTAGGCTCGGGGTGACAGCGTGTGTGGGGGGTGGGGGGCGGGGGCGGCGGAACACACACAGGAGGGCATCTGCACGGAAACAAAAATCTATGGGTGTGGTCTATACTCGTGGATAAGTGTGTTCACGTGCATTGTGTGCCTTTAGGTCTTTGTGTATGTGTGCCCCAGAATGGGGGGTGGGGCCTGCGCCCCCGGGGGCCATAGGAACCTGATCCCACAGAGTCACGTTTGAACTTCCCACATGGTCAACAGTCTACCAGCCTGGGGCTGCCTGCTGGGCTGGGCTGTGTGTCTTGGGCAGGACCCACCCCTCTCTGGAGGCTCACCCAGGGGGTCTCTCAAGGCCCTCCCTAAGCTGAGGCCTCCGTGCACACTACGTAGAAACTGACTCAGCAGGTGGCTAGGAGCCACATGGGCAAATAGAAGGACAGACAGGCTGGCACCCAGGCCCAGGGCAGAGCAAGGACTCCTATGGGCATGGGGAGCCTCCCAGGGACCAGCCTGGTCCGCAGCCGAGAATGGCCAGGCTCAGGCCCTCCCTCACTGAAAACTGCCACCCCAGTCTGTCCTCCCAGCCTGTGGCTGTGCTGTCTGGACAAATCACTGAACTTCTTGGCGCCTCAGCTTGCTCATCTGTGAATTGCACAGATAGCCACCATCGTGCTGCCTCCCAGGGCTATGGGAGGAAATGCATGAGACTGTGAACGTTGAAGCGGATTGTGCCTGAGTGATGTGGAGCTGGGATGAGTCTGTGGCACAGCTACCGAGAGCGAGCCCTGATGTACATACAAAGCACAGCCCCATATCTGCCCCCGCTCCCAGGTGGCCTGGCGCATTACCCCCTCAGGCTTCTCCTCCCAGGCTATGTCCCTCATCCGCAGGTGTCTGGCTATTTCCAAGGGATGCAGACCCTGGCTCCAGACCTTGCTTGGCCAGGCCTCCCCCTCAGGATGTGCCTCATCACCTGGGTCCCTCGGAGGAGGCCCAGCGCAGGACAGAGCAGGGGTATCCTGCTCTCATCCACGCTGGTTCAAGCAGCCCCTCCTGGGATGACTTCAGGGACTAGTCAGGCCTCACCCTGAGTTCTGGAAGGCTGCTGGGAACCTCAGGGCAAGGTTGAGCAGGGGACCAGCTATCATCTAGGCAAGACAAGCTGTGGCCCTGGCTGGCAGAGTGCAGGCCAGAAGGGAAAGCTGTAAGGAGGTGGTCCAGTCACCCGGGCCAGACACAGAAAGTGGCCTTGACATCACTGGGCTGCCTCACAGGAGCCATGTTTATGCTCCTGACAAGTGTCTGGATGGCCCTGGCAACGGGTGGCCTCTGTGGCTCCCACCCCCGCCCGGGATGACTCAGTCCCCTCGAGGGAGGCCCAGGCGTCTGGTGCCAAGTCATGCTCGAGGACGCCTGCTGTGATGACGCGCCCGGCCCCCCCATTCCCAGGGAGGCCCCAGGCACCGAGATGGGCTCTGTGCCTGATTCAGCACGGCAGCCCTCAGCACATCCTGAGCGCCCTTGGCTGATGGTCTCCAGGCCTCCCCCTCTCCCTCTGCCCCTCCGCATCCTCCATACCAGGTCTGCGCCTCCTCCCCTCCGTGTTCCCTGGCAGCTCGGTTCCAATGAGGCTCCAATTCAACTCAGCATTTCCCCAAGTCTGCTCTTCCTCCTCTGTCCCCATTGCTGAGACGAGTGCCCCCCGCCACCAGTTCTCCCAGCCCAGAAACCCAGGAGCCCTCCTTATCAGCCATCTTTTCCCTTTTGCCCATCCTTATCCCCCCTAACCCCACACTTACTCTCCACTCTGGCTGCAAGTCCCAAACTGCAGACTCTGTTCTGCTGCCAGGCCTTTGTCCAAGCTGTGCCTTCTGCCAGAACACACCTCCCTCTCCTTTGCTGCTGGAGGGCAGTTCAGACATCTCCTTCCTGATCTCCCCACTGCTGTGCTGGATGAGGTCACTGAGCCCAACTCCTTAAAAAGTCCAGACGCAGACCTCCACTTTCCTTCCCCCCTGTTTCCGCCACACAGGCCACCCGCCTCCAGGCTCACACCCCAACCCCACCACACCCCATCCTCCAGACCAGTTGCTAGAGGGAATATTCCTAACATGCAAATTTGGTCTCAGTTCTTCCAGACCTGGCCTTCCGGGATCTTGGAATCTGGAGGACAGAAGAGCAGGAGACCTAGACTCAGACTGGGGCTCACAGGCTAGGGAGCAGCCAGGGACACAGACTTCTGGGACGCAAACCCAGAGTCATTCATTCATGCAAGAAAAACTCATTGAGCACCTGCTCTATGTGCCCAGGCACTGTGCTAGGTGCCAGGAAATAAAGCAGCGAACCAAAAAGACCAAGTCCCTGCTCTGATGAAGTTTAATTTCTAGTGGGGCAAGAAGCAACAAACAAGAAAGCCAGGAATTAATAGACGGTATGTCAAACAGTACATGCTATGGAGAAGAAATACAATCGTGTCAGGGGAATCAAGAGTGAGGCACTGGGGGGTGCTATTTATACAGGGCAATCAGGAGAGGCCTTTCTGATGCAGGATTTGAGCAGAATCTGAAGGAAGTGAGGGAGCGAACAGTGTGGACAGCTGGGGAGGGCATTTTAGGCACAGCAACCGCAAAGGCTGTGAGGTGAGACGGTGCTTGCACTGTCTGAGGAACAGCAAGGAGGCCGATGTCACCAGGGTGGGGTGTCCACGTGTGAGAGGTACCTGATGGCAAGCAGAGTTACACCTGGATGACAAGGCCCAGTCATTCACTGTGCCTGGCCTCAGGGATGGCTTCCTGGAGGAGGTGGCATTTAAGCTCTTTCATGATTGCTGAGTACGGGTTTCAGAGGAGAGGATAGAAGTTCACACTGTGCATGACAGAGAGCCATTTCCTGGCTGGGGCTCAGGGCTTGGCTTTGGGGGTCTTTTTGGACAGAGACCAGGAGGCCTCGAAAGCCAGAGGAAGGTTTTGAGTAGGGGAGTGACTCGATTTGGATGAGGTTTTAAAAAACGATCCCTCTGCCTTCTGTGGGGACTGAGGGTAAGAGGCCAAGGAAGGGGCAGGAGTCCCCAGAGTCTGTGGGCCTAGGACACGGTCTGGCACACAGTAGGTGCTCAGTCCGTATGCACTGAAGGAAGGAGTGAGGGCTGTGAGGGCAGCCAGTGCACCCTCAAGGACACAAGCTGTGTGCTCCTCCCACCCCCCGGCCCACTTGGCAGATATACAGCCCCATAGGAGCCCACCGAGGCACAGTCCTGTGACCCGGGACACAGCCTTCTCTACACACCCCTGCACCCTCAAGATACACACACACACACACACACACACACACACACACACACCCCACTCCCGGAGCAAGCACACGCCGATGTCCGCGTGACCCGCCCGCACACACCACTCCATCCTGTAATGCACACAGGCACACTCCTGTGCCCACGTGACACACGCACACCCGCTCCAAACACCACACACAGGTCCCTGTGCACGTGTGCACCCTCCGAGCCACCAGTTCTGTGCCTGTCGGGCCGCCGAAACCGCAGCATCCACCTCCGCCGCCCCCCTCCACCCCCGCCCCAAACAGGGAGGAGTGCGCAGCTAAAGCCACGCGCGTCGCATCTGTCCCATTCATCCCCCCGCCCCAGCTCCAGCACGAAGACTCGGAGGTGGGCAGTGTGGGAGGAGCGCTCCGCGCAGATCCACACGTGGGTTCACCTGTCTGGGCCCACTCCGCATAGACACGGCCTCCCACCAAGAGCTGGGGCGGGGGTAGTGCGCCAAGTATGGACGCGGTCCCGCAGACCAGAGCTGGGAAAGGGACGCAGACGGCGGGGCGCCCTCATAGATGCGGTCCCGGATGCCAGCGCAGACAGAAGCAGGCTCCGGGAGGCACCTCATAGACTGGGCCCCGCAGACCGAAGGGGGAGGATCCCCTCATGGACTAGTTCTCGGCTGTCCTCGTAGACGCAGACCATCCTTCTCGCCTGCAGGCTCCGAGCAGACGTTCAGGCGTTCGTCCCCTCCCGCTCCCCTGCCCCGGCCCCCTCCCAGCCGACCCCTACCTCGGCGCCCAGCGACAGTCTCCGCGGCCCTGAGGATGGTCAGGCTCGCTCCCGCGGCGCGCACCCCGCCCCGCCCGCCTATCCAGGGCCGAGATCACGGAGCTCAGACCGCCGGCCCCTGGGCTCCAAGCGGCGCTCGCTCCCCAGCCAGCCGCCGCGCTCGGCGCGCGCTCATTGGCCTGGCCGCGCGGCCCCCCTCCGGCGCCGCCCAATCAGAGCCCAGGACTCCTGCCCGGCTCCTGGAAGGGAGGGGCCGCGGCGGGCGGTGGCTCTGGAGGGGTACCTCCCCCTGCGGCTGGACCGGCCTCGTCACGCCCCCATCGCCCCGCGGCAGGGTACCTGGGGTCCCCCGAAATCCCTCCAGGCCGCGGCCTGGGCCCCTAAGCTGGGCCTGGAGGGTACGGTTGCTTCCCCCCCAAAACCCTTTGTACCCCAACCATCGCGGCCTGGCAGGGGCAAGGGCGCACCCCCTGCCCCCGGAGTGGGGGGCGGGGATGAGGCGCAGTGAGTACTAGGGGAGGGGCGAAGCGAGATCAGCAAAGAGATGGGGCCCGGGCCCAGGGCCAGGGAGGAAGGCCCTGAATGGTACACTCAGGGGTTCAGCCTTCTGCTGCGTGGGGGGTAGGAGAAACGGGAAGCGGTTTTAACAGAATGCTGGGGTCATAGTCGGATTCTCATTTGGGGAAGGGCTCTGTGAGCAGGCAGCAGGAATGGCGAGCTGGGGCAGGACGTCTTGACCTTCGCGGTAGCCCACCTCTCCCCTGGCGAGCTCATCAACTCTTGGTTCAATTACACTCTACACTTGTGTATCTATCCTCTGGCACCTCACCCCACCACTTGTCCAAGACAGAGCCCCATATCACTCCCCCAAACCTGGCCTCTTATGTCCCTGTCTCAGTCTGGAGCCAGACACCTGGGAGTCATCATAGCCTACCGCTTACCTGTTCCAACCAGTAGATCACCAAGTCCTGCCCACGCTGCTTCTTAAATATCCCTGGGATCCATCCACTTTTTTCTGCTTCTCTGCCCCTCCCTTGGCTCAGGTCACTATCTTCTCGCACCTGAATTGCTACAGCAGTCTCCTCATTGGCCTCCCAGCCCCGTGCAGCCTCATTGCCCTCCCGCACGGCCCCCACCCACTTGCTTTTCTCCACCTGGTGGAGAATATTTTAGAAACACAAGTCCAACTGGTCAGCTCCTGCTTCGGAATCTTCCATGGCTCACCAGTGCCCTGAGAATAGATCTAATCAGGCCCTCCATGACCTCAGTCCTAATCACCTGCCTCACTCCTTTCAGGACTTGGTTCAATGCCCCTTCTGCCAGAAACACTCCCCTATGAGCTCACTGCCCAGCATGGGTTAGCAAGTCCTCTTAGGAACTTCCTTGAAGTGAGCATCTGTTTACCTGCCTGTTCCTCCTCTGGACTGGGAGCTCCTTGAGGGCAAGGACCATGCCTGATTCATCCAGCACAAAGCCTGACACGTTGCTTAAAAGATGTTTGTCGAATGAATAATTAATTGGATATGGCAATTAGGGGGTTGGATGTGTGTGGTTGGAGCTCAGGAAACAGGGCTGGGCCAGTGAGACAGTTTTGGGAGTTGTCCGAAGGGACCCATAGTAGGGCCATGGGAAAGCCTGAGATAACTTCAGGGTAAATAAACAGGGGCTGAGGACAGAACACTTGCTTTTAGGGGGAAAAATTTCTGTACCAGGTAGGATCGTTTTGACTTAGATAACAGAAATTCCATGTAAGAGCCTCAGGGAAGACAGTCCTGGGCTGGTATTGTAAGCAGATGGGGTAGGGGGGTCCCCGAGGAAAAGAACCAGATGTAGCATTTTGACATAAGAGAAGCCATTTTTGACCTAAGCCGTTTTTGTAATCTAAGCCTGGCCACAATGCTTGTCCTTGAACAGGTCTCAGTAATTAATGATCATAAGGGAACAAAAGAATGCAGGAAGAAACAGCTGTTATCAGGTGGAGAAATAACAATAGCAAAGATAATATAGCAGTTGTAAAGACTCCCAGTTCTGTTTGAGTACTTCAGATTAGCCTGAAGTACTTTCTTAAAAGAGCTGTTTTGCAGAATTTAAACCCCCTTCAACCACCAGATCAACTAGAACCTGAGGGATGATGTTGATCTTTTCTGACCCTTCTGTCAACCTTTGCCCCAATTCTATGATGTGTACACTGCCCAAGCCTCTTCACGAATATGCATGTACCCGTAGCTTAACACTTCCCCAATTTTGCCATTCGGGGAGACACTGCTTTGGGAAAGATCCCCAGTGTTCTCCTTACTTGCCTCAAGTAATAAGTGCCTCCTTCTCCCACTCTTTGGCTTGGTTGTGTCTTTTGGCTCAACACCCACCAGCAGGTGAACCCAGTTTTGGGGTAACAGTATGGCAGCTGTGCTCCACAAAGACCTCCCAGATGTGGCTCTTTCCACTCACTACTCCAGCCACTTCTGGATTTGACTCTTGTCCTCGTGATTCAGGATGGGGGCTAGAGCTCCAACCATCACATACACATTCCAGGCAGTGGGATGGAGACAAGGATGAAGAAGAAGAGGGCAAAGGATCTGCACCAGCTCTCTTTTAAGGAAAGTTCCCAGAAGGTGTCACATGACACTTCCACATACATCCGATTAGCTATAACTTATTCACATGACCAGACCCAGAGGCAAGAGAAGGCTGGGAAATGCAGCTTCCATTCTAGGCAGCCACATACCCAGCCAAGAACCTGGGGACAGCTAGCTGACTCCGCCATTGAAAGAGAGGATAGAGGCAGGGGCAGAGCACTACAGTGTGCCAGGCTCTGTGCTAGGTACTTTACGTATCTTATCTTACCCCAACCTGAGTAGAGGCTCTTATTATCCCTGACTCACAGAGGAGGCTTGGAGAGTTAAGCAACTTGCCCAAGGACACACAGTGACAGAGCTGCAACTGAAAACTATCTTATCCCTACACCCCAGGCTGGCTGGAAAATCTGGAGAGGGTGGGTCCTAGGAGCTGCTGGAAGGAAATCTTTCAACAAAGGAGGGCTCAGCCAACAGTGTCAGAGGCTGACAGGCCGAGCAGGATATGGGCTGAAGTGTCTGCTTGGATTTGGCAACAAGGATGCCACTGGTAACCTTGGCAAGGGCATCTAGAAGTGGGGGTAGGGGCTGGAGGCCAATTGTAGAGGGTGGGAGCCAGAGGGAAGTGTAGACTGGTCTTTCTGGAATGGTGGTGGCAGTGAACGGAGAGCAGACAGAGCAGCAGGGAAATGTGGGCTGCGAGGAGGCAGAAGAGGAGCGGGAGAGAGGAGAGGCAGCCTCCAGGCTGGGTGAGGTGTGATTTCCAAGGAGGAATCCTCTGCTCACTCGGGAGGGAAGGGGACAGGAGGTGCATAAGCAGGTAGATCTGGAGAAGGAAGGGAGGGAAGAAGAGGGAGTTCCTGTCTTGTAAAATCCGAGGGATGGCTCTTGGCCGGGGAAGAGGGCAGGAGGCCAAGGGCCTGAGGGAGAGGGGAGGGGCTAGCCTGTGATGTTCAATATGGTAGCCACTAGCCAGCCACACCTGGCGAGTTAAATTCAAATGAATAAAATAAAAAATTCAGTTCCTTGGTTGCATGAGCCACATCTTAAATATTTAACGTCCACATGTGAATACTACGTTGGACAACACAGATAGAGAATGTTCCATCACTGGTGTTGGACAACGCTGGTCTAGACAGAGCATGGTGATGGGGGTGCCCAGAGACCCTGCTTGGCTGGAGGGTCATGCCCACAGCAGGGTCCCTGGAGGATCCTTCCACACTGTCTCCAGTCAAGACCTCCCTCCCCTCTTTGGGATTCCATCCGATCTCCCTCCTGGGACAGCCAGCCCCTTCCTCACCCCTGCTTTCATGAGGCCACTCCTGGGGTCTCTGCTTGTCCCAGTGCCAGGCCTTTCAAAGCGGGGGGAGGGGCACGTGGAGGATTGGGAAGAGCTCCAATGATCGGGGCTGTGCCAGGACAGCGGCCCGTGGATGGAGGTGAGCTGACGCCCAGCACTGCCTCTGCATAAGGGTCAGCTCACCACCTCCCACGGAGAGACCCAAAAGGATCTCAAAGATCGCTCAGCTTAGCCCCATGTTTCACAGCTGTGGACACTGGGTTTCAGAGAGGGCTGGGAAGAAAGGGCAGAAGGCAGAGGTTTGAACTCATTCACCAATCCTTTTATTATACTCCAGCCCTTGATTTCCCAGACGTTGTGTTCAGACAGAGCCGGGCAGGCCTCGGGAGCTGGGGCTGGCTCACAGGCAGAGAGCCCAGGATTCGGCTGAGGCTCCCACCCTGACCAGAGGTAGCTGAGTAAGGATTCATCACTAGAAGGGGCTGTCCTGGCCTGACACACTTGAGGAGAAGCACATCCCCACAGAGGCGGGGTGGCATGGACCATGAGTCTGTGCCTGGGGGTGTAGGTGTGTTCAGATGGTTGTGTTTGCAGGGCCCAAGCTGTTCAAACACACAGTGTGGATGGGAGGGGGGCTGTGTGTGTGGGTGAGTGTGCACGTGGAGGGGGAGTGCATGAGACACCGTGTGGCTTGTGAGCACACCACACACCTGCTCAAGGCCCGCACCTGCCAGGGGATGCCGGCCCCAGCTAAGTCTGATACCTGATCAGGAGCGGTTCTAAAACTTAGGTCCTGAAAATGACCTGAAGAGTTTGCTATGCTTGCAGACCATGTGACCAGACGTGGAGTTTCTGGTTCAGGAGGTCTGGGGTGCACCCAGTTGCTGGCACTGCTTTTCTTTTTTTTTTTTCCTTTGGCCTTGCAGCTTGTGAGATCCTAGTTCCCCGACCAGGGATCGAACCCAGGCCCCTTGGCAATGAAAGCGCAGAGTCCTAAACACTGGACTGCCAGGGAACTCCCAGGTGCCAGCACAGTTGATAAGCATCCCAGGGAAATCTGGGGCCAGTAAGAAACAGGGTTCAAGCAGAGCTGTCCAACACAACTTCCTGCGATGCTGGAAACGTTCCATGTGGTTCAATAGGGCAACCACAGCCATATGTGTGTATTCAGCAGTTGTAATGTGGCTATTTGAGGAACTGAAGTTTTAATTTTATTCAATCTTAATTAATTTAAATAGTCACCGATGGCTAGTGGCTGCCATATGGGAGAGCAGAGGTCTGGAGACATGAGGGAGTAGGATGGATGGACAAGGACCCAGAGGGAGAAGCATAAAACCCCGGACCAGGAGTGAGTGAGGCCGGGGTGAGGCTCCCTTGGGGGCTGCAGAGTTGGAGCCAGAGCCCAGCATTGTGCAGGTCTCTCCCAGAGTCCACCCTGAGCTTCCGGCAACCTGGTGTCTGCCTGGCTGAGAGGGTGGGAGCGCTCCTGGGGAAACCCCTCCGCCCTGGCTGGGACCCCACCAGGCTCCCCGCCTACTGTGTCCGGTAGGAGTGGGGGCGGAGGTCAGGATGTCTTCATGTTCTCCTGCAGGCCCAGCGTGGAGCTGGCGGCCGCAGGGTCGTGCTCCCCCTGTGTAAACATTGGGGGGATGAAAGTCACCCCCGGGGAAGCAGCTGGTCCCCGCAGACACGCAGGCCTGGGGCCTCCGAAGGGCTGACTCAGGGAGTTCTCTTACCGTCCCTGGCCCCATGTCCTCCGCGTACTTGAACTTCTTCTGCTTGTAGTAGTGCCTCCTGGGCAGGATGTGGAGCAGCAGCAGGTCACAGAGAACCGTGGCCTGAGGGCGGGGCGGGGCGGAGAGCGCAGGGGATCTGGGGGCAGCGGCGGGACCCTCCACTCCCCACCTCAGCCTCTGCTGACCGCGGGGGCCAGGCTGAGTCCTCTCCAGACCTCAGGTCCTGGTGGGGACGAGGCACTGCAGGCCCCATCCCACCTCTGTCCTGCCCCAGCTCTGGGCCCCAGTTTCCTCAGACATACTGTGTGTGGGTCTAGGGAGGTGGGGTGGGCTCAGTAATAGGGAACAATCTCGGTCAGGTCTGGGGTGGGAGACTTGTTGCTGAGGTGTGGAAGGGGGGGGCCTGACCCCAGCGCAGTGACCCCATGACCTCAGCACTTACCACCCCAAAGATGCCAATCCCAGAGCCAATGGTGGTCATGGTGGGGATGATGTCAAACTTGCCAGCCTGGTGGCAGGGCCCAGGGGAAAGAAGGGTTAACAGTCAGAAGGGTCTGGTGGAAAAGGCCTTCCTCAGGAGCCCTGAGACCAGGCCGGGGGCCAGGGGCCTTCCCCACCCTCCACTGGTAGCTGGTCCCACAGCCTGCTGCCCATGGCTCTGGCTCTGCATGGAGACCCAGCTGCTGGTCAGGAGCCCTGGGTTGTGACCTTGGCTCTGCCCTCCCTGGACACAGGGAGACAGTGAGGGAGGTGTGGTCACAGGCTGGAAAGCCCTGCCCTCAACAGCACCTGGGTCCCTCTGTTATCAGATATAGAAGTGCTGAATGAGGCCCAACCAACTTCCTGTTGCCTCTAACCACAGACACCCAACAAGCACCAGCAGGAACTGAGAATGTGTCTCTGGCTACCCCTCACACTGGACACTCACCTTGCCGTCCACGAGGATGTCAAAGCGAATCCCAAACACCTTGAAGAGGTGCCGGTAGTTGGTCCCATTCTCCACGAAGTGCCTGGCAAACCTTGGGGAAGGGGAGAGGTTGCAGAAGAGGGTGATGGAGAACTGTCTTGGGTCCAGAGTTCCCAGAGCATCAGGGATACAGGAGCCCTTAGAGGTCCATGAGGACAGCCCCATGCCCCCCAACATTATATAGAGGGGGAATCGCAGGCCTCATTCCAGGAATACTGTATTCAACCGCTGCCCTAACTCCTGATGTCGGCAATTTCCCCAGCCAGTCCTGGCCAGGTGGGCCTCAAGGGAACCGAGAGCCAGGGGTAGGGCTCAGGCCTCTAAGCTCGTGCTCCCTGCTTGGCCAATTCCAGGAGAATGGGAGTTTCCTAGGATCCACTGCTCCCCTCCCGGGGACACTTGCTTGGCCTTAAGGGGTTCTGGGAGTAGAAAAGCCCACAGGACCCCAAGGAAGGAGGCACTGGTGGGGGCCCGGCAGGCACCTGAAGTTGAAGCCTTGAGACAGGTTTTTCTCTTCATACAGCCCGTGGAACTCATAGACGGGTTTGCAGTGTCGCACATGCCAATCCAGGTCACAGTGCCAGTCGATGGTGATGCCTACCACCCCGCCCTACCAGGGACACAGGCCCTCAAGATCCAGGGTTTAGGATCAAGAACTCCTGCCTTACAGCTGATGCAGCTGTTTTCTGTTTGTTTGAGAAGAGACACTGAGAAGCTGCTTCAGTGTTGAGGTCTCGTCACCTTCTCTGGTCCTGCCTCCCACCCATCACATTCCAGCTTTCTGACAGTTTCTAGAATACACCAGGTTCTTCCTACCTCAGGGCCTTTGCACATGCAGTCACTCTCCCCCCGCCCGCCACCATTCCCCACAAGGCTGGTTCTTTCTCATCCTTTGGTCATTTCTCCTGGGAAGTCTTCCCTGACCACCACCCCCAGTCTAAAATATGACCTTGTGATCCCCTCTGTGTTTTCTTCTAGAACACGTGTCACTTTGTAACCACACATTTATTTTGTGTGATTATTAACGCATCTCTTCCAAGACTGTCAACTCCACAAGGGTGGAGCTGTCTGTTTCATTTGCACTGATTCCTGAGTCACAGCGCAGGAGGCAAGTAAATAGCTGTTGAATTAAAGAGGGAGTCTGTAAAGACATGGGCTGGGAAGAGAAAACCTGAGAAAGTGAAGCTCCTCTGGCAAGGCAAGGATCAGGGATAGGTGGGCTGAGCAAGAGGAGAGCTGGGTGTGGAGCTGGGCAGCTAGGCGGGAGGCTAGGTGCCTACAGACAATGGTGATGGGTGAGAAGTTCCTACTGGGGGTGGCAGGGAGATTTTTAGGAACAGGGGAAACTAACATTCAGCTTTCTGGTCCTGTGTGTTGCTACCGTGTAAACCCCGTCCAGGGGTTGGCAAACTGAGGCCTCAGGGCCGAATCTGTTTACACATTGCCTGTGGCTGCCTTTGCCCCATAGCAGCTGACCCGGGTAGCTGGAACAGAGACCATGTGACCTGTGGCCCATACTTATTCTCTGGCCCTTTAAAGTTTGCTGACCCGTGTTCTCCATAAAGGCACTGTGGGTGAGTTGTTTTGGTGTGTGATGTCACAGAGAGGGGCTGATTTCCATCCCTGGATCCCACAGGAGCATATGATAAAGATCACAAAGGAGCATGTACCTAGGATGCCTTGGGCCAGGCCACCCTGAAGTGCTGTCCCGTGCCCTCAAGACAATCCCGAGAGACTTGTACTATTATTGCTCCCACTTTACAGGTGCAAAAGCTCAGACACACTGAAGGTAAGAGACTTGTCTGAGCCAGGATCTCAACCCAGTCAGACAGGTCTGTGCTCCTTATAAGGTATCGTTTCTCTAGGAATCCCAAGTGACTGTGTGCATCTCAGCCTCCAGAATTCCCAGGAAACCTGGGCAGGCACAGGATTTCTCAGGGCCATGGGCCATGGGATTTAAGCTGCTTGTATCTAATATTTAAAAAACAGTGGGCCCTCGGAAGACACCCAGGTGACATCTGCCTATGGCCATTCATTCTGGGCACCTCCTCTGTGCCAGGTCCATGCCAGGCCCTGCTGAGGACACAGGCCTGAACCACAGGGGCCCCCAGTATTAGGGGCTAGATCTATATATATGCTCGGCCCACGCTAGGGACTGGGTGGGGTGTGGTGGTTAACTGGGCCTGAAAAGTCTTTTTTGGCCTGATGATCTGGGGGCCCAGCCCTCCCCACTCGCCTGGCACCATACCTTCTCGGCCAAGGTGCTAAAATTCTGGCCTGACTCTTGTACCACATAGCCGAGCTTGAAAACTGGGCACAGTGGGTGCAAGGTCTTGTGATAGAGGCAGGTCTTCATGTAGGCGGCATCTACCTCCTCCACCAGGTTGCGCCTACAGGGGCAGAGGGCATTGGTGGTGGCAGCATGCCAGCTGGGAGGGCACCCACCATGCCCGGGAGCTCTGGGGACCCCTCCCGGGCCCTAGAGATGCCCCTTCCCTAGCCCTTGGAGACTGAAGGCAGCCCACCCCAGGGGCCCAGCCCAAGCTTCTGCCTCCCAGAAGGAAATCAGCATGAGTGCAGGGTGACAGAGGTGACAGGTTGAGACCAGCTGGAGCAGCCTCCGAGAGCCGCCTGCATTTCTGCCCGCTTTTCCCACAAACCTGGTGACCTTGAAGCGTGGAAAGCTGATGCTGTTCTTGATGAAAAGAGTGAAGTTCTCGGCCTCTCGGAGAAGGGCAGGGCTGGAGGAGACGGCACTCACTCACTGCCCCCTGCCCAGGAGTCCTTCGTGTGCCTACCAGAGCTGGGCTTGGTGTATGGGGCTGTGAGAGCCTATGGGATCTTCCTGAGTCATTGGAGGGGTGGGCATGCTGTAATGTGGACTCTCAGGCCCCTTGAGCAGAGGCTGGGGCATCTTTGGCCTGAGCTGCACAGATGGGGTGAGGGTGGGGTTGGAAGAAGGGGGGACAGAGCACAGATCCAGATGCCCCTCTAGTCTGGGCTGGGGACCCTGCTCCCAGCTCCCTGGAAGGACAGGGCATTACCATGGGATGTTGTCATCCACCTCCACGGGGCACCAGCCAAAGATCTCACACGTATGCACGATGTCGTTGAAGGCCACACACTTGCCTGTGCGGATGCCTGGAGCAAGGGTGGAACCCCTGGGTGTCCACCCCAAGCTGGGGGTGCAGAGGAGAACCCCCAGGCCCCACTCCTAGGAGCCCCCATTGATGGGGCGCCCAAGAGCAGAAGCCTGGCTGGTTCTGGGACAGGGGAGGCCAAGGTCAAGGTGGCGGGAGGAGAGAGAGCAGGAAGGACTTCCTGGTGGAGGAAGCCTGGAGCTGACAGGCTGTGGAGGGGGACAGGAGGAGGCCGACCTTACCTTGAGCCTTCCTTTCTGCCTTTCCCGGGGTGCAGCCACTATTATTCGTGCACGTGCCCCCTTCCGGGTTCTGGGGAAGGGGAGAGCTGCTGACCCCAGGCCCCCTGGGTAGGGTCCTAAGAAGATCCCCTCCCCCGCATGGCCCTAGGGTGTGGGGCAGAGTCTCAGACCCCTTTGGAGTGACCCTTACTCACAGCCTCCTTCCCCCAGTCCCCCCCCAGGACCCTCTGGGCTCATGCCCAGCTGCCCCAGTGCTGATGTCAGCCAGCAGGGGTAGGGGAGGTTGGGGCTTGGGGGTTGGGCAGGCACTGAGGCTCAGCATCCTGCTTGGCACACAGCTGGGAGGGAAGACTCAGCAACTGCCAGTGGTGGGCCATTACTGTGTGTGAACTTATGCCTGAAATTCCACCACTGTGGTGCCGCAGGAAGCCTATCTGGCTTCCCCTCCAATGCCCAAGGGGACCTCCTCTTCTATGTTATTTTTCACTGTGGGTCCAAGAAGGGGGGATGGGCAACAGTCCTCACCTCTGCACAGTGGCCTTTGGCCTGCCGGGGGGTCGCGATAAAATTGGTCATGACCACAAAGGAGCTGTCCCCCTGGAAGTGAGAGGCAGGGGGAGGGGAGGGCAGGGCTCTGAGCTGGGGGAAGAGCCCCAAGAACCCAAGCACTGCCCTAGCAAGCCCCCAGAACCCACATGACACCCAGCAGCCTCCATAACCCATGACATCAGACCGGGGTGATGTTACGAGGCTGCTTCCGCCCCTCATTCACAGGGAATCTGAGGCCCACAGAGAGAGAGGAGCTAGGCTGGTCCCACAGGGAGGTGGGACAGAGCCTAACCCAGCTCAGCCAGCAAGCCCTGTGGGTGGAAGGTGCACCCCCAAGTCTGCTCACCTGGGCCGGGAAGACGTAGTCAGCCACATCCCAGACCTGGGGGCCCAGGCTTGGGAGCTTCGTCACAGCCAGACCCTTGAGTTTCACAGACACGCTGCTGATGAGGCCACTCGAGGTCTGGTAGCCCTTCTCATAGACAAACACCCACCTGCAGGGGGATTAGGGGGGCAGAGGGGCCAGAGTTGGCCGGAGCCATTCAAGGATGGCATGAGGCTGTGGGCCACCGCCCCTTCCGGCACCAGCTGGACGTGTCAAGTCCTTTCCCTTCCCCTCCCCAGATGCGCCTCTGAGCCACTCTCCATTCCTAAAGCTACATCTTGGACTGGAGGCTGGAAATCCTCACCTGCTCCCCCTGCTGGCCTGTGCCTGGAGTTCCACCATTCTTTTCACTATGAAAATACTATTATTGGTTGGCCAGGGAGCAGAGCCCCTGCAGGTCTCTTTCAGAGCCTTTTCCAAGAGTAGCATTTATTGGAGGCCAAGCTGCTTGGACTCCAATCTTCATCCCTATCTCCTTCCTTCCTGAGTTCTTCCCGCTGAGAAAGAGCAGAGTATGATGATGGCCGAGAGCCTGGCCTTTGGTGCCCAAGAGTCTGGGCTTGAATCTCACAGGCTATATGATCTGGGGTAAACTAGTCTCTGTTTAGGGCAAGTCCCTCTCTGTTTCAGTTTCCTTGTAAAATGTAAACAGTAATAGTACCAATACTACTTAAGTTGTGAGTTAATGCCTGTGAAAGCACTTGGAATGGGAACTGGCATGGGCTAAGCACTATATAGACATTAGCTACTATTATCTCAGCCATGCTGGGAGCTCTTGGGGAGGGGGACTGACTGGAAGGGAAACCAGAGGGGCAAGTGGCCCTTTGAAGGGCTCACAGCAACTGGCCCCAGATGAGGCCCTTGTGGGTGTGGGTCAGGCTGGAGGCCTCCCAGGTTTCTCAGGAAATTCTGGCCTTCCCCTCCCAGCATCAAGAACCCCTGTTCCTCTGGGTTCTCCACTTTCAATCTGGGAGGTTTAGTGGGGTCAACCTCCCTCCTAGGCCCACAGTGGGGGGCACATGATCAGGGTTTGCCAATCAATGTTCCATTGCCTTAGCAAGAGCAATGGGTCTAAGGATGGGCACACGGCCCCGAGGAGTTTCAGCAACGCGGCCAGAATTTTTCTGGGAATTACTGGGAAAGAGACATTCTCTCTGTTGGGTTGCTAAGCAAGGTATGGTTAGTCATCTGTGTTACCTCACGGAGAGAGCAAGCCTGAGAATGAAGCCAACTTAGAGAAAAGCCAGGCCAGTAGATGGAGAGGGGCAGACTCCTGACAATGTTGCTTGAGCACCTGGATCCTGCCATACCTGAAGCATGTTGAAAAGTCACTTCTGGACTTTTCAGTTATACAAGTTAATAAATTCTTTTCCTTTATTTAAGCCAGTTTGGGTTTGGTTTCCGTTGCTTACAAGTGAGAGTTCTGGATAATACTTCTCTCCAGGGTGTGGTCCCCTTCCTTCAGGAAAGAATCTTGGCGATTCATTGTAACTCTGTGTGTGTGTGTGTGTGTGTGTGTGGTGTGTGTGTGTGTGTGTGTGTGTCCATGGTATCCATCAGAGTGTGTAGCTGTGTATCTCCAGGGCAAATCTGTGAGCACACTTGTGGCTGTGGCTGACTGTGGGGAGATGTGTTTCTGCCCCTATCACCCCTCACCCTACCTTTAGCCCACCCGTCCAAAGCAGAGCTCAGAGCCCCTCTTCTGTCCCTCAGAGCTCAGGACCCATGACAGAATTCTCCAGGCCTCCTATTCCCAGTCACCACTAGCTCTCTGGGGGCTGTCTCCTTGTTCTAGGCTCCAGGAAGGCAGCCCACCAGTGTCCTCCTCTCCCCTCCTATAGTCTACACCTCTCCTTCTCCAAGCCCCCTCGCCCCCCAAAGCCTGGTGCTGGAGCCCAGACAACCCCTCTCAAGCTTAAGCATGGTCACTGCTGCCCCCTGCAGGTCTCAGATGGCAACAGGTGAGGCATGACAAAGGCTCCCGATCCTCAGTGTCCTGGGCCTGCCTGCTTGCCTCCAGCCCCATCAGGGAGGGTCGGGCATCACCTATCCCCCACTCTCCTTAGGTTCCTTCCTCCAGGAAGGCTTCTGGCTCCATGCCCAAGTTTGAAGTTGCTATTGAGGGGGACGATGGGGAGCTGCTCCGTATTCTGAACACCCTGCAGGAGAGAGAGGTCACGGGCCTGCCTCTTGGGCCCCCCCATCCCTGACATCCTAGTAGCAGCATTTCTCTCTTGGCTCAAAACCAACTCCTCACCGTATAGATAGAAAAACTGAGGCCTGAGGGAGTGTCCCTCCCGAGTCAGAGGCAGACCCAGGCTCGAGGCTCCCCAGCCCAGGACCCCGGCCCCTCCACTGAGCAGCCTGGCATCAATGTGTCTGCCAGGAGCCACACGGAGGCTGTGCCCTGGGGCTGATGTAGCCATTCCAGGCTGTGTCCGTTCCCAGGGGCTGTCAGTCCTGTGGCCCAAATCTGACATCAGTGACCTCGGTTCTGATAATACCAGAATGACCATTGCGCCAGGCCTGTCCCTCCAAAGCCATGCTCACCTTGACCTGGTCTTGTGGCCAACACCCCAGGAAGGCCACCAAGGGGGGCCTGATGCCAAAGACACCAGCATCTTCAGAAGCCCCTCCCCTTCTAGAAATTCTCTTTCCCATTCTCTCCTCCTCATCCTCAGTAGTCTCTGTTCTTCAACAGCCCCTTGTGGAAGAGGTCACGTGGTGGAGTGGCTGAGAGTGTGGCCTCTGGAGTCACAGAAGCTGAGGTTCACATACCAGCACTGCCACTCACCAGCTGTGTGGCTTCAGGCTAAAGACTAAACCTCTCTGAGCACTAGATGTCTCAGTAAAAGGAGGTGAAGGCACCTACCTCAAAGATGCTGATCGTTCAACAAATATTTACAAGCAAGGCCCTACCCCTCACTGAGCCATGGGCTGGGCTCCAGGAAGAAAAAGAGTCTAGGTGATTGTTTGGAGGATGTTCCCATGAGTTCTTTTTAAGGAAATTAACACAGTGCTTGGCATGCAGCAAGCACATAATAAATAATCCTATTTATTTACGGTCTCTGGTCCTCCTTCACCAATTCCTCCTTAAATGTCGATCTGCCCCCAACCTCTGGCTTCCATTCTCAGCCCAGGCAGAACCTTGTGTGTGCTGTTGCAGGCACACTTTGTCCCCAATTTTTTATCTCCACTTCTGCACTCTCCTCCGAGATTCAGTTCCACACATTCAGTCATTCAACAGATATTTATTTATCGGACCCCTATTATGCGCCAAGGAAAAACAAACCAAAATTCTGCGCTCAAAGAACTTATATAGGGGCTTCCCTAGTGGTCCAGTGGTTAAGACTCCAATGCAGGGGGCCCAGGTTCGATCCCTGGTGAGGGAACTAGATTCCCACATGCCAACGAAGATCCTGCATGCCGCAACTAAGACCCGGCGCAGCCAAATAAATAAACATTAAAAAAAAAAAGAACTTATATAAATGTTGAATCTCCAACTGTTTGGTGACACAGATTCCTCCCCCCTGCCCTGCCTACCCTCCCACCCCCCTCTCAGACATCTCATAGGTACCTCCAACTTAACTTGACCCTTTGGAAAACAGTCTGGAAGTTCCTCAGAAAGTTAAACATGGAATTACCATTTGACCCAGTAACTTCACTCCTAGAACCAAATACCCAAGAGAACTGAAAACATGTCCACATAGAAACTTACATGCAAATGTTCACAACATTATTCACAAGCAAAAAGTGGAAACAACCCAAATGTCCAGCTAAGTGTGGAATTTCCATACAATGGAATATTATTCAACCATTAAAAGGACTGAAGAACTGAAACATGTTACAACCAACGTGGATGAACCTTGCAAACATGGTGCTAAGTGAAAGAAGCCAGACACAAAAAGGCCACATATTGCATGATTTTATCTATATGAAATGTCCAGAAGAGGCAGAGTAAGGGGTAGGGAGGCACAACGGGGAGTGATTGCTAAGGGGTATGAGGTTCCTTTTGGAATAGTGCAAATGTTCTGGAATTAGATAGTGGTGATGGTTGCACAACTTTGTGATTATACTAAAAACCACCAACTTGTGTATTTTAAAAGGATGAATGTTATGACTTGCGAAATCCATCTCAAAACAAAAATTCAACCGGACCAAACTGAATGCCTCATCTTCCCACAGAACTTGCTCCTCTGGTGCCCTCATCCTGAAGGATGGCGCCATACTTACCCCAACCCCCAGGCTCACAGCCTGGACATGGCACCCTCCCTCTCATGCCCACATTCCTTGCATCCCTCCATCCTTCCCATCTCCCCTTGGCTTTCATCAAAGAACCCAGAGGGCTTCTTGTGGGGAGGCTGAGACACAAGAGGAGCTGGGGCAGATGCCAGGGCAGCTCTGGCGTGGGGCAGGGAGGACAGGTCGTGTGGCTGGTGATACAGGGTATAGCCTTGGGCCACATGCTATCGGGCAGAGCATCCTTGGAGAGAGGCAAGACCAGACTCCGGGCCCAGGAGGGACTGAGTTCAGAGCTGGGGCCCACAATGGGACTCAGAGGTTAAGCAACATGCAGTCTGCAGACAAGTCAGGCTGATGATTTATGTCTTTAAGTGTTTTGACTGAATCACCAACCTCTAAAAACCAAGAGATGTTCCTTTCACCCATAATTTCCAATTTCCCACTGCTCTTGAGAAGTCAGGAACTCTGGCCATGCTGGGCACATGTCCTGATGCAGCAACGGTGGGCAGAAGCTGAGCTGTGGCCACCCCCAGTGCGGGGCCCGCTGGGATGATGACCTGTCTTCCATGCTCGCTGCTTCTGCCTTGGCCTCACCCTCTCCTCTCATCACTGCTGCCTCTTCACAGCTGTCCTGCCTCTGGCCTCCACCCCCTACCCCAGCACCTGCCTGCCCTGGGCCTTCCCCTGTTAGACATCCTTCCATGGCTCCCCACCACCTGCAGGAGAAAGCCCACGTCCCTCAGCTCAGCATTGAGAGGCCTGAGCCAGTGGCCCTGCTCACTCTTCCACCTCCTCTCCCTTGTCTCTATTCATGCTCCCTCAGCCTAGCCCTAGTGACTCTTTGGGTATTCCTTCCCTGCCCCAGGACCTTTGATCACACTCTGCTTTCCAGCAGGAGTGGCTGGACCGAGGTGGGTACCCAACCAGGCTCCACCAGTCAGGACATTCCCTTTCCTTGGCCACAACGACTGGTTCTGGGATGGGCACACGACCCAACCACAGCCAGTAAGAGCTGGACCTGGGACTTTTGCTGGAACTCTGGAGGAGAAGACACTTTTGTGCCCCAGGGCTGCTGGTGGCCATTTTTCCACTCTGAGGGCAGAGAGCCTGCCTGAGAATGAGGCCTCCACAGAGGAAAGCAGAGCCGAGACGATCCTGGCTAGCTTCCTTGGAGAACCCAATGGGACCAACCTGAATTCCTCATCTTCCCATAGAATGTGCTCCTGCACCCTCATCAGGGAGGATCCAGCCAGGCCTGAAGCCCACATTGATTTTTCAGTTACACAAACCAGTTAATACCCTCATCCTTCCTTTTTAATCCATTTTGATTGGATTTCTGTCCCTAGGAACCAAGAAGTTCCAGCTAATTCATCCTCAGCTTCTCTCTCTCCCCCTGCCCACCCTGTACCCCACCTCTGTCCCAGGGAACCTGACACAGGCCTAGGCACAGAAAAGATGCTATGGAAGTGTCCCTGGATGTGTCTCTCCCAGCAATAATTTGTATCTCTCCTTATCTCTGATTGGTGCACTCCAAGATCAGAGGCATGTGATTTCATGAGCTCTGTGTAGGGGCGCACAGGAGGTCCAAGGGAAAGCCAAGAGCAGGACTGCCTGGACTAGAGCCTCCAGGCCTTTGCTCAAGGCTGGTTCCACCACTGTGCCACCTCCTCCAGGAAGTCTTCCCAGGCTCCCCCCCCCAAGCGGCATTCATAAATCCCCTTGAGACCCTCCTGTGTGTGCAGCCAGAGCCCCCCAGGCAGGGACATATCCCAGCACACCTCTTGTATGGGCCTGCGAGGTCATGGATGACAGCCCACTGCCTGCACACCTCCAGTTACAGAGAGCTCATCACCTCCCAGGAGACAGCTCTAACGGCAAATTAACCATCCCAATTTGAGATAAAAAGAGTGACATCGGGCTTCCCTGATGGCGCAGTGGTTGAGAATCTGCCTGCCAATGCGGGGGACACGGGTTCAAGCCCTGGTCTGGGAAGATCCCACATGCCGCGGAGCGGCTAGGCCTGTGAGCCACAACTACTGAGCCCGTGCATCTGGAGCCTGTGCTCCGCAACAAGAGAGGCCGCGATGGTGAGAGGCCCGCGCACCGCGATGAAGAGTGGCCCCCGCTCGCTGCAAGTAGAGAGAGCCCTTGCACAGAAGCGAGGACCCAACACAGCCAAGGATAAATTAATTAATTAATTAATTAATTAATTAATTAATTAAAAAAAAAAAAAAAAAGAGTGACATCTTAGCTCAGGCCGCCAGGGCCTCAGGTTCGCTCCCTCCACTTGCCCTCGACTTCCCGGAAGATTGTGACTGACAGAGAAAACAGCCTCAGTTTCCCTCCTCGGAGTCTGTTCGGGTTCTCAGCATCTCAGCTTCTCTGCCTCTGTCTCAGTAATTCCCTCTCCATATCTGAGCGTCAGGGCCTCTCTCTTCATCTGAGTGTTGTGTTCCAATGTCTGTCCCTCTGTCCAGTTCTGTCTCTGTGTCTGCCCACCCCCCATCTGGACTATCTCTCTGTCTCTGGGGTTGGGGTGTCTGGCTCTTCTATGCTCCTCTCTGTACCCCTGCAATGCCCACAGGACCAGAGAGTCTGACAGACAGGGGGGGCCTTGGGAAGGGGGGGGGTAATTAAAGAAAGGCCATCCCTCCTCAGGAAAGGGCAAATTATTGAGCCTGCGGACAATGTCTTTGGAGGGGGTCCCCTAACCCCTGCTCCGTGGAACTGCTGGGAAACCGAGGTCTGAAATTGTAAGACCAAGTGCAGGCTGGGTTTGGTCAGCAGTTGCGGGCGCCTAGCTGAGCGGTCAGTGCAGCAGTGGGCAGTGGCCAGATGAGGGCACCAGAGACAGCAGGAGTGGCAGCCCCAGCTGGAGTCTGGGCATTAGTGGGCGTTTCCAGGGACTCTGCCTTCCTCCCTCTGCTCTGTGACTTGGGCAGGTCAGTGCCCCTCTCTGAGCATGTTTCCTTTCCAGGATATTAAGACCAACTTTGGAGTCACACAGCTGGATTCAAATCCTGGTTCAGCCTTTTTCTAGCTGTGAGAACCAGGCTAAATCATCCAGTGTCTCTGAGTCTCACCGACACTGAGGAGGCCACGTCCATTTGGAAACTGAGCGCACTGTCTTGGGAGAGAGGAAGGGAAGGAGGGAGGTCGTGAGGTCCCCGTCACTGGAGGCATGTGTTCAGGACTGGATGGTGGCTTGGAGCATATGCTGCAGCTGGGGGTGGGGTGGGAGGACTGTCCCTTTCCCTCTGACAGTCTGTGACCAACACACAAAAGGAGGTCTGGTGCCGCTCCCAGTGCTGATCCGAAAGCAGAAATAGGGAACCATAGGGGCCACGGTGAGGACAACATTCTCCCAGCCTCTTGGTGGGAGGGATGGGCTGAGCCTGGGTGGGCAAGCTCTCTCTTCCCTGGAGGGTCAGGAGTGTGGCTAATGGTGGAAACACATCGGGGCCCCATTAGAAGGGTTCTCAGAGCCCTTGTGAGGAGGGAAAGAAGAAGGCAGAGTCAAGGCTGGGGATCAGGAGGCCCCAGTTCTAACTGGGCCTGGATGCTGACTTGCTGTGTGACCTGGAAACCCCACTGCTCCCCCTCTGGGTCTCTTTCCCTCACAAGCTCAATGACACCACAGATATCAAATTGGTTTGTGAACAGTAAGGAGGCAGAGTCCGAAAGGTGTCGGAGCGCTGGGTCGTGGCCCTGGCTCCACCCAACCAGCTCTGAGGCCTCAGGGGTGGGATGGATGGGGCAGAGGGAAGGTTGTTTTGGATGCCAGAGGCCCTGGGGGAACCAGGTGGTCACTGGCCTCCTGGTCAGCCCGCCCTAGTTTGGTCTCACAGCAAAAACGGGGACATGGAGACCAGAGGGGCAGGGCTGCTGGGTGCCCCAGACCCCCCAGCGGGGGCTGAACCCCCTTCAGTGGCCTTGAGGCCTCCAGGACCCCCCTGTGGAGTCAATGTAAGTGGACATAGTATCCCTGACACAGGGGCGCCCAGCCCCAGGGGCACCCCCAGCAGCCACACCCGATAGGCTCGTGCCCAGACACACGAGGGCACGTGCACCCCACACAGAGCCCTGGGTACGACACACACGCATCCACACACCACACACACGTGTAATCACATAAGCACCTGCCCAGACAGCCAGACCGATCTCAGGAAGATGGCCTTTGCGTGGGTCCCAGAACAGCAGCCCACAGGGGAGTCCCACCTACTTCTGCCCCTGCACCCCTGGGATGGTGGGACAGGTCCCCCAATGCCCAGAAAGGAGCTGTCATCCTCAGGACCAGAATGGACCTCCCACCTCTGCGTGACATGCCACCATTAAGGCACCAGGTGTTCTGAATTTGAAGGTTTCTCTGCTCAGGTTCTGGAATAGACCAGGATGCCTTTACTTTAGGCAGGGCAGGTAAGAGCAAGGCCCGTCCCACTCTGGCCTGTAAAGTGGGGTGCGGCCTCCATCTCTCAGGAGCTACGTGGCTTGGCTGGGAGGTCAGAGGTGGAAGGGCTCTGGCTGGGGCTGGCTGGGGCCTTGGCCTCTGACGCCTCCCACCCCTTGAGGGAACCGTTAGCAGTGAGTCAGTTCCTCAGAGCCCAGAGGCTCTGCCTCTTGTTCACCACATGACCGGAGGCAGGGCTGCCCCTCGTCCCAGTGTCCCCGTCTAGGCAGCGGGTTAGCAGGCTTCCCTTCCTTCTGAATGGCACCAGAAGGGTTTGTCAGGAAGCATGACAGGCCACGGAGAGAAAGGGGGGCTCTTTGGGGTCATGGGAAGCATCGCAGAGCCTGGAGGACAGGCCCGGGTTGGGGGCTGGTGCAGGAGGGCAGCAGGGAGGGGGTCCAGACTCACCCAATGACGTAGACCAGAACCACGAGCTGGATCAGGCGGAAGACGACGCCCACCTTCTTGTTGCGCACAAGCACCATTCGGGGGGTGTCGTACTCAAAGAAGAAGGCGGCCAGCTCGTCCTGGAGCCGCCGCGCCATGGTGGCCCAGCTGGGGGCTGAGAACCGAGCCCCCTGCACGGCCTTGGCTCCCGGGGTGAGCCAGGCGTCAACACCCACGTCTACAGCGAAGCTTCTAGGGGTTTCCCAGCCCCTTATGAAGAGCAGGGTGGGACAGGTGGGGCCAGAGGTCAGGAGTCAGAGGTCAGTTGTCAGCATTTGAGTTGGGAGGGAGAGTCCTTGGGTGGTCAGAGCCGCTCTTGGCCCCTGGCAGGCAATGAACTGTGGACCAGCTGTGCCTGTGGACAAATAAATTCCCAAAGATAGATGGGGGCGGGGCCGGGGGGCCACCCAGGCCCGGCCCCACTGCCCCTCCTGGCTCCGCCTGGGCCCTGCTGGGCCTCCGGAAATGGGAGCTGTTGGCAGGAAACCATGGGCCACCCGTCACAAGGCAACGATAAAGCTGTCAGCCCCCCACGAGCTTGGTAGAACAGAGCTGGGGGCTCAGGCCAGGGCCTGGGTGGAGTGGCCTCAGGCTGGAGCCCTCCCCAATGCAGGGACCCATCTCGTATCCAAACATCCTCCCCACCCTACCTTGGCCCCCAGGTGGAAAGCTCAGTCCCTGGGAGTCTACAGCCAGGAGGGCAGAGAGGAAGGAGGGCTGCTTCCGGTCCAGCTGCCTGACACTTCCTGAACCTGTGGCAGGACCCCCACCCCGCCCTTATAGACCACCTTCCATCCACCCATCCCTTTGGGTCTGAGCCTGGCCCGTGCCCAATCAACCTCAGTGTCGGGCTGGCAACTCCATCCCCCGACCTCTCTTGTCCTGGCCGCACCTCCACTACCCTGAAACCAGCACAGGGCGCAGGAACCCAGACACGGCGAGGGCCGCGTTTGTTACACATCACTGTCGGGCTCCCAGAGCCCAGCAGGGAAAGCCTGACATCAGACTGCCTCAGTGAACACCCCTGGCTGTGCTGCTTGCTGTGGGGGCCTGGGTACCTTGCCTCACCTCCCTGAGCTTGCTTCCTCATCTGTGAAATGGGGCAATAATGGGACTTTCCTCATAGGTAGAGGCCAGGGGATGGGTCCTGACAACACTGAGGACAGAGAAATTGAGGCCACTCCTGCAGCCCCTGCCCTCAACCCCAACCCAGGCCCTGAAAGCAGGGGCCCTGGGGTCTGGGCTGGGGCAGGTCCTGTGTTAACTCTCCGAGCATCAGAGCCGGAGGCTAACTCCCAACTTCCCTCTCATTTTGCAGGTGAGGAAACTAGAGCTCAGAGAGGAGAAATGAATTGCCCAAGCGCAACCTGCACGGTACAGGAAGCCCCCGCTTGAAGCAGGAAGGTCTCCCTGGCCCTCCCTCCACCCAGGCTGGGTGTCCTCAGGGCTCCCCGCCTCCGCCCGCCCCATCCAGGCTGCCCCACCCTGAAGGCTGATGGGAGTCTTCTTCCTGGCAGGCCTTTAGCTGGGAAATCACTCTGGGCAAGGAGCCAGGCCCCGGGGCTGGGAATCCCAGCCTCCTGTCTGAGTAGAGCTGCCTTCTAGACAGCAAGGGGCCCCCAAAAAGGGCCCCTCCAGCACCCCAGGCCAATCCCCCCATCAAACAGATCAGCCTCACCCAACACAGAGTTCCCGCCAATCTCAGGCTCAAGGGTCTGTCCAGTGATGCTGCCTTCAAGAGGGGCTGGTGAGTACCACGTCCTGGCTTTTCTAAGGAAAATCCAGAGATGCTGGAAGGCAGAGCGGAGGTAGCCACATCCCCTTGGCCTGGTCTTGACCCCAGACAAACGGGCCTGTCCTCTTCCCAGCTGACCTCATGGCCCTTGGAATAGCGGGCGCTGGACATGAACTGTTTGCAGTGGGGGTGGGGTGGATGCTGACACCGTGTCTGAGTCATCTCCGTGCCCCACTCCACCCACCCTTCTCAAGACAGCACACCACACTTGGGAGGGTGGCAGGCACTAAATTGGGGGGGGGGAAGGAAGGGAGGAGGGAGGGAGGTGGGAAGGAAGTCAGGCAGTCCTTCTCCAATCTGTGTCTGTGCCCTTTACTCCATCACCATGTTCTCATTCTCCCCCGCCTCCTCCTCCTCTTCCTCCTCCAAGGAGCTAGGCTTGCTGACAGATGGACCAATGGACAGACAGACTTGCTTGGAGCACACACATGTGCTCCTGTTATAGCCTCGGTTCTGACCCTGACACTCAGAAAACAGGATGCCCCGGAGGACAGTCTCATTTGGGGATGTTATCATAACCAAAAATGTGCCCAAAACAAAAAGAAATAAAAGCAATTACATTTCTTTCCCCAAATTCCTTTTCTTGTGAATCACTCTGCGAGAGTAAGACAGGCAGCTGATAGGGTCAATGTCCCTTTCACTGGTTCTAAAGTGCATCTTTCCATTGAGGCCTGTGCTTTCCCGCCCTTGGCCCCCACTTCAGCATCCCCAAGGACAGATATCCGTGTTCGTTCTAGGCATTTTGGGAAGTGAAGGAAACCTAGAATTCTGCAGGCTTTTCTTTACAGCAGCCCCGTGATGTAGGCTCAAGAATTGCCATTTTACAGATAAGGACACTGAGGCTCTGGAAGCTAAGGGCCTTGCCCAAGGTCACACAACGATTAGCTCCCATATCTGCTGGTGGCCGGGAAGGAAGCTCCCCAAAGTCTGAGATCTTGGCCCAGAGCCCACCCTAAGACTCCAGCCCTTCAGAGCCGCCAGACCTGCCTTATAAGCCCAAAGGCCGGATGGCCTGAGCGGGTACTGGGCCGGGCCTTGTAGGGAGGCAAGGCAGTGCTGCCAAGCTTGGCCCCAGGATGGCCTCCCCTGCCTGGCTAAATTTAGCCACTCTGTGAGGGTGGAGGGGGCCTGTGTGCCTATCCTGGAGGCCAGCCCGGGCCCTCAAGGAGGTCGGCACAGGCTCCAGTGGGTCTCCTTGGCCACTCAGGGTCCCAAGGTTGCAGGGGCCACGCCTCTGCCCGGAGAGGAGCTCGGTCCAAGCTCCCACACCAGCTGGTCCGGCCTCAGTGTCCACACAGCCTCTCAGATGCTGGCTGGAACAGGGCCCTGGACTGGCCTAACTGGACTATCTAGGGGAGGTCGGGGGAGGGCGGGCATCCATGGGGAGGCCACTACGGGGGTCCCCAGGCTGGCTTCTCCCCACTGCCCAGATCTTGCATGGCTTCTCTGGCCTCTTCCGTCCCCTACTAAGGGCCTCGATCCGGCTGGAGCCCCTCTGCCCGAGTGTCCGAGGCATCACAACCCCCTGGTTCTCCTCCATGCTTTTGGGCCGTCTCCCCTTGGTCCTCAGCCTCTTCCTGCCCCTGGAATGTGGGGACTCTTTGGGGCTGGCCTGGGCCACTGCCCCACAAACACTGCGCACACACCTGGAGGCCCGCCCCCTGCCGACGCTGAAGCCGCTACACCTACAGCAGCCGCGTGCCCGCCACCTCCTCTGGCTCCCACCTCTTTTCTCTTTCTTCTAAAGCAAACTGCACTAAGGTATAATATACATGCAATAAAATGTACCCATTTTAGGCACACAGTTTGATGAGTCTTGACAAATGCATGGAACTCCCCTCCCCTCCCCAATCCCTCACCCTTGAATGTTCCCTCCTGCCCCTTTGCTGTCAATCTTCCCCAACTCCCGGCCCCTGGCAATCACGGATCTGCGCTGTTGCTACAGCTTTGTTTTGCCTTTTCTAGAACTGCATGGAGGTGGAATCGCTCAGTATGGGCTCTTTTTGGTTCTGGCTCCTCAGCACCAGGGTTTTAGGCATCATGCATTCCGTTGCATATGTGGGTGCGTTGCTTTTCATTGCTGAGGCGTATTCTGCTGTACGGACATGCCAGTTTGTTTATCCTTCCCCTGTTGATGGACGTTTGGGCTGTTTTCAGTTTGGGGCTACAATGAATAAGCTGCTGTGGACACAGGTTCAGGTCTTCGTGTGGACACGTCTTCATTTTCTGTTTTTGCCCTTCCATTTCTCCCAGTGCAGCCCCAATGGGCATCCATCCCTCCTGGGAGGGGTGCAGTGTGGGGGGCCGTAGGAGCACAAAATCCTGGCCTCTGGAGGGGGCAGGGGGAGGCCATGGGCATCTTGGTCACTGCCATCCACGAGCCAGTGCGAAGTGTGCCGGGGCTTTCCCCGGAATTCCCTCCTGGGTCAGCGGCCGTGAGGTAGGAAACCTCTGTTTACCTTGGCCCATCAGGCTCCATGCTGTGGGCTGGACAAGGCCGGACTTGGGCAGGGCTGGGTGGGGATGGAGGCGAAGCAGGCCTGGCCACGTGCCCCAGAGGCTGCCAGGAGCGCTGGAGCCCGCCTGCCTCCTATGTAAGCCCTCCAGGCCCATCTTAGCGCCTCTCGCTGCCTGTCCGTTAGGATGAGGGCCAGCTTGATGGTCAGACTTTCAGAGGGCCCCAGGTTCTTTATCTGTAAGACGGAGCCCTACGCCCTGCCGGGCCCATCTTATGGAGCTGGTTGAGGACCCGGAGACGAGGTAGATGAAAAGGCTTTGTGATCTGAGATGGACCTTGTTCAAGAGGGAAACCTTCTGCCCATCCCCGGCTCCTGCTGTGCGCTGTGTGTCAAATCCTGTCTCCTAAATAAAGCCTGGGAGCTCCGAAGGGTGGGTCCTGCCTGTCTCCTCTGGTCACGGCCTGCTTCCTGGACGTGCCATCCTTGCATTACGTGGGGCCCTGTGCTCAGAAGGGCCCTGCACTTGGTGTATTGTTCTGCTGCCACTGTTAAGAAATTCTTAATTTTTGAACAAGAGGTTCCCCATTTTCATTTTGCACTGAGCCCCACAAATTATACAGTTGGTCCTGCCTCTGGCCCTGTGGGCAGGGCCTGAGTCCCCTTCCGAGGGCAGTGAGTCCTCCTTTCAGAGGAGGAAATGAGGGAGGCAGGGGAACACGGCTCTTCCCTTTCCAGAGCTCCCACTTTTGGAGGGCAGGGTCACCTGGGCGAGTCAGGAGTTAATGTCAAGCAGCCTCACAAGGCCCCGGGACAGTGTGAGCCTCAGGAAGCCTCGGGGAGGTGCATTCGAGCTGGGATGGGAAGGACAAGAGATGGATGGTACCTCAGGGAGACGCAGGACCCCTGGAACAGCCAGGGCTGGGGGCCCCTCTGTGGGGAGCAAGTGACCACTGATATTCAGGCTTCAGACCCAGCCCTGCCCCAGAGAGTCCCGGGCCCCTCCCAGCCTCATTTCCCTATGAATCGTGTGTAAGGGGCTTTGATCACATGCACAAACTTTCAAGTGCTGTACACGTGAGGAGAAGGCAGTCAGGCCTCTGCTACGGGGGCGTGGCTCCCCGCCCCCTGTCTGAGGATGAGATCTCCCTCCGGCTGGCGTCGGAGCCGCTCCCGGGGGAGGGGGCACAGGTGGTGGGAGCCCCCAGGGAGACACCAAGGGGGCAGAGGGGGGGCCGCTCTCCAGGAAACACGCTGATGGCCCTTGTTGCCCCAGACACTCAACCTTTATTTCTCTACCAGACTGCACGTCAGCAGGTGGGTACAGGGTCCTGCCCCCTCCCCAGACCTCCCTTCCCCCAGCAGGAAAGATACAGAGAATCTCTGGGGGCTCCAGGAAAGTCCCACCCGACTCTGATTCTCTCACTTTCGAGAGAGGGGAGGGTGGGAGTGTGGGCGGAGGAGCCACTGAACGTGGAGCCCATTTGTCTGCAAGGCAGGCCCAGGGGGCCTTTTGATTCTGGGACCAGGACAGGGATGCGGGTCTCGATTTACACATAATCACTTTGTACACTCTCCAGGAGGGGGCGAGGATGCGCGGTGGTTTACTCACTGCTTCTTCTGCTCTTAGCTAATTTTCGCTCGAGGGGCAAAAGCTGAGTGAAGAGAACACCTGTGTCCCGCAAACGCCCTTTTCCCATCATCGGAAGTGAGCCACTTGCACGTTCGTCACTCTGGCAGGGAGGGAGGGAGCGGACGTGCCCTTGGGTAGCTAACCATCCTTCGGGACGTCCTTTCGGCCCATGGGTGTGGGGACTCAGGATCACGCAGCCGTGCAGACCTCGACGTGGCCGGGCGCTGGGTCAGGGTGGCAAGGCTCAGTGGTCAGGGACCTGAGGACGGCTCGGGTCTCAGGTGCCAGGGACACAGAAGGTGAATCCGTCCTCCGCTTGGCAGAGCAGGCAACACCAAGACGGCGTGTGCTTTGTCGGCTTGGAACAGAGAAACCTGAGTCTGGGGGTGCGCCGAGCTGAGGCAGGCAGGCTGGCCATCTCCCAGGAAAGGGGGTCCTTGCTCCGCCCCCCTCCCCCGCTCCCGTGTCCCTCTCTCTGAGCCTTCCACCCCCTGCACACATAAACACAAACAGGCGCAAGCCCTCGGGAGCTGACTCCGTGGAAGCAGAGTGGAGGGGGCCGTCCGCCCTCGCTGTGCACATTTGGGCCTGGCTGTCCCCCCTTCACCCCGGGCCAACCAGGCCCCAGCCCAGGCACTGAGGGAGAGGTCAGAGTGGCTCCCAGGAGAGCTCTGTCTATGCAGAGACGCAGGTCGCCAAGGAAATGCCCTGCCTCCAAGGAAGGGGAAGCGGGCCCCTGAGCACGCTTGTGGATCTGGGGAGGAGGGCTCTGCTGCCAGCTTCTGGGCAGGCCCCTCACGGGCTGCAGCTCCTGGGCCAGAGCTTCAGGGATGAACTGCCCAGGAGAGCCCTAGAGACCTGAATTACAGAGCCCCCAGAGAGATGGGAGTGGGGACAGAGACCCCGGGATGGGCCTGGAGGTGGCCGCCCCGACCTCAGCAGGGCCCAGTGAGCAAGCAGGTGAGCGTGCAGGCAGGGGGGGTTCGGAGGGGCGAAGGCTTGGGCACCATCACTCTGAGGTACACACTGGAAACTCCACTCTGCTCCCGGCACTCACTTCTGGCCCTTTTCTTCTGGAAGAAAACCCAAGAGCGTGTTAAGATGTACGTATGAGAGCACACATCCAGACTGGTTCCTTCTGGCCCCTTCTGTCCTCCTCTTTCCCTGGGATAGCCCCACTCTCCCACGGTATCTCTCGGTCGGCACCCAGCCCCGCTACACCCCCTGGATGTCCCTGGAGCTTCCTTCACCCCACATATTCCATCAACTCCCTCAGAGCATCTGATGCACATTCTCCTCTTGGTTTCCAGTTTAGGGAACCACTACCTACCATCATGAGGTCCAGAAACCCTGGCCATCCTTTACTCCTCGCCCATCCCACATACCAGGCCTGCTATTTCACCATCTTCATCTCTCTTCCTCCGCTGCCCCCACCAGGACTCCAGGCCTCTCACCGACACCCTCCTGTCCCTGGCACCACGCTACAGACCTAGCCCATCACTCCCTTCAATGGCTCCCCAACTGCCATCAGAATAAACTCCAAACCTGCCTCATATCCTGAACCCTCCCACATCGGTCCCCACTCAGTCTCTCCAGGCCTCCCCTCCCTTCAGCCTGGCCCACAGGCCTCTGCCTGACAGCTGCTCAGCCACACCTGGGCAGAGCCAGGTGGTGGGGTAAGAGGACCCTGCCCCCGACCCGCCAGGACTGACCCAGCATCCATAGTTCTTCCCAGGACATATCTCTCGTAAATCATGAGGAAGCCACGAGCATCAGGCCTCAGCAAAACTTCCCTAAAAGGCCACCAGGCTGGCTTGGGAACGTAACAGGGTCCCCTGTCTCACCCCCACCCTGTCTGCCTTTAGGAGGCCCGAGGGACTGCAGCTGCACAGGGCATAGCTGTCTGGGCTGCCAGCGGGCACACTCCACCCCACCTCTCAGATGTGGCCACAGATACCCAGCCTGTGTCCGTCCTGCGGGTCCCATGGCCGCTCCTGAGAGCAGAGCACCACCCTTACAAGCCGAGCTTCACCAGGACCATAGTCAACATCTCAGGTTAATGGTGGAGGTGGAGGCATCTTCCGGGACCAGCTCACCCTGGGCTGGGCCTCAGTGTCTCCCTCCCAAACCAGCTTAACAAGGCCCACCAGCCTCCCTGCCCTTAGTCTCGCCCCCATCTACCCTCCATGGTCACCCCAGTCCCTCCCACGCTTCCACCTTTCTATGGCTCCCTCTTCCCCGAGGATAATGTCCAGGGTCCTTACCTTGGTATCCGAGGCCCCTGCCACACTCTGGCCTCAGCCCTCTACCCTGCACTCCAAGCCCCAGCTCCACTAAAGAGGCCAAGCCTCGGGAGCCCAGCCTCTTCTCCACCAAGTTCAATCCTCCCCTTTCAAACCTCTGCCCAAACCCCACCTCTTCTAGAAACCACCCCCAACCGTGGCCCAGTAGGGGCTGCTCCCTCCCCAGTCCTTCCAACCTACCCGGTCCTGCTAGGGGCCTGCTCCCCTCCCCCACCCAAGCCAAATCCTCATCCGGTAGCCAGCACTGGAACAGTGCCCAAGACATAGGCTTCTCCCATTGGCTGAGAAACGTTCTCACTTTTCAGCTTTCTCGAGAAGAGGAGAAGACGCGGAACCTCTTGGCTAGGGAAAGCTCTTAAAGACGAAGCTGCCCACATCCCCCGGAGGATGTGGGGGACTTTGCAGGCGAGTTAGTGTGGTCAAGGTTGGCCGGCAGCCTTCCTGGTGGACCAGCCCTGTGCTCCAGCCAGAGCTGGGGCTCCTGCAGATGGAGTTTCAGATGACAGAGCCATTTCCCTGCCTTCACTTCCCCAGAAGCACCCAGAGGGTGGGCCCAAAAGAACCATGCAGGGGGCAGAATGCCTTGTCTGGCTTGGCTCCCCCTTCCCCCCCGGACCTGTGGACTCCAACAGACCTTGCTTTGACCGAGCAGCACCCACCTCTACCCTCGGCTGAGCCCGCTTCCTCCCCGCCATGTGTCTGGTCACCCTCTGGACAGACCTGTGGTGGGCCAGTTTCTCCAGAGAGAGGAGGCCAACTTGTTTTGGCCTTTTTAATAAGATAAAATATTGGCAGTGCCTGGGAGGGCTGGCCAGCATGGGAGATGGGGGCTGCCCTGGCCCCTGCGGAGTGACAGGCACATGATCTGTTTATGGCCCCCCACCCCGCCCCGGCACCCTCCCCTGGGCCTGGGAGACATTCCTGCCAGAGGTGGCCCTCAAGGACCCAGCTGCTCCAGAGCAGGCCTCAGCCATCTCTGGGCCTAACCCGGGGCCCTCAACAGCAGCCTGGCCACAGACCTACAGCCTTGGCTCAAACTCCCAGGAACAGGGACTTTCTCACCCCTGCCTCCTCCCTCTCTGGGCGGCTCGGGCAGTGAGAATGATGCTGCCTCCCTGGCCCTTGGCAGGGTCAGAATCACTCAGGCTCTGAGCCCCTGGCAGAGGCAGGCAGGTGGACACCGTGCCCCAGCCTGCTCCTCCACTCACCGCCCCCCACCCCAACCCTGCCATCTGTCCTCCATTCCCGGGTTAAGGCAGACCCAGAGCTGTGAACTCAGAAACAGAGAACCGCCTGGGAGACTGTGCTGAGAATGCCTGCATAAAAACAGGCCCGGTTCAGAGAAGTCAGAGGCCAAGGCCCAGAGGACGGCACAGCAGGCCTGGCTGTGCAGGGCTGGTGGCAAGTGAGGGGAGCAAAGCCGCGTGGCTCTGAGCAGTGCTCCCGCCGGCGGCCCAGTGAGCCCAGGGCCCCAACCCCTGCAGCCCAAGACCCTGCAGCCTGGAAGCAGGGGCGGGCGGGGAGGCGGGCTGGAGGCGAGCAGGGTGGGGAGGGTCTGGGGCCTCTCACTCACCATCCACGTGCTTCCGGGACAGGTACTTGAGGGCCTCATCAAGCAGGATGACAGGCAGAGATATCTGGAGCACCACCACCCACTGGCGCCCGCTCAGTGGGGTCACTTGGAAGATGAGCTGGGGCGGGGTAGTTTTGGTTAAAGGAAGGAGTGCCCAGAGCCCCCCAGATCCACTGCTGCATACACCCAGGCTACAGTGGGCTCTTCACGAGCACGTCTGAGATGCCTCTCAAGGCCCCACCTCCAGATCTGTGTCCCCCCTGTTTCCTCTGCCTGAGGTGCCCTCCCCTGCCCTCACCCAGAGGACCAAATCCTCCTGTTCTGTTGGGGAGTGGGAGGGATTCTGCACTGGGGAAGGGCATTGGCTTTCCTCCTGCCCCAGCCTGGGGAGATTCCCCACCTCTTCTGTTCCCCAAGTCTGGGGGGCGGGTCCCAAAGTGGGGGACACATCTGGAGGACAGTGGCTGGCCAGGGTCCCAACACAGGCTGCAGTCACGGAGCACCATCAGACCTCCCCCATCACAGCCCCCAGGCAGTTTCCATCACGAACAGGCCCAGAAAGGCCTAGCATCAGAGGAGAATGAGGACCCTGTGACCCCAGGAGCCCGAGAAGGTGAGCAGGGCTGGGCGGAGACTCACGGGCAGGGGCGGCACAAGCAGGATGAGGAAGTGCAGGGCCATGGACATGGCCACAGCCGCCAGCAGCCAGGGGTTCAGCCAGGGTGGCATCCGCAGCAGTGACTGGTTCTCCGAGACGCTGCCAAGGGCACAGGGCGCTCACCTCAGGCCAGGATGCGGGCAGGCCTCGCCGTGGTCACCCACCCGCCCCCCATGTGGGATGCAGCAGGTGGTCTAGGCCTCGGCACTGCCCTTTAAGGACGGGAGAGCTTCTGGGAGGCCAGTGCCGCCGGGAGGTGAATGTCGCTCCTGCCCACTCAGCCCCCAGGGGCCTATGCTGGGTCTTGGACGCCCTTTCTCTGCCCCTCAGACCCAATCCTGGCCCCTCTATTTCCTCAGACCTCCATCACGTCTCCCTTTGCCCCCTGGATCCCAATTTTGGCCCCCATTGGTTCTCAGAGCCCTCTTCTGGACCCTTCTGACCCCCAGACCCCAATCCTGGACCCCCTAAACCTCAGACCGCACTCCTGGACACCTCTGACCCCAATTCTGGGCGCCACTGACCCTCAGCCCCCATCCCTCAACCCCCGCTCCAGGCCCCTCTGCCCAGCCCACCTGTTAAGGGCGTTGCACATCTCAATGGTCACCAGCACAGACAAGGCCATGGTCGTGGGGAAGCGTGACTCAAAGACCTCGCATTCAGTGCCAGCAAAGAGCGGGTTGTCCTCTGAGCACTTCAGGAAGTTCCTCTGAGGGCCCCCAGGTGGGGTGGGGTGGTGGTGGGGAGAACAGTGGTCAGGGGCGGGGCCAGGGCGTGGGAAGAGGGAAGCCTCACTCCGCCCTCACCCTCGGCTCACATCTGAGGACTCAAAACAGCCAACGCTCCTGCGGGGAGGGTCCAGGGAGGGGTGCTCGCTCTCCCAGGATGGGGACAGAGGGGCAGACGGTTCTGGGGCAGGGGGGTGGTGGGACGGAGGCGGAGCAGCTGGCATTAGGCTGGGGATGGACGGCAGGGGGCCCTGGAATCAGGGGGTGGGGGGGGGCCTGAGTATCCGAGGTACAGGAGTGCGGGCGGTGATTAACTGCGGCCACCGAGTAACATGAGTAAATGCACATGAAAACTGATCAGTAAAATTATACTTGAACAGAATTCACCTTTGGTGGGTAGAAGAGGAAGGTTACTGGGGCCCTAGTCATGATTATTAAATAGGATTCCATTCACACCTCCCCCCACTTCTGCTGCTGAAATCGAGCTCTACCAGACCTGCCCTTTGCTTTTGACGTGGCCTAACTCATGGCCAGGTGCAGGCTTGCTGCACGGCTTCTTCATAATTAACAGGGAGCTCTCGGGGCTCAATAAGGGAAGTGGCCCTTGCCCCTGCAGCCCCAGGGGAGTTTTCTTCCTGCCCATAAACCTGGCTCACAGAACCTGCTGTAATAACATGTTGAACTGAGGACACGCGTGAGAACTTCCGTCTTGCTCTCTTCCGCACCACCAAGGGATAAGCATGAACGTTCATAACCGTTAAACAGCTCTGTTCTCCAACAATACAAATCTGGCCTCTGGAATCTCATCTGAACACAGTGATCCTTTAAGCTAAAAGTTCAGAAATGGGAGGGCCACGTGTTGTGAAAATAACCCTCAAAGAGAAATCTGTAAAGTGACCAGCTGTCTGACCTCCTGTCCAGGAAATCCATCCCTCATTTCCCCCAGGGCAAAAATGCGGGTAAGGCGACTCTGTCAGCCAGAAGGGGCTGCTGGCACTTTCCTCTCTCGTGCAGGATGCAAAATTATAAACGACTATGGCTTGGCTAGATTTCTTATTTTAACAAAAAGATGGAGAGTCTTATTTAAACGAACAGTGGGAATTTCTCCAAAAACCAAGCTCCAGTATTTGGGACAAGTGCACGTTTTTATTTGGCACTGATCACAGGGCAGAGAAAATGTCCTAAACTTTGAACCCACCCACTGACCAAGAGGACCAAATGCTCTTGCGAGTTGTGTCACCACCGTCAGGCCCCACCTCCAGACCTTAATGGTAAGGACCTTGCACATGCATGTACCCACAAATGCAGTGCACACACCTCGCACTCGGGCATGTGTGTGCTTGCATCCCTATGCCCGTGCACGGGAAGAAAATACAAGGATCACATGGAGGTGTTTCAATAGACAAACACTCTGCCCAGTTCAGACCTCCTGGGTTTCAGCCGTGAGCACCTGCCACGCATGCATTGTGCCCAGGTCGTGGGTCACAGTGTGGCCTCCTACATTGTTTATTAGAAGGTGCTCAGGGCTGGAACTTCTGCCTCACAGATTCACGGTGAGCAGCCCCCGAGGGGTGGGGAGGCTGTTTCTTTGGGGGAAGCCACTGTTCTGCCTACTCCTTCCCTTTGCCTCCCTGGCTATTTCCTATTCACCTTCACCTGCAAGGCCCCCTCTGGGTTTCATTAACTTTACACTTACATAGCTCTTACTATGTGCCTGGTGTTGGTCTAAGCACTTCGTAAGTATTGAATCATCTTAGCCCTATAAGGCAGGGTCTATTATCCATTTTATATGGATGAAGAAACCAACAGAGAGGTTAAGTAGCCTGTCCAAAATCACACAGCTAGTGTGTGATGGAACCAGGGTGGGAACCTGGGCAGCCGGGATCCAGGATCCACTCTGCTGCTTTTATTCAGTGTTCCTCCAGGATCTGGGCACTTCTCCTGAAATTCCAGCACCTGGAGCTGAAAGTTCTTAGGTCTAACTCTTGACCATCTCTGAGTTCCACAGCCACCTGCCTTTTCTCTGCTGAAGCACTTCTCACTGTGAAATGTGACTGCCCATTTCCATGGCTCTCTCCCCCACCAGACTCGACACTCTTTGCAGAGCCTTTGCCGGCTCGGTCACTGCCATCACCCTAGCAATTTGTGCCTGGCACAGAGTCAGTGCCTAATAGCTGTTTCTTGACCAAGTGGATAAATGAGAAATGGAATGACCTGAGGACAGTTGGGAAGGTGGCACCAAGGGGACTGGGGACTGACTGGTAGTGGGCATGGGATATGTGTCTAGCATGACCCCAGGGTCATGGGTGACCTGCTTGGGTGACCAGGCTGGCAGTGGAACCGAGATGGGCATGGAGGAGGGGATTGTTTGGGGGAAGGTGACAGATTTTGACTTTGGACTTGGTGAGTGCACAAGGGCTGTGGGGCATCCCAAAGGAGGTATCCAGCTGGCTCTATGGGATTGGGCTCAGAAGAAAGGTCGATATGGGGGGAGGTCTCTGGAGATTTGGGATCCACAGCACAAAGGATGGTAACAGAGACAGGGCAGGAAGGAGGCAGCAGCGGGATGGCTGGCACATCCCCACTCTCCAGCTGCTGCCCCCACAGGAGCTACAGGAGCAGGTGCCTGAGGCTGGCCTGAGCCATCTGCCAAGGGCTGCGGGCCACCAGCCTTTGGGACAAGGGTCTGGGACCATGCTCTTCATTGCTGCCAGGAGGGAGAGCCCCATGTGCTTGAGGGCTGGTGGATGGAGGAAAGCATCTCCGGGCTGCCTCTACCTAGGTGTGAACCCCTGAAATAGCCCTCACGCTGCCCTCGGGGTGGGGAAGACTGTACTCCCCTGACACTCCGAAGAGTGGCCAGGAAGTCAGGGTCCCTCTCTTGAGCTCTTCTACCTACAGGAAAGTGGCAAAGTCAGGCACAGTCAGAGGAAGGAAATTCCACATCCCCGCCGCTCTCCCCTTTAAATGAGAAACCCACAACTGGCTTTGCCGGAATTGCCGCGAAGGTTCTTTCAAGCAAAGGAGATGCACTAGCTGCTCAGACAGAAGGACAGACTGACAGACAGCAGCTGAGGTGGGGCTCCCTGCCTGCTTCCAGAGCTTTGCTGAGCTAACCGGCCCGTGGTGTGCACCTGCCAGCCAGGTGACTTCAAGAGGTCAGTGGGTCCCTTCCCCGAGAAACACGTTGGTTATGAAAGTGGGGAGCCTGGCAGATTCCTTCCCTCCACTGTCGATTGCTCCAGTTTGACTCTCTGCCATTTAGGGGCTCCTACCTCTGAGCCCTCAATTGTTTGGGGAGTTTCCCAGTAAAGGTAAGACACTTCTGGGCAGTTAAGCCCCTTGGTCCCCCTGTAACTAAAATGATTGGGGGAAGAAGTAGCCTCCTCTCTGGCTCGGGGGCTGTGCTGCCGTCTCTAGGCTTCCTGTGGCTTCTGAGCTTGTCTCTTTAGGTGGTGGATGTCTATATGTGGGGAGTTGGGGGGGTGGGGAGGGACAGCCACTGGCACCCGTGGGGCTCTGGACTCCTTTCCCCTGGAACTCCAACAACAACTTGGGCTGTGAGTTCTACCTCCCAGATGCCCCCAACAGGCTCCCTGGCCATCCCTTGCTCACCAGCTGGTAGAAGGTGACCTGAGGTCCCTCGGCATCATACAGGAACCACCAGGTGGCAGCAGCCACTGTGGCCAGGCCAACGTACACTGTGGGGAGGGCAGGAGAAAACTGGCTATAGTGGACACCTCTGGTTTTCTGGCATCCGTTTCCCCTTCCTAATAATTCGCTGGATCTCTGTCAGGGAACCACTCTCTCCCTTTCTGAGCCATGTGGTTTGCACACTGCTGCGGGAGTAATAGGACAAAAGGCTCTTTCTTCTGCTTTATTTGAGGTTGTAACGGGGCAGGTACGAGGGCTGGAGCTGCGGCAGCCATCCTGCCACCCCAAGGGGCACCTGCATGAGAATGGAGCTGAGGCAGAGCCAAAATATGCCAATGATACTGTCTGAGGGCTGGGTCCAGCCATGCTTGAGGCATGATCTAATCTCTTCAGTTACACAAGCCCACACAGTTTCTCTTGGCATAAGCCAGGCTGAGTCATACTGGTCTGTAGTTTGCAAGTGTAACTGATACAAGGGTCTTAGGAAGCTCCAGGAACCGCAGTGAAGACTGGGGCCCCACTCACCTCCAATAGCCAGATATCGGAAGAAGAGCCAGCCACTGATGAGGGCCTCCCGAGGGTTCCGGGGCCGCTTCTCCATAATATCCAGGTCTGGTGGGTTGAAGCCCAGGGCCGTGGCAGGTAGGCCATCCGTCACCAGGTTCACCCAGAGCAGCTGCACAGGGATCAGGGCTTCGGGCAGGCCCAGAATTGCTGTGACGAAGATGCTGGAACCAGAGTCATGGGCTCTAGCCCCCAGCAAATGGAGGGTCCAGCTCCTACTCTTACCCCAGGCCCGGGAGCTCCCGCACTGTCTCCACAGCAGCCCCGCCTCACACTGGGCCACCCCTGCCCCCCCAGTCCCAGCTCTGGCGCCTGGACAGACCTGCCCTTTAGGCCTCTCCTCTTGAGGACACAAGTCCTCTTTAGGGTGCACACACACACACACACACACACACACACACGGACAGTGCATGCCTGAAACATATACACATTTGTTCACAGATGTGTACAACCTAGCACAGGTTACACAATCCACAAACACAAGCAAACACCTACATGCTTGCCCCGACGTGCAGAGATGCAGAATTCTTACATAGCCAGGCAAACGTGTTCACCGATCTCCACAGGCATCACTCACATGTGAACCTAAGTGTGTACACAATTACACACTAGCACAAATCCTCATGCGAAAAGATGAACAAGAACTCACATGCACGCACGTACACATACCTCTCACTCAGGCCCACACCCTATGTGCGCATACACACACACGCACGAACACATTACTGCCCAAAGGTGAGGCAAGTTCTCCCATCTTGCAGGACTCTGAAAGTGGGAAGAAGGTCACGGCTGGAAGGATGACAGGGGACTTTTCAGGCACCACCTCAGGGGCTGAGGTGCATCAGGGCCTCTGGAGAATGATGAGGCGTCCCCATCACTCCCCACCCTGAGGTGGGACTCTGGAAGGCCCCAGACTTCCAGGGCAGGGCATGGGTCCCTCCATCCCTGCAGCCCCATCCCAGGGACAGGCATTTCCCCAGTCTTAGGGATGCAGAGCTGGTCCAGAGGGCTGGGAGGAGGGAACACAGGGCCTCACCAGACGACCTCGCCAACATTGGAGGAGATGAGGTAGCGGATGAATTGCTTCATGTTGCTGTAGATGGCCCGGCCCTCCTCCACTGCAGCCACAATGGAGGCAAAGTTGTCATCTGACAGTACCATCTCTGCCGCTGACTTGGCCACGGCTGTGCCGGAGCCCATGGCGATGCCGATCTCCGCTTTCTTCAGGGCTGGGGCATCATTCACCCCGTCTCCAGTCTGAGGGCCAGGTTAGGTGGGTTCATGCCTGAGAAACTTCCCTTCCACCTCCCTGACTCCCCTCAACTCAGCCTATCACCAAGTTTAGGCGATGTCCCCGAAGAAGCAGACAGCTGGACAGAACAAATGGTGAGGTCATGAGCCTAGAAACTGATCTGGGGATGAGGCTAAGGGGAAGGCAAGGAGTGCAGATAAGGACAAAATTGAGGAGAAGATGGAGTCAAAGATCAGAGAGGATGGTGAGGTGGGGACAGGGATGAGGGTGAGTCAACGCCAAGAGCAGGGATGAAATTCAGGTGGGATGTGGGGTAGAAGATGAAACTGAGGTTAAGGACAAAGTTAAGCTCAAGTCAGGAATGAGGTGAAGGTCATGGCCCAGGTCAAGGGTTGGTTAGGTGTTGTAGTCAAGGTGAAGGCTGGAGCCAAGGTGAAGGGCAGGGTCAAGAATGGACTCATGTTCAAGATAAAAAAATTAGATTAAGGTAGAGGTCAAGTCAAGGCTATGGTCCATATCAGGAATGATGTCATGGTAGAAGTTGGAGTTGAGGTCAAGGTCAAGACTGAAGGCCAGATCAAAGTTGAGGTCAACATAAAGTATTGGATTGGGGGGGGATCAATGTCAGGGATCAGATCAGGGTCCAGGTCAAGTCTGGAACCCATATCAGGGTTGAGCTCAGACTAAAGAATCAGTTTAAGATGGTTAAGGTCAAGGTCAGGGACCAAGTCAGTGTGAAGATCAAAATAAGGTAAAGAACAAGTTTACAGTTGTAGTCAAGGTTGGTGCCCAGCTCATTATCCAGGTCTAGGCTGAGCCACAGGTCAGGATTAAGGTCAAGGTAAAGGACTGGGTTAGGCTGGAAGTCAAGATTATAAACTGAGGCTAAGTCAGGGTTGAGGTTGAGGTTAAGAATCAGATCAGTGTTGATGAAGAGGTCAACAATCAAGAATGAGACAGAACAAAAACTGGGTCCAAACCAAATGTCCATCCAGAGGTGAATGGATAAAGAGACTGTGGATGGGACTTCCCTGGTGGTGCAGTGGATAAGACGCTGCACTCCCAATGCAGGGGGCTCGGGTTCGATCCCTGGTCAGGGAACTGGATCCCACATGCATGCCACAACTAAGAGTTCACATGTCACAACTAAGGAACCCTGGAGCTGCAACTAAGGAGGAGCCTGTGAGCCGCAACTAAGGAGCCCCCCTGCCGCAACTAAGACCCAGCGCAACCAAACAAACAAGCAAATAAATAAATAAATAAATAAATAAATAAATAAATAAATAAATCTTTAAAAGAGACTCTGGTATATTCACACAATGGAATGCCACTGAACAATAAAAAAGCAATCATGTAACTGATACCTGCAACAACATGGGTAAACTTCAAAGGAAAGAAGCCAGACACAAAAAAGCACATGCTGTATGATCCCACTCATATGAAAATCCAGGAGAGGCAAAACTAATCTATGATGCAAAAAAATGGGAAGGAGCATAAGGGAACTTCATGGGTTGATGGTAATGTTCCCTATCGCGTGTGGGGGAAAAGTGTACTGATGTCTGCAACTTACTTTGAAACACATTTAAGAAAAGATGGATGAAGGATGGGTAGATGGATAGGTACGTGATAAAGCAAATATAACTATGTTATTTATAGAATATAGATAGTGGATATTTATAGGCATTCACTATAAAAATCATTTTGATTTCTCTTTGTGTTTGAAATTTTTTGTAATAAAATGTTGGGAAAAATAAGAATGAAGCAGAGGCAGCGGTTGCCCGGGTTGCTCTTCCCAAGGCCTATGGCAAGTGCTTCACCACCACCCTAGCCACCTCCCCCAGGCTCCCGTCTCGTGGCCTCACCATGGCAGTGATCTCGTTGAAGGACTGCAGGTTCTCCACGATGCGGGACTTGTGGGCAGGCTCCACCCGGGCGAAGCAGCGGGCCGTGCGGCAGGCGTGGCGCTGCTGCTCGGGGCTGAGGTCATCAAATTCTCGGCCCGTGTAGGCCTTGCCCGCCACGTCCTCTGTGTCCTTGAAGATGCCAAGCCGGCGGCAGATGGCCACAGCCGTGCCTTTGTTGTCCCCCGTGATCATGACCACACGGATGCCCGCCTGGTGGCAGCGTGAGATGCAGGCAGCCACCTCGGGCCGCGGAGGGTCCAGCATGCCCACGCAGCCCACGAAAGTCAGGTCCGTCTGCAGGGAGGGGGCAGATGCGAGTGGGGCCTGGGCCCATCCTCGGCCTGCCACCTGCCCAGCGCTGCAGGCGGACACATGGCTCCCAGCCCTGGGGCCCAGCACCCACCTCGTACTGCACAAACTTGCTGCAGTCGTCTAGCTGCATGTCCTCCTTCCTCGGGGGCGCATCCCGGGTGGCCAGTGCCAGGCAGCGCAGTGTGTCCGAGCCTGAGCCCCAGTCCCGGATCTTGGCCAGGATCTGCTCCCTGGAGGTGGTGTTCAGGGATACCGTGCGGCTCCCCACGCGGACTGAGCTGCAGCGCTCGATCACACTCTCAGGTGCCCCCTGCCGCGTGGGGTAGGGGAGGAGACAAGTCCGTCAGTCAGGACCCCTTCCCTCCCTCCTGCCTAATTGAGGAAATTGAGGCCCAGATACTGGGAAAGGTCACCCAAGGGGACACAGAACAAGGCACAGACCAGAATCCATTCTTTGGAAGCTCAGAGAGGGAACCAATTAGGCCCCACTGTGAGAAAGCCCAGAGGGAAGGGAGTTCACACAGGGTGTGACACCGTGTGAAGCCCACGCGGAGGCACCCTCCCCTCACCAACCTGCAGCTGAGAAGGCCTGCTGCAGCATTTTGGGGGATGGGGTGGGAATGGCAGCCCTCCTGCAGGCCCTGCCTCCCTGCCAGCCTGCTGCTACCGGGATCCCAGTTCTGCGGGGTGCTCGGCAGCGGGATCAGGAACAGAGCCCTGCTGAGGGTGCGTGGGGTGTGGCTCTGGGAAGGTGGTCTTGGGGGTGCCGGGCTACTCAGTGGCCTTGGGGTCTCAACCCGGATCTCGCCCAAGGCCTGGGAAGAACCTCTGAATCCTCCATCAGTGCCTCCTCCCTCTCCACAAAGGGCACTCCAAATGCTAGGTTTTTTCAGCAGCCCAAGCTCCCAATATAGAAGCTTGTCATTTCAAAAGAGGTTAAACCCCCCGCTGCACGTGAAGACGTGAACGGGGGTCTGGATGGGAGCTGGTTCCTTCCCTCCTTGGGACTCGGTTTCCAAAACACAAAGCACCAAAGTTGCACACCAACCACCTCAACACTCCCCATCAGAAGCAAAAGGGGTTCCAAGACCTTCCAGCCTGACCGGCTGTTCAGATGGGGAGCCCGAGGCCCACATGGGGGTACGGTGACCGCAAGGTCATGTGGCGAGGCAGTGCCTCTCAGCCCAGAGCTGGGACCACAGGGCGGGGCAGGCCTCAGCATCTGGCCCTGGCTTTATCTGCCCCACACGTGGATCCCACTCCCAGTTCCCCATGGCAGGCTGACCACCCTTGTTCTGGAGTCGTCGCTTTGACAGAGGGCCTCATGCCTCCCCCGGTCTCCCACCGCTGCAGGCTCTGGCTCTTCAGAGGCCCCAGGCTGGTCAGGCAGGCCCACCTTCACAAACATCTTGCTGCCCTGGGCCGCCAGGCCAGGGTGGGTGGGCGTGCAGTACACCGACATGGACTTCCGGTCTCGGGAGAACTCCAGGGTGAACTCCTTCCGCATCAGCTGCTTGATGACCTGCAGGACCCAGGTGGGTCAGGGCGTGAGGGGCAGAGCCAGCAACTCTGGCTGCTTCCTCGCCAGCTGCTCAGCCCCATGAAGAGCCTCTTGCTCCCTGCACGATGTTGCCTACCCTCTTCTGACCCTGGCATTCAAGGCCTCTCTCCCCCTCTCCAGCCCCAGAAATGCCCCAAAGTTGCCATTTCCTGACCACGCTGTGTAATTCCCAACTCTGAGTCCTTGCCCACACTCAGCTTTTCCTCTCTTTTCCCCCTAGACCATTCTTACTAGGGGTCTGAGGGCCCTCCTCCTCCCAGAAGCCTCCCACGACTTCATTACCTCCCCTCCCTTCTCCAGATGCCCCAGAAGCCCCAGCCACACAGCCTGTGGCCGAACCCCCAAGCTGCTCACCGCGTTGCAGGCCCCAGCTCGCTCCACCCGGGACAGGGCCTGCAGGTCCGTGTCAAAAACATTCATCTTCTCTACCAGGCAAGTCAGGGCCGTCTCCGTGGCCTCTCCCACCTTCTCATACACGCCCTTTGCCTAGCGGGGCCCAGGTACAGGGAGTGAGGGGCAGGGCGGCCCCCAGCCTCACCTCCCACTCGCTCCCTGCCCCCTGGAGCTCCCTTTGCCAGGGTCACCTGTAACCTCCTTTGCACCAGGCCTGTGGGCCCTTCGCAGCCCAGCTGACCTGGGAAGCATCTGGCACTGATGTTCACCTTCCCTTCCGACCCTCCCTCCTCCCCTGACATCAATGGCCACGCACCTTTCCTGTCCTCTGAATCGCTCTCTGCTCACACTTCTCCGCTTCCTTCACCAGATTCCTCTTTCTAAACCTGCTGTGTGGGCCCTGCTCCTTCCGTTCCCCCCACCCCGCCCCCCACCGCTCCCTGAGGCCTCATATGCCCCTGGCCTCTCCCATCCTTCACGGGCTCATGACGGCCAGGGCCCACCCAGCCCACTGCAACCTCTCTCCTGAGCTCCAAGCCCACATGTACAGCTGCTGCCTGTTGGACTTTGTTCCCTGGGGACCCTCAGGCTACCTCTCCCCCTCCCTATTTTGCCGCTCCCATGACAGTCCCAGCCAGGACAGCAACTACAGGCTACCCTGACCTCCTCCCTCTTTCACCTAACCAGTCACCAAGTCCCAGGATGTGGGCTCCAAACTCTCTCTCCAACCCACGCCTCCTCCCCTCTCCCTGAAGCCCCAGCCAGGACTCAGCTGGCACCTCTCCGGCCTGGATGACCACAAGGGGCTCCTCGGCTCCGGTCTTGCCCAGTCTGTTCTGTCCTCCACACAGAAGCCTGGGTGATCTTCTGTGAATGCAGATCTGACCATATCACTCTCCTGCTCCAAACCCCTTGGTGTCTGTCTACTGCCCTCAGCTGGGCATCAGACTGACTTGGCCAAGTGCCCCCGCCCCACCAGGCAGGAGCGGCCTCCCACATGCTCCAGCCACAGGGAAGAGCATTCAATGCCCGTTTCTGGGCTGTGCCTTCTGCTTTAAACACTTCTTAGTCTTGTCCCCCAAACCTCTTCCCCCAGGCACCCCTGGCCCTTCTGCCCTTTACATTACAGTCCCCCACAGCCCAAGAGCCCCGAGCAGGGTTCCAGAGCCAGTCTGAGGAAGAAGGAGGGGTGGCAGTGTGGAGTGGACAAGGGTGGCAGTGCTCCTGGGGTGTGGCACTCCAAAGGGGCAGGGACCTCCAATCCTGCGAGCTCTGATACTCTGGGAGAAAGGTCTGTTCTGAGCGCCTGGATACTAGGGGGGTCACGAAAGGGAGCAGGGGCCCACCTCGTTGTAGTCCAGCGCTGAGTCATTGCACAGGGCGCAGATGGTCGCCAGCTCCACCAGCCCGTCAAACTGCCCGCAGCACACAGGCCACTCCCCCAGCCGCCTGCGGAGCCAGAGCTGTCAGTACGGTGCCCTTGTCCCAGCCCCCGGGCAGTGCCCAGCCTCTTGGCCCCCAAGAGGCCTCGCCAATGACAGCTCTCAGAGCTGTCCTATATAGCTCCGCCCACCAGGAAACCCCGCCCACCTGAGCCCCCTCGCCGAGCACTCACACTTCGCCCTCCGGGGCATACGTGGTGCCCGAGATGGTGAACTCGTGCAAACTGCAGGTACCCGCTTCGGCCTCGGCTACCACGAACATCTGGGGAGTGCAGGGGCGTGCTCAGGCAGGCCCTCCTCCCTGGGCAGCTAGTCTGACTAAAGCCTGACCCCAGGGTGGTGTCCTGTGGGTCTCCAGAGGAGCCACCGACCTTCCCTCCCCCAGGGTCTTGGAGGTGAAGTGTAAGAGTACTGCGTCCAGGCTGAGGCCGGGCCTCTCTGCCCTGCCCAGGTGTGTCCAGTTCGGGCTTGTCCTTTGCTCTAGACCCATGAGGGATTTATGGCAGATTCTTCAATGTTCTGGGGCAGCTGCCAGCTTGACAGGGCCCTGAGCTGGGACAGGAAGCCTGGGTCCTTGCCCATCTCACTATGTGACCCCTGGCAGAGCACCTAAGCCTCGGTTTCTCCACTGGTAACGGGGAGAAAGTGGGATCAGAGTGCAGCTGCCCCTCCTTGCCCTTCAAGGGAATGAGTTCCTGACCTCCAAGGGAGGAAACTTACATAGCATCCTGAGGCACAGACCCCTGTCCCCAGAGAGTGAGCTCCTGCCCGCAGGGCCCAGCCCCTACCTGTGCCCCTGAGGGACAGGGGGCTCACCTCTCCCAGGGCAGCCCATGTCCTCATCTGTCAGCCAGCTCTGCCAGGGAGATAATTCTTGCTTCCTGGAAACTGCCTCACTGCACATTCCCAAGCCAATGGCCAGCCCAGCGCCCAGCAGGTGCTCAATAAACATCCCTTCCACTGCACTTTCCTCCCTGCCCCTGGGGACAGCCCTCCAGCCAGCAGAGCCTCTGAGAAGTCAAGTTTCTTAGCCCATCATCCAGTATGTAAGGCCCCTACGACTTCCCTATACTGTGTTTTTCAAATCTTTATTTCAGAATCCCTAGTAGGACTGTTCAAATGAAGTCCTACTAGGGATTCTAGCAGGTCAGGGGCTGCAGGGCAGTAAAGTGTGCTGGTGTCCCCAACCCCATGGCAGCCCCTGATGGGCTTCTGTGGGGGACTAAGGTCTCAGATATAGAGCCTGGGTTTCCCAGGCCCAGTGGGCAGATTATGGGAGCAGGGGTGGGAGAGGAGTGACTGGGGCACCTAGGGAGTGGGAAATCCGAAAGCTTCACTGTCATGTCACCCACTCCTCTACCCCAGGGGCCTGCTGGAGTCTCAGCCAGACTCCCTGAAGCATGTGGGCAGCAGCCCAGGATCTGGGATCAAGTGCCAGGGAATGAATAATTCCTGCCTGGGCCCTTCCCAGGTCACTGGAGCCGGTGTATCTGGTGATAGGCGTTGACCACAGAGAGTCACGGTGGTGAAGGAGAGAACCTGGGTCCAGTCCCTGGTCCAGAAGATCCCACATGCTGCAGAGCAACCAAGCCTGTGTGCCACAACAACTGAGCCTGCGCTCTAGAGCCTGCAAGCCACAATTACTGAGCCCTCGTGCCACAAATACTGAAGCCCATGCGCCTAGAGCCCATGCTCTGCAACAAGAGGAGCCACTGAAATGAGAAGCCCACGCACCACAGCGAAGAGTGGCCCCTGCTCGCCACAATTAGAGAAAGTCCACGCGCAGCAACGAAGACCCAACACAGCCAAAAGTAAATAAATAAATCAATTTCTAAAAAAAAAAGAAAAAAACGAACCTGGGTCCAGGCCCAGCTTGGATCAGATGCCCAGGCTGTACTTGACCCTCCCCTGTGTCCTTTATGGTTACCTGGCAGGGTTTGCACACGCAAACTTCAGATGGGGAAACTGAGGTTCACAGATGGGCAGTGGCCTGCCAGGACCCTACAGAGTGACACATGGGTCCTAATGATGCATGTCCAGCCAGGCTTTGCTGCTCTGCCCCATGAGAACCTGGATCTGCTCCCCACCATGGGGCAGCACGCAGGTTCTCTCCTCCACCTCTGGCCAGAAAGGAGTCAGGGAGTGGCCCAGAGAGGGAGCCTAGCCTGCCAAGCATCACACAGCAATACCCAAGCTGGCTGCAGCCACTCACCCGGCAGACCGACATCTGATTGGTGGTGAGTGTGCCCGTCTTATCAGAGCAGATGACCGAGGTGCAGCCCAGGGTCTCCACGGAGGGCAGACTCCGCACAATGGCGTTCTTGCGGGCCATGCGCCGTGTGCCCAGTGCCAGGCACGTAGTGATGACAGCCGGGAGGCCCTCAGGGATGGCGGCCACAGCCAGGGCCACGGCAATCTTGAAGTAGTAGACAGCACCTCGGAGCCAGGAGCCGCCGTGGGCCGGATCAGCAAAGTGACCAATGTTAATGAGCCACACGGCCATGCAGATCACGGAGATGGCGCGGGACAGCTGCTGCCCAAATTCATCCAGCTTCTGCTGCAGGGGCGTCCGCTCTGGTGCCATGGCCGCCATCTGACTCCGGATCTTACCCAGCTCCGTGTGCAAGCCCGTGGCCACTGCCACACCCATCGCCTTGCCTGATGCAATGTTGGTGCCCTGGCCGAGGGAGGGATAAGGAAAGGGCTGGTTAGTACCCCAACTGGGGCGCAGAACCCCTGATCCCTTCAGGCTGGGGTTAGGGCTCTTATTCCCCTCCTTGGCTTTCTTTTTCTCCATACTTAGTGCTCCCAGAGGTATGCCACTATGTAGTCTCGAGTCATTACTGTCATCGCCGTGATAGTGTCAGCTCTACGAAAGCAGGGACTTGGTTCAGTGCCACATCCCCAGTGCCTAGCATGCGGGGCCTGGCACAGAGGAAGCACCAGCTGATATTGACAGTATGATCAACCAGCACAGCACAGCACCAACCCATCAAAATTCAGCTCATAAACGACCAATACAGCCACACAGGAGTGTGGCTAACCGTGATCTCAGGTAAACAGTCGATAAATATTTACTGAAGAATCCAGAAAATTTGAGCTGAGGTCCATCCATTCCCAAGGCCCCAGTAAAATCCCCAAGCCCTGGTGCAAGTGCCGGCTGGCCTTGAGCCTCTGTGTCCTCTGCTGTAAAATGGTCCAACAGAGGCCCGAGACACAGCGGCTCTGCGGAAGCTCGTAACTCGGTCCCCTTCAGACAGGTGCACTATGCTGAGGCTGGAAGGAAGGTGGGTTCTGGTAGCCTCAGCGTCCCTTCTGCCCTGAGCCATGCAGCTCCTGCCCCCCCTTACAGGCCCCTCCGCTAAGGAAATGACCTGCAGTTAGCCAGGGCACCCTCCTTAGAAAGCTTCTAGTGACAGCTTCTAACGCCTGAACATGCCCCTTGGTGTCCCCTCCCCACCCAAGGTAGCTTGTTCAAAGCTTCCAGGCACCTAGGCAGGGTGCTCTCCTCAAGAAGAGCTGCAGGTATATAGCACTTTCTCCATTTCTGTTCACTTCTGGGGAGACTTTAATAACTTAGTGCCCAAGGCCACTGCCAATTGGCCTGACCCCTCCTTGTGGCCTCCGTGGGCAGCCTGTGAGCATCACTGGTTAAGTCCCTCTAAGGCCACAGGGGCTGATCCCTCCCACCAGAGCTGAACCCATCACTCTCCCTGAGAAGAGCTGGGCGGCTTGGAATCTTGCCTTGGGGATCAGTTTTCCTATCTGAGAAATGGACTGTTCCTGATATCCTCCACCATTTTGGCAATGCTTCTCCCTCTAGAGGATTCTGTTGAGGCAAGAGAGGCTCTGCCTCTCTCCAGTTTAAGGCAGGATAAGCCTAGCAGGTAGGAGGAAAAGCTCTAGAATCAGGAGTCTGGGTCCACATCCCAGCTCTGTCACTCGCTGGCTGTGTGACTTGGGGCAACTTACTTAACCTCTCTGTGCCTGCTTCCTTGCTGGAAAATGCAGACAAGAGTACTTATTTCAAAGGCGCTGTGAGGATTAAATAAATTAATACAGATAAAGGGCTTAGAACAGGGCCAAGCACACAGCCTTCAGTAAACACAGCTATTATTAGTACTATAAGTTTGTACGTATTCTTAATAACTGAGGAGGTTCTTTCCCACAGGGCTTCAACTGATGAATCTAAATGTTATTACCTTTATCATCATCGTCCAGGCAAAGGCCCCAGGCATCCCAAGCACTTACAGAAAACAGCATGTTCTTCTTGTCCTGGTTCACAGCTCTGGGGTCGGGGATGGCATCCGTGTGCTTGGTCACAGACACAGATTCACCTGGATGCGGAATCAGAAATGAGAAGCCCCACGTGAAGGTACCTCTGTCCCCTGGCCTAGCCACCCCTGGTCCCGGCCTCCAGGCCTCACCGGTCAGGATGGACTGATCCACCCTCAGCGTGGTGGACTTGATCTCGATGAGACGGAGGTCGGCGGGCACTTTGTCTCCCACTGTGGAGGGAGAATGGCTTGGCTGAGGGTGGCTTTCGGTGCCACCTCCCGGGAAAGCCAGGAGGGCTCCCAGGAACCAAGGCTGGGGCTGGGAGGCAGAGGCCTGAGCTGTCCCCTGGCCTACAGTCTCCTTATCTGTCCGATGGGGTTTTGGCCAAAGAGCTTTAGAGGAATCCAACAGCTACCCCCTCTGCATATACAATCAGAAAGAGAAGGATGGGTTCATCCGCGTCACATAATGAAAGGAGGAGACCCCCAACGCACCTGCCACTTCCACGATGTCTCCGGGGACGATGTCCCGGGCGCGGATCCGCTGCACGCCCTTGCGGTCCGAGCGGATCACCTTGCCCATCTCAGGCTCATACTCTTTCAGGGCCTCAATGGCACTCTCAGCATTGCGTTCCTGCAGAGGCAGGAAGGCTGTCTGTCCCTGCTGGTCCCAACAGGCCACCCCCTTGGAGTGACACCCTTAGGGCCCGGGATGGATCTGGAAGCAGAGGACCTGCAGGATTCCAGGACCAAATGGAGGTCACACCTAGCAGCTGGGAGACCCCAGGGCCCAGCCCCACCACCGAGCCTCCCACCTGCCACACGCCCACGATCGCATTGGCCACAAGGATCAGCATGATGACCAGGGGCTCCACGAAGGCAGTTGTGGTCTCCTCACCCTCCTCGAACCAGGCCAGGACCTGCCGGGATCAAAGCTGGTGAGTTTAGGCTATGCCGTGGGCCAGGGTCTGCTTGCCATTCCCTTTGTGTGCTGGGTCTCTGTCTGCTCCCGTTTTGGGGGAAATACCCCCGGGGAGCCCCGGACCTAGAGAGGTCTGCTCTCAGAAGGCCTTGGCTTAGGAAGTCCAGCCCCTGCAGGTAGTGACCACCAGAGCCCACGTACCACCCCACCCACTTTCAGGGACGTGGGGCCGCTGTGCGACGGCCAGCAGGAGGCGTCGCCATCTGCCTGGCGGTGGTTCTCGGAGCAGGTGTGGTGCCCAGACCAGGAGCAGCAGCGTCACCCGGGAACTTGTTAGAAATGCAAATTCTTGGCGTCCATCCCAGACCTTCCAAGTCAGAAACTCTGGGGTGGGGCCCAGCAGTCTGTGTTTTAAGCAGCCCAGGTGATCCTGCTGCAGGCTCAAGTTCACGGTTCACGGACCAGAGGACCATGATTCCAGCCAGAGCCCAGGCCTGGAGGCGCGAGACCTGGTTCAAGTCCGTTCCCACCTCTTGGCCCAAGTGGGTACTTGTCATCCTCTCCAGGCCTCAGTGTGTTCATCTGTTCCGTGGAGAGAGTACTAGAACCCTTTTGGCTCAGCTGTTTTGGGCACCTGCCTGGATAGACTTTTCTTTTTTAAGAGTCCTCCGTTTCCAAGGAACAGTGAGTGGCCAGGAGGGTCAGACACAGCTGGCTGGGCCCCTCCTGGCTGGAGGGGCCTGGAGCAGGAGTCACATGCACCCTCAGGGCTCCATTCCCTGCATGACCGTTGGGTCTCTGCTGCTCAGCCACTGGTGTTCCCCTTCCCCACCGCTCCACTCTGGCCCCATGGCCCTGTAGGTTCAGAAGGAGTCTGGGCAGGGCGGATGGGGGACAGCAGCGGGGAGCAGCCTCCACGAGGAGGCTGCAGGAGGTTAAGGGTCTCTCTGAGGAGTCTGGAAGTCACAGAATGGGCTCATAGCCGGAGTGATTTCGCCCCCCAGGGACATTTGGCAACATCTGTAGGCTTGATTGTTACAAGTGGGGAGTGCTACTGGCATCTGGTGGGCAGAGGCCAGGGATGCTGCTAAAAATTCTACAGTGCACAGGACAGCTCCCACCACAAAGAATGATCTGGTCCAAGAAGTCAGCAGGGCTGATGCTGAGAAACCCTGTGCTAAGGCAAGGAGGGGCAGGGTCAGACCTGTGCTTTCGCAAGCTCACTCTGACAGCCAGGGGACAGATGGGAGCCGGGAGTCCAGGGCGGGGGGCTGCGAGGGTTTGGGCAAGGGCAGGGGCCAGGTAGGGGCCCAGGGAGGCCCACAGCTGAGAAGACAGCCCTGTGGCCCAGAGCCTGGGCCTCTGAGCACTGCCCTGCCCTGGTCTCCCTCCCGGGTTGCCCGATGCCATGAAACGGGGGCCCTACTTACGAAGGAGACCAGGGCCGCCAGCAGCAGGATGCGCACCAGGAGGTCCTCAAACTGCTCCAGCACCAGCTCCCACAGGGACTTCCCTGGGGACGGGAGCACCGCATGAGGCCTGGGCCCCTGACCGACTGACCTGCTTGCATGCAGAGCTGGGGCGGCCTCAGGACCACCTGGCCCACTCCCTCCCTACCATTTGAAGAGGGAGAGCCAGAGGCCCTGAGAGGCACAGATGGGCAATGCCGGGAGCGGGGGGAGGGGGGGATTGCTCAGCAAGGCCCCACCCAGCCGGGGGGTGGGGGAGGACACAGCCTGACAGTGAATGGCCCACGATGTCGTCTGGTGACCTCATAGGCTGCCCTGGCCCAAGGCTCACCTTCCTCGGTTGGGAGCTCTGCAGGATCCAGGCAGCCACGGGAGCCATGGGGAGACAAGAAATGACTGGGTTATAGAGTGGAGTCTGAGCAGCCCCTCCCTATGTGCCCACCGGGACCTCCACGATGGGCAGGACACATCACCCCAGTTCTCTGAGATCACAGAACGGATGGTTTGAGCCCAGATGCTTCCACCCCTCACCCTCACCTCACTCTGGTTGAGGAAGGTCTGGCGTGGCCTGGCTCACCCTGGGACAAGATGGGAGCCAGGAGCGGCCTCCTAGACCCTCCCCCATTGCACAGAGGGGTAACCGAGGCCTGGAGAAGAGACGGGACCCCCGAGGTCACACAGGGAGTTGGTATTTCTCACAGCTCCCTGCACTGCTCTTTCTCAGATGCCCACCTGGTCCCGTTCAATGTCCCCCACCCATGGCAGGGTAGCCCCTCCCTCAAATTGAGAACATCGGCTCAGGCCACCTCTGACACACCTGCTTCTCCAGGACCACAAGGACAAGGCCCACAGCACCGCTGTCCCTCTAAGCCCCACCCCATCCCAGGCTCCCCCTGAGCACGACCCCAGCAGCCAGCATCCCGGGCACTGAGAAACCCGCCGCAGTTCAGTTCCTAGAGGTTGAGTCTCAGCTTGTCCCCTCCCAGGCCCTCCGTTCCAGGCAAGCTCAGTGAGGACCCAGCCGGCATGCCCAGGCCCAGACCACAGAACATTTTGAAGAACCATGTTTCCAAATACCACCAGGACCTGCTGTCGCCTTACGGGCTCCACTTCTATCTCCTGTTTCCCGAAGCACCTATGTTACAGGTGGAGCTGGCTGCCCAGTACCTGAAGTCTTGGAATCTTCCCAACAGCCTAAAGGGGAGGCAGGTGGGCATTCCGACCCCGTTTAGCAGGTGCAAGAGCTGAGGTCCAGAGTGGATTCGTGGCTTGAACAAGGTCACATAGCCAGCAACGGTACCTGTGGGTCTGTGGAAAGGGGCCCTGGACGGGCTTCTCCCTCCTCCTGCCGAGCTCGGGACCTGCCCACGGCTGTCTGAGGCCCCTCCCAGATCAAGCCTAACTGAGCCTTGCCTCCTCTTGTCTACCCCCCCGTCTATCCCCCCGGCCCCCACCCCGGGTCGCTCAGGAGCTTGTTAGCATGAAGAATCCGAGCCCCACCCCAGGCTGGCTCTCTCTCTCTCCTCCTCCCTGACATGGGTCCTTGCCTCTGTCCACCTGCTTTCAGCTCCAGCACCTGCCAGCATTTTTTCCCATGGGCACCTCTCCCCTGACCATCTGTTTCTAAGGTCTGGGGTCTGCACCTGGCAGTTGAACCATGGGGAGTAATAAGCAGTCCACTGGGCTGCAGGAATCCAGGAGGAAAACATGTAACCTAAAAATACACTTTCTAGCATTTTCTCCAAAGTCCTATTTTAGGCAATGGCTGACATTTTCTGTGGAAAATGTAATCTCCAGTGTCCTGCGTTGAGATTAAAATCAAACAGACTTTTTCCTTCTGATCTATTTAGCTGAGGCGAACAGGAAAGGCGGGGGGAGGGCCAGGCCTGGTTTCTGGGCCAATTCTCCAATGGAGCAGGGTCCTTTAGAGGTCATCTCAGCCATGCCCCAGCCTCATGGCACACATCAGCCTGCTTCTGCCATGCTCGACCCAGGAGATTCCTCAACCCCTCACCTCTGCAGGTGTCTTCAGGGTTCCTGACCTAAGGGAGAGTGTATCCATAAGTCTCACCTGAATCCCTCCTGCTGTCTCCCTGACCCCTCCCTCTATCTGGCATGTAGCCCCTTGACCACCATATTCCTCAGGGCTTTTTTGCTGGGTAGGAGTGAGGCCTGGGGTTGGGAATCATGTTATGGGACACACATACCAGCTCTAGTCCCCCTGCAAGCTGCCCTCTGCCTGCAGGTCTCACCAGTTCTCCTTTCTCTCCCCTTCCACCTGGATCTCCCCTTCTGCTGACCCACAGCTCGATCCAGGGTCCACTCTTGGTGGTGGTCATCATGCTGTTCCCCAAATACTTCTCATTCTCCCCACCTTGTGGGCACACAGTAGGACTGCAAGTCCCAGCTTCCTGTGTGAGTTGCAAACAGAAGGATGTATATTCGGGCTGGAATGTTGAACTGCTGGAGAAGGGCGCCGTCCAATGGAAATTTCTGTGATGATGGAAGGGTCCTATAGCCGCACTGTCTGATACAGTAGCCACCAGCCACATGTAGCTACTGAGCACTGGGAATGTAGCTAGTGTGACTAAGTAGCTGCCATTTTTTTTTTTTTTTTTTGCCACACCTTGTGGCTTGCAGGATCTTAGTTCTCTGACCAGGGATTGAACCCAGGCCCCCAGCAGCAGAAGCACGGAGTTCTAACCACTGCACCACCAGGGAATTCCCTACATTTTAAATTATACTTAATTTTTATTCATTTAAACTTAATCAGCCACACAAGGTTAGTGGCTGCCCTATTGGACAGCACAGTCTGGAGCTCTTTGACCCTCTGCTACATCAACCAGCACCTGTGCAATGGTGTCCGCTTTGTGAACCTGAGTCACAGAGTCAGGAAACACTGAGCCCCCAGATGAGCTGCACTGAGGTACATATATACAGTGTGAGCAAGAAATGACCTGGATTGTTTCAAGCCACTGAGATCTGGGGGTTGTTACTGCAGCATAACCTAGCCGATCCTGACCAATGCCCCCTTCTCCCCAGACCTGGCCTCTACCACAAGGCTCCCCTTTCACCCCCATCCACTGCCCCTGGGGGAGGCTCAGCCAGCCATGAGGTCACCACAGATGCCCTGCCCATCCCTGAACGAGGGCCATCCCTGCTCATGTAATGCACATGCTTCCGGTCCTGCCTGAGTAGCTGGCTCCCCGTGGGGCCCTGAGCCTCATTTGGAAGACGGAGTACCCACCCCCACCCAGAAGGGCTGCTGTGAGGATCAGCATTAGTAGCATTAATATTAATAAGTCACATTTATTGAGCACCTACTATATACCGAGCAGTGTGCCAGGTGCTTTACCTACTTCATCTCCGGAGATAAACGGGAGGGCATTGTGTGCCCAGCAGGTGAGAAGGTGTTCCACAGACAGAATAATCACTTCCTCATGTGCATTACTCTCTTGTGATTCTCAAATAACCCGGAAAGGAGGATACAATTATCATTCCCATTTTACAGAGTAGAAGTACAGAGAGGTTGAGTGACTAGTTCATGGTCACACAGCTGGGAAGTGGCAGGGAAGCGTTTTGAGCTCAAACCCCTGCTCTGGACCTCCTGCACTCACACCTAGGCTGTCCTGCCTTCCCACCCCAGTGGTCCCCCTGTCTCCCCCCAGCCAAGGTCACCTGAAAGAACGTAATATCCCATGTCCTGATTGTTGGGCTGGATGTCCTCATCCCATCAATCGGTTCGTCCTTCTATTGTGGCCCTAGAGCCATCAGCCCAATCATCCCGGCCCAAAGGCTCTTCCTCATGAAACAGGTGGTGTTTTGGGGGTTACTAGGCCGTATCTGCTCAGGCCTGATCTGCTTCAAACTCCAATCCTGCCAAGACTCTGAACAACCCAGTTCTCCCCTCACATGAATTAGTTCCAGGGCCACGGTGGGGGATCCAGGGGCTAGGAGAGCACCTCCTCCCCTTCCCAGGCATCCCTGGAAGATGCTGGCTCCCCCTTGCTATCTCCAGGCTGCATGTGGTGGGGCTGAGCCAGTTCCCCTTGAAATGATGGCATTGGGCCCTCAGCAGCACCAGATGCCCCATTTGTTAAGTGAGAATGCCCTGGCCCTGCCCACCTCTTGGTGCCATCTGCCAGGCTGCATGGGCCAAGTCAGTAACAGGAGGTGCTGCCCCTCCCAGACCCCAGCTGGGCCAGCCTGGGGGCATATGAGCCCCCACTATTCTTGTCTGGACCTCTCACATGGTGGCTTCTCCTGGCCGAACCCTGCTCTGGGTCACTGTTGCCAGACTGAACCAGCCCATGTCCACAGATGCCCGATGCGGAGCTGGCCCGGAACGGCCTGTGTGATTAGAGAAACTCTGCAGCTTAGAGCAGAGAGCCTGGTCCAGAGGGCTAGGGTTCAAATCCTATATCTTGGTAGTTCTGTGGCCACAGGCAAGTCACTTTAACCCTGGCTGTGCCTCAGTTTCCCCATCTGGAAAATGGGGGTAATAATAGTAACTACCTCATAAGGTTGCTGTGAAGATGAAATGATGTAATATGTATGAAGAACTTAGACTAATGCACAGCACATGGTGAATGCTCAGTAAACATCAGCCATAACAACAGTTAAGAGGATGGAAGCTCCAGTGTCCGTAGCACCTGGGACAGCGCCTGGCACACAGTAGGTGCTCAATAAAACTCTGTGAATGAATGAATGACCCTGCCCTGCTCACAGACCTTCAGTGGCTCTCCTGGACCTACAGGATAAAGACTAACCTTAACAGGGCTTTCAAGGTCTTCCTGGATTTGCCCCAACCCACCCTTCCAGAATCACTCTCACATCTTAGACGTCTGTCCCTCCCTCTGCCAGCCAAGTGAGATGCCTCAGGATTGCTACCACATCCCCTGGTTTTGCGAAAGCTTTCCCCCCTCCACGATTTTGTTTCGCCATTTTTTCTGTGCAGGGTACCTCCCCATTTCCTCATCTGAACCTCCAGGAAGGCTTCCCAGAAAAGCTCTGCTCTCAAGGGTCATCAATGTTGCCTTCTGCTTCCCGCCCCGGAGCACCCCCAGGGCAGGCAGGGGCTGAGTCATCCCTGGGTCCACACAGAGCCTCACTGAATTGTTTATTCGGTTGCCCCATTGTTCAGCCCTGGACCCTGGGCCCACAGCCCAGAGCCCAGGAGAAGGGGGGTGCAGGGCCAGGGCTGCCCCCAGGCTCCACACACCACCTGCTCCCCTAATCCCCCCTCGACTCCTTCCTTCTCACAACACTGGAAACTGGTATTCCGGCTTCTAAGTGTTGGTTCCAGTTGGGAGAGGCGAGTGCTCACCAAGGTCTTCCTCAAAGGTAAATTTACAGAGCAATTAAATCCTCACTCACAAAGTCAGGGAGAGACCTTGGCTGGCAGACCCCACCCCGCCCACCTGGCCTGCCACCGTCTCCAGGCCCCACCTGGAGTGGATAACCTCTGCCCTGCTGCAGCCTTACTGGCTGACCAGGCCCAGAGGCGAAGTGTTTGCTGGGCATCCTCGGTGCTGTGAGCAGACCCAGCCCCGCCTCAGGGAGCTCCTGGTGCAAGGGCTTGGGGTTCTGCAGGGGCAGGGCTGGTGCTGTTCCTGAGAGGGGGCACTAAGGCTGCCCAACAAGGGTGTGAGAAATGGGGTGAAGCCTGAAATACCTGCCTCAGATCCGAGTCAGTTCACATCTGCAAGGCCCTTGGGGGATCTCAGGGGCCTGTCTCTGCCCTACTGACAACACTGGGGCCAAGGAAGCAGGTACCTGGGCTGAGGGCAGGAGATAAGGTCAGAGTGGAGACCCCACCGGCAGGAATCTAAATCCAGACTATCCCTCCCACCTGGCACCCCCGGAGCTCTGGTACCCACTGTACAGATGGGCAGGCTGAGGCCCAGGAAGGCAGGCTCCAGCCCCTGTCACAGCCCCTCCCCCAGCTCCCCTAAACAGAGACACCGCCCCTCCCCCGCAGAGACTTCCTGGGACCTCGCCTGACTCCCACATCAGTGGGCTCTGGGGTGGGGGTGGCTTAGGTATTGGCCCGCCCGCTTGGGGGGACACCCCCAACCCAGTCCTGCCTCCTGCCTAGGCTCATGTCCAGCAGGGGTGATAGGCAGCCCATCCACGGACATGAGGAGATCAGATGGCTCCTGATTATAGGAAAAAATGCCCAACATGACTGGCAAACAGAGAAATGCAAAGTAAGACTATGAGAGACCACTCTTCTATGAGATTGGCGTCCAATAACACACTGTGCTGGTGAGGTGGTAGGGAAATGGGCAGGTCAACTGGTGCAACTTTATGGAGAACAATTTAGCAACAGCAGTCAAAATTTAAAATACACACGCCCTTTGACCCAGCAATTCCCCCTCTAGGAATTTATCCTTTGGAGATATTCACAGTGTGTGAAATGACATGGGGACAAGGATGTGCCTTATAACTCATGTGTGATAACAGAGGCTTCGAACAACCCCAGAGCCCATCAAAAGCTCGGGTGAAGAAATGCTGGAACAGCCACATGATGAAACTCTGAGTGGCCACTAGGAAGCCCAAGGATGCTCCACGTGGAACCATCTGCAAGAGTGACTCTGTCACATGGAAAGCAGGGGCAAAACAGCCCTCAAAATCCACTCCCTTTCATGTAAAAAAGATCATCGATCACACACCCAGAGGTGTGTGTGCACAGAATATCTTGGGAAGGAGACACTGGGGTGGCTGGGAGTGGGTGACTGGGGACAGGGCTGGGGAGAATTTACTATATACCTTTTGTACCTTTTGAATGTGGTACTGTGTGCACATTTTTATTCAAAAAAATAAGTTGAAGGGATGTAGAAAGGCCCCTCCAAGAAAGCTGAGTCCTGGGCACCTCTGGGGTCTGCAGAGAAAGGCAGCTCACAAGAGGCCAGGAGCCTCCCACTTGCTGCCCTGTTGGGGCCTCAGAGGACATGGCTACTTGCTGGGGTTGGGACAGATGGGGGGGAGGGAGGTGCGACTCCCAGTACACTCACTGACTGAGGCCCCTCCCCCAGCTCTGAGGAGAGGGGAGGGAGGATCCCCAGCCCCTGCTTCCCCTCTTCCTGTGCTGGCAGAACTTGCGAACTTCAAGACTTAAGCAAATAACTTCCTTGTGGTTTCCAGCCTAACGACCTTGCAGGTGCATAGACTCCTGGGGTGGGGGAGGACACTAGTCCCTGGGGTGTTCCCTCCACCTGCAGGTCCCGCCCCCCCCCCCCCCCCCGGTTTCTGGCCCAGAGCCAGGCCCAGCTCCTTCTGCCACAAGAAGGGATGGCTTGGTGTACGCAAACACTCACAAATGTCTGGCATGGGTCCTATCGTAGCCTCACTTATAATGAGCAAATAGAGGCACCGAGAGGCAAATCAGTTTATCCAGGATCGCACAGCTATGAAAGGGCAGAGCTAGGGCTCACAACCCTGTCAGCCTCACCCCAGAGACTGCGTGGGTAGAGAACGCGGGACACCCACACCTCCTCCTCAGGCCGGGGCTCGGCTGGGGGAGCATGAGGCAGGAAAGGGCAGCCGGCTCCCTTCTCCTCACCTGATGACTTCCAGAGCCCTGGAATGCTTCCCAAGGAAAAAGCCCTTGGGGGCCCCACGGGGGCCGGGGGCAAGGCTGTACTAGCTGCTGTCTAGCTGACCCCAGCTCCTAGCACAGGCCCCAACACCAGGGTCCCAGAGTCTGCAGAACCGATGACCCCCTTGAACAGACAGGGGAACTGAGGCCCAGAGAGGGGCAGGCAACCAGTACCAGCTCTACCACTTACTGTGTGACCTTGGGTAAGCTGTCTAACCTCCTGGTGCCTCAGTTACCTCCTCTGTAAAATGGGGATGACAACAGCTGTTTTCATAGAGTTGTTTTGGGGAACGAATGAGACAAGAGGTGAAAAGTGCTATAAGACCAATGCCTGGCACGTAGTATCAATAGGTAGTCAGTGAACATGAGCTTTCATTTTTACTACCATCGAAGCACAGAGGAACCAGAGGAGCCCAGGAATGGCCCCCCAACTTTTCCTATCACCCTCCCCAAAATGCACATCCACCTCTCTGAACCTACACACTGCACCAACATCCTTATTCATCACCCCACACAGATGCTCAGCCGCCAGGGCACCCCCAAATCCTCTCACCTAGACAAAACAACATGGGGGGAACTAGAGGCTCCCTCCTTCCCAGCCACCTTCCCCTCCTCATGAAGACATGGGGGGCCAGAAAGGAGAAGGGTGTTGGCCAGGGTAACGCAGGGCAACATCTGTGTGATTCTGGAGGCAGAATCAAGGGCTGGATCTCCAGCTTCCCTTGGGAATCAGGACTCCCAAGCTGGAGGCCACAGCAGCACAGAAGAGGCGGGGGAACCCCAGACCTGCTGCCCCGATCCCCAGCCCCACCCATGGGCTGGGGGACCAGCCCTGATGCCCTGCGCTCCTGCAGCGAGGACACCATCCCTGCCAAGTCACTAGTAGGGGATATTAAATAATATTTATCTCCCTAGTTCCTCCCACAGCTCAACTAAATATAGCAACTAATTTTTTCGAAAAAGGATTTCTGCTCTAGAAAGATAATATTTATATAAGAGGTGGTTGTCATAAACCAATACAAAACCCAAAGCTCCCTTTCTGACAGCTCTTCGTAATTTTCAAGCCAGCCCTGAGCAGTGAGACACACAGGCCAGAGAACCTTCCTTCTGGCTGGCGGGGAACCCTGAAAGGGTGAGGCCCCAAGTTCTGAAAGGGCGTCGGTCCAGGCTGCACTCTGGGGATCGAGGCGACATTTCTCTCTGGACCCCTAACACTCTGCCCCGTGCCCTGGGGGTGGACCAAAGGGGTGGCAAATCCTGCCTGCAAGCGACCTGGGGAGGGACCTCTACATCTTCTACCATCTCTGGGTCATATTTAGACAGTACTGGCACTTGCCGTGCTTTTTGGCAGGTGAAGAATCCCACACTCCTTTGAACATGCGGAAGAACGATACCTTTCCCTCCCAAACAGCAACAGCATGAAGGCTCCCTCCTTGCCCAGAGATGGGCAGGCGTGGCTCCAGGTCACCCAGGAAGGAAAGGCCTCCCCAGGCAACTCCCTGAGTGAGGCCTTGAACCTGCCACCCCCAAGGAGGTGGGTCTCCCGCCTCAGCAGTTCAAAGACCCCACCGACTCCGCCAGCCACATCCGCCTGGGGGTGCAGAAAGAGGAAGACCTGGGGGTGGGGTCCCCAAGCCTGTCAGCTGACAAGCTGCACCTTCTGGGCGTTTTACTGAGCCCTCGGGGGAGACCCTCGGGGTCAGCTAGGAGGCTTGGGCCTCAGAGTCCCCGGCTGGTCCCTCGCCGGCCGACCCCGATGTGTGCACCTGCACGACTCCGGCGGACTGCGGCGGCGCGGGGATACAGCGCTGAGCGCCGATGGGGGTGGGCGAGGGCCTGCAGGAGTGGACTGGACGCGGGTGGAGGTGGGAAGCCCGGAAGGGCCACACGGGTCCCTGGGACCGGAGAGAGGAGAGCGGGGCAGGGGAGCCAGGCGTCCGGTCTCCGAACCCGGAACCCGCACCCCCCCCCTTACCCTGCGAAGGTACCGCACAGCCCCGCCGGGAGCCCCAAGGGCATCTGCAGAGGTTTCCGGAGCCCTCGCTTCCTGCCTGCCCGCCCGCCCGCGGGGGCCGATGGCTGGGAGGGGAGAGGACCGCTACGCAGCCGCGGTGCCGGGGCGGGGGGGGGAGGCGCAATACGGAGACCGCGGCGCACGCGGCCCCGGCTGCCCCCGCGTGGCCCGCGCTCTCACCGTTAGGACCATAGCGCTCCCGCGCGCCGGTCACCTGCTCCGGGCTCAGGCCGCCCTCGGCAGTCACCGAGAAGCGGCGCAGCACGTCGGCGGCCGGGAGCAGGTGCGCCTCCTCCATGCCGCCCCCCCGGCAGTCTGCGCCGTCGGCACAGCCGGGGTCGCCTCTCCGCGGGGCTACTGTGCGGGGGGCTCGGGCCCCGACGGGCGCCGCGCGAGGCCAGGACCACACTGGAACCTTCCCCGACGGCAGTGGCGGCGGCGGCCCCGGCCCGCGCCAGGATGCTGCGCCCCGGGCTCCCTCCCAGGGGCGGGGCGGCCCGGGGCCCGCCCCCGCACTCACACCCCTTCCGGCCGCCCTCGGAGCCCTCCGCCCCGCCCCCGCAGGGCCCCGGGGCGCGGAGGCTGAGCTGCCTGCCCATTCTGCAGAAGGGGGAACTGAGGCCGCCCACGCGGAACGCGCTGAGCTTGGGGGAGCCGAGGGAGCGTGGTCCGGAAGGGCCTCGACCACTGTCCACAGGGCAGAGAACTGGGGAGGGCTGCTGAGCGCGTGTCTCTGAGCTGCCTTCTTTTGAGCCCTCTTGGGTCCTGGGAAGTTGCAAAACGGGGATGTCCATAGAGGGGCTTCCTACCCCACTACTCGAATTCTGCAAAGTGTGACCCTGGGTCTAGAGGGAACCCAAAAGCCTGTGAATAAGCAAGACTCCTCTGGAGATTACTTGATGTTTTCTTCTTTTGATGTTTATGCTTGCTTTATTGTTTTCCTAAAGTCCAGCGAAGAGCCGTTATTCCTCACACAATCAGAACCTCTAACAATGACCCAGGATATAAGAAAGTAAACCAGTCTTGCTACCTTACACTCACACCTTCACCCCAGCAGGAAACGTAACTGCCAGGTGGGATGAGGGTTCCCTGGAGAAGTCTGAGGGTGTGGGGTGGAGGCCTCTGACCAGGCCCCCAGGGAGAGTGACCCTGGCGCAGGGCAGGGGAGGGAAGAGGAACCCCCTACTCCGGTGCTCCCTGAGCTCCAGTCTGTCCAGGGGTACCAGGAGGAGGGCTACAGGTCAGGGAAGCAAACTGTGGGGAGGCAGAAACCACTCACCCCGCCAAAGGGAAGAGCAAAAAAGAGCAACCTGCTCGCGCCGCTCCAGCTTGAGAGACCCAGCCAGTCTCACCCCACCCACCATCATACCCCTACCGGTGGCCTCTGCTGCCCAGAGCTCTGGGATCCACCTTGGTGGCCCAAGGTCAGAGATTCCAGGACTGAGCCCACTCAGCCGGCTGTTCAAACCCCAAACCCTATAGTGCCTCTGCAAACAGAAAGCCTTCCGGGAGACTGCAGCTGCACACACACAAGCCCCAGCTTCCAGCCTGGCCCCCCCTGCTGACCCCTACCCAGTGTCCCCCCAGTTCCTGATCTCTTCCTCCCAGGATGGGGCCATGGTCCTCCTCCTCTCTCTCCCCTTTGCCATTACTCCTTGAATATAGAGACATTGAGTGAAGGCTAGCTGGCGGAACGGTCCAGTCCTTTGCTGCTTTTGACAGGTCACCCAGACTGACTCCAGGGGCATCAGCTGGGGCTCAGCCTACTGCCGTTGAGATAGGGGAATGCTGGTTTTTTGGCTGTGGCTTCTTGCAGCCCGACATTTTAGATCTCCAGTCCAATATTCCCTGTATTTCCACCCTCTCCCTTTCTTCCCCCACCACTGTAGTCCACAAAGACAGCCCTACCTGCATCTCTAAGTTGCCAGGAAAAATGTTAGCCAGGGCTAGGCGGGGACAGAACCCTACAGCTTTCCACCAGAGACCTCTCTCCCAGAGACATGAAGCCCTAGTCACAAAAGCAACTGGAAATCCCTCTCCCTCCCCCACTTACACATCTTGGGGTCTGACCCCCGTTTGTCAGCCCCAGGGACCTTAACACTAAGCCTCTCCCACTCCACCCCACCCTCAGCTGTCAGTTGGTGTTTGCTCGAAGGTAGAGCCAGAAGGCCTGCCTGTTTGCTCTGGCAGCCTGGCCTATATTCCCTTTCTCCAGCCCACCCACCCCACCCCACCCTGCTTCCAAACCACCACAAGCAGGGCCAGCAGCTGCCAGCAACTATGGCCCCCACCTGGCAGGTTCACACATCTGTCAGTACGCCCACCTGCTTGGCTGCCCCCATGACAGCTTCTGGGCATTGCTCCAAGCTTCCACAGTCATTTCACACTCCAACTACTTGCCCAGTTGCTGTGTGCGCCCCCCCCCCCATTATGCCCTCTATCTGCACCTAGACATACAGCTGGTAGCCAGGGGGACATGGTCACAGGTACGCTGTCCAAAGGGCTGGTCTATCCTCCCCACCTCCCAGCTGCCAGGTACTGAGAGCTCTAGGCCTGGCACCCAGTCCCAGCTCTTTCTAAATCCCCCACAGGACAGATGATGGCAGAACTTACCACCTCTTTGGCAGGAGGCGTGCCTGCCAACCTCACCTGGGCGGGGGCAGAGCGGAGCACGGGGGAAAGGTAGGTCTTTGCCGGAAGGATTTGGACACATGAAGAAGAGGGTGTCACAGGCAGAAAAAACCACCTCAGCTGAAGGTGGGAAACCTCAGCCGTGTACCAGAGACAGTGACTCAGTCGCTCAGCATGGCTGCATCATCAGGAGCTGAGCACAGGATCAGGAGGGTAGATCAGAGAGGCAGGGCTAGGACACTGAGAACCTTGATCGACCATTCAATGGCCTGGCTTTTTAACCAATGAAGATGCGAGGTCACATTTGCTTTCTAGAATAGCTTCCCCCTGGAAGCTGGTATGGGGACGGGATTCAAGGGGAGAGGAGACGCTGAAAGGACCCCACAGTGGTAAAAAATGAGGAGGTGTAGACCAAGGCAGAGGGACCTGGTTGTGGATTAGGTTCAGAGATGAGAGAAAGTGAGGAGTGACAGCTGACTCCCGTGTTTTTGGTGGGTGAGGGGTTCAGCCCTGAGGTGGGGGAGGAGTGGGTTGAGGTGGGAGTGCATCTGGGGCCAAGTGGAGTGGGAGGGGCCTGGAGGACTCCACGTGGAGGCGGAAGAGGGTTTCTCTTACAGCTCCCCTCTCCCTGCCCGACCTTATCGCCTATCGTCACTGCCCCCGCTCAGGCCCCACCTTCTCTCTCAAGCTCTCCAACAGCCTCCTCCCTGGCCTCCCTGCCTCCAGACTTACCTCTGTATATCAGGATTGCCTGCCTGAGCTGGTGATTTCATTACTTCATCCCTCTGCTCGAGACCCTTCCTTAGCTCCCCATTACCGGCAGGATAAAGTCCAGACTCTTCAACCCAGCAGTCACAGCCCTTTCTTTACCAGCCGGCTCCTACTCATACCCAAGCAAACCGGTCTCCTCAAAACTCTCCAAGCGGGCCTTGCACATTCTAGCTTCAGCCCTTTGTCCAGGCGGTTCCCCTGGCCTCAAGTGCTCTCCCAGCTCCTCTCCCTAAAGTGTCTCCCCACGAAACTCAGTTCCTTGGCTACCCCAACCCTGTGTATTCATGCTCTTCCCTGCACGCTTCTGACCGACTTTGAATGAGGCCCCATAGATCAAGGCCTATCTCCCCATTGCACACAAGGGGAAACTGAGGCCCAGGGAGAGGATGGGACTCAAACAGGGACATGGAGCCAGGGAGGCCAAGGCAGAGCTTCAGCTGGAACTCCCAGGCCAGGTGTCCTGTTCCTCCTCTGCTGATGGCTTTCCTAGGTGTTCAGCTGCTGGGATACCTCTGCTGGGCCAGGCTGAGGAGGTCTCCTCCGAGGCCAGGGAGTGAGCTTAGGACAGCCTGGCCAATGGGGGCTCCAACCTGAACCTGGGGGAGGGTCTTGAGCAATAGTTTAGGGGACAGGCGCTGGGCCAGAGTTTGGGAGGATTGGAGGCAGGAGGACAGGGCTCCCACCCTGTTGTTGTCCCAGCTTCCCCCCTCCCTGATTCCCGCCCTCCCTCCCTCCCTTCGTCCCTCCCTTTCGAGTCCACTGTCTCAGCCCCACCCCACCCACTTGGACAGACCCCGTGAAGCGGGGGCAGGGAAGACTGGCCCCCAGCCGTACAGAGTGGGAGACCCTCCTGTCGGCCGCCCCCCTAACCTCAAGTTCTTCTATTTCAGTCTTGGGGACCCCTGGGCAAGTTCTGGATGCACCCCACCCCCCAGTCCTCCTGGGCCTAGGGCCCCTACTGACCTGGAGCCACCCTCCCACCCTGCACCTCCAGCCTCTCCCCGTGCCCTAGGATGGGGACCCCCACCCTCTCACCTCCCCTCAGCCCTGCCCCTCAGGGGTATCCAGCTTCCCTGGCCCACACTCATCCTCATCACTTCCAGCTGCCCATGTTGTCCCACTGGGGCCACATCTAGTTCCCTGTACACAGTAAGAAGTTTCTTGTCTCTGGATCTTTGCTCACTCTGTTCCCTCTGCCATCCTCTGGGGCTCGTTCCTATTAGACCTTAAGGCCCGGAAGCCATGGCTCATCCCTGAGGCCAATAAGACTCCCATCGCCCATATGACCCCATCAAGCTCCCCGCACCCTGGCGTTCACTGTCTGCCCTGCACCCCCGTCTGTAGTCACCCTTGAAGGCAGACTCACCTCAGTTCTCAGGAGGTGTCAGGGAGGGTGTTTGAATGACTGAGTTAAGGCAGGAAAACTCTGGAGCCTCTTCCTGGGAAGGGGGCACACCTGGCTTTCAGGGACCTGGGGAAGTGGGGCTTTGTCAGCAAGTGGGACAGAACAGGCACCCAGGGGCCTGCAGTCCTGGACACCCGGACCATTGCATTTTGGCCAGAGGAGGCTGGCCTCCTTTCCCTGCATCCACCTCTGTGGGACCGCCCTGCACAGCATGGGGGCCGGGGCCTTGGGTCAGCTACTCACTCTTCAGCTCCTTGAGGCAACTTCCTGTCCTTGTCCCCTTATCTCCCTGGCCAGGCTGAGGAGAGGAAGTTGTCCTCTCCCTCCCAGTGGTGGACAGAGACACCCCCCTGGACCTCAGGAGGTGGGGAGCATATCACATGAGGGTGCGCCTGCTTCTTGCAGGCCTGCCTTCTCTTGGTGCTGCTACTAGAGCCCTCTTCCTAAGCAGCCATGCTGCTACGCTCCTGCTCAAGTACCTTCCATGGCTCCCCATGGTCTCCCCAATTAACATCAACTCCTCAGCCCCTTAGACTTTAGTCACTTTGACCTGTCTTCTCCTTCCCTGCCTCTGCCTGTGCTATTACCTGTAGTAGGAAACTAGTTCTTCTCACCTTTACCTGTCTAAACCCTCCTTGCTCTTTAAAGCCAGGCTCAAATGCTGCCTTCTCCGAGAAGTCCTCTTTGACCCTTCGAGAGCCAGTGACCGTGTGCCTCCTGAGTGGCCCAGCTTTTGTGTGCTCCTCCCTATTTGCCTGAATTTTCATCAGCAGCATCCAGGCTGTGCATCCCTCCAGGACAGGAGCTGCATCTGAATCATCACAAGGTCTCTACAGGGCGGCCCAGTGCATGAAGGTCATTATAAAGTTGCCCTCTAGGCTGGGGATCTCCTGAGGCTGAAACTGTCTATAACACTCATCATTGCCTCTCAGTGCCTGGCATCTGGTCTGGCACTTACTAGACTCTCAAAGATACTGGTTAAATGAACAAGTTCTTAGCCAATGCAATAAGAGAAAAAAAGGAAATGGGATACAAATACTGGAAAGTGAAAGATTGAGTAAGTATAATCACATCCAGGAGCTGTGACAGTCTCACCATGGATATATCAGAGTCAGCACTCCCATTGTACGGACAGGGGTTTAAGGTCCAGAGAGAGGCTGGAATTTGCTGGAGGTCACATAGAGGGTTGGGTTAACTCCTAGCTCTGTTACTTTTTCTGCCACAGTGTCTGGCACAAGCACATAGTGCCTCGGCTAGTCTTGGGCTGTGCCTATCAGCACCTTGGCCAGTGAGGTGAGAAGCCCTGCTTGGCAGGGAGGAGGTTTCGTTCCAGGTTCCAGGCCATGCCTGAGCAGTCTGCTTATAGGGCATCAGCTGGTAGTGGGTTGTAAGAAGTTAAAACACAAAACCCCTATTTGCCTTGTAAATGGTTACACCTGACCAGGCTTGTAAGACTGAGGCACAACTTGAAAAGGAATTTGAGACCTGGGACTTGCTCCCTGGTATGGAGAAAGGCCTTTGGCCTGGGGGTACCTGAGGGCAAGGCTTTTCTTGGTTAGCCCCTCAGCCTGGAGAACCATCCCTGCCTCCTGTGCGCAGAGAGCAGGGGCTGCTGGTTCAGCCTTACCCAGAGGGCACCCACAGGCCTGGGGCTGGATTAGTAGGGCTGGTCAAGTCCTCAAGCGAGGCTGGCTCCTTCTCGGCACAACCCTGGCCATGGGAGTCTGAGAAAGCCCCCTCCCCTCTGGACCCAGGGTCTCTGTGCAGTGGGGGTGGGACAGAACAGTGTCTGGAGTTCACAGGATCCGTGGTAGGAACTTGCTTACAGGGCCCACCCAGGAGCAAAGTCAGGACAAAGTGGCAGGAGACCCAGGTCTGTCCTTGGCTCCCAGGCTGGGGGCAGACGGAAAAACTCAGGTCTCTACTTGTGGTCCCCTTGCTGCCTATAGTCACAGGCTCCATGTCACTCCTGGCCTGTTCTTTACCCTCTCAGGGCCCAGCTGTCCTGACTTTCCCTCCTCAGTGCTCTTTTGGGTCTCTCATCAGCGGTGCCAGGTCTCCGCCCCGGTGTTCCCTGTGTGGCGGCCAGCCCAGCTCCCTGGGGATATCCTGTCATTGTGGCCCAGAGCCTAGGCACTGCCTCTTGCCAGGTCAGCTCCAGTCCTCTGGGTCCCTTCCAGGTCCCCAGGTGGGGCCCAGGAGCCCAGAGAGGTTAGGGAAGTTGGCAAAGGCACCCAGATCCCCAGCGTGGCAGACCGGGCACGGTGCCCAAGACACCTGACGCCTGGGCCGTGGCCAGCCTCTGGGCAGACGCACCGGCAGGTCTCCCTACCCCACTGCCCACTCTCTGGGTGACCTTGGCATGTCCTCTACTTCTCTGGGCTCCCTCCCTGAGGCCATGACTTATGGCCAACCCAGCCCAGGCCCTGGCCTCCAGTAACCGGGCTCCACGAAAATGCCCAGATTTGCAAACTGGGTGCCATTTGCCTTTCATTCCTTGGAGTCACACACCCCCTCATTTGTGTATTCAAATCAGCCCAGGCCCTCCTGGGTGGGTCATTCACAACCAGCTGCTGGGGTGGAGGGAAGGATGGGACCTGGGCATGGGATCTGCCTTGGACACCTCACAGCACTATCTGCTCTGAGGGTATAAAGTAACAATGGCCAGGCACTGTGCTGAGTGCATTATTTAATCTTTACCAGCAGGTTCTTACACCCCTTACACCCCTTACACTTATACCCCTTACACCCCTTATACTTATACCCCTTACACTTTAGAGCAGGTTCTTACACCCCTGCTTTATAGAGCTGCACAATGAGGTAAGAGCCACACAGTTGATACATAGGAGAGCAGAGCTTTGAACCTGGGCCATCTGGCCTCAGAGCCCAGGCTTTTAACCACTGTGCTATTCTGCTTGTGCTGGGTCCCTAGGCAATGCAGGGCTAGTTTCCTAACCTGGCTCTGACTCAAAGTCCCTGCTCATGACCACTGAGTTATACAGCCTGGTGAAAGCTCTGAGGAGGGGCCAGGGTCCCCAACATGCCGTCAGCATCCACTCCAAGGTCCCTGAGATGGCAGTCACCCTTGACTGGGGAAAGAACCCCACCTGAAAAGACCATAGGCTTTAGTTTTTAATCTCAGCTCGCTGCGTGACCTGGGACAAGTGACTTCACCTCTCTGAGCCCCAGTTTTCTCATCTGTAAAATGGACAACATAGTAGACCTAAACCCACAGGTCATTCTGAGTGCTAAGTGAGCTGGTGTATCTACAGTGGCCAGCATGGGCCTACTGGGCTGTAGATCCTCAGAACCCATCTTTTACTTGTGTCCACTTCCAAGGACCCAGCCTGGTTCTGCCCTGTCTTCCCCAGGACACTCCCCCTCTGGTCAAACTGTCTGTGACCTGACCAGGAAGCTGGCCAAGGGCAATACCCACCCAGATCCTGGAGGCAAGACGCCAACAAGCAGGAACAAAGAATTTTCCATGGCTCCGCAGTTAATGAGGAACTGACACTCTTCTGGGCCTCAATTAGTCTTTCATCCTCCTCTCCTTCCCTCAGATTTCCATCACTGGTGATATTTACATTGGAATTCTTCCCAGGACTTCAGGAACCCAGCATGGGCAAGTGGAAAACAATACAAAAAAAAGAGATAGGTGTATTTTTTTAAAGGTAGTGTTGGCAAGTTTGCACTCTTGGTTATAAAACATATTACAAAGCAGCAAGTATCAAAACCAAATGATTTTGTGTTTAAGTCAACTCTACTGGGCTTCTGTCAATTTTCAGACATTGCTGAAATACAAAGAAGAGAAAGGTGTGGTCCCTTCCCTCAAGAGGGTCACGGCCTGGCTGGCACATACCCAAGTAGCAGATACTTAAGCACATGTAGTAGTTAAGAGTGTGCTCTCAGGAGACAGACCTGGGATTAAACTGCTACGAGTTACCAGGCATGTGATCTTGGACAAGTTACTAAATGAGTCTACTTAAGCACGTGTAGCAGTTAAGAGTGTGCTCTCAGGAGACAGACCTGGGATTAAACTGCTACGAGTTACCAGGCATGTGATCTTGGACAAGTTACTAAATGAGTCTACTTAAGCACGCGTAGTAGTTAAGAGTGTGCTCTCAGGAGACAGACCTGGGATTAAACTGCTACGAGTTACCAGGCATGTGATCTTGGACAAGTTACTAAATGAGTCTCAGTTTCATCATTTGTAAAATGGGAGTGATAACAAGACCCACCTCAGTGGACTGTTGTGAGTTTAACTGAGAAAATATATGGCATTGATAGCTGGGTACCCAACATAGGTGCCCCCATTTTGTTAACAGAGCCCTGACTTCACTCCAGGTAGCAAAGACTTTGCCCCAGCCCAGTGCATGAATCGTGAGTGATTTAAGCCAATCGCAGGCTAAAATCCTCTTTGCCAGATACTGGTTTTCTCAGTTTCCTGGCTGCTGAGGATGGCCATGTGACCCACTTATAGCCAGTGAGGTATAAGGGGAAGCCTGCTGAGGGCTTCCTGAATAAAATACAGAGGATGAAGGCTTTGCTTTCCCTGCTTCCTCCCTATGAAGAGTTTTGATGCCTGGAGCTGCAGCAGCCATTTTGTGGCCATGAGGCATTCAGCTTAAGGATGAGAAACCTACCCTGAGGATGGCCATGTGAAAGGAGGTTGGGTGGGGAGGCATTGCTGAGCTGCAGAACAGCCTGAGATCGCCCACATCCAAACTTCTTGTTCTGAAAGGTGATTTTAAAAGTCTTTATTCAAACCAAGTGGGAGATGAGTTATGTAAAAGATAAACGGTGTGGGTCACTCCACTTGCCTTTCCACTCAGTGTGTAAGTGGAATGGAGCTGTGAATCTGCTGGGCCCGAGTATCTCTCAGGACCTCAAGGTGCAAAGGTAGCCTTGGGTGTGGGCTCCACTGAAGAAACCAAGGCTGCCCCATGCCTGGCTGGAAACCACCGACAGGTGATGGCATCTGGCTCCCCACCCCTTGCTGGAGGGTTTCAAGGGTAATTTCACTCATCCCCAGTTTTTGCCTTATGCGCCTGGGCCGTCCGTGCATTTGAATCAGAACTGCCGGAGGTGCCCATTACCCAGCTGGATGGAACAGGTAGAGGGAAACCAGCAGACAAGGGGCTGACCCCCCACCAGAGGTTGCCCAGGGAGAACAAAGGGAGGAAAAGGGAGAAACATAGCTCATTTAGAACCTAAGTGATTAATTTGTCTGAATTCATGAACCAAGGTTGTTCCCTACAACAGGCTGCCTGTGACCTCATGCAGGTCTTAGCCCAGTGTTAACATAGGCTCTGGGGTGAACAACTTGACATCTCAAGAGCTGGCTGCATTTTACATTAAGTGCCAGTGAAGACAGGGAGGGTCTGGGATTTGTGATAAAGGGGGGCGCCCAACCAAGCTGAAGCCCATTTGGGGTCTTGGTCCCCAAAACTTTCAAGTGGTTAACTTCCTGGGTTGTAAATATTCTGAATTGGGTTTTTTTGGTTGCTTTTTTTTTTTTTCAACAGGAGGCAGTGTAGTTAAGTGGAGGTTAAGAGCGCAGGCTCTGCTCTCTGTTTCGCTGTCTGAGAAACGGGAATAATGCTAGAACCCACTTCATCCGTTGCCACGTGGCTCTGAGCACGGGGCCTGCCCTGAAGGACAGCCTTCGTGGTGTCGCTCCACCACCAGGCAGAGAAAGGCATTCAGAGCACAGACCAAGAAGCAGTTAAGGGACCCAGTGCCCGATGAGGTGCTGTGGCTCTGTCCCTCACCTTAAAAATGATAAAATAGTGGAACCCAGGGCATCTGACCTGGAAAGACCCCTGAGTCATCTTCTCCTGTCTTCTCTCCTTGCGCAGGTTGGACTTGAAGCCTGGAGAGGCCAGGGACTGTCCCAAGGAGAAACAGTGAGGCCATGTAGAGGGGAAAGGGGTCAGAGTCCTGAAGAAACAGGGAATGTTGTCAGCAAGAAGATAAATGAGGACAGATGAAAATGATACATGTTTGTGTGATGACATTTTCTACCATAAATGTCAAGAGAACAGCCACAGAATGGGAGACACAGAACAGCCACAGGACGGGAACCACCTGGGATGGCGATGCTGGTGGCAGCAGCCACACGCTCTTGCTCACGGATGGCAATGCTGGGACCTGGCACCAGCTGGACCACCGCCCACAGTGGAGGGAAAACCCGTCCCCGCAGGTGCACATGCAGCAGCCTATTGCTGGGGAAAGCAGAGACTCTTTCTTCCTTGCAATGAAAGAAATGTAAATTATGCATCCCAAGGGTAATCTACATGCCTATTAAACTAACACAAATTAGAAGAGAATAATAAATCCCAGTCCTGTCAGGGACCAAAGGAAACAGGGGCACTGGTAGGCTCTTGGATGTGTTCATTAAAACATGGTCTTGTCTTTCTGGAAAGCAAGCCAGCCCCATGCAGCACCCTTCGATCTGGTCTATACCCTTCGATCTGGTCTTTCTAACCTGAGAATGTAACCTCTCCCTGCCCCACCCCCCTACTGCCACCCCCCTGTTCACTGCCCAGGAGGCTGTTGGAACAGTTTTCCCAGTCCAATGCCAGCCTTTGTGTGTGTGTGCCCTCCTTTGTTTCCTGAGCTGAGTCTGCTCTGGATCTTTCCCTCTGACCGAGGGCCCAGCCCAGATCTCAGTAGATTCGCATTGTGATGCCCTGATGTCAGCCCCAGGGTTGAACAGTAAGGTGCCGACCCGACTCCAAGTCTGGACACCATGGACCCTGCCGGCCAGCCCAGCCCATGGGCACAGCCTGAGGAACCACATGCCCCGTCAACCCCCAGCCAGCCTGGACACAGGGTCCCGGGGGATGGGGGGACCCCAGATGCCTGGGAAGCCACCAGGTGCTTCTGCTGCCTCTTCAGTAAACTAGGCCATCACAGAACATCCCTGCCTGGGAACTTCTTGCACTACCCCCTCCCCTTCAGACAGAAGGGCCGGTCTGCCCTCTGGAAGGGAGCCCCCTGCAGGCTGCAGGGCTGGTGTGTGGCTTCTCCAGAACTTGGCCGGGCTTGGGTGGGCAGGTAAAATGGTTGGGGAAGCTTCTGCCAGCTACTGGAGAATGTATCTGGCCTTTCCAGGAGCAATTCTAGCTGTGGCCCTAAGCAGGGGCAGCGGTGCCCTTGCGGCAAGCTGACAGTATGCAGCCTGCCAATGACTGTGAGTCCACCATTAGGGCTTCCTCTGTAAGAGTGCACCCCCTGGGAGGAGAGGTTAAACAAAGTCCCCCCTGACTTTCCGGGGACTTGGAGGGACCAGATGAGAGGAGGAGACATGGAGGAAGGAGGGGGCTGGAAGGGGAAGCAGAAGCCGGGGCTTCCTCGAACACAGCAGCAGGGCCGCAGGCTCAGGTCTCAGCCAGCTTCCCATTTGCTGAGTGACCTTTGGCAAGTCCTGCCTGTCTTTAGCCTGCCTGATTTTTTGAGGTATCCCCTTCTCCAAGGGAACTAAGGGCACCTGCTACAGAATGTTCATGCCTCTGCCCAACTCAGGGACAGACGCACAGACATGTGATCAGACAGTCGTCCTGGCCCCTCACCCTCACATCCCCCACTGCCTGCCCTTCCCCCCCCAGGCTTAGAGAGTGGATGTGCCTGGCCTGGGAGCTGGGAGATCCCCATTCCACTCTGCACCTGGGACCACACCTGCTGTGCAAATTCTGGCAGACCCCAGCCCCTCTTTGGACCTCAGTTTCCCCTCTTGCACAGTGGCTGGGGGATGGGGATGTATGGGAGGGATCAGGTGGTCTCCAAGGCTCTCCCCCTCCAGTTCCAGGTCTGTGACGTTTTACACTGTTTTAGGCAGAAACGTTTGCTCAGAGGAAACCTTCCACAGAGAGTCAGTAGCGGGCGTGGGGGAGGGGCTGGGGGTGGGATGGGGTGGAGCCTCACTTGCTCCGCTACAACCCCTGAGTGGACAGAGCCCTGCCCAGCTGCTGGGGCCTGGGCAGTCCCTGCCCCTCTGGCCTCAGTCACCTTGCTGGCACAGCGGGGGCTGGACAGGATGGTCTCACCAGCCCTTTGAGTTTCCCTCACTTCACAGCCTCGAGAAACCTCTCCAGGTGCACCTTGGGCCTCCTCATGCCTTGGGACCAGGCCCCTGCCTTGCCCCAACTCCCACACCTCCACCAACCCTTGCCCACTGGGGTCTCTCCTGGTTTGCCTCCTCCCCTCTGATTGGGCCTCCTGGGTCCCCTCAGTCCCCTTAGTCTAAGCGAGGAGTGAGTGATGTAGGCCAGCAGGAAGCCAGTCACGTGCCTGGGATCTTCCAGAGAAAAGGAAAGGGGCATCCGGAAGGTCCCCAGAGGTCCAGCAGAGTCTGAACTGGATGTGGTGGACAAATCTGGTCTCTTTTCAGTTGCAGGGGATACAAGCCCAATTTAAACAGGCTGAAGCACAAATGGGAAACTATTGGCTCATTTCTGTGAAAAGTCCAGGGGATGGAGATGGCTTCAGAAACGGCTGCATCAAGGGTTCTCAAATTATGAATTGGAGAATTTATCTCTCTCTGCCTCTGGGATGTTTCTTCTGTGGTGGCTCCATTTTCAAGAGGGTTCTCTCCTCATGGTGGTAAAATGGCTGCCAGGAGCTCTACCTAACATCTCACTTGCATGGTCACCCTAGAGGAAGGAGATTCTCTCTGCCAACAGTTTCATCAAAAGCCCCTGATTTGAGTCTCATATCCTGTGCTCCCATGGGATGTGGGTCCTGTGCCCCTTCCTGAACCAATCCTTGTCATGCTCCAGCTGGCTCTATGGAGCCATATGCTCTAAACCCGGGAGATGGGGGGTGGTGAGAAGGAAGAGGGAAGAGGTCAACACAAGGGCTGAAGGGGGTTCCTCAAAGGACAGTCAAGGCGCTGAACCTGGAAGAAGGGGTGCTGTGCAGGCAGGAACATGAAAGGCCACCACCACTGCGGGAGCATGCCAGGTCAGGGACCTCCTCCACAGGCACTAAGAGAGGCCAGCTCTGTGTGAGCTTCTGTGATGGTCCCAGGGGGAAGGGAGGAGGATCCTGGCCAGCCCCGGGCTCCAAGGAGCCCCAGCAGTGGCACAGTCCTCAGGGAGGAGGCGTAAGGGCACAGAGTGAGTGCTGAATGCAGAGCAGCCCAGAGACGAAGCCTCACGGATGACAGAGGGCTGAGGAGGGCCCGTGGCCTTGGTGGACAAGTCTATCTCCTGGGTGGTTGGGAGACTCTCGAGGGAAATGCCATCTGATCCTTATTCTTAGAAATAGGAAGTGATAGCTTCCTGAGAGCAAACTGACCTCATCTCCAGGCCCCGAGCCATCAGGGGTCCAGCCACTTCCAAAGGCATGTGGTTACAGGTCACACGAGGAAGCATAACTAATAGATCCACATCTTGCCTCTCTTTCCTCTTCTAGCCTCAAAGTGAATCATCATCCCCTTAAATAAAGGTACCCCTTGATCAGGCCCTTAGTAAGGGAGCACGGGTGGCGTGTCATAAACTTGATCCATCCCACTGAATCTTTCTGACTTTAATACCTTTCAAGTGTGACTGCCTCTCATGTGCTAATACTGCCATGTGCTAATTACCTCCATGAGTTAATACCACCATGTGCTTATACCTCCATGTGCTAATTATCTCCCATGAGCTCACACATTCTGTGTGCCAGTGTCTTCCAGGTACTAGTTTCATTCTGGGCTTGTGAAGGGCTTTAAACAGCACAAGTTAGTACTCGGAACTACACTCAGTTTTACCTGGGTATTGATGGCTCCTTGCTCTGAGCATCAGTCAAGGTCAGAGTCTGGACCATAAAGGATAAGGGCTGTCCCCAGAGTTTCCTGGAAATGATAGTTCAGAAAGAAATTCCTGCTGTTCCTCTGCCAGCCTCTCTGGCTGGGAGAGCAGGGAGCAAGCAGAGCAACTAGAGCCGAGAGGCCAGGGTGCTGCCCTTGGCCCTGGCCCTGGCTCGCTGGGTGACCTTGGGGAACTCCTTGAGCTTCAGACCTCCTCGAGCCACCTGGTAGGCCCTCTGGATCTGTGCTGGCAGATTCCTGGCTCCAAGGTGAGCCTGGGCCAAGCCACAGCCTCCCTCCTCTGGCTTCCACTGCCACCTCCACCCGGCGGTTCCCATGGCGGCAGCCTCGGTCCTCTGTTTACTCTGCTCTCTGTGTGTGATTTTTCCACAACAGGCCATTGAGGACACAATGCCAGCTTCCCCCCAAGGAGGTGCTGCAGAGCCCACGCCCACAGCCAAACAGCGGATGTGACTCTCCAGCCCGGCGGTGGGGGGGTGGGGCGTGCGTCTCAGACTCCCACGGCCCCTGGGCCTAGACCTCAGCCTTCTGAGAGGGGTGCAGAGAGCCCGGGTCAGATTGGGGTTCCATCCCCAGAAACATGCATGAAACCTACAGCAAGTCACCTGCCCTCTGAGATGACTCCCAGGCTGTAAAAGAGGTCATGTGCCAGCCTGGGGGCCTCTGTGAGGCTCCAAGAGCCCACCGCCGACAAAGGGTCTGCCTTAGCTCCTCCCAGAGGCAGCCCCTGCCCGGCATCCCCAGGCACGAAGGGTCGGGGACTCTGGGCAGCAAATGCTTCCTGCTGCAGCTGGCTCCAAGCCAAGCACTGCCTGGCCACGCTCAGGTCAAACCAATAGTATGGCTTTCGCCCCGGCCTCCGGTCCCCAGACAGGAGCAGGCCCCGGGTGAAAATGCCAAGACACAGATCCTAAGCGTCACTGGGTTTTGTGCTCATAAGTGTATATACCATCATTGTAAAAAACTAAATGTAGAAATAATTGGAAAACAAGTGTCCTTAAACTTCTTGGGTTCCCGGCATAAGACAGTAACTGACACTCAGCATGCAGTATGTGCTAGGTGTAATCTGAGCGCTTTGCCTGACTTTACTCCCTTTATCCCCACTGAGGTTTTCCTCCTTTGATGGTTTATCTGGGCTCAGAGAGGCTAAGTGACTTGCCCAAGGGCACATACTTGTTTATGGTAGGTTCAGGAGCTGAACTCTGTCAGGCCCCTGAAATTCAGAAGGCTGATCTCTGTGCGATGTTGCCTGGAAACGCTGACATCTATTGTTTTAAGGTGTGGGGTGGGACCAGTTATTTTTCCAGGAGCTTAGAACAGTCCACCAGGCACTCTAAGCCTGGCATCCTCTAAGGATCCTTATCCTCAGGGCCATCCAGGCAGGCTGGGTGAGGAGCCCTCAGCTCCAGGCCTTCTGTCTCCTGCCTCAGCCTTACCCCAACCCCAGACTCTGGGCCCTTTGGTCACTGGTGGGCTCCCCCTCCCTCCCAGCCAGCCTGCCTCCGGTCCCCTCATTTCAGTGTCCTCCCACCTTCTCCAGCTTATTTCCCCACTTGCTTTGTCTTCTTGTCCTGTCTTTACTCATCATATTCCTTTCTCCTAGTCTGTCTTTCTTTATCTTCCAAGACCCAAACCATCCTGGCCTGAGCTGGGTCTGGAATTTAGTAGACCTGTCCTTTCCGAAATGGTGTGAGTGTGTCCTCTCTTCAAGGTTCTCAGGGGGCCTGGGAGACACCCAGCCCAGGGGTCTGTGTGGCTGGGACAACTGGATATTCACATGCAATAGACTGAAGTTGGGCCCTTACCTCACACCATATACAATAGTTAACTCAAAATGAATCAAACAGTTAAAACTATAAAATTCTTAGAAGAAAACATAGGGGTAAATCTTTATAACCTTGAAATTTATAACGGTTTCTTAGATATGACACTAAAAGCACGAGCAACAAAAGACAAATAGATAAATTGGACTTCATCAAAATTAAAAACTTTTACAAAGGAGGCAAGAATATACAATGGAGAAAAGACGGTCTCTTCAGCAAGTGGCACTGGGAAAGCTGGACAGCCGCACGTGAAACGATGAAGTTAGAACACACCTTCACACTATGCGCAAAAATAAACTCAAAACGACTCAGACTTAAATATAAGACTTGACACCACAAAACTCCTAGAAGGGAATATAGGCAAAACGTTCTCTGACAGAAATCATAGCAATATTTTCTTAGGTTAGGCTCCCAAGGCAAAAGAAATAAAAGCAAAAATAAACAAATGGGACCTAATCAAACCTATAAGCTTTTGCACAGCAAAGGAAGCCATAAACAAAACAAAAAGACAACCTATGGAATGGGAGAAAATATTTGCAAATGATGTGACCGACAAAGGCTTAATTTCCAAAATATACAAACCGCTGATACAGCTCAATATCAAAAAAACAAACAACCCAATCAAAAAAATGGGCAGAAGACCTAAATAGACATTTCTCCAAAGAAGACATACAGATGGCCAACAGGCACATGAAAAGATGCTCAACATCGTTAATTATTAGAGAAATGCAAATCAAAACTATGGGTTAGCCAAAAACTTCGTTTGGTTTTTTCTGTACGATGGCTCTAGTAGCCCTTAGTTGTCTTTCACTTCATTCGAAACAACTTTGTTAGACTGTATTGTGACAACTGTCATATCAGTGTGCATTTTAAAAAAAAACTTATCAAAATTGGTGAGTTTTTGTGTAACCATTTTAATATTGAAGATGGAAGAAAAAAAGTAACATTTTTGGCATATTATGCTTTATTATTTCAAGAAAGGTAAAAACGCAACTGAAACGCAAAAAAAGGTTTGTGCAGTGTGTGGAGAAGGTGCTGTGACTGATCAAACATGTCAAAGGTGGTTTGCAAAGTTTTGTGCTGGAGATGCTCCATGGTCAGGTAGACCAGTTGAAGTTGATAGCGATCAAATTGAGACATTAATTGAGAACAATCAACGTTATACCACACGGAACATAGCTGACATACTCAAAATATCCAAATCAATCGCTGAAAATCATTTGCACCAGCTTGGTTATGTGAATCGCTTTGATGTTTGGGTTCCACATAAGTTAAGCGAAAAAAACCTTCTTGATGTATTCCTGCATGTGATTCTCTACTTAAATGTAACGAAAATATTCCATTTTTAAAACAAATTGTGATGGGCGATGAAGAGTGGATATTGTACAACAATGTGGAATGGAAGAGATCGTGGGGCAAGCGAGATGAACCACCATTAACCTCACCAAAGGCCGGTCTTCATCCAAAGAAGGTGATGTTGTGTATATGGTGGGATTGGAAGGGAGTCCTCTATTATGAGCTCCTTCCGGAAAACCAAACGATTAATTCCAACAAGTACTGCTCCCAATTAGACTGACTGAAAGCAGCACTCGATGAAAAGTGTCCAGAATTAATCAACAGAAAATGCATAATCTTCCATCAGGATAACACAAGACCACATGTTTCTTTGATGACCAGGCAAAAACTGCTACAGCTTGGCTGGGAAGTTCTGATTCACCCACCATATTCACCAGACATTGCACCTTTGGATTTCCATTTATTTCGGTCTTTACAAAATTCTCTTAATGGAAAAAATTTCAATTCCCTGGAAGACTGTAAAAGGCACCTGAACAGTTCTTTGCTTGAAAAGATAAAAAGTTTTGGGAAAATGGAATTATGAAGTTGCCTGAAATATGGCAGAAGGTAGTGGAACAAAACAGTGAATACATTGTTCAATAAAGTTCTTGGTGAAAATGAAAAATGTGTCTTTTATTTTTACTTAAAAACCTAAAGAATTTTTTGGCCAACCCAATAAAATGAGGTATCATCTCACACCAGTAAGAATGGCCATCATCAAAAAGTCTCCAAATGGGAATTCCCTGGCTGTCCAGTGGTTAGCACTTGGTGCTTTCACTACCGAGGGCCCAGGTTCAATCCCTGGTTGGGGAACTAAGATCCCACAAGCCGCGTAGTGAGGCCAAACAAACAAGAAAAGCCTACAAATAACAAATGCTGGAGAGGGTGTGGAGAAAGGGAACCCTCCTACACTGTTGGTGGGAATGTAAATTGGTGCAACCACTATGGAAAACAGTATGGCGTTCCTTAAAAAAATTAAAAATAGAGTTACCATATGATCCAGCAATCCCACTGCTGGGCATATATCCAGAAAAGAAGAAAACTCTATTCGAAAAGACAGATGCACCGCAATGTTCACAGCAGCACTATTTACAATAGCCAAGACATGGAAGCAATCTAAGTATCTATCAACAACAGATGAATGTATAAAGAAAGTGTGGTATACATTTATGAAGGTATAAAGAAGAATGGACAGTCCCTCCCATCAGGAAACTTGCACAAGCCTCTTAGATAGCCTCATCCACCAGAGGGCAGAAAGCAGAAGCAAGAAGAACTACAATCCTGCAGCCTGTGGAACAAAAACCACATTCACAGAAAGATAGACAAGATGAAAAGGCAAAGGGCTATGTACCAGATGAAGGAACAAGATAAAACCCCAGAAAAACAACTAAATGAAGTGGAGATAGGCAACCTTCCAGAAAAAGAAACCAGAAAAATGATAGTGAAGATGATCCAGGACTTCAGAAAAAGAATGGAGGCAAAGATCGAGAAGATGCAAGAAATGTTTAACAAAGACCTAGAAGAATTAAAGAACAAACAAACAGAGATGAACAATACAATAATTGAAATGAAAAATACACTAGAAGGAATCAATAGCAGAATAACTGAGGCAGAAGAACGGATAAGTGACCTGGAAGACAGAATGGTGGAATTCACTGCTGCGGAACAGAATAAAGAAAAAAGAATGAAAAGAAATGAAGACAGCCTAAGTGACCTCTGGGACAACATTAAATGCAACAACATTCGCATTATAGGGGTCCCAGAAGGAGAAGAGAGAGAGAAAGGACCCGAGAAAATACTTGAAGAGATTATAGTCAAAAACTTCCCTAACATGGGAAAGGAAATAGCCACCCAAGTCCAGGAAGCACAGAGAGTCCCATACAGGATAAACCCAAGGGGAAATATGTCGAGACACATAGTAATCAAACTGGCAAAAATTAAAGACAAAGAAAAATTATTGAAACCAGCAAGGGAAAAACGACAAATAACATACAAGGGAACTCCCATAAGGTTAACAGCTGATTTCTCAGCAGAAACTCTACAAGCCAGAAGGGAGTGGCATGATATACTTAAAGCGATGAAAGGGAAGAACCTACAATTAAGACTACTCTACCTAGCAAGGATCTCATTCAGATTCGATGGAGAAATCAAAAGCTTTCCAGACAAGCAAAAGCTAAGAGAATTCAGCACCACCAAACCAGCTCTACAACAAATGCTAAAGGAACTTCTCTAAGTGGGAAACACAAGAGAAGAAAAGGACCTACAAAAACAAACCCAAAACAATTAAGAAAATGGTAATAGGAACATACATATTGATAATTACCTTAAATGTGAATGGATTAAATGCTCCAACCAAAAGACACAGGCTTGCTGAATGGATACAAAAACAAGACCCATATATATGCTGTCTACAAGAGACCCACTTCAGACCTAGGGACACATACAGACTGAAAGTGAGGGGATGGAAAAAGATATTCCATGCAAATGGAAATCAAAAGAAAGCTGGAGTAGCAATACTCATATCAGATAAAATAGACTTTAAAATAAAGAATGTTACAAGAGACAAGGAAGGTCACTACATAATGATCAAGGGATCAATCCAAGAAGAAGATATAACAATTACAAATATACATGCACCCAACATAGGAGCACCTCAATACATAAGGCAGCTGCTAACAGCTATAAAAGAGGAAATCGACAGTAACACGATAATAGTGGGGGACTTTAACACCTCACTTACACCAATGGACAGATCATCCAAACAGAAAATTAATAAGGAAACACAAGCTTTAAATGACACAATAGACCAGACAGATTTAATTGATATTTATAGGACATTCCATCCAAAAACAGCAGATTACACTTTCTTCTCAAGTGCGCATGAAACATTCTCCAGGATAGATCACATCTTCGGTCACAAATCAAGCCTCAGTAAATTTAAGAAAACTGAAATCATATCAAGCATCTTTTCCGACCACAACGCTATGAAATTAGAAATTACAGGGAAAAAAATGTAAAAAACACAAACACATGGAGGCTAAACAATACGTTACTAAATAACCAAGAGATCACTGAAGAAATCAAAGAGGAAATCAAAAAATACCTAGAGACAAATGACAATGAAAACACGATGATCCAAAACCTACGGGATGTGGCAAAAGCAGTTCTAAGAGGGAAGTTTATAGCTATACAAGCCTACCTCAAGAAACAAGAAAAGTCTCAAATAAACAATCTAACCTTACACCTAAAGGAACTAGAAAAAGAAGAACAAACGAAACCCAAAGTTAGCAGAAGGAAAGAAATCATAAAGATCAGAGCAGAAATAAATGAAACAGAAACAAAAAAAACAATAGCAAAAACAAAGATCAATAAAACTAAAAGCTGGTTCTTTGAGAAGATAAACAAAATTGATAAACCATTAGCCAGACTCATCAAGAAAAAGAGGGAGAGGACTCAAATCAATAAAATTAGAAATGAAAAAGGAGAAGTTACAACAGACACCACAGAGATACAAAGCATCCTAAGAGACTACTACAAGCAACTCTATGCCAATAAAATGGACAACCTGGAAGAAATGGACAAATTCTTAGAAAGGTATAACCTCCCAAGACTGAACCAGGAAGAAATAGAAAATATGAACAGACCAATCACAAGTAATGAAATTGAAACTGTGATTAAAAATCTTCCAACAAAAAAAAGTCCAGGACCAGATGGCTTCACAGGTGATATTCTATCAAACATTTAGAGAAGAGTTAACACCCATTCTTCTCAAACTCTTCCAAAAAATTGCAGAGGAAGGAACACTCCCAAACTCATTCTATGAGGCCACCATCACCCTGATACCAAAACCAGACAAAGATACTACAAAAAAAGAAAATTACAGACCAATATCACTGATGAATATAGATGCAAAAATCCTCAACAAAATACTAGCAAACAGAATCCAACAACACATTAAAAGGATCATACACATGATCAAGTGGGATTTATCCCAGGGATGCAAGGATTCTTCAATATACGCAAATCAATCAATATGATACACCATATTAACAAACTGAAGAATAAAAACCATATGATCATCTCAACAGATGCAGAAAAAGCTTTTGACAAAATTCAACACCCATTTATGATAAAAACTCTCCAGAAAGTGGGCATAGAGGGAACCTACCTCAACATAATAAAGGCCATATATGACAAACCCACAGCAAACATCATTCTCAATGGTGAAAAACTGAAAGCATTTCCTCTAAGATCAGGAACAAGACAAGGATGTCCACTCTCACCACTACTATTCAACATAGTTTTGGAAGTCCTAGCCACGGCAATCAGAGAAGAAAAATAAATAAAAGTAATACAAATTGGAAAAGAAGAAGTAAAACTGTCACTGTTTGCAGATGACATGGTACTATACATAGAGAATCCTAAAGATGCCACCAGAAAACTACTAGAGCTAATCAATAAATTTGGTAAAGTTGCAGGATACAAAATTAATGCACAGAAATCTCTTACATTCCTATACACTAATGATGAAAAATCTGAAAGAGAAATTAAGGAAACACTCCCATTTACCACTGCAACAAAAAGAATAAAAAACCTGGGAATAAACCTACCTAGGGAGACAAAAGACCTGTATGAAGAAAACTATAAGACACTGAGGAAAGAAATTAAAGATGATACCAACAGATGGAGAGACATACCATGTTCTTGGATTGGAAGAATCAATATTGCGAAAATGACTATACTACCCAAAGCAATCTACAGATTCAAAGCAATCACTATCAAATTACCAATGGCATTTTTTACAGAACTAGAACAAAAAATCTTAAAATTTGTATGGAGACACAAAAGACCCCGAATAGCCAAAGCAGTCTTGAGGGAAAAAAACGGAGCTGGAGGAATCAGACTCCCTGACTTCAGACTATACTACAAAGCTACAGTAATCAAGACGATATGGTACTGGCACAAAAACAGAAACATAGATCAACGGAACAAGATAGAAAGCTCAGAGATAAACCCACACACCTATAGTCAACTAATCTACGACAAAGGAGGCAAGGATATACAATGGAGAAAAGACAGTCTCTTCAATAAGTGGTGCTGGGAAAACTGGACAGCTACATGTAAAAGAATGAAACTAGAACACTCTCTAACACCATACACAAAAATAAACTCAAAATGGATTAGAGATCTAAATGTAAGACTGGACACTATAAAACTCTTAGAGGAAAACATAGGAAGAACACTCTTTGACATAAATCACAGCAAGATCTTTTTTGACCCACCTCCTAGAGTAATGGAAATAAAAACAAAAATAAACAAATGGGACCTAATGAAAGTTCAAAGCTTTTGCAGAGCAAAGGAAACTACAAACAAGACGAAAAGACATCCCTCAGAATGGGAGAAAATATCTGCAAACGAATCAACGGACAAAGGATTAATCTCCAAAATATATAAACAGCTCATGCAGCTCAATATTAAAGAAACAAACAACCCAATCCAAAAATGGGCAGAAGACCTAAACAGACATTTCTCCGAAGAAGACATACAGATGGCCAAGAAGCACATGAAAAGCTGCTCAACATCACTAATTATTAGAGAAATGCAAATCAAAACTACAATGAGGTATCACCTCACACCAGTTAGAATGGGCATCATCAGAAAATCTACAAACAACAAATGCTGGAGAGGGTGTAGAGAAAAGGGAACCCTCTTGCACTGTTGGTGGGAATGTAAATTGATACAGCCAATATGGAGAACAGTATGGAGGTTCCCTAAAAAACGAAATATAGAATTACCATATGACCCAGCAATCCCACTACTGGGCATATACCCAGAGAAAATCATAATTCAAAAAGACACATGCACCCCAATGTTCATTGCAGCACTATTTACAATAGCCAGGTCATGGAAGCAACCTAAATGCCCATCGACAGACAAATGGATAAAGAAGATGTGGTACATATATACAATGGAATATTACTCAGCCATAAAAAGGAACGAAACTGGGTCATTTGTAGAGACGTGGATGGATATAGAGACTGTCATACAGAGTGAAGTAAGTCAGAAAGAGAAAAACCAATATCGTATATTAACGCATGTGCGTGGAACCTAGAAAAATGGTACAGATGAACTGGTTTGCAGGGCAGAAATTGAGACACAGATGTAGAGAACAAATGTATGGACACCAAGGGGGGAAAGCGGCAGGGGGTGGGGTGGTGGTGTGATGAATTGGGAGATTGGGATTGACATGTACACACGGATGTGCATAAAATGGATGACTAATAAGAACCTGCTGTATAAAAAAATAAAATAAAATTCAAAAAAAAAGGAATGGAATATTACTCAGCCATAAAAAGGAATGAAATAATGCCATTTGCAGTAACATGGATAGACCTAGAGATTATCATACTAAGTGAAGTCAGTCAGACAGAGAAAGACAAATATCATATGATATCACTTATATGTGAAATCTAAAAAAAGTTACAAATGAACTTATTTACAAAACAGAAACAGACTCACAGACATAGAAAACAAACTTATGGTTACCAAAGGGGAAAGGGGAAGGGACGGATAAATTAGGAGTTTGGGATTAACAGGTACACGTTACTATATATAAAACAGATAAACAACAAGGACCTACTGCATAGCACAGGGAATTATATTCAATACCTTGTAATAACCTATAATGGAAAAGAATCTGAAAAAGAATATATATGTATATATGTGTATATATATATGTATATATGTGTGTGTATATATATATATGAATATATATATGAATCACTTCGCTATGCACCTGAAACTAACACATTGTAAACTAACTATATGTCAATTAAAAAAATTTAAAACTTTAATGCATCAAAGGAACTATTAAGAGAGTAAAAGGACAACCCATAGAATGGGAGAAAATATTTACAAGTCATATATCTTTATCTTTACTTTTATCTAGATAAAAGTCTAGTTTCTAAAAGACACAGGATAAGCAGGGTGTATCTTACTTTTACTCCAAGATTTTTGGAGAACACATTCTTTAAATGTTAAGACATAATAGTAGAGAATGCAGAATTTACACAAAATTCTAGCTACCGTGGGAGACTTTAAGAAATGTGGAACATGAAGTCAAGCATGTGGGGAGAATGTGAGTTCAAATTCTTGCTCTCCTGCCAACAAGGGAGTTGTACAGGAGAGTTTACAAAATCTGCAGGGTTCTGTGGATGGAAGGACCCAGAGGGCTGCCTTGCTGGGCAGGCTGGTGGGGAGACCTCAGACAAGGTCAGCCACCAGGAGGAAGCCTGGACCTTACTGGGTCTGTCACCGCCACGTCCCTGAGCCTGGCACAGCACCTGGCTCCTAGCTCACTGAATTAGGCCTCTTTTGGTTGCAGGTAACAGAAGCTGATCTCAGAGTAGGTGTGCAAAAATGGGAAACTCTCAGCTCCTGTGACTGACAAGTTCAAGGTAGTTGGTGTCAGGATGGCTGTATCAAGGGATGAAGCATCCTCATTCTTAGGCTCCTGACAGGAGCGCAGAAGGGCCATGCTGATGTTCCTGTGTCCCAGCAACCCCTGTAGAGAGAGAACTTCTCTTTCTCCACAGTTGCGGCAAAGGTCCTGGGACAGAGTTTCATTGGAATGACTTGGGTCATGTGCCCACCCCTGGATGAATCACTGTAGCAGGGGAACAGAAGGCTCTGATTGGCCAGGCCTGAGTCCAGGCCAGGAGCGGGCATCCTGCTGGGTGAGCCCCAGAGAGGAAAACTTCTGTGAGAGAAGGGAAAATGGCAAGAACAGGTGCTTTATGTAATACTATACGTGTATATTTACTGACATGTAAAAACGTTCACAGCGTATTACTAAATGAAAAAATAAGTTATAGTGTCTACAATTTTTTGACCTATAGTGAAAATCTCACAACATCTGCAGTAAAATATTAACATTGGTCATCATTGGCAGTGAGATTATGGGAAATATTCTTTTTGCTTATCTGTATTTTGAAAAAAAAATTTTGCAATAAACGTGTGGTACTTGTTAATAAGAAAGGAAAATAAAAGTTGGTTTTTTGTTTTTTGTTTTTTTTAACATTCTATTGTGAGAGTTTGCTTTTTCAAGTTTTGTTTTTAAATTTGTCACAGGGTTTGGCTTTCTGAGCTCCAGGCTGGAATATGTGGCGGGTTTCCTGCTTGGGGAATTGTGTTTTTCCAGGTTGCCTGAGAGGCACTGGGAGTTTGGAACAAACAGGAGCTGCCCGTTTCTCATGAAGCCCTGACCCTGGGGCAGCCCCTGGACCTGGGTCACCACACCACCCTTAACGCTGAGCCCCACATGCCAGGCCTCAAGCCTGCGTATTTAATTTTACCCTTATTTGCATGAGCACTGTTACTCACGCAATGTTAATGTTGTGAGACTTTTCCTTATAGGAAAAACATATTTTTTCTTATATAAATGGGATTGTTGACATTATTTATATCTTGTTTTTTTCATTTAGTAATATGTCTATCTTTATGCCAGCATCACACTATCTTGAAATTCTGTTGCTTAGCAGTAAATTTTGAGAGTGTGAGTTCCCCATTTTTCTTTTTTCAGGATTGTTTTGGCTATGCAGGGTCCCTTGTCATTCCATGTGAATTTTAGAATCAGTTTGTCAGTTCTTCAAAGAAGTGAGTTGGGAATCTGACAAGGGATGGCACCGAATCTATAGATAAGTTTGGGGACTATTGCCATCTTAATAGCAATAAGTCTTCTGATCTATGTATATGGAATGTTTTAAAATCTATTTAGATCTTTAATTGCTTTCAATGTTTCATGGTTTCCACCGATAAATTTTGCACTCCTTTTGTTAAATTTACTCCTAAGTATTTTATTATTCTTGATGCTGTTATTTGTTTGTTTTTTTTGGAATTGTTTTCTTAATTTCATTTTTGGATTTTTCATTGCAAATATGTAGAAATATAATTGATTTTTTATATATATTGATTTTGTATTCTGCAACCTTCTTGAATTCATTTGTTAGTTCTAGTAGTTTTTTAGTGAATTGTTTAGGATTTTCCATATACAAGATCATGTCATCTGCAAATACAGATAATTTTACTTCTTCCTGTCCAATACAGAATCATTTTATTTCTTTTTCTTGCCTAATTGCCCTGGCTAGAACCTCCAGTACAATGCTGAGTAGAAGTGGTGAGAGTGGACATCCTTGTGTTGCTCCTGATATCAAGAGGAAAGCATCCAGTCTTTCACCAGTAACTATGATGTTAGTGGGTTTTTCATAGATGCCCTTTATAGAAGAAGATCTCTTTTACTCCTAGTTTGTTGTTTTAATGAAAGGGTGTTGGATTTTGTCAAATGCTTTTTCTGTGTATTTTGATGATCCTGTGGTTTTTGTTTTTATTCCATTGATATGGTGTAGAGCATTAATTGATTTTCAGATGTTAAACCAACCTTGCGTTTCTGTGATAGATTCCATTTGCTCATGGTGTATAATTTTTTTCTGTGATGTGGATTTGTGCGAGTATTTTGTTTAGGATTTCTGAATCCAATTTCATAAGAGATAATGGCCTATAGCTTTCTTTTCTGGTGCTATCTTCACTATTTTGGTGTCAGGGTAATACTGGCCTCATAGAATGAGTTGGGAAGTATTCCTTCCTCTTCCACTTTTGGAATAGTTTGTGAAGACTTCTTTGGTATGAATTCTTCTTTAAATTTTGGTAGAATTCTGCAGTGAAGCCATCTGGTCCTGGGCTTTTCTTTGTAAGTAGTGTTTTGATTACTAATTCAATATTTTGTTGAAGATTTTCTATTTCTGGGAGCTCCCTGGTGGTCCAGTGGTTAGGACTTGGTGCTCTCACTGCCAGGGGCCCGGGTTCCTGAAGGTAGTTTGTATCTTTACAGGAATTTATTCATTTCATCCAAGTTATCTAATTTATTGGCATACAATTGTTCATAGCCTTCCTTTATAATCCATTTTATTTCTGTAAGGTTGGTAGTAATATTCCTTCTTTCATTTCTGATTCTAGTAATTTGAGTATTCTTTTTTATTTTCTTGGTCAATTCAGCTAAAGTTTGTCAATATGGTTGATCTTTTCAAAGACCCAGGATTTGATTTCATTGATTTTTCTCTATGTTTTTCTAACTCTATTTCATTTATTTCCACTCCAGTCTTCATTCTGCTTTCTTTAGGCTTAGTTTGCTCTTATTTTACCATTGTCTTAAGGTAGAAGTTAGGTTACAGATTTAAAATCATTCTTTTTTTAATGTAGGTAGTTACGGCTTAAAATTTCCTCTAAGCATGGCTTTAGCTGCTCTTTGGTGTTTTGTATCTTCATTTTTATTCACTTCATTTTCTAATTTTCCTTTTGGTTTCTTCTTTGACTCATTGGTTATTTAGGAGTATGTTATTTAATTTTCATATATTTGTGAGCTTCCCAAATTTCTTTCAACAGAATAACAAAGAGACACATTTGTGGGACTTCCCTGGCGGTCCAGCGGTTATGACTCTGCGCTTCCACTGCAGGGGGCACAGGTTCAATCCCTGGTCGGGGAACTAAGATCCTGCATGCAGCATGGTGCGGCACAAAAAAAAACAAAGAGAGAGAGAGACACACACACACTTGTGCACATATTCTAAGGTTTCTGGGGGATACGTTCCTGGGTGTGAAATTGCTGGGTTAAGGGTAAATATATTCAGCATTTACTTAGATCTTGCAGAAAGGTTGCATCAGTTTGCACACCCACCAGCAATGTGTGAGAGATCTGGGTAAGGTAGAATTTTCCAGTTTTTGTGAACCTCATGGATAAAACAATTGTTTGAATTACATTTCAATTATAAATGAGATTGCACATTCTTTTTCATATGTTCTTTGGCCAGTTGTATTTCTTTCTCTGGAATTTATATTGATGTAAGGTGTGAGGTAGGAATCAAACTTTATTTTGTTTTCCACATCTGATCCAACATGCTTTCAAGCTTTCCTCTCCTTTGCAATAGTTCTAACTTTTGTATAGTCAAAGTTGTCCATCTCTCCTTTATGGCTCCCATCTTTGATGTCATGCTGTTTGACACTGCCTCTGTTGGACAGAGCTCTTTATGCCTGGCTATCCTGGGCCTCCGTTGCTCAGGGCCTCACTGAAGTTCTTGTCAGAAGCTTCTCTTAAGGAGCAGCCCAGGGCCCCCTCCCTTAGCAGAGAGGCAGGAATGGGACGGCTGTTTCTAAGAAGGATGGTGGACCTGTAAGCTTTGTGACTGACATGTCTAGGACCCACGTTTATCCTCTTTGCTTTTTCTTTTTAAAATTTTATTATTTTGGGACTCCCGTGGCAGTCGAGTGGTTAAGACTCTCTGCTTCCACTGTAGGGGGCGCGGGTTCGATCCCTGGTCAGGGAACCAAGATCTCACATGCCACGCAGCATGGCCAAAATAAATAAATAAATAAAATCTTATTATTTTATTTTTAATCTTCATTCATTCCTTTCTGTTATCTTGCCTACATTTATTTTGCTTTTTGATTTCTAACTTCTTGACATGAACACTTAGTTCATTTAATTTTGCTTTCTTTATGTTAGTAAAAATTCATTTATGGTTATGATTTTCCTTGAATAAAGCTTTGACCACCCTCCACATGCACAATTTTTATATTTTTTCACTGTCATTAACTTCAAAAGAGTAATTGCAGTGTGGATTCTCTTTTTCACCAAAGAATGACCTAGGATAGTTCCCTTCCCTTCCGTTTCCTTGTTCTGGTGGCTAGATTTCTAAACCTTTTGTTAATAACATCTGGTCTTATGGCATATAATTTCTGCTTTAAGTTTTTCATCGAGATATAATTCATAGAACATAAAATTTACCATTTAAAAGTCAAACACAATTTAGTAGTTTTAGTGTATTTACCATGTTGTGCAACCATCTCCATGATCTAATTTCAGAGTATTTCCATCACCCAATATCTGTTTTTAAAATATTTATTGAGAAACCCACTCACATTAAGTCAAGTAAAAAGGGGAACACTCTCACAGAAATGAAGTGGAGGAACAATAGCTAGACTTCAGAGGAAAAAGAAAGTACCAGGAAGCTACTCTAGGGCTGGGAATCTCTTATTGAACCTCTTTCTTTTCATCTACTCCAATATCTACTCTGTAGATTAGTTTCATTCACTTGAACATGGCTCAACATGACCACCAGCCCCAATTTTATGTAATTCTTTAGATCCACGGTTTGCCACAGTTTTTGTGTCCTAAAATCCTTATTTCCTAAAGGGTCTGATTGCCATAAGTTGGGTCAGGTGTTCACTACTGATCCAATCACCTGTGGCCATAATGGATGGTTACTTGCTCACCACCCCCCTAGCTGGGCTAGGAATGGGGTCAGGTTCCCTTAGAAAGATTATATGGGAAGAGATGTGATGTCCAGCATATCTAATACAATGGCCTGAAATAGGATCCATTTTTAGGAATTATCCATGAGCACTGGAAAAGAAGGCCTTCTCTATGGGCACGATCTGCATGTACCCACACAAGCACAGGTACGCACCCACACTTACTTAAGAATAGAGCAGTGCTAGTAACTGCTGTAAGACTCTTGAACAGAGAGACGGTGGGTGATTGTGTTGTGGTCTAGCCAGCCTGTTAGTACCATGATAGGAAGTTGAGTGGAGGTGTTCCTGTAGGAACTAGACATTCCCACTGCCCATCAGCCTGGGAAGAATTGGACCAGGGAGAGAAAGTGAGGACTTGGAGCAGGGGCTGGTGTAAGGTGTTTTATTTATTTTAAAATTTATTTCATTGAAGTATAGCTGATTTACAATGTTGTGTTAATTTCTACTGTACAGCAAAGTGATTCTGTTATTTATACATATATACGTGTATATATATATATATATATACACATATATGTGTGTGTGTGTGTATATATATATATATACACACACACACACACATTTTTTTTCATATTTTTTTCCATTATGGCTTATCACAGGGTACTGAATATAGTTCCCTGTGCTATATAGCAGGACCTTGTTTATCCATTCTACATATAATAGTTTGCATCTGCTAACCCTAAACTCCCAATCCATCCCAGTATAAGGTGCTTTAAAGAGAGGAAAAGGTAGCTCCTGTCCTTTCTGAATCCTGAAGGGTACTTCCTCCCATCCTTTGACTGATGACCAGAGCTAGCCAGTCACCTGTGGTAGATTTGGCTGTGCTGTGGCTCCTGCCTGCTCTGCCTTGACCAACTGACAAGCCTTGATGAGCTGCCCAGCCCAGCCCTGGTTGTGTCATGGGGAGTAAGAGGAAGGCCTATGTCCATACCCAGCCTGCAGGGCAAAGGAGGAAGGCCCCCAGGGTAGCATGACATGGTCCACCCGGAAGGGGACCCTCAGGGACGGGAGGCAGGCCTAGGAGAGTCAAGGCCTGGGAGGGTCAACTGCCCTCCTTCTCAGGAGGTTCTCTCTCCATGGGCAGTCTCAGCGAAGGGGAGCTTTGTCATGAAAGCTTCCTTACAACTCTGCTGTTCTTTTTTTTTCAAATAACCTGCTGGTAAATGAGAAGGATGTCACCTACCTTCCATTACAATTGCTCAATTCTCCACACGTTTCTAGCAGTGTTTGCCTTATGTAATTTCTGGTGGGATTTGGTACATAAAACTGTTTTAATTGCAAATTACACTCTTTAAAAAAAAAAAAAAAATATATATATATATTTGGCTGCGCCAGGTCTTAGTTGCAGCATGCAGGCTCTTAGCTGTGGCATGCGGGATCTAGTTCCCTGACCAGGGATCGAACCTGGGCCCCCTGCATCAGGAGTGTAGAGTCTTAACCACTGGACTACCAGGGAAGTCCCACAAATTACACTCTTTATCCACAGAAAATATTGATCCATAAAATGACATTTGGTCCAGTTTAATTTTTTTTGTCTTGAATTGCATTGCCTAATACTAAATGACCCTGATTTTCTGGTCTCATCTGCTTGATATACCTGTGCTCATTCTTTTCCATGTAACCTTTTTGTTTTTAGATCAGTTGTTTTTGGATGTTTTTCTCCACTTCTGTATGGGAAACATCTATACCACTAATGGATGAGGGGCATCTTGCCCGGCATGGTAGCTGAGTGGTCGAGCAGGTGTGCTGGTGTGACCCACAGCACACCTCTGTGGGGCTCTCCCGGCACATCTCCTGCCCAGTTGTCATGGATGCTGTGCTGCTCAGCAGTTCTGGGCTGACAACCTGAAAACTCATGGGTCTCCCAAGTAGCTTTGTAAACATGAAGTTAAATCATGGCTAGAAAACATCAGTTAACAACTTAGGGAAGCATCACATGAAGAGACAGTGAGAGGCTGTCGCCACCGGGGAGTCAGTGGTGGGCAGCGGTCAGGTTGGAAAGGACAGGAGAACCATCACCTGGTTCTTCACCTTCACCTTTGTGAAAACCCAGGAGGGAAGCACAGCAGGGGAGGGAGGGGGAGGTGTGGGGAGAGACAGACAGACTGACCTGGAATCTAGCTTTGCCTGGAGCCAGATGCAACTTGGGCTTTTTCAGTTTTGTAAGTCAATAAATTCTCTTTTAAATTAAGTTAGTTTAGAGTGGGTTTAACTTGCAGCTGAAGAAATCCCAGTAAATGCAGGGCAGCGCCTCCAAAGTTAGTCTGGAACTTCACTGAGCATTGGCAAAGCTCCGTACCAAGAATCCCTAGAAAGGAGAAGAATAACTTGGCAATGGCTGCAGCTTAATGTCATCTGTGGCTTGACTGGACACTGTCAGAAGTCTCTTTGATTTTATTTCAGGAATTTTTACATATTTGCTTTCCATATACCTTTCATATTGACGTGATGAGACAGAACTACGACATTTTTTCGAACTATTGGAGCCAAATTGTTGCATAAATTTGGGTCAGAATTGCTTTCAGCTGTAAGAGACCGCACAACATATTCTCTCTCATCCTCTCCCTCTCTCTCACACACACACACACACACACACACACACACGCGCGCACTTCTGGAGGTTGGTGGTTCTAGGGCTCATTCAGCGCTCAGTGTAATTAAGGGGTCAGGCTCTTCCGTCTGCTCCCCGCTTTTGCCCCGTGGCAGCAAGACTGCTGTGGGAGTGCCAAGCATGGTGCTCTCTCACCACAGTCAAGAGGAACAAGTGGGGGCCGGGGCAAAATCCCTTCTCCAAGGCCTCCCAACAGGCTTAAGCTGAATTCTCTTTAGCCAGAACTGGGTCACACAGGTACCCTGACTGTGGGAGGGGCTGGAAAAGTGAACATTCAGCAAATAGAAATGAGATTACCGAGACGGATTTAAACCAATCGCGACTTTCCTCAGGAGCTAGTGGAAGGTCCTATCTTTCTTGAGATTAAAGTATCTCCAGTTGCCACCTGCAAAAAAATTGGATTCTGTTAGCAGGGAAGGGGAGTGGGTGGGAAAGGGCAGTGAGTGACAGGGTCCACCATATAGGGCACACAGGGCCATGTTTACATTTGGCCTCAACCCGGAGGCTGGTTTTGTTTGTTTTTGTTTTTAATAGAAATTACCATTTTAATTAAAATGCAGACTGGAGAACTTAGTATATGAAGAGGAAACACTGGGGGCTTAAAATCCTTGAAAACATCAGAATTTAAAGCCAGAGCCTGGGTTTTTAACCGGGTGGTTTACATGAAGCTCCGACACCTAGCATAATGCTGATTGGTTGAGGAAATTTGTTTGTTGAATGAAGGAGCGCGTGCCTACCACGGTGATAGCTTTGGGGCTGGTGTGTCAGGAGAACTGAGCTGGTCTGGCTCTGCCACCACTTCCTGTGCGATTTCAAGCTGACCTCTCACAGCTTCTAGTTCTTTCTCAAATGAGGAGGCTTGGCTGGTTGAACTGTGTTTCCCTTCTGTTCTTAAAGGCTTGAGTTCAGATTGCTTTTGACCTCTGTGACCTTCTATTGTTTACTCGTGGGTTAATCTCAGCAGGCAGCCTTTCCAGCCAAGCAAAAGCAGTGTCAAAGCAGCAGCACCGGGCTCAGACGGACAGAGCACAACACAGCCAGCCTCTCCAGGCCGACTTTCTGGAGTAAAGGCCCAAGAAATCAATGTTGCTTAGGTAACACTGTGAGACAGGAGAGGGCGAAAGCGTCACCAACAGGGTCTAGAGGGAGACTCAGTGGCTGCACAGGCCTTGGGAGCACCCAGTTCTGCTGAGCCTCACGCTGATCCAGCTTTCTCTCCAGCCTCAGAGATGATGAGGGCTGAGTCTGTGTCCTGGGTCCTGGCCCCGGATTCCTCAGAAGGCCGTCTGGGGGCTTTAGGGGGGATGTGTCAAGATGCTTTCAGGCCGGAACAGATGGGCCTCGAAGGTTAGTTATGTCCAGCTCCCACCAAAGTCTCTCTTCTCTAATTCATGAGACAGCCCTCAGCACCAGGAAAGTGGCTGAGAAGGGGGCAGAACAGTAAGTGGCAAACCAGCGATGTGAGGGAGGAAGCACAAGACCCCAGGATGGGTAGACGTTGGCCTCGTGTTTAGTCAGAAGCAGGTCCAGAGGCAGGCAAGGAGGAAACCGGGTCCTGGAAGGGCAGCAGCCTCATGACCGGACCCCTGCCTTCCTCCTCTCGGCTGGCTGCACACAGGTTCTGTGAGCTACAAGAGGTGAGGGGTGCCTGGGATGCAGTTGGGGTGTGTGGCTGGAAAGGAGCTGACCGGGGAGAGAGCGTGTGTGTGCACAAACCTCTGAGTAGCTGTGCAGAGGGACAGGCCCAGGGAGCAGGGGCTAAGCATAAGCCCCCAGACCATAAGCCCGAGGGGAGGGGCATCTCCTGCACGGCTATAGTCAAGGCAGGAGGTGCAACTGGGAGGGGTATCGGAGCTAAGAACCGTTCTGATTCCTTTCTACCCTGAGGCCGTGGGATTCTAGAAATTCATCAGGATGGACTTGGTAGAAACTTCAGGTATCATCTTCATAAGAGAGGCAGAAGGAGGGGAAGGAGAGGAAAAAAAGAAAAGCCCACACACAAGTGTACCTTTTTATATAGAATTTGTACAATATATTTCTCTTCATTTGCATATTTTACCCACAACTTAACATCCTTTATACAGGCTGAACTTACTCAGCTGATATAATCAAAATTCTTTCCTTCAACCAAATAAGAAAAATTCAAAATCGTAAACCTGTAAGAAAACAAATTAAAAACGATGATGAAAATAAGTCACTCCTCGTTAGGAACAGCGTCTGTCTGTACAATATACATGGTTTGGAACAGATTTCTTTATAGATTAGGCACATGTTTCCACAACACCTTCATTCTTGCCAGTTTTATCTCATTCCAGGCAGTCCCGCCTAAGAAGGATCAGAGGGATGTTGGTCTTGATGGAAATCGCGCGTTCGGATGCTGCTGGCCCAGCTGGGGACCAGGGGAGCGGGGCCTGGCTCAGCGGCGCCACCCAGTGGCTGGAAGCAGAGGCGGATGGGATGCAGGGGAGCTGGGCCAGGCAGGGCCCTGCCAGGAGAGAGCAGCAGTTGTGTGTGAAGGGGAAACCGAGGCTTATTCTGTGCAAACTGAACACAGAGAAACCAGAATAGCAAGGGTGGTGTACAGAGAGAAGCTATGAGGAGTCCAGCGTTTATTTACAGTATATCTTCCAGGCGGGAGGATGGGGAGCAAAGCTGGTGGCTGCTGTCAGTTTGAGGCACGGAGGGGTATCGGGGTGGGGGTGGGGCATGGCGAGGGTAAGCAGTGAGTGCACCATCTCCGTGTTGACCTTCCGTGGAGCCCCTCAGTGAGCCCGAGCCCGCAGTAGGGACCTCTCCTCCCAAGCACAGCGCTTCTCTGTGATTTCCCTCCTCACTGCGAGACCCACCCGGGTCTGGGTGGTACGGAGTGTAGGCCCTTCTCTGGGGATGCAGGCAGAGCAAAAGATGAGAAAGCGGCTTCTACCAAGCCAGCGGCGCCTCACACCTCAACACCGTGGGACACCGGGCCAGGCCCGGGCCTTTCCGACGCCAGGGTGATGGGCTTCAGGTCACCGAGCTTCAGGACCTGTCCTGTTTGTTTCTGTCTCCTTTGAATTCTTCCCTCCATAATGGCTCCATATGCAGCTTGGGGCTGGGCTGAGAATCCAATTCCAGGGCTGCAGAAGGTCACTGCACCTTGGCCTCCTGACCCAGAAGGCAAAAGTGCTCTTGTGGTGAGATGCTCCTGGGACCAGGAGTCTTGGGCCCTGCAGAGGGGGCTTCCGAGGCCATGGCAGTGCTGATCTGCTCAACTTGGCCCTGGCTATGATGAGCCTTCCTTGGGTTTGGCCCTGTGTGGGGGGGACATGCTCGGGCCCAGACCCCCGCCCTTAAATGGCAGCTGGCTCAAACATTCTTCAAGTGGCGAGTCCCACTGAGGCTTATCCACGGCACACGTGCCAACCCAGCCTCACACTCCAAAGCGTGGCTTTGGAAAGAGAATAGTAATCAGCACTTTAGGGCAAGACTACAACCATAAAAAAAAAAAAAAGGTGGAAAACAGCATTCATTAGAACTAATGTAGTTATTGCCAGACAAGTGACAGCCAAATAACCACGGAGAGTCCCAGAGGTGGACGTGATGGATTACGACGACTGTGGAGCAGAAATACAATCATGTGGTTTTGTTTGTTTGTTTTTACTTCTAAAGTAAGATATCCTCTGATTACACTTCAAGTCTTTAGGTACAGAAGCTAAAGAGTATTCTTCAAGTTCTTCTACTTTCACACAAACCAGTTTGTCCCCCGGAATGACCGATCCACTGGTCATGCCCCCGAGCCTCTCTCAAGGGAGTTGGTGTGGTTCTTTCTAAGAACATGAGGTGGGAACCGAAATACGTTAAAACAACAACTAAAACAACACGGCTGTGCTGGGAGCAGTGCACAGGCGGATGTGCACGGCGGCCTGCTGGCTGTTCCCAAGGGCACTTTTTCTCACCAAGGATCTCTCCGGGACGGCCGAGGCTATGCAGGGGGCCAGTGCGGCAGTGGGTTCCGTACTGAATGGTGGGGACCAGGTGGCAGCCCCGAGGGGCTCTCACTGGTTTTGGTTTGGATGACCCAGTCTCAAGAAGCAAAAGCAAAAGAGGAGCTCCCAGGCTGCTGCTGGAGGTCCTGCTGAGAAAGGTGGCCCAGGGCAGACCCTGTCTTCCTCTGAAGGTCAAGTGCAGGCAGTTCCAGCTCAACGGAGACAGAGCCCTTGCCGGAGCAGCTGCAGCCAGGTCTTCTTGGGGCTGCGGTTTCTGCAGGGACAGACCCTGGAGGAGGCTGGCCTCTGAACAACCTTCTCAAGGGCCTGCTGCCTGCCCTTTCTGAATAATTTTGCACTGGTCTGCTTATTCTCACATGCTATGGTACGTGCGGGTGCCGGGCCTGTGACACGGGAAATTCTCGGAGACGTGGCAGCTTGGCATTCTAGTTGGGGTGGAAGGGGGAGCTCAAGGAGAGCCAGGCACCGACGCCACAGGAATCTTCCCGAATGAGTTTAGGCATCTGCTCTAAGATCCTTGTGGACAGATTAGCTAGTTCCATGCACACCATACCAAGGGCTAACACTCAACATTCCAGAGGCGGGTGGCCTTGTTTGGGTAGCTGATGGCCAGGCTGATAGCAGCAATGTTCTGCAGAGCCTGTGGAGGAAGAAAGAGTCATCACCAATGTCAAGAATCGGTCACCTGCTGGGTCACTAACTGCTGACAGAACAAGACCCTCAGCTGAGCACCTGAGGGGGGCAGGGGAGAGGCAGACGCGAGCCAGATGTGGTTCCCCTCAGCAGGGGGACCACAGTCTAGAGTGAAAGACAAAGCTAGCAAGAAAGACCACATGGAAACTCCAAATGTAGGCAGAATCATCACTGTCCCGAGAGAGGAGCAGGGGCAGTTCTGCGGGCTCAGAGGACACATCTGCGGGGGGTCTGGGAAAGCCGTTTAGGGAATGGGGACAGCAGCACAAAGGTGCAGAAGGGAAGAAACGAACAGCCAGTGGGGGGCCCCCCCCGGAAGCAGTGCTGGGAAGGCAGAAGCCCTGGAGCCAGGCCAAGGCTGGTCTCCAAGCCAAGGCAGCAGGAGCCGGGGGAGGGGGGGGGGCTGGGGAAGGAAAAGGTGGAAGCAGGGAGAAGAGGCAGAGCGCCGGTCCAGTGACGCGGACAGGCTGTAGGGAGGGCCAGAATGAGGATGAGGAGATGGGACACAGCGGCTGGCGAGAGGCAGGAGCCAACAGGGATATGTGACGTTAAGCTTCCGGTGTCAAAATGGTCAAATGTCAAGACTTCACTGTGTGAAATCTTGGGACACCATGGGTGGTGATGGCAGGGCTGGCAGGCATCTGTCGGGAGGCGAGGGAGTTTTCACTCGGCCTTCGGGTCTCAGGACAATTCACACAAACCCCTCTGTAGTGGATGGGGGAAGCCCGCTTCTAAGCAGGCACTCTGACCCTTTCCTGTAAGAGGACCACAGGTTCACTGAGAAAACTTGCCAGTAACAGAGTGCAGGGCGCTGGCCGGGAGTCCCAGCTGGATGCCCCCTCAAGTGAGACCGCGGGCCAATCTTTCCATTCTCTGAGCCTCAGTGTCCCCATCTGTCCACTGTGGACGCAGCCCACACGCTCTACGATGTTCAAGGAGTCTGTGAGCCTAAGGTTCTCAAAATGTAGTCTGGAGCCTGCGGGCTCCCCAGACCCTTTCAGGGGCTCCGCATCGTGAAAACAATTTTCATAATAATACCGAGACATTATTTCTCTTTTTTCACTTTCATACTCTAACGAGTATACAGTGGAGTTTTCCGGAGGCTACTGTGTGATAACAGAACAACTGAAAGCAGAAACAGATCTGTGAATCCAGCTGTCTTCTATTAAGGCAGACATTAAAGAGATCTGCAAAAATGGAACACAACGCTACCCTTCTCAAAAATGATTTTGTTTTGAAAAATACCGTTGTTTTTCACAACTGTAGTACTAAACAGAATGAGATTATTTTAAAAAACAAATTGAGAAGTAAGTGTTCAGCATTTAATTTCTAACTTAATTTCTAAATTTAAAATCTAATTTAATTCCTAAAGGTATATATCAATATATATAACACACATAAACAAAAGCTTTTGGGGATCCTCAGTAATTTAAAAGCGTAAAGGGGCCCTGAGACCCAATAGCTGTCAGAGAGGAGTTCTCCTACCAGGGAAGAAAGTTACATCCAAAAATATCTGAAATCTAAAACTCTATGGAAACTTCAGGGATCGGCCAAACTATAAATTTAAGGCACTGGTTGTTCTGGTCTAAAAGCCACAAATTCTTGCTAGTGTCTACTGACCCCACAGTTTAATACAAACGACACTGATAAATGGGGCTCCGCTGCTCTCTGTGACACCAGCAGGAAGTGGCTGACTCGGAACAGAGCTCCGTGTAAAGCCGGGGTGGAGCCTGCACGGGTGCCGGGGGAGGTTTGGCCGCCCGGGGAGGGCGTACCTGCGCCGCGCAGCGCAGAAGGTGGTCATCGGTGGTTAAGGCCAGCAGGTAATCCTGCAGCAGGCCGAGCTCCTGCGGAAAGAGCAGAGGGCAGCTGTCAGAGGCCACCTGCTAGTGGACACCCACCCACGACCCACGACCCACGGCCCCAGAAGACTCGGGTGGGACACTGCTGCCCACTCCGCCGGGCATCTCACTGCCTGCTTTCCTTGGGAGCCACGGAAGGAGCGGGACGGGGGGGGGAGCCAGGTGTCCTGACTCACCGCAGTCTCCTCACTATAAAACGAGGGCTTAAGCTAAAGAGCTCTGAAAGGCCCTTTCATCTCTCACAGTCAATGAGTCTATTGTGCTAAGGGGAGGGAAAAGAGGAAAAAGAAAGAACCCGTTGGTTTATTTTCCCAAACTCACTGCTGTCAAGGGTCGATCCAGGGCAGTTTCCTTCCCCCTTTGGCATCAGGCCTGAGCAAACAAGCAATCTCAGGGAGGGCCTGGCTCCCTGGGGCGGGGAAGGGGAACCCCGGGCCCCAGGCCACGCCTGCCTTCCTGTGCGGGTTTGCCAAGCCCCCATGACACCCCGGGCTCTCAGAGGGCTGTGACCTGAGGCCCAGCACTGGCCCCAGGTGGTGGGAAGGCAGGACAGGCCCTCACCTGGGCGCGGTTCTCAGTGACAAAGAAGAGCTCGGTGAGGGCGCGATGCAGGGGCAGCAGGATGCCAGGCTGTGTCACGTCCTCAAACAGGCTGTACTCCATTTGGGTGAAGAGCTGCCACAGGGGCTTCAACAGCATGAGGTCACAGAGATCGCTGTGGGAGAGGGGTATGGTTTGCTGGGATCACGCCCATCAGACGTCAGACAGACAGAGGGTAGTTGCCGGGCACTGCAGCTCCAACACTCCCCGCCCCCCCATCCAGTAAAGGGAGGACAAGACAGTTCCAGTCACCTCACACCCCCCAAAACAGCCCAAAATATTCACCAATGGCAAATAAAAAAAGGGGCAGCATCTCAACTTCAAACCAGGACTCCGGGGAAAAGGATATCCTCAAGCACATTCACGTAAATCAACTGCACATCTTTAAAAATGGTTGTTAAAAACTTCCAGTGACAGTGGAAAAAATCTCAAGATAAATGTTAAGTGGAAAAGAGCAGGATACGCAACATAAAATGTAAAAATTTAAAAACTGTATATATAGTATTGTGTGACCATATTAAAAACAATAGTAAACAAACATATCAAAAATGTTATCAGTGGCTGTCCCTGTCAGTTTTCTAGATTTTCTACAATGCTCATTGCTTTAATAATCAGAAAGGAAAAAAAAAACTGATTTAAAAGATAACAGCAACCACTGTTATGATCTTAGGCTCATAAAAGAAGAAATATGTTTATAGAAAGTTGCTCAGGCCAGAAGTCTTTCTAAGTAATGCAGAATCCTTCTCACTAGACAGACCTCTGTTGAGACTGCACTGAAGTTTTTTTTAACTCAGAGGGAGGTTGTACGTTAATTCCAGTTAAACATCCTTCAGAGGAGAAACATGATTCTGGGACTTACTACATGATTTTATACATTTATAATCTTAAATTTTGCTTTTCCTCTTTAATATATGATTTTTAAAAGAATTCTGTACATTTAAGTATAACCTTGGGGCCAATCACTTTCTCCCAGAGGAATAAGTCTTCGTAAAGTAAACCAATGGGAAAATGAGGTTTGATTTAAAGAGACAGCTTTACAGCTGAGTTTTCAGGAAAGCACTAGAGTGGGAGGTAAAATGCACCTGCACGGCTCACATCTGTGGCAGAACTTAGGCAGTTCTTCTGCTGGCCATCCTTCCCCTGGGGGCTGCCTTTCCCCTCTGCCCCCTCCAGTCTCGGCCCCTGGGACCGAGGGGCTGTGGGAGGGTCCCTACGGGAAGGAGGGTAGGCGATGGCCAGCACACTGCAGGAATGCATCCACAATGCGGCTAGGAAGGGCCCGCCGGTCTGAAGACAGTAGAGATGGGACACGTTTCATACACATGACTCAACCAGACAGTTCTCACTGGAAGCCGCTCTCACAAGAACAGAACTAAGCCCCGTGGGCCAAGTGACCCCTGATGTCTGCGTATGAGGACACAGTGGTGGCAGCCATCATGCCCAGCTTTCCCCCTCTCCCTCCCTTCTGCCAGCCTGTACATAGACTGACTACACGAGTCATCACTTTCTCTTTCCTGACTTGGAGAGTCCTTTATTTTTTGAATAACAGCTCCATATTACACGACGAGACACCATGTTACTTTGAGTATCATCACTCCACTCTGACTAGCATTCTGTGAGTCTGTGTGCCTTAAAAATGCCGGAAAAGGGTGCACTGAACTCCTGACACATGGGGGTCTAAGCAAGGAGGGTAGGGACTGAGTGCATGGATGATGTGTGTGGCACAGTCACCAATGCCTTCCCTCTGAGACTCTTATGTCTTCAATCCCCAGTTCCATTCAACACTCTACTGGAGGTCCCAGCTAATGCAAAACGGCAAAAGGGAAAAGTTTCTAAGGATTGAGAGGAAGAAATAAAGCTTACTATTTGTAGATAACATGACTGTGTGCCGAATAATCTGCATATATACTTAGAATTAACAAACAGAGCAAGGTCACTGGATACAAGGGCAACACATGAAAAGTAATTATATACCAGCAGAAACAATTAAAAAGCAAAAAATTTAAATACCAATTACAATTGCATCAGAAACATTAAATACCTAGGAATAAATCTAACAAAATGCTGTGCAAGTCCTCTACATAGGAAACTATAAAACATTACTGAGACCTATACAATGGAGGACTGTGTATCAGAGAACTCAATATTCTAAAGACCTTGATTTTTCTCAAATGGATCTAAAGAGTCCATCAAAATCCCGTCAGGTGAGAGAGGTGCACTCATGTGTGTACAGAGAAAAACAAACTAATCAGGAACAAGACAAGGATGCCCACTCTTGCCACTTCTATTCAGTATAGTACTGGAAGTCCTAGCCAGAGCAATTAGGCAAGAAAAAGAAATAAGAGGTACTTAAATTGCAAAGTAAGAAGTAAAATTGTCTCTGTTTGCATATGCCATGATATCATATATAGAAAATCCTAAGGACTGCAACAAAAAACTGTTAGAACTAATAAATAAATTCAGTAAAGTTACAGGATACAAAATCAATATAGAAAAATCAGTTGCATTTCTATACACTAACAATGAACTATCAGGAAGAGGAATTAGGAAAACAATCCCATTTACAATAGGATCCAAAAATAAAATACTTAGGAATAAATTTAACAAAGGAGGTGAAAGATCTACACTGAAAACTATAAAACACTGATGAAACAAATTGAAGAAGACAAAAGTAAATGGAAAGATATTCTGTGTTCATGGATTGGAAGAATTAATATTGTTAAAATGTTCATAGTACTCAAAACAACCTACAGCAATCCTTATCAAAACTCCAATGGCATATTCCACAGAAATAGAAAAAACAATCCTAAAATTTATATGGAACTACAAAAATACCCAAACAGTCAAAGCAATCTTGAGAAAGAAGAACAAAGCTGGAGGCATCACACTTCCTGATTTTAAACTATACTATAAAGATACAGTAATCAAAACAGTATGGAGTTGGTATTGGCATTAAAAAAAGACATATAGAGCAATGGAACAGAACAGAGAGCCAAGAAATAAACCTATGAATATATGGTCAATTAATTTTTGACAAAAGTACCAAGAATATGTAATGAAGAAAGAATATTCTCACCATTCAATAAATGATGTTGGGAAAACTGGATATCCACATGCAAAAGAATGAAACTGGACCCCTAGCTTACCATACACAAAAATCAACTCAAAATGGATTAAAGACTTGAATGTAAGACGTGAAACTGTAAAACTCCTAGAAGAAAACATAGGCTGTAAGCTCCTTGACATTCGTCTTGGCAATTTTTTTTTTGGCCATGCTGAACAGCATGCAGGATCCTAGTTCCCCGGCCAGGGATCAAACCTGCGCCCCCTGAAGTGGGAGTGCAGAGTCTTAAACACTGGACCACCAGGGAAGTCCCCTTAATATTCTTTTTCTTTTTTTTCGGCAATGATTTTTTGGATTCGATATCAAAAGCAAAAATAAACAAGTGGAACTACATCAAACTAAAAAGCTTCTGCACAGCAAGGAGAACAATCAACAGAGTGAAAAGGCACCCTGTGGACTAGGAGAAAGTATTTGCAAATCATATATCTGATAAGGAGTTAATATCCAAAATACACAAGGAACTCATACCATTCAGTAGCAAAAAATAACCCAATTAAAAAAATAGGCAAAGGACCTAAAGAGACATCTGTCCAAAGAAGGCATACAAATGGCCAACAGGTACATAAAAAGGTGCTCAATTATCACTACTCATCAGGGAAATGCAAATCAAAACCACAATGAGATATCACCTCCCCTGTGTTAGGATAGCTCCCATCAAAAAGATAAGAGAAAACAAATGCTGGCAAGGATGTCGAGAAAAGAGAGAACCCTTGTGCACTGTTGGTGGGAATGTAAACTGGTACAGCCACTATGCAAAACAGTATGGAGGTTCCTCAAGAAATTAAAGCTAGAACTACCAAATGATCCATCGATCCCACCTCTGGGTATACCCAAAAGAAATGAAATCATTATCTCAAAGAGATTATCAGTACTCCTATGTTCACTGCAGTATTATTCCTAATAGCCAATGTCTGGAAATAACGCCTGTCCATGGACGAATGGATAAAGAAAATGTGGTGTATATATACACAATGAAATATTATTCAGTTATGAGAAAAAAGGAAATCCTGCCATTTTCGACAACACAGATGAACCTGGAGGGCATTATGCTAAGTGAAATAAGCTAGATAAAGAAAGACAAATACTGCATGGTATCACTTTTATGTGGAATCCAAAAAAAAGTCAATCCTATAGAAACAGGGAGTTAGAATGGTGGTTGCCAGTGGCTGGGAAGTGGGGGAAATGGGGAAAGGCTGGTAAAAGGGTATAAACTTTCAATTACAAGATGAATAAGGTCTGAGGATCTATTATACAACATGGTGACTATAGTTGATAATAGTGTACAATACTATAACACATAACAGAAATTTGCTGAAAAGCAAATTTCAGCAAGAGGGTGAAATTTAAGTGTTGTCACATACCACAAAAAAAGGTAAACATATGAGGTGATGGATGTGTTAGTTAACTCGATTGTGGGAATCCTTTCACAATGTATAATGTATTATGTATCAAATCATTACCTTCTACACTTTAAATACATTACAATTTTATTTGTCAATTACACCTCAGTAAAGCTGGGGGTGGGGTGGGGAAAAGAAATAAACTAATTCTAAAATTTACATGGACATGCAGGGTAAAACTAGCCAAGACAATCCTGAAGATGAAGAACCAGTTGAAGGATTTATACTGCTAGATAACGTAAATTTGCTATAAAGCTACAATATCTAAGTGTGGTACTGGCACAAAGATAAACAAAAAGACCAATGGAACAAAAGCAACCAGGGATGGATCCATGTGTATATGGACACCTTCTCTGTGATAAAGATGGGACTGGAGTGTGGTGAGGGGAAAGGTGGGCTTTTGAGTTAAGTGGAGATCCATGTGAGAAAAAGCAAAGCATGACCCTACCCTTCAAATCATGCACTAAAATTCATTCCATGTGGATTGTAGACCTAAATATGGAAGAAAAAATAATTAAGCTTTATCTTCATGACCCCAAGGTCAAGTAAGTCAAAATTTTCCTAAATAGGACAATGAAAGCTCTATCATAAAGGAAATGAGTGATGAACTGGAAGACATTAAAATTAGAAACTTCTTTTCATCAAAGACACCACTAACAGAGTGAATGGCAAGCCCTGAAGTGGGGGGAGATATTCACAATACAAATACCCAGCAAGGGACTCGTATCCAGAAGGCAGCTTACCTGTGGGTGCAGCATCGCACGATCCTCAGGAGTAGGTGGATGGCTTTTAACCGCTGATGACCAGTCTGGCGACAGGCCACGCCCACCAGCCATTCCCAAATTTTGGCCAACGGGAGGTGCGGCACAACTCTTTCTTCTGACAGCATCTGCTTCAGAATCTCGAATCCTGGCAACCCCCACACACAGAGACATTTAAAAACTGTAAACTGCTCAAGTTTTAACGAATAGGAGGAAACCACTGTGATCATTTACGTTTCGCCTGAAATTATGCCTTATGTAAAAGCAACATAGGAACACTTTCAGTTCTTCCTTTTTGCAGAATGCCCTGGCAAATTCTAAGAGAACAAGCATCTTTCCTAGGTCCTGACAGATGGCTTTTTAGAAGGTACAACCTGCCCAACTCCAGCACATTCACGAGTGACGTGCGTGGGCCTTGTGAGACAAATTCGTTGAAGTCTCAGAGAAAAGTACCTGGTTTGATTTTAACAAAGATCAGTGACATAATGGCACCGACCCCCAGAGTGTCCCGGGCCGGGAGATCATGCAAACGGAAAGACCAGAGCACACACCTGTCTGGAATCGCCCCAGGTGCCCAGCCGTCACAGTGAATTTGTAGCCCCACTCGGTGTTGCTCATGTCAGAGGTGAAGCGGTAATACAGAGTATCTCCTGGGGCACACAAGAATCAGAAACAGGTCAGGACACTGCAGCAACAGGGAAAGGCAAGTGAGTGCTTTCCACTGGAACAGATTCAACACAGTTTTAAATCCTTCAACAATTTCCCTTCTAGGTACTTAACGTTAAGAGTCTGTATAACTCAGTATTTATTTACTACCTGGAAGCTCAAAATCTTTCCATTTCTGTTGAGACCCACTGAAGTTGTGTCGATCCTGCTGAAAGTCACCGCTGCTGGACATGGCTAGCTCGTCACAGCCTTCCTCTGTATTGCACTGAGGATCGAATTTGATTGAGAGGTAGATTGCACCAGGAATGTGAACTTTATCCTAGGAGGGGAAACAAGGACACTGCTGTCATCGCTGGCCACTGGACAGTGACTGAGGGCTTCCTTGCGCCAATCCTGCAGTTAAGACTGGGCATGTAGGAAGGGGTGAGTCACAGCCCCTGCCCTCCAGGAGCTCTCGGCCCAGCTGGGTCGGGGAGCACGCACACGGCTGCAAACACGGCAGGAAGCACACTGTGCAGCATGGGGCACAGCTCGGGGGGGGGCGGGGAGGGGAGGCGAGGGCAGGAAAGAGTCCCAGTGAAGGGATGTGTGGGTTGCTATGGAGACTGGGGGCACAGGAGCAGCCTGTCCAGGAAGAAGGAATGGCAGGAGGCAGGTGAGAGAGAGACGAGCACCTGGGGGTGCATTCCAGGCAAAGGAAAGAGCACTGACTGGAAAGCCTGACGTGCTCAGGGAATAACAGGAGCTTGATGTGTCTGAGGTACAGGGTGAGCTTTGTGTGCACATATGCTTGGGAGATGGGGACAGGGGTGACGTGACCCTGGAGAGGCCGGCAGGGACAGATGCAGAAGGCTTTGTGTGCTAAAATGAAGCGTTGAGACTTGTCTGGACAGCAGGGGGAGCCCTGGAAAGACTGTAAGCAGGAGAAAGCCTAGGTTAGGTTTGTGCTGTACCAGGATCACTGTGACAGCTGGTGTGCAGCAAGGCCAGGGCCGGGGCAGGCCAGCAGTGGGGGATCAGAGAGCAGCAGCGGGAAGGACCCAGGGAAGGGGAGGAGTCCGGGCAGCGGAGAAGGTAAGGTGATCGCTCTGAGGCAGAACTCGCTAGCTGGCTCTGAGGCAGAACTCGCTAGCTCACTAGGTGTGTCTACGTGGGGCTGGGGGAGTGGGGACAGAGCCTAGGAGCCGGGGAAGAAAAGAGGCTTAGAAGGTAGAGAGTGAGGAGGTTTATTCTTCTGCAAAACGAAACCTCAGCTGGCAACAACCATATCCTGGATTAGTTTCTCTATCACCCACCACTGTGGCCATAGGCCGTCACCTACTTAGAACGACAGCTCCAACATTTTGAAAAGAGATGAAGAAATGCAAGCAGCACTAGGTCAGTGAGGATAACTGTGGCCGCCCCCCTCCTGCCTCATCCAAACTCCTGCATCTCTCTGTCCACGTACAGAGTTTAGGATGGAAGAGATGAGGCTTTTCAGTTCTGGGTAATTAAACAAAGGGGTGGGAGACTCCAAGGTGTGGCCAGGTCATCAGGAGATGGACAGAGTGAGGGCTGAACCCAGACCCACACTCAAAGTCTCTGCCAGAGACACCAAGGCCTCACTCTCAGGAGCTTGCTGCAAGAAGAGGAATCTCTCCTCCAGGGCCGGGTGGCCCCTTGCTTTCTATTAAAACAAGGTCAGGAGAAGAGAGGACTTGTTTGTACAGATTCCCGGGACTGGCTTCAGGGAGGCAGACTGCTGCTGAGACCACGGGAGCACTTTCTAGGCCATGTCTGTCCAGGCGGAAAGAGCCGCAGTGGGAGTTGATGAGATTCATGCTACTCAGCAACCCTTGCAGGTCCTGCCAGCTGCGTACCCTGAGGCTGGGCGAGTCTGGCCCACCCTGGATCGTACCTCAAAGTTGGTGTTGTTGTTATACGGGTGTTTCGACTCCCTCACTTGCACCTCCATTCCTGGCTCCTCCATGAACTGGCAGGCAGCCAGGGCCATGGTGCCTAGCATGTTCTCTCGGCAGCCCTGGAGCACCTTCTGCAGTATCTGGTGGGACACAGGCAGGAAACATGGGAAGATGGTGACAAAGCTTTGTAGTTCAGCTAGAGACTGTGCCCAGGGCTCCTGAGTTCTGCTATGTGGGTCCCCTGGTTCTACACAGAAGGAAGTAGAAGAGATGCTTCCAGCCCTGTGAAAGTTTGCTAACCCAGCACTACTTCAAAAGACCAAGTTGAAGATCTGATTTAAAAACAAAACAAAAGATGATCACCACTTGTCAAGTTGAAACTTAAAATTAGAGCACTGGAGACTTTCCTGGCAGTCCAGCAGTTAGGACTCCGTGCTTCCACTGTAGGGGGCACGGGTTCGATCCCTAGTCAGGGAACTAAGATCCCACATGCCGCACGGTGTGGCCAAAGAAAAAAAAAATTAGAGCACTGGACTTAAGAGAATGCACAGACTCTGGTAAGACCCCACGTCTGCCACCCAGAAGCTGGGAGCCTTGGACAAGCCTCCTGGGCTTGATTTCTTCACCAATAAAACTCTCTGGGTCACAACGTAACACAGGTGTAAGTGCTGGCAGAGTGTCTGACCTAAGGTAGACATTCTAGAAACCATGGTTTAAAAAAGAAGACGTAAACCTTCCTGGAAGGCTTCCTGTATTACGGGAACAGGCTGTCAGAATCATAATTAACCCTGTCTCCCAGACTTCACACTGTGTGAAACCCTAGAGGACATGAGAAGAGACAGGCTAGCAAGGAGAGTTAGACTCATAAGTCTGAAAACAAAAAAGGAAAACTGCAAGGGCAGGTTTCGTGGGATCGTTACATCAAACACTCTCTGAGCACCAAGTCTGCCTAGGCCATGAGCTCGGCTCCAGGCCAGTACTTGGGAGAGTTTAACAGCGACCTGACCCTGCCTTCGTTGCGTTCACACCTGTCAGGGGGCTGTACAGCCACACACGTAACCTCACTCCAGGAAGGCACTCACTAGAGGAAGCCTATTCAAACCCCCGGCGGGGGGCTGGGAGGGACACAGAGGAGGAGCAAGTGGGGTGAGTGCCCAGCCCGGCTGCCTAATTACCTTCTCCCACTGGTGCTTTTCTTCCAGCTGCATGAACATATCCAGAATGTAGGTCATGTGGGCAGGGCCGCTCAGCTCCAGAATGTCCTCGCTCACCGGCACGTGCCCCGGCCACTCGGCGAGCAAGGACGCGAGCACATGGCGGGCGTACAGGACTGCTGTGGCCTCGTTCACGCGGAAGAGGTAGTCCCGCACGGCCCTCTTGCTCTTGCAGTTGAGCTCTTTGTGCAGGAGGGCGGCGCTCTTGCTGCGCCGCTGCTTGGCGTAGCTCTGCTGCAGTTCACTCTCCGTGCTGGAGATCAGCTTCTGGGTCACGGGGTTTGACTCCGCGGTGGCCTGGTCACAGCGTGCGGGCCGGGACTGCAAGCCAAAGACCAGCGTCACAGAGGCCTGGCCTTCTCACGACCGGGGTGGGGGTGGGAGGGACACCTTGCTTCCCAGGCGGGGCGACATACCAAGCATGGTAAGATAATCATGTCTGTATCCACAGCTTTGGCGCTCTGCTCGTCCAGTCGCAGACTCCTGCTGGGCTGCCACCTCTGAGCCAGGGTCCGTATCCTTTCATCGGTGGTGAGCTCATCCCCGTCAAACCTGAAGAGAAGGAAGGAACGCAAAGTTGGGCACCTGAGTTACAGAAAGGCAAGAGTTTAACCTGCAGTGAAACTTGCAGAAATGCCGATCCCAGTTATTTTCCTGTTATTTTGCAGTTACGTTATTACGTTCCATATTTCGCACACTAGATTCACAGTGTTCATCTATTTCATGCACGCAAATGTGCACACGAACGTGCACGCATGCCCATGTGCCCACAGCAGAGATGCAAGCCATCCCTTAGGATCCATTCTTCCTTTCATTTAGAAACAAAGTTCCCTCAAGTTTTAGCAAGATACACAATCACCCAGCTGGAGACACAGTTCCCAGTCCTCCTAGCAGCAATGCAACTAGGGTCACGCCAACGGGAGGCCAGTGAGGTAACGCGTGCCATTTCCATAGCCTGCCCTCAAACAACTGGGTTAAGGATGAGCTCCTTTACCCACCTTCCCCCTTTCCTCTGGGCTGGAACAAAGAGCTGGTGTCGGGGAGCCAGCTCTGACGACACAGATGAGGACAGCACCCTTGGGGGTGTGGGGTCCCTTGTGAAGCAGACCGCCCACCCACCCTAGGCTGCTGCCTACCTCTGGACTGCGCCGTGAGAGGGAAAACAAATTCCATCCTCCTTGACCATGATACTTCTGTGTCCTAACTGATGCAACCCTGCCTCATCTCACAAAGGATTTGAGGCAGTACATAATACATATGGGAAAATAGAAATATGAAATAACAAAAGAAAATTAAATTGGAATTGGATATAAATCAGAATAGGAAGTCAAAACTAGGATGTGGGGGATGGAGGAGGAGATTAGTTGCAGAAACATAAAGTTCTCCACAAATTTAAGAGCTGGGCCCGAGAACTAGCTCTGAACTTCCTGGCCAAGAGGAAGGGTATATTGTTAATTTTATAATAATCCTTGAAGAAAAAACACAAAAATAATGCACCGAAGTGAAAAAACAAACAAACGAAAGGACACTTTTGACCAGAATGTACCAGAAGGTCCTGCTCTGCACCGTTTGCTCCCTGGGCTGACGTGGGAGAGAAACCTTGGCGTCTGTGTCAAAACTCTGCCCCCACAGCGAGTTTACTCTAAGAGGCAGACTGCGAATATAAAGTTCTTCCTAAAGGAGAAGCACACAACACAACTCAAAGATGAGCCATACGGTGTGGCACAGCCAGCTTTCGTGTCGCTTTGTGAAGAACTGAAAACCAACTGCTCTTTGGCCTGTCAGGAGTTTTTATCCAGATCTTGTTGGCAGGAGGTAAACAGAGTCCCGCCCTTACTTGTTGCCTCACTCACTACACCTTGGCTGCATCTCAATGTCCCTTACCTCTTCTGAACCTCCAGGAAGAAAGAGTCGGTCCTCTTCATCTGCAGTTCGTATATGGCCCGGAGAATGTGCAGAGGGGCATTGAGGGCGTCGTGAGCCATCTGAAGGCCACAGGGAGGAAGTAGAAGAGAGACAATTTAAACTGCTTTAACACATTATTGATGATCTGACCTCAAAAGTGATAAAACAATTATTTCCTAAAGTTACCACAAGTTATAATTTAAGAACATCACATGGGCACTTCATGCATATAAGATTATAAGCCCTAAAACATGGACTGTAAAATCTGCATTACTGTTATAAATTCAAAGGAAGATATAAAACATGGAAACACCAAAAAAAAAAAATCATGCAAACAAATGTACTGCTAATAGTCAATAATTACCCACCAAATTGTATTCATTGCTAGCTTCTCTGTAGCAGCTGCCTTGCACTCAAGTTTGATAAGTGGCACATAAATCTAAGTACTGGACTTTCTTTTGATGTTTTTAAAAACTGTACTTGCTTTTCTTATATCCACCCCATACTCTCTGTTTACTCTTCACACAGTTAGATCCTTTGAAGTCCAAGCCCTTGCCCATTTTCACATCATTCTGAGGAAGAGTGGATTATCCAGGGAAAGTAGGAGTGTGTCTGGGAAACTGTGAGGACAGACTGTCATCTGGGGATTTATGGACAGGCCTGAAATTACATGCAAAATTTTACAAAAGTATTTGCAAGTATAGTTTATGGGAGAAACGATCTAAAGCTTTTGGGTCCATGACCCCCAAACATTAAGAACTACTGTTGTAATAGGGCTTTTCCATCCCTCTGGACGAATTCTGCACAATACCGACTGAGTCTTCAGGAAGTGCATTCCCAGGACATCAGTCTGAAGCATTTTCACATGGGGGTTAAAACACAGTCCAAGCCAAAGAGAAGCCATTCCTTAGAGTCCCTTCCTCAGTCCACACCGTGACCCAAGAACGTACCAAGAAACATATTCTGGTGGGCTCATCCAGGCTTTCGAGAGGGTCTAGCTTTTTCTGCTCTGGCTCACCCGGGCTGCTGACTGACCGTTCCACCTCCTCCTCCTGGTCCCCTCGCTCATCCAGCTCCAGCTCTCCATGCTCAGCCAAAGTGCTGATCTCCTTTTTTGAGGAGTACAGCATGATGGACAAAATCTACACAGAAAGAAAATCAGGCAGGGCAGGAACATGAGTGTTTAGTGGGTGAGATCTTTAACCCTCAAAGGGTAGAAAATATCTGACTGAACCTTTTAAAAGACATCAGAATTCACAAAAAGAATGTAAAATTAGTAAAGAAATATGAAAACATGTTCAACCATACTTATAATCAAAGAAATGCTGACCAAAAACTACAAGGGACCTTTGCGTTTAACTTTGCCATTGATGGTGTAAGTTGTTATCATCCTTTTAGAAGGCACTTTGGTGAAATGTAAAGAGCTATACAAATGTTCATAACCTTTGACCTGGTAACTCATCTTCTAGGAATAATGTAAAATGTGTAAAAAGTTATACTCCTGATATTGTCAATGAAGCATTTAATAATGGAAAAAAACTGAAATCCATCTTTATGGATCATCTGCAGCCATTAAAGATGGTCGTTATGAAAACTACCTAGCAACTTAGAAAAATGGCCATCACATGACCTCAATTTATCTCAACAGTGTGCTTCATTGTACAATCTAAACCTATGTATGTAATATAAACACAGAAGGAAAAAAATTAGAAAAAGGAAATACACATAATACTAATGGTAGCTGTGTTTGCGGGGGATGAAATTTGGAGTTTTTCTTTCTTTTCTATTTTTCAAACTTTCTGAATATAAAAAACATAAGTTTTTGAATGTAAAAAAAATTTACTTTAAAATATTTCCTAAAGAACAAGAGCTCAGATGCTCACCAGGTTATCCATTAATATGTTTTAGCGTATTCCTAAAACCTAACCAAATCCTCCTGTGGCAACTGAGAGCTGTTTCCTGGAGCTCAGGCCTCTGTGTGACTGAGAATGGCCAGCTGAGCACCCCCATACAGCAGCAGCCTTTTCTGACCTGAAGCTGACACTTGGCACAGAAATGCCCCAGGGAACCACAGTAATTCCACTAAGAAAAATCGAAGGCCTATGGCGAAAAGTAATAAAATGAAAATTATCAACTAAAATCCTACATAAAATAAACATAAGTGAGGACAAATTTAGGAACTGATTTTAGCTCAAAGGAAGTTTAAAGGGAAATAATAATTCAAGGGCAGATTTACTACCATGATATAATTGGTCAACCGTGTGTTTCCACAAAATACTTCTCTTCCAATATTCTTTGAACAAACACCAAATTCATTTTCCCTGACAAGGGAGGACAGGTGTCATAATCTCTATTTCCAAAAGGGAAGACAAATGTAAGACACTGTTTTAACAACCGCACCAGATGAGAGTGCACAGGGCAGAACCAGCTGTAACTGACTGGTGGTTCTAACTCCCAGGCCAGTAAATCTGCAGCAGGAAACAGCAGCAGGAATCACACTCCCAGGCCAGTAAATCTGCAGCAGGAAACAGCAGCAGGAATCACCCTGGTCCCTTACTTCCAGGTCCCGGAGGAGCCACGTCTTACTGAAGCCGGTCCCTTTGCTGCACTTTTTCACCAGCAGCTTCAGCAAGTCAGTCTGAAGGAAGGTAGCATGGGTCTCTTCAAAACCATGAGCCTGCCAAACAGAAAAAGAATGATCTGCAACTGCCTCAGAGTGAAGAAGGTAAGGGTCACTTGGGGAGAAGCAGGCCTCTCTGTCAGAGCCCAGTCTCAGCTAGTGGCCCAAGTTCACCTTCTGGTGAAAATTCCAGAGTCAACGGGGAGGATGAAACTCTGAACCTCAGCCATAACCTAAGTCTGTTCGCTCTCTAATTCATTCACTCAACAAGTATTTCTGAAGCCTCGTACATTCTATGTGCTGAGTCCTGTGCTAAGAACAGAGGTTTTATGTCCCCCTCCTGCTCTCTACCTTCCAAAAGCTTCCCACTGCCCTGCAGACTGAAATCCGAGTCCCTGTTCCTAGCTGACGAGGTCCTGCAGGCTCCCTGCCTGTCTCCGTGGTCTCGTCTCCTCCTCGCATTGTCCTCAAGCCCCGAGGTAGTTCCCTCTGCTCCCTGACACCCAGGCCTGGAGCTGGACCTCTCCCAGGATGTAATGCTCTGCCCAGACTCCTCATCTATCACCTCAGATTTCACCTCCTCGGAAAGGCTCTTTCTGACTCATGGTGGATTTCCTTGCAGGCTCTTTGTTGTCTCCCTCGCAGTTTAGGTTGAAAGCTCCATGACAGCAGGGACCTTCTTTCTAGTTCAACACTACGTACTCAGTTCCATCTGGCCCCTGGTGCTCGACAAACAGACAAATATTTACGCAATGAGGGATTCAAAGACAGAAATGGTCTCTGCCCTCAGGGAGTTTATTTTCTCTTTCCTACTGTAATGCAAACAACTAAAACAATAGTAGATTGTGATAAATGCCATGAAATCAACAAACAGCAGATGTGTGGTCTCAAGCCTAAAAATATAAACCCTCAGGGCTGGGCCAGAGCTGAAATGCCATCTAGTCCAATCTCCTTGTGGTGCTTGAGTCGTTCCATGGCCTCCTCGCCAGTGTTGCCAAAGTCAGGGAACGCATAAACTTTCCAAATGAGATCCTTCTCCCATGGCTAGTTCTGTTGGAAAGATCCTCCCTATTGATGCCCCTCAGATAGTAGAAGAATCATGTTCCCCACAAGTCAAGGCTTCCCATCTCCATGTCAATTATCGCCCAGCCCTTTAACTTGTCTGTCTTCTCTCACACCAAATGCCAAACCTATTGCTCCAAGATACCATAAGATATTAGTCCCCTTTATTCTTCCTAGGATGAACCAGAAGGGACCGTGGTTCAGAGGGAAGTGAGAAACTGTTCAGTCAATTTTTCTTCTCATCTTCCAAGGTTACGGGCCCATTAGGTAGTGGCACCTGGTTCCATGAGGCAGGACTGAAAAATTATAGAGAACCAACTGTTGGGAAAATTCTGTTTCTTCCTTAAAGTTATCCATGTGCAAGGCGCCAATTATTTCTAAAAATAATCAAGATCCTATGATTAACCATCCATTGAAATCAGATGGTACTTCCTTCTAGTTAATACCCTGCAGGTGTTAAATCACAGCCAGATTCATCAGCAAATGGAAGAAGCTCACCACTACCTTTAGTGTTTTGTATAATCCTTTGAGGGCCAGGGACAGGACCCAAGTTGCTTCCACTGCCTCGGGACAATGGCTGTCCATGCTGGTTTGCAGAAGGTGACTGGCAATAAAGGCAAAGTGCTGGGAGTATTGGCTCAGCTGGGCCTGAGAGCTGCTGCATTCCGGTCCTCCTCCTTTCTGGACCAGCTGGTAGTCCTTCACTGAAGGGTGATGTCAGGCAGGAAAAGAAGGCACAAAAAGCACAGTTAATACTTCCTGCAGATAAGTTTCTTCCCCAGTAATGTGCCCTACTGAAGCAAGAACTGCAGACCCCAAAACACAAATCTCTCTGGTTTCAAACTTAGCCATTATATTTAAGGCCAGCTTGCAGCTGAGCACAAAAGTGGTACTGGGCCACCTACCCACCAAGCAACCAAGAGATGCAATTCACATTCCTACTACTCACACAAACAGGTTGTCTCCAAAGGTGTTAAAGGAAGTTCATAAACACAGAACACATGAGAGACTTCCATTTCAGAACAAGCCTGAGTAAAAGGGATCGGATTTACTCTCTTACGTTAAACAACCAGAACCCTGGAAAAATACATGAAACGATGGTTTGCAGACATTGGGCAATAGGTAGTACAGGACGATGACCCCTGAAAGAAGGGACATAAACCAGGTGAGCCTTCCAACAGCCCTGGCTATCTGGAGACAATTTCCAGCCTGCACAGCATGGAGTGGAAATCCAAGTCCAGTTTTAGTGAACTGAGGAGACAGAGGTCAGAGTTCAGGGAAGTCAAGGCAGCTAGAACTTATGGGGCAGACTATCACAGAGAAGGGAGATGCACAGAGAGAGGGGTGTGTGGGAGACCCCTCTAGATATCTACAGAGGGTTCCTCATGAGTCTTTGGCTGAATACTGATCTACACAAATGTGAGAGGAAACTATCTAGATAGGAAACTACCGAGTTCTAGGAAAGAACTGTCAAAAAGCAGTAGGCAGAACAATTCTTGGAGCTCACAAAGAACTCTGAGAATATTCTGTCTTCCCACCAGTGAGAGTGGAAGTGTCCTAGTCGGGGGCAAAAAACTATTTGAAGACATAATGATCAAAAAAATCCCAAATTTGATGAAAACTATAAATCTATAGATCCAGGAGCTCTTTAAACCATCAAGCAGAAGAAACATAATGAAAATCATGCCAAGGCACATCATAATCAAAATGCTAAAAAGCAGTGATTAAGAGAAAAATCTTAAAAGCAGGCAGAGAAAAGAGACACATTTTGAAGAGTAACAGAGAATGACGGCTGACTTCATGGCAGAAACTATGCAAACCAGAAGAAAAGAGATCAATATCTTTAAGGTATGCAAAGAAAAAACTCCCAGTCTACAATTTTTTACCTAGAAAAATTCATCTCAAAGATGAAGTCAAAGTAAATATTTCTTTGGTTTGGTAGGACGAACCAAAATAACGATTTTGTAGCAGCTGACCTGCACTACAAGAGATATTAAGGGAAGTTTTTCAGGAAAAAAAAAAATGATACCAGGTACAAACTTGAACTTATACAAGGAATGAAGAGCACCAGAAATGGTAAATATGTGGCTAAATATTAAAGTTACTGTTTTCTCATTTTAAGATCCCTTTTAAAGTATGTGACTTTTAAAGCAAAATAAATAATGTATTGTGAGGTTTATATCATGTAAAAGTAAAATGTGTGACAACAACAGTACAAAAGATGATGGAATAAAAATAGAAAACCTATGTTTCTTCACTATATGTGAAGTGGTAGATTGTTTGAAGATAGACCACGATGAGTTAAAGGTGTATATTATAAACCCTAATGCAACCAGTAAGAAATTATTTGAAGGTAAACTACTGTAAACCCTAAAGCAACCACTAAAAAAATAAGATACACTTTAAAGCTAATAGTGGAGATAACATGGAATCATTAAAAAAAACAAAAACAAAAACAACTCAATCCAAAAGAAGTTAGAAGGAAAAAAAGAACAAAGAACAGATGTGACAAACAAAAAACAAGCAAGAAGATAGTAGATGGGCTTCCCTGGTGGCACAGTGGTTAAGAATCCGCCTGCCAATGCAGGGGACTTGGGTTCGAGCCCTGGCCCAGGAAGATCCGACATGCCGCGGAGCACCTAAGCCTGTGTGCCACAACTACTGAGCCTGCGCTCTAGAGCCCACGTGCCACAGCTACTGAACCCCATGCACCTAGAGCCCATGTTCTGCAACAAGAGAAGCCACGACAATGAGAAGCCCGCACACCACAACAAAGAGTAGCCCCCGCTCGCCGCAACTAGAGAAAGCCCACGCACAGCAACGGAGACCCAACACAGCCAAAAAACAAACAAACAAACAAACAAACAAATAAATAAATAAGAAGATAGTAGATTTGAACTCAATCATCCTGATAAGTGTATTGAATACAGATGGTCTAAACATCTCAATTAAAAGGCAGGTATTGGGGAGGGACAAATTAGGAGTTTGAGATTAACAGACATACACTACTATATATATAACCAACAAGGATCTACTGTATAGCACAGGAAACTATACTCAATATTTTGTAATAACCTATAAAGGAAAAGAATCTGAAAAAAGAATATATATATTGAATCACTGTGCTGTAAACCTGAAACTAGCATGACATTGTAAATCAACTATACTTTCATTAAAAAAAAACAACCAAAAAAAGGGCAGGTATTGTCAGACTGGATTAAAAAAGAAGACTCCACTATGTGCTATCTACACTTGAAATGTAAAGACACAGGAAGGTTAAAGCAAAAGAATAGAAAAAGACGCATCATGCAAATGTTAGTAACAACAACAACAAAAAAGCTAGAGAGGCTAACTAAATATTAAAGTAGATTTCAGAACATGGAATATTATTAGGGATAAAAAGGAACGTTTCATAATGAAATGAGAAACAGACCATACACGCAATTATAGCTGTATACCTCAACATTCCTTTCTCAGTAATTGTTAGAACAAATAGACAAAAAATCAGTAACAGTATAGAAGACTTGAACAGCACTGTCAAATGACTTGATCTCAATGACATCTATAGGACACTCTACCAACAACACAGTATATGCATTTTTTTCAAGTGCACATGGAATCTTATTTGAAACAGACTAAATTTTTGACCATAAAACAAATTGCAGTAATCTTAATAGGACTGAAATCATTCATAATATGTTCTCTGACCACAACTTGCAATCAATAACAGAAAGATATCTGGAATATCCCCAAATATTTGGAAATTAAACAACAAAATTTTAAATAATCACAGAAGAAAGAAAAAAAATCACAAGATGAATAGAAAATACTGTGACCTGAATGAAAATGATAACACAACTTATCAAAAATTATGGATGTGGATAAAGCCACACCTAACAGGAAATTCACAGCATTAAAATGCTTCTATCGACAAAAAAAGAAAGGTCTCAAATCAGTGATTTAGACTTCCACTTTAAGAAACCAGAAAAAGAAAAAAGAGCAAATTAAACTCAAAGCAAGAAGAAATAAGGAAATTAATAATGGAAAGATAGAAATCAATAAAAGAGAAAACAGATATAACAGAGAAAAATCAATGAAACCAAAAGCTGGTCCTTGGCAAAGATCCAATAAATTGATAGATCTCTGGCTAGTCTAGGAAACAAAAAAGAAAAGATACAAATTACCAAAACCAGGAATGAGAAGAGGCATCTGATACCCCATGTGAGGTTCAGAGAAATTAAAGATCTACATTTTATAAGCCCCAAATTTATCCCATAAGTGAATGGAGAGATATACCACGCTCCCAAGTCAAAAGACTCAGTATTGGTAAGATGTCAGTTCTCCCCAAATGGATCTATAGATTCAATACAATGCCAATCAAAAGTCCAGCAGGTTCTTTAATAGAAACTGACAAGCTGATTCTAAAATTATACAGAAAGACAAAGGAACTAGACTAGCCAACAATTCTGAAGAATAACAAAGTTGGAGAACCTGATTTCAATACTCAGGAGAAATCTACAACAGTCAAGACAATGTGATATTCCCATAAGGACAGATATATAGATTAATGGAATGTAACAGAATCCACAAATAGACACAAACATACATGGGTCAATTAATTTTCACAAAGTTGCCAAGATAATTCAAGGAAGAAAGAATAGTCTGTTCAACAAATGGTCACAGAACAATGGGATAGTCATATGCAAACAAACAAACAAACAAATAAATAAACCTTGACTTTTACATTGCACAGTACACAAAAATAGCACAGACAGTGCCTAGTGCTGAAGCTGAATGATAAAGCAGATTATTTCAAGAGCAGACCTGGGCACATAATGATGTACCTTCACTGTTCTATTTATGAAACAAAGTGGAAAGTGACGTGAATGCCAATACAATTATGTGAAGTTATTTTACAGTCCTGTAGCCACCTGACTCCATCATATATTTAAATTACCCATTAGAAAACAAATGACACTGGCAAATGAAAAAAGTAAATGTTCAGAACTTAAACATCTAGCCAACCCAAAAACACAGAGCCATATACACAAAGTAACAGTGTGGAAAGGGCCTTCAAAGTGATTCCAATTCAACCACATTACTTCAGAGACAAGCAAAAAGAAGTTCAGGGAGCTATAACTTGTTTTTTAAAAATTCACATGCAGGGGCAAGAACCAAGATATCTTAACTGATTTTAGGGTATACAGAGATTAGACAACTGTCTCTCATTCTTAGAAAAAATAATTATGCTTGGGACCTGTTTTCCTCTTCCGGGTTTTGACATTGACGATCACAGCCCTGTTCTTCTCAGTAAAGTGCTTCAAGATGATCACATTATGTGGTTCATTGGCATTATCCATATAAACACAGCGGGTCCCCGCGCAGAGGACCTAAACATGACACAGACAGAAAAGGCAACTCAGCAGCACATACAGCACAGTGCCTTTTGCTTGTGCCGCTGACTTCAACAAGCACTCAAGGACAGGGTTCTTCCCATCTCTAAGTCCAGGGCCTGGCACAGGCCTGGCACAGAATTGGTTTAAGTGCTTGCTGGATAAAGCCATGTTTTCACAGTCCTCTTCGTCCCAACCAGTTGAGAGACGTGAAAAGTAGAAATGAGATCAAGATGAATGCCAAAGTGAACAACTGTATTTTGAAGTTCTCTGTAATTTAATATATTACAGTTACCTATTATTCAAAGCCAAGAAAATGAATCAAATGGCTAAACTGTTAAAAATGCAAGTTGAACAAACCATCCCATAATCTTGAAAATATACCAATACTGTGAAGGCAAATTATACAACTAAATAAAAAAAATCTTCCAAAGATATACGCTGTGCACGTGATGAAGAGGAGGCCAGGCCTTCAGTGGCATACCTGGGGGAAGCCGACCAGCACCAGCAGCGTGAAGATGTTGGTGTGCTTCAGCTGGAAAGGCAGCTGCTTGATGCAGTGGTCTGTGAAGGTGGCAATGACGTCACGCCACAGGGGGGCGCTGTTGAGTGATCGCAGGATCTCCGCCATGGAGCAGGCCCAGTCCAAGCCCACGCGGCTAGAAGGCAAGAGCTCCATTAGATGGCAGCGCACAGGCTCCAAATTCAACTCATCAGGTTGCCACACTCTAAGGCAGACCCAGAGGCATGCCAATGAGCCATTCATTATATTAATTTAAAAACTACCAGAACGCTAGACAACGCTTTATCTGATCAGGAGCCTACTCCTCTATTCTTCCTTTACTTAAAGGTTTTCTTTAAATCATGAATACATTGTTGTGCTTTATCAAATGATTTTTCTTCACTGGTTGATATGATCACATTGTACTCCCTCACTCCCATTTTGGCTGTTGTTAATGTAGTGATTTTAAAACTGTAAACCCTCCTTGATTTCCTGGAATAAATGTAAAGTAGTCAAAAACAAAACAAACAAACAACAAAACTACCAGAATGATGCTTTTCATATAATGATAAGGGTGTGTGGGAGGGATATCAAGATTTGTTACTCATACACTCAAGTCTACAGCTATGCTTTTAAAAATCTCTATAAAAGGTCACGCACACATGTGCACTTGTGCACACGCACATTCACGCACAGAAAAAAACTTGGAAGGGAATATATACTAAAATAGCACCAGGGAGTTCCCTGGTGGCCTAGTGGTTAGGATTCTGGGCTTTCCCTGCCATGGCCCAGGTTCAATCCCTGGTCAGGGAGCTGAGATCCTGCACGCAGTGTGGCGGCAGTGGGGAGAATAAAACAGCACCAGATGCATTGATGTGGTGGTACAAGGCAAGGTAAGGTGATTTTTTTCCCCATTTTGGTTTTCCAAATTTGGTATTGTGATTATGTTACTTTTATATAATGAAAATAGATCTATTTTCTTCAACCCCAAAGCCTACACTTATTACTCTCAAGAAAGAACAAACCAGAATATATATCACCAGAGAGTGCCCAGACTGCACAGCTGTCTTAATGTGGGTTTTAAGCACAGTTTTAATGTCGGTTGACAGTGTTGCTAATAAAACAAATTCCACTCTCACAAAAGATCCCTAGACAAGAGCACGGAAGCACGCTGAAATTAATCAACAGCCAGATCACTGACCTAAAGAAATGAACACCAAGGTGGGGTAGAGTGGGGGTGGCTACCTGTCCAGACACACAGCTCCCAGGCTGAAGAGCAGGTGGGTAGTCTTCCAGCCATCTGGCACAATGGAACTGTCCCCTGCTGCAAACAGGTTGTGCTTGGCTGAGAGGACCTTGGTCACTGCGGCATCAACCTCCACTGGTGAAAGGCGGATGATTAACTGGCCGAGAAGACCCAGGGTGAGGTGATACGTTTCATTCAGGTGGCCTGCGTTTGAGATGACGACCTGGAACATGAGCGGGAGCACGTGCTCCAGGTCTATCAGGGGGACTGTGGGATCCTGTCGAGAGAGGAGAAGAATCTGTTCAATACAAAAATCTATGTAACCACACCAACTAAACACTCCATCTCCTTCATATATTATTTATAACTGGCCTGGTGCCAAAGGAATTATGCAGTGTCTTTCACAAATGGCTTAGGGACAATCGACTGTGAAATAAACATTCTCAGGTATCATCTCACAATCCTACTTGTAATTTATAATCCTACCCCAGGGATACACAGATGACTGCAATTAACAGTTAATTTCAGTATATGGCTTTCCAAAAATTTTTTCTATGCCTAACACTATCCACCCCACCCCCGCTTTTTTTAAATGCCAATTTGTCTCTTACCGAGTTTAAGGGAGGTAACATGGCTGCTAATAATCCCAAAATCCTCTTCTGGGAACACTCAGCAAACACCTGCTCAGGGCTTGGAGTAACTGCCTTTTCCTCGATGGGCTTCTGACACGATGTTTCTGAATTTTCAGCATCTGAGTTGTAAAACACCAAGTTTTCAGATTTTGCCAGGTTCTATATGTGTATGAAGAGGCAAGTAAACCACTGCACTGTTCCTGGGCCACTACAGAATCAAGCTGGGACTTTAAAAACCTATTGCTGAACAAGTCTTACTCAAGGAGGTCTGTCCTGATCACCCTGGTTTAAGGTTGAGCCCGCCCTCCGATCTCTCCTAGCCCCTCTGCGCTCTCCATTCCCCTGCTCTTTTGCGCTCATGGCATTTAATTACCTTTTAACACACCATATTATTTGATACTGATTGTTTACCGTCTGGCTTCCCTTCTAGATTTTTGGTTTTTTCAATGATGTATCACAAACACCTATAAATGTGTCTGGAGCACAGCAGCTACTCAATAAATGCTCGATGGATGACTAAACTGTACGTGAACCGGGATGCTGCTCCTCAGATGGAATCAGACCAGAGTGGATTTTGATGACCTGCATTGACATGGAGTGTCAAACTGTTTTCTGGACCTTAGAATTATAGGCCCTGCAGAGATAAGCGTCCGCCCCGTCTGAGAGCTGGCCCCACGGACGGGGCAGGATGCCGGCGCTCACCCCTGCCTGTCACAGAGCGGCCACGTGGGGAGGATCCCGCCTCCCGGGCCCCCCTGAGGACAGGCTGACATCCGCTGCCGGAGCTCCTTCTGCCCACAGCGCCCCCTCTCCTGGCTCCTCAGTCGCCCTGAAGCAGCCCTGACCTTGCGCTGCCATCCCCAGCAGGTGTCCGAGGGCCTCCACAGCAGAGTGCACAGCACCTCTCCACTTCCACCTTCCAGCGCTCCACTCCCTCCCTACACACCTGCCCCCCAAGGGACTGCCTGGATTCTCTGGGGGTTCCCACTCCGGGGCCTTTGCTCTCGTGTAGTTCTTTCTGCCCTGAATGCCCTTCCCCCCAGTAGATCTCAGCACATTCAAGGTCCCATGCAGGCCTTATTTACAAGGGCTTTACACTCACACAACCTGTTCCAGCTACACACCCATCACCGCTAACACCCACTTGGGCCTCTCTCCTGGACAGAGTCACATCCCAGCTCAAATGAGTTATACACACCTTTGTCTTAAACCCTCCCAGACTGTCAGCACTGTGAGGGCAGGAGCTATGTGTCTATTTGTCTGACTTGGTTCTTGTTTCATCCCCAGGGCCTAGCACAGTGCTTGGCACATAGAAGGCACTCAGTAAATTAGGGAATGAATAAGGTAGGAAAGCAGGCAAGATGAAGGAAAGATGACTTTCAAAGTGTTATCAGTACCATCTGATGCAGAACTGAGAAACCATGCACCCTTGGGTGCCAGCCAATTTTAAATTGTGTGCAAGAAATAAGTCAGGGACGGGTATGCGTGCACTTTAAGATGAAAGAGATCAAGGTAACTGTCAAAGAGTCTTTACCTGGAAGTTCTGTAGGTGCGCGGGCATCTGCAGGTGAGTCTGAAATCTGCGTCTGGCAGGAAGGACCCTTCAGTAATGATGCACCTTCCCCTGCCTTGCTCCTCTGCTTGCAGTCTAAAGGTGTGACTTCCTTAGGGACATCCCTCTTCCCCTAAAAACAAAACGGTGAGTGTAAAAGAATTAAGGTTTCTTTCTTATAAAAGTTTACTTGTTAATATAATACAACTTTTAAAATCACTAGCCAATCAGTCTTCACAAACAAAAATACTTTTGAATTAGAGAATGCCCCTCGTTTCTGATGACAAATCTGTACTCTAATTAAGAGAGTAATCACTGCATCACATCCCCCCAACACCTTCCAAATGCCACTCTGTCAGAGCCTGCAGTCACATAAGCAATGGCTCTGGTACAAACCTCTAACACATTCTATTTGTCTTCCAGAAGCCAGGTATGGACAGTTCTTCTCTTGGGGAAAAAGAAAAAAAACAAAGGTGTGGATTTCCTTCTAGCACAGTAAGCTGACTTTACACTTTTGAGAATTCCATTTTGGCAGAGAGACTTACAAAGGGGGCCCTCATTGGAGCTGGGAGGGTTTTCCAGACTCAGGAGTCTGGCAGTGAGCTGCCCAGACCGGCAGGGTGACAGTCCTTGACCTGAATTTCCTTAGGAGTCACTCAGAGTCACCCCAAAAATCACCTGCACTCCCTGGGCCCTCAGGGTACTTTTCCTTGCTGTCACACAGGCTTATATGTGGAAACCAGGCCAGGCAGGAAGTCTTCTGTGCATGGTGGAGGCACCCTAGCTCCAAGGAGTCTGCGAAGGCAGGACACTTTGGAGCCGAAGATGGAGCGCTGTCCAACACGAAACACTCATGAGAAGATCCTGACATCTCCCAGCGGCAGCTGACTTATCCTCCCCTCTCCAGATACTGTAACCTCAACAATCAATCCTACCCTCAACACCCCCCTAAGAAGAAAGTGGCTATAAGACTGTCCAAGAGATTTGCCCGATGCACACCATGGAACCAAGACACAGAATGGAACTTGAATCTAAGCTTGAAGCTGATCACAGCACCAGTTCTGTTTGACCACAGGTTGATAGGAGCTTTCTGAGGTTTGTGGTAACCCTGCATCGAGCAAGTCCGTCAGCGACATTTTTACAACAACATACTTTTTTAATTAAGGCATTCTCTGTATTGCCCAAGATGCAGAAGAAAAAATGGAAATGGAAGAGAAAATGTGGGCGCTTGAAGAGTGGACTGGAAACTGGAGTACCATTTACTTGGCTGCCAACAATGAAAACATGGTAAGTGAAAATGGACCACTAAGGATGCACTTCTGCTTATTAACGAGTCATCCAACGGTGACATCGGGGTCACCTTTTATCGAAGGGTTAATTGTACACGTCAAAGCTTCAGCCTCCTTGCAAAAAAAACCCGTGGCTATCTGGTTCAGCATGCTCTACTCAGGGAGGGACTATTTACACACACTTCCTGATTGCAGGAAGGTATGTATTATTTTTCTAGTCAACATAAGTGAGGACGGCTTCATGACTTCCCTGACAATGGCCCTTGCCAAAGGCCGTGATCTGAGCCCTGAAGACTATGAGGTTTTCAAAGAAAAGACAAAGCAAATGGCTGTTCCAGTCAAAAATATCATTAAAGTCAGTGACACAGATACCTGCCCCCGTGACACTAATTAGTGACTCCTCCCTGTCCTCATGTCACTGTCGGTTTTTCCCTATGTCAAGTCAGCTAACTGCTTTCTGCATTTGGAAGATAACACATCTAGATCATGAATCGACACATTATCAGCTTCATCCACATGAAGACAAATGTGCCTTTACTTTCCACTGTGTCCCCTACCTTCTCTCTCCCCTATGAAGCTGAGATCTATAGACCTGACCTCTTTTCCCAGCTCTGTTCCTGACTTGTTTCTTGATCTTGGATTTCTCAATCTCTATGTAAGTTTAAATACAGTTATTTAATAGAAAAAAAAAAAAGATTGTCCAAAAAGGGGACCGAGACTGGGAGAGCTACCTGCCTTGTTAAAAATGTACCCTCTTGCAAGAGGGAAGAGATATGGGAACATATGTATATGTATAACTGATTCATTTTGTTATAAAGCAGAAAGTAACACACCATTGTAAAGCAATTATACTTCAATAAAGATGTTTAAAAAAAAAAAATGTACCCTCTGAAAAGATCTCCAACACCATACTCTCTGTACTATGTGGCCCTTTGTGAAAACAATATAATTCCAAAGTTCTGGCTGATAATGTTAGTCTTGATCTTCTTTCCTGTTATCACAGGACTCCAAAGAGCCACTGCAGTTGCACCACATGCCACTCAAGAGGGTCTCATTACTGGCCAGAGGCCGTTGTAGACAGATGATGTCTCTGGCTGAGACTGCTTTCTCAGTTGTTTAAAACAAAAAGTATCTCTAGACATTAGAGGGAAGGAGGGACAATACCCTTAATACAGCCTAGGATTGGCCAGAAACACGTAGAAGTTCAAAAACAAGTAATTTGTACTCAGGGTGCAAATAGGATATGGTTCTTAGGGCCATTGTAGTGGGGACATTTGGGTTCTGTTGTGGGCACAGTGTTGGAAACTGCAATTTGCTAGATAGAGGACTAAGAGCCAGAGCCAGAGGCAGGGTACCCTGGGTGTACCCAGCTGCTGATGGGAAGAGGACCCAAAAGGTAGGGACACCTCAGGAATAAAAATAATGCCCTGGGAGATCCTTAGAAAAAGGCTGATTCCAGTCCCTAGGCAGGGAAAGCCTAAGATAAGCCTGAAACATCTTTTTGTATCAAAAATTAAGAAAGTGCTCAAAGAATAATGGAGACATATCAAAAGGACACAAAAGCCAGCTGGAAGTTTCCATCGGCCAAACACGGGACAGTTTGAGCATCAAAGTAAGTAATAAAAAGTAAAAGATTTTAATCCATTGAATAAAAAAAATTCATCGAGTCCATTTTCATATAAATAAATGAATAAGTAGATACATGGGGAGCGCTGTGCTGATGGGTAGCATAAGATGCTGGGAGCTCACAAGAAGATACAATTATTCCCAGGCTCAAAGGTGAAGACAAGACTGCTGATTTATCCTCTCTCTGCTGATAACGTTCTTTCTGCCCCACCATAATCTGTGGGTGGGTACAATGCTGCCTGGAGAAGGGGTTTTGTGGTCAAAACAGGCTTGAAGGTTATTATGTCACCTGTACTGTGCTGGCTCTCTGGCGGAATGAAGCTAACAGAATTTTCAAGTTTTTGCCAGCCATCTTTGCTTTTGCCTTCCTCTAAATGACAACAGGATCCCAGTGAGCTATAACTGCCAAATGGGGATCCTCCACAACAGAGACAGAGGACAGAAACAGCAGCAGCACTTAAGGCAAACAAAGCCAGGGGCATTTACAGCACCAACTCAAGTTTTGGAGGCAGCATCGTGGAAGCTCTGCTTGCTCTTCCACAGAACAATCTCAATGTCACTGTCACAGGTTCGACCTGGATCCAGGAAGGCTTTTCTTCTACTTACACAAGCATATGTAAACTACTGTAAACTACATACGTAAACTACTTGGTAAGTAGTAAGCAATTAGTATCACCTATTTGTTGGCTGAATATAAAAACAGTTTCACATATATAGTGTTCACCATAGGTCAGGACCCAATCTCTTTAGGTGCATAATCTTGTTCAATTCTTATAAAAACCACAGGAGGCAGGAAACAGGAGTAATTAACACTGAGAGGGAACTTAATATGAACACTGCTTTTCTTAAAAAAATGTTTACTTATTTATCTATTTATTTATTTGGTTGTGTCAGGTCTTAGTTGCGGCATGCAGGATCTTCGTTGCTGCGCGAGGAAATCTTCGTTCCAGCATGCGAGCTCTTCACTGTGGCATGCGGGCTCTTCAGCTGTGGCATGTGGGATCTTAGTTGCGGCATGCGGGATCTTCACTGCAGCATGCGGGATCTTAGTTGCGGCATGCGGGATCTTAGTTGCGGCATGCGGGATCTAGTTCCCCAACCAGGGATTGAACCCAGGCCCCCTGCACTGGGAGCACGGAGTCTTAACCACTGGACCATCAGGGAAGTTCCTGAACACTGTTTTAAGCACTTTATAGACATTAATTCAATGTATGTCATGCATGTAAATCCTCACAACAATCCTAAGGCATAGGTATTATCATTATTATCCTTCCATTTTTACCGACAAGAAAACCAAAGCAAAGAGATTCTGGTGACGTGCCCAAGGTCTGACAGAGGATCTGCACCCAGGCAATCTGGGTCACGAGCCTATACCGTTAACCTCTGTACTCCAGTTCCTCATGTGAAAGCTCTGAGCTCACCCGTGATTCTGCCCAGGGAAGGATTGTTACTTACACTGCGGTGCACAAATGGGCCTGCATCGGCTGGCTCCACAGCAGCCTGGATGGCTTTTTTCTCTGGCTGCTCCTCTGATGTTTGGGTGGGCACAGTGACTGGTGGGGCCTGCTTTTCTGAAGTAGAGTCACCGTCTGGCAATATGCCAAGAAGAGCTAGCGCTTTAAGACCTACATGGGAAGCAAATAAGAGAATGGTTAAAAGTTTTATAATAAGGATTATTCCCTGCAAATGCCATAAATCACTTTGCTACTATATGGAAATACATGGCTGAGTTCTCCACAAACTGAACCAAAGAGTACTCAATCCAACCCTCTACCCTCCCACCCCCACCGCCACGGCTGTCCAAATCTACTCAGCTCCTAATTTCAGACACCGAAAGTTTCGATAGTGGGGGATACTTGCACTTTATTAACAACAGAGGACAAAAGATACAATAGGATTGTCTGTCTAGAAAATCATAAACATTAAAATTTTGTAGTAGCCCCACACAGCCAGACTTCTAAATTTCCACTGGCAAAGAGATAACGAAATAGCTCTGAAGCACTGGTATTACCCACCTGCTACTTCATCCAAGTCTGATTTCCCTAATGTTTATTAGAATGGGGAGTTAGTCCATTATTCTGAAAGGAATTTAAATTACTCAGAAGTTGAACATTCACATTATTTTTCTCCTTGGCACCCCTCAGTAGCGTCAAAGTCATCTAGATATTTTATTAGTCAAACTTTTTTTTTTAATATTTATTTATTTACTTATTTGGCTGCACCGGGCCTTAGTTGCAGCACACAGGATCTTCGTTGCGGTGTGCAGGATCTTTAGTTGCAGCATGCAGGATCTTTAGTTGTGGCATGTGGGCTCTTAGTTGTGGCATGTGGGACCTAGTTCCCTGACCAGGGATGGAACTTGGGCCCCCTGCTTTGGGAGTGCGGAGTCTTAACCGCTGGACCACCAGGTAAGTCCCTAATCAAACTATTTTAGTTATAAATAGCTCTCATCTAGAACATAGTTGTGTGGAAGTAGATTTGCACTCCAGGTTAAAAAAAGGCTGCATTCCTTTGGCAAAGTTAAGTCTGGTGGATTCAAATACTAAATACTTCATCCCCAGACATCAAGAGTTTTAATTATTAATTTTTTTTACATCTTCATGAAATATTTTAGAGAAACTAAATGCTACTTTAATGCCAACATTTTCCCTCAAATGAATCTGGGGATTTTTTTTTTTTTTTAATATTTATTATTTATTTATTTTGGCTGCACTGGGTCTTAGTTGCAGCATGTGGGATCTAGTTCCCCGACCAGGGATCGAAGCTGGGCCCCCTGCATTGGGAACACGCATTCTTACCCACTGGACCACCAGGGAAGTCCTGCATCTGGGGATTTAAAATTAGGTTCCACTCCAGGGTGAGCACCTCTTGTGGAAAACTGGGTTTTACTGCCTCTGAACTGAGCACTGCATTTCACTTCCGCTGGGGCTGTTGCTTCACAAGCAGCTGAGGGGTGGTCTGGTTTCCATGCATGAGGAACAATTACCTTTTCCCTGGTGAGCCTTCATCAGACAGTCCCCGACGAGCTGCATGCACTGGCTCCGCAGGGTGGCGGCACTGCTGCGGGCCTGGGGATCCAGCTTTTCGCCATCCACGTCCTCGGCGCTGGCCAGGTGGGTGCTATAGAGCGCCAGGGCAGCAAAGAGCAGCCAGGAGTAGTTGTGGATGTAGGGCTGGATGAGCCTCTGCCGGTCGCTGATCCGGATGGTCACCATCGGATGGGCAGTGATACTGTGGGTAGGCAAGTGGCTGCAAAGGCAAGACATCTTTAAGGCCTACAGGCCTTTGTGAGCCCCCAAAAAGGGAGAATGGGGACTCAGGGGACCACATGCATGGTCACGACTGGGCATCAGGTACCTCTAAGACTGCGGTTATTGAAAATTTAAAGATAGGGCTTCCCTGGTGGTGCAATGGTTAAGAATCCGCCTGCCAATGCAGGGGACACAGGTTCGAGCCCTGGTCCGGGAAGATCCCACGTGCCGCAGAGCAACTAGGCCCGTGTGCCACAACTACTGAGCCCACGCGCCACAACTACTGAAGCCCGCAGGCCTAGAGCCCATTCTCTGCAACAAGAGAAGCCACCACAATGAGAAACCCGTGCACCGCAACGAAGAGTAGCCCCTGCTCTCCGCAACTAGAGAAAGCCCGCGCATAGCAACGAAGAACCAACGCAGCCAAAACTAAATAAATAAAATTAATAAATTTATATAAAAAAAAATTTTTAAGATGGGTATGGGTCCTCTCTTCAGAAAAATGAACAAACACTGCACATTCCATTTTGGGATTTCACAACCCCCAGAAGACTGTCTATGGAAACCAGGTGAAGTAAGAATTCCTTATTGTGAAGTTTCACAGGGTGTGGTTATAGCATTTTGGTAACGTGAGAAAATGACCAATGATCTTTAGAGATGGATATGAAGTATGCAAGAAGGAAATGATTTAAGGTCTGGAATTTGCTTTAAAATACTTTAACAAAGGAAAAAAAAAAAAGAATAAGCTAAGCACACATAGCAAAATATTCCTAATTGTTGAGTCTGGGTCATTGTTACATGAAGATTCATTGTACTACTCTCTTTACTTGTGGGTATGTTTGAAATTTTTTATAATGCAAGTTTTTTTTTAATTATTAAAAAAAGGCAAAGGAATACATGAAGAAAAGTTTACCAGGCTAGAGGTCATCTGAGACATACCCATAGGAATATTTCTTGGCCGCATAGCATCCATAGCAAAGGTCAAAGTCATCGCACACATTGCAATTCATTCTCCGGCCTATGATCAAACCCTGGCAGTGGTCACACGTAAACTCCATGTTGACCATTTCATGGTCATCTCCGTGGCCCTCAGGCTTCACCCCACCTGGGGGAAAAACAGCAGCGTGAGGTGGATTGGGCAAAGGGCTCTTAGAAGGGCTAGTTTCCAAACCCAAACCAACCCCAGAAGCAGGGTTGTTCCCAACAGATTGATCGGGGCGTCACGGGCCACAGGCCTCTTCTACAGACCAAGGGTTCCCCAGGTGGCTCTTAGCATATGCACGATGTTCTTGGCATGGAACATCTTAGCAAAGGTACCGTGCATGGACCCTGCTTTTCCAGCGCAATACGGAGTCTGATCAAACAGGTCACCAATCCCATCATGACCTCCATTTGGCAGCACAAGTCCACACACCAATTTGTGGGCTGTCTCCCATGACCCCTCCTCTAACAAATATTGGTGTATTCTTCTTAACAGGCACTGAGAAGTTATCAGGTATTTGCTCTTACTTTTTCATTCCCGAATCACAGATGAAAACAGACTCCATAACCCCAGACCCACTGAGTGAGAAAGAACGTTAGTCACGAACGAGACTGACAGCTCTGGTCTCCTTCTTACTCTGAGTCCAATGGGTCTCTGAGCCCCGTCATACACCCTGCTCAGTGCTCCTTACCTCTGACCCGCTTCAGTTCCCACTGCCAGAAACCCAGTCCAGGCACTAATCCCCTTGTCACTATTGCGACTGATTTCCTAAAGGAAACTCTTACATGGACAGAACACCCTTTCTCTAGCATAGCTCTGGTCATGTTAACACCTTTCTTGAAAAACCTTCCCCGCTATCTGTAGACTCATTCAAATCCCTGAGCCTGGTATCTCTGGGTCCTACAACCTGGGCCCAACCTGTCTCAATCTATCACTCAGCGGCAGCCACTGGAGAGTCTGTCTAAACACACTACGTGTGCTCACTCCTCTGTCCCTGGACTTGCTCAGCTTTGGATGACGACGCACTCTCCACTGTTTCCTTCACATCACCCAGTTCTAACTTTCTTCAAAGACCAACTCACATCCCATCTCCTCCACAAGTCTTCCTGCAACGGTAGCCTTCCTTACTTCTGAACTTTTCCAGAACAATCTATACTGCTCATCTGTAACTCAGCATGTACACTCTTGTCCTGGAATATACATTTTGTGAGCAGGTCCAGACTCCTGCTAAGACTATAAATGCTTCCAGAGCAGGGGCTGTATCTTATTCAACTGGGTGATGCACACAAAGAGCCTTCAACTGCTTACTACTGACAACCTGCTTTATCTCAGCACCTACAAGTCAAGAGGATTCAAGACTTCCTGAAGTTTGCTTGTGTGTATTTTACTTCTTATAAACACTGCATGATTCAGAAGGCAAAATCATTTCCTGAAAACTCAACTGAATGTACATTCATTGGTGCTGAGTGTTTATCAAGTGCCTATACCCAGCAAGATAGAAGATGACAGCACATCACATAACAGAGCTCTGGAGTTTATCATTCAGTTGGGGAGATAAGGGTCATATTCGCCAACAAGTCAGAGAACACTGCTGGGGCACTATTGTTACTGTACAGTGGGAGTTTAAAAAATGACAAGATCACAGAAAATAGAAATGCTTATTCCTTTTGGGTATGGCACACTCAGGCCGTGAAATTTACCTAGGAAGCAAGTCTTGCAGAGATCCATGTCGCTGCACTGCAGACACCGGTAGCGATGCCAGGGGGCAATCTCGTCACACCCATCACAAGAGATGTCCACGTTTAACAGGTCACAGTAGCGAGCAATAAACATGTGCATCTATAAGATGAAATAAAACACAATTAACCAACAGACTTTTAATGTGGCCACTATTCAGTAATCAATCCATCCTTCAGTATGTAGTTAAAATATTCCAGGCACTGTACTAGGTGCTAGGATTAGGAGATGAAGGAGCTTAGTGTCTAGCTGGGAATTCCCTGAAGCAAACAGATGACAGCATACAGTACGACAGGGGCTTGGATAGACAATTTCAGGAGGCTTACAGGGCACGTGGAGGTTTTTCAAAGGTGCTAATTCCTCAGGTGAGACCTGAGGGGCAAACAGGCATTAGCTGGGTGGGGGTAAGGGTGGTGGGCACGCCGGATAAAAGCAATAGCAAGTTCTACAGGAGGCACAAAAGGATCAAGACAAGGGCTCATGAACTTGGCAATAATTCCATATGTAGAATACAGTGTGGAGGGGGGATAACCAGATAAAGTTAGAAAGGTTAAACCACAAGTGCCTGGGATGCTAGTCTAAGGAGTCACGGACGTTTTAAACGGAAGAGTAACTGAGCATTCTGAAAGCTCCTCTGGTTACTGAGTGAGAATGGATCAGAGAGGGCAAGACTGGAGACAGGGAGACTGACCCTGACAGCAGCTGTTAAAGCAACCCCCAACAGGTGATAAGGGCTGGACTGGGCCAAAAGTGAGATGGTGGAAGGTGGAAGAGCTGAGAGGTAGTAGAAGGCAGAGGTGAGGAACCTTGGGGGCTGACTGGTTATAGGGGCCCGCGAAAGGGAAGGGTCAAGAACAACATCCAGATTTCTGGCTTGGGTACTCGGCTGGACAAGGGTAGTGTTCACAGATACAGGAAACACTGCAAAAGAAGCACTGTTTGCTGGCACTTAAGAAGAAAAACTTTCTGGGGAAAGAGTAAGGGCACCATTTCATGAGCAAAACAAATTGTTTTACTGCAAAGTCCCTGGAGGCTACAGTATGCTTTATCTTTACGGCCTAGAAATAAGGGAAATAAACCACTAAGTCACCATACAGTAGTATAGCATAGCAAATATGCCAAGCCACCTTAGAATGGCTCCCAGTACGGTATTAACATACAAGAGAGAAAAATCGCAAAGGCCAAGTTGGTGTGCTCCATCCAAGCACCACAGAGATGCCAAATGAGCAAAGTAACTGGCACATAGTAGGCACACAAACTAAGAAAATGAATGCACCTGAGGCAGCAGATGCCTGGCATAATGTGGTGGTGACAGATAAACCGCTAATGTGGAGATGGACATGGCAGGCTATGTGAGCCTGATGCCTCTACACATATGAATCATGTAACTATGATCCTGGGCACACATGGCTGCTTCCACGCTCACCAGGCAACCTTCTGATTGAAACATGACTTCCCAAGTTGCTTGCCTACAGGAAAAGAATGTACCACGGACACCAGAATCCAGGGCCTTCAGCAATTCTATTTCTCACTATAAATTAATAAACCGGCACCTAATATTTTACTTCAGCCCCACGAGCCTATTTCCTGCAAATCTAGTTCTAAGGGAGGGAACCACTACCTGATTGTGGTCAAGTCAGGATTCAGGGCCCCTCAGGTTAAAGACCAGGCTGGGTGATGGCCACTCACTAAGGTACTGACTGCCACCTGGAGCCCTCTCAGGGGACAGCCTGCTGGCACTCCCCCGCACAGACTCTCCTCTCCAAACTCCTAGCAAGTCACTTCAGGTTACTCTAGTTGAGAGGTCTTACTTTCCTCTGCTTCTCTGGATCTTCCTGGGCTATTTTTTCATACCAGGCCTCAAACATGCCATCCTGACACTCATCCATCCATTCTGAATTCTGCTTGGCATCAGCAAGCTCATCTTCTTCACTCCATTGGCTGAAAGAAGGACATAAAGAGAGAAAAGCATGCCTCTCCCAATAATCAAGGAAAGTGCTTGTTAGCAGACTCTGTGTCCTATGGGTCTAATACACGAGGCACTTTTAAACTTCTGAAGGGAAGAGGTCAGTTTGGTTTTCAAAGCCCCAGGATTTGCCAGATGTTTGACAGATATATACCAATAAAAAGGGAGAAGCCCCTTCCAGAGTAGACTACAATTGGTGAGGAATTAGAGCTTGAAAGGTTGTACCTACATGGCATAATCCCACTCAACAACCATTTGTGGTGAACCTACTATGTGCCAGGCACTGGAGCCAAATAAAGCAATTAAAAAAAAAAAAGTCCGATTTGGACATGCTCAGCACACCCTAGTGGTAGCAGCATGAGAAGGGAGTCAGGAGATCCTGGGGCCTCAGCTCTCCCGCTGGCTGCTGTAAGACCTGGACACAGCACTCAGCCCTGGTCCTCAGTTTCCTCATTTCTAATAGATAATCTCAGGGACTCCTTTTAGGTGCAAAATTATAGATTTCCATAATTTCAGTTTACAGTTTGTTTCAGCAACCGGAATTTTAAATACAAAAGTATTTGCTCGACAGCAAATGCAAAACATCTACCAACCAACAAATACACATTTGTTCATTCACGTGTTCCAACAAACTGACTTCAGGCCTACTCAAAGTGAGCTCTGCTCCGGGTGCTATGGGGAGTGGTGAGGAAGGTGCGGTCCCTACTCCCAAGGACTGGGTCACGTAGGAGCAGGCGAAGCTTGAAACAAGGAGCAGACTGATGGCTGAAGAGCCAGCAAGCTGATGCCCCACACACTCCTCCCCCTTGCTGTGTCCCAGCCCTCTGCCAAGAGCGCCCTCTGACAGCAGGGCAATGGCTGCGGTTTGTAAACAAGGAGACCGCTTAAATTCTATCTCCTTTTCCCAGGATATCTCTTCTGAGAGAGTGAAAATTGGTGTTGACTCATTCACTGATTTCCTCCTAATTATCTCCTCTTGCTCTTCTTCCCCCTTTCTCTTCTTTCTTTTCTACAGACATGAGTGATTAATGGGTAAGTGGAATGAGAAGTGGAAAGAAAAAAAAAAAAACTTTGCATACTATTTTTTCCCCTCATACCTTAAGTCCTTGTAATGTGCAAGAGGTTATAGTGGCTAAAAATCACCCACACACACCACCACCAACAACAACAGAAAAGGATTCTCCAATTCAACAAGCTATATGAGGATCTCCAAAAACGAGGAGAAAACTCATGCTGAGTTCACAATACCACCACCACCAGTTTATATACAACACCATGTACCAGATACCTGCTAAACACTGAGAAACAGAACTCATTCATTCTTCGCAGCAATCCTGAGGTAGGTACTGTTATTACCTCCAGCTCTAAAGATGAGGAAACTGAGGCACAAAGGAGTTTAAAAAGTTGCCCGAGGTCATCCAGCTAGTATGTGGCAAAGCCAGGATACTCCCCAGAAAGTCTAGCTCCAGGCCCGAGCTCTGAATGTGCTACGATCCCTGTACTTGACGAGCTATTGTAGGAACTGCAGAGTGCAGGACTGTGTCCTTACCTGATCACACTGTCATGGACACTTATATTTTCTTGTGACATTTTCATGAGGAGATCTGGTAACTGAATGTCAACAAAGAAGGTGAGATCACTGGGTTCCCAGCCCATATCCAAAAGATGAAGCAGGGCCGTCTGGACACAGGACAAGGCAGGCAGCAAGGACCTGAAGAGGCCACGAAGGTGAAAGTTACTAAAGCTGCCCATCACCCACGGAGACAACAGAAACAATACGAATCAGAGACCTGGTGTGCTTGTCAGTGGAAAACAGAAGGGAACACCAGATTGCTAGTTTGGGTTCCTTTATAACCTCATTTCAAATTTCTCAGACTCCATACAAACCTTCTTCAAACAACAGCTTAAGCAAAAGAGTTCTGAAAGCATAAAGAGAAAGGTCTCCACCCTGCTAGGACTACCACAGGGGACACTTTACGGTAAAAGACTGAGTAGTAAAACTCACCTTTGATAAACAGCAAGGTCAGGGCCAGGCCCAATTAGCCTAGGTTATACAGCTCAGATGTAGAGAAGAACCATTTGATTTAAGGTTGATGTCTAAACCACCTACTATGGAGGAGACTGGGGAATGGCTTTCTATTCAAGTTTTGTTTGTTTTTAATTTTTATTGGAATATAACTGATTTACAATGTTGTGTTAGTTTCAGGTGTACAGCAAAGTGTCTATTCAAGTTTTTAAAACTGAAAATAACAGGTTACAAATTTTCAGATGAACCAAAACCCATCCACTTTAAAAAACTGCACACACCATATAGAAAAAAGGCTGGGAGAAAATATACTGGTAAGTTAACATTAGCAATTAGCTCTAGACGGTAAGATTAGGGGTTATTTTTATTTTACTCTTTGTGCTTTTCTGTATTTTTAACAGTGGACATGTATTTCTTTAAAAAATCAGAAAAAACAGAAATAATTTTTTCTCTAGAAATCATAAAATTATCCCGTACCTGTCGTTTATGTTACTAAATCCTTTAACTGCTTTGACCAAAAACAGAACAAACTGATAGTAAGTGTCTCGAATTTCTTTGTGTAGATCTGCACCACAGCCCTCCAGGTGTCCAAAATAACTAGAAACAGAAGAAATTACCAGTCACTTAATTGCCAGAACATTAATCACTTAATTGCTAACGAAGTGGCACAGAAACTTAAATAAATAAAAACATAACTTCAGAAAGTAACAGACAAAACAGCAAGTGACTCATCTGCTTGGATCAAGAAGGTTGCCCACCAGGAGTATGGAGATGACAATTATTAACCTTTCTTTGTTAGTATAAAAACCACCCTTCCCACCACTACCTGAGCGCCTGGTACCATGTTAAGTATTCGTCACAAATTACCAAACTTAATCGTCTCCACACAGTCACGCCCACCCCTCTGCCTCCCTTCAGTGATGACTTTAGTGCCAAGCTCAGTTGTCTTTCCGACCTTGATCCTTGTCACCTTGGAGACTCCAACACCCATGGGAATGATGCCGCAGTTCTGCCGTCTCTGGATTCTCTGCCATCTTCACCTCCAGCGATCTTCTCCTCCAGCCCCTTTGCCATCCCCATCTGATGGTCATTTCCTTGACCTTGTCACCACAGTAACGGCGTTACCTCTGAAATCCTGACTTCAGAACATCCTGCTCTGTGACCTCTCACCCTGCTCACGTACACTGCGACTCCCACCAATCCCAGGGAGCCCCAAGCCATGACGCTCCCTCACGTTGACTATCCACCACTGCCGCCAGGCTTTCTCTTTGCCCCGTACTCAGCTTCAATCCCATGGCCCGTCACCATAATCATACCTTAGCAATCACCAAGTCCTTTGCTGCCTTCTCCCTCCACATGCTTGCCTGAGAAATCATACGCCTACATCAAAATAGCTAATTGTTGCTGGAGGAAACACCACACAACCAAGCTGACTAGTAGCACTTTACGTTCACAACCGTAATTCTCAAATAATCCCTCCAAACTGTCAGGCAATCAGACCGGCTGTCTCAATTTTCACTACTATTTCAAACCTTCCTGCTTCTCCTTAAACTTCCACTGCCTCCTCCTAAGCCATCATTTAGAGCTGATAACTACCCTCAAATTTTATATTTTGAAAACAGAAATGATCCCACAGGAACTCCCCCATCTTCGCACCACCAAACCTACCAACCAACTTGCATCTCTACCCCAGTGCGTTTCCTCCTGCTGCCAGAGACAGTCTCCCTGGCTCTCAAAGGCCGACCACTCTACTTACACCACTGCTACTGCAATTGAGCCCTCCTTCCTGCATCAAGTTTTCCTCACTACTGACCCACTCCCGCCAGTGTACAGTATACTCTGCTATCTCTTCAAAACCCTCAGTCGATGCTACATCCCCTGCAATTACTATCCTAATCCTCTGCTCCCCTTTAAGGCCAAATTTCCTGAAATAATTGTCTAGTCTCCCTCTCCATTTCATCATCCCCATTCTCTTCTCAACCCAGTCCAACAGGGCTTGTGGCCTCATGGCTCCAGTAAGACTGCTGTCAAATCCAGTGTGTTATCTCGCTCAACCTCTCACATCAGCATCTGACACAACGGACCATTCCTATCTTTTTTTTTTTTTCTTTTGGCTGTGTTGGGTCTTCGTTGCTGTGCACGGGCTTTCTCTAGTTGTGGTGAGCGGGGGCTACTCTTCGTTGCGGTGCGCGGGCTTCTCATTGTGGTAGCTTCTCTTGTTGCAGAACACGGGCTCTAGGCGCATGGGCTTCAGTAGTTGTGGTGTGCGGGCTCAATAGTTGTGGCGCATGGGCTTAGTTGCTCCATGGCATGTAGGATCTGCCCGGACCAGGGATCGAACCCGTGTCCCCTGCATTGGCAGGTGGACTCTGAACCACTGCGCCACCAGGGAAGTCCCATTTCTATCTTTTGAGATACATTCTTCTGTCAGCTTCGACGGCACCACCATCCCCTGGTTTTTGCTCTTGGTGGTCACTCCCTGGTCTCCTCAGCTGACTCCTCTTCCTGTGCTTGACTTCATCTAAATAAAGAAGTGCCCCTAAGGCTCAGTCCGGGGCCCCCTCTTGTCCATCTCTCTGCACTCTTTCTAGAAGGTCTCATCTGATCTCACGGCTTTACATACCATCTATATACTGACAACATCCAAATTCTATCCCTACTCCTGGTTTCTTTCGAGAACTTTAGACTCTTATCTCTATTTTCTCATATTTACTTGGGTATGAAAGAAGCAGTTCAAACTTAACATGGCCAAAACAAAACTTTTGATTATCACCCCAATCTGTTTCTTCCATACTCTTCCCCTCAGTAAAATGTATCACCATCCACCCAGCTGCTCAAGCCAAAATCCTAGAGGCTTCTTTCCCCATGACTCTTTTCTTTCACCCTCTAAATCTAATCCATCAACAAGTCCTTACAATTCCACCTCCACGGTGTATCTTGAATCTCATCCTTTTCTCTCCTTCTCCAGTACTATCTCCTGGTCCAAACCACCTCCACCTCTTGCCTGGGCTACTGCAACAGTCTCTCCCAGTCTCTCCACTGCTTTTCTTCCTTCCACTCTTTTTCATGTAGTAGCCAGAAGTATCTTTCATAAATATATATCACAGTGTGTTCCCCTTGGGCTTAAATTTCTCTGGGGACTTCCCATCTACAACTCTGGGTAAAATCCAAACACCTTAAACCATATCCTACAAAGCTTTACATAATATGGGCCCTGATTTTCTGACCTCACCTCCTCCTATCTCTCTCGCTCAGGCACACTGGCTGTCTTTCTGCTCCTCGGGCTAACCCCCCACCTGTGTGGTGGTCCTTCTGCCTGTAGTGTTCTTTCCCCGGATCTCAGCTGGTCACTCATGCCTTGGTTCCATGTCCTCCTCAGCCTGCCTTCCCCAACTCCACAAATTAGGTCACTCTGTATGAAATCACCACATAGCCAGATTACCACTATATATGTATGTCTGTTTTTCGTTTGTTTGCGTTTGTTTTGTTTTGTCTGTCTCTCCTAAATAGAATACAAGCTCCACTAGAACAAGGATCTTGTCTGCCTTGCCCACTGCTATATACAACACCTAGAACAGTGGCTGGCATAGACAACACTCGGGAGGTATTTACCGAGTGGCTGCTGAAACAACCTTGTGAGGTACTTAGATTTATGTTGTTATGGTAAATGAGCATTAAATTTGGCCCACAGCTTCCAGGAGCCAAATGATGAGTACGGGTACACAGGCAATACAACCCTCACTGGTAAAATAAAGCTGATAAACTCATCAAGAGGAATAAACATGTTCTGGTATTTACTTACTAAAAGGATAGAACCCATTTTTCCTTAGAATGAGAGAATGAATTGTTCAAAAACATAAATGTGTGTCCTACATGGAAATGATAGAGCTCTTAATTAGAGAAGACAATCAGGATTTCTTTAAAACGACCCCTGCTTGTTTTCCTTGCAGGCTCGTACTTTGGACTTACTTGGTAAACTCTTTTTGGCAGGTCAGAAGTTCCAACAGGAAAAGTATGAAAGGCGGGTGGAAGCAGTGGGGCTGCCCAAGGGACTCTGTACAACACTGAATGATCCTCAGGACCTCGAGGATGCTCCGGGCTTGGGCCTTCCTCAAGGAAAGAACCTTTACAACACTGGAGACAGAACTCAAGTCAGGAACACTCAGAAAACTCTCGAGCTGGGGCAGAAAGAAAACAGACCCCTACCCAAGTTCTGATGCCGTATTAATAAAAAGGAAACACTATTGTGAGGTATCATTCAGGAAGGATAGCAAGACTTGTTTGCTACTTCTAGTCATTACTCGGCAGCACTACAAATCAGTTCACCGTCCAGAAGCCCAACAACTCACGTTGAACAATTAATTGATTAAAAAGGAACTCTGTCTCTGTGGTAAACCAGGGACAAACTTAGGACAGGATATTAAAACATGCAATACTTCCAGAGGTATAGGCCCACTGACAAGTGATTTTGTCAGAAAATATCAAATCCTGAATTTCTCCCAGCGTTAAAATAAGACAAATTTATTTTGGCAGCTACCAAGAGAAATGTTTCTTTTCTTATCCAAATGGTACGTTATTGAGATATAATGTACATATAGCATAATGTACAAATCTCAAGTGAAAAAAATACTTCTTTAAAAGAAAAAAAAAAATCAAAACTTTCTTCTTGAACATTCTAAGACAAATCTTGATCTGTCCTCCAAGTATTATTTGCTCGTTTTTAACATGAACTTCAAGTCTTTGACGAGACTGGGTACCTGCTGCTTGAAAAGAGAAGGCGCTCACCTCTCGTGGGAGAGTGACTGATCTTTAATGAAGTCCATGGCATCCTTCAGCACAGGGTACTTCTCTTTCACTGTGGGCAACGGTCTGGCCTCCTCCACTGAGCGGAAGGAGAGCAGCCGGAGCCGCCCCCGGGTGAAGGGAGGCCGCCGGGTGGGAGTGGAAGGTGACGAGGGCTCTTCGGCTGTGGCAGAGGACACTTCCGCAGCAGGAGCGCCACTGCTGGGCGGCAGCGTGGGCTGGACATCCAAGCCAGGACTCCTATCTTCCACAGCAGGGGGCGCTGCTTTGGTGGGAGATGCGGAGGCTTGGAAATGTTCTTCCACCACAGAGCTTGTCCTCTGGCGCTTGTCCAGTGGCCGCAGATGATCTGTGTCATCTACAGCCACCAACTTGTCACAGCCTTCTTTTGAACTTACACCCATGGGCAAAAATTTCAGTAATAGAAGACTCTTCTGAATACACTCTTTCGCTAAATGCAAAAAGCAAGAAAGATAATGAAAAAAGTCGAAATTAAACTTGTTGCCTACTTTTGCATTGAAAATAATCTACTTAAACTCTACAATTTAGGACAAGAAATACCTCCATTAACACAGTGATATACACATCTACTGACAGGACAGAATCAAATTTTCTCTCATTATATACACCAAAATCTCCCTAGCACTATCATCAGCACACTTAAAGTTTTATTGTGGACATTTTCAAACATACATAGAGAGAGAATAGTACAAGGACCCTTCCCCTTGCCCAGATTTAACAGCCATCAATCCAAGGCCAGTCTTTTTTTCACCCACTCCCACTCCCCACTCCCTACTCCCTGGATTACTTCCATGCAGATCCCAGGCATCACATTATTTCATCTGTAAAATCTTCAGTATATTTCACTAAAAAAAGGTTTTAAATAATAACATAACCATGAAATTTTAAAAATTAACAGTAATTCCTCAATTTCATTAAATATTTAGTGTGAATACACTTTAAAAACATAACAAGATGCAGCTCACAAAGCACTTCATGCCTCCTAAGGAAAGTGATTAGAAAGATGCTCCATCTGGATCATGTTAATAAACAATTAACAACTGGCACTTCTCTATGTGTGAACATCCTTGGAAAATACATTTAGTGCCTGTGTTACCTTCCCTAGGTCAACACAGCTTCAACTAAACTTATCTAGAAGGTGGGTCACTGGTTTTCTACAAAATGGAAACAGAAGGCCCAGGGATGACAGCCGGAGCTGGCACTCACCCAGGCTCTCGGGGTTCACCTCAGCAGCTTCCGACCCGCGTTGTTCTTCTGCCTCATTCCCCAGGCTCATCAGGGACTTCTGCTTCATCTCTAACTGGGGAAGGATTTGAGCCACATAATTACGCTGTCCAGACAGGGCAGCAAGGGCAGCCACAGCAAACTACTTCAAAAGCACACAGTGTTGAGATCCTGGAGAACTTTACAGTCCTGTGCACAGCACTGAGCTGTTTTTGTTTGTCCTAGAAATATTTCAGGATTTGAAGCTGCCTAAAGGTCTACCTGCAAAACTACCTTCTTTTCAACTCTGTGTTATTTGGGAGGGATTTGTAACCATGACCCTATTCTTTAAAAAATTCTAGAACCCTGGAGTTGGAGGGGCCCTTACCTAAAGCTGACCTAGTACAGATAAAGAAGTGAGGTCTCGGGACTTCCCTGGCAGTCCAGTGGTTAGGACTCCGTGCTTCCACTGAAAGAGGCATGGGTTCAATCCCTGATCGGGGAACTAAGATCCTGCAAGCCGCGTGGTGTGGCCAGAAATCACATACTCGGTTTGCAGCAGAGGCTGAACCACAAGTTGATCTCTATTCTCCTCCGAAGGAGGGGACAACTCTAAGTGATGCTGAGACTGCCAGGCAGAGAATGGTGCTTCTAGTACCAGCACAGGCAATGGTCACAGTTCGGGCCATGGTGCTGACAGCCCAGAAAGAAGACCATGTGTGATGTATGTAGACCAAGGTCTTAGACAGAAGGCTGGTATCTTGTCCAATCATGGGCAGTCTGTCATATGCTAAACCAGAAGCATAATCTACAATGTGCTTTGTCACAATTGCCAAATCCTTTTTACTTGAACTGTGTGTGGCCGCTAACTTTATCGGACACTCTTTCTTAAATAGCTATTACTGCCTTGGTTCCTTTGTCAACACACTCTTCTGATTCACCCTTCACCATTCTGATGATACCACCTTTTAGTTTCTTTTGAGAGTCCCTGTTCATTTGGGTCTCCATCTATCTATCTCGTCTACATTGAGCACCAACTATGTTCTAATCATTGTGGATTTTGTCCAAGGCTGTCTGTTCCTGGATAAACTCATACATTTTTAAAAAAAACTATTACCAATGATTTGAAGTTATCCTTATCTCTGCCTTGACATTTATATTCTTTCACATTTACTAAATTCTCCAGCTAGATGTCTTAAATAACCTAGATGTCCTCATACTTAACATGTCTCAAACTGAACTTAGCACCCCACTCCCAGATCCACGACCATTTTTCCTGTTCTGGTCAACGCTTCTACCCACCCACCAAGTCACCCAAACCAGGAACACGGAAACAGTCCTAAATTCCATCTGCCTGTTCACCACTCAGATCAATCACACAGTCTAATTATCTTATCTCCCAAGTAGCAGAAGCCATCCTCATCTAATTAACAAAACTAGTCTCCTGCTTTCAATCTTATTACCAGCCTCTACTCATTTATTTTAAGATTGCTTTCTCAATTACTATACAATATTTAAGGTGGTTGTAAATATACATATAAATAATACTAATATATACTCATCTCCACACCTAAGAAATAAAAATAATTCTCCTGAATTTGATGTTTATCATTTCCATGCATTGGTATAATTTTACTACATATTTATGTACATAACAGAGAGATCTAGTTTATGTTTAAGCTTTATATGAGGAATATCATACCTATGCATTCTTCTACAACTTGCTATTTTTTGCTCATCATCACATTTGTGAGCACCACCCATGCTGATACAGGCAGCTCTACTTCATTCACTTTCACTGTAATATAGTATTATACAGTAATATAATAATATTTTTGTTCTATAAATGGGACATTTTGTTCTTCCAGTTTATTGCTGTCATGAACAATGCTGCAGAACTACTTTTCTAAAATGCAGAAAGCCCTCTCCTTTGAAAGAGTGCTCTCCTGCCTAAAACTGTCATTGGTTGCCCAGAATCTAACGCAATGCTTTTCCCCCTAGTCTAAAAGGTTAGGTTCCACCGAGCAGCCTTTGGGTTACAGAAGGAGGTAAGGGGGGCTCAACTGAACCCTGTTTACTCTGACAATCTCAACATCCAGCAAATTATGATTTCAAGGGTTCTAAATTATTTTTTATCCATTCACATCACTGAACTTTAGTTTTTTTTTTTTTTTTTTTTTTTTTATTTTTATTTTTATTTTTTTTTTAAATCAGTTCTGTGTATCAGTCTCACGTGAGTTTTTTTTTTTTTTTTTAATACTATTCTTGTCTGCTTACATTCTTTTTATGTATGTATGTATGTATGTATGGCTGTGTTGGGTCTTCGTTTCTGTGCAAGGGCTTCCTCTAGTTGTGGCAAGCGGGGGCCACTCTTCATCGCGGTGCGCGGGCCTCTCACCATCGGGGCCTCTCGTTGCCGAGCACAGGCTCCAGACGCGCAGGCTCAGTAATTGTGGCTCACGGGCCGAGTCGCTCCGCGGCACGTGGGATCCTCCCAGACCAGGGCTCGAACCCGCGTCCCCCGCATTGGCAGGCAGACTCTCAACCACTGCGCCACCAGGGAAGCCCTGAACTTTAGTTTTGAAAAACATTCCTAAAGTTATATTCTTGAGAAGAGAGCTACTTACCTTAATTCAATGATATCATGGTGGGAAAACTCAAAATATATAAAAATCACATGCAAAGGAAAACCTTACCATCCATATTCGAATCCCATCTGCCAAGGAATACACCTGTGCGAACTCCTCACTCAGGGCTGTCTTGCCCCCACTGTTTACTGGGGAAAGGAGAGGTTACATTCAGTTAACACAATTCACTATTGCAACATGAAGCCCAAAGTCACCTCCCAATCTCCGCAAAGGAAAACTCTTCCCCTGACACCTGCACATGGCGGGTCGTAAGAGAGGACTGGGGGAAAAAACTATCAATTAAACCACAAACACCTGTAATGGGTTCTCTGTGTTACTTCAAACTAATTTTTTTCAAACAAACAGCATCTGAAATGGATATACTGTTAAAGTAAAATATTAAAAGTAAAAATATAAAAGTAAAATACCAAAAAATTAAAAGCAAAATAAAAATTATTAAAAGTGAGTAAAAAATAATTAATAACATGGAAAATCTACAAACAATAAATGCTGGAGAGGGTGTGGAGAAAAGGGAACCCTCTTGCACTGTTGGTGGGAATGTAAATTGATATAGCCACTATGGAGAACAGTATGGAGGTTCCTTAAAAAACTAAAAATAGAACTACCATATGACCCAGCAATCCACTACTGGGCATATACCCTGAGAAAACCATAATTCAAAAAGAGTCATGTACCACAATGTTCACTGCAGCTCTATTTACAATAGCCAGGACATGGAAGCAACCTAAGTGTCCATCGACAGATGAATGGATAAAGAAGAAGTGGCACATATATACAATGGAATATTACTCAGCCATAAAACGAAACGAAATTGGGTTATTTGTAGTGAGGTGGATGGACCTAGAGACTGTCATACAGAATGAAGTAAGTCAGAAAGAGAAAAACAAATATCATATGCTAACACATATATATGGAATCTAAAAAAAAAAAAAAAAAAAGGTTCTGAAGAACCTAGGGGCAGGACAGGAATAAAGACGCAGACGTAGAGAACGGACTTGAGGACACGGGGAGGGGAAAGGGTAAGCTGAGACGAAGTGAGAGAGTGGCATTGACATATATACACTACCAAATGTAAAACAGATAACTAGTGGGAAGCAGCCGCATAGCACAGGGAGATCAGCTCTGTGCTTTGTGACCACCTAGAGGGGTGGGATAGGGAGGGTGGGAGGGAGACACAAGAGGGAGGGGATATGGGGATATATGTATACGTATAGCTGATTCACTTTGTTATACAGCAGCAACTAACACAACAAAGTAAAGCAATTATACTCCAATAAAGATGTTAAAAAAAAAAAACCATGGAAAAAAGTTCATGGTATATAGTAAGTAAAAAAGGCTGGTTATGAAACAGTATGTACAAAATTATCTTATTTAAAAAGAGTATACATAGTAAAAACATGGTGTGTATATATACATATGTACACATATAAATATACCTAAATAAAAGGCCAGGTATATATATAGAAAAATGATAATAGAAAAATGTTCTTGAAGTGGTGAGATTATAGTTGATTATTACTTTAAGCTTTTCTGTACTTTGTAAGTTTCTACATGAATAGGTATTATTTTTATAATTAGAAAAATAACAAAAATGTTTTCTTTTTTGTCTTTTTTTTTTTAAAGAAAGACCCATGAGGCCTGCCCCTTTTCATCTAAAAACCAGAGGATAAATTACTAGAACACGGTGACACTCTCTGTTGAGCCAATGTAAATGCAATGTATTTTCTGAATACCTAGAATGTGCCAGGCTCTATACCAGGCACTGGGAAATACAATGCTGAAAAAAACAAACATGGTTCCTGCCCTCAAGCAGCTTAGAGTCTAGTTGAAAAACTCCTCCCGTACATTTCTAACCCAAAAGGGTGACAAATTTTTAGACAAAGATGAGCAAATTAGCTAGACAAGGACCACTCTCAAAGTAGTTCAGTCTTGAAGAACCCATGAATAGCCCCTTAGAGGCAGGGACAGAAAGAACTGGGAACCAACTGCACCTCTTTCAAAGCAACAGTGGTAGGTATTCTAGAAACAACTTGTATTCGGTAAAATATTTCTAGTTCCTACATTTGATTGTGTGTTTCTTAACTGCAAATAGGTACGTGATAGCTGAACATGATTTGAAAAAGAGCTGGGGGAGAGTTCTATCTCTCAGCTTGTAACTCACAAGGCTTTTATCCTTCCACTGAAAGTTCCCACAGGTAACAAAGGTTGTCCAGTTGTCTTACTACAATTTGATTATGAAAACATGTACCGAATTATTTTTTTCAAAACCATACAGGTCAGCTGGCCCCTCATCCCCAGCAGAAATATACTCTCCCATGCGACAGTTGTTTACTTAAATCACTCATGCTTCAGTATAGTTTTATTTACTTGAGCAGCTTCTTAAAGGAAATACTAAGATTTGAAGGAGTAATTGAGATGATTTAGACATCAGGAAATAAACTCTGCAATGTGGGACACATAGGACTAAGCAATAAAGGTAGCAGTGCTAATAATATCAATAATAATAATAATTAGAGCAATAAGCAATTACCTACTCTAAGGAAGGAAGCATTTGTTCCTGCTTCTTTCATCAGCACCATGGAAAGAACACATACCCTGCCAAAGTGCTTGGGACAGCCCATAACTTGTCTTTACGTTGGGTTTGAAATGTTTTTCCCCTGAAAGATTATGAGTAGGGAGAGACCCTCCCTCTCTGTGGGTCCTGTTAGGCTGCAGTCTACACTTATAGTAAATACACAGAGATGGTATCCCTGGGGGACATGAGGAAAAGAAATGGCAAGGAGCAGGCTATCAACAAAGGAAACCAAGCAGGGATGATGCTACAAAGAAGCTGCAAGTCTAAAGATGGAGTTAATACCTGCATTTCCTCCTTGGTTATTAGCACATTCAATTACCTAAACATCTCAGGTTTAAATTGGAATTTCTTAGCATGTTAGAGCTAATCAACTCTAAACTTTACGGATAAGGATACTCAGGTGCAGAAAGGTTATCTGATTAACCTGAAGCCGCACAACTTCTAGTTTGTGAGCTGGGACTACAACCCAAGTTAAGGTTTCTTTCCATTAAACTTCTCGGCAGTTTTCCATGAGAATTCTGGATAAAGACAAATTGCCTGCTAATTAGGAAACTCAAGGCTACTTGCTATATACTGCAATCTGCTAACTATAAATTGGTCACAAATCTTTTGACTGGCAAAGTAGGACTGACAAGATGAAGTCTACAGTTGTAGAAGTATGTTTATGTTCCAAAATATTTTAAAACTTTCACTTAAGATAAGCTTTCTTAAAACTTAGCAATTGGCCTTCAGATCAAAAACATTCCCTGTAATATAAGTTACCATATTTTTGCAGCTTCTCATATAAGTCTGGAGTGCGATACACCAGAGCAGCAAAGGTGGCGTTCACAGCTTGATCAATAGTGGAACCAGCAACTATATCTGTCTTTGGGGCCTGTTTTCTACATGCCTGTATGAATCCTTTGAAAAGTTCTGAATATGGCCCACAGAAGTTCTGGGCAGGATCTGACTGTGCAAAGTCAAGAAGAAATTGGTGGCAGGGATCATCAGGGATGTTCTTAACCTGGGAACAACAACAACAACAAGAAAAACCATCATGTTTAATGCATTCATTCAAAAAATAAAGTTTACTGAACACCTACTAGGCCAAAGCAGAAGTATAAAACGCGGTGCATACTCTCAGGAAGTTTCAATCTACTTGGGGGAGATCAGACAGATACATGGGTTAAAAAAAAAAAAAAAAAAAAAAAAAGGTAAACATAAATAAAACATTAAAAGCATTAAAACTACCACTACTGTAAAGCATAAGATTATCAAGTGCCAAATGCCTAGAAGGGACACCCAGTGCTGAGAATTCACAGGAGAGAGCTCCTGGCAGGTTAAAGTAACTAAGAAAAGCCTCCTGGAGGGGATGGGCTTTGGACTGGACCTTGAAGACTGGGCAGGTTTGGCCCTGAGGAACACAACCATGAGCAAAAGTTAAGAGTCAGTGGGGAGACTGACCTGGCCTGAAGTCTCAGCTGGGGAGTGGTGGGAACTAGAGTCAGATAGGTAAGGTGAAAGGAGACTGTAGAGAGCCTTGACTGTCACACTGAGGAGTTTAGACTTCACCCTGTGGGCAACGGGGAGCCATTAATGGTACTTGGCAGTGGAATGACAAGATAATGCAGTGATTAAAAAAAACTTGGTAGGTACCAATGTAACAATGCAAGTGCAAGATGAGGGTCTGAATAAAGATGGAGACAGAGGAAACAGACAGTGATGAACATCTCAAGGAAGAAGCCACAGGGCTTGCAGCTGACTGGACAGGAAAGGTGAGAACAAGGTGGGGATAAAGGTGATGCTAGGCAGCAGTGGTTCAATGCCTGGGAAAACAATAATGACAGTAACAGGAGTGAGAAGTCCAGGGAGACATCCTGGTTTTACACCTCTAAATTAAAGAGAATCAGAACACTGAAATGGAAATACCTAACAGGAAGATGGGGATACACGACTGGAGCCTGGGAGAAGAACCAGGGCTGGAAACTGACATTTAGGTATTTTTCACACAGATACGACAACAGAAGAGAGGAGACAGGATCAAGTCTTGGTGGGGTGCAGGAAAGGGGAGAAAGCCCAAATGAAGCCTACTCTTTAGAGAAGGAGGAAGAAGAGAGGTCAATAAAGGAGGTAGATGGAGAGGTGAGATTAAGAGACGACAGTGGGCTGCCATGGAATAAGAGAAGAGAGGGTCTGAAGGAGCAGAGAGGCAAAGGAGAAGAGAAGCTGAGCAAGAACCCCTGGATTCAGCAATTAACTACTGAAGAACTGGGGTAGGGGGAGGCAGGAAGAAGGGAGGAAAAGTAGTAGAGCAGAGAGAGAGGGGCGGAGAGATGAAGAAGAGACAGTGGGCAAACTTGTTTCGTTTTTAATTATTATAAGCCTAAATAATGTGTTACTGTTCCATGGAGAACAAATAAGTACAGCATAAATCATTTATTCTGAAGTTTGACTCAGCGGGCACCGGAAATAGACTCGACTTGTTTGTTTAATAACTCCATCAAGAGAGATTTACTGAGCACCTACTGTATATCACTGAAGAGTCAGTCAGTCAATACTTCTGAACACCCGTTACACTGGCCCCTGTGGTGCACAGTGTGGACCCCAAGTGAACAAGGGATAGTTTCTGCCCTCGAGGAGCTAACAGCTTAGTGGGGGTGATAAGATACAAACACAGATGTTTATAATTTAAAGTAATAAATATTAGTAAACATTTCCCATTCCAAATACAAAGACAAGAGAAGAGTAAATACCTCCTTATTATCCTGGGGTGGGTGAGTGGGCCAGCTTGCTTCTAATCCCAACTCTGGACATATTTGGTGTCTGAAGACAGGTTTCCACAAGGGGGAGTTTAGGACTAATGTCATTTTTGCCTGAGGTATTGCCATGTTACTTCCTAACTCTGGAAAGAGAAAAAGAAGGCTGATGAGAGTTCTATTTTTTCCTTAATATACTGAGAATCTTTGAACTGGTGAAGAAAAGGTTTTAAAAAAACGTGGGCATTAAGACTTGGAGGGAATTCACACACATTTAGCAGAATATAATTGTGATACTTCATAAACAAATACCCCAATGAACCCAAGCCATCAGGCAGTCCTGAAATGCTACCATTCTGTACGACAGCTTCAGTTACAGGTCCCTCTGAAATGACTAACCCGTGTAGTAAGTTGAAAACAGAATGGGAACTACTTCCAGGGTATAACAGGAGACCATTTAGAAATGTTTCATTATGGGGACATGTTCACAATTCGTAAATTTAAGTTTGTAAAAAAAATAACAGCAATAATTAAACACCCACCATATATGTGTTTATGAATAAACAAAGAAAAAAGACTAGATAGAAATAGATTAAAGTGTTAATAATAGTTATCTCTGGGTATTAGGATTAAAAATGGCTTTTCCCCTTGGCTTTTTTCCATTACGCAATTTTTCTATGATATTTTACTTTTAAAGTGAGGAAAAACTCAAGACATGATATAGAAATAAAATACACTAGAAAGTTTCATTCTATTTCTTGTTTCACTCATCCTTGGATGAATTTAACAAATAAGTTGAAGAAATCACTTTAAGGCTAAATCCATGTTCACATATTTATACATATTCACACAAATATTCACATAATTAGAGAATATACAATTAATTTATTCCATATTTCTGCCTTCTTGTTGGAGTATACCAAAATTGACTCACAAAAAAATGATGACAATGCTGCCAAAACTCAGCTCCCTCCCCACTTGTCCTCCACAGACAGGGAATCCACCGTGTCCTTCCTTGGCAATGTGCCCCAGTGTCTGAGTCAAGCAACTTGATGAAAATGGTGTCAAGTAGACATCTTATTCTGGTTTAGTTTAAAGGAAACTGAAAGGGAATTTTATCAATCCTTTGCTCTGCCGCTATGTGGAGACAACTTACACGAAAGGGGTACCACCTTGCTCTTCAATGTGGCTGTTAGCAAGAAGGGAAGGGATGGTCTGTGGACTTACGATGCAGGGATTTGAGTGCCATGCACTGGGAAGCAAGGCGTCCCATCAGCCGGGAAACAAGGAGCTGTAAATCCAAGCCCCAAGACACGGCGACATCAGGCAGGCCATAGGCAGTGACGGTGAATTTGTAGCCCCACTCATTGTTGCTGCTGTCAGAGTGAAAGAGAAACTGCAGCCGGGGACCAGCCTTAAAGGTCACTTTCTAGAGACAAACAAAGAAGTCATGTGGTCAAACTGATTAGAGAAGGTAGCATTTCAGTAATAAGCATGTTCTTTGCGACTCAAAAAAATCTAAATACAAGATTGGTCTAAATATAAAATTGGTCCCTGGCGGTCCAGTGGTTAAGACCCCGCGCCTCCACTGCAAAGGGCATGGGTTTGATCCCTGGTCAGGGAACTAAGATCCCACATGCCACGCGGCCAAAAAAAAAAAAAAAAAAAAAAAATGGTCTATATTCTCATCATTGTATCTTATCACCCCCACCAAAACTACTAAAGGAGAAATGTATAACGGAGTGACTGAAACAGAAAATTCACAACTGCATCTTATGAAGAAGCAAAGTTGAAAACTGCTGGTCGGTTTTCTAAACCTCAGATGCCCATCTGCCCACCACCTACTCAGCCAGAGAGCATGCTGCCCGCTCCTCTGCTCCCAACCAAGACCGCTGACAGCAGAGAGAAGGTCAACGGTGAAGCAGCACTTAACTTCCCAGCCCCAGAGACCATGCGGCCCTAACTGTGAGGGAGATCCTGGCTTTCATCACCATGGTCAGGGCCCTCCTGGACTCACTGGCGCTTTCTTGCTAAGGATTACAACTCCCCATTTACTCTGACAATGTGATATAAACCAGGGGTGGCAAACTGTTCCTATGAAGAACCAGAGAGTAAATCATTAGACTTTCTGGGCCATACAGCTCTCTGTTGCGATGACTCAACCCCACCACTACAGTGCCGACGCAGCTACAGATGAAACAAACAAATGGGCACGGCTGTATCCCCAAAAAACTTTATTTACAAAACAGGTACTGAACTCTGCTATAAACACTTCCCTTTACGAAAAGCGTAATGTAAGTGCTTCCCTTCAAAGACCATATCTCTATTACCGCCTGAGGCTGACAAAAGGAGAAGAACTGACACAGAAGCAAGTATCGCATGGCTCTCTGGGAACACCACTCACCTTGGGCCATTTATCAGTGCCAACTTTTGTGTCATAGCGTGTTTTCCCACCTCTAGCGTCAGTAAATTCCAGATAATCATACCTGTGAAAGCATAATCTCTATCACTTTCCGTCTCTCATTTCTGATCCATTATTGCTTGGGGAAAAAGAACAGGTGAGTTGTACCTTTTTTCAGTTTCACATCTCTCATCAAATTCCACCTCAAAATAGGTTGCCCCTGGGCTAACAAAGACAGACACCTCATGGCAGTTATTCTCATAGTTGTGAGCAGACTCCTTGGTCCACGTATGTAACACCACAGGACGTTCCTGTTGCCAAGTCTCGACATCCAGCTACGTAGACAAACGAGTTAAGAAAGAAGGGTTTTCATCACTCTACATCCAGCCATACACAGGAAACTGTGTTGTGCATCAGTGCCCCAGACAGTAGCCTTTGACATCCCTACACAAATCATCACACAGGCTAAAAATATACCTGACGTTCCCATCTATACATATCGATCAACATACATTTATTCAGCAGAGAAGACATGGGGTTTCTATTGCGTTATAGTAACTCTGATTAGCTTTTATTTTTCTAACTATCACTACCTGTAAGAACTATTTCTTACAAACCAGTACTAGCATGAAGTTCCAGTACTAGCATGAAAGACCTTACACTTCTATTTGGGACCTTGGCAAACCTGAGCCCATCTTGTCTTCTCCCTCCCTTTTTCAGTCTTTGCTTTTTTTGTCTTTAAAACAGGCTTTTAAATATATGCCCTTTCTACTCCCACAGAGTTGTGAGATTCAAACAAGACAGTGAAAAAACGTTTTGTCCTATAAGGCTGAGTAAGGGAGAAAATGCTTTTAAATACCCAACCCTCTAATTTGCCTTTCAACACAGATTTTCTCTTCTGGACTTCAATTTGGTTAATCATTCACATGGTTTTTATATAATTTCATGTGCTATAGAACGATGAAATTAATCTATGTACAGCTTCCTCTGTGTCTCCTGTCTAATGCTGACCATGCCAAATCAACTCAGACTGGCATTTATCCTTGCTGGCAAAACCAACACTGATAAAGTTGATAGACACAGATAAAGTACTGATAAAACAGAGGGGGCTCTTCTAGAGGTAACTTATTCGTGTAGACCTATAACTGAGTGGTATGTCTCATTACGTATGGTCACAGCGCTCCTAAGAGGGGATACAAAGCAGGTTCAAATGCCAGCTCGAGGTACCTTGTTCAGTCCTCCATCAGGGTCACTGCAGAGCTCCTTCAACAGCTCCGTCAGGGCACTGAACTCTCTCAAGAGCGTGCAGTGTGAAATATCTAATGTGCAAAAGTCCAGCAGAAAGATCACCTACAGGAAGATGAACGAAGCACTTAGCGTCCACCTCAGACTCTGCCCCCTCCCACCCCTTACAAACGGCTGCCACTCTGTCTTACCAGTTGACGAGCTGCCATTGAAAACACCGAATTACATAATTTTTCTACTACAGTTTTCCCGCTATACTGTGACAAAAGGGATTCCAAAATCACTCTCATGCGTGCCAGAAACTGTCCCACATCTGCCAAAACATAAAGAAAATAATTAATATTTTATATGGTAGAAACATCACTTGCTTGGTCATCATCAAGGACAAAGCTGGAGAGGGTCACAGAAGCTGTGGAGGGAATTCCCCGTCAGAAAGACCAAGAGACCATTTAAGTGTCATACAAACGTTTTCCTCTGGGAGGGAAAAGCACTGCGAATCTCAGTAAAAGTTTACTTTTAAAGTGAGTGATTTTTTTTTTTTTTTGTCTTCGCTACTTTTCAATGGGGTGGAGATATCCCTTTTATAAGTGAAGGTACATGGCTGACCAACCCAGTTGCTGGTCTGCCTCTCCCTTTGTTTACAAAGGGCCCATCTCTAGGTACGCCATATGGCAGGCCAAACTTGAAGAGCCAAGACTCAATACTGTAAGCATTTTTGACATGCCTGCTGAGACCAAGTTTGATGGAACTGATTTTTCTACATACAAATTCTCAGAACCTGTTGGGTTTCATATAATTTTCTGTGGGTTTATGGGACATGAATCTGAATATTTTCAGTACCAGCAAAGATCACAGAAGTGCTCACATGTACCTTAGATTTTTAAAGTTCAAGACTTTCTTTTTTGGATAATTTGATTAAAACAGGGAAGACAGACTCTACTGAAGAATACAGTATCATCTAAGAGTGCTGTATGACCGCAGAGGCAATGTTTAGGCCATGAGATGACCCAACCGTACAATAAAAACACTTAGGCATACTACTTCATTCAGACAGGAAACTGAGCAAAAAGACATGATACAGAATTCCATCTTAAGAAGAAAAAAACAACCCGAAGACAGATCTGATTTGTAATAATGAAATGAAAACCACACACACTCTGTTCTATGCATGAGGTACTAAGAAGAGAGCACACACAGAGTCAAACCCCAACACCTATCTGTTTTCATGGATTCTGTACTGAAACTCACATTTTTCAATAAGGTCAGCGGCAAGATCTTTGGCTCCAGAGTCCGTGCTCTTCAGCTGCAGGTAGCACCAGGACAGCAGGCTGCCTTGGACAGACCAGAACAGGGAGAAGAGCACAGAGCCCACCTCCCCTTGGGCCCCATCGACCATCAACAGCTCACACTACAAGGGAGGAGAGAAATGGAAAGTGTTTACAACAGGCCATTCACAGAACACAGCCAGGGGCGTTCTCTAAGAAAGCAGCTGTCAGAGACAAAGAGATTCTAGGGAAGTGGGGAATATTTATGACAGAGCTTTCAACCCAAAAGTGACCAAGAAAGACAGTATTATGAAAACTCCTCTCTTGCCCTCCAGCTGTTCAGAGCCTTTACAGATGGTTTGGACTCCACGTGCCATCCCCCTTCCACCCCTTAGGAACATTACCCCACGGTTATCTCGCCCCTCTCTCCCTCTCTCTCTCTCTCTCTCTCTCTCTCACATCTTCAAAAATTCCTTTTCTCTCCGGCTCCGTCCCCTGAGCCTTCAATCAAATCTCTCCCATTTTAAAAGACAATTCTTTATCCCCTATGGCTCTCTAACCATCATCTTTATTCTCCAGTTTCTCTGAAGAGTCAAATGACCTCTAGGGATAAATTCTTGCACCTACAAACCACAAGACATATTACTTCCATGTAAATGCCCCCAACTGGAAACAACCCAACTATCCCTCCACAGTAAAATGGATAAATTATGGCAGATTCATAAGGGGAATATTGTGTGCCAGTGGGTTGGGGGTCGGGGGAACTGCAGCACATACATCAACATGCATGAATCTCAAAAATGCTGTTGAGTGAAAAAAACTTGTCCCAGAAGACTGTATGCCACATGATTCCATCAAAGACCAAAACCAGGGAAAACAAGCCTGCTATGTAGGGATAAGTAGAAAGAAAAACAAGGAAACGATGAACATAAATTTCAGAATGGTGGTTACCTCTGATGAGGAAGGAGGAAGATGAGCCATGGAAGGGCACTGGGCGGGGAGGGGCAGACTGCAAAAATATTGGTAATGTTCCACTTCTTAAAATGGATAGTTGTTTCTTTAAATTGTCCATCAATATATATTTTTTTGTACGTGTGTTCCCGTTTGAGAAAGTTGCCTACACCTGCTGTGCTTGCCTTTCCCCTCCCTGCCATTCTACCTCTCCTGCCCCCACCACTCGTTGAAGCCATTCGTCAAAGGCATTAGTTGCCACCTAGAGAGCAAAGCCTCCCCACTGAACCTCAGCCCTGGTAGCTGTGCCAACCACGGTCCTACTTGAAGCTCTCTCCTCCCTCAGCTTCTGTGGCCCCTGACTTTCTTCCTGCCTCTCCTTCTTACTCTCCTGGCTGCCCTTTCTACACAGATGCCCACAGGCGATGACAGGACACTGACATTCATGGCTTCAACTGTCACCTGCTGGTGAATGACTGCAAATCTCCATTTCCAGCACTGACTCAGCTCCTGAGGGTCCAACCAGACACTGTCACCTGAAGTCCTACCAGAACCATAAACCCAACATGTTCAAAGCCTGGCCGTTACCATTCTCCTCTTCAAATACCTGCTCCTCCCCATCTTGTCACTAGCCTGTTACATATGCCATTCGATTAAGGACACCCCTTCCTCTATGCCTGATCAGACTCCGTTCATGGGCTCACAAGGAGCTCCAGCACCACCTCCTCCAAAAAGCCCTTCTCAAGCTCTACTGCCTTCTCCCACCAGATAGGGTCAGGTGTGCTCTTCTGTACCCACAAGACCTACGCTTTTAGGCCCTTACTGTATTATAACTGACGACATGTTTGCCTGCTCAAGACTGTGCTCTTTTGGCACTGTACCCCCGTGCCTCGCACAGGGCCCGGCACACAGCAGGCTTTTAGTGGATCTCTACTGAATTAACAGACTTGCGAGAAATTTTTCAGACTAGGTACATTTCTGACCACCTTGAAAAAAAGTTTTTTTAAATCTAACTCTTCTTCTTTAGTACAACCATAAATGTTTCTTACTCAAAGAGATAATTCAAGGAAATATCTCAATGGCTGCAGTGATCCCTGGCCTGGGAGGTTCGGTGAAGTTTCTAACTTCCTTTGTATCACAGGAAAGTGACAGGGAAGAAAAGACAATCATGTGATCTCCAAATAGTGAAGATTATGAGGAATTCTCTTGGACAAATGCTATCTCACTTCTCTACGCACAACTCACAGCACACCTGACCGAGTGGAAAGGGGGCAAGACTAAGAGTCACATAGCCTGGGTTTTAGTCCTGGCTCCAGCACGTACCGACTCACGCAGGAGGCGGAATTAACACCCACGAAAACCAGTGAGAACACTGGAGGCTTCTGCCCAGGGGCACTGATGATGGGAACGTAGAACTTAAATAAGAATTCAGCGGTCTGGGAAACACAGAATTTAGATGAGCTCCAGGAGAAAGGGCAAGTGTGGGAAATGGCAAAAATGAAAACAGATGAGAATGACACACGGCTAACCAGGGCAGAGCAAAAACCGATGGGCAGTAGGCTGGAGTAAGATTTTTAAGGGAGACTCAAGAGATGGGTCTGGAAAGGAGACAGAAAGGAGAAAATAACCGAAGAGAACATTAATGTGACAGCAGAAAATAGAGCATTGATTAAAAACAGTTAAGGCTTATAAAGTCAATACATTACCTTAAAGAACACAGGCATCACAGTAAAATAAAAATAACCCTGAATTTAAACTAATATTAGGTCTAAATAGTGGCCAGCCCAGTGTGACCTAGCACACTACAAATGACAACCCAGCACACTGAAAGCTCTCTAAGGTCCCTGTGAGCAAATGGGGGGGTAAGTGCTGAGTGGCCTACCACCACAGGCAGCTGGGAATGAACGAAATCACGGCTCTAGAAGCAACCTGAAAACAGCAAAGCACCAACAAAAACATAAGAGATTTAAAGACACCAAGTTCAGCCACGTCATTAAACACATCAAGGGTGTGGTCTGCACTCTCTCCACAACATCTCCTCTAACTCCCTGGTTCCTGTATTTTATCCAGAGAGGCAGTGCTTGGTCCGCTACTACAGGGCTCCTGCTACTTCAGAATCTCTGGGGGTGCTGGATACAATGCAGAGTTTTAAGCCCTACCCCCAGAGATTCTAAATCAGTAGCTTGGGGTGGGACCTAGAAATCCAAATGTTTGCCACAATGTACCAGGCGATTCTGATCCAGGTGACAAATGGACTACATTTTGAGAAACAAAATCCTTCATGTTAAAAAAAAAAAACAGAAAAAAACTTTAAAATATCATTAGCACAGAAAAAAAGAGACCATCTTTTCAGATTTGATTAGCCTGTGGGTTTGCTAAGTAATCTTAAATTTTAAAAAAAGTTAAAGGCTTTTTCCACAGAATTCACACCACAAATATAGGACTATGCGCTGGGCTCGCTGACTGACACCACGAGGGCACTCAGTAAATACCCACTCCTCCTTTTCAAAGGGAGTCTTACTGAGCACTTTCAGGTATTGATTGCTGGCTGACTACCAAGGCGCAGGGAAGCACCCTCTCGCTCATCTGCAGGAGCTGCTGACCAGAAGCAAAGGCAGGCGGGGAAACCTCTGTGCTCGTGTGTGCCAGTCACCGGCAAAGTTACAATCGTGCTGTAAATGAGGGCTAAAGGGGAAGGAGCCATGACTGCCCCACCCCGTCTCCTAAAGGCAAGAGGCACAGGAAACAGCGCGGCACCAGTTACCTCTCGAGCGGCAACAGACAGCAGAGTGTTCATGGCCGCCAGCACTTCACCGATGTCCACGTCGGCCAGGTCGCCTTTCTCAGGTAACAGCAGAAGGCCGCCTGGATCCTTATCACTGGAAGGACACAAACTAGTCATGACACCTTGTTTCAGGAAGGGGATTTTCACGCTGTCTATCTCAAAAGGTTCCAAAAGGGAACCTAGCAAGATTTCACTGTCAGTTCTATGGGATGTGAGGAGTTTGGGTCAGGAAAAGGCCAGGGTCCCAGCTGGGTCTGTGCCACTGTCTGTCCTAAGCACAGGCCCATAAATCTGCAAGTCCTCAGAAAAGATTCCAGGGAATAAATATGATGAATAAATCACCTTGGCCACCAACAGGAAATACACCTAATCTCATGACTGCTAATCTGACAATCCAAGCTAAACATTCCCTGTGTCTTCAAAGGTTCTTCACATGAGCCCCAGGCTCTTTCATCATCCTTGATACTCGATTCTGAAGACATTTTATACAGTCCTCTAAATCTGGCCTCCGTACCAGGTACAGTCTGACCTGCAGACAGTTGCTCAGGCTTTGAGTCCCCTCCCTCCTTCACGAGTCTATATATACCTCTAATAATGCAACCTACAGGCCCATGAGCTTCTTTGGGAGTCAAAGCAGGTAATGGTCTCCATGTCACCCCTCCCAGCACAATTTTTGCAAAACTACCACTCTGTGCCTCTGCAGTTGGGCTTTAATGTATCTGGGTTTTTAGACTTGAGGACTGGACCCCAAACTCCTTCAGCTTCTGTTCTTGTCTTCAAAACTCATGTAGAAACTGAAGCATTCAAGGCGATTCCCCATGGGTTCAACTCTGAAGTGTCTTACAGTGACTGGGACTTGGAGCAAGCTCTTGACAAGACTATTATTCTACGACTGTTTTGGTCACTTCTGAGTCTAGTGATACCTCACTCTAGAAACCTGGCTGAGTGAGGGAAGTACTTGGTTACTCCAAAAGCACATGAAAGGAAGGGAGAGCTCAAGAAAACAACGCTGCAAAGATCTGAAATACTGGACAACTGAAAAGAACTGTAAACTTACCTAAAATACGTGCAGAGTGAGCGGAAAGTGAGCTGCAGGGACTGCCTGTGTTCCTGCTCGGTGACATTCTTCTAGAACACAAGAAACTGCATAGTCAGGAAATCTATTCCACAACATTCTAGAGCCCTAGAGCAGCACAAAACGCCATGGCCCACTGATCCCAAACATGGGGAAAGCCGGGGTCAGCAGACCACCTCACGGGCCCAACTTAGACCTGGCCTAGCGCGAAGAGGGAGCAGAACCAAGAGACAGCAGGTTTGCGTCTGTTCACTGCGGAAGCTGACATTTGCAAGCTCTCCTGCAGGAAAGCTGGATGCAAATGTTAGGAAGGTGACTTCCAAAAGATGTCTATTTTCATCCCTGGGCAGGCCATCACAAGAGGAGGGGGCAGAGACAGAGCGCCTTTCTTGTGAGCTTTCTGTTTGTTTTTTTAAACAGGATCTAAGCTTTCTCGGTATAAGTCTGAACAGCCTACGGTGACAGTTAAAGGAATCACATCCCCTGATGAGGCTATGGGTTACTCTGGGGGCACTTTTTTTTTCTTATTAATTCAATAAATGTGTTGAACACCTACTGCTATGCAAGGCACTGGCGGAGATTTCCAGAGGATTTAAGACCCAGGGCCCTGCCTGCCACAAGAGGGTGGGAGAGATAAGATATGGTCACAAATGACAGCAGTTTAATTCATCTGCACGAGAAGGGAAAAAAAATATAGACCTTACCACTGCTGTCAGATAGACGGGCAAAGGAAAAGTTAATGGGCTGCTTTACTAACACACAGCAATGTCATTCAAGAGGTCGCATGTCCTCTATTTTTCTGTGTGGGACACGAGCTAACAAAAAAACCATTTGCTCAGCTGCCTGATAAATGCTTCCAGCAAACAAGTGGGATAGAGATTCTTCCACAATTCAGAGTCAGCTGATGCTGTCAAAGGTTAAAACTCACGAAGTAAAAACTGATCCAAAGGGAACCCCTCGTGCACTGTTGGTGGGAATGTAATCGGTGCAGCTATTATAGAAAACAGTAATGGCTTTTGAGGGTGCTCAAAAAATTAAAAACAGAACTACCATATGATCCAGCAAATTCCACTCCTGGATATTTATCCAGAGAAAACAAAAACACTAATTAGAAAAGATATATGCACCCTTAGATTCATTGCAGCATTATTTACAATAGCCAAGATATGGAAGCAACCTAAGTGCCCATCAACTGATGAACGGATAAAGAAGATGTGAGATATATATACACACACACACACACACACACACACACGATGAATGAATATTAGCCATAAAATCTCGCCATTTGTGACATGGATGGACCTAGAGGGTATTATGCTAAGTGAAATAAAGTCACACAGAGAAAGACAAATATTGTATGATTTCATTTACATGTAGAATTTAAAAAACAAAACAAATGAACAAACATAACGAAACAGGAACAAAGTCATAGATACAAAGAACAAACAGGTGGTTCCCAGAGGGGAGAGGGGTGGAAGGAGGGAAGAAATAGATGAGGGAGATTAAGAGGTACAAACTTCCAGCTGCAGATTAAATGAGTCACAGGTATGAAATGTACAATGTGGAGAATATAGTCAATAATTACGTAATATCTTCATATGGTGACATATCATAAAATAGACTTATCGTGGTGATCATTTTGAAATGTACAGAAATATTGAATCACTATGCTGTATAACAGGAAATAATGTAGTCCTGTAGGTCAATTATACTTCAAAAACAAACAAACTCATAGAAAAAGAGATCAGAGGCAGGGGTCGGAGGAACTGGATGAAGGCAGTCAAAAGGTACAAACTTCTAGTTATAAGCTAAATACTAGGGCTGTAACGTACAACGTGATAAATGTGATTAACACTACTGCATGTTATATATGAAAGTGGTCAAGAGAGTAAATCCTAAGAGTTCTCATCACAAGGAGAAAAATTGTTTTTCTATTTCTTTAATTTTGAGATTTCTTTAATTTATATGAGATGATGGATGTTCATCCAATTTATTGTGATAATCATTTCATGATGTATGTAAGTCAGGTCATTATGCTGTGCACCTTAAACTTATACAATGCTGTATGCCAATATATCTCAATAAAACTAGAAGAAAAAAACCTGATCCCTCAAGCTGATATGCAAATTTTGCAGACAGCTGAAAACAACCAAAGATCCTCCCTCCTCTCGGAAACCTTCCTCCATCACTTAACCTGAACAAGATTCTCCTCTAAACACCTATTGCATATAGGGTCAGTTTTTCCTTGTGGCAGTGCCCCCAACTGGACTGCAGTCATTTGGCATCAGGGACCACATTTTATGCTTCTTTTATTCCCTTTTTTGTTTCTATGGGGCTTTATGCATCCAACAGGGCACTTTTATTGCATTTACTAATTAGTTGTTGCATACAGAAATGCCCTTTTAAATGCTGCATCTCGTTTTCTTCATCAAAGTCTTCTCAGTAATTCTAATAGTTGTTTGTCTAAACAGACAAATAATGATTATTTGTTTTATTCTTTCTAATTGTTATTTTTAAAATTTCTTTTCTTTGTCCTACAGCACTGGCTAGGCCTTCTAATATAATATCAAAGAGAAGCAGTGACAGTAAGCATCCTTGTTTTAGACCTCATTTTGGAAGGGATGAGTCAGTGTCCCAAAGACCAGTACATTGTTTATTGTAGGTTTTGGATACATGCCCTCCAAGAGATTAAGGAACTTCCCTTTTATATCAAGTTTGCTAATGGTTTTGTTGTTTGAACCATCATCAGAAGTTAATCTTATTAAAATTTTTTCTGCACTTATCAATATGATTTTTTTCCTCTCTGATTTCATTGACTGATTTTCTAATGTTAAACCATCCTTGAATTCCTAGGATAAATCATAATTTTGGGTGGGAAGATTAAAACTTGGTTGTATTTTCTTTACAGATATAAACTGAAATATTTATGAATAAAGTAAGTCAGGGATTTACTTTGAAATAATAATGGGGGATGGGAGTGGGTGAAGTATATTACAGATGAAACAAGATTAGCCTAAGTTTATAATTATTGAATCTAGGTGATGAGTACACTTGGGGGGTTGGAGGGATTCATTATATGTATTATTTAGTCTAGTTTTGTATTTAGATTTTCCCATAATAAAAAGTTAAAATGGGGGATTCCCTGGTGGCTCAGTGGTTAAGAATCCGCCTGCCAATGCAGGGGACTTGGGTTCGAGCCCTAGTCTCGGAAGATCCCATGTGCCGCGGAGCAACTAAGCCCGAGCGCCGCAACTACTGAGCCTGTGCTCTAGAGCCCGTGAGCCACAACTACTGAGCCCACGTGCTGCAACTACTGAAGCCCATGTGCCTAGAGCCTGTGCTCCACAACAAGAGAAGCCACCACAATGAGAAGCCCGCACACCAGAAGGAAGAGTAGCCCCCACTCGACGCAACTAAAGAAAGCCCGCGTGCAGCAACGAAGACCTAATGCAGCCACAAATGAATAAATAAATAAATAAATTTATTTAAAAAAAAAAAAAAAAAGTTAAAATGTTGGAACCTCCCTGATGGTCCAGTGGTTAAGAATCCACCTGCCAATGCAGGGGACTAAGGTTTGATCCCTGGTCGGGGAACTAAGATCCCACATGCCACAAGCAACTAAGCCCACGCGCCACAACTAGAGAGCCCTCGTGCCGCAGCTACAGAGCCCACACACTCTGGAGCCCGTGCACCACCAGAGAGAAGCCTGTGCACCACAACTAGAGAGAAGCCCGTGCACCGCCACGAAGAGCCCACGCTCCACAATGAAAGATCCCATGTGCCACAACTAAGACCCAAAATAAATACATAAATAAAAATAAATATTAAATAAAAGGTTAAAATGTTAAAAAGAACACTTGGTTGTAGGCATGTTACAAAGCTGAAGGAGACTAAGCTCTCCCTTTGTGATTCAACAGGTTCTAAAACGGAGGTCAGGATTATCTGTCATCCCCACCCTGAGTACAGCGCTATGTCCTTAGATACCTGTGTCCCACACAAAACTTTGCACACAGTATTAAATACACATTTGGGAAACTGAAACTGAGAGGATATTCAGAGAAAACAAAGACTAATAAGTTTCACCCCAACAGAGTTCTGGAATGGAATCCGTACTTTTAACGTAAATAATTACCATCATGGTGAAGAGATGGTCCCGCCGGGTCTGTCGATCAGGAAAGAAGACGGCAGCCCCATTAAGAAGGGTATTCCTGACTTCTTGTTTCAATATTTCCATGGGTGCAGAGTCTCCATCCACCCTATCCACCACTGATAAAAATGAATTATCAGCTTTAATATACCCCACCTATTCACTTACAATATATATATCGGCTTTAGCCCATAAATTCGCTACCAGAGCAAAGAAATACTTCTGTACAGGCTAGGCAGTGTAAAGAAATTATTTTTTTATTTCTTTACATTTAACAAAAATAAAGACTCTATGTACCAGCTTTTATTTCATTATTTCTGTCCTTTTGAGACACAACTTGGCGAAGCTTTAAAAATAACTTCAGATGATCACGTGTTTTATTCTCAATTAATATTACCATCTCCCCACCTCAATCTATCAGCCTCATCCCCGTGTCTCAGCTGAAGTAAAGACTGGGGTGTGATAGCAATTACTCTCAATATAACACAACTGTATATCAGAAACCAGGAGGAAGTCGTTGAAGAGGGACTAAATCCTGAACTCCAAATAATGATTCAAAAGAGGATCACGGAAACTCATTTTCCAAAGATGTAAACCCTTTCCTGGGTTTGCATGGTCAGAGGACCCCCTGTTCTCTAAAGCAAAAGGCCCTGCAGGCTACGAGCTCAGGGCCACAGTAAAGAAGAACCCCAATCCCTACCATCACATAGGTGTGTGTAGAGCTCCTTGGCGGCCTCTACCCGCCTACGGCTCATGCTTGGAGCCTTGGCGTCCTCAGAGGTGGCCGACGCGTCTCCTTGCAGCACGGAGAAACAGCTCTGGAGGAGCTGCAGAAGCAGGGTTTGGGCACAGATGCATTCTTCCCTTGGGCTACAGAAAGACAAAGAACATCAGAGAGCAAAAATGCAAGTTGCTTTTACCCTCCAAGCCAAACAACTATCTACAAAGGGCTCTCCCAGCTAGGCATCAGGCTCAGTAAAAAGAATGCCAACCAGAGGCAGAAAGATGGAAAGGAAAGAACAATGGACTGGGTAGAGTCTGAAAACACAGACCCTGTCTGACTGTGCCCACTCTGGGCAAAGAAATGCACCTCTGATTCTGTTTCTTCAGTAGTATAATGAGAATACTATAATACTTGACCTGCTTATCATTATAAGGTTGTAATATAAATGACAAAATGCTTGCAAAAACACTGCCCAAATAAAGCACTTTGTAGAAATGTAAGATGTTTATTTTCAACACTAACCAAATCTTTCGAATCAGAGCAGTATAAACTAGTAAGAAGTAAAAAATCTTGGAAGAAAAAAATTGTCCATTTAGAACAGCAAAACTCAGTGTTCTCAGTTGTGCTTATCAATATACGATTATCATCTTGTAACAAATTCTGACTTACTTTTGCTTTAATTTACTGTAAAAGTCCCAAAAGATCTGCAAATCAAGACCCACGAAGTCCAGAAAAGATCTGTATTTTAAGCCACTTTCCTTCTGCTGTACCTAAAAAATAATAAAGACCAGAAAAAATAAAATTGAAAAATGCATTTAGAGAAATATTGTAATGGCTCATTTACTTCTCACTGTTAAGGGATAAGGTGGCTCCGCATGTGTAAAATTCCAACATAACTGATGCTTCAACTAAAAAGTCCGTGAACAACTGTTTTTGGTGTGAAACTTTCTAAAATACATGTGTGTGTACATATGTACGTGAATGTATATATACACATAACATATACACACACATCCCTATGGAAGCTCCTTGACTTCATAGATACTACACCTGGAACATAAGTGAATCTTTACTTGGCGATGATTATTGTCCAGGACCATCCTGCAGCATGTTTTGACCCTTCCCTGCATGTAGGCTGAAAGATCAATTCTGCTGTAATCGCTTCTGCTACTCCTAAGCATCTCCCTCTCATTTGCTACTTTCTGCTGTGATAGGAGAGTGCCAGTAACAAAGACCAAACCATCCATATACAAATTGAGTCACCAGCCTCTGAATGTGCCCTGAAGCAGAATGCAGGTCAAGAGTAGACACTGTTGCGTACCACACGTGAGAGGGCTCCACCGGATTCCTGAGTGATAAGCCATGTTCTCTATAGTGATGGCTGCAAGAACCTTTCTTTGAGTAGACTGTCACTGTGTTTTTATTAGTGACTGTAGAAGTCAGTATCAAAAACACAATGTTCACAGCAGCATTATTTACAATAGCCAAGATATGGAAGCAACCTAAGTGTCCATCAACAAATGAATGGATAAAGAAGATATGGTATATGTATACAATGGAATATTACTCAGCCATAAGTAGAACGAAATTTTGCCATTTGTGACAACATGGATGGACCTGGAGGGTATTATGCCTAATGAAATAAGTCAGACAGAGAAAGACAAATACTGTAAGTTTTCACTTATATGTGAAATCTAAAAAATGAAATAAACAAACAAATATAACAAAGCAGAAACAGACTCACAGATGCAGAGAACAAACTAGTGGTTACCAGAGGGGAGTGGAGTGTAGGGAAGGGCAAAAATAGGTTAAAGAGATTAAGAGGTACAAACTAATAGGTATAAAATAAAATTTAAGTTACAAGGATATAATGTACAATACAGGGAATACAGTCAATGTTTTATAATAACTTTGCATGGATTGGATTACCATGAAACTAATACTGTAAGTCAGCAATATTTCAATTAAAAAAAAATCCTGTTATTATTTTTGGTACTTTTAGTAAACAAACAGAATTCACCTACACTTCAGGAATAATTCTAGGACTTAAAGAAGACATAAATCCCATAAATGTGCTTTGTCTCCCTGGCAACCAAAGCTGGGGCTCTTTAAGATCTGTATGCAGGTCTATCCCAGGAAACCTCACGATGGTGGCCACATGCCACTTCGTCTGCCACTGACTGATGCCATTAATGCCCAACGCCTCACTCCACTTGGCCTCCCAACATCATCACAGCAGCGCGATGCCTGCCCTCCTCATTCGTACTGCATGGCTTCAGCAGGGCCAGGTTTCACTGGCTGGTGTTCCTTTCCCCAGACACTGTCGTTACTCTTCCCAAAGGAATGAGGTCTAACAACTGAGGAAACACTACCAGGTCATGGGCGAGCTGCTGGATGAACTGAAGGGTCCTGAGGAGCAGTGTGGCCCCACAGACGCTCTCCTCCGCGCCCTTTCTGCAGTGAGCACGGACGATGCTCTGCTCCGCTTCTGCCCTCGCGGGCCGGAGGTACCCACTGACGCTCAAGCCTTGTACTCCCAGGCGCTCTGCCGACTCCTGGCGGGTGCAGAGGAACTTCACCATCAAATACTGGAAAAGGACAAGACAGAGGTGAGGAGAAGGACTTAGAAGCCCCAGGTACTGACAAAAGGGAAATAAAGGCCTTTCTGGGCAGGTCTTCCTGTGACTTTAATAATTAATGAGGTACCACTATGCCTAGCACTGGAGACACAAAGTGTAAGTCCAGCATCTACAACAAACAGGGAAGAGACAATACAAACGCTGAAGTCAGGTTTGGGGAAAGATCACAATAAGAGAAACGGCACTATTCCTGCTTCAAGGCAAAAACAGGATAAGACAGGATGAATAAGAGAAGGATGTCTGCTCTGTGGCACAGTCATTTTGAAACAGACAACAGCTATATGGTGAAAACAGTCAATGACTGCCCTAAGGGATCATCTCCAAGCCCCCACTTACCTGTAATCCATGTGCTGGGAGCCCAGGACACAGCCTTGTCTGCTCAAAGCTAAAGCCATTTGCAAAGCCCAACTTCTATGCACACTCTCTGCTTATTATAGTGAAAGCTCCTTTGTTGAGGGCCTTTCAGAATCCACTACTCAGCTGCATAAATATTTACTGAGCACCTACTATGTACAAGTCCTGAAGATAGTTTTTGTTTCTCTTATTTAAGCTTCTTACTAAGATTCACAACGGAGGTTAAAAAAAATTAAGTAGCCAGATAATCATTGTTTCTTTCATAGCTACGGAAAGACATCTCTCTTGCATTTAGGCCTGTGGACTTACTGCTGCCTCAGCCTGAGAGGCCTTTCTCCACACCTCTCAGCCTGGCTAAAGATGAGAGTTTAATCAACTTTCAACACTTGGCATCGCACCAACTTTCCTGGGAAGCCTTCCCTAGTGAATTCCAGGCTGGGTAAATATTGTTCCTTCGGGCTGCAACAGCCCCCTGTGTGTCTCTTTATCAGCCCATATCAGTGTCTCATACATCTGTGTCTCCCACTAGACTCGGAGCTCCCTGAGGGTCATGATCACGTCTGACTCACCTGCAGGGTTCCAGTGCTGGCACACAATAACCGCTTGATAAACACTTACAGTACAAAAGGAGGGGAGTGGGCAGGTGTGCGAAGGCCACACCTCACTGATACTTACCTTGGCAACCCTGCACTGTTGCAACTTGACATCTGCTTCATCCCACTCTTCCTCCAGCTCAAACCAGCCAATAGGATCATCCTCGCCAAGGTTATCAGATGGGCAACCAATCCTGTAAACACAAAGGTAATCACAAAATGTTCTCCTATTCCTAAACTTCTCAAGGGTCTAAAGAATAAGGCACCACCTAAATGGCATTTAACTTGTTTACACGGCCGTTGGTTAACAATCGAGGACGGGGTGTGGCACGTGGTGCCTCTCTGAGCATACGAGGGAGCTGGTGGTAACGTCCTCCCCACTTCTCAGCCTTCTCATCTATGCAATGGGAACTATTATTAGTCCCAAATATAACCTGGGAACTAAGGAGGAAGTTTGCTTCTCTAGATAACTGGCTTATCTGAAGAATGAGACCTGAAGTCAAGGCATCTGAGATGAAGCTACTCAGGAATAAGGTACAATGCAACAGCTGGTGTGTGCTTCTGGAAAAATCCAAAGGAGAGGCAGGTTCAGTTTTCTTTCCCTAGGTCTGGCTAACATAGGTACGACTGGCCTGAGATTCACAATTGCAACAACTGAAGGGTAAAAGCTGAGGAGCTTTCAGATCCTGGAGTTCCAAAAAAGGAAAACTTCAGCCTTCACAGGCCTCAGGATTCTTCCCTATTACTTAAGAAGTCCTGGGCTTCCCTGGTGGCGCAGTGGTTGAGAATCTGCCTGCCAATGCAGGGGACACGGGTTCGAACCATGGTCTGGGAAGATCCCACATGCCGCGGAGCAACTAAGCCCGTGAGCCACAATTGCTGAGCCTGCGCATCTGGAGCTTGTGCTCCGCCACAAGAGAGGCCGCGATAGTGAGAGGCCCACGCACCGCGATGAAGAGTGGCCTCCGCTCGCGGCAACTAGAGAAAGCCCTCGCACAGAAACGAAGACCCAACACAGCCATAAATAAATAAATAAATAAATAAATAATTAATTAAAAAAAAAAAAAAAGTGAGCTGATGGACAGGCAAACTGCTCTAAAAAAAAAAAAAAAAGTCCTTCCAGGGAAGCATTTCAACCCAAAGGCTGAAGAAGTAAAACTGTGTGCCGTTTCTTTTTTTTTTTTAATTATTTATTTTATTTATTTATTTTTGGGTACGTTGGGTCTTCGTTGCTGCGCACGGGTTTTCTCTAGTTGCGGCAAGCAGGGGCTACTCTTCATTGCGGTGTGCGGGCTTCTCATTGCACTGGCTTCTCCTGTTGCGGAGCACAGACTCTAGGCACGCGGGCTTCAGTAGTTGTGGCTCGCAGGCTCTAGAGCGCAGGCTCAGTAGTTGAGGCGCACGGGCTTAGTTGCTCTGTGGCAGGTAGGATCTTCCCGTACCAGGGCTCGAACCCGTGTCCCCTGTGTTAGCAGGCGGATTCTTAACCACTGCGCCACCAGGGAAGCCCCTGTTTCTTTTTAAAATTGGATACTTGAATGGTACTTCCTTTTCAGGAATTAAATAACTGAGAAGGAGAAAATGGCAGTCTTTTCAAGTAACATTCCTAAAACTTTAAACTATTTAGTCTGTGATACGGCTAACAAGCTGGCCAACACATGAGTATTCTGTATGGATAAGATAAGCAAACACAGGGATTTACAAGAAGAAAACAGCAAGAAGAAAAAGACAAAGGACCCAGAGTAGGTTCTGTAACAGAGAGAAAAAAACGTTCTCTTCTTACCGTTAAGTCTTTCTTAGCATAAACCTTTCATGATATAGTTAACCATAAAACCAATGGGACAGGTGGTATTCCGTCTTAGCCCAAAACCATGCCAATGACTTTCATCAATATGGTGTGTTTGAGGATTTTTCAATTCACCCTTCGGGAGTCATCAAGGAAATCCTTGAGATACAGAGAGCTGGCAGGATGTCAGACAGTGGGGAGAAGCAACCTTGCTCACTACACCAACTCACAGGCAGGGTGGAGAAAACAGAGCTAAGTATCAGTCCTCTTAAATATGTACAGCAACCAAACAGCTGGTCCCAGAGTGTGCTGACTGACAGATGTCTGACCAGAGGGCAGACAAAAAAAAAAAAAAAGGCAAGAAAACAGATACATGTCTATTACCATTTTGACCTCCAAACTGGAGAGGGACTGATAATATGTAGCCCAAGCAAATCAGGATTTCAGAGTAGTTCAGGCTGGAACCAGGAGCTAAAATCAACAAGGGACTAGCAAATAAGCCTGCATTTAGGTTAAAAAAAAAAATCATCCTATATAAGATGTGAAAGATCTTGTTTGACAGCAGGTTTAGGGGAAAAAAAAAACCTATATTAATATGTCCCAGGAGTGGGACACAGCTATTTAAAAACAAGTGTAATCTCTAGTTATTGTTTAAAAAGAAAAGCATCTTTTAAAAGAGCATGTATGCGTGATAGGAGAGCGATTTGTTTCAATTCATTTAGAGGGCTGAAATTAAGACCACAGAGTTGAAATTACAAGTGTAGATTTCAATAAACATAGAATATGTTACTGAAGTGCAGTGAGTTCTCCATCATTAAGGATATTCTAGGGAGGCTGAGTGACCCTTTGTCAGGGATGCCACCAAAGGAAGTCCAGCAGAGAGAGGAAGTTATTCTAGATCCTTGTTATTCCAAGTGTGATCCGTGGTCGGGGAGCATCAGAGTCGCTGGGGAGCTTGTTAGAAATGAAGGTCTCAGGCCCCAGGCAGAACCACTGATTCAGAATCCGCATTTTCACACAATTATCGGTGGTTCATACGTACATGAAAGCCTAGCAGTGATAGTAAAACTCCAGCACCCCATTACCTGTGAAATACAGGAGCAAAAAGGGCAAGTCTCGGGCTCAGCTGCATGAGTTTTAACTTGCTACTAGTAATAAGGGAGGTAACACTGTCCAAGAGGTCACCAACAACATCTGTGGCTAAATCCAACAAGTCCGCTTCTAGACTTACCTCACCGACTCCGGGGTAACATCCAACACCGTTGCCCACTCCCTACCTCTTTAACCATGATTTTCCCCTGGCTTCATGAGGACACTTCCCTGGCTTCCCTGCTGCTTCTCTGGCTGTTTTTCTCAGCCTCCCTTTCTCTGCTGCCCCATAAATGCTGGTGCCTCTCAGCATGTTGACCTAAAGTCTCTGTTCTTCCCAGCCCACATACTCCTCCAGAATGATCTCTTCTAATTCATTTTAAACTATTACCGAAATGTCTCTCATATCTCTGCCTTCAGGACAACATCTCTTCTAGGTTCCTCACCTGTTTATCCAACTAGCTGTGGGATATCTCAGAGGCTTCTTAGAACCTCAAATCCAACAGGACCAAAACTGAGCTCATCATCTTCCCACAAACCTGTTTTCCCGAGGTATTTTCTGTCTCAGAAAAAGGCGCTACCAATGTCCCCTCTGGTGAGCCAAAAATCCAGGACTCACTGAGGCCTAAGCCTCCTTCTCTCTCCTGCTGTACATCAGTCACTCACCAGGTCCTGCTGCTTCTACTTTCTAGCCGTCTCTTCAATCGTCCACATCTCTCCATGGCTCCTGTTGCTGCTCTAGTTGAGGTTACCCACACTCTGGCTTCCCAGGTGACCGTGACAGCCTCCCTCCACTTCATCTGGCCTCCCCGCTCGCTCTCCTCCAGCCCACCTCACACAGCAGGCTCCAGAGCAGCACTTCCAAACCACAAATGCGAGCTCTCCTCGTTCTTCTTGAAGCTCCTCAGCAAACACTCCACCCTGCTCCCTTCCCCTGCCCCCATGGCTTTCAAGATAAAGTCTAAACCCTGAAACAGAGACAAAAGGGCCTTCAACAACCTGACCCTTCCCTAGCTCTCCAGCTTCACCTCTCCCCACTCTCCAACTCACGGCACACCTCAGCAACGTGGGGCTCGTCAGTCCCTTGTGTACGCCAGACCCCACCTGAGCTCTCAACTCTGCTCTGCTCTTTGCTCAGGACACTCTGCTTCCACTTCCTCAAGTAGTTAATTAGCTTTAGCTCATCCATATTCAACACCTCCTCCAGGAAGCCTTCCCTGATCAGGTCAGGTGCTCTGCCATATGCTCCCAGAGCACCTTATCCCTCCTACCTACCTCGCATTTACAGCACTGTGACACTGTAGGCTTTATCATCTGTCTTCTGAGCTAAACAGTAGGCTCTATAGAGCAGGGAACGGGCCAATCTGCTCATTACGGTATCTTCAGTACCTAGCATCAGGCCTAGCACATCGTAGGTGCTTAATAAATATTTTCGGTAAAAACACAAAAATAGGAGGAGGGAAGCTGGGGCCTGGGTAAATTTTCCAGTGGCTAGATAAGACTAGAGACCTCAGGCTGCCCACAATTCAGGCATGTATTATTACCCAACCATTTTGAAGATGTGTACACCTGGTCACAGAAGGGACCGAGTAAGAGACTATGAACAAATTAAAATATATGTCTTCACATGTGCTGCCAGAAAGCAATGAATGCTCATGGCCATTGAAGATGGGTTAGTGGCAACTTTTCTATAAAGAAAACATACTTCACCAATAAGAGAATGTATACAATCTTATTAACTATAAAGATTTTTATTCTGTTCCTTACCTGCTTTTTACAAATTGCCTGAATTCCTGAAGCTTCCATTTGTCATATTTTTCAAACCTTTTGAAGTGCTCTTCTGCGTGAAATTTATCAGAAGATGAATTATAGGCAAACACCAACCCACACTGGGCACCAATGCCACCACGTCGAACCTGGAAATAGAGATCTAAATAAAGTACATCAAAGGGACCAAAGTTCTGTGGCCATTTTGTTCCCAAATAATATGGTCAAATTCAAATAGCTTAACGCAAAAATCAAACCAACAAAATGAGATTTCAAATACATTAAGTCCTGGAAAAGTAAGAAAGCTGCTTCCCAAGAAATGATTCCTTACTTTTCTTGATCCTTATACTCACACCATTTACAGACTTAACAATCTATTCATCTTTGTGCCCTTGCCTTCTGCTACAGGCCTGACACAGAATAAATAATCACTAAATGTTCAATGAAAAACCAGTGACATGGACCTCTGAAATACAATCCTATTTTTAAAAATAGTAGTAACATTTCCTAAAGAAGGCAGAATAAGAATTACCATAATTCTGATCTGAGTAACTTGGAAGGCAGATTCAGTTCCTGTAGAAAAAATAATACTTGCTCTGGTTTTTCCAGTCTCTGTAAGAAAACCTACAAAAAGGAAAAACTAAAGTTAGGATGACTGAGGCATCTGTAATAACCCTAAGAACTAAGACCAACAAAACCAAAGCATATCCTTTGAGGCAGAGGGCATCTAGTCTATCTGGTTCTCTCATAAAAATTAGAAAAAGAAAGAAGAAAATTAGAAAAAGAATTCCCCTCTGGGCAGAAGCAACCCCCCTGATAGACACCAAGGTAACAGATCATAGTCCAGGTATAACTTGGTCAGAGCACAATCTTTTCAACTTTTCAACAATACAGGCCACTCGGCTCTGAGGTAACGATAAACAAATAAAAAGTTGATAAGGACTGTGACTTTAATTCAAAGAGACAAAAGACTGGACAATCAATCATCTTTCTGAACCATTCCTAAAACCATGACTGACGTTTGGCTGGGCTGTTAGAAGCAAGCAGGCTTAAAGGCTGAGAGAGGAATTAGATAGTTTCTTGAATACTCTGTCAGGAAAGACTGTAAAAGTCTTTGAAATGGGCAAGAAAAGAATGCTGGGTGTTTGTTTAGTGCACTCTTTGGGTCATCTCCACCTTTCTTTGTCTCTGAACTATTTTACAACTCTGTAAATTGTAGAATAATAACAGTAATGCAAAAGATTCTTGTCCACAGAAATAAAAATTTTGTCTATAGGAACATAGCTGATTATTCCTTATGAAGACTGACCAATTTTGCAACCATCTGTAGATTCATGTCAGCATTCTTACTGGTCTACGTGTATTAATGAGTTCTCCTTTGACCTGCTTGTAACATCTTACTGGTTCCCTCAGTAATTAATGGGATAAATAAAAAGATTGACATGTGTTCATTTTATATTTGTATGAGAGTTGTGGTTCACCTCTTTTGCTGTTGTTAATTATTCTTTAAAAATTTACAAAAAGGTCTGTTAAATCCAAGGCTGCTTTTCTCTTTCCAACCTCTGTAAATTATACAACTTACACATTTACTCAAATCAGCCTGACCACCCATTCTTCCCGAAACCATGAACTGCTTTCAACCACTCTGCCTTATCAAGATGAAAAGACTAAAACCAATTTCATGCTTATTTCATTACACTGAGTTCAATAAAACAAAAATTTGTGAAGTTAAATCTCCGTAAGACAATATGCATTATTTGTCACCAAAACCAAGAAAATTAAATCCAAAGGAACCTTTACTAAATCACAGGGAGAAGCTATTATTGACCTAATGCTATCAAATAGTAATTCTACAGACAATTTTAAGAAGCCATACGGCCAGAAATTCACACAATTCTACTAACAGTAATACTAAAAACTATCCCAATTATTGAACTGTCACCTTTTCTAGGAGGTCTGGATGCCTCTAACTAATCAAACCTATTGTAAAGGCCGAAATGCTGCCTGGGAGTAGCTGCCAGTTTTCATTAGTCTCAAAGTAGCTGAAACAATAATTTAAGTCAAAAGAATCAGACTCTTTTAAAATAACATTGCCATCAATTTTTTTAAGGCCCAAATAAATACATACATTAAACAAACAAAGCTTAAAAAGTAAATAAATAAAACCTCTGTGCTTCCTTTTCTTGGTAAAAAACCAGCTCATATGTCTAAACTATAATATTTTAAAGCTACAACTGTTTGGATACCATGCCCCTCCTGCCCAATTTATTCTCTTAAAATGACAAGAAGAAAATAACCAATCTCAAACGTAAGGAATTTAATAACCCTACTCCTTCAGTTCTATTGGCAGCAGCCTGCACTCCTTTAAAACGCCAGACCCGTGGCTGTGACTCCCAGGAGGTCAGCCCTCGGAGTGCCCACGTTCGGGTTCTCCGGGCACTCTGTGCAGCAAGGGGGAACGTCCAGTGTTTCCCAGCAGCTGGGGAACTTGAAAGGTAGCAGTGAAAAAGAGCTTTGGCCCCTGTAAGAGGAAGAAACAAATCACTCCTCAAAACCCCACAGTTCCAGCTGTGAGGACTTTCCTCTGTCCTCCCTGTCTCGTCAGGTTCATTTTTTTGTAGAGGACCGAATCCTAACCTGAGTTACAAGAAACAGACAGTGACGGTTGTGAAGGGAGAGACCAGGGGAAACCAAGGCTCCTCCCCACACCCAGTCACATCCCACCTGGGTGCTCATCAGAAACACAACAAAAATAACAAATCCACACACTACAACTAGTTTATGCAATTTATCCATGCAAGGTTAGGTGGAAGGCAGGGAGGAGAGGTGGATGGATAAGACACAGGGAGAGTAACGAACTATTCAAATCAGACCAGGCAGAAGAGCTGGCAAATGCATTTCAATAGCTACAGAAAAACCTGTGGTGCTTTCAGACTTAGAATGGTGTTAAAAATCCAGACTGATTTTAAGGACAATGAAAACACCCTGTATGGTATTATAATGATGGATATAGGTCATTATACATTTGTTCAAACCCACAGAATGGAAGACATCAACAGTGAAGCCTAAAGTAAGCTATGGACTTCGGGCGATTACGATGTGTCAATGTAGGTTCACCCTTCGTAAAAATGTACCACTCTGGTGAGTGATGTGGATAATGGGGGAGGCTCTGCATGTGTGGGGCAGGGGGCATATGGGAAATCTCTGTACCTCCTTCCAGTTTTGTTGTAAACCTAAAACTGCTCTTAAAAAAAAATAATAAAGTCTTTAAAAAGAAAGACTAGATGGAGACGATTTGAAATTGTTATAAAAGTTTAAAAAAGTAAGATAAAACGAGAGAGGCCTTTCAGTAGATGATGACGAGAGTATGAAAAAAACATCCATACACTGGTTTTAAGAAGATTCTGCCTTACATACTCCAGAGACAAAAATCCCAATTCTTCAGAGAGCAAAGGAAAAATGCAGAGGGCCTTTGGTAGAGTGGTCTTGCCTTTCCTGAGTGTGGGAAGGGGGAAACTGGCAAAGAGCTGCCACCGCCTCCTCCCAACCCCACTTTGGACGGCAGGTGACTGGGCGGTCTGCGGTGGCCCTCAGGGTGGCAGGAGATGAATGTGGGGGAGGAAATGTGTCTGCAGAGGCTGAGCTGCTCAGCGAGGACTGCAGGAAGCCTGTCTCGTGAGGCAGTCACGGCTTAAGAAGACCACCAGGAGGAGGTGCGACTGGTGAAGCACGTTTTCCCAGGCGTCTTTACTTCACTGGTGCTAATGCCCACAGGAAACAGGACAGAGAGGAGGCGACTACTGAGAATGCACAAGGTCTGTTCTGCTGTGAGGAAAGCCAAGGGGAAACTGAGTCCAAAGTGGTAAGGCCAGTTCCCTTCAATGTTTGATAACTGCTGGAACATTCCACGTCCTTTTCTGAACTGGCAACATTCAAAGCAGTACAGTGAGTAGAAAGGGGACATGTGCAGGAGACTAACCCGCTGGCCAACATGACGGATGAGGAAGAGACTCACAAACACTCCCTGGATGAGGAAAAGAGCCACAGTGCTGAAGAGCACATCAGCAATCACCATGCTGACGCCAGGGAAGGAGTGAGGCTTCCTTCCAGACACTTCAAATGCCAGAGCAGCCATATGGAGAAATACCCTCATCTTAAGCTACATTTTTAGCACTGATCCACTGAGTTTCTCAATACTTTGAGATAACACAACAGAAAGACAATCTGAACTTAAAAATGGTAACTTTTTATATTCCAAGAGGAGAAGTCTTTGCTTTTCAAAACTGAAGGCTCTCAAGTACTTTTAAGTTGTTACAGGTGACTGACACCTAGCAGGTGGCAACGCTGTAGTAAAGAAATCACGCAAATGGTTCAGGAACCACCGAGGCCAACTGAAGGACATCGCAGCGAAGACCGCATATCTTGAAAGTTTCGAAGACCACAGTGCGGTTTCACACAGCCTCTAGTGAGCACCATGGCCCTTTCTACTCACTAAAACCCGACAGGTCCACCACTCACCGTCCCTCGTCCACGGCTCAACAAGGAGGTTTTCAGGTCCTGACTTCTCTTCTTTTCCCTTGACATCACAGGCCTGAAGAGTCAACTGCAGAGGTTTACCTGATCAAAGAAAAGAAAGAGAGAGAAAGAGACAGCCTGAAGCTAGCACTATGAAAAAATGCAAACTAGAATGCTCATCAGTGCAAATGCAGAGCCTGTGGACACCCAGACTGCTCAGGAAACATTTACCCATTTAAAAGCTAAAATAGGAAGTAATATTAGACAAACGTTGACACCATCCTTTTCTGCTTTCCTGAAAGAGACAAAGTACAGCTTATGTCCCTAAGTAATTCTGAGGAGAATCATTCTAGAATAACCACTAGCTGGAAACAAAGCGCATTATAAGACACAGATTAATAGCACAGGCTCAACATATTCGTGTGTTGAGTCAGGGGAAGGGAGGAATTCCTAAGACACTGTTTTGGAGCCAATAATTAATTTTATTGTAATTGCATTTAAATATATAAATAATGTCTTAGCGTTCTGGGTCTTGTTTCTTTAAAACATCTCCAGGCAAATTTTGAAAGTTTTCAAAATTATAAAAATCAACTTTTGCTATAATGATCTGAAAACTTTTCTTTTTCTTTTGTTTTAATAATATAGTGAAAACTTTATAACCCTATTAACCTATAACCCAGCCCAGAACTAGAACATTATCAATAATGAACAGTCCCCCTATGCATTCCTCCTCCATCCCGTGCTCCTTGCTCAAATAACTGCTAAACTGAATCAAAAACCTTTCTGGAGAATATTTTCCAGACACTACGTATCCCTCCCATTTGGCTGTGCCTTCTACGGGCCCCTACCCCTCCAAAAAAATGACCTTTCCAAAATTGGGGAGGGACTGGATTTACAAGACATCGACTGTCAGACTTAAAAAATTAAACATAAAATACATTATTAAGTGATATTAAGGCAAAGGTACAAATATCATGAGGAAATATCACAGTATTGCCTCTATTACTGAAGAGGATGGGATCCAATGCTGTACTTGTGGACAGAAACTTTAGCACTAGAGGCCAGGACAGCACATGTCCACTGCAGTCATCTGAGAGTAGCTGTACGGACTCCTGTGTTGAGAAGGATTAGGAGGCCCCATCCTGGGTCAGTAGAAAAGTGCTAAGACGGATGCCGTTGGGCCCAGGAGGGGAAAGTGGTGGCAGGCATGTATGTATGACCATATATGTGGTTCCAACCAGCTATAAGCTATCACGAGGATGCAGAGGGATGGATTCCAAGACAAGGATCCTTTGCTCTGGGTCTGGGGTAGTTTCCTCCCTCCTCAGATGAGAGGTACTCCAACTTCCCAACCTCTTGACCTACACCATGAGACACTCCCATACTTTATCAAAGACGGCTGTGTTCAAATGGCCACCAAGCCTAAGTGATTAGGCCAGTAACTCCTGGGAGTACAGCGTAGTGAACACTCAGCCTCTTCTGCTAACGCATCCATAAATGAACCAACATCTCCCTTCTCCCTACCAACCCCAAAGAAGATACGTTCTTCCAGAAATCATTGTATAACTATAACGACCGAGCCCACAAACTACACAAAAAGATAAGAAGATGCCAGGAAGTCCCACGTTGGTGATGGTTTTATGACGTGTGCATCATGCCGAGGTCATTTACCATATTTAAGGAGCAGGTTCTGCCTGACTGATGCCATGGATGAGATGAGGGATGAGGCATCATAGTGTGTGTCCAGGTGGTCAGTGACAGTACACAGGGAGCTCAGCACTTTGGCAACACTCCCTCTTGCTAGTGCAAAAGCCAGAAGAGTCAGCTCCACCTCTGGAGTAGAACAGCAGCTATAAACAAAGAACAAAAAACACTTCACTTCTTAAAACTATGAGAAAATCCAGGTAGCTCAAACTCTGTGTAACTGATTACATAAGCAAAATCAACCTGCCATATGCTTTCTCTGTTTACCAGAAATACTTTTTCAAAATCCTTAAGACAGCCTAAAGAAAAACTAAATCAACCCAGAGGACCAGGAAATTAAATCCTCACTCCTGTAACCTTCACCTATAAGTATTAAATAATGCTATCAACTTTAATAAGTCAACCTTTATAAACCAAAAATAAATAAGCTGTTGCAATAAACCCCTGCTATGAAGAAGCCTCGGGTAATAATTTGGCTTGGCCAGAGAGTTAAGGCTTATTCCTTCAAGCACCAATAACATATTTTAGATCTATTCCACATCACATCTGCTTTTTTAAACATATGACACTGAAACTTTTAAACCTGTCTAGATGGGGACTTCCCTGGCGGTCCAGTGGTTAGGACTCCGTGCTTCCACTGCCGGGGGCATGGGTCTGATCCCTGGTCGGGGAACGAAGATCCCCACATGCCACGTGGTGTGGCCAAAAAAGAAAAAACAAAGAAAAAACCCTGTCTAGATGGCTCAGGGCCTGGTTTGTACTCTAACAGGGCTCACTGTGACAGAGCTGAGTGCCCCCACACTACGCGACCCCTCAAACAGCTAGCAGGGTGTCCTTTCCCAGGTCTACGGACAATCAGGCTTGTTAGACCTGTGCATGGAGACAGCAGGTGCTGGGCTGGGGATGTGAGGGAACTGAGAGGCTTTGCATTCTGGACTTTGAGACCCCTGCTCTAGCTGAATCCGAGGACTACTCCGCACCCACCCCCAATTCCTGAGGGCAGGTGTGCTGCTAGATCATGGAGTTTACACGGGTGCACCGTTATTTCACTGTCTCTTCAGTCACTACAAATGATTCTTTAAAAAAAAAAAAAAAATCTTTAAAAGATTTTAAAATTTAAAAAAACAAAAAAGACTTATCAAGCACATATGCCCTCTATCCCCCACCAGCCCTTATCAACCTTAATTTTACCTAGTTATCCTTATGAGGAAGCTGTCCACTTCTTCCAGAACGTTGGGAGACAGGAAAGTTGAGAAATCTGTAGATCCTGGTGAGAGGGAAAGTGGAGGCATGTGCTGCAGTGCCTTCCTAGGAGTGTAAAATGTGCAATCAGAACAATCCCTGGCAACAATAAACTTAATAATACAATTTTAGACCAAAAAAAAAAAATTGTTGGGAGCTTGTCTGGATTAATCCCTTATCAAGAAACAGACAGTGTTCCCACAGAGAACCTGGTACATAACACAGATCAGCCTTTTTCCTGCAGGGGTCCTGGTGCTAAACAGTTTAATGGGTTTTCTTTCTTTTCTTTTCTTTTTTCTTTAAGAGTTCCACTTCCCTCTATAAAAGCTCATTCAACCCTCTGAGAGCAAGTGTTCATTTTTAGTATGAGCAAAAGACATTATGTCTACAGAAAAACCCTGAGTTCTTAGAAAACTTGACCCCAGGGGCAGAGCTGTTTGTGACACACACAAAAAATTCATCTTCAGATCTCTTGTATCTAAAGATGCATCATGATATGTTTATTTTATCCTAAACATATCAGCACCTGTCACCTTCTCTATTCCTGCCTGTGTTTCTTGGCCCTTCTACCTCAGAGTCTGCTTTAATGTTTCTCTTTTCTCATCTCCTTTTACAATAGCTTTACCTCCTCTGGACCACCAGTCATCTAATAAATTTATGCAACAAAATATTACTGACTCCTACTTGTGCCAGCAACTGTGCTAGGCAATGAGTGCATCCTGAACAACGTGAAGGTACAGAAAAAGTCACTCAAAATTCTACACTTGATAGTCATTTTATGATAATAGTAGTGGGAATTCCTGAAACTATTTTATTTCTACATTTCACAACAGAGACAAAACAGCAAGGCTAACACTGTGTCAGCTTCCACTCTGCTCTCGTTTCTTGTCCCCTCTATATGAGCTGCATCAGTAGGGCAGCTACACTAACATACAGTCGACCAACAAGGTCTAGTGCACCTAAGTGGCATGCAACGATTTACAGAATTTATTTCCACTTTTGTTTCATAATATTTTTTTCTTACTTATTTTTCCTCATTGATTTTTTAAAATAATTTTTAAATTTTAGAATAGTTTTAAAATCACTGATATTTAAAAGTTAGGAGTGAAGATACCATTGCCGATTAACTATTACAACTGTTTAGGGATATATCCGTTCTTCAACAACGTGGTGTAGCTTCACAAAAATAAGGTAGAAAACTTTTCGTCTTCCCCTTCCTGAAAATTCAGTCCATAAAGTAGGGCTGTGCAAGGTAGGCACTCGTGTGTCCTTGGGTGGGTGCATGGGTGGGGTGCATGGTGGCCCAGAGTGAGGTATTGGCGTGGGGTACTGAGCAATGGGACAGCCTGGTATGGAATGCAAGCACCAAGAGGGTGAGGAGGGTGTCCAGGCAAGGGCCAGGGAGGTGGGAGACTGGTTATATAGAGCGGGATTGTTTAAATAAGTAAATATTTTAGGGATGATGGGAGCCAGGTTTCTCACAATCACAGAAGGGAGTTACAAATAGAGAAAGGGAGAAAACTAGAATGAACAGTAGTGCTGGATTAGAATTAGAAGTTATCAGAGTTTATTAGAAGTATAAACTCAGAGTTTTCAGTGTTACAGATATAGAAATAAATATAGGTGTCAATGTGTCTGTGCATACACACGTGTCTATTACTTACACACAAACATGTATGTCCCAGCTGTGTACACTGAGAGAAGCAACACTCCAACAGCAATAAGTTTAGTTTGTTTAGTTTCTAAACACAACTCTCCACTAAGAGTGACCATGACTCTTGAGCAAAACAGCTGATTCTAGGACTATGGCAGGGAACATTCAAGGTAAGCCTGGAATATCTTGTTGTAAGGAAGTGTTCCAAGAAGAGGAGGACATATCAAAAGGACATATGAACCAGACTGAAGGGGTTGCCATCGGTCAAATCTGGGCCAATGTGACAGTCAAAACTGTGATGGATTATGACTCAGGGAATAAAACAGCAATCTTGAGTCATACCAATATAAAGTTTGATGAGGAATGGGATATTTACATAGTCTCAAAGTACCTCCTCACAAAATATTTATTAATTACAAAGGGAAAAGAATTCTTTTACACTGGAAAAGTCTGGCAGACACCACTTTCATCAAAGGGTCGAAGTTAACATCACCAAACTAGTAATAGGACAATCTGAAGCTGTGTGTCGCTGATGGGATGCAATGAGAACCCATCATCACTTCTATGATATTCCTGCCAAAGATACAAAATCTAATTTTAATCATGATGAAACTTCAGATAAACCAAAACTGAAGGACACTCTTCAAAATAACTGACCTATAATTTTCAAAAGTGTCAAAGTCTTAAAAGTCAAGGAAAGACAGAGGAATTGTTCCTTATTGAAGGAAACTACAGATCCATGACAATGAAATACCAAGTATGATTCTGGACTGGATCCTTTTGCTATAAAGGACATTACCGAGACAACTAGCAAAACTTGAACGGGATCTGAGAATTAGATGGTAGCAATGTATATCAATGTTAGTTTCCTGATTTTGATGGTTGTAGCAGCATGTTCTCATTTGCAGGAAATACATACGAAATAAAATATTCAGGAACCATGGGGCATCAGGTTAGCAAAATTACTCTCAACTGGCTCAGGAAGAAGCCACTTTTTCTTTTTGCATCGACTTTGCAATATTTCTCTAAGTTTGAAATTTTTTTTATTTTTTAAATTTTAAAACAGGCAGGAAGAAAGGAGTCTGGCCAAATATTACCCTTCAGGTCTAGCACTGCCAGCAGTATTATTTGCTAAAGAGTTTTATTTAATAGCAATAACAAATCTCAAAAGACATCTACAGAACAAAATATTAGCTATCTCTTTTATCTGATATTTTGATAGCCTGCACTAATAGTGCCTATTATCAGTTATTAAACTTACATATAATACTAATACTTCATTGCTACTGAAGCTAGTTGTTTTGCCTTATCTATTACTACTGAGTCTTTTTGCCCTAACAGTTTTTAGAAGAAAATTTTCAAAGGTACTCTACATTTAAAAATAAATTAATTTAGTGTCCTTGAAAAGATTTGACTCTTTAGTGAAAAGAGCTTTCAACCTAGGGCCTAGGTCCAAAGACCTAGATTCAAACTGATCCATCACTGCCTGGTCATATACCTTAGGGAAGGTCACCGTATCCCTGTCTATAAAACAGGGATAATTTTTACAGATACATTTTACGACATAAGTAGGTAAATAATATATAGCATCTGAAGGTGTTTTATCCCATATAAATTGCTATGTAAATGTGAACAACTGTTCCCCAGTGGATAAGGAAGAGGAATGGCATGTGGGACCCCCTCACAAGACAGGAGCTGAAGGCACAAACAGGAAACAACAGGGCACCTGGGGCCCAGCTGTTGACTGAGTCTCGATGATCAAAGGCTGCTCAGTGACTCGCCCTAAAGGGTTAGAGAATGAGCGCCCCGTGACAAGCCTGGAAAGCAAAGCGACTTACTGAGTGTTGCGTAGCACTGTTTGGACAAAGGCGGGATTTGTCTCCATGGAAGCCGTCACCAGAGATGTCAGCAGAGACCAATACCATATTGCAGAAGCATCTGAGACTGAGACCCCAGACTTCTTGACTCTCTGAAAGCCAACAGCCCTCAGACCATGAATTCTAGTGTCACATCCATCACTAAGACAACGCTTTATGTTAATCTGGACATCTGTCAAGCGCAAACAACAAATTCAGTATTGGATTAACTTCTTCAGTTCAGCAAATGCTAGGCTTCCAACTAAAAGCAAGATAGTAATTCACATTTCGAAAAGAAAATTCTGAAGATATACTTTGATGCCAGAAATAAATGATGTGTGCAATGGAGCTAGTATATATAATAAATTTGTCAAAAAAGCATTGACCAATCTAAGGAGTCAAAAGAATCATGTGTAAAATTAAGGGTGGCTTAAATCTTTATATCACAAAGCTTCATAGGCATTTATGAGTTCTGATAATTAACACAAAGTGCATTTTTTAAATCCTGATTAAATACACGGTAAGAAAATGTCTAAAAATTTTTCCTAGAGTTCCGAAATTTGGATGTTGTTATGAAACAGCAGCTGGCTCATAGCAGTTGTGAGAATTTCTTTTTAATTATCAAGTCCAGATAAATGGCATAGGCATGACTCACTTTTAAGAGCTGTCATAATTTCTTATTTGGGTTGGAAAGGAGGTGAGAAGTTTAAAAGGACACAATTTAGAGAAAAGACCACCACAGTATAAGACAGGAAGCTTCTACTCCACAAGCTTAACTACTTCTTTGCCCAGGGGTGAGACACAAAGACTCTACCTCCCCAGGCCTCAGTTCCTTTGAGCAAAGTAAGAATACTTCTTTTGGCCCAGGAAAGCATTAGAAGAAATGAGACAAAACATGAAGCATTCCGGCTCCCTGAATGAAATAAGCCTGGAAAGAAATCACAGAATTGTGATTATTTCCAAAATGCTATGTGTGAAGCAAGGTTATAATAGTATAAAAATGGAAACAACCTAAATGTCCAAGAATAAAAGGCTGGTTAAAATTAAGGCATATTCTTACAACACTAAATAAAGGTGTGCGTGAATATATGATAAGACAACATGTTAAAAAGTTACAAAAGAGCATGTACAAAATATCACCATTTTTGTAAAAAGACATGTATAGATATATGTAAATATATATATATGCAAACCTTTTTTTTATTTTTAAAAATGTGTATATATATATGTGCGTGTGTGTGTGTGTATTTATACACACAGACATACACACACACAGAAATATAAGAAAAGGTCTGGAAGGATCCATACCAACGGATTCACAGCGACAATCTCTGGGTAGTGGGATTGTGAATAATTTTTATCTAAATATTTCTAATTTTCTAATAAGAAAACAAAAATAAAATATTTTTAATTAAAATAGGCTTTACTGCTTTTCTATAACTTTTAAAAACACTGAATAGGCGAAATAATGACCACTTTCATGTATATGATGAGAAGCAAATCAGATCTCCAAAGAAAAGTAAACAGCTTTTCTACTTCAGAGGTCTTCCCACCAAAAAACATGACTTCTTCCTCCCCTCCCAATCCCCTTAGTTAGAAGGGCAAGACGTATCTTGGTTGACTCACAGAGCTGACTGATGTTGGCATTTTCCAGCAGTGTCACATAGCCAGTGACATTGCTGGGAATGTGCACGTCGCGGACTTCCTGAAGATCGCTGGCACTCCTCCCCACAGCTACAGTCACCTGCTGCGGCATGTAGCTCTGGTCAGTGGCAGCCACTGCAATGGACAGGTGCCTAAGCACAACATCTGGCTTCATTTTTAAACTGGAAAACACGGAGAGCAGAAACTACAAGTGTTTATACAGGTTGAGAACTGGCAGGGCCCACAAGTCCCATCTCTAAGATCTTACATGTGCTATACCCCAAGACTGATTCCCCTAAAAGCAACTAACTTCAAATGCTGGCTATTAGTTTCAAAGTCCTTATGACCTTCCCAAGTTTCTAAAATTCCTTTCAGTTCAAGATCAATCTTCTATTTCCTTTTAAGCTACTAATACAAGCAAGAAAGTACAATATGAACAGTCTAACAAAATCCCTTTACCTGGCAAGAAGCAAATTTCTAAACTGCATGCAAAGAACTGGGTATATTCCCTCATGTATAGATGGCTAAAGAGCATATTTATCCTCTATGAGAAAACAAGGTAATTATTTCTATTTCCACCAACTGAAATCAGCCCATTTTCTGAAGGGACAGGTGAAATTTTAGATAGCAGCTTCATCATAGTTTACTGTCGTCAATTCCACTCCAGTGGGGGAGATCCCTGGCGGTTCAGTGGTTAGGACTCCGTGTTTCCACTGAAGGGGGTACGGGTTCGATCCCTGGTCAGGGAACTAAGACACCCCCCCCCTCCGCGTGCTGTGTGGGGGTGGGGGAAAAAAAATTCCACTCCAGGATTCCTGACCACCCCCATTCCCTCTTTCTCTACTAAACTAGCCAACTTAGTTGCACACAAATTTTTTAAACGTGCAGAAAAAATCTTAAGAAGTAAAATCACATCAGATATAAGAAAAGTACATGTCTCTTGCGATATTAATCTTCCTGAAAACCTAGTGAAAATAGATCTGAAATCCGTATCATAAAATATTAGTCAAATGCTAATTTTCTCCCTTAAAATACCAAGTAAAGAGATTATCCATATTTATGAATATATGAACCAGGTTAGATAATTTTACATGATTCCTTTAACTTGATTCTTTTCTTTTTTAATAATTTTTTTAATAGATTTATTTTATTTATTTATTTATTTTTGGCTGCATTGGGTCTTCGTTGCTGTGCACGGGCTTTCTCTAGTTGCGGCGAGCGGGGGCTACTCTTCGTTGTGGCGCGCGGGCTCCTCATTGCGGTGGCTTCTCTTGTTGTGGAGCATGAGCTCTAGGCGCGCAGGCTTCAGTAGTTGTGGCATGTGGGCTCAGTAGTTATGGCTCGCGGGCTCTAGAGCGCAGGCTCAGTAGTTGTGGCACACAGGCCTAGTTGCTCCGTGGCATGTGGGATCTTCCCGGACCAGGGCTCGAACCTGTGTCCCCTGCATTGGCAGGCGGATTCTTAACCACTGCGCCACCAGGGAAGTCCTAACTTGATTCTTAAAGCATCTTCCCAGATAGTCACAAGAAGAAAAACACTAGCCAGTTAAATAGAAAATATTCTAAAATTTAAAAAAATAATTTTTTAACACATTGATGGGATAAGACAAAGAAAGTGGGTAATTTTCTTGGACTTTCACTCAAGAATTGGTATTACAGCACCCACCGAATCCAGTGTGAGCGGGCACTGCCATCTGACTGCCAGTATGATGACGTTTCTCCATTTGTCATCTTGTCAATGTCTGCAGGGTTGGAGGATGTTTCTATATAAGCATAGCACTTTGCTACTGACTTGAGTTTGTCCATCTCTGGACTTCTAGTTAGATCTCCAGGGCTCTCTGCAAGAAAAACCAGATTTTATCATGACATCTCTTTCACAAAGAATTTTTAAAAAGATCATTTAAAATATCTAGCAGAAATGTGCTTGGCACTTTGGCCCTAGAAAAATAAATGCTCCTTAAAATCTCCTTCCAAATTGGAGAACACGTATAAAGCAGAAGGACTGCTCCATGAGCTGACTGTAATACAACACAAATCCATTGATATATCTGCAAAACCACCCAAGAGATGAATATGATGTCTTATAGTTTGAATTTACATTTCTTTAATTATGAGTGAGATTTTTTTAAGCCACTTGTTTGTAAGCCACTCGTGTTTCTGAGTATGGCCTGGTCCTACCCTCATCTACTTTTGTTACTGGGTCACAAGTCTTCTTATCAATTTATATATTTTATGTACATTATGTAATGTATATATACACATACATAGTAAGTAATATTTACTGACTGTTTACTGTGAACCAGGCACTTTTCTACACATTTTTATGTATTAATTCATTTTAGAGATGAGGAAACTAAGGCAATTAAGTAATTGCCCAAGGTCAGAGTAAGTAAAAAAAATTGAGTCTGTCACAATGTTACAAAATATACTTTTGTTCCCTACAATGTCATATGTCTTTTGACTCTGCTTACATTTTTTGCTGTAGAGAAATTTAAATGTGCATACAGTCTAACTTATTAATCTTTTCTTCTGTAGTTTTTGAGTTTCATGTCCTGCGCAGAAAGGTTTTCCCATGTCAGGGTTTTTAGCTCTTATAGCTTTCTTTTTGGTTGAGCTTTTTAATCCGTCTGAAATTTATTTTCGTGAATACAGTGGGTTAAGAATCTTGTTTTATTTTTTTCTGCAAATGGCTAACCAGTTCCCTAACCCAACTTGTTTGCTAATTCACCTTTCCAACCTGACGTGTAATGCTAACTATATCTGGTACTATATTCCCACATGTATTTGGGTCTATTTCTGGACTCTTATTATGTTCCACGGACCTGCCAATTCACAGTATCAACTTTTGTTGTGGTCACTAAGTGAGTCTGTAGTGGCTTCCCTCATTTACTGAACAACTATTCACAGAGTACCTACTACATGGCAGGCATAGTTCCAGGTGCCAAGGATAATGAAGCGAACAGACAGACAAAAACGCAAGTAAACACTAGTGCTACAACTTCAGATGATGGGAAGTGCCATTCAGACTATTAAACCTGCAAAGGGGATAGTAACCAAAAGGTAGGGAGTGGCGGGGGTGGGGGCATCAGTTAGATAAGAGTAATGAGAAAAGGCCTTCCTGAAGTCACACCTGAGCAGAGACTTGGGGTTATGAAGAGGGGGAGAGGGAGGGGGAGGGGAAGGAGAGGGGGAGGGGAAAGGCAGAGCAGGTCACATTCTTGTGCTACAAACTGGTCACTATTACGTTTTCAGAAATAAAAGCAGGGAGAAGTATTGGCTCGTCCTATCAATAAATAGCACACTGGGAAGAAACGATGATCACGCCTTCTCAAGAACGCCCCCCACCCCCGCACACGTACCCTTTTCTTTTTGTACCAGTTGATCCAGAGCCTCCTTCAGAACAGAAGCCCTCATGGTGCTCATGTTATTGCAGTGGTCCAGCACAGGGTAGGGGATGACGGGGCTAGAGAGCCGGTTGCGATGCAGGAAGCGCAGAATCATTGACGAGTGAACATCCAGGCCCTCCTTGGACTCTGAAAATATGTCTATGAAACCTAAGCAGACAAAATCCATCTTTGGTGTTTTCGGGAACCCACCACAATAGTTTCCACATCCCCTGCCTGGCGGCCTCTCTGAATTAGCTGAATTAAAAGCAGCCGGTAAGAATCCTCACTGATAGTTTCAGCTTTCATCATTGAAAAATCTAAAAAAGCTTTTAAGAAGTGAATCAGTGGTAATCTCAATTTAAAAATTAACTTCATTGTAGTTTAACAGAAAGTTTAGAAGACTTAGAATAGTGATTATTTGTTTCAATCCAAGCTTCAAATTTTTATAAGTTTAATTTATAAACCTAAATACTAACTAGAAATTTTTAAAGAAGTTTTGCATATAGAATGTGGGCTAGGAATAAAGTTTATCACGTTAGAGAGTAAAGGCATAACTGCTTTTATACTAAGCTACAGAAGACCACAATAATGAAAATATAACCACTGCCCTGACCACAATTCCTGATGGCATCTTATAGTTTTTAAGGTCCTTCCACACACAGCACCTCTTTTGGTCCCCACAATAAGGTGGGGGGGTGGAGGGTCGGGGGGAGAAGGCACCGAAGGTACTGGTATACTCCTCTTACAGCTGAGGAAAATGAGGCTCAGGGGACAGACCAAGACCACAAAAAAGGGGCAGGACCGGAAACAGCTCCTCGCACTGCCTCCGAGTGCTCCTTCCGCCATTCCAGTTTTTTCTCTCCAGTGTGGCTCCTCTGGAGTCTCCCCCATCTGTCCATCCCTCTGGCCACTGCCCAGGCTCTGGCCTCAGCACCGCCCATTCATACACCTCCCCAGATATCCTAAGCAGCTCCCCTGGCTGCATTTTGTCTGACATTAACTTGAGTAATCTTACAAAAACACAAATCAGGCCATGTCTACCCTGTTTAAAATCCTTTCATGGTTCCTCATAACCTACAATAATATGCTTTGAACTGAGGTGCACATAACCCAGGCGGTTAAGTGAAGAGAGAATAAACATGGCAGCTTTTCCTGCAGCTCAGATATGCTTGTAGATTTGGAGAGGATTTGTTTTTCTTTTTGTTTTGCTTTCTAATTAAAACAAAAGTACATATATTATAATTGTATCATTTGATGAACTGTCACAAACTGAACACACCCACGTAAGCAGCACCTAGAGCAGGACTCCAGAAGTCCGCAGGAGAAACTACTTTTAAGCGTGAAACAGAAACATTATATGAGAGCAGAAGGAAACTTTGCATTGATTTTTAAAGATAAACATAAGATTGAGGAGAAATTGTGCCCTTGAAGCAGCGCATTTGATTCTACCCCCTACACAAAACCCAGAGACACTGGTTTGATTTCGCAAGCCGCAGAAGTTGATGCCATCCCTTGCCTCTCCTCTTACAGTTCTTTTCTAAGCAGACGCCCACAGCAATACCCAAACCTCACATGATGACGCTGCTGATGCTGCACTGATCTCAGAATCCGTGTGACGCTTGTAATGGGAAAACTTCTGTCATATGCTGAAACAGTCCCGGTAAAGGGACTGTCTCTCTTTTAAACATTCAGCACCCATACAATGAGAAACAAAAGGAATAAGTGTCAGTCTGGGTTAGACAGAGGGACCAGGGAACTAGGATCCCACCAGAGAGGTGAGGTCAGCTCACCAACGTTCAGCCTAGGAATGCGAAAAATAACTCTTTTAAGTTGGCTGTTGATAAAAATTTTGAGTAGAAAGTCCTAACTCATTGGGATTTCCCTGGTGATCCAGTGGGTAAGACTCTGAGCTCCCAATGCAGGGGGCCTGGGTTCCATCCCTGGTTGGGGAACTAGATCCCGCATGCATGCCACAACAAAGAGTCCACATGCAACTAAAACCCCGCACAGCCAAAATTAATAAATAAAATAAATAATAAATAAATAAATAATTAAAAAAAAATAAAGTAGCGCTACCTTCAGTGTTGTAATTAAAAAAAAGAAAGAAAGAAAGAAAGTCCTAACTCACAACCCTGCTAATAAGGTAAGAACCTAGGGATCTGGACCTCCAACTTTTCTAACCTAATCTCCCCCTCTCCTCAAGGTCACCCAGAGCAATGGTGCACTAAGTAATGGTGGATCCCCTGGTCTCCACTCCTTTCCTCTCCTCCCAAAACATCTCTTTGAAGTGTTCAAATAAACTCCTGATGCTATCCACATGCCGGTAACACAGAGGTGGGAGTAATACGTAAATGCCAAGATGTAAGTTAGTTATGCATAATTCAAAGTATCATTTTAACTGCCATGAGAATAGGAGAAAAGTTAACATGTACACGTTACCTATAATGCTCTATAAAAATTACGCAATTAAAGACAATTTGAGGAAGAGTGGAAATAGGCATTCTTCACTGAGATACAGAAACCATCCTTCCCTAGCTCAATAGATCCTCAGCAGGAAGTCAGAGAGGTCAAGGACAATCAGAGTTACATTTATGTATCCAACAAGTCTATCTGCCTCCTTGCTGCCGGAGCTCAGGCTCTATACTAAGTACTATGACTCCAAGTGCACAGAGCAGGAAAAGCTCTTGGATAAGATAAACTGAACCAAAAGGATGATATGCCAAGTTTGTTTTTTTTTTCCCTTTCAAACACAATTGTTTTCTCACTAGAAAAAAAAAAAAAGGTAATTTTATTTTGATTCTGTTTCTGAGCCCCCCAAAGAAACCATCAAAAACATAGACAAAATTTTTTCATAGGTATAATGTAGAAGTATTGCTTAATTTCAAGCTATTTTTATTCTTAGTTAAATTTCAGAGTGATAGCTTTCTAAAAAAAACACTGGGTGCCTACCATGTGCCAAAAATTGTACTAAATGTGAGGACACAACAGAAATAAAAGAGAAGGTTCCCTGCCCTCGTGGAGCTCACAGGATAAGAGTGAAGACAGACATTTACAAATAAGTGAGTAATAATTAATTAATTAATTACAACGGTAATATGCTGCAAAAAACAAATGCAGGATGCTAAGAGAACATACAGTTGGGGCCAAGGAAGGCTTCTTGAGAGACTGAAATAAAGAGATCCACTAAGGAAGGCAGTCTCATGACAAAGGTTCATAAAAATGGTAGAACTGCTCAACCATCACTGTACTGGGGAACAAGAGAAATGATTATACTGAACCCTAATTCAGACCACGAGCTTAATGAAGACTATCAGAGAAGCACATTTATTTCATGGTGCCCACAAGCTTGCCTAATTACAACCCATATTATAGCAAAGTTCATTTGGGCTTTAAGAGAGCGTTCTTCAGCATTCAGCACTCAGATGAGAGCCTTACCTGGAACAAGAGAACAGGCTTGCAGCTGTCTGATGATATGGCTCAGCTCCCCTTGAAGATTAGCTCCACTGGAATTTTTGAGAGCCTCCAACATGTTCTCAGCATCAACGGTACCATCACCCTCGGCATCAAACTGGGCAAAGGCCTAAAAGACGAGATGCGAGAAAATCAGGTCTGTTCCAAATCCTGAATAATTTTTTGGACACTTCCCAAGACCAGTGATTTTTGTTGTTGTTGTTGTTGTTGTGGGAAGAGTTCCTATACATCATTCAAAGAACAAATACATTCAGGATAGTAATTCACTATGCTCTGCAGAATGTGTGTATAAGTATTGCTACATGTATGCACAATTTCATCATCTCATCTCTTTCAAGAGAGTAAGCCCCCTTCCCCCAAATAATTTCAGAAGAAAGCAACCACTGCAAAAATGTTCAACTGGTTACAAGTGACAAAAACAAAGCATTGGCTTAGGGTAGCACCTCAGGTTTATCTGGGCTTTTTCTTTTAAACACTCTTTGGACACGAGAGCTAACTTGGTTTATCTACTTCATAGCCCTGTTTTCACTAACCTTTAACCATAATCTAATTTGCTCCCTGTTCATGTTGGGCCATCTGGGGAACCGGGTACAGCATGGGATTTGGCTTGAATCCTGCTCTGTCACTAACTGGCCATGTGACTTTACACACATTTCTTTGCCTCCATAAGCCTCAGCTTCTTGATCTGAACAATGGAGCAAATATTACCAAACTCACAGACTGCTGCCTGGATTAAGTAACATTGGCACAGAGCCCAGTATAGAGAAAGCACAGGAGCAGTGCAAAGTGGTCCTCTTCTCCTTTCTAATCTGCACTGTTACCTCCTCTTGTGTCCCTGACCCTCTCTCACATCCTAAAGACTTTCCTCACCCAGCAGCTGCCCCTCTCCCCAGATCTCAAGCCCTCCTTCATCAGGGGCTTCTTTCTTCCTGCAGATACACTCACTCACAAACATCCCTCATCATGAAATACTTTAGGAGTCTTCTACCTCCTTTCTAAGTAATCCTCTCTCTTTCTTAAAACTCCTGCCCTCTTTCCTTACTTCCCCCCTCCAAGAAAAATGGAAATTCATGACTGACACAAATACCCCTATTTCCATCACAGACCTCTGAACAATGCAGTGTTTAATAGGAACATATGCAAATTCCTGTGTTTGGGTCCAAAAACCATGGACATAAATGCAGGAAGGGGGACAGAGTTTAGAGGTAGAATGTGGGAGAAAGATCACAGCATTCTTGGGGAGGGGGGTGGGAGGGAGGCTCGAGAGGGAGGGGATATATGTATACATATAGCTGATTCACTTCGTTCTACAGCAGAAACTAACCCAACATTGTAAAACAATTATACTCCAATAAAAAAAAAAGATTGGGGCTTCCCTGGTGGCGCAGTGGTTAAGAATCTGCCTGCCAATGCAGGGGACACGGGTTCGAGTCCTGGTCCGGGAAGATCCCACATGCCGTGAAGCAACTAAGCCCGTGCACCACAACTACTGAGGCTACGCTCTACAGCCCGTGAGCCACAGCTACCAAAGCCTGCGTGCCACAACTACTGAAGCCCACATGCCTAGAGCCCGTGCTCCGCAACAAGAGAAGCTACCACAATGAGAAGCCCATGCACCGCAGCGAAGAGTGGCCCCTGCTCTCCGCAACTAGAGGTAGCTTGTGCACAGCAATCAAGACCCAGTGCAGCCAAAAATAAAAATAAATAAAATAAATAAATTTATTTAAAAAAAAAAGAGATTATAGCATTCTTTTTGCCTCTACTTCTTTTGGGGGATTATCCAAAGAGTTAACAGGCTACATTAATCCAAAAAGTTATCAAAGGCTACACTAATGAAGGCATAATGCTCAGAAGGAGGGAAGATAGCATCCTGTTCTTTTCTGATTAGACCCAATCAGGAAAGCTGAGCTTAGCTGGGAAGTCACACACCCAAAGTAAATGAAATAGAAGAGATCAGAGGAAAGAGACCACGATGAAGAGAAGACGAGAATTGTGAGAAGAGCTGAAGGACCATGGAATCTTCAGTGAGGAGAAAAGATGACTGGGAGTAATAGACTCCTCTTCAAATACCTGATGGGTTGTAACGGGAAGGAGCAGTTAAGGTCATTACATAGAAGCTAGAGGGAAAAGCTCATCATAAAGATGCACGTGTCTGGATGAATGGATAAAGAAGATGTGGTACATATATAATGGAATATTACTCAGCCATAAAAAGAAATGAAATTGGGTCATTCGTAGAGATGCGGATGGACCTAGAGTCTGTCATACAGAGTGAAGTCAGAAAGAGAAAAACAAATATCGTATATTAACGCCTATGTGTGGAATCTAGAAAAATGGTACAGATGAACCTACTTGCAGGGCAGGAACAGAGATGCAGATGTAGAGAACAGATGTTTGGACATGGTGGGGAAGGGGAGGGTGGGATGAATTGAGAGATTAGGTTTGACATAAATACACTACCATGTGTAAAATAGATAGTTAGTGGGAATCTGCTATATAACAGGGAGCTAAGCTCGGTGCTATGTGATGGCCTAGTTGGGTGGGAAGGAGGCGGGGCAGGGAACAGAGATGCAAGAGGCAGGGGATGTGTGTATGCGTATGGCTGATTCACTTCACTGTGCAGCAGAAACTAACACAACATTGTAAAGCAACTGTACTCCAATAAAAAAAAAATAACCTGCTGTATAAAAATAAATAAAATTCAAAAAATAAATAAATAAAATAAAATGAGATCAATATTTTATAAAATTCTTAAAATACTTATGCTTCATCAAAATAAAAAAAGATGGATGTGTCTGCTGTTAGTGGGGTATAAAGATGGATTAGGAGGCTCTAGAAGGAATGCCCACCTCATCCCTCAAGGCTTCAGAGCAACAGCTAGACAACCAGCCAACAGGAGTGTTCAAAGAAGTCATACTAAACAAATGCATTTACCTCTGCTCCCTCATGGAATCCCACTAAGACAATATTATAAAGGGATTTTTTTTTTTTTAAAGCATAAGGACAAAGAGAACAGGAGATGTTGCAATAGCAACAAAATTTTGGAAGCTGGGAAGCAGATGGATGAATAGTACCTGTCTAAATAAAACTGTATGTACACTGGATATATCAGCCATAAAGGAAGATCTGTGGGACAACTGGATAAATTTTGGGGGGGGACTGGGTATTAATTAAACAGAAATTAATGTAACAGTGAAGACCACTAACTGAAAAAACTAGGCTACAGAAGAATATTAGAGAATGATCTCCTGTTAGTTTGAACAAAAAGCAAATAGGCACTTCCCATTTTGGTACCAAATATATATAGATAGATACATAGATACATAGATATATCTGAAAGAATAAACATCAAGATGTTAATAGTGGTAATACAGCAATCTACATATGTTGCTTTTATAATAATAAAGAGAAAATTATAAATATTAAGAAATTTTAAGCACACCCCAATATAAAAAGTAGAGCCAATGGATATGGAGGGAGGTAGAGCAGAAGCACACCTCTGTCTGCCCTGAGGTCCCAGGATGTGAATACGCAGTACCGATGACAGCTACTTCGCAACTCCTTCACATTACAGCATAGTGAGAAAATAGTATTTGTATGACTCAGCGTCTGAGGGGCTTAGTACAGCTGTAACCCATTAAATTGGGAATGACAGATGGTTTGGGAAGCTCTGAATTAATATTGAGCACTGGCTAAATTTTAAGCAGTGTACGTATCATTTATTCCTCATAACAGCAAAAGCCCTTACTATTTAACCTCCCCATTTTACAGTTGTACAGAGAGGTCGGAGAACTTGCCCAAGGTCACACGGCTAGTATTCGACTACAAAGCTCCCAGAGCTCACGTTCTTCACCACGACTCCATTCTCCTTCCTTTGACCAGATAACCCCTGGCGTTCCTTGCAGTCCGGAGACCAAGTGCTCAAAACACCTCTCTTATCCATCTCTTTCCTCCATCTGTAAAACTTGCTCTCAGCACCTTGTGCCCATGTTAACTCAGTATCAACCTTAAAACTGAGACTCACCCTCTAAATTTCAAATAGCACTCAAGTCCTACTCCTACCAGAACTTCTGCACTTCGAGTGCCACCTGCATCTCAAGTGCTGTTTGTTCCCAAATTCCCACACAACTCCTGCCGTTTATGGCTGATAAAAATCCTATATAAGCAAGGCTATACAAACGGTGACATTCTGCTATTTTTAACAGACTCTGTTGATCTGTCAATAGTTAATGGATATGATAAAGAGAATTTTCAAACAAACAAAATAAAGACAGTTCGGGTGAGAAAAAATATCAGAAGAGCGTTGCTAACAGCTTTACCAAACAAATACGTGATTTCCTAACACTCAGGAATCGTCCTTAAAGAGGGGCTTCCCTGGTGGCGCAGTGGTTAAGAATCCTCCTGCCAATGCAGGGGACACGGGTTCGAGCCCTGGTCCGGGAAGATCCCACATGCTGCGGAGCAACCAAGCCCATGCGCCACAACTACTGAGCCTGCGCTCTAGAGCCCACGAGCCACAACTACTGAAGCCTGCGTGCCTATAGCCCGTGCTCCGCAACAAGAGAAGCCACCACAATGAGAAGCCCGCGCACCGCAGCAAAGAGTAGCCCCCACTCAACGCAACTAGAGAAAGCCCGCGCACAGCAACGAAGACCCAACACAGCCAAAAATAAATAAATAAATAAATAAATAAAAAGGAATCGTCCTTAAAGAAAAGAAATGCACAAGTTTTAAAATCTAACACTTAACATCTAGTTTGTTTCACAGAAGCCAATTTACTTAGCACTTATTCAACACCATCCGACAGGCAGCCATATATACTTGACCCATGCTTGGGTATGTGCATATTGGGTTTCAGGGCATAGTCCTTGCTCTCCAAAATCCTTACAGCCTAGAAGAAGACAGATTCGTAAACCGAGAGCAGCAATGTGATAGGTGTGATAATTATAACACAGAAGTAACAGCATAAACAACTATAATAGCTGATACTTACTATTAAGTAAGCATTTGCTAGGCCCCAGACAGAGTTCTAAGTACCTCACCTGGATCAACTCATATTTTCCACAACCCTAAGGTCTGTACTATCGCTTTACTAGAGAGGGAAAGAGAGGTTAAGCATTTTGTTCAAGGTCACATGGTTAGTACTGGTAAATGATGGAGCTTGGATTCCAATCCTGGTTTGATCTGGGACCCCACACTGTCAACCACTATGCCATGAGCTAACAGAAGCACTCCAGAAGCCAGAAGCCCAGGAGGGGTAGGGGCGTTTGGGGGAAATGGCCCTCAGAAAAATGACCCTTGAACTGAGCCTTAATGAATAACTAGGAATTCGCAAGTATATGAAGACAGGGAGGCCATCCTGGGTAGAGGGAACAGAGTGTGAGAACAGACACAGAGTGCACCACAGATTGTGAAAACTATAACCTACTGGTGGTGTGGAAAGGCGGCGGGGACAGGGGTGAAGAGACACACAGAGGTCAGAATAGAGGGAACCCGGCCAACCAGGCTGCAGAGCTCAGATCTCGCAGCAAGGGTGCCATGAGGCTGCTGGAGAAGACTAAGGGTGGAGGGGGCCGAGCATCCCAGATCTATAAAGGCTCCCATATTGGAATGGACCTACAAATCTCTTAAAATATGTTCCTTTATACTGCTGAACCCCTTCTCCAGTGTCTCTGTGACATACATTGGTGATGGGAAGCTCATGTCCTCTGGCCAGTTGACAGCAACAATGCTCTTCTCTATATAAGAAATGGAAATCTCCGTCCCTGATGTTACCACCCCGTGGGGCCCTTCAGAACACATCTGTTCCTTCTACCCCAACACAGCCTGCAGATCACTGGAAACACTGATCAGGTCCTCCGAGTTTCTTCAAACCCTCCATCCTTCAGCCAGTTCTCTATCTGGTATGGCTTTTGGTCTCATTCCCATCCTGGCTGCCCCCTCCAAGATCCCTCCAATTTGACAATAAACCTCAGAGCAGTGCCTCTCAACTTCCATCGGCTGATCCACTATAAGAAATACATTTTATATCATGAGCCAGTATACATGTAATTGGTATAAAAGTTTGGTGAAACAATGTAGTTTTTCTTATCAGATATAATGTACCCTGATGTTTTCTATTCCATTCTACTCGTTCATTTTTTTTAACTTGCAGGTTAACACTGACTAAATAGATTTCCAACCCACTGAAGGAACAGTCTGAAACTCACTGCCCTGGAACGTGGGGCCCCAGACCCAACTCGATACACTGGGTCTAGCCTCATGGTGCAAAGTAAAGCAAGTCTACCTTCGCCTCTCTGCATACAGAGCAAGACCCCCAATTTCCATGGAGTCTCCACATAGACAGCAACCTGGACTGATCTGCTGTATTCCTCCTCCTCCTCCTCTCCTGCTCCAGGTCTCTTCCTGTCACACCCGCTACGTGCTCTGCCATCCACATGACAGCTATGCAGGCAGCTCCCAAGTGCCGGCATTATGCTAGGGAGCATGCGGGAGATAAAGAGTATAACACAGTCAGACTAAGGGGAAATGTGGACAAGAGATAAGTGTCACACGGACCTCTTACTTTCTGTGAGACCTGGGACAAGACTCTTGGCCTCTCTAAGTCTCAACTCCTCTTCCCACCCAACCTTCCTTCATAGCTTGTTGTGAGGATCCAAAGGTTTCACGAACAAGACTATGCCTAGTAAACTGCAAAGAACTATTAATACATTCTAATTAGAGGCCATAATTGATACACCTCTCAGACAAGAGACAGAAAAGTGGGCTGGCTGACTGTAGACTTCCATCCATTCGCCTTGGCCCGAGGGCAGCATGGGGCAGGGCTCAGACCATTCCTGTCTAACCTTCTTAACCACTACTGGGATCAAGACCACAGTACACATAAGAGAATGAGCCAAAATCATCGCAGACCAGAACTGTGGGCTCAGACAAGCAGAATACAATGCACCAGGCTTACATATAAAGGCTGCACACTGGTTCAACTTGGAGAAGCACACTCCATCAGAAGTCAAAAGATCTAGGTCTGGTCCTAGTTATGCCACTTGTTGGCTGAAAGGGTCACTTATCCATTTAAGGCCTTAGTTAACTCATCTGTAAGACTGTTTCACATTCCATGTCTAAGTGAAGTACTGAAGGGCTGTCACAGAAGATGGAGTAACGAATCCTAGAGCAGAGACAGAACAATAGAGAAGAATAACACCACTAACAGCAACATTTACTGAGCATTAAGCATGTGCCAGACACTGTTCTAAGGGCTCTACATGAATTCATTTAATCCTCACACCGACTATATAAGGTAGATACTATTATTATGCTCATTTTATAGGTGAGGCAACTGAGACCCAGAGTGGTCATGTAAGTCAATCAAGGTCACACGGCTTGAGGATGGTGGAACTAGGATTTGCCCACAAGCAGGCTGAGTCCAGGGCCCAATTCTCAAGCTCAGTCTAAAAAAGAACAGTGGAACAGGCAGACTTATAAATCGGCAAACTCAGAACTTCCCTGGTGGCACAGTGGTTACGAGTCAGCCTGCCAATGCAGGGGACACGGGTTCGAGCCCTGGTCCAGAAAGTATCCCACATGCCGCGGAGCAACTAAGCCCGTGCGCCACAACTATTGAGCCTGAGCTCTAGAGCCCACGAGCCACAACTACTGAGCCAACATGCCACAACTGCTGAGGCCCGTGCACCTAGAGCCCAGGCTCCACAACAAGAGAAGCCACCACAATGAGAAGCCCGTGCAGCACAACGAAGAGTGGCTCCCGCTCACCACAACTAGAGAAAGCCCGCGCACAGCAACAAAGACCCAATGCGGTCAAAAATAAATAAATAAAATAAATAAATTTATTTTTAAAAATGTAAAAAATAAATAAGTAAATAAATCAGAAAACTCGCTGATACCTTTAACAGGCTAACTGTCCAGGATGTTACAGAAGGGATCCTGGGGCGGGTGGGGGACAGGTTGCCTGCAATGGCTACAAAGGTCCCAGCCAAATCAGACTCTAGACCAGGTCCTAAAGAAACATCATTCCCCAAGTTTTGCTTTCTCTCACCTCAATATATTTGCACATGCTGTGCCTTTCAAATGGAATATCCCTTTCTTTCTTTTCCTGGCAAATTCTTTCAGCTTCTCAAGCTTTGGTTTGGTGAAGCCTTTCCCAAACTCCCATGCTACTGTTAAATGCTTCCATGTGGTCCTTGAAAGTGGAAATGGCTTAGGAGGGAGCAAAGGGCTGAAGCGAGAGAAAGGGAGCAAAGGACAAAATTCCCCTCATATATGGGAAACAGTAAATGGACCCGGCTGGCTAAATAGCACTGGGAGGTAAGAGCGGAAGGGTATAAAGACCTAAATGTTAGACTAATATTTGATTCTGAAGGCAATGGGAAGCCACTGAAGTTTCTAAAGCAAGACAGTCCATAATGTAGTGGTATTCTGGAAATCAGGGAAAGGCAAAACAGATCTGTGACCTCTCCTCCATAGCTCTCGTGGATTGTGAAGTTCTCCAAAAGAAAGCCAATACCATCACTCCCCCCAAAGCAAAGCACAAAGAGCCAGAATAACCTCCAATTCCCCCAGGATCTTCCTCTTCTGCACTGCCTCATCACTATCAATGGCCAACGTTTACTGAAGGCTTCCTGTGTGCTGGAGAAGTGCAGGCAGTGCCTCAGAGCCCCATGGCAGAGCAAGGCTACACAGTGTGCTCTAAGTGCCAGAAGACCTGTACAGAACAGGAAACAAGAGCCTCAAGGGTAGGACTGAAAATACGATTACATAGAAGCCATCTGAATCATGCCACAGGAAAGGCTTGGTCCCGACCAGGTGATGGTGCCAAGGCAGGGAATCTTGAAGAACTCATAGAAGGAAGGTCCACACACAGGACACGGCAGGTGTCCCACAGGGGACAGAGGTAGATAAGGTCAGACAGGGAGACAGGCTGGCCTGTGGGCTCCGACTCATTCAGAGGAATATGTACTTCATCCCTCAAGCAGTGGGGAGCCTCTACAGACTCTGAGCTGAGGGTAAGCAATGCTTGTAGCCTGCTTCCGCGTTACGGTACATTCACATGTCTCTCACACTCTTGTGTCTTGACAGGATACAGAATTACATCTGCATAATTCTATTTGCATAGTTCTTGGGCTCAGAGCCATTCTAAATTAATTGATCAATACTATGACATGATAACGCCAAGATGGTATTTTTCTCCAAATTTCCTCTAAACCCAACAGTGACTAAGAACCTTTTTAAGTTTTCACTAAAACTGTATTTAACTGTTTCCTCCAATGTCAAGAAATACCTTCTTGGGGATTCCCTGGTGGTCTAGCGGTTAGGACTCTGCGTTCTCACTGCAGAGGGCCCAGGTTCAATCCCTGGTCAGGAAACTAAAATCCCACAAACCGTGTGGTGTGGCAAAAAAAAAGAAAAGAAAAGAGAAGAAAAATCTTCTTATTAAAAGGTTACGGATTGAATATAAAATATGAGGTTGGAGAATGAGGACTGTATCATATTCAATCTGTCAAATCAAACTGAGGGCTCCAGGGGAAAATACCTACTGAGCACTGGCTATGAGTTGGGACTGTGCTAAGACAGTAAACAAATGAATAAAAATGGTCCTTCCTTAAATGGACAAACTCTTAGAAAGGTATAACCTTCCAAGACTGAACCAGGAAGAAATATAAAATATGAACAGACCAATCACAAGTAATGAAATTGAAACTGTGATTAAAAATCTTCCAACAAACAAAAGTCCAGGACTAGATGGCTTCACAGGTGAATTCTATCAAACATTTGGAGAAGAGCTAACACCCATCCTTCTCAAACCCTTCCAAAAAACTGCAGAGGAAGGAATACTCCCAAACTCATTCTATGAGGCCACCATCACCCTGATACCAAAACCAGACAAAGATACTACAAAAAAAGAAAATTACAGACCAGTATCACTGATGAATATAGATGCAAAAATCCTCAACAAAACACTAGCAAACAGAATCCAACAACACATTAAAAGGATCATACACCATGATCAAGTGGGATTTATCCCAGGGATGCAAGGATTCTTCAATATACGCAAATCAATCAATGTGATACACCATATTAACAAATTGAAGGAGAAAAACCATATGATCATCTCAATAGATGCAGAAAAAGCTTTTGACAAAATTCAACACCCATTTATGATAAAAACTCTCCAGAAGGTGGGCACAGAGGGAACCTACCTCAACATAATAAAGGCCATATACGACAAACCCACAGCAAGCATCATCCTCAATGGTGAAAAACTGAAAGCATTTCCTCTAAGATCAGGAACAAGACAAGGATGTCCACTCTCGCCACTACTATTCAACATAGTTTTGGAAGTCCTAGCCACAGCAATCAGAGAAGAAAAAGAAATAAAAGGAATACAAATTGGAAAAGAAGAAGTAAAACTGTCACTGTTTGCAGATGACATGATACTATACATAGAGAATACTAAAGATGCCACCAGAAAACTACTAGAGCTAATCAATGAATTTGGTGAAGTTGCAGGATACAAAATTAATGCACAGAAATCTCTTGCATTCCTATACACTAACAACGAAAGATCAGAAAGAGAAATTAAGGAAACAATCCCATTCACCACTGCAACAAAAAGAATAAAACACCTAGGAATAAACCTACCTAAGGAGGTAAAAGACCTGTACTCAGAAAACTATAAGACACTGATGAAAGAAATCAAAGATGACACAAACAGATGGAGAGATATACCATGTTCTTGGATTGGAAGAATCAATATTGTGAAAATGACTACACTACCCAAAGCAACCTACAGATTCAATGCAATCCCAGCAAATTACCAGTGGCATTTTTTACAAAACTAGAACAAAAAATCTTAAAATTTGTATGGAAACACAAAAGACCCTGAATAGCCAAAGCAGTCTTGAGGGAAAAAAACAGAGCTGGAGGAATCAGACTCCCTAACTTCAAACTATACTACAAAGCTACACTAATCAAGACAATATGGTACTGGCACAAAAACAGAAATATAGATCAATGGAACAGGATAGAAAGCCCAGAGATAAACCCACGCACATATGGTCACCTTTTCTTTGATAAAGGAGGCAAGAATATACAATGGACAAAAGACAGCCTCTTCAATAAGTGGCGCTGGGAAAACTGGACAGCTACATGTAAAAGAATGAAATTAGAACACTCCCTAACACCATACACAAAAATAAACTCAAAATGGATTAGAGACCTAAATGTAAGACTGGACACTATAAAACTCTTAGAGGAAAACATAGGAAGAACACTCTTTGACATAAGTCACAGAAAGATCTTTTTTGATCCACTTCCTAGAGTAATGGAAATAAAAATAAACAAATGGGACCTAAGGAAACTTAAAAGCTTTTGCACAGCAAAGGAAACTACAAACAAGACGAAAAGACAACCCTCAGAATGGGAAAAATATTTGCAAATGAATCAACGGACAAAGGATTAATCTCCGAAATATATAAACAGCTCAAGCAGCTCAATATTAAAAAAACAAACAACCCAATCCAAAAACGGGCAGAAGACCTAAATAGACATATCTCCAAAGAAGACATACAGATGGCCAAGAAGCACATGAAAAGCTGCTCAACATCACTAATTATTAGAGAAATGCAAATCAAAACTACAATGAGTTATCACCTCACACCAGTTAGAATGGGCATCATCAGAAAATCTACAAACAACAAACGTTGGAGAGGGTGTGGAGAAAAGGGAACCCTCTTGCACTGTTGGTGGGAATGTAAGTTGATACAGCCACTATGGAGAACAGTATGCAGGTTCCTTAAAAATCTAAAAATAGAATTACCATACGACCCAGCAATCCCACTACTGGGCATATACCCTGAGAAAATCATAATTCAAAAAGACACATGCGGGACTTCCCTGGTGGCACAGTGGTTGAGAATCCGTCTGCCAATGCAGGGGACACGGGTTCGAGCCCTGGTCCGGGAAGATCCCACATGCCGCGGAGCAACTAAGCCCATGTGCCACAACTACTGAGCCTGTGCTCTAAAGCCGCGAGCCACAACTACTGAGCCTGAGTGCCACAACTACTGAAGCCCGCGCGCCTAAACCCGAGCTCTGCAACAAGAGAAGCCACCTCAATGAGAAGCCCACGCACCACAACGAAGAGTAGACCCCGCTCGCTGCAACTAGAGAAAGCTTGCGTGCAGCAATGAAGACCCAACAACGAAGACCCAATGCAGCCAAAAATAAATAAATAAATTAAAAAAAAAAAAAAAGACACATGCACCTCAATGTTCACTGCAGCACTATTTACAATAGCCAGGTCATGAAAGCAACCTAAATACCCACTGACAGACGAATGGATAAAGAAGATGTGGGGACTTCCCTGGTGGTGCAGTGATTAAGAATCTGCCTGCCAATGCAGGGGACACGGGTTCGAGCCCTGGTCCGGGAAGAACCTACATGCTGCGGAGCAACTAAGCCTGTGCACCCCAACTTCTGAAGCCCGCGTGCCTAGAGCCCGTGCTCCACAAGAGAAGCCACCGGAATGAGAAGCCCGCGCACCACAACAAAGAGGGGCCCCCACTCACCGCAACTAGAGGAAGCCAGTGCGCAGCAATGAAGACCCAACGCAGCCAAAAATAAATAAATAAAATAAAATAAATAAATTTATTTTTAAAAAAAGATGTGGTACATATATACAATGGAATATTACTCAGCCATAAGAAGGAACGAAATTGGGTCATTTGTAGAGACATGGATGGATCCAGAGACTGTCATACAGAGTGAAGTAAATCAGAAAGAGAAAAACAAATATCGTATATTAACGCATATATGTGGAACCTAGAAAAATGGTACAGATGAACCAGTTTGCAGGGCAGAAACAGAGACACAGATGTAGAGAACAAACGTATGGACACCAAGGGGGGAAAGTGGCAGGGGGTGGGGTGGTGGCGGGATGAATTGGGCGATTGGGATTGACATGTACACACTGATGTGTATAAAATGGATAACTAATAAGAACCTGCTGCATAAAAAATAAATAAAATAAAATTCAAAAAAGAAAATGGTCCTTCCTTCAGACTTTACAACCCAACGAATTTCACAAAGTAGGCACCAAAGCTAATACAGAAAATTAATAAAATAAGACCTATTCGTACTAAATTCCCACATTCAAGGCATCTGCTATCATCCGGTGTTCAGCACTTTTTTCCTGCTCCAGAGCCTACATGATTTTCTGGAAGCTTATCATATTAAGAGCACAATATCTAATCTCTAATCTCTGATGTCAAATAAGAATTTAACTCTAATTCCTCTTCTACATAGGAGTCAATTAAATTAAATATTGCTCCCTGTGAGCAAATCAAAGAGTCCTTCTCCATGGACCACACCCACCAAGAGAAAAGGTGTGTTGTACTATAAAATGGTAACGCTTCAGACTTTGGTACAAGTTCAAGAATTTTTTTAGGACAACACCTCAAGCAACTGAGGTCACAGGAATGTGAAGGCAAGACAGCTGGGTACACATGGATGGCAACAGGAGCCGGAAGAACCAACATGTACAACTTGGAAACTCTTACCATTACACTAGTAAATACTATACACCGATGAGAACCTGCTCTACAATCTGGTCCCCGCCTGCTTCCTAGCCTTGTTCTCCTCCTGCTGCAGTCTATGAAATTGTAACCCAATATCTGTTTTCCTCTTCCTCAGTAATTAAATCCTGATTTTTAGCTGAATATACGGCCATGGAATAAGGATCTTTCCCAGCCTCCCTTGCAGTTAAGTGTAGCCATCTGACTGGGTTTGGCCAAACGGGTTTGTGGCCCTCTCCTTACTTTTCCCTTTCCTGCTGGTTGTGCAAAGCAACAGTAACAGAGTCATTTGGGTCATTAAGTGAAGGTGACTGTGGAGGATGACAGCACAAGAAGATGGACAGAGTCAGGTCCCTGATAACTGTGAAACTGCCATATCAATCCTGGACTGCCTAAGTGGACTTTTACATAAAAAGCTTCTTTATCATTTAAAGCACTGATGCACTGGATTTTCTGTCCCTGGAAGCAGTTTTGTAACCATAACACATCCTACCAATCTTTCTGATTCTCTATTCTCTGGACTTGGGACTTGTGTATTCGACTCCCTCTGCCTGAAACACTGCTAACACCTCTGCTCCTTGTCTGCTTTCAGCCTTCAAATCAGAGCTGAAAAGTTAACTTTCTCAGGTAAGTCTTCCTTGACACCCTGGATGAGGTTAAGTACTCCTATTTTTTCACTATGCTTTCCCTTGGATAATACTCACCACACCTATAATTGCTGGGTTAATGTGCATCACTTTCAGTACTAGATACTCTTTAAGAACAAGTTATCTGCTTTGTCCACTGTCATCCAAGTGCTGAGCACTCAGTATATGCCCAACAAATATTTGCTCAATGAATGAATGGATAACGTCATAGCCCTTGAGTGAATTCTGGACCACACCTCGAGGACTTCTGGCCTTACATTAAGGGACTCCTGTAGCTCTACTCCTGTCAGACACTCTCACAATGTAAACACTGTTTCTCTCCATTCTCTTTTGGACAATTCTGAAATGTGCTAACTCCTTCAAGAGATCTGCACAGCTCTTTCTGACACTGCTTCATTTTCTCTTTATACACCTAGGACTAGAGTGGAAAGTATTGGTAATTCCCTGGTAGTCCAGTAACTAGGACTCCACACTTCCACTGCAGGGGGCCCAGGTTTGATCCCTGGTCAGGGAAATAAGATCCCACAAGCCACGCAGCATGGCCAAAAAACAAAACAGAACAAAACAAGAAGATAGAGTGGGAAGTATAATGTATGCTCCTGGAATTAAAAAAAAAAAAAAATGGAGACACTTCACTAAGTTATATGACCAACATTTTCAAAAGTCGGGATTCTTTACAGGTATTTTTAAAAGGGAAGTATAAGAAACACACAAACCACATTATCTGAATTCTGGCCATGTAGAGGAAAACATCCTTAAAATATTTTAAAAGCCTCTGGTTTTAAAGTGTACATCACTTTTTAATGGCATTATAAGTACCTGTCAGTTTACTGCTTTATGCACTCACCCTTCATTGACACTGAATATACTACATGGTTTACCCGTTTTCACAAATTAAGCACCTTTTTGTTATAACATGGTGGAGTTAAAGAAATAGGGCCCCAAGAAGGAGGTAGTGTGACATAAGAAAAACAAACAAAAAACCAAGAGATCTGAGTGACAGTCTCAGTTTTGCCAATGATTCACAGGGTGATCCTGGATCAGTTCTTTTCTTAACTCTAAAATGAAGAATGCAGTACAGAAAATTTCTAAGATCCCTTTGTAGGAAAATATTTTGTTGCCATATCAATTTGCTGTTAATCACTTAACAGAGACAATGTTGGTGATTATGCCCAAAACTATTATATATAATTACAAGTAGTGACAGGAAACCTGGTATTTGCCTATCAGTTTTAGGTTCTAGGTAGGTTTAAATGAGTCGAAAATATGACTTTTCAAAGTTCTAAAACAAATGTGTGTTTTGGAAAAGCTAGTTTCTGCGTGATGAGAATGGCTTTCAGAATGTGAAAATTTCCAATATGTGTTATTCTCCTCCCACATTCGTCAGGCCCACACACTGGATTCAGAAAGGTCTCTGCAAAAACCCACTGGCCAATAAAACAGAATGGTTTTCATGGCCACTCCCTTGATCCCTAGAGCACATCTCCCTTAAACCATTCTGGAGCATGATAAGGAAGCTCCAGAGGGTAGTTGATGCAGCGTCAGGCAACAGCACAAAGGTCTATACTACAGCAACATGCAAAGACATCTACACTTGTCCAGTACTTCCGAGCAAGAACGGCCTAGTCTAGGATTTCCACACCTCTAATAAAGGTTAAAGAGATTCACAGTCGCCTCCCGAAGTGAACAGGCTGGAAGCGCCCACTGTGAGTCCCGGCACACTCATGCTCCTATTCTGGGAACCTGCAGACCCTATGGGTTCCTGCCCAGCCTCTCCAAAGCCACCGCCCACCTCTTCACGCCCTTGGGGGCGACCGCCCTGCCCCCTCCCCACAGTCGCCAGTCAGCCCTGACCTCCTCGAACCGCTCGCCCGAGAAGCCGGCGCCACGAGCCTCCAGCAGCTCCCCGAACTGCTCCAGGGTGACGGACTCTTCGCCGCGGCCCAGCCGCTCTTCCAGCCAGCGCAACAGCGCGCCGTGGTGCCTAGACACCAGAGACTCGCAGGGCGGCGCGGGTCGCAGCGCAGCCGCCGCCTCTCGAAGTCGGGCCGGCTCCAGTAGCGCTGCGGCGGGAGGTAGCGCCGGGGCCGCGGGGCCCGGGCCGGGGGTCGTGCCCGAGTCCTTGGCCCAGTCCTGGTGCGGACCCCAGCCCTCGCCCCCGGCAGCTGCCGCCTCGTCTTCACTGCTGTGACTCGGAGCGTTCCCCATGAGGTCTCCGTCTCGGGCGCCCGGCTCTGCCGCCGCCGCCGCCTCCCCGCCACGACCTGTCAACCTCCGACGGCACCCGGCGGGCGGGGACGGGGAAGGGACGGCGGCGGCTGCGGCTTCCGGCTTCCTCGCCGACAAGCGAGGATTGATGTCGCAAAGGCGCCGTCAAGCGGACTCCACCTGTCGTGAGACAGCTAGCTAGGGCAACCTGATTTCCAAGACGGCGCGTCTGTCATTACGTCTACGTCATCCCGCGGCCTCCTTTGCCACCGTCTTTGTTGGGGGCAGATAATCTGCCGGCCAGGAAGCCTTCCCGCTGCTCGCTTTCTCGGTATCCCTCCACAGTCGCTAGCTATGCTGGAAAAGTACGAGAAAGAGTTGGAGCCAGGGAGTGAACTTTTCGCCAGACTTTCCCCTTTCAGTCCTCCGTTGTCCCCTTGGTGACAGGTGGACACAGGAGAGCGCGCGTCGCGCCGGTGACGTCGCGGCCGGTTCTCCGCCATCTTAGTTGTGGACAGAGAAGCAGCAACCTCGGAGGAGCCGAGGCGGTGCGGCTGTCTAAATGCTGAGGCTCGGCAGGCGTGGGCTCTGGCTGGGCCTGGCCGCGGCAGCGGCGGCGGCGGCGGCCTCACGGCTGATGGGCTGGTGGAGTCCCCGCGCTGACTTTCGCCTTTTCATACCCGAGGAGCTGGCCCGCTATCGAGGCCGCCCTGGGGACCCGGGCCTCTACTTGGCCTTGCTCGGACGCGTCTATGATGTGTCCTCTGGCCGGAGGCACTACGAGCCTGGGGCCCACTATAGCGGCTTCGCAGGTATTAGCGGGGCGTTTCACGCCTTTTTCTGCTACGACGCGGGCCGGTAGGCGCCTGCGCTTCATTCATTCACTTATTCATTCGTTTATTCATTTCCTCTTTTCCTCCCCACATTCCTCAGACCAGCGTGGGGACCGGGCTCAGCTGCATCATCCTTCTGGTCTGTTTTGACTCGGGCAGGACTGTGGGCAACTGTTGCCGGCCTCTGCTTTCCCTGTCTTTCCCCACCGCTCTTCCTGAGTTAGGCTGGAGAAACACATCTCTTGCCTCTTACTGGTTACTCTTTACTCGCCAGCAGAAGCCCCCAGTACCTGCTTTGTGCCACACTGCGTGGCTCTCAGGGCCCAGAGATGAGTGACGCCCTGTCCCCGGCCTCAAGAGTTCCCCAAATGGTTGGAAATGATTCCAACCATTTCTTCAACGTGCCCCAATCGGAAGCGATCTTCCTTTCCCCCCACTCCAGGTTTCCCCTGAAAGTAGTACATTTGGTTTGAGTCGTTCTTGCTTCTAGTACAAATGCATTTGTCTGCCTTCCTTAAAAAAGTTTATCAGGTTAGAGCACAGGGAAGGAGTCTGGCCCCATTTCCAGTCCTTCAGTACTTAGAACAAAGCTGGCACGTTAGGCCTCAAAGAACATTTGTCAAATGAGGATTATTCTGTCCTCCCTATTTTATATCTTGGGGGATTGGAGGATGTGATTTGCCTAAAGCCCTCACAACTAAGTCCTGACAGCACTTGAACTAGGAGCACCAGCCTATTACTTTTAGAGATGTCGTCTTACCAGCCCAGAAGAATGACCATCTCCTAGATTAAAAAAGAAAAAGAAAATGACGAGCAAGCCTACGGCCAGTGACTAAGCTGATATGAAATAAGCATTTCCCACTTGTCATTATCTCAGGAGAACTGGGAAGCTGCCTCGGGTACTTAAATACAAGTCACTTCCCTGTCTTTAGGGAGAACTTTTAAGAAATAGAAGCATTGACAGAGAAGGAATTAAGTTCAGTTGGCGTTGCTGAGCTCCTCAAACAGTCCAGAAGGGGAAGGGACTTACCCAGGGCTACACAGTGAGTTAGAAGCAGAGCTAGAACCGGAATCAAGTGTTTTACTTACCTGCCAGGTGAGGACACTTCGGTGCACTCTCCTGCCGCACTCTGATGCAGCCATCATGGCTGTATGCATAAGTGTGAGCAGAAAACGCTCCATTTCTGGAGTGATTTTTCTTTTGCAATGTGCTCTACTGTTGACTGAGTTCCTTTGTGCCCAGTATTTATTCACCGTCCATTTACTGACCACTGCCATGTAGCTGGCCCTGTACCACGTGCTGAGGAATCAGAGATTATAACATTGCTCCCCAACACCTATGCACTCTAGTAGGGAAGCAGGTATGTTCACTTATTCGCTCAGTCAGTCAATATTTTTATTTTTTTAAAAGATATTCAGATGGTATAAAATCCACCCTTTTAAAGAGTACAAGTGGTTTTTAACATAGAAAGTTGTGCAAGTATCACCATTATCTCATTCCAGAGCATTTTTATCACCCCCAAAAGAAACCCCATATCTATTAGGAGTCATTCCCCAACCCCTCCGACTACTTAGCCCCTGGCAACCAGTATCTACTTTCTGTCTCAAAAGATTTGCCTCTTCTGGGCATTTCATGTAAATGGAGTCATGCATGTGGCCTTTTATGTCTGGCTTCATTCACTTAGCATAATGTTTTCAAAGTTCATTCATGATGTATAGGCATGTCAAGACTCCATTCCTTTTTATGGCCAAATAATATTCCATTGTATAGATATACCACACTTTGTTGATCTATTCATTATTTCTTGGATATTTGGGTTGTTTCCACTTTTTGCTTATTATGAATAATGCTGCTATGAACATTATGTACAAGTTTTGTTGTGGACATGTGTTTTCAGTTCTCTTGTGTATATACCTAGGAGTGGAATTGCTGGGTCATATGGTAACTTATGTTTAACTTTCTGAGAAACTGCCCGTTGTTTCCTAAAGTGGCTGCACCAACCTGCATGCCCATTATCAATGTATTAGAGTTCCAGTTTCTTCACATTCTCAGCAAACTTGTTACTGTCTTCTTTTTTCTTTTTGATTACAGCCATTTTAATGGGTTTGAAGTGGTATTTCATTGTGGTTTTGGTTATTTGCTTCTCGCTGATAACTAATGATGTTGAGCATATTTTCATGTGCTTGTTGACCATCTGTATATCTTCCTTGGAGAAATGTCTATTCAAATCCTTTGTCCATTTTTAAATTGAGTTGTCTTTTTATTGTTGAGTTGTATATATGAGTTCTTCATATATTCTGGATACTTAGACCCTTATCAGATATATAATTTGCAAATATTTCCTCCCATTCTGCAGGTTGTCTTTTCACTTTTTTTTTTTGAAGTATAAATGACTCACAATATTATGTTAGTTTCAGGTGTACACCATAGTGATTCGATATTTTTATATTACAAAATGATCACCACGATAGGTCTAGTGACCATCTGTCACCGTACAAAGTTATTACAGTATTATTGGCTCTATGCCCTATGCTGTATCCCCATGCTTATTTATAACTGGAAGTTTGTACCTTGTAATCTCCCTCACCTATTTGATTCAACCTCCTGCCTCCTTCCCTGTGGGCAACCACAAGTTTGTTCTCTGTATCTATGAGTCTATTTCTGTTTTGTTATGTTTTTTTGATTCCACATATAAGTGAAATTATACGGTATTTGTCTTTCTCTGACTTACTTCACTTAGCATAATACCCTATAGGTCCATCCATGTTGTCGCAAATGCTAAGATTTCATTCGCTTTTATGGCTAATATTCCACTGTATATGTGTATATCCATTTATCCATCTATGGACACTTAGGTTGCTTCCATATATTGGCTATTGTAAATAATGCTGCAGTGAACATAGGGGTGCATATTTCTTTTTGAATTTGTGTTTTTGTTTTCTTTGGATAAATACCCAGGAGTGGAATTGCTGGATCATATGGTAGTTCTATTTTTAATTTTTTTGAGGAACCTCCATAGTGTTTTCCATAGTAGCTCCCCAATTTACATTCCCACCAACAGTGTACAAGGTTCCTTTTTCTCCACATCCTCGCCAACACTTGTTATTTGTTGTCTTTTTGATAATATCCATTCCGACAGGAGTGAGGTGATATCTCATTGTGGTTTTGATTTGCATTCCTCTAATGATTAGTGATGCTGAGCATCTTTTCACTTGTCTGTTGGCCATTTGTATAGCTTCTTTGGAAAAAAATGTCTATTCAGGTCCTCTGCCATTTTTTAATCAGGTTGCTTGGGTTTTTTCGTTTTGTTTTTTAATTAATTAATTAATTAATTTTAAATTTTTGGCTGCGTTGGGTCTTCGTTGCTGTGCGCGGGCTTTCTCTAGTTGCGGAGAGCAAGGGCTACTCTTTGTTGCAGTGCGCAGGCTTCTCATTGCAGTGGCTTCTCTTGTTGTGGAGCACGGGCTCTAGGCACATGGGCTTCAGTAGTTGTGGCACAAGGGCTTAGTTGCTCCGTGGCATTTGGGATCTTCCCGGACTAGGGCTCGAACCCGTGTCCCCTGCATTAGCAGGCGGACTCTTAACCACTATGCCACCAGGGAAGTCCCTGTTTTGTTTTGTTCTGTTGATGTTGAGTTGTATGAGTTCTTTGTATATTTTAGATAGTAACCCTTTATCAGATATATCGTTTGCAAATATCTTCTCCCATTCAGTAGGCTGCCTTTTCGGGTTTTCTGTTTGTTTGTTTTGGCTGCGCCTCGAAGCTTGCAGGATCTTAGTTCCCCAACCAGAGATCAAATCCTGGCCCCCTGCAGTGGAACCACGGAGCCCTAACCACTGGACCGCCAGGGAATTCCCTTGCCTTTTCGTTTTGTTGATAGTTTCCTTTGCTGTGCAAAAGCTTTTAAGTTTGATGTAGTTTCATTTGTTTAGTTTTGCTTTTGTTTTCCTTGCCTGAGGAGACATTCCCAAAAATATTGCCAAGACCAATGTCAAAGAGCATACTGCCAGGAATTCCCTGGCAGTCCAGTAGTTAGAACTCTGCAGTTTCACTGCCGAGGGCCCGGGCTCGATCCCTGGTTGGGGAACTAAGATTCCACAAACAGCATGGCCAAAAAAAAAAAAAAAGAGCATGCTGCCTATGTTTTCTCTTGGGTGTTTTATGGTTTCAGGGCTTCACTTTCTTGATAGTGTCCTTTAATGCACAAAATTTAAAATTTCTGACCAAATCCTATTTATTTTCTCTCTGGTGGCTTGTGCTTTTGGTGTCCTAGCTAAGAAACCATTGCCTAATCCTAGGTCACAAAGACTTACACCTGTTTTCTCCTAAGAGTTTTATATTTTGAGCTCATATATTCAGGTCATTGATTTATTTTGAGTCAATTTTATATATGGTAGGGGTCCAATTTCATTCTTTTGCATGTCGCTATTCAGTTGTCCCAGCACCATTTGTTGTAAAGACTATTCTTTCCCTCATTGAATTGGCACCCTTATTGAAAATCAATTAACTATAAATGTATGGGTTTCATTCAGTCATGTATTTATTGAGAATTTACTAACGATCAGGCACTACCAGACACTGGGGAACTGATTCTTAAGTTTGGTGTGTTCTTTTCCCTGATAAAACTTGCAGACTAGTAGAAATGACAGACGTTAAATAGTTATCACATAAGCAATTAATCAATTATTTTTGTGATGAGTGTTAAAAGGAGAACATACTGGTGTTACTAGAGGCCTTAGCCTAGTGGGGGAGGAGGAGAGTGAGGAAGGGAGTATAGTGGCAAGGTGAGGTTGACGGTGGCTGGTGCAGAGCCTTGAATGGCCTGTTAAGGAATATGTACCTTGTCATAGGGCAAAAGGAAGCCCCTGAGGATTCTGAAGCAAGAGAATGATATGATCGACTTATTTAAAATATCAGTCTAAGTGTTGTATGGAAAATAGATTAGCGGGGGACCAAATGAATGCAGGGAGACCTAGCAGGTTACTCTGGTAGTTCAGATGAGAGATGACGGCAGCCCGGGCTTGCTTAGTAGTAGATGGGGCCAGGCATCTGATATTTAGGAAGAAAGTATAGGACTTGGGGACTGACTGGATGTGAGGGATGAAGGAGGAGTCAAGGACTACGTTTCTGGACTGAGCAACTGGTTATTAACCGAGACAGGGAGTACTAGAATAGAGGCAGGTTTCCAGGGGCTGGGGATGCAGTATGGACATTTTGAACTTGTGATGTCTGAAAGTCATCTAAGGCACGTTGAGCAGACAACTGGATATACAGGTCTGGAGCTCAAGAGAAGTCTGAGCTAAACATACAAATTTGGCATCTTTGGCATAGAGGTGGTACTTGAAACCACGGGAGTGGATGAGATTGTCAAGTGGAGGGTGTGGATGGAGCAAAGGAGGTGAACAAGAATTGATGTCTGAGGCTGGTAGAAAATGAGCTAGAGGGGTAGGAGGAAAACCAAGAGTATAGTGTCACAGAAGCCAAGGGGCATGGTCCACCATGCGAAATGTTGCTGAAAGCCAATGAAAGAACAGGATGCATGCCAGAAAGCGTGTCCAAGATCCAGGAGCGTCTGTCACCGAGGGGGAGGAGGGATCAGCTTTGCTGGGGGCTGGGGAGTGAGGGTTTTTGGGAGATGTTTCTCAGAAAACAGATTCTTGAGTTGCTACAGTGTTGGTGATTTATAAGTTAATCTACTGGAAACATCTCCCCTGCAGGCCGAGACGCATCCAGAGCGTTTGTGACCGGGGACTACTCTGAAGGAGGCCTTGTGGATGATGTATCTGACCTGTCATTTTCTGAGATGCTGACACTCCAAAGTTGGCTTTCATTCTATGAGAAGAATTATGAATTCATCGGTAAGTATTCCACAGGTCATTTCCATAGATTTCATTTAGTTGTCTTGCAGTTGTTTTTTTGTTTTGTTTTGTTTGTCTTGCAGTTTTTTTAAGAGGCTAGAATTCTTTGGGGATTGGACTCAAGGTTAAAATCTGAAAAATGCCCATGGCTTTTTCACCTTAAACTCTGGCTTTCAGTGTGGCGGTATGTCCCAGAAGGAAATGGCTGGGGCACTTGTTTCCGTCACCTTTTTTTTTTTTTTGGCCGTGCCGCGTCTTGTGGGATCTCAGTTCCCTGACCAGGGATCCAACCCAGGCCCTCGGCAGTGAAGGCGGGCGTCCTAACCACGGGGCCGTCGGGGAGGTCCCTGTTTCCCTCACTCTCGCTCCTGGGAGAGGACTGCCCGACCACTGGCTTTGGCCTCTGCTGCCCCACAGCCTGCGCCACCCTTGAGCATCCCGCCCAGGAGGGCAGCTTCCCCATCTCGCCGTGTTCCAGGCGTCTGACTTCAGACACAGTCAGGGAGGCTCAAAGCCTGTTTGCAAGTGGTTTTGACAAATATCCTTTTACTTCGTCCCCGAAGGAGACAGACATTAACCTGTGCCCATCCTCAACGAACTCCCTCCCAGGTGGAAGTCATGCTCATCAAACACTTGTTCAAGCCAGTTGTGTGGAGCGCCACACTTGCTACCTAAATGAGAAGATACCTAACGGTGTCCTAAAGAAATGTTAGACACGAAACAGTAGACTGCTTCACAAACACTGAAAACTGGGATGGTTGGGCCCCTTTTCTCCATCTGCTGCTGCCCTGACCTCTCACTGGAGCCCACTTAGACACGGCTAATTTCCTGAGGAACATCAGGGTCGCTTCACCACTGGATCAGGTCTAAATTGGAAGTTCTTTCTCTGCCCCTAATGCCCCTGCATGTCTGCTTCTGTCATTACTCCCTGGGTTACCTTTGCTGAGAACCTTGGCATTTTCACTAACTCCTCTGCTCCCTCCACATCCAACTAGCCGAGGCTCTTTTCATGAATCTGAAGTTCTGTTTCCGGTGCCCCCTCTTCCACACCCACCACTGTTGGCCCCTGTCACCCCAACCTGCAGCACCCCCCATCTTTGTTTTCACCCAGTCTGCACCAGGCCACTCCTCAGATCACAACTATGTTTGCCACTGAAGGAACTGACCTCTATCCATCTGGCCTTCAGAAGGCTTGGTTCTCCCTTTTCCCCATAAAGTTGCCAAACCAAAGCTGAAACATGACTGTATTAATAAGGAAAAAACCCAACATAGAAGAATAAAAGTGGAGTCCTGTGTGTCAGCAAAGGATGCCAGACCAAACACATCACACTGATATTGAGGGGCAAACTGATGTGTTTGGTAAGATGAGTGCACTAGTCTTGCTGAACAGTGTTCACGTGTAGGGGAGTGAGGGGCACATGGTCTGCAGTGCCTCAGGAGGATTGCAGTCGAAGTCAGGATATACTCGAGTGCCTGCCATGGATACGCTGTGGTTCTGGTCCTCGTGGGGCCACAGACGGGCTGAATGCAGTCCCTGTCCTCTGTTAGCGCATTCTGTAGGGGGAGGGCAGTGTTAGGTTCCTTCAGGGCACCAGAGACCCTCAGGACAGAGCGTCAGAAGATGAAGGTTTATTACACGGGTGCACACTGAAGGACGACAGCAGGAAGCCATCTTGGCAGCCACATGGCCAGGCCTCGAGGGGAAACGAGATGTCATTTTTGTGTTCTGGAGACCCGGCCAATGGTGACCGACATTCTCACGACACAGCTTCTACCTCTTTCTCTGTTGCCGTCTACTACTGCTGTCCTCTCTCTGGGTCTCGTGTCTAAAACCCACCAGGACAGGCTTGTCACCATGCATACAGAGACCCTCTATAGGAGAAAGTGCGGTGCCAGGCCAACTCACAGACTGCAGGCCTGGGACTTGGGCCCTGATCCCTTCACTTATTCTAACAAGCATTCAAAATGAGTGCTCTGAACTAAGCTGCTTTGAGTGCTGGGGCCTCACTGCTGGGGAGAGCAATATCATAAACTAGTAAACTGACGAGACAATTCCAGGTAGGACTGTGAGTAAACGAAAACTAATGTGATGCATGTTTGGGCATGTGCGTGACACCTTTAGAGCAGACAGTCAGGGGAGGCCTCCTGGAGGAAATGAAAATTAAGCTGAGACCTGGAAGGTGAGAAGGAGCCAGCCATCCTGAGATCTGAGAAGAGAGTATTTCAGGCTGAGGGAACAGTGCCTGAGGTGGGGAGCAGCGAAGCATGGTCAGGGAGCCTACAGCGAGGGAGGGAACAGCTTAAGAAGAGGCTGAAGAAGCAAACACGAGTCAGATGGTTGTCTTGGAGGCCTTTGATAAGAAGTTTGTGTTTTATCCATATGTTTTAGGAAGCCATAGGAGGGTATAAACCAGGCATGGAGGTGTGATTTATGTTTTTAAAAGGTCACCCAGCTACTCTGTAGAGAAAGAACTGTGGGAAGGCATGAGCTGAAGCAGAGACCACTGGGAGGCCACTGTCGTAATCCATCGCCTGGATTAGGGTGGTAGCAGTGGAAATGGAAAGGAATGGGCAGAATCAGGGTGTTTTTTAAAGGTTGGACCGACACGATTCGCTCATGGTTTGGACATGAACGAAGGGAAGTATACATTTAGATGTGAAGGAGGAGTCAGAGATCCAAGGCTCCTAAGCCAGGGAACACAGGCAGAAGTGAAAAAAATAGGGACTTCCCTGGCAGTCCCGTGGTTAGGACTCTGCGCTTCCACTGCAGGGGGCCTGGGTTCAACCCCTGGTTGGGGAGCTAAGATCCCGCGAGCCACATGGAGCAGCCGAAAAAACAAAGTGATAAGAATAGAATTGGCAAGGTCAGGATAGGGAGTTGGACTTGAGAAGATGAACTGAATCTTGGGTACACGAACGTACCCTGGAATCTCAGTTCTCGGGGACTGAGAAGACTGGACAGACACAGCAGGGGCAGGTATGTACGGATACCTCCTCCTACTTGGGCAAACCTTCTAGAAGTGCTTTCTGCTGCTTCTCTTGCCCTGTGACAGGGGCTGCTGTGAAAGCCACTTGCACTTCAGGACTCGGAGATGAAAGTCCCTGCATCTAAGAACTGATCCCTTCTTGGCTCTGGCCTACAGGCTCACTGACCACTTGCTGACCACTGCCATAGCTTAGACCTTACAAATTCTGACAGGGATTTTAAACTAAAACCAGTTTCCACTCAGTTTGTCCACTGAAGGACTGAGCCAGAAAAGAATACTGGAGGGGAGAGCATGAGCTCGGGGCCAGACCCACTTACTAGCTTCAGAGACTTCCCAGCTATTCAATCTCCCAGTCTCTCTCCTAGGACCACGGGAGCACTGATTTCTCTCTCAAACGGGTGTTAGGAGGATTACAAAATACTGGTAAAGTGCTAGTACAGCTCCTGATGCTGAGTGAACACTCAATGAATGACTTATTTATATCCATATAAGACAAAATAATTCAATGTGGGGAAGAAATGAGCCACAAAAATGTTATGCAATAAGCCATTCATTCATCAAGCATTTCTTGAACACCTACTATGTACCTCAAGCACTGTGGAACATTGAAAAGTGAGTGGCATGTGGTTCCACTCTCAGGGAACCAATGTCCGGAAGGGGAAAGATTTTATAATTTCCGTGCTGGAGGACTCTACATCTAGAACAGGGAGGCGTCTATCCAGAGTCGTATAAGATGTTGAGAGACATCGGGATAGAAGGCAACACAAGTCCCTCCAACCAGCTCTTAATAAATCAGCAGCCAGCAGGCTACTGTGGAAGGCGGAAGCCCTGGGGACTCGGCTTTACTAGGACTTCTGCAGGAGCTAAGCCTCTGTTCCTGCCCCCCCTCCCATGGCTACTCTGATGTCAGCTTTCCTGTCACCACAGGGAGGGTGACAGGAAGGTTCTACGGAGAGGATGGGCTACCTACTCCAGAACTGACCCAGGCAGAAGCCATGATCACCAAAGGCTTGGAGGCAAATAAACAGGAACTGAAAGAGAAGCAGAAGTTTCCACCATGCAATGCTGAGTGGAGCTCAACCAGGGGCAGCCGGTTCTGGTGCTCCCAGAGGAGGTAAACGGGCTTCCCTTCTGTTCCTCCCGCCTCTCCCCCAAATCCATCTTCTAGGTCACCACATCTGTGTTGTTCAGTGAGGCCATAAATTGACTGTTAACCCAGGGGAACTTTGTCAAAATACATGTGCTCTGGGATAGCGATTCTCAAGCCAGACGCTGCTTTTGAGACGCTCAGAGGCCAGTGGGGGAAAGCCTTTCACAGGTGTTGCCACCAGTGCAGGGAAGTGGCACCGCCTCCTAGGAAGGCACAGGGCAGGGGCCGGAGCAGCAGTGAAAGGACGACGGGCTGTGCCCTCGGAGGGGAAGCTGGAGGGCCTCGGGGGAGAGCAAGAAGGTTCGGGTGAGCACTGCAGACCACCGCCTTGGGAAAACAGCAAGGCGGCAAGTGAAACGGCTTCTACTTTTCACAAGGCCTGGCTCACTGCTCCCTCTCCTCCCTTCCCAGAGAAACTCACGACTTCATGCTTTAAGCAGCCCTCTTTCCTTCTCTCCTTAGTGGAGGTGTGAGCAGAGACTGGATTGGCGTCCCCAGGAAGCTGTTTAAGCCAGGTGCCAAGGAGCCCCACTGCGTGTGTGTGAGAACAAGTGGCCCCCCTAGTGACCAGACGCCGGACCACCCTACGCACAGAAATCGTGGGGACTTGGACCACCCCAACTTGGAGGAATACACAGGCTGCCCACCCCTAGCCATCACATGCTGTGTCCCCCTCTGAGCCGGTACCCTGTATGTCCATAACCCACAGGGGACCCTCACCTGCCTTTCCCTAACGGGCCCTTGACTCCTGCGCCCTAGGATGGCTCCTACATGAAACAAGAGGGCCTGGAAGGACTGCACCACGCTCTGCAGACAGGACTCATGCCCCTCCCCATGGGCTCACCATTTGGTGACTGAGGCCAGCGCCTGGCAACCTGCACAGTACTGGTCGGCCTGTTTTTGCCACTGCTCCCCTAGATCTCCTCACCATCATCCTTTGGAGTTCGCCGGTATTAATGGGCACAAATTTGACCAACTCAAAACTAACTGGACAGACACGCAGAAGGGCTCTGAGCTCCAACAGCTTCCTTCCCACGGACTCCCAGGCTGCCCAGATCAGCTGCCGGCCTGGGCCCTGCTTGTAACTCCCACCCTGGTCAGGACATCGGGGGCTACATCATTCCCTTACAACTCAGAAACAAGTAGACACATCCAGAAAAGCCGTATGAACTAACAGTGTCAACACAACCCTGTTCCGGTTCCCCACTTGCTAATGTGAGCCCTGACTTTTACAACCTTTCTTGAAAATAAGACCTCTGTCCTAAGGCAAACTTGAATTTATCAATACAACCAAAAGCCACATTGAGTTAATTCGACCTGGACCAATATAGTGAGAGGTGACAATAAAACAGGATAGGCTAATTCTGGAAATGGAAAAGTTTTTGCTTACAGGGATGCAGCAAATCCAGATGCCTCTGAACAAAGCAACAATTTAAAGCAAGGGTACTGTTTCTCTTTCAAACACTTAAAATTAGGGGTGATGTGTTTTCAAAGGGAGAAGTCTGCATTTTGAGCAAAAGGTAGTTTCACAGCTCTAACACGGACACTGGCTAGCGCAACATCAAAGTTTGGGCAAGGCTGCAAGTGCCAATACAAACAGCCTCAATAGTGGGTGGTGTGTCCAGGGTCGTCTGTAATCTCCCACACTGGACCAAGTTCATACCCGTTACCTCCTGGGTTCTAGTTAAGCTCGTGGGGGCAAGGAGTTCCTACCTTACAGGTAAGGAAACGAATCTGGAGCGATTACAGGTTCATGGTCTCCCCATCTGCGCCTCCACCTCAACTTCTCCCAATCCCCTCAGCTGTTAATCTAAACACTCTCTGTCCTCCCTTTTTGGTCGTTTTTCCTCTCCTTTATCATTAATCTCACTTAATAGCTTTCCAGATTCACGGACTAGAAAACGGAGGCTGCCTGCCCTGAACTGGCGTGGCTCGCTGCCCTTTGGCCACAGCTGCTCTTTTGCCACCCAGGATCTTCCTCACCTGCCTTTCCAGTACCTTTAACCTCATCCAGCCTCCTGGCTCTTCCCTCTAAGTCTGCATTCAACAGCTCACTTCCCTTCCCTCCTGCCCCATCCTTCTGAGGCCCTGTCCCTACTTCCCGTCCCAGCAAAGCTTTGGAAAACGCTGCATGTGCTCAGTCTTTGCTCCTCAGCCCCCATTTGCTTGCAACACAGTCGCCCAGCTTCGCCCTTCCCTGCTCCACAGCAGGGTAAATTCTGTACTGGCAAACCCACGGCCACATTCAATTATTACCTACCCGGACCGGTCACATTTGAGGGCCCTCGTGAAAGCCTCCCTTGGCTTTTTCCTCATTTCCCTTATCTCCCTCGGGGGTTCCTTCCAGCCTCCTGGAAAGCCTCTCCTCCACACGCCTTCCCACCAGCTCCTCTCACTCCTGCATCAGCTGCCAAGCCTGTCATCTCGTCCAGGCGGCTTTCCTGACCATTTCTGCAGGCACCGCAGACTCCACAGTTCTGGCATTTAGTCTTCATCTTCTCCCTGGTGATTCTTCTAGTTCCCCTGGATGGTTCCACCATCGCCATCTTAAAGCACCCAGTCACACCAAGTAAGAATCCTGGCCATCATCCCCAGCCCCTTCCCTCCTGAGCCCCTCCTCCCGACCAGTCTCCAGGTCCTGGCAATCCCACCCCCTTACCTGTTCAGTACTCCTCCTCCGGTTGAGGCCTTCCTTTCTCACCTGATCTAACTGCACTCCCTGCAGCCCATCCTCCACACTGCCAAGCCATCCCCGTGATGTTCAGGGCATTCTCCGTTTAAACCTCTTCAGTGGCTCCCTTATCTGTAAGGATCAGTTGCTAACTCTTCAGCGACACACGATGACCTTCTAGGGTCCGTCTCCTCTTAGCCTCTGTATCTCTGCCACCACCTCCCACGTGCACTGATCCCTCCAGCCTTCACCTCGCTGCTTTATGCCTGCAACACCTTCACCCAGGCTGTCCCTTCTGCCTGGAATGACACGTCTTCTTCTCAATTTTTCTACCTCTTATCCCTTAATAACTTAGCTCAATCAACTGGGAGGCTTCATTAACCACTGGCCCACCAGTGGATTTAGATGCACTTTCCTCTAGGAAAATAATACTGTGTTCACTTCTAAAATAACAAATGTCAGTGTCCCGTAACTATGAATTTCCTATCAGCCTCTCGCATTGGACTGCAGACTCTCTTTGAGACAGGGACCAAGGATCACTTGGCTTTGTACCCCCATATCCACCATACCTAGGACACGAGAAGTGTGCAGAATTAGCTCTCTTTTGCAGATGAGGCAACCAAGGCCCAAAGAACTTAATAAAGGCACATAGCAATGAAGCTGAGCCTAGAACTCAAGGTTCTTGTCCTGATTCAGTGCTATCTTCGTGCCTCCATAGTTTGGTATGTCTCTGCCCTCCCTGGAGCAGGAGAAAATAAGGAGGCGAATTTAAGTTAGGACCTTATCCTGAGTTCCACACAGCCCTTGAGCTCAATGCCTGAGGCATCCCTGCTGACTCAACCCCAGGCTAACTGAGAACTAGTCACTGCCACTGCTCTCCTTAGTCCTTAGTTATTCGACAAATATTTACCAAGCATCTGTGTGCCATGGGGTTGGGGCTGGGGGGAAGTGAGGCTCCTGACCTCAAGGAGCTTGTAGTACGGCCGAGTAAAGCCCTGGTTAGAGCAGCCAGAGGCCACTCCTGGGGTAGGAATGCAGGGACAGCGTGGAGGCCAGGTCCAGAGATGTTTAGATCCTTCCAAAACAAACTGATAAAGAAAAAGAGCAAAACAAGGCACTTAGAGTCATCCCAGCCAAGTACAGACCTGAACTCTGGCTGATGCAAAACCCCTGAGCCCACATTTCAGGACACACTTACCCAGCCTCTGAGGGCTGCCCACTTTCTTGCTCAATGAGAACTCATTTCCTTTTTGATGCCGACCACTTACTTTATAGTAAAGAGCCTCCTCACACCAGGGCAGTGGGTGAATCCTCAAAGGGTTCGCCAAGAGTAGGTTGTCATGTTAATGATCCAAAAGGCTCAGCCATGAGAAGCTAGTGGTTACTGGAGAAATGCCTCTCCTTCTTCCCTCCTGGGCAAGACTATGGAGGAGGAAGGTAGTCCCTCCCTGATGGAAGCCACAGAAAGTTCAGCTCGGGCAGTTAAGACTTGCTGACAGAGGGAAGTGGAGAAGAAAACTAATACATGTTGGGCAAACATGCTGAGCAGGGAGGGAGCTTTATCTGTTCTCACTGAACCTCGATGCCAGCCTTGAGAGGGTCTTTTTATGGTCCAGAAAGGGGCATAAATCCTCCCACCCCACATCTAATGGTTACAACAGTCACTGCACGACAGAGCTGAGCTTTATACCCAGGTCTGCTCTCTCTGCCACACCATGAGCAGTGTTAAAGCAAAGGCTGGGCAGCTGCCTTCTAACATGCTGGAGGAAATTATAACGTCTGCCTTTTAATCCTGAGATTCCAGTTTTTCTAGAAACACAGAACTAAGAGTGAAGAGCCCAGAATTTTTTGGCCACAGCTCAGTCCCTTTAACTTGCAAAGGGACCCATACCAGACCATTGCCACCATCCCTAGCTGGCTCAGCTCCAGGACAAACTGTGATCTGAAAGATAGACCCTACGGACAGGTTAGGGATATCTGTTCAGAAATCTGTGGAAATCTGAATTTCCATCCTCGAAAGCACTTCCTATTGCCTGGGCCCCCAGATTCCTGCAAATAGGCAGCAGACATCGCTCCCATCAGCCCGCACTGGAGGGGACCCTCGCTGTGCACACCAGAATTCTTGTACTTGCATGAGAGGAAGGACACATGACTTATTACTGATCACCTTCCTCAGGGCAACCCTGTGAGCTAGGACGAACCATGGTCACTTCTATTTTACAGACATAAAAATTAAGGCACAGAAATTATGAAACATGCCGGTTTGTACTCACATATTATGACATTATATGACCAGTGTTCTCCTCAGGGACGGCTATTAGGATTACCTGGGATTGTTACATGGAAGCCCCCAACAGTGCCTATTAACTCTGAGTAAAGCCACGAGAGAATGAGATTTATCAATCACCACAGCTGGTCCGAACCAGCAGTGAGCAAAATGGAAAACAGGTAAGGGAAAGGAGAACACTAGTTCAAGAAAGCGTGATGGCGAGGTGAGCTACTAGATTCGTGCAGTTTGTATGGGGGGGATTATGGATCACTAGATTTTAACTTGCAAACCCCTAAACTTTCCTTAGTTTTCTCTGAAACCCACAGCACTGGTCCTCCCTTCAGACCAAGGCCAGCAGAAACCTCACCATGGGGGGATCTTCTCGAGTTGCTCCTAAATAATGGAGTCAGGGAGGGAATTTCCAGGGTCCGCGGGAGAGCTGCAGCGGGGTCAGGTGGCTGCGCCTGGGCAGCTGTGGTCACACACGTCACCATGAGCTGAAGTCTGGGCCAAGAGCACAGGACATCCAGGCAGCTGGTCATTATGCCTAAAACAGCTGCTTTCTCACTGCTGTCAACCAGCAGTGTGTTTTTGAAAAGTGTTGGAAATTCAGATTTTCCTAGAGGGTAGTTGTTAAAGAAATGTATTCATATGTCAGGAGTGTTAAAATTATTGTTTGTTTGTTTTTAATGCTTACTGGTACTTTTTGCATTAAAAGGAACTACAAATGTGTTATTAAGGTTTCCACTTTAAATGTACAATTTGACCTCATTTTATTTATAAGGAATTGTTACAGAAAATGCAAATATCAATATTTGAAAAATACATTCCATTACACGGACTCCAAACAAACAATGCTGCTAAGCGCCATGGTCCTATATGATGCTCTCGCCCCACACTGAGCACCACCCGGAATGGCTTGGAAGCCAAGGTGATCAACCCAAATGTGTGCCTGCAGTTTCGGCCCAGCCCTCCCCCTGGGTATAGCACACAGGTATGTCATGGTAACAGCCAACTCCACACATCTGCCAAAAAAGGACATTAAGTCATTAAGCTGAGCAGGCTGCCAACTCAAGACTCCCCAGCTACAGAATACCAATGTTGTCGGTTGTAACAGGTTAATATATTATTTATGCCACACAAAAAAGTAACTGTACAGGCAATGATCTTCCAAAGAAAATCTTTAAGGCATCTATGATAACTTCTGGAAATTTAATAAGTGTTTAGTCAAATAATCAGCTCTTCACTAAATTACTTCCACAAAATGAGAATGTGGCTTCCACACCCTTTAGAAAGTTATTTGTCCTCGGCTTCCTCCTCTCCCCGGCGGGGCTGGGGAGCTTTGGTGCTTCAGATTAGGAGGGGCTGGTCTTGCCAGCCCTGTGCCCAGCTCTCCTGGGCCTGGTCCTGAGGGAAGCAGTCCCAGGTCCTGGAAGAAAGCTTGTTTCAGGAGCTCTCTCTCAGTCTCAACCTGCAAGCTCCACGCAGGGCTGTCATGGAAGCATTACATTTACTTGCTCATGCTACTGTCACCTGGGGAGTTAGTCTGCCTTTCAGATCTAAGCATTACATAGTTCAATAGGGTTTTTTCTCCAGATTAAAAAGAAACCTAGATGGAGATCAAGGTTTTCCCCTGTCCCAAGGCTTTTCCTCCACTTCATGCCTACAGATAAGATTAGCACAATGCCGTTCAATACACCAAGTGGGAGACATGAACCGGGAGTGGTGGTGAACCCACAAGCACGCCGAGTTCCATGCAGGGACCCCACTCAGGGAGAGGAGAGAGGAAAGCTGAACAGGGCGGTCACAAATAACTCAGGGCTCTGAGGTAGAGGACTAGTGGTCACGTGGACCCCACTCCTGGAGAGAACATGGCAGGTGAACTGAATCTAATCCAGCCTCGACTAAGTTGGTAACTGGGGTTGACAATGCACAGGCAACAAACTCCAAACGGAACACATATTCTAATACATCATTCAGTGAGACACCACTAAAAAGATAACTGAAAATTAAGAAGTCCTAAGTGTAGGCACTTAAGTTTGTGGGAAATTCCTGTGTTCGAGGATCATAGCAAGTTAGTTTTAGCCATTCCATTTATATATATGGCACATGGTTTGTACCTTCATCTTTAAAAAAAAAAAGAGAAAGGACTGTTAAGAACACACTGTATCCTAAATCTGGTGATGAGCATGAGGCAGTTAAAAAGCTAATTTAGCGTAACAACGTTGACTGATTCAGCAAATTATATTTCAGTAAAGTTTATTCTTCCTGCTCTACTCATTCACAGTTGGCAACTCTCGGAATGAATAAAATTGAGTTTTTTCTATTAGTCTGTAAGCTGTGGATTGAAATGCAACAAGAACAGTCAGGCAGTTCTAGAGCCAAGTCTGACGGCTTGGAGAGCGCAAAGGGGACTGAGAGCATGTCAAGTCCCCCCAGGTCAGCCACCGCTCAAGGGACCTGAGACACAGCCCCGTACGCATCGGCACGGCAGAGAGAGCCTAAGACTGTGGAAAGGTGCTTTTTCTAGATCTCCAAGAATGCACCCTGAAGCCAATGCAGAACTCACAAAATGTTCCCCCAACTTGTGGCAGCTAGGTACCATTGCTATCCCTGGACTCTGTGAAGAAAAAGAAGCTTGACTCAACAATTTCAAACATGATTTTAAGATTTTTAAGTGAAATTAGAGTGTTATTGAAATTGGTATAGTAGGGCAGGGGCAGGACAATCAACCTCATCCCTGATTGAATTCCCATCCTCCTCTCTCTACCACGAACGTTAAAAGAACAGGTATAAAAGTACCGACCACCTCAATTCATATCTGAAGCATAATTATCTTACTTTCCAATTAAAGAATCAAGCCACCTAACTAAGGCTTACTTCCTCAGGCCCTGTTCAGGCAACAGAAAATGGAAACTGACCACATGCTTCACGTGGTCAGGTGTTTGCCAAGACTAGCTGTTTTCCTATAAAAATTCTATATGAAGTATGTCACAGACTTTAGGGGACATGGGAACTCTTCTAATTAATTTTTTCTTTGAAACATTGTACACAAGCTCATATTAACACAGAAAGCATATATATCTTATAAATCCACAGAAATGTTAAAAAAAAAAAAAGTAGCACTCTGGTTTATCAGCTCATTTTACACACATATTTAGGCAGTAGGATGTATAAATCTACAGCAACATGGAGGACATACCACTATCTAAACAAAACAACAGGCTGCTGCAAAAAAATATTTAGTCCCTTTTACACATATATCCATATTTCATTAATACAAAAAAATGTAGTGGTTAAATGTCTGAAAAAACAGTATGTATGATTGAGATTGTTAATCTCTGAGTATAGCTGTACAACACATATTGTTCATCTCGGAGTTTTGTTTTTTTTTTTTAAGCAGTGGTAGAAGTTTCTCTTTAAATGTGCATTTTTTAAAAAACTGGCCAAACCTTCAAAAGAAAAGAAGTTTAACACTTCAGGATTAATGCATGTACTAGCAGCGACTAAGGCCTGGTAGGCTCTGGGGGCCTCATTCAGCACACGAGCGAGCCTTCCAAGATGGGGTCACACACGCTTGGCCAGGGCCTTTGGCTGTTGGCTCTTATGGGGCAGGGATCTGGGATCTGGGACCTGGGACCTGGGACCTGGGACGGACAGCACTCACAACATAACTGGAAAGGTTTCAGCAAGAAGCACTCATGTCAAGGAGATGGGACCTGCCAGCCTGAGGATGGAGATTCCCCTTCCCCTCACTTGGCCCGCGTCACTCTCATGCTCCAAATGACACTCCGCAGGAGTCTTCTCTTTAAGACTTAGTGTGAGCTGAGGTCCAGTCAAAGCTGATCATTAGAATCACTGATGCACGGATGTATGAGGGTATTTTTGAATATGGATTTTTAAATTGGAATCACCAATAATGCAGCTATATAAAAAGTGCAGCACAATAAAAGTGCATTTTCTCCACCACTGCCTAGTGGCAGGTGACTGAGGACTCCACAGACAGGACACAGCAAGATGAGAGAACAAGACGGCTGCTAGGAGGTGTCAAGCTGCCACACCGCAATCCTGACACCCGAGCAGCATGAATACTGGTAAAGCTTTCAGTTGTTAAGGCCACAATTTTTCAGCTCTCATCTTTGAACCCTGCTTAGAAAGATTTCACCTTTTTTAAAGGGGTAGTTCACTAAAAATACAGCTTAGCTTTTCCCAAAAAAAAAAAAAAAAAAAGACAGAGAAAGAGAGAGCGAGATTTCAGGGCGAGAGGATCCTATTACCTTTATGAAAACACTGTGCAGAAAAGTCCACAGCCACTTACCCTAGAGTAAAGCCAGCTCTTGTTGTGCAGCCGGATGCCAGCTTCCTACGGTTAGGCTCTGCCTAGGAAGTCCGCCCAGGCAGGAAGACTTCATGAATGCTCTGAGATGGACACTAAGCTACTGGAAGGGAAAATGGTTTTTGAAGCATCCTTGTACATTGCTAGCAGAATGGGGTCTAATTCCTATCACTTTACCACTTAGGCTAAAAGGCCTGGTCCAATTAGTGAGACATCTAGTGACCTTGATCATAGTCTGATAAACTGACAATCATACAGAATCATTTGAGATGGGATCTATCACACCATGGTCCTTAACTGTTCCAGTCTATTGCCGCAAGAAGACGACTGCCAGCTCCTGCTCTGGGGGGTGGGGGGGTGGGGTGGGGGTCAGGCTGGTGAGCAGAGCAGCTGCTGGGGAGGCAACCGAAGATGTGGCCTGGACCTTCCCGGGGGCTCACTAAGAGACCCCACCCAAAGTCAGTACATCAAAGCAAATGTTGCAAACTCGCACAGGCTTGTTCAGATCAAACTTTATAATAGGAATCTCCTTGGTCGAGCATTTATGGCAAAGAAGACGTCCGCAGTGACGACTGTGGGAAGCAAAGAAAGGAAGTGTGAGAGGGGTTCTCGAGAGCAGACTGCCGCCCGGCACGCCAGCACAGCACGGCAGTGCCCCATCGGACAAGCAAGCCCACACCTGGCACTCTGAGGTCAGCTCTGCCCCTCGCCAGCCAAATCATACCAATGCATGTATAATTTATAGTCCATGAAAACAAAATTCTAGCCAATAATTAAGTTAAAGTGATCCTGGAGAAGCCTCTCTCTTTAAAGCTCAAGAAAGGCTCAGCAAGAGCCAAACAAGAGTCTCACTGTAATGGGAACAGCTCCGCAGTTCTCAGGAGAGTGGCCTGCGCTCAGGCTGGGAAGCACACGTCCTGGGAGCGCAGCGATCAACTCAGCTTCACTGCAAGCAGGAAGCCTGGCTAAGACGACAGGAGGCCTGACAGGCCACCTAGCACTGTGAACCCCAGCGTTCAGCAGGAAAGCCACCCGTCTGAGTGCCTGCTGGCCTCCGTATATCACTAGAAGCGTGCAGGGTCCCGTCACCTCATTGCTCCATGTGGTCAAGTTTTGCCCAGGAGAGCACAGGGCCCTGGCAAGTTCATGGTTTATCACGGGAATAGGCAGCAGCAATGGTATAGCAGAAATCCCCTTACTCCTCTGGCAAGTGATTGGTGGGGGGTGGGCGGGGACAGGCTTACCAGTGATGTTTGCGAGTTGTGACTCCAAACTTGGCAGTGCACTCATAGCAGTTGGAGCCGTCACACCACGGGGGCTCCCTGGACAGCATATCTGCAACACAGCACAAGACTAGTTCCTGTCAGATACCGACGGTGCCCGGTCAGACCCGCGGCTCAGAAGTAGCAGAGAAATGGCCCAGTAAATAAAGCAACACGTCGCAGAGGGACGTGAAGGATAAGAAAGCAACCTATAGGCATGCTTCCTTTTATTGCGCTTCGTAGATATCGTGCTTTTTACAAATTGAAGGTTTGTGGCAACCCTGCACTGAGCAAGTCTAGCGGTGCCATTTTTCCAACAGCATTTTCTTACTTCATGTCTCTGTTACACTTTGGTAATTCTCAAAAATGTCAAACTTTTTCGTTATTATTATATTTGTTATGATGATCTGTGACCAGTGATCTTTGATGTTACTATTTTAATTGTTTTGGCATTTTTTAACAAAGTATTTTTCAATTGAGGTATATACATTGTTTTTTAGACAGTGCCATTGCATATGCAATAGACTACAGTACAATGTAAATAGAACTTTTATATGCACTGGAAAACCAAAAAAATTTGTGTGACTTAGTTTATTGCAATATTCACTTTATTGTGGTGGTCGGGAACTGACCGAGGGCTGTCTATATTCTAATTGGGTCAGGGAAAATGTCACACAGGAAAATATGGAGAACCAGCATTTGCCAGGCAGACTGGGGTAGAAGGAAACGGTCTTAAGGCAGTGAAACAGCACAGTGTCTGTGGGGGAAACACATGCAGTCAGGGATGGTATGGCAGGGAGAGGGCAGACCAACAGCTGGAAAGACTGGCAGGGGCACAATGGTAAGGGGAACAGGGATGGAGGGACCAGACAAGAGAAATGAAGGGGGCAGAATCCGTCAGGTCTGGTGACTGAACAGAAGTCGGGGGTGAGAGGGAGGCAGGGAGCAGGAAGGAGACGAAGGTGATTCCCAGGTTTCTGGACAGAGTGACTGAGTCTGAGGTGGGTCCACTGGCAGGGAAGAGACATCAGAGAGAAGGAGAGCAGCAGAGGAGTTCAGTTTTGAGTCTGTGGAAGCTGTGGGGCATTTAGGTTGGAAGTTACCAGTGTAGGTGACAGCAGCAGCCACTAGCATTTCTCTAACCACACGCCGGCACTGCTTTGAGTGCTCCATGCACAGAAGGAGACTGAGCTCACGGGGAGGAATCAATCGTCACCAAGCACCTTCCACATGCCAGCACTGCAGATGGTGTGGGCTCCTGATCTGAGCTCCTAAAAGGTTGACCAAGAGCACGGCAGATACTAGACTAGATATAGAAACACCGCGCTTCGGCGCTGGCTCTGCTACAAACCAGCTTTGTGACCTTGGGCAAGTCACCTACGTCAAGATCATACAGCTACTAAGTATGTCTGAGCTCGTTTCTCTGCACATACCATGGGGCTAAGAACCCCATTCCATCTGCACTGTGGGTGATGACAGCACAGTGGCACTTGAGGCATTCTGAGTCTTTCTGCCACCTCAATGGGGACAAGTAAAGACTTGCAATATGACATCATCAAGTGTGACGCTCTCCTTGCCACAAAAGGAACACAGAGGAGGAAGAGTCAGTGGGGCTGAACCAGAAGGCAATTCTGAAGGATGCAGAGAACCGGCATCGGCTGAAGGACAAAGGGTGCGCAGACACACAGTCAGGAGCCGTGGGAAGGGGGAATGCCTGGAGCTGATAGATTGCTGGTAGGATCCAGGGACGTGGGAAACCGACGGCAGCCCCAAAGCGGGACACCCTGTAAACAGACTGCCAAAAGGACCCTCCCACCCCTGCTCAAAGGCCCTTCATGGCATTCACAAAGTCCTAAACCATTCGGTGCCCGGAAAACTGCTGGTTCAGATCGTGAAGCAAGTCATTATGAGATTTCAAGGTCACCAATACGTCCAGATAATCAACGCTGTCACTGTGCTTGCACTGAAAGAGCAGAAAGTGGGCCACTCACCTAAGAGTCTAAACAGTAGCTGCTTGGTGGCAACCTGGTAGTTGAAGATGTTGACCCCTTGGCTGTTGTTCACCCCCAGGCGAGCACCCGAGCGGACGACGGCACGGCACAAGTTGGCATTCCCTTTCATGTACGCCAAGAGCAGCACTGGGAAACAAAACCACAGGCAGGGCTACTTCCCACAGCCGAGGGCAGGACATGTGACGGCAAAGTCCCCACTGACACACAAGGGCCCCGGGGCTCTCGTGGCAGCTCCGCAGCGGATCTGCAGCATCTTGCAGCCAAGGATCCGGCCACGAGCCAGGGGGTCCAGAGCAGCTCCAGCTCCAGAGACACACTCCTGCCCATTCAGAGTTTTGGCCACAAGAGAACTGAGGAGGGATCACACACTGAAGGGAAAATATACCATTGTTTCAGCTGCCTTCCTCTGGCATAAAACACTGGGGGGTGGGGGACAAAGCTCTTTTCACACAATGTAACTAATTCTTAAGACTCGTGAGGTGTGTACACATGGAGAAAACAACAGATTAGTGCCGGAGACCTGCTCCAGAAGTTCTTCTACCCCATGGAGCCTCTCTCCTGTGCAGGTGCAGGCCTGGTGGGCACCCGGGCTCTGGCCAGGCCATCCTGCTGGCCCCGCCTACTTGGGCATGAAGCACCTGCCTGCCTGCCTGTTCACCTGCTCCTGGACAATGGTGCTCACTGCAGTAGGCTCTGGTCCAGCAGCTCACTCCCAGGGCTGACTCCTCTGTCCTCTGAAGCTCAGGCTCACCACTGCTGGCTTAAAAAACATGTTCATGAATCAAGGCCAAGAACTCTTCCCAAGGCCAAGAACTGATGACAAAATATTTGGTCCCATGCTAAGGTTTGGGACACCCTTTGGTGACTGCATTGCTGCCAAAGGCCACGAGGTTCTGTCTGGCATGATGGCGAATGAATGGGAATACAGCAGCAGCAAAGAGCTCAGAGAGCCCTGGGCTGGGAAGAAAGAGATTTGGGTTTCATCTTTGTTTCCTTACTTGAAAAATGGGGACACACTATACACACTGCTTACCTTATAAGGTTGTTGCGAGTATTCAACAAGAAAATGAATGCAAAAGTCCATCAAAAACACTATGAAAGCTACACAAGTTAACATAGTGATTGTGGGTGGCTAGAGCACTACCATGACAGAGGCCTGTTTATTAAACCCCTCAATTAGACATCAGCCCTCATCTGTATGTAACGTGCCACTTTTTCAAAGCACGTAGATACGCACTGTAGCACATTTCCTCCTTCTGAAGCACCTGTGAGGTGGCTATATTTCCTCTCTCTCTTGGGATTCGGAAGCTTGGGTAGGGATCTAGTTGACTGGATACAAGGTAGATGAGGGCAATAAAAACAGCTGGGCAGGCCTGTCTGGACATGGACATGGCTTTGGAGCACTAGACCCACTTCAGATGTGCTTGTGCCTAAAATCAGACACTGCCAAATTCCAAGTCAGGAATCTGGACAGGTTCTCACAGAGCCCGGCCCACTGGGCTGAATGTCCTTAAGTAACGGCATGGGTGCCTTGTTTTTCGGCATGGGCTCTTGTTTTTCTAGGAAGCAAGGAACACCAGTGAGACAGGACAGACAAAAACCTTATTACATACCTGTGTTTCCTTCTGCATCTGGTTTATCCAGAGGATACTCAGGCATGCACTCTAAGAAGAGATCAAAGATGGCTGCCGCATTCTCCTTGCCATATTGTCCCAAAATGTGCAGTGGCGACTGGCCTCTGATAAAACAAGTTGGAAAAGTTAGGGATATATCTGCCACAGCCATCATGCACAAGAGAAATGGGATTTTCAGAACTCTGTGATGCTGGATAAATCTAAAGGACACAATAATCATAAAAGTTTTCCTAAAAAGTATTTTCAGAAAGAAAAATTCCGGGGTACTAAAGGCTGGTCAAGTGCCCTAGTGGACAGTTCTGCAGCGTGCCCCTGGGGCTAATACAAGGGGCCCGTGACCACCAGCTCAGAGGGGCAGGCCAGGGGACGCGGAGCTCGGGCCTCTGCTCTGAACCCCACACACTCACCGCAGATTAAAGGCTTCGGCATCCACGGTGCACTCTGTCAGGAGGACCCGGATGTTGTTGAGCCGGCCGTGCATGACAGCGAGATGAAGAGCTGGGGAGGAGACCCTCTTACAGCACGAGCCCAGAAGCACGGAGAGAAGATCTCGGCTCTTCCTCACCCTCACGAGCCTCCCTCTAAATGGGACTCTGCCAGAGCAGCCACCGTCCGCTCACACAACCATCCTTTCCACACTTCACCATCCCCAAGAATGAGTCCTAAACGCAACCTCCTAAGATTCACTTTCTGCCTCTGCCGTTATCCAGAGATGAGATTCAGTGGTTTCACAAGAAGCTATTTAGGCTTCTAGGGTTACCACTCACACCAGGAGGCTGCTCAGGCCCTGGTCAGGAGCAGGGTGCATGCCCGGCCGAGAGCATTTCCTGGCACAGCCCTGCCCCTGTAAGAGCCAGCCTCCAGGACGGGGAGCAGACCCAGGGGGGCAGTGCCCCTCCAACCCTCGAAGGGAGGGACTGCTCGAGGCGCTCAGCACTGCACACGGGGAAGGACTGGAAGTTACCATTATTTCCATTCTCATCCACAGCAGCAAAGTCCACTCCATTCTCCAAGAGGACTGAGCAAATGGTGGGCAGGTCCTGCTGGGCAGCAAGATGGAGGGCGGTCTGGCGGTGCTTGGTTAATTCATTCACTTTGGCTCCTGCAAGAAGCTGTTGAAGTTGATTACATGAGCAGCCGTTCTACCACAACCAACCAAGGTCCTGTGTAAGGGACCAAGCCTGCCTATCTTCTGGCATCCACAGAGTCTGCCCTGCTGGCAAAGCTGGGAGCAAACTCCTGGTGAGGCACAGGCCAGCAAAACCTATCCCAAGTGCAAACTGGCAATTATCAAAATGTTTAAAAAGCCATCCCCTAGGACACAGAAATTCTAAGACTTCAGTATATAAAACTACACAGGACTGCAGTGCACTATATAAGGATGTCCACTGTGTATAACAGTAAAACCAGACTGCAGAAAAGATTTAGTTATAGAAATTATAATATATACAAACAATAGAACTGGTAGCCTCTAAGATGTTAAAAATGTATGGTTTAACATGAAGGGGTATCTATGCTATAGTAAGTTTAAGAAAAAGGCAAGTTAGGCCTCTCGCCTTCTGAGACGGCCCCCACTCTGTCTGTGGCGTGTGCTTCTCTCTAAGTAAATCCACTTCTTACCCATCAAAAAAAGAAAAAATAAAATTTAAATTGAAAAAGGCACGTTAGAAGACAGGAAGATAGTGTGATTCCATTTGGTGAGACAGAGACAGAGAAATGTATAGACACACACACAAACATACACAAACTGTGAAGGTGTTTAAAAGCATACACGCCAAACTCAGGACAGAGTCAGGAGTGAAAGGGAGTTACTAACTGCTTTATATCCTTACATGCTTTAAGTTTATCCACAATAAAAATGTACTTTTTTAAATTATTTTTTTTAAAAGAAAGAAAGCAACACAAAGAATTACAGAATCAAAGACAGGAAGGTCCTTTAATAGTGTCTTATATATTCATTTAGTATCTGAAGTTCATTCATCATCCACTTTCTAACAAAGTTTCAAAGACAGCTGCTGTTAACAGAACAGAATCTCTACTTTGCAGTCAAAGCCCAATTTGCCTCTCCTGAGGTCTGCAGCCACCCTTGGTTCCTTTGTCTGTGTGTGCAGGCACTCTGCCTCTGGGAAAATCTAGGCAGTGATCAGCTTCTCTGGTTCTGACCATGACTTCCAAGTCCCAGCCCCCCAGACCTCTGGGTGCCTGGTCAAATCACTCATAGGTCCAAATAGGACATGTCAGAGAGGGGTATTCGTGGCCGTGAGTGCTGTGCTAGGGTCATCGCTAACCCCAAGGCTGGTTCACTGAGGGCAGGGGGAGAGGTTTGGAGAAAGGCACTGTTTCAGTGTGAACAGGTTCCCACATTAAGCTATACCGATTCATAGACAGAGGACTACGTGGCCATTGTTTGGGAGATCAGCTGTTTCTAGGGACTCCGACCACCTGCAAAATCAAGCCTTAGTGAGACAGAGGCACGACCTTGAGGAAGGGGCCATGACCCTCAAAACGCCTAGGTTCCCAGGGTGACACACACGGGGCGCACCTCCCTATTCACCTCTGCCTCCTTCGCTGCCCCCACATCCAGCCTGCGCCTGGAGTCCGTCAGACCCACCTCCTCACCTCCCACCTCATCACTCTCCACTCCATCCTTCCCTGCGGTTGCCTCCCCTAGGCCTCTTCTCTGCCGACACTGCCCCCACACCCTCACACCCCACCCCCAAGGCAGATGCTCTCTCAGCTCCAACACATGTCAAGTCATAAGGATTTTCCTAAAAAGAATTCTTCAAAAACAAAAATGGCAGGGCACCAAAGGCTGGTCAAGGGCTCCAGTGGTCAGTTCCGATGGGAGGCACCAGCAAGTGCCGGCTCTGTAAGCCAGCCAGGTGACGTGGAGCCCTGGTCTTGGCTCTGGACCATGCTCTCAGCTCAAACACTCTCCTACTGAAAGGATAAAGGCTGCTCACAGTTCTTGGTGTGAAATATGAGACCCCAGGACCTGGTTTCTACCTGCCTCTCCAGCCACATCTCCTGCTACTCTCTGCTCAAATTTCAACCAAACTTTGCCACTTGAAACACCACATGCACTTTCCAGTCTCCATATCTTTGCTCAGACCCTTCCCCTGCCTGGGTGGCATTAAGTTGTCCTGGAAAAGACAGGCTTTGGGGTCAAATAGAAATGGCCAAAATCCCAGCTATACTACTAACTAGTTGATTTTCCTTCCTTCCTTCCTCCCACCCTCCCTTCCTTCCTTCCTTTGGTCCTTCCTCCCTCCCTTCCTTCCTTCTTTCCTCCCTCCCTCCCTTCTTCCTCCCTCCTTCCTTCCCTCCCTCCCTTCTTTCTTTCTTATTTATTTATTTGTCTATCTATCTATTCATTCATTCATTCATTCATTGCTGCATGTGGGCTTTCTCTAGTTGTGGCGAGCAGGGGCTTCTCATTGCAGTGGCTCTCTTGTTGCGGAGCACGGGCTCTAGGTGCACAGGCTTCAGTAATTGTAGCACGCGGGCTTCAGTAGTTGTGGCTCGCGGGCTCTAGAGCACAGGCTCAGTAGTTGTGGCACACGGGCTCAGTTGCTCCGCAGCATGTGGGATCTTCCCGGACCAGGGATCGAACCCATGTCCCCTGCAATGGCAGGCGGATTCTTGACCACTGTGCCACCGGGGAAGTCCACTGATATTCTTGAGGGAAGAAAATTCTTTGAGATTAAATTTTCTCCTTTGTAAAACGTAAAACATTTCCTACATCCCTCTGAGTAGTTTTGAGAATTAAGATGTAGTAAGCTCCCTGACATCAGTACTGGTGACAGTTTTTTAGATCTGACACCAAAAGCAAATGCAACAAAAGCAAAAATAAAAAACTGGGACTACAAACTAAAAAGCTTCTGCACAGCAAAGGAAAAACAATCCAATTAAAAATGGGCAAAGGATCTGAATACATATTTTTCCACAGAAGACATACAGATGGCCAACAGGTACATGAAAAGATGCTCAACATTACTAATCATCAGGGAAATGTAAATCAAAACCACAATGAGAGGGACTTCCCTGGTGGTCCAGTGGGTAAGACTCCAAGCTCCCAATGCAGGGGGCCCGGGTTCGATCCCTGGTCTGGGAACTAGATCCCGCATGCATGCTGCAACTAAGAAGTCCACATGCTGCAACCAAAAAAAAAAAGATCCCACATGCCACAAGGAAGATCCCACATGCCACAACTAAGACCCGACACAGCCAAAATAAACAAATAAATAAATAAATAATAAATAAACGAACATTTTTTTAAAAGCCCATGAGATATCACCTCACACCTGTTAGAATGGTTATTATCAGTAACAAGTGTTGGCAAGGATGTGGAGAAAAGGGAAGCATCGTGCATTGTTGGTGGAAATGTAAATTGGTGCAGCCACTAAGGAAAGAAGTATGAAGGTTCCTCAAAAAATTCAAAATAGATCTACCATACGATCTAATAATTCCACTTCTGGGTATTTTTCCCAAAAAACCCCCCCACTAATTCAAAAAGATATATGCACCCATGTTTAATTGCAGCATTATTTTCAGCAGCCAAGATATGGAAGCAACCTAAGTATCTGTGATGGAGGGATGGATAAAGAGCTGTGTTATGTATATACAATGAATACTATTCAGCCGTAAAAAGGAATGGAATCTTTTGCAGCAACATGGCTGGACCTTGAGGGCATTATGCTAAGTGAAATAAGTCAGAAAAAGAAAGACAAATACCATACGACCTCACATGTGGAGTTTATAAAACAGACAACAAAAAACCCCCAAGCTCACAGATTCAGAGAATAGACTAGTGGTTGCCAGAGGCAGGGGTGAGGGCTGGGCAAAATGGGTGAAGGGGGTCAAAAGGCACAAACTTCCAGTTACAAAATAAGTAAGTCATGGGGGTGTGATGCACAGTGTGGTGACTACAGTGAATAAACTGTAGTGTATATTTGAGAGTTGCTAAGAGAGTAAATTTAAAAATCCTCATCACAGGAAAAAAATTTGTTGTAACTACATATGGTGACAGATGTTAACGAGACTCGTGGTGATCATTTTGCAAAATATACAAATACCGAATCAATGTTGTATACCTGAAGCTAACTTAATGTTGTTTGTCAATTATACCCCAAAAAAAGATTTAAAAACTCAAGAAAAAAAGAGAGTGGGGGGGAGGGGGAGGGAGGGGGAGGGGGAGGGAGAGCACGCGCGCTCACTGGAACGCACCAGCTGAGCGCCTGACACAGAGCAGGCAGATGACAGAAGTGACCTCGCTTCCCTTGATGCTCCCACCCTGCCGCCGCCACCCACACGCCGCCTTCCCTCGCAGCCTCACTCCAGCATCTGCCTGCCCACTGGGCACTCAGGACACGCTGCCCACGGACACACCTGCTTTCCTTAGTGTACCGGCTACCTCCCCAAATTCCTGCTGGCCTTTCACAATACCTGGCAAAACACCTGTGATGAGAGTCCGCACACACTCTACAACATGCTTTGTCCACACGTTTCAGGCGATAATGTCTCAGCGACACTTACCAAATTGCGGACAATAATCTCTGAGCCCGCTTGGACAGCAAGGTGCAAAGGGGTCAACTTGGAAGCATCCTGGACTCTGGAATTCACGTGAGCCTGGACACTGATCAAGAACAGCACACTTTCGATATCGGAGTTCTGGACCGCCACATGCAGGAAGTTCCGGCCCTTGTTATCCACCTGAGGCAACGAGTGGGAGCCAAAATATTAGTGGGCTCCCCCCGCAAGAGGGCCTCCTGAGCACCTGCGAGCTGCACTGACCACTGGAGAGGCCACGGTGTAGTCCCCCCTCAGTTCCAGAAGCTCCCTCCCAAGAACCAACACTAAATGTCGCCCTACCCCCCACGCCCTACCATAGACCCACACTGCGTATTTATGCGTGTGACCACATGTGCGTGGTCAGAAAAAGGGAGCTAACCCAAGCTGCCCCGGCATCCTCCTGCAGCAGGAGTGGACTTGGAAGGCCAAGAAAGAGACAACCTGAAGGACAGGGAAAGGAAAGCACTAGAATACTAGGATGCATGGGGAAAGGCACTGGTGGACATCGGCTTTGGGGGTTTCCTGCTTTGGCTAAAACAAGCACGCAGCATTCTAAAAACCACAGCTGCAATGCCAGCCTGACCCTTGAGCAGCCAAACAAACCTTCAGAAATTTCCAGAAAGTCTCCTCTTTCACTGAGCTACAGGATAATAATACATGTTGGGGGAGGCCGCCAACAGTATGTCATAGACTTGGCACCACTGATGTAAAGAAGACAGAAGCTCACTCACATCAAACCACACAGGACACTACAGCTACCAGAGCTGCCATATCAGTGTGAGGGCTCAGGAGGAAGTGAGGGAGACACACATGCTACACACACACCACATTCCGTCTCACACACACACACACACACACACACACACACACAGCAACATATCTGCCAAGGACTTTGATCAACAGCACCGGTTTCAGGCTAGATGGGGAGGAAATGTGAAATGACTATCTCCATTCATGACCATTTTACCCCATGTGAGCAAGGGTGAGGTCAACACCTACTCGATCAGTCACACTGAGGCAAATGCTGAAGAAAAGGGATGTACGGAAGCCTGAAATACAAAGCAAAAGTCTCCACCCATGTTAGTGCTTTTGTTCAGGTCCCAAGTTTCCAATTTACCTTCATAAATGGCTACTCATAAATCTTGGCGTAAACAGACAAATAAAGTGCTGGATGGAGATTCAAGGGTCTGAGAACTGACTTCACAAGCCCATCCCAGCCCCCGCCTTACATCAGCTGCCTCTGGCCTCTCCCGCCCAGTGTGATGCTGCAGGTCAGCAGCCCGCCATCCAGAACAAGGACACCTGAGCCCGCTGAGCTGCACGCTGGCAGCTCCTCCAAGACCCAACGTGACACCAAACGCTCAAGTTCCGTTTAACCCTTTTAAGACATTCATTACTAGGGCAAGGAAACCACCCAGCAAAAGCGAAGAATGCCCTCAGTTGTACAAGCACAGAATCCCTGTCACCGGGCCCAGCCTCCGCCAGCTCCCTTCTACACATGGCACCAGTAGGTGGCTGGCATGCAGGGCAGAGCAGGCACATTCCATCCAGCACTGACAGGACATCTGAATGGCCAAAATTTAAGAAAGGGGAGTAAAATGTCTTTAACTAGAAGAGCCCTGTTTAGTTGGTGACACGTGTTTAGTGCTTGGGGCGCCGTGGAGAATGTTGGGGGCCGGGCACTCACCTGCTCAGCAGCCCCGGACTCTCGTTTCAGGATGGCCTCGGCCGCCTTGTTGTTCTTGTAGGTCATGGCACAGGCAAAGGGGGTCAGGCCCTGCCTGTCTCGGACATTCAGGTGGATGTCAGGGTGGGAAATCAGCAGCTGAATGATGACGCCGTGTTGGTTGCTGATGGCCACGTGGACAGGCGTTCTTCCTTCTGCATCCTGTGGGGACAAGGCACAGATTTCAATGTCCAAGCAAAGATAAAACCCAGGAAAAATAAGAAGGGGAATAACGTGTAAACAGAATTCAGTTCTGAGAATCAATACTGCCACTCTGCATTTGAAATCAGCTTTTCAAGAGGCCAAACACAGAGATGACTGACAGCCACTCCCCGTTACCTCCACGCTCCAGTGACAAGGGGCACAAACACATTTGGTTTAGAAAAGCTGCGGTATGGGCTTTCCTGGCGGTGAAGTGGTTGGGAATCCGCCTGCCAATGCAGGGCACACAGGTTCGAGCCCTGGTCAGGGAAGATCCCACATGCCGCGGAGCAACTAAGCCCGTGTGCTACAACTACTGAGCCTGTGCTCTAGAGCCCGCGAGCCACAACTACTGAGCCCGCGTGCCACAACTACTGAAGCCCACGCACCTAGAGCCCATGCTCCGCAACAAGAGAAGCCACCACGAGAAGCCCGCACACCGCAATGAAGAGTAGCCCCCACTCGCCGCAACTAGAGAAAGCCCACGTGCAGCAACGAAGACCCAACGCAGCCAAATATAAATAAATAAAATAAATAAATTTATTTTTTAAAAAAAGCTGCAGTCACCCTCACCTCTAAGTTAAACCACTACTTATCTGGCTGCAGGGCCAGAGAAATCTTTTCTGTTTCTGGCCGCACCGTGCGGCACGTGGGATCTTAGTTCCCCAACCAGGGATCGAACCCATCCCCTGTATTAGAAGAACCTTAACCACTGGACTACCAGGGAAGTCTGCTGCACACAAATCTGTACAGGCTAGAACGTTGAAAAGCATCAAGGAACGTAACTCAGGGATGCCCTATTGAGCTACTGGAACATTTTCCTGAACACAGTACTCAGCTTGGGATAGGAACAAATTCTCAATGGAAATCTGTAACTAATGTGGACAGGAGGCAAAGAAAAGTTGATTGAACAAATCTTCCTCACTTTGTAGAAAGGACAAAGGCAAAGAGAAGAAAAGTCTTAACCTGAAATCATTAAAACTACTAGACAGGCGACATGACCCAAGAGACAGTCACTTCGTGTGTCCGTCCCTTAGGCCCATTCATGGTAAAGCAGAGGCCTGAGACCAGAGACTCTGCAAGGTCCCTGGCCATAAGAGGAGATTTCCCTGATTCTGGGGTTACCATCCATCTCCCTGGAAAAGAGACACTCTCCTTACCTGTGCATTTACATTGGCACCAAACTCCAGAAGACACTGTATCGTCTCTTCCAGCCCCCAGGAGGCAGCCAAATGCAAGGGGGTCTGCCCATCTCTGGCCTCTTCCTCTCCTTCTCCATTAGCACCAGGTTGTCTGGGACTGTTCACATCGCAGCCACTGAAAGGAAGGGGAAGTAAAAGGAAGGCATGCTTCCACCGAGCCTGAAGGCATGCTAACAGGTGTAAAGCAGCAGCCTTATCCAACCCAACAGAAAGGCTGCCACCACCAGGGACTGCAGTCCTTGGTCCCTGGCCTCAAATACTGGTGTGTGTGCCCTGCTCCCATAGATTTTTTCTTTTTTTTTTTTGGCCACGCCACGTGTCTTGCAGGATCTTAGTTCCCCGACGAGGGATGGAACCCGGGCCCCCGCACTGGAAGCGCAGAGTCCTAACCACTGGACTGCCAGGGAATCCCCTCGCTCCCACAGATTCTTTGGCAATTGCTCCTGGGGGCAACCTGGGTATCAGAACTCTTAAAAACTCCCCCAGGGGATCTGCATGCATTTAAAGTTTGAGAATTACTGCTCTAAAGCTTTCCTGAATAACCTCACCTCCCACACCTCCTGCACTCTGAGGCCGTGGAGGCTGGCATGACTCAGGCAACTTGGTGGAGTCCTGCAGAGGCCATTCGGTCTCCTCCACCCCAGCCTCCTGGTCTCACTGTGTGAACTGGTCTGACGTGACTACAGGGACCTATACGGCTCCCAAAGCAGGAAGCTGGCTTAGCTTTTAGATTCTTTGATCTGGGCACATAAGCCCCTCTCCCTGGCTGACTTGATCTGACAGAACAATGACCCTCTCTAGCCTTCATTACAAAGGTCAAGCTAGCTACAGGCAGATCAAGACTATAGTTGGAGTAAATGAGAAAAGAGCCAGTTTGCAATAAGCTGAGTAAGATCTGAAGGGATACTCAGGCCTCTCAGACCTGCGAATAAGAAAGCAGGCGATGGACTCGTTGTTTCCATCAATGGCTCTGTGCAGCAGTGTCTGAAGGCACCCACTAGGTCCTGGGCCCCAGCACGTGGCGTCACAGCCATGTCTGACCTGCAGGGAAACACAGGTCACTCACAAGCACTGCCAAGCAAAGGTAAACACGTTTATTACCATCTGTGAGCCCTACACACATCATTAGACCCAGTTTTCAGGCGAGATACAGCTGATAGTTAACTGATATTTAGTTTAATCTGTACCATTCATTAGTTTTACAAACACTGATTAAAATCTGCTCGGTCCAAGTTTTTGCACTAGGTTCTGCGGGAGGGGTTTGAGAAATAAAAGGAAGATATGTTTGATTAGTGCCCTCTAGAGCTGTGTCCTAGAAGGGACAGGAAACACACACAAATGCTTGCATACACACACTCATGAGCCCCCAGTAACACATACCTGTAAACAGCAGGTAAGCTCAAGAACAGTTGGGTAAAACCCCCAGGTGTAAAATGCCTTTATGTCACATTTCAGGCCCTTCAGAAAACTAAATGAGCTTCTGGGGCTACCTCCACTTTTGGAGCCTGTCTTCTGAATAAGGGGGACAAACCTGAGACTTGAGAACTTATCACTGTGGTGACAGTGAGGACATCCCACAGCCAGTTAAGCCACCTCCGGAGCAGACCCCTGAGGAAATGCCTCGGCTCTCTTGCTTCTTGGTAGTTTTCTTGATAAAGACACCCTACGAAAAGGTGTTGGCCAAGGATACGTTGAACCGCAAGCTTCTTTAACATGACTTTTGACTGCTTGTCCTTGACCCAATCTGTTACTTGGTAGATCTCATGCTCTTTATGATTGCTATGGAGGCCCCAAATCCACCTCTGACACAAAATATCCCCACGTGTAAACGGAACTGAAGTTGAGGTTGTCTCACCAGAGTGGATGCGATGTCCTCCAGATTATTTGCCAGCGCAAGCCACAGTGGGGGGTTCCCCTTCTCATCTGGCACAGACATGTCAGCTCCTCGGGTGCATATGGCATCCACGACAAGGGGAAGCTGATTTCTGATGGCCAGCTGAAGAGCCGTCTCCCCATCCTGAGTCCTGCTGGGACATGGACACCAAAACCAATGTTTGTATCTGGGGCCAAATGATAAAGGGTGCCCTTCTGGGCATCCTAGAGGCCAGAGTCCACTGTATCCCTTAAACACACTTCACCCACATTCATTAATATTCTTTCAGAGAAAGTTAAGCGGTCAATAGCATCTGTCCCTCCTGTCTTTTTAAAAAATACAGCCAGGCTATCCTATTGCACAGAGAAGATAACTGCCAAACATCCCAGCATGCTGAACTCTTACAGGCATACAGCTGCTTTCAACAGCATCTGAATAAAATGTCACCCCAACTACCCACTTGACAGAACACTTTCACCCACTCAGTCATTCTGGGTCAGTTGACATTGGAGATAAAGATAAATTCCTTTGAAAAGACAAAAATAATAAAAATTTAACTGTGTATTTTCGCCCCTCAAGCCTTTTGATAGCTCATCTGTTGGAATGTTCTTCGTTATAACTGAAATTCCTACTTAAACAATTGATTTTGGACTGCCCTTTTTAACGAGATTTGTGCAGTATTGTGCCCTGGTCTCGAAAGGTTCAAATAAGAGCAAAGCACACAATTCTCCTTCTGAGTCTATGATTACATTTAATTACAACACTGTATTGGTACTTTTTCAGAGTCATTGTTTCTCTCCCTTTAACAAGGAACAAAACTCTTTTCTACAAGCAAGGCTATGAACCATCTCAACTAAACGTGGCCTGGTGCTGTGGCGGAGTGCTGCTCCAGCCCACCTGACGTTTATGTCTGCCTGGTGCTCCAGGAGAAAGAGCGCGCTCTTGCTGTCCTGCCGCTGCATGGCCATGTGCAGCAAGGTCTGCCCGTCCGACATGGTGTCGTTGATGCAAGCCCCGGAGCCCAGCAGCTGGGCTGCGATCGTGTGCATGCCTGGGAAAGAGACACGCCCCGATTAACGTGGGCTCAGCTTCTCCCACTTCATCAACCTCTTACTACAACAAACACCCTCTCAACTTTGCAAAGCCAGCAGTTCTCCACTGGATATTACGGGCTGAACCCAAACAGAAAGGCTGTCCTACAACAAATGATTAGCTCCAACCCTTCCACCTCCCCTCCTCTAGCGCCCACCGTCTGGCGTATGTCTGTCTGCAGCCTCTGGCACCACCTTACCAGTCCATAATGCCAGGCCCAGCACAGTCTGGTCTCGGGAATCCTTGAGGCTGAAGTCTGGAATAATTTGCAGGTTGTTCGTGGCATGAAGAGCATTAGCTAAATTTTTTAAAAGGAAAAGAACACTTGATTTCACCATCCCATGGATCACATTTAAAGTATTCAAGAGAATACCAGCTCAATCTCAAACTGACTGACTGATCATTTCTATACAAAGAGAACTGATAAATCTTGTTGTGGGAAGTGGAAGCCAAGACATATGATATTCTGGAGCAAAGTTTATGAGGAAAAATGAACGGTTTTAAAGGTTAAAATACTGAATCTTCACAAAAGGAAAACAGCGTCCACTATGGAAACACACATTAATTACTTGATTACTGAAAAGAGGATCAAAACAATGCCCTGGTGACATTTCCCTAACACATAAGTCCTACCATCGTATACCTCCTGTGTGGGCTAAGAAAAAGGCACAGCCTACCTAACACCCCACTTCCTTCCATAAGCTCAGTGCTAAACGATGCTGGCCTTAACAAGGGCACAGGAAAGAGTAAACCAAATTTCAAGGCAGGAAAGAGAAAAACTGGAAGATGACTTTCTGAGGGAAATGGGCCTCCCTCGTGGCAGGGGCTTCCCTCGGCCCCTCTTTCTGACTCCTCTCTCATGGTTCACCTGCCAGGGAGGCTCCGAGGTGGGTGAGAGGGCTGACCGGCTCGTGGAAGACCGGCGGCAGCGGAGTTTTCAGAGACAGTGCTCACACCAAGGCAGAACTCTGCTTGACCTGCACTGAAGTGGCCTGGGACCACACCCCAAAACAACAGAGGAGTAGCCAGAGATTCTAAACCTTAACCCCGCGGGTGAAGTGGGCAGGCCCCATCCTGAAAATGTACACAGGGAAAAAACAGTAGCCGGAGCCAGAACATATGCTTATCTGGTTTGACCGCAAAGGATTTTTTGGGTAAGAAAACTCACCAATGGAAGGAACATCAACTCTGTCATTAACTACTCAAAACCACTGTGCAAAGGTCACGGTGATGGGCAGTAATCCCTAACTACCTACCTTTTTGCTCCAGGATGACAGACACCACATCTGGATGATTATAGGCAATCGCCATGTGCAGTGGTGTCTGCAGGTAGACGCTGCTGTCCGCTGAGCTGGGCAAGGATGCAGGTTCCTTTGGTGAAGGCAGAGCCTCCTCCGTCTGTAGGTTTGGGTTGGCTCCCTGCTGCAGAAGCTCTACAGTGAGGTTGGCCAGGCCATGCCGACAGGCCGTGTGCAATGGGGTTTCTCCCTGAACAGAAACGAATATTCCCAGTCAGAGCACTTCAGGCTAGGAGGCCCCTTCACAAAGGGCCAAAGACAGCCTACGTGCTGCAACTCAGGTCCCCAGTGCCAGGCACAGCCCCTGGCTCATCCTGTCACCAGCTCCATGAGGTCTGTCCCACTCCTCAGGTCTCCTCTCCTTCCCTTTCTCCTGTGCCATCATCCTTAGTTCCTCCAATGTCCTCCCAAGCACCCTCCAAACACCCTGGGTCCTCATCTTCTGCATTTCCACCCTTCACTTAGTTTCTAGAATTATGTTGCTAATTAATAATAATAATAATGTATTATTTTTATAAACAACAGACGACCTCCGAGCGTCACTAAAATAAACACTGTAGAAATCAGAAAAGCCTCACATCCACAGCCCCAGAGGTAAGCGGTGCTGTCAGTCGACCGTCACGGCTTTTTAACCCCCTCCAGCTCACTGATGCCCTGCTTCTTTCACCAGCTTGTATCAACCTCATCTTGAACTCTGATCAAGAAACACCTCTTTCCCCCACTTTTTAAAATTAAAAAAATTTTAATTGGTATTAGAGGTACCTGATTCAATATTCAAAAGGTGCAAGAGTGTACAGCGAAAAGAAGTTTCCCCCCATGCCTTCCCCCCCACCTACCCAATTATCCTCCCCCTGAAGGAACCATTATTACCAGTTTCATGTTTCTCTCCAGTGACGGAATATTCACACAAAGACGTATACACACGTGTATATATGTGTGAATACATATACATGTACACATGTACACACACAGACACACACACACACACACACACACACACGGGATCTTTTCACCCAAACAAACTAACACACTGCTCTGCACCGGCTCCTACCGAAGCTACACATCCTCATTGTTTAGGGTCCAAGAACTTCACCTACAAGGCTTGCTGTGAAAAACGGCAAGATCTCACCTCGCTTTCCCTAAAAAAAATTCTCCTTTCCCAGAGGGAACCACTTTGAATTCTTTGAGCGGGTTCTGTAATTTCCTCATTTCTAGCTAACGTGTTTTTATTGCTGCCTCTTGACTTTCCGGGTGTGGGATTCCCTGTGGGTCCTGCCACTGTGATCTCACTGGGTGATAAGGATTTGGCTCTTTCACTTCCTTCCCCTGGTGGACCCCTTCCCACCCCACCCTCTCCCTACAGCCTCCTCCTCGGGACTGTCTTCTGCTCCAGCCCTTCCCCCCCACACAGCCTCCCTGGGTACGCTTATCGACACCCATGACTTCTACCAGGGAATACAAGCAGGGGACTCTCAAACCCGGATCTCCAGCCTTGTCTGTACATCCAATTTTCCCACTGCCTGCAGGATATCCCTGACTGAATGTTTAAAAAGGAGTTCAACAATCACAAAATGGAATTCACTCTCCCCACAGCAGTTCTTCCCCCTGGCCAGTCCCCTGCTTCTCTTCTTGGATCCAACACAACCGTCTTAACACCTCTCCAGCCCTGGCTTCTGAGAGCCACAGAGGTAGGTCCCATGGACTATCATTCTGCAATTCCTCTGAAACCCATCCCGTTGGGTCCAAATCTGGTATCAGAGGTCAGGACAAGCCATTGCTTGTCTAGATGATTCCCACCTGGCTCCAGCCTGGATCTCAATGGTACATCCACCTCACCAGCTATCCCAGGAAGCGTTCTCAACCCGAAAATGATCATACTGCTTGTCTACTTCTGTGGATTTTCTCTTCCCACAGGATAAAGTGCAAAGACCTTAAACCAGCATTCCAGACCCGTCTCCAGTGTCATTCTCACTTGCTTTCAAGTCGAGTCTCCTCTGTGCCTCTACATCTTAAGGTTTCACCCAGTTTTGCTCTGAAGGGTATCAGAGAAGGAACAGTTGGTAGACAATGTGGGCTCAAGGGAGAATTTTTTTTAAAGTTGAGAGACAGTAGAGCATATCTGTATGCTATTAGAAATGAACAGTGGGCAACACTGATGATACAGGAGAGAGACAGACAGAAGCAGACACACATAATGGCAGGAGCAAAGCCAAGAAACCAGCCGCTGGTGCGTACAGGGCCATGCCATCATTCTAGCTGGAGAGCAGGCCGGGTGCAGGTTTAGGTGCAGACAGATTAGTAGATTTAATGGTGGGAAAAAATGGCGCTGCCCCCCGCCGTGCTTCCACGACACACTGTCTCATACACCAAGCTTACTGTTTACTGCTTTGCCCAGCGCTGTTGAGAGAAAATGCAACTGTATGTTGTAGTGCCTGAGTCTTAATACTGGCTCCGTTATTTACGAGTCACTTAACCTCTCAGAACCTCAAGGTTCTTTACCCTGAAATGAGGGATTTACAGATGTTGATAATGTCTCTTCAACACATGCTGCTTCTAGATCCATTGTGAGAACTGAAAGGGATAATAACCTTAAGGCTCCTAGCACAAAGTAGCTGCAGAATAAATGTCATCTTAAAGATAAACACATCCTCCCTGTCTGAAAAGTATAAAGCAAAAATAACTATCATTTAGTTTCTAATGTCCCAGATGTTATGCTAATAAGCACTTAAATTTATCATTTATTTTTATCTTAACCACACCTTACGAAATCAATATTAACCCCACTTTACAGATGAGAACTGAAGCTCAGAAACGTTAAGCAACTTGCCTAAGACCACATACAGCAGGATGGGAAATGGGAAACCTGGTAAATCCAGAAATGTCCAACCCGAAAGGCCCCCCCTTTAACACTGCACCATCTGCCTTAGCTTGAGATACAGACTAAATAAACATTCACATAGGAAAACTTTAGCAAATGCAAAATGTTACAAAAAATTAAGATGCTAATATGGTAGGTTTTTGTGTCCATATTTGCTAATCTCTAGTAGACCATGAAGTCCACAGTGTATTGTTTAGGACCTGACATACCACAAATGCTTAAGAAGTGGTTGTTGAATGAATCGATCAACCAATATTTGAGGATAAAAGCATCTATTAGACTCTGGTTTTTTAACAATGTCCATGTATTTTTTTTTTTTTTTGACAAAAATTGAAGAGAATCTATTCTGTTTTTTCCTACCCATCCACCACTGCCATTTCTGCCACAGACCAAAGCCGCTTCACCTGGCTGTCCTGTCACACTTACCCACTTGTTTCTGTGGTTGACGTGGGCACCATTGGTTGCCAGGAAAAGAGCTGCTGCCTCATTTCCTGCTTCAGCTGCCCGCTGTAGTAAGCAATTTCCTAGGAGAAAATGGGTATATTCATTCTGCCATTTGCATAAAAATGAGGTCAAGTTCCACACTGCACCACACCCTGCCCTTCCCTACCACCTTTCACAACTTACAAGCCCACACCAGACGTAGGTGACATTTAAGTCTACACAGGCACCCTGTGTGTGAACACAGAGACTCAAATGAGCCTGTGTGGGGAGAAAACACTTGGTCTGGAAGTCAGAAGACATTCATTCCTCCCTGGATTTCCCACTAGCCACCTCCTAGGACCAGGGGGAAGCTATGTCTCCTTACCAGGGTTGGTTAGAACATAATTTCTCAACAGCAGTGCTACTGACATTTTGGGCCAGATAATTCTTTGCTGTGAGGAGTCTGACCTGTACACAGTGCGATATTTAGCAGTATCCCTGGTTTCTGCCCAATAGATGCCAGTAACACTCTCAACCTTATTTTTTTTTTTAATTAATTAATTTATTTATTTATTTTTGGCTGCGTTGGGTCTTCGTCGCTGCGCACGGGCTTTCTCTAGTTGTGGCGAGCGGGGGCTACTCTTCGTTGCGGTGCACGGGCTTCTCATTGCGGTGGCTTCTCTTGTTGCGGAGCATGGGCTCTAGGCACGTGGGATTCAGTAGTTGCAGCACTTGGGCTCAGTAGTTGTGGCACATGGGCTTAGTTGCTCTGCGGCATGTGGGATCTTCCCAGACCAGGGCTCGAACCTGTGTCCCCTGCATTGGCAAGTGGAATCTTAACCACTGCACCACGACCCTCAACCTTATTGTGACAATCAAGACTGTCTACATATGTTACCAAACGTCCCTTGGGGGGTGAGGCTTGGGAAGTCATCTCTGAGAACCTCTGGGGTAGATGACCATTTTGAAGACACTGTGAGCTGAAGTTCTAGCAGAAAATGCTCCTTAAATACTTTAGTTTTACTCCTATGGCCTTAAATATGTTTGTTCTTGGCTTTGAAATGTTTTACTTCGCACTATCACTCTTCTAAATAAAAATCTTAGGAAAAAACAATAGGAAAAACTCTCTTTGACATAAACCACAGCAAGATCTTTTTTGACCCACCTCCTAGAGTAATGAAAATAAAAACAAAAATAAACAAATGGGACCTAATTAAACTTAAAAGCTTTTGCACAACCAGACGAAAATACAACCCTCAGAATGGGAGAAAATATTTGCAAACAAAGCAACGGACAAAGGATTAATCTCCGAAATATACAAACAGCTCATGGAGTTCAATATCAAAAAAACAAACAACCCAATTAAAATGAGCGGAAGACCTAAATAGACATTTCACCAAAGAAGACATACAGATGGCCAAGAGGCACATGAAATGATGCTCAACATCACTAATTATTAGAGAAATGCAAATCAAAACTACAATGAAGTATCACCTCACACCTAACAGAATGGCCATCATCAAAAAATCTACAAACAATAAATGCTGGAGAGGGTGTGGAGAAAAGGGAACCCTTTTGCACTGTTGGTGGGAATGTAAACTGACAGCCACTGTGGAGAACAGTATGGAGGTTCCTTAAAAAACTAAAAATAGAACTACCATATAACCCAGCAATCCCACTACTGGGCATATACCCTGAGAAAAACCATAATTCAAAAGGACACATGTATCCCAATGTTCATTGCAGCACTATTTACAGTAGCCAGGACATGGAAACAACCTAAATGTCCAACAACAGATGAATGGATAAAGAAGATGTGGTACATATATAAAATGGAATATTACTTGGCCATAAAAAGGAATGATATTGGGTCATTTGTAGAGATGTGGATGGACCTAGAGTCTGTCATACAGACTGAAGTAAGCCAGAAAGAGAAAAACAAACATCGTATATTAACACATATATGTGGAATCTAGCAAAATGGTACAGATGAACCTATCTGCAGGGCAGGAATAGAGACGAAGACGTAGAGAATGGACATGTGGACACAAAGTGGGAAGGGGAGGGTGGGACGAATTGGGAGATTAGGATTGACACATATACACTACGATGCATAAAACAGATAGCTAGCGGGAACATGCTATAAAGCACAGGAAGCTCCGCTCGGTGCTCTGTGACGACCTAGATGGGTGGGATGGGGGTGGGGGTGGGAGGGAGGTCCAAGAGGGAGGGGATATAGGTGTACATAGAGCTGATTCACTTCACTGTACAGCAGAAACTAACAACATTGTAAAGCAATTACACGCAATAAAAAAAAATTTTTTTTTTCTTCTTTTCCTCTTGAAATGGTTTTAGTCCCAGAACAGTGTTTTCTCTATTAAAATCCAGTTCCTTTTTGGATAAACACAAGTCTCACGTTCTACAGCTATGCTATTTGAAAACTCAAAATAAATTAAATACCAGGACTAAAACCAAGGAAAAGCAACGGGACAAAGTACTGCTTTGTTTCCACGCCATTTTTATCTTTTCCCTCAGAAAAAGTGATTCCACGCCTAGTTGAGAGTCTTTCTAATTGAGAGACTCCTAATAAGAGTCCCATTTTCACTTCTGTAGTCATGCCAATGTACACAATAACTAAATCATATACCTCCTTACAGAACAAAGATAACCTGCTACTGCTAAAACATTACTGATATGTCTATGAAAACTCAAAGTATATAAGGTAAAATTGACAGAACTAGCAAGAAAAATTGACAAATCCATAATCGCAGTGACCATTTCTAATATACCTCCCAGAAACTGACAGATCAAGGAGTCCAAAAGTTAGTAAGCTAATGAGTAAGATCTGAACAGCACAATGAACAAGCTTGATTTAATGGACGTAAACAGAGAATGCTACATGCATCCTACAATTAAAGAATGCAATTCTTTTCAAGTACATGTCAGACTTTCATAAAAACTGTATCTCTAAGAGTCTAACATTCAGGTCCGAAACACCAAAGAACCGATCTCTTATATGTCACACTCTTCTATAATGCAGCTAAATCAGAAATCAGTAGACGTATGGTCAATAACCAACATACATTTATAAATTAAAAGCAATTTAGTAACAATCTCATTTCCAGAGGATCTTTAGTCTAAAACACAGTCCTGCCTGTACTCCCTATCCTGTAGTACTGCTGCCTTTAGCTTTTATGTCACCCAAAGGGTGATTTCATTTGACCTTTATTTAAAGTTAATTATTAACTTCTTTTAGGGGAAGGGATATTTAATATCTATCTTTTTTTTTTTTTGGCCAATTCCCCTCATTAGTGGCATTTACCCATCCTTTATACACTGCTAGCACTCAATACTGAACCATATGGAATCCTGCCCCTTAAAATATCCCCATGTTTTATTTAGTCAGATCAAGGACATATTCACATTAAAACAGTGGTCCTCAAAGTGTGGTCTTTGGATTCGTAGGGGTTCCTCAGAGTCTTTCAGGGGGTCCAGGAGGTCAAAACTCTTTTCATAATAATAATACTTGATGTTATCTGCTTTTTCCCACTGTGCTGACATTTGCACTGACGGCACAAAAGCAATGGTGGATCAAACTGGGGAGCCTTAACACAAATCAAGGCAGGGGCCCCAAAATGTACTGGTGGTAGTCACTGTACTCCTCACGGCCATGCACTCGGTCCAAAAAATAACCAGTTTCACTGACGGTGGCCCTTGATAAAGCAGTAGAAATTACTAACTTTAATAAACCTCAACACTGAGTACATGTCTTTAAAATTCTGTGTGACAAAATAAGAAGTACGCATAAAGTATATAAAGTATGTTACATCTGTTGTGTAACAAATTACACAAGTTGTCTCAAAGGAAAGCACCTGTGCCATTGTTTCACTGCAAGCTGAACTAACAGTTTTTTCATGGAACACCATTTTTACTTGAAAGAATGACTGATTAACAACACCATTTTTACTTGAAAGAATGACTGATTAACAAACTATGGTTATTCAAACCTGAGTATTTGACAGACAATTTCTTAAAAAGTAAGCCTGTCTCTGTAAGAAAAACAACTGGCAATATTTCCACCAAATGATAAAATTTGATCTTGCAGGTGAAATATTAGAATTTTGGAAAACTTTTGTCTGCAACTGTAAGTTTAACAGCTTCTCAATACTGAAAGACTTTTCCAATGAGATCAGTGGTGATATTAATAAATGTGATTCTAAAATAAATGAACATTTTGAAGATCTGCATAACTCAGTGAAACAAGATTTTCCAAATGACTAAGGCATGATGTTACAAAATCACACATGAAGAAATCCATTCAAAGCACACACAGACCATGGATTTTATATAACAGAGTACAAAAAGTTCATTGATATAGTTTCAGATTCCATATTGCAACTAACCTTAAAAAAATTATCCCCTGATAAATTCTGCTCGCTGTAGTATCAAAGAAATATATCCACAATTATCTGAAAAGGCTCTGAAAATATGCCTCGTTTTCCAACTACATCACTGTGTGAGGGTATTTTCTTTAACCAAAACAACATATCTCAAAAGATTGAATACAGATGCAGATACTAGAAACCAGTCACTCTTCCAACTAAATTTTGTTCTGAAAGTTATTCTTCATAAAAAATGTTATATGTCAACATAAAATGGTTTGTTGTTATTATTAATTAATACATCTTTTAAAAATTTCTCAGTTTTAATTTCTAATATGGTAAATACCAAAGATATCCACTTAAACAAAAGCTCTTTGGGATATAATTTTTAAGAGGGTGAAAAGAGTTGAGTCCAGAAAGACTGAAATTCACTGCATTAAATAAATAGAAGTGTTTCAGCTTAACGGACTTATCAAGTCTGGCTAGATTTTTGCAAGCACAAGATCCGGCTTTTTACTATGGTTAAAATTACGTACAAAATAATTCTCGTAATAGCATGCCGTTCAGTTTTTAAATTTTTGGTAAAAACACTGACACAATATTTCATGGGGTCTCCAGACTTGAGCATCAGCTCTTAGGGGTCTGTGTTTTACCTGTTATTGTATCAGGTGCATTGGTGTTGCTGCCACGCTGAATGAGTCTGGCTGCAAAGCTATTTTCATCAAATGAAGTCCCATTGACCACAGGGAGGTCTTCAAAGGGATTTACGGACTGGTCGGAAGACACAGTGATGTACTGCACGGCAAGCCACAGAGCTGTGCTGCCCTCATGGTCTTTCAGCTCTAAATCTAATCTGGAATGAGGAAGCAACGTGAATAGCAAGTATAATCGTCTTCTGACACTCTGTACTGTCAACAGCCTCATTCTTTCTCTTTGTACTTTATGAATGACAATTTTTTATTTTACTTTTACTTACTAAAATGGATAATGCTAAAAGACATTTTAAGAGAATTATTTTTCACTCACAATCCCACCCTCACAACTGCTTTTTCATTTCTCCATGTCTCCCTACGTACTGTTTACACTGCAGTAACTGGTTGAACACGTATTCATTCCTGGCCATGATGGACAAGTGTAAGGGAGACCTACAGGACGAAGAAGAAGAGGTGTCAATTCAGGACGGGCCCAGTTCAGGACCACTCACAGCAGGAGGCAACTAGAATCCACAAGAAATTCCCCATTTCTGCCACAGTTTCTTTTTCTATCCTGACAAACAGTCTTCCAAAACCATGACCAAGTATCAAAGGATGAAAATGGATCTGATTATATGTTACAATTTATTCAGTAGCCAAAAGAACAAGAATCAATAAAAGGAAGAGATATAAAATACTCTTCAATTAAATACTGACCCTCATTGAATGTATATGTACTCACGTTTTTAAAACAAATAAAACAGTAGTTTCTGCCATAGGTATGCCATCTTTCCCCTACCTATCCTCCACTATTCTGAAAAGAAATTTTCTTCTTCCCATAATTCTCTGTTATACTCAAACACACTATGAGTGGCAACGGTAGGAATTGATTAACCACTCTTCACTGCTTTTATTTAGCCCTCATGTGCCCTGAGGACGACGGCCACCACAAAGCACAGGGACTCCCAGGCTGGTATCTATCTCAGAGGTACAGAATGCCAGAATTTATTACACTTGGGGGGAAAAAATTAAGGAATCACCAGAAGAAAAAAAAGAATGCAATTATTTTGGGAAATAAGGTAATTATGACATTACACTGAGTTCATGGAGATCCGCCTTATTTAAGTACCTTACCCATCACACAAATCTAGTTTCCTATTCTGATGACCTCACAGTTATTTTTTGAGAGGGTTTTTTAAAGGTACAAAATACTGAGCTGCTATGATAAGAAGTGGGTCCCCCTAGTGTTGGTGATTCAGGTGGCTTAACTCCCTTCAATGCCTCACACACTGCTGTCCCAGAGACAGCCCGTTCTCAGATTCTAAACCACAAGGAATCCTCAACCAAATATTTCTGGGAAGGGGCAAAAGGAACATGACAACTACTATCAGTATGCTGTGGAAGAAGATGGCAAGCTGTGAGGACAGAGCTGTCTAAAGCGGAGGTATTTACAAGAAGGTGGAAATGGAGTTTTGTGGAGATGACAGAAACTGCTTAAAGATCCAAGGACCTCAGTTACCCAGGATGGAAATTGTTTCCCCAAATGCCTCTGGCCTTAGTCGTCTCTCTCATTTGCAAAATGAATCAATGTTTGTAACTTCCATAGAATTCAGAGTGAATAATGCTGAACTAAAAAACATGACGTCCCCGCCTGCCAGTTATGTGCCACCATAAAATGACATTCTGGGAACTGTGCTCAGAGCAGGCGATCTGCTCCCCGACTCACCTGCCCTTGCTGTCCTGCATGTTGGGGTTGGCGCCAGCCTGCAGGAGGGCCTCTGCAATCTGTGCCATCTCGGACATCACATCTGCTGAGTGTTTTTTTGAACTGTACGATGCTACAAGGTGCAACGGTGTCTCCTGGGCACCCAACGTAGCAGCATTGACAAGGGCCCCGTTCTTAATGAGGAAAGTGGCAGCAAAGAGATCTCCTTGAAAAGAAACAACAGAAGAAATGGTCACATATGACAACACCCAGGGCAAGCTTTTCTGACCAACACTTCCTCAAAAAGGTACCAGTCAGTAACCGTAGACAAAGAAGATCTCATCATTGAGATCACGGACTTACATACTTAAATTCAACTTCTGATTACCTGTTGTCATCTGTCCTGACCCCTCGCTTCAATATCACTTCACAATTTTAAGTATACCAGGCTTCTATCCTTCATAGGTCATTAACTCTCATAAAGGGTTCCGAGATTCCTCCACAACACAATTTATCTCCCTCTCTCATTCTTGACCACAGTCTGTACCTAAGCAATACTTACCTCTAACCTGCTATACTTGCAGTGGCTCTTACAAAGGCACTTATGAGAAGTTTTCCTGTATATCTTGCAATATCGTTTCATCTTCTTCAACTATACTTCTGCTGTCTGAACATCGAGAACGGGGCTTAGGATTTCAGGAGTGGCAAAGCTCTCAAGTCTGTTAGCTGTATTCCTGTATTATTCATCTGAATAATATGAGTTTCATCTAGTCTTCAGTAGACATGGAATTTCAAAATCAACTGGTTTTCAATATTTCCCATCCGCTCTATTCTTTCTTCCAAGGGACCATCTTGCTGGAGAGTGTGAGCTCTGGCACTGAGGTGGCTAGGCCACCACAGGCCCCTCATATCCTGATTGGTCCATGTCTGATTTATTTTTGTATCTACCACTGTCTTATACAAAACAGGCACCAGGGAAATGTTTGGGAAGAAAATGGATTGACTGGTTGAAGTTATAAGGTTCCACTTTAACAGACTGGCTCTAATTCCAATCAATTATGATTTTGGGTAACTTAAGAGTTCTCTAACCAGACCCTTCTGAAATCTTTTCATTCTCCTGTCCCTGATTTTTTTCTTGGGGGGTAGGGGAAGATACAATCTTTACCAGCATCATGTGCAAAGGACCAAAGCTTAGATTTCTTTACAAAAAGATGTCGGTAGAGCTCTGAAAGCAGCAGGTAACATGCATATCAGGGATTAGCCTGGGTCAGGCCTTTGCTGTCCATATGTACATAGACATACTAGGGTTCTCAGTAGGGCCCTAATGTGTAATATGAACAAACCCCACAGAGATTCAGTCTAGGAGAGAATATGTAAAAACAATACATTAGCAATAGAATAAAATATCCTAGAGAAAGCCATTTACATTCTGGAAGTGGAAAGAAAATTTAGAATTATGAGGACAGAGAGCCTTAAAATGACAAATCTGATAAATAATGTACTGGGGGAGAGGTGAAGTGTGGTTTCATTATCTTTAAGCTTGGCATATATTCCAAACTAAGTAGTAAACAGATAGTAAAGCTAAAATATGTCAGTGAAAAACTTATAATACACTATACACACAGAAGATAAACTGGGCAATACTGCACACAGAAATAAGGGTACAGATCAATGGTTGGATTCAGATGGATGGCATAATAAAAAAACTTTTTACATCTTAAGCCCTCTTAAAAAGGATCATAGCTTTTAGATTAGATTTACTTTATTCATAAGAGCCGAAGTTTTGTTTTTTTTTTAACTTACACATATATACATACATACAATATACGCACCCTACACAAAAAGTTATTTAGGAATTATTGGCAACTGAAAATTGATGATGTTTTACATTAACAGAAAGTCAGCCCATGGATCTACAACCTAGAGGAAATAGACAACTGACATCAAAAAAGCAGAACAAAGGGAGGGAACAGAAAATGCCGAAAACACCATTTATAAAGTGTCTGTCAATAAGAAAACTTCTAATACATTTTAGAACGATTTCCATCAAAAACCGTTAAAACAAAAACTGTTTGGTGCTTAACAGTTCCAATTACTTCATCACTTCACTCCCTGAAACTGCCAAGTAAATGTATAATGACTTGTCCACATAAAAATATTCCTAACAATGTAGTTAATGTTTAAAAAAAATCCACACACAATTTTTCTTTCAACAAAGCTCCCTGACCGAAGTTTCATTCAGGGACCAGGCAGTAACTTTCATTATTTAATTAACAAAAGCTGTATCTCATGCTGCTCCAGTTGGTGGCATCATCTGCAAACCTCCTACAAACAATTAAATAGGAGCATGCTGCTTAAGAGACCCACTGATTGATGTTGATCATCAAGGAAAATAAGCACAAGAAGATTGTTTTAAAAAGCAAGGATTCATCTTCTTGCCCAGATCCAGCTAATCAGAGGAGATGGACTCCTGTGGACTCACTCACAGACGCACTCTCGATACAAACTGATGGGTACACTTGGTTATTAGGATGATTAGTGACTCTTCTGGTTAGAGATTCTAATGTGTGTCCACAACCAGACCTAAACCTCATATACTAAGGATCTTCACTCATATTACAATGAACTTAAAGTAAGGTTAACAGTTAAATTTTAGGTATATTACTCAATTTAATCATTTGGGCAGGTCAACAGACTGACAGCTCAAGGTGAAGAAGGAAAGGTGAAAAAAATTCCTACAGAAATTGAAGCTGGTCATGGCACTGCAACACAGGGGCAAGGTAAGAGCTGCAGGCTGACCCTGCCACATGGTAGTCACTGGGCTAGGTGTGCTACTAACCTGTCTCTCAGTCTCCCAACAACCAGTAAAGCAGAAATGATTCCCACCTTACAGGTGAGGAAAAGGAGACTCAAGAATGGTTATGTGACTTGTCCAAGGCCACAGAGTAAGTGGATGAGCCAGGATTCCCATCTTGGTACATCCAGGCTCCAATGCCAATACTCCGTGCTCCACACCAGGCCACACTGCCACGTTCAACAATCAAGTTTACCATGCCCACACTGCAGCCCACATGCTTGCAAACAACTAATAAATTCAGAGCAGAAGATTAAATCATCTGCAAATAAGCACCAAAAATGCACCACCAATTCTTGGCAATTCTTGTAACTAAGCAATCATCAAAATATTTAATAACTCATCAAAGATGTTTTTTCATCCTACATAAGAATTTAAGTCCTTAAGAGGAAAGAGACATAATTCTGAGATTGTTTTTTTAGTAACAAGTTTACTTGTTTCCAAAATAAACATTTCAGACACTAAACAGTACGGGAAAGAATAGCTCCTGATGTGGTGGAAACTTTCCCCACTGAACACACACCCAGTGCTCAGCATCCAATGGCTTTGCACAGTGTGGAGTGGTGCTTGGGAAAAATGCATCTGCTCTCGACACTGACATACTCTAAGGATTTCCTTCCCCATGATGAACAAAATTTTCCTCTCCATCAGCCAGCATGCTTAACACACTAACACATGACTTAGAGGGATATTTATATTAAAACCTATGCCCAAAAAGGGCAAAGCCACAGCTGCAACAGGACCTTATTTGAAGTAACTACATTCCACCAACTAGGAGCAGCTTGTGAATGGTAAACGTGTAGCAGAGATAATAACGGTATAATAGTGCACAACTGGAAGGTTAAACATACATGATTAAGATATGGGGAAACCATTACACGTACTCTGTTTTTGATGTCCACATGTAAACAAAAAAGTGGCCACAGCCAAGTACTTCAATCAAGTCATCTATCCCTCTACAAAATGAAGGCTTTGAGACATTTGAAAGGTTTCATTCCATACTGGAACTCTACCCCTATATAGCTTCTCACTCTGTCAAAAAAATGACTACTGCAAAGTAGAGTCAGGCAGGATCCATTTGGGACTTAAGAATCACTAAGGCCATGGGAAAAACAAAAGACTAGTACTTGTTTCCCTTTAATTCAATAAGGTGAAAATGCTTTGATCGTAATTCTATCACTTACATAGCTTCCCACTACTAATGACAATGTACTCAACACAGCTACAATTCCAAATAAATTCCCAAGAACAAAATGGAACTTCATCACTTTGTCATGATCTATGACAAGTCTATTCTGTAAAAGTGAAAACTCTGAATCCAAGAATATGTTTAAATATTCATGTTCTTGATACTTTCCCTCTCTTACAGCAACTGATACAAGTAAAGTCTTCCTAGCACAATTTCTGGAGAAAGTGATGTACTGAATAAGCAAATAACACATCAATTGCTTACAAGTAAAAGGTACTTTTTCTATAAGTACCATCTTTCTAGCCTTCTTCTGGGGGTCCTGCTGACACTCTGAAGAGCCTAACCAACAAGGCATGAGGCAATAGCTCTTCCATCTCTCTTCTGACCCACTGATCACAAATTCTAAATCATATAGCCTGCAAGTACAGACTCAAGAAGCCTTTGAGAATCTGTGGAACAGGGTCAGAGAGTCTTCAAAAGTTACCTGGATAAAAGTAAAATTGCCCACCGCGAAAAATATAAAATACGCTTCTTCCTACCTCTTTGGATGCCTTTATGTAACAAGCTCCAGCCATTCTTGCCCACCATGTCCACGTCAGCTTTGTGACTAACCAGAGTGGTGGCGATACTCTCTAGTCGTCGTGAAAGGGCTAGATCTAAAGCAAGATCTCCGTTATGATCCAACTCATTCAGCTTCCCAGGGAGCTGTGCAGAGAAATTTGTAAATCAGCACCCATCCAGTAGAGAATACAACTGAATCTCTCACACCTTGACTCTTAAAAATCATCTCACACAAATGTCAAATTTTAGTCCTATAACTTACTATAGCTTACTCTCCAAATTCAACTGAATTCACAAACTTCTCTCAGGCCTCCTCAGGGCTCATGCCTTTCAGGCAGCCCAGGACTAACGGGGATCACAGAGCAGGTGCAAACACCATGGAAGACAGTACAAGGGGGAAATGCAGACAATGCTGTAGGAACACAAGTGTCAGGACAGAGGTTCAGAGAGCCTGATGGGAAACAGCTCACATTTTCACAAAAGACTGTGGCTTAACTATCTAATTGCTCCTAGCAGTTTAATGCCTCCCCCACACCCTGGACACCCAGGATAAAACACACGACACAGCCATCTGTCAAGAGCAGCTACATTTCTTCTAAGGTGGTGCGGTAAGCAGAAGAACAGCCCCCAAAGATGTCCACGTCCTAATCCCCCGAACCTGTGACTATGTCATCTCACACAATGAAAGGCACTTGGCAGAGTGATTACGGTTAAGGACCCTGAGATGGGGAGAGTGTCCCTGGACTATCCAGGAGGGCCCAATCTATCTAATCCCATGAGTCCTTAAAAGTGAAAGAGGGAAGCAGAAGAGTAGGTCAGACAGTTGTGACACGAGAAAGACCTGATTTGCCACTATTGGCTTTGAAGACAGAGGAAGGGGGCCACGGGCTAAGGAAATGTGGTGGCCTCTAGAAGCTGAGAATGGCCCTGACTCAGCTGACAGCCAGAAGAAAATGGGGATGTTGGTCCTATAATCACAAGGAACTGAATTCTGCTAACAACCCAAACAAGGAGGCTTCCCTAGAGCCTCCGGAAAGGAACACAGTCTGCCAACACCTTGACTTCTAGATGGGTGATGCCTGTACTGGACTTCCAAACTACAAAACTATAAGATAATAAATTTGTGTTGTTTTAAGCCACTAGGTTTGTGGTAATTTCTTACAGTAGCAAAAGAAAAACTAAAGCAGATTTTGGTACCTGGAAGTTAAGTACTGCTGTAACAACTATCTAAAAATGTGGACGTGTCTTTGGAAGTGGGCAATGGGCAGAGGCTGGAAGAATACTGAGAAGCATGAGAGGAAAAGCTCAGACTGCCTCGAACAAACTACTAGTAGAAATATGCACATTAAAGACTGTGCCAGCAATGGCTCAGAGAAAGTGAGGAGCGTTGTAGAGAAGAACAAGAGAAGTATAGTTTGGGGAAAAGGTATAGTACCTGTGAATCCATTTCAATTAGATAAAGGAAGACCACGTCTTCTCTCTCCACTTTGATAGCTTTATGTAATGGGTACTCAGTCTTGGATTTGATCATTTTGTATAACAACTGAGCACTCATGCTGCTGAAGTCCTCCTTTCGTAAGTCATCCTAAGGATTAAAAAGACAGTGAAAAGCAGAACAGATTCAACAAATCAACAATAACGGCAACTGACATTTCTTAAGAAGCCCTTGGAATGTGTCTGGCCCTATTTTAAAGGGCTTAACATTTCCCAACTCATTTAATCCTCACGAAAACCCTATGAGGTAGGTACTATTATTATCCCCAACCACAGATGAAGAAAGTAAAGCATAAAGAGGCTAATTAATGTGCCCAGCTCGCACAATGAGTGAACAGCCAAGCCAGGATCTGGAGCCCAGAGGCCCACCTGCCAAGCGAGGACCCTTCACCACAGCACTGCCCTGCCTCTGGGCGAGACGGTACAGCACGGGCAACACGGACACTCCACAGGGACGGAGTCACAAGGAGCCCTCCCCGCGAGAAGAGTCCTGCCCTTCAACCCCACAAGGGTGACAGTTACAGAATTAATCAGAACTTCCACAAACAATTCAGTCCACTGAGTCACCACCGCTCTCTACTGCTGCAGATCTCTAAGTTTCTACCTGCTTTAGCAGAAAGGTTACCGTTCCTGTTTCAATTCTTTAAAATCCAGTTCTTTAAGACACTTTTTCTCATAATGCTGTGGAGTACCGAACAATTTGCAGAAACTAGGTTATAAACATAGCCCTAGCCATGATTTTCTGAAAAATGCAAAACAGACAAAGAAGTGCAAAACCTGTCTTTATGATGAAAGCTACCTAAGAAGGGCATATGTACATTTAACAACGCCTTCCACACGACGAGAAGGCAGGGAAAGTCCGGAAGGGGTGCTGCCGAGCTCGGCAGGCCTGCTGGCCCTACAGCAGCACCCGCTCCCGGGGCTCAGCCGCCACTCCTGCAGATGGAGGGTAAAGCGGGCCTGTGTCCCTCCGCTCCAAGCCTGCTTCTTGACCTGAGCTATCTTCCGCTCCTCTACTCCGAAATCAGAACTATGAGACTTTTAGAGCCCAAAAGAATCTCACAGATCATCTAATGCGACTACTTAGCCTTCAATTTTGTTTTAAGAGGAAATGAGGGGCCAGAGAGGTATCTTTCTGTGGAACCAGGTCCCAAGCCCCAGTCTTCTGACTTCCAGTGAAGGTGCTTTTCCACACCTCTCAGTCTCACACTCACCCAATGACTTGCAATAATTTCTGCACAGTAGTTCATCAGTGTGCTGGCATTCAGTTCCTCCGCAGTCTGATAGAAGCGGATACAGTTCCTGACATTCACCAGGGACATCACACCCTTCTCACATCTACGAGACAATTTTAATGATCAACAGTATTATTAGGACCAATTTATTCATAAACAAACAAACCAAAGCAATAATCTGTGTACTGCCTGGCCATGTCCAATAGCACTAAAGTGTAAGGTTTAAGCAAAGCAGCTACGAATGAATTGCAGCTGAGTTACTATATTTTATAAGTACTAGAAGTTCATTATTATATTGCTCATTCTGGTCAGAACCAAAATAATCTGTAAATAAATATGTTAAGCATAACCCCCCAACTGCCTTGAAAGTAATCACGTGAAACTCGGTAATCATACCACACAGGCAACTGTAATATCAAACACGCAATGCATCAAATTCAGTCCTTTGATATTTAATTGTAGGGGACGTGTTTGCAGTTCCCACTAGCACAACTCTATCACGCAACCAGTGTGGCTTAGAAATCACTTCAAATATGAGGCTCTATGCCTCAAAAAATGAACACTTCCTTAAAAGTCTTCCCCAAATGGTGATCTATATGGTATGTGAATTGTAACTCAATAAAGCTGATTTTAGAAAGCCCACTTTAAAAATCTATCATGTATAGAAACAATTGAGTTAAGAGTCAAACTATAGTATACCAGACAGAGAAGAACTGCCTACAACGGATGTCCCATAGAGCCTGGTAACAACATGACAACAACAACAGCAACAATAACAAGACTCTCACAATCACTAAGAGAGCCCCAACTACGTCAGGGAAGAGAGGGCTGCACGCAGGCCTCTGGTAGCACAAAGCAGGCACACGCATGTCCTAGCCTAGGTATTCCCTGACACCCCACCGCTGCTTCTGTCCCCAGCTCCCACAAAAACCATGTTCTGATCACAAGGGCAGCACACAGTGCTGAACGCAAAGTGAACCGTGAGGTAAGAAAGACCTGAGTTGAGGCCCACGGAATTTGAGGGGCCAAACTACACGAGCTCCCTGTGACCCCACCTCCTCCCCTGTGAGACATTACTCTATCTCAGAGGTTCAGGGGATCTCTGTGTGTTTTCCAAGATAAAGGAAAACTATGTAAGCCTTGCACAGTCTGAGGTACATAGGAGGTATGCTTGCTTGCAAGCTGAGGTCCTTCTCAAGGAAGCTGCATAATTTAATAACTAATACGAATGGGTTTCAGTACTACTATAAATAAGAATAACTGATTGGCTAGCGGATAACTCCCAATTCTAACAGGTGAGGTTTGGATACCAAGTGGAGAGTGGGAGATGGGGGAGGAAAGGAGGAGGAAAGTCATGAGAAAGACCTGGGAAGAAGGGGGAACAAACTTTCTAAACCTCACAAATGAGACCTTAGGCTAGGAGCAAGAATAATCGTGGAGTCATTTCTCCATCTGGCAGTAAATGCAGGCACCCATTTTATTCCAAGACCTGTGCTTAAGTGCTTTGTTTTTAAGCTACACAGCTTGGTGTGAAGAAGCATCTCCCCCAGGGCACTTTTAAATCAAATTGTCACAATATCTAAATAAGTTACTATAATAATGAATAACAATGTTCTATTTCTGAGCCTCTGCTGTCTGTACCACTAGTTTCCCCAAACTATTAGCAGACTGACAGCAATGTTGGAAGTCATTCTGACCCAGGCTATGAAATCAGAGCATTCCAGGAGAAAAGTCCTCTTTTCAGGTATGTGAAACTTTTACCACTTTTACAATGACAAATATCCTAATGTCCTAAAACATGGTGTGATCTCAGGGAGTACTGACTTTACAAAGCATTTTTACAGACAAATGCTGAGAGTCTGAAAATTCCATTCCCCTCCTTACTACTGCCAAAATACACTGCATCAAGATACTCAACTATGTTTCATGAAGACAGATGTTTTGTTACAACTGGCAGACACTTCATTTTCACTAAATTCTGGGATCCCCAGAGTGCCATTCACTATTTGGATAGCCTATAAATAGTAACTGACATGATTTACACAACTGAAGAACATGTAATTATATATAAAAACTCAGATTCTCAGTTCGTATCTTCTCTTTGAAAAGTAGCAAGGCAGACTAACTTTCCTCTAAAGGGATTTTGTTGCTGTTAATACACGTTTTTAATTTTAGAGTACAAAAAGGACACAGATGCACAAAAACGATAAACCTAATTTTTAAAGTACAAAGTCAAGCATATACTCAAGTGTCCCACAAACTCCTGTCTAGTTTTTTATCAATCCTGTGTGTGAATATAAGGCAGAAAAATTACTGAAAGAATGAACAACAAAAGGTTAACAGTGGTTGAATTACAGACGATTTCCTTTTTTTTAATATCATTCTATACTTTCTAAATACCATACACTGAACATGTAGTTAATAATCAGGAAAAAATTATATAAACTGTCAGTTGTTAGCATACACTATTAATTCTCTCCTTTTTTAAGAGTATTTTCCTGATAACGCTTATGCCCAAAACTTCCTTTTCATCAAACTGGTGATAGCATTCCCAAACCACCAAGATCCCTACATTACAAAAATGAGCAACACGGGCTTCACATTTAACTGCACACATTTGTGTTGGGGCCCTTTCACTTACTATTTCAAATGTGTAATTTCTCCTGCAGGCAGCAGTGGGCGCTCTGTGACCTTTCAAAAGCCAACAATTGAACCCGCTACTGGGTCTCTTCCATCCCAGCCCTTAACAAAGCCATGACAGATAAACTTAATGCCCACATCCAACAATATAACATCGAGCATCTGGTAATGTTGACAGTTATGAAGCCTAATCAGTCAATAAACAACAAACATTCTAATTCAAGAATCCATTACACAGATTACAATTATCTAAACTACTCCAAACTGCAGGGCACTTTTATCAAAGCAATTTAATTTACAAGCAAGTTTGACAAGGTCAATGGGAGAAAGCTCAGGAAATCTGGGGGGGGAAAGTAGATATAAATCACACTCAATCTAATTAAAATCATTCTCATTTCACTCTCAGATGATTCAAAAACTCACCCAAAGAAAGGCCCTGACCGTAAAGTTATCTTTGCTAACCTAATACTATATGTACCTACAAACCTTAGACCTGCTTGTTTGGTTTTTTTTACTTATTGGATTTAGGTATTAAAATGCACTCAAGACCACATCAATCGCAGATAGTCAGGAGTAACCTGTGTACTTGACTCATGTGGGGCACAGTGGGCCATCTTAGGGGAAACATCAGCCTCATAATGAAAACAGAACAAGCAGCTCTAGTAGCAAGGTCTCTCTTGACTCACTGAGGGCAACACAACAAGTGGAATGCCTCTTGATAGCTGAAACTACCTCTCCACCCACCCAGGAAAAAAACCATTCCTTCGCGCACGCAGAATACAAAAGATTACTAAGTGATGTAAAAAGACGCTCCATCTACCAAGCTGACTACCAAGGGCCACATCTCCAACAAAAACTAAAGGGCATTTTGCTTGATATCGTCTGGTGAACGTTTTGTTTTCTGTTGTTATAAAGGCCAACTCGGGAGAGCAACAGAGAAAATGCAATATAAAAAACATAGGAGGCTATCTCCTTGGAACCTAAAAAGCAGTTAACAAATGAAGTGAGACCTCAGAAACAATATGAAACTTACTGAGGCAGATTCTCATGTACTAATTTAGTCATTAATGTGTTTCTAACAAGAGAATATGACCAAGAACTCCTTCTAAGTAGATATATCAGAAAGTAGAATAATATGTCAAAGGAAATGGTATAGGAGGGAAAGTTGAGGCGTTGGACATTGGATTATATTATTTCACATTCAGTTCATCAGTTCACACAGCTATGTAATCTCAGGTAATAAACCAGTGAAAGAAAAGAGAATACCTAAAAGCTTTGGCAAAATTTAGCTTACAAGATAACACAAAGCAAGGGAGATAAAATTCTCTCCCCACTATTGCGTTTAAAAGAACACCTTGCAAAAGTTATTTACATTAGCAGAAGCAGCTGTTTTCCCAGAGCTTGGCATAATTAAAGCTCAGCCACCACCATCTGAGGTGCTTGAATATATCTGCTGTGACTTGCCTCTCCCTAAGGAGCTGTAGCTGAAACCGATTAGCTAGTTTCATCAGCTCAGTCAGGAACACATCATCTTCTCTGAACTCCAACTCATCCGTATAGATCCAGCGAAGCATTGTCATGGTCACCTCAGGGTTAGCATCTGGTTAAAGAAAGAAAGTAGAAAAACTTTGAAAACAAAGCACAGATGACATACTCAGGCCTTCTTGAGGACCCCTAAAAGTTGAGGATAATAAACTAAATTCTGGTAGACCCCACTCAAAGAAGTATCACACAGCCATTAAAAATGGTAATTAAGCATTTTGGGTACCAGCTGACTCCAGAAAAGTGTTAAAAGTTCTGCACGGGGCAGTAGGTGGGGGACATGAACCTATTAAAGAGGTAAGTCAAATAAACTGGGGGAAACTATTTTAAACATATGGCAAAGAGTTTACATTCTAATAAAAAGATCTTACAAATAAAAATGAGAAGATGGACACTCAATGGAAATATCAGCAATGGATATAAATAGGTAATTCACAAAGATAAATAAAATGGCCAATAAACCTTACTGATAACTAAATATTGTTTCTCAGACTAGCAAAGATTCTTAAAAGTGCATAACCTTTTTTTTTTTCCTTTGGCTGTGCTGCAGTGGAAGCGCAGAGTCTTAACCACTGGACTGCCAGGGAAGTGCATAACCTTTGACACAGCAATCATACATGTAGATTATTATCCTAAGAAAATAACTAAGCAAATACAGAGAAACATAAGATAGTCAATGCAGTATTATTTTTAATAATGAAAAACTGGAGCAAAACTCTTAAGAGAACTAATTAAATAAATTAGAGTATAAACTGGAAGATGTTGCATCAATTAAAATTATTTAGATCTATATTCAACATAAAAAGATATTCACTACATAGCAAGTAAAAAAACTACATAACTAAAAATACATGTATTAAATGATCTCACTTTTTGTTAGATATATTTGTCTGTGTATATATGTGTGTGTATACACATACATACACACACACACACACACACACAGTTTTATGTCTGTCTTCCATCCAAGTACTAACCAAGTCCGACCCTACTTAGCTGCCAAGATCAGACAAAATCGAAGACATTCTGGGTTGTATGACCACAAAGAGACTGTCCATCTGTCTGTCTATCTATTGAGAGACTGGAAAGATATACACTAAAGTATCAACCTGGAGGAATTTGTAACTAATTTTTCTTTTAGCTTCTTTTCTCCCTGATTTTTATTTAATGAACATGCATTACTTGTGTAGTTTTTTAAGTTAAAATGCTTTACAGCAACTTGGGGAAATGCTTGAGATGAAAATCATAATGTAAAATATCTAAATTATGATTTCAACTAAAATCAACTCTTGGTTAATCAGAAGAAGGTCAGTGATGGTCAGAGGATCACTCAAAAAATCATGGTCTACACACCAATAGTTCTCAACTGTGGTCCTGGGCTAACAGAATCAGCATCATCTGGGAACGTGTTAGAAAGTCTTATTCTCAGGCCCACCCTGATCTATTCAGTCAGAAACTGTAAGAATGGGGCCCAGCATTTGTGTTTTAACAAGTCCTTCATGTGACTCTGATGCTTGCTGAAGTTTAAGAAACTATACTCAATTCTTGATTACCTAGGAAACGTGGAATGTGGGACAGGAACATCCCATTAACTTAGTAATTAGGCAACAACTGAATGGCTCTTATTAACCCCTTCTCTTCCAACTCTAGTGGGGAGGAGAGGGTTGAAGGGAGTGATGTCAAGTGAGTGAAACTGAAGGCCCCTGATTAACTTGCAACCACATTAATTCACCATCACCCCCTTAAGTAGCCAGATAGTAAAAGGAGAAAAAAAAAAAGGTGTAATTGGTGGGGAAAAAAAACAGTGAAAAATAATGCATCAAAATGCTAACAGTGATTAGGTTAAGGTCTATTTTTTTTTCTTTTCTCTCTTACCTGCCGATGTAGTAATAATACATTTTAAATGTCTTAAGAGAGAGAAAAACATTTTAAAATCAGATGAAAATCTAATTAGATTTATTTAAACAATTTACTTGAAGAAGTACTTCAACTAAGCTGTCTAAGGTATACAAAGTAGATCTTGAAACAGTGAAATTCTAAGCTAGCTTTGTAAACTGAGTTTAATGCCTCAGTAGTCTCTTAATGAAAAGAAAAAATATGTAGGCCATGCAATTTGTCCAGAGTCACCAAAAATGCCCAAACTATGTACAGGTAGACCTCATTTTATTACACTTCACTTTATCACACTTCGCAGATAGTGTTTTCTCACAAATTGAAGGTTTATGGTAACCCTGTGTTATCAGATGATGGTGAGAAATTTTTAGCCATAAGGTATTTTTAAATTAAGGTATGTACATTGTTTTTTTAGACATAATGGCAATGCACACTTAATAGGCTATGTGTAAACATAACATTTACATGCACTGGGAAAACAAAAAATTCACGTGACTCACTTTGTTACAATTTTTGCTCTTTATGGCAGTGGTCTGGGACTGAACCTGCAATATCTCCGAGGTCTGCCCGTATACCACTACTCGGCTCATACGGCCTTATCTTGGAAAGATAGCTTATTCCTAATCATGAGAGCATCCCCAACGCCACAACCCTCAAATATCTTCTCTGTGGTAGTTTCTTTAGTTAATTTTGTTTTAAAATTTGGCTGGTTTCCTTTAATAACCCTTACCCCAGTTGTCCAAACAAATAAATTTGACCTGTATGGTTGATAAACCAAAATCTAGTTTTCTTAAAAACCACATCAGCAGGGACATCCTGGAAGCCCTCAAAATTTCAAATAAAATAAGATCCAAGTGATTGCCAAACTTTCCCACTCCTGCCCTTAATCTCCAAAATAAACTGAGAATAGATCCATTTTGAGACTCAGACTAAGCAGCCCGTGGTATAAGGTGGGCAGAGAACAATGAACCAGAAGAAGGGTATGTGCTTCCAACTGTGTACTTTTAGGCAAGTGATTCAGTCTATCTGCTTCCAATCTACGTAAGCAAGTGGCTATAAAAGTCAGATGACCCCATAAACCAGAAATTACCTTTAAAAAGATTAGACTCTGAGAAGTGAAACCAGTTGGCATCCATGACTTGCCTGGTATATCTGCTGCTAGAAGCCGTCACCCCCTCATCAGGCCCAGCGCAGAAGCTGGTAAAAATCTGTGACTGCAAGGATGAAAAGAAGGTAACACCCAACCTTCCGACTTCACTGTAGTCCACGATGCATACAGTCACGCTTTGGAAAACTTGACATTTTCTTTTGGAGAACTTGAAATTTTCTATGTGACCTAGTCGGTTATTTTTTTTTTTTGGTCTGATTTTAAATAAATGTTTTATAAGACATTTGGAAAGAATGGGAATAAACTTATCTGTACGCAAGTAACCATTAAATGAAGCATACTGAGGAAATTAATTTTGTTACTTAAATCCTCTATTCAATCTGTCAAATCTGAGAAAGGTGTTTTGAATCTCCTACTATGACTCTGGTTTGTCTTTGAGTTTCCAACTATTTTTTTCTTCATCCACTTTACAAAAAGTTTTTAGCTCATAAAATTTAAAAATCATGATAGACTGTATCTTTTTTTTTTTTTTCCCACACTCAGGACTTGCAGGATCTTAGCTCCCCAACCAGGGATTGAACCCGGGCCCCAGCAGTGAAAGCGCCGAGTCCTATCCACTGGACCACCAGGGAATTCCCACAGACTGCATCTTTTATCAGTATAAACATCCTCTTTAGTCAGTTTAAGGATGTACCCTTAAATATAACTTCTTGGAAATAAAAATAAACCTCATAACGTACTTCTAAATAATCCCAGTGTCCAAAAGGAATAAAAGGATAGAGGGTCTAGTTCTGTTATGGCAGTGTGACAACCCATGCTATTTTAACTGAATATAGCTAAAAACTGTAGACAGTGTACCAAAAACAGCTACCAGAGGATTCTGAAAGTAAACAAAAGCATCTGAATTGTAGGGGGAGGCAAACCTTGAAGAAGCAATTGCACTGGACGAGCTTCTCCATTGTTTTTTTTCCCTTTATGGCTTTGTCCTGAGGGTAGACCTGTCCAGGAGGAACACTGCCGTAGTGACCACGAGGATGCCTAAAACTCCAGCTTTCTGGTCAGATGAACCAGGAAAAGGAGCCCCCAGGGCGCTGAAGGGTCAGGGGAGAGTCCCAGAGTGAAGAGAACCAGAGAAGGAGATCTCCTAATTCTGTGTACGAAGCCACATAGGCCTCAGGCTCACCTCTAAGCCACTGATGCATGGAACGGTCCTAGCCCAGCTTTAAGAACTGAAGTGATATTTGAACCACCACCCACAGAAGGTGAAACAGAACCTGCAGTTTGCACCTAAGGAGACTTAGCATCTTCCAGAGGATGACACAGGACCAAAGTCTACACAACATAATGGCAATGTCCAGGATACAATTCAAAATCATTTGATAAAGAAAAACATTTGGAAAATATGACCATTTTTCAAGGGAAAAGACAACCAACAGATGCTAACGTCAAGATGACCCAGATATTGAACTTATGAAAGACTTGAAAACATCTAGTATAACTATGCTCCAGAAGGTAAAGGAAAACACACTTGAAATTAAAAGAAAAATTTTCAGCATATAAACTATAAGAAACAAATAGAAATTATAGAAATGAAAAATATGATATGTATAATAAAAACATACTCAGTGGGCTCAAGAGCAGAATGAAAACAGCAGTGCAAAAAGTCAGTAAACTTGAAGATAGATCAGTAGAATTTATCCTATCTGAAGAACAGAAAAAGAAAAGGTTGGGAGGAAAAAAAAAAGAGAGACCTGTTGGATAGTAACAAAGGGTCTAGTATATGTGTCACTGGAGTCTCAGAAAGAGAGAAGAGATCAAGGAAGAAAAATATTGAAGAAATGATGGTCCTTTCCTAATTTGGTGACAGACCTAAATTTTTAGATTCAAGATCAGAGTACCCTAAACAAGAAGAAAATCATATCTAGATACATCATCAGCAAACTACTGCAAACTAAACATAACGAACAAGTCTTTACCACTTCACATTCGGTAGAATAGCCTCTATCAAAACAAAACAAAACAAAACACAGTAAACAACAAGTATTGGTGAGGACATGGAGAAACTGGAACCCTTGCACACTGCTGGGGGAAATGTAAAATGGTGCAGACCGCACAGAAAACAGTTCCTCGAAAATTTAAAATAAAACTAGTATATGATCCAGCAATTCCACTTCTGGGTATGTACCCAAGAGAACTGAAAGTAGGCTCCTGAAGAGAGATTTGTACACCAATATTCACTGCAACATTATTTACACTAGCCAATAGATGGAAGCATATACTGCTCAATATGTAGATGACCATATATTCCTCATCTATAAGAGGGAATAAACAATAGTACTTACCTCAAAGTGTTATTCTAAAGATAAATGAGTTAATACCTGTAAACTACCACCACATATGTTAATTGCTATACAAAAATTTCCTATGATTATTATTAAAACAGACTATTTTAAACCAACACACAGACAAATTTAGCATAAACAGAGATGAGAGAGAAAAACACAAAAGCCATGTTAGGGTTGAGTAAGGGGACATGACCACGGATAACACAGATTATTTGAAGCTCTAAGAGAATCTCTGGGAGGGGGGTCTCAGCTGTTAGCAGGAGGCCACAAGGCTGTTTGAGTGTCCTCATGACACAGCAGCGAACTTCTTCCAAAGCAAGCAATCCAAAAGACAGAGCAAGGAAGAAGTCACAATGCCTTCTAAGAACCTATCTCTGCAGTAACATGTTATCATTTACAAGCTCAGTCAGCCTATACTTAAGAGGAGGGGAATCAGGATCCTCCTTTGAAAGGAGGAGTAACGAATAATTTATGGACATATTTTAAACAACCATGGATATCTTCAAAATACTGAAACTGAACAACCTAGAACTAGCAGTTCACACGGTATCTAACAGATACCATTGTCCCTGTGCGTTTGCTGGAGCACCTCAGTGTGCCTGAGCACAGAGTCTGGGACCCGGTGCTCCTTCCACGGCACAGTGCAACCTCCCAGGTCTGTGCTTTGGTGCGTAGTTTTGCTAACTGGACTGAAAAGGAGGGAAGGAGGATGCTTTCTGTTTTTGGAATGGCTTGACAGGACGCAGGACACACTCCAGGAAAGTGGAATGACTCACCATAGACTCTCATGCCAGGGAACCATAAGATCTTTGCTGGAGGAAGCATGCAAGAAATTCTAGCTTCAAAACAGCCATTCTACGGCATTGGAACTGCTCAGTGTCAGCTGCTATTACTGAAGTGCTATAGAGAGGCTATAAACAAACCATTTAGCCTGAAGCAAACTGCTTTACTTCATAAAGAAGTAAATATCGTGCATCAAGATTTGTTGTACTGTGTTGAGCTAACAGTTATATTCTTTCTCTTCCCAGTTGATCAGTCAGTATCTTTATAAACACCTTTATACTTAAAATAACCAATAAATAAAAAGCAAATTTATACTTTTTACCTTTATATTTTGAAACAATTTCAGACTTAACAGAACAGTGGTAGAGTTCCCGTATACCCTCTACCCGTCTTCCCCTAATATTAGCATCTTACATAACCATAGCACAATTATTAAAACCAGGTGATTAGGACCGATAAAATACTATTAACTAATTACAAACTTTGCCAATTATCCCAGTTATGTCCTTTTTATGGGCCAGAATCCAACTGAGGTACCACACTGCATTTCATTATCATGTCTCCTTAGTCTCCTCCAATCTCTAACAGTTCCTTAATCTTATCTTGTCTTTCATGACCTTAACATATTTGAGTAATACTGGCCAGTTATTCTGTGGAATGTTCCTCAATTTGGGTTAGTTTGATGCTTTCCCATAATTAGATTGAGGTCATGCATTTACGGCAAGAATCCTACAGAAGTGATTGTGCCTTTGTCACTGCATCATACCAAGCACAAAATATTTTACTTTTTTGAACAAGGTATGATTTAAGAAAACTTTCATGTACCCAAATACATTTTAAATACTTGGTATATAATGCCTACTGTATCTTCATCAACATGTGCTAAAATTCTTATAACAATTAATAGAATTAAAGTTGTGCTTATTTTGAATTTTAAGAAATATCAGTTACACAAGAACCTCCAAAGAAAATGTGAGACTTAGGATGTCAATCTCTAAGAATGTAAGTTCCATGCAGATAAGAATTTAATTTTGTTCACTGCTATAACCCTAGTACCTTGAAAAGTGCCTGCCACTCAGCATTTGTGATATTAATGGACTAATTCTGAAGAAACAAAATACCAATAAATTCATAAAATGATTTTATTAAGTTCATGAGTGTGGAAAAGGTTCAACCATTTAAAACACAGCTTTTACGCTATTTATACACTTGTTTACAAGAGCCTATTTCCAATCTCCCTCAGGGATGAGGCAGCCATGGGCAGTAGTGCTTCCAGGTATCGTATAACACACAGGCTTCTTAGGCAGTTTCAGTTGCTGCAAGCCCAGATTTCGGTAATCACACCCATGCCCACCCAGGCAACTCAGCAGGACTCTGCACAAAACACACAAACATGAACAGGTCCACAAATGCCACCACCTCCTTGGAACCCTTCAAAGATACGCTTCAAAGATAAACTTTATAAAGAAAAGTAAAAATGGGCTTCCCTGGTGGCGCAGTGATTAAGAATCGCCTGCCAATGCAGGGGACACGGGTTCAAACCCTGGTCCGGGAAGATCCCACATGCCGCGGAGCAACTAAGCCTGTGCACCACAACTACTGAGCCTGCGCTCCAGAGCCCGAGAGCCACAACTCCTGAAGCCCGGGCGCGTAGAGTCTGTGCTCTGCAGCAAGAGAAGCCACCACAATGAGAAGCCCGCACACCGCAACGAAGAGTACCCCCGCTCGCCGCAGCTAGAGAAAGCCCACGCGCAGCAAGGAAGACCCAACGCAGCCAAAAATAAATAAATAAAATTTAAAAACCCTTAAAAAAAAGAAGAAAAGATACCATAAGCTCCACTACAGCTATCTTAGTAGATGTCTGATTTACCAAAGCCACCAGAAACATTGACTCTGCAGCCGCTCACTCCTGAAAGCAAACCTTGTAGCCCGGATCAAACCATGCCGATTATTTAGAGCAGGAGGCATGTTCAGGGACATTTAAAGGCATTAACATTATACCTTCCTAAACTCTCGAAAATCTCCTGCTTCTCAGTGATCCAATCTTGTAGTCAGATAGTCACAGATAGTGTTAAAGCAGCTCTTAAATGTTCTAATGTACTAAAAAAGTAAAAGCAAAATTTTAAGTTCAATGTTTAAGCTTTTCATACACTAATGCAATTTTCTGTGTTCTTATGTAATTTTGTTTGTTCTGGGGAGCAGTCATATTTTATTTTTCCCACTCATTCATTTTGGTTGTATTCAATATTTCACAGTTACATTTACCATGATAAACATTTACACTGTCTGAATTACCTATAACAGAATCCATCTGACAGAAGTCAGATGATGAGGTAAAAAAAAAAAGTATGACTATTTTATAGCTCATCTGTCTAACTGCTTTCTAAACCCTTCATACCCATTTATAATGTGACTGGCAATGTGCAAAAATGCCAATTTCATGAGCCTCGCAACTACTGGGACCGTCAATTTTTGATGCTGTAGGTATCAAAAGGTGGTAACTTATTCTAAACTTTTTTCTAACAAAGTTGAATATTTTCAATATTTTATTATCCCTACTAGTCTTTGCAAACTATCTGTTCATGTAATCAAGATCCTATCATGCATTGTGAAGAACACCTCATGATCCAATGGGTTTTAAAAGTTATCCATAATTGTGTTATATCGGGTCAAAGATATACGGCTTCAAAAGATTTTACTTTTAAAAAAGAAAAACTGCTCAGATTTCAATCATGTGGACTGGTGTCCTTCCAGTAAAGACCATTTCCCAAGTAGATGTTTTAGTTATAGGCATGAATGCATATGCTCCTGTATATGCATGTATGTATATTTGTGTGTTTACAGCTATGAACTACGGACCTCAGGTTAAATCCTAGAAATGATCATGAGACAGAGTTCACTCACAGTGGAGAAGCATCAGATATCTACCCCCTAAATTCTTGAGATAAATGCCTATTTAACCTGTGCAACACTGCTCAGGTGTTAGCCACCTCTGACACGTTCCTCATCAGCCCAAGTTGGTCTCTTCTGTACCTTAGACATAAAGCCATTATACTACTGTATATACAGCCTTGGCCTTAAATGATTTGTTATTAGCCCATTTCCTCCAACAGAGTATGAGCTCTGTATGGCAAGGATGGTGTTATAATCATCTCAGTGTTCCTAACACTACACATGGAAAACAGTACCTTCTGAATTGGCAAACCTTTTGAACAAAGACATAATTCAGACTTTCCACACAATCACTTCTGCAAGTAACTCACATCTTAATGCCTGGGTATGCTCCTTACCACATGTTATAATTCTCTTGATTAGAATGGACTTGAGGATATGGGGAGGGGGAGGGGTGAGATGTGACAGGGTGAGAGAGTGTCATGGACATATATACACTACCAAGTGTAAAATAGATAGCTAGTGGGAAGCAGCTGCATAGCACAGGGAGATCAGCTCGGTGCTTTGTGACCACCTAGAGGGGTGGGATAGGGAGGGTGGGAGGGAGGCAGATGCAAGAGGGAAGAGATATGGGAACATATGTATATGTATAACTGATTCACTTTGTTATAAAGTAGAAACTAACACACCATTGTAAAGCAATTATACTTCAATAAAGATGTTTAAAAAAAATAATAATAATAATTCTCTTGATTATTAATAGCAGAATTAAATTCAAAATTTGCTCTTTTTATTTTTTTTAAGCAGCTGTTAGGCAAGTACTAAGTGAAAATGCAATTTTGAAATCAACTTTTGAAAACGATGTTTTTAAGTTTACTTAACCACCATATTTACCCAAATTCTACACAACATACTGTAGCATAAAACAATTAAATAATAACATTAAACAGCTCAATGCAGTTATTCAAATCCTGAAGACTGATGGTCATCCTTTGATGTTAAAGAAAGAATATTCTTATTCTTTGGAATAAATGTTACTTCTGAATTCAGTTCTTATAGACCAGGAAAAGTACTTTTGGCAACTATGATTAAATTTTAAGCAACTGAACAGCAGCAGGACTTTTTCTTAGAGTGGAAGAAAAATTTTTCTCTACACATGCTCCCATATTCATAACATACTACTATATGAAAAGAGTTTCTGGATAAATATTCTTATTTTAAAAATTATAAGAATACTGTAAATCCTCAAATATTTATGATTTATTAGCCAGATATTAAACAGAAGTGTCCACAAAGTACAACCTACTGATTCACGAATTATTTAACTAGCTTATGGTCACCATCAATTTATAAGAAAAGTATTCTACGTTCATTAAACCACAAATATTTCAAAATTACACACCATAACCTTCTGCCAAGTGCTCTTGTGCTGGGAGTTTTGAGTCCCCAGCCCGTCAGAGGCTCACCTGACAGGTCCAGCTCCTCGGTGGAAGACAAACTGGCCAGACTCCAGCTGTCACTGCGGGCCGCCAGGACAAACTTGTGAGCATTGATGTGCCTGCCCCCAACCTTTATCTTCAGATCACTGATGAAGAAAAATACCCACACATATAAAATGTCATTATAACTAGGTATAGCTAGGATTCACAGCTGATAAATATATGAGTATTGACTGATCAACATACATCTGCAAAAGAAAAAAAAAAAATCACAGCAAAATTATCTCTATGCTAGCACTGAATTCTGATGGCTCATATTTACAATATGTTGCTAGACACGTTTTCTATTTCTAACTGCTAGCTTTAGTTCCCATGGGATGTTCTGCTTTCAAAGACATTCCCTAATGTCACCCACAAGATGGTGAACCTACAAGTTATCAATACATAGGATTATTAATATTCATATAAAGAGTAGAAGAGGTTTTATGAAGGAAAAAAAATCAAGAGTAATCATCAGGAGAGAGAGACAGAAAGGTTAAAGATTGCGATAACAGCTCTGAGACTACAGTGCTGCAATGCTCCACACTATATTAATGCTCAAGCAAGGTTAAACCAAAAACCATGAACAAATTAGCTTTGACAAAGCAGTCAAGAATATGAAACCCAATATCTACACTCCTGTTCTCACCAGAAACATTCAGACCTATTATTGGCCATTTTTTACTCAACCATTTATAAAGAAATGGGGTGAGAGAAATCTTTTTTCCAAACATGTTTCCATATGTATGACTTATCACTATATGAAAACAGCTTTCCAAATAGTTATTTATTTTTAACTCTGTAATGTCAAATGCCAAGGTGGGAAAGCATCTGAGCAGTTAACAAAAACCTAAGGGTGACCCACTGGGCTGACACAAGCATGTGCCAGATGGCTACGCTGGCAGCAATCCACAGGCACGAATCAGCATCACCCTGCTTGTATCTGCATGTCTTTTTATTTTCATATTCCCCTTGAAAATAATTTGTTAGGTTGGAAAGCTTTCACAAACTAAATACACAAAAACTATTACATGAAGAAAGAAAGAAAGAGAGAGAGAGAAAGAAAGAAAAGAAGAAAGAAAGAGAAAGGGAGAGCGAGAGGGAGGGAGGAGAGAGAGAGAAAGAGAAAGAAAGAAAGAAAGAAAGAAAGGGAGAGAGAAAGGGAGGGAGGGAGGGAGGAGAGAGAGAGAGAGAAAGAAAGAAAGAAAGAAAGGGAGAGAGAGAGAGAGAGAAAGAAAGAAAGAAAGAAAGAAAGGGAGAGAGAGAAAGGGAGGGAGGAGAGAGAGAGAAAGAGAGAAAGAAAGAAAAAACTATTACATGAATTGACTCATCCACTTAAAAGGGGATGCAAACAGAATATTGTTTCTATATAATGCTTGATGCAAACACATTTTACCCCACAAAAGCACTGTCTAGAACATACTTTATAATTATGTAAGCGTTATCAATTCTACTTCTATTAAAGAACTAACCAAGTTGCAACTAATCATGTTAGATCAAAAGAGTAATAGGGTACTTATTATTTCAAACTATTAGAAAATACTGTTAACACAAAACACTATTAATAAAGAAGAAATAGAATTGATATTCTATTTAAAATGGAACATAAAACTCTGTCTCATATCATATCCTATGATAAGGTTTAAAAAATATAATGAAAACAAAGCACAAATAATTTTTAAACTCTAAATTTATTTGTAAAGTATTAAATTCTAATAATGTAAATGAACAGTCACTGCTTACTGTTTCTGCCACAAATCTGACTTTAGCCACAAAATTATAAAAATGAATGTTTCTATAAAATTCCTACTATTATTCATGAATGTCAAGTCAAAATTTTTTCTTTTGTAGTCTTAACATCTCAAAGGGAAATAAATATAAGGATTTCACTAATAATCTCTAATAATAATAATTTTTAAAAATATGATTCAAAAATGGAAAATTGGACAGGTCAAGTCTATGAGGACTCTATGCAGAAACAATTAGGAGGCTAGCAATTTTTTAAAAATTTCATCCTAGTCAATTAAAGGCATTTCCTTTTAAAATATGGATGCTAGGATGTAACAACTGGAGAGGAAACATAAATAAAGAGCTTCTTGCTAGAGTGTCTCAATCAAACACTTTAATAGGAAAAATTATAAGCTTGTTTGTTAAAAGAATGGTAGTAAATAACTACATATAACCATCATTTTTAACTGTCTTATGGGACCAAAGCCTCCTCCTGAACTTAAGAATAAAAGAAATGTACCAATTTCTTCCACATTGCTCAATTTAAAAATTTTAACACTGACTCTTCAGTTATTCCAATTACTGAAATACACATAAAAACACTATTTAAATTCAACAAAATGCATGTTCATGGGACAAAGTTTTTTTTTCCCCCCTATCTTGGTAAAAGAGCATCTGCTTCAGAAATTGGTATTCCAGTTTCACTTATCCCATCTCAAAAGGTAAGTCCTCTTTGAAGTCTCCATTCCTCATCTGATTATCAATTGTAGATAACAAAGGTATTCAGCCTTCTTTCGATAAAGGACAGGTTTTAGAAGAGGAAGAGAGACCCACCAGAACCATGGGATCATACCATAGCCGACCAGGTAAAAAGTGGCCAGAAGAGGAAACTGCCCAGTCTCATTCCCAGTCTCCTAGAAGGACTACAGTATAAGAATGCAATCAGGGACTTCCCTGGTGGTGCAGTGGTTAAGAATCCGCCTGCCAATGCAGGGGACATGGGTTTGAGCCCTGGTCCGGGAAGATCCCACATGCTGCGGAGCCACTAAGCCCGTGCGCCACAACTACTGAGCCTGCACTCTAGAGTCCACAAGCCACAACTACTGAGCCCTCGTGCCACAACTACTGTAGCCCGCGCGCCTAGAGCCCATGCTCCACAACAAGAGAAGCCACTGCAAGGAGAAGGCCACGCATCCCAATGAAGAGCAGCCCCCTCTCGCTGCAACTAGAGAAAGCCCGCGCACAGCAACAAAGACCCAATGCAGCCAAAAATAAATTAATTAATTAATAAAATAAAATAAAATAAAACAAGAATGCAATCAACTGTTACGTATTACAGAAAGTAAATTATGGGAATTCTAACGGGTAAGAGCCTTGGACAGTGGGAGAGCTGTGTCTGTAATAGAAATGCCAGGCTTCCTGGGGCCAATGGAAACAAAGTTTTCACTTGTCCATGGGAAAAAGAGGAGGGGGAAAAGAAAAAAAGACAATGAACTATATTTTACAAGTAGATACATCCATTAGATTTAAAGAAAGCCCTGTCCTTTACTGAGAGTATGTACTTCCTATTTTTTTGGTATTAAATTTTTCTTTTCTTTTAGAAATGATTAAGATGGTAGATGGCAATTCTGGATTTTGATCTATTTTAAATGTCATAATTTCAAAATTTTACTTAATCATCTAATCCAATCATCCTTCTCCCTAGTAGGTAAATCCTTCCTTCCACATACATTCATGTCCATGTTTCTTTTCCACATCTGCATCCCAGCTCGGTCCTTCATCACTTCCGGTCTGGACTATCTACGACAACATCATGGCTGCTCTTGCCTCTTTATAATTTCATCTATACGGTGTTACCAGGCTAATCTGCCTAAAACACCACTTTGATTATGATAGTCCTGTAACTCAAAAACACTGTTCCACACTTTCTAGAGGATCAAGTCCAAATTCCTCACCTTGGCATCCCCAATCCACCCTACCTTACCCACCTCTCCCAGTGCTCCCCTACATGGACATGTACCCTAAAATGGGCCCCTCACTGTCTTCTAAATCCTCCACAAGTTCCCATGTTTGAGCCTATTCTCAGCCATTTCCTCTACTAGTAATATCACTGTCTTTATCTATTAAATCCTACTCAGCCTTTAACATTTACCTCAAAACTCAATAACAATATTGTTTTAATAACAATTAAAAACTGAGCACTTACTACATGCTAGACTGTTGTTCTAAGTGCTTAAACAGTATTTTATTAATTTAATCCTCACAACAACCCTAAGGTAAACAGTCGTATTATTATCCCCATTTTACAGATTAGGAGCCTGAGGCATGTCATATAGCTCCAGGTCACATAGTCAGTAAGTGGCCAGCTGAGCTTCTAACACAGGCTGTGTGGCTCCAAAGTCCACCCTCAACCATAACGCTACACTACCCACTAGTTCCAAGATGCCCTCTTTGACCAGCTCAAGAGAAAGTGACCTCTCCCCTCTGGATCCCTGGACCTGTAAGCTAATTCCTATCTATACCAGCAATGCTATCACCATCACTGCTATACTCTGTACTGAATATAAGCAGCAAACAAAAGAGACAAAATCTTGCCTCAAGGGGCTTACATTCCAGAGACTAAAGGCTGGTCAACTATTGGAGAGAAATAAACTTGGGAAGAAAGGCAACAAGAGAGGAGAAGTTGCAATGTGGCCTGGGAATAAAGCAAAGGGCTTGCTTCCCCACACTGGCCCAGGGCCAGGAGCTCACCTATACTGCTCCTGCTCATAGAGGTCGGCCACAATCGTCAGCAGGCGGCTGATGAAGGACTCTTTGCTGCTTGCCTTGTTTGCTTGCGCAGCCAAAAGGGTGCATCTCTTCTCTGTCTCTGCCAGTTTCTTCTGCAGCTTGACATACTCCTGTCGGAGAAGCATCAAGTGCTTCTCCAGCTTGGCCACCTCCTCTGCAAGGGAGACAAAGAATCAAGTTTACCACAGCAGGTGTAAAGCAGACAGCATCCACTCATCCCTCATCCTGCAGCCAGGATGGCTACCAAAATGACTACAGCTGACCCTCGAACACGGGGTTGAACTGCGTGGGTCTACTTACACACAGATATGTTTCATTAGTAAATACATACAGTACTACACCATCCGCAGTTGGCTGAATCCGAAGATATGGAGGAATCAAGGTCACAGAGGGCTACAAATTACACGAAGATTTTCCACCGTTCCAGAACCTAGGTGTTCCTAGCCCTTGGAGTTGTTCAAGGGTCAACTGTAGTCACGTGACATTCCTACTATTTCTTATTGATACTCTTACAAGACCAAGAATGGTTTTGTTTCAGGGTGCCATCACAGTCCAGGGATTCCTTCCCAGTTTCCCTGAAGATCAATATTTAATATATGGAGTCTCAGGAATGATTATCAAAATTACTTGGGAGGCTTTTTCAAACCACTAGTAGTAATAAGTAACTTCTACATATCACATGCTGTTCTACAAGCTTTCCGTGAACTCTCATGCAAGATTCATGACAACCCCATGGGGTAGGTACTATTACTAGCCACACTTTTCAGATGAGGACACTGGGCCACAGATACAGAATTTGCCCAAGGTCATGAAGCTGGTGAGAGGCGGGGCTGGGATATGAGCCTAGGCATTCTCATTCCAGGGCCTGTGATCTATTAACCACTACCCCACACTACCTGACACCTGCCCTCCCTCAGGAAGCCTCAGGGCAGTCAATAATGGTTCAGAGGGAAGCAAGTAATATTCCACAGGTGTGCTGGGGCAGATTTAAAAGGTTGAGAACCACTGTATTTGATTCATTAAATTCAACAAACATTTACCGAGTAGCTATGAGGTGCCAGACACTACAGTGGTAAGCAAAATCAGACTATCTTTCCTCAGAGCTTTTAGTTACCGGGGAAAGTAAATTTTTATAATTAAAATAACGATTGCAACAACCAAATGCAAAACTACAACTCTAACGAGTACTAGAAGAAAAGAACAGAGCTATGAGAACCTATAATAAAGAAATTTAACTTCGGACATCAGGGAAGACTCCCCTGAGGATGCAAGCAGTCAAGAGACTTCTTTCTTCCTTTACCTGGAGTCTTGGGGATTCATGCAACCATGCATAAATCATCGTATCTAGGGAACCACAGTGCTGCTATGGTCATTCTCTGGGCTGCGGTCCATCCACCCCCTACTCCCCACCACAGATATTCCAAATCTTGACACCGCCCTCAAGCCCATCTCCCACCCCATCTGCCTCATTCTTGGCCAATGTCTTGAGAAAACTGAGCTACTGCCACCGACCCCCACCGGGCCAGCAACTACTCCCATCTACCCCAGGCTTTCTCAGGGAGACCATCTCCCTCCTATCCAAGCTTAATCCCTCCACCTCTGCTCCAAACCCATCACTCTCCCCTGGTCCTCTGCTTGATCATCAACCCCGCCTCCTCCAGCAACTTCAATCTCTTTCAGCTGGGTCCTTCTCATCAGCACATAAAGCTGTCCAGGTCTATACCTAGTAAAAACAAAACTCTCCTTCCACACATCTGACCCACCTCTGCCCTTCCAGCTCTATCTACCACACACATTTCCTCACCCACTATTCCCCTGCCACTCCCTCCTTCTGTCCCCACCACTCCCTTGAAACTCCTCTCACTGATGACCTTCTAATTGCCAAACCCAACAGACACTTGCCAGTGGGTCTCCTCCCACACCTCTGTAACATGACTCAGGACACTACTGTCCATCCCTCTTTTCTTCTCTTCTTTCAGCAACCACAATGCCACCTTCTCTCCAATTCTGGTGCTCTGTCTCTTTCACGTGCTTCTCCGCATCCCTCCGAACACTTGACCACTGACACTCCCCAGGGGGTCTATCCTTGGCCCCCTTCTCCACTGTGTGATCTCCCAAGGCAGCAGATCTTTGGTCTGTGGTTGATACCAAAATCTAGTGCCAGTGATCCGTAGATCCATCTCTCTAGTGCAGATCTCTCTTCTTAGCTTCAACTATCCATCTGCCCGACAGACATTTCTCCCTAGCGGCCCACAGGCACGTCAAATTCTCTATCCCCAAAACAAAGCTTCCAGCAAATTTGCTCTTCCTTTGTATGGTCCCTATATTAATAAATGACACCAGCATCTATCCTAGTTACCTGAAGAAGAAATGTGGGAGGAATCCTGGATGTCTCCCGTTCACTCACCTGACTCTAACCCTACCCCAACTCAAAAACTGACCTTCCCACTTAAAAAACAAAGGAATGGTTAAATAAAGTGATACATGAGTTTGAAGTTATTATGCAACTATTAATGTTTCAAAGAAATATGTAATACTAAACATGCATTTTCAAATTATAAATATTATTAACAGAAAAAAGGAGGTTGTGAAACAACATATTTTATAAGTCCAATTTTATTAAAAACATTCACATATATGAGGAATAAAAAGACAAATACCACAAAATATCAGCAGATTTTTCTCTTCTTTGCGCTTTCCTGCACGTTTCAGGTATTCTACAACAAATGTGTTCTCTTTTCATAATTATAAACAAATATTTAAAGAGAAATGCGTTTAAATACTTAAATACTAATGACTATCTTCTTCATACATACAGTAGGGAACTTTTCCCCCTTCATCTAGAGAATCCACATTAAATAAATGCCTGGAGTCAAAAACCTGGCTATCTCAGGTATAAATCAGTATTCTTGGGAAAATAAAGGAGAAGGCACTTGCAAGATGAAAATTTGCTTACAACTGCTAAAATGATCACTGCTCATGAGTTACATATCAGATGAGAATTCCTAAAACTATTTTTTTTTCAAAATACTGCAATTATTTGGCCTACTAACCGTTAAACCAAATATTGTTTTAAAAAACACTGGCTAAAGGAAAACAGTACTTACAATGATCCTATTGCAATATTTTTCAAATCTTAGCATTTACATTTACACAAAACCCCTTCAGTAGGACTCAGGTCTACACTTCTATTCTGGTGTGACAAATCACTGGTTTTAAAGAGTTCTTCATAGTTACTCGGACTAAAGAGCCAAGAAACTGCAATTATTTACCTAAAACGGGGACACATTTAACACAAAGCAATAAATTCATGTGATTGTACAAAATTTATACTTTTTTTCTTCCTGTAGAGAAAGAAATGGAGTTGATGGGTCTCTTTAAAGAAAAACTGGCACTCATTTTCTAGATGTGGTAACAGAAAATGTAAAAGGACATATGAATTAGAAGTAGCTTCAAATTATGTCCCAAAACTGCTAACACTAGTAGCAAAATGAATCTATGGTGTCACAATAATGGTTATCTTCGGAGGAATGGCAGGAGAGTGGTAATTGGGAGGGCACATGAGGGGTGCCCTCTGGGATGCTGGTAACATCCTTTTTTGTTGTTGTTTAACTTAGTAATGGTTACATTCATGTTTTATTTTGGTAATTCATTAAGCTCTATACTAATGTTTTGCTCTTTGCACGTATCTTATACTTCAATTAAAGTTTTAAAAAATTCAAATACACCTGTAGTGAATTCTGGAGTCCAAGCGATGGGGATCTAAATCCTTTTAGTAACTAGCTATGGGGACCATGGGCAATTCATTTCTCTGAGCTTCAGTTTCTTTATATGTAAAACGGGGGGCGGCCAGGAATCTACTACTCAGTGCTGTAGTAAAAATTCAATGAAACTACTGTAACTTGCACATGCACTCAAAACTGTCAGCATTGCCTCCACCCTCCTCTCTGCATTTCACAATTACATAATTATTGGATAAATAGTTTAAACTATTATAACTGTTTACACAACATTTTTTTTGAGTCATGAAAAGCAGAATGAGTTTCAAATGTTTTATTGACTTAGGAATTAAGATTGATCAATTAAAATCATGGCAAATCAACAGGACATTATCAGAAGGATGAGGTGATGAACAAAAGTAAAAACAGAAATGGAAACACCGCTAACTACTGAAGGAGCTACTTTAAATACTGCATCACCTCGTATAGCAAGTCTGCACTGACAATTCCCGAACCAAAAAGTAAAGCCTAACATGCTTTAAAAAATCATCACTACTATTCATTTGAAAGAGGTGTAAGTTAGGCTGCACCTTAAAAAAAGCTCTCAAAGAGGCAACTCCTAATCTACCATAGGAAAGTCAGTCAATGTCTATAATTGATCAATCTAGAAATGGCAGTATTATCACTTAGAGGTAAACAGAGAAGAGTGGAAAAGTGGTCTGCGGAGTGGGTCTGAGGGGTAGCAAATTTATTTTTTGTTGTAAGTCTTGTAATATTATTTGAATTTTAAATCTACGTGCACTTACAAAGCAAATATACTATTTTACACAAATTTTAAAGATTATGGAAAACAATTACAAGTATGAGGAAAAATAAATAATTTTCTAATACCCAAGTGTAAGGGTTTTTATATATCACAAAACTTTAGGAAGGGAAGGAACCTAAAGATCATCTCTTTTGGTTCAATTCCCAGACAGTGAACTGAGGAGCAGAAAGGGGACAGGCCCACGACCAGCAGCCTCCCCACCTCTGGCCTCAGACCGTGCTTGATGACATTCCTCCCAGACTGGCTGCGTAAGAATCACTTAGGCAGTTTGAACTAAAGAGAGAGAGCGCACCCAAATTCAGTAGATCGGGAGTGGGGTCACAGGAAATACATAGTACTTTTAAGACTACCCCAGGTATGGGGATGACTAGCCTGGGGAAAAAGTTCAGCCCCCAGCACGTACCTCCCCAAGTCACACACAGACTGCTCTGGGAATACTACTGTTTAGATAGAAGACCGACTGAACTGCAATTTTTCTGTTCATTCATTGACTTGTTCAAAGGTTTTCATCTCTTAGGAAGACAACTGTATAACCTAGTCATTCATTAAAAATTTATTAAGCACCTATGCAGTGCCAGTGTCAAAGTAAAGAAAACCATCTTGGCACATGTTTTTTTACAAAGTTACAGGGTAATAGAGAAGATGGGCAATTAAAGAAGACAAATCGGTAAAATCTGACAGCACTCTGACAGGGGATGCAAACAGAGCACGGAGAAAGACCACCTGACTTAAGCCAGCGCAAGGAAAGACACTCCACACAAGTGATGCTGTACTCCAGAAGATTTAAATAAAGCCTCTGTTTGTAGCATACTGGGTCCAGAAAATGTAAGCAAAAGGCTTCAGTCTTTTGTTTTCTTGGTCAGATTTTCCTTTTAAACTAGTATCAGTCAACGGGTTTGTGCAACAGGCATAATACTAGGCTCTAGGAGAAATACAAATAATTAGAAGGCAAGACCTAGTCTTGTCCTCCATAAAAGTCACTGGCACCACTCACCTGCCTCTCCCTAAGTCAACTAAATGGATGGCCAGAGGACACCTTATCTTGCTAGTTCAAACTAGTGGCTACAGTCACATCCCACCTGCCCAAGAGATAGCTTCCAAGTTTTCACAGGGTATAGCCTGTGGCTGTCGACTGCAGATTTTTCTTCCCTGAAGCAAACTGGATCCTTTAACCTTGGTTTCAATCACGCCATATTCTAGCCAACCTTTTGCTCAAGAGCTCCAATCCATCAAGACTATGGCATCCGTAAATACTCTGCATTTCCATTTCACTTAAACTATCATTCTGTAAGTACTTATGAAGCACCTGCTATGAACTAAGCATTATGGTACATCAGCAGTTGCCTCTTTAAGAGTTTTTTTAAAGGGCAGTCTAATTTGCACCTCTTCCAAACAAATAATGTATTGATAGCACCAAAGGAGTACCAAATATAGACTCAAAGTAGTATCTACAGGAACTCACAAACAGGAGGGGAAAGAACAAAGCTAATAGTCACAAAGAATCTGGATACTGATTCATGTGGGGGAATTATGAGGACATTTGCCTTCAAGAGTAGAAAGTTACCAACTCCTTTAACCTTTAAAGAAAAGATCATAAAAGTTCTGTTTGAAACACCTTCTCAAGGAATCCTTGTAAATTTCTTTGGATATCAGTTATAAACATGTAAATCCAAAATCTACAGCAATAACCCTAGTCTCTCTCCAGAATTACTGACACAAATTTCTACCTGCATCCTCGACCCTGACACTGTTGTTTCGGTCAACAGTTCCCTAACAACACAAGACATAAATTACAAAGGTTATATAAATTACAAAGAGAAGAGGCAAGATGAAAGGAGGGCTTTAGGATAGAGGGCTCTCATTCATGAAATCAGAGATGCTCCCCGCCTAGCATCTTTTGTAGGAGGAAACCCTGATCCCAGGTGCACCTCCCAGTGGTATTGCAACTGCCACACCATTTCATAGTATAATGGAGACAGCACCCAAGGCTGAGATATTATTCTGTGGGCAATGTGTCTGCTTGCAAATGGCAATACAAATGTGTCCTTGAGTACCACCAAGCTGTCGCGTTCTTATAGGAAAAAGTATACAATTACCATTCTGAGCAATAATGGAGAGAGAATCTACAGCACAGCACAGTGGTGAGGAGCACAGGCTCCAGAGGTAGACTGACTGGGGTCAGATCCCAGCCCCAGCACTTTCTAGTTACGACACTCTAGGCAAAGGCCTCCTTCTCCTCATATGTTAAGTACGTTGTAAACATTAAACATGCTAATACATACAAAGACCTTAGAAGATAACCTGCCTTGCAGTAAGTGGTCAATAAATGTTAATTATTACAATTCTTAGAAAGACAACACGATACAGCCCTTAAGAGAGTGTACTCTGGGACTTCCCTGGTGGTCCGGTGGTTAAGAATCCGTGCTTCCACTGCAGGGGACACGGGTTCGATCCCTGGTCGGGGAACTAAGATCCCACATGCTGAGCGGCCCAAAAAAAAAAAAATAGAGTGTACTCTGGAGCCTCACTTGACTGGGCTGAAACCCTGGCCTGCCCATTACTAGCTGTGTGACCTAGGCAAGTCACTTACTCCTCTCCATGCTTCGATTTTCACAGGTGGAAAGTGGCAATAATAATGGTGTCTCAGAGTGCTGTCGAGGAGTAACTGAGTTAAGATAGATTAAATTATTTAGAACAGTGTCTAGTTTAAAGGTTTACTACCACTTCTTTATCAAGTGACTAGTTTTCAGCTGTGGCTTCTTCTTTCTCTTCCTCCAACTTTCCTTTTGAAAAATAAGACTAGAAATTTAAATAACAGATAAACCTACAGTTTTGCCGAAAGAGCTATGCTAAGTATCGGTGAAGAATGTCAGCACTTGCACTATAATTTAATCATGTTTCTTTCCAAACAATACCCATTTGTTCTTTACCAATGCAGTTGGAGGTGAGACATTTTGATGAGCTCTCTGTAATTCATCACTCTTGACCTAACCAAAGATGCTTGAGACAAAAAAAATCTACATTCACTATGAATAGCCTAAAAAAGAGACCAACATCAACTGCAATATACATATATATATATATATATATATATATATATATTCTTTTTTTTTTTTAATCAGTAAGTCATGGGACAGTCAGAAAAGGAACCAACAATGATCCTTATAAGACTCTTCCTTCTAGGTCAGGAGTTGGCAAACTTTTTCTGTGAAGGGCCAGATAGTAAATAGTTTAGGCTTTGTGGTAGAAAGCAGATCAGTGGTTGCCAGAGGTCAAGGGAATGTGATTGAATGAATGCAAAGGAGTTCAAGGAAATTTTTTAAGATTATAAAAATGTTCTATATCATGATTTAAGATCTTAAGCCAAAGCCCATGCTCATCCCACTGTACCATGCTACCTATTTTCAGCTCTAATGTCAGGACATCAAGCACGTATTTATTATTAATTCACTGATTTAGAAATTAAATGTTCTTTCCATTCCCTACCTTAAATGTGATTTCTACTCCCCTCTGCCTACTCCAATACTAACCCACACTGTATTCATTAAATCTTTTTAGATTAACAAAACCCTGATATTTCCTTTCTCTACACTTCTATAGTTCTTACTTTCTAGTCCCAATTTTAGCAGTGAATTAGTGTTCTTTGTATAATCCCTTAATTACTGACTTTCTCCCTACTCTGCTTTAACTATGTCCGTTAGATAAAAGAAAAATATCGTAAAAGCTGTGATAACATCTCATTTTGAGAACTACAAGAATAATTTTTGTTTCAGACATATATTAGAGTCTTCCACATAACAATATTTCATTAAAGCATGTATCAAAGTCCCAGAAAATACTATCTTCTTTGTTGGCATCAGAAAAGATAAGCTCCTCACAGGTGATGAATTACTACCACTACTACTTTCCTAAACCTGTCATACTAAAGATGTAATTTTTCTTTCACTGGGATTACTGAATATTCACTAACCAAGAGTGCTAACTATGGGGAAATTGTGTAATGGAGAATAAGAAATAAGTGGATATATTTACTGTTGAGAATTCAAGTTCACAAAATACCCTAATGAAAAAAGGAAGGGAAGGAATCCCTGGTGGCCTAGTGGTTAGGATTCCGGGCTTTCACTGCCGTGGCAAGGGTTCAATCCCTGGTCAGGGAACTGAGATCCCGCAAGCTGCACAGCTAGGCCAAAAAAAAAGAGGAAGGGAAGGGGAAAGAAGACAGCAATACCATCGGGAGGAGATTACAAAGGAATAGTAAGATACCCCTGCCAGTCTGTACCCTCCCAGTTCACACACACAAAGTTTGGATATTACTAAAAACATAATGGTGCTAAGAGACATTTCACATTTTGACTTTTCACACTTTAAAGTCTAGCAATTCTTTCATAACTCAAATGCACTGACAAAGTCCAAAAGCCATTATTTAACAAAAGTTTGCTTTAAAAAATCCTTTTACCCCAGTTTACAAATAAAACCAATTACTCAGGACTTCTTAGTTAGGAAAGATGACCTTATTTTATTTATGTATATGTGTGTATATGCACATAGTTATATTTGTTTACATTTGTTTAAAAAAATGATCCAGTAAAGCCCTCTTTTATTCAATATTGGCTCAGTTTGAAAAAAATGTTTTGTGGGATATACTGATCTTCGCTGAAGCTGAGTGATGCAAAAATCTGAGTTTTTAAAAATTCCCCAGGTGATTCTAATATGCAGGCTTCTCCAGGTTGAGAACCACTAGCATGAACTACCAGAATGACAGCAGAAAGGAAAGAACGTATGTGAGAGCTTTATAGGAGTCACAGGATTTGGTGACTGACTACAGACTTAGGGGGAAGTCAGGGATGATTACTAGGTTATGGACTTGAGTTCGGCTAGACGGTAGTGCCACTAAGCATCAATGCAAAAGAGAAAAGTTAGTAAACTATAAAGCACAATATGCATGCTTTTATGAGAAACTTTGCCTTCCCCTCTCGGTTCCACTTCCATTAAGGTTGCGACTGTGTGTTGCTCACTTTGTCATCCCTAGCAATAGTTGCTTGTACTTAATAGAAATGAAATACATTTTTCCTGATTGTGATTCAACTCTGTTAAGACTTGTCTGCAAGTCAGTGGCGTGACTTAATATGTTTGTCAAGACCTCACTCTGGGGACTTCCCTTGGTGGTCCAGTGGATAAGACTGCGCACTCCCAATGCAGGGGGCCTGGGTTTGATCCCTGGCCAGGGAACTAGATCCTGCATGAAGGCCGCAACTATAAGTTCACATGCCACAACTAAGAAGTCCACATGCTGCAACTAAAGTCCACATGCCGCAACTAAGACCCGGTGCAGCCTAAATAAATTTTTTTTAAAAAGCACAGTATTAAAAAAAAGAAAAAACCTCACTCTGTGCAGCACTGATCACAGATAGGGCTGGCTTCGCAGGAGATACTCAACAAATATTAGCTCACTAGCTAATTTTCACACAAATGCAAGTCTGACTGGAAATGTTTCCAACTGTCTGCTAAGACATAACCACCTAAAGGTATATTGGGCATGGCAAAATCTGTCCACATCTGAGGTCAAGATATTTGTTCTCAAATCTGTTCCTCTTCTTCCTGTTAACAGCCCAGCCATTATCTGAGTCACCCAGGCCTAGAACGCTTGAGTCATCTTTGATATCGCCCTCTTGTCAACATGCAAACAGGTTTCCAGAGTTCTGTCTTTTATGCTGTCTATAGTGAGTATCTCTCACAGCAGTCCTCACCAACCCCAATGCCCCTTACCCAAGGACTCATCTTCAATTGCTACGGCACCCACTCCAGCCTCCCTCCCTCGCTCCCTCCCAAATCCATCCTCTACATTATATAGCCTTTTCAACAGGCCTCAGACAATTCTAGTCACGTCACTACCTTGGCTGATACCTTTCAGTAGCCTCACCCCACGGCCCACAGAGCAAAATGCAAATGCTTAACCAATCCCTTCATAATCTAGCCCTTAACATACTTTTCCAACCTCACATCCTGCTATTGATATTTCTTCCACCGAGAATAGTGACCTCTTCCCACCCACATCTCCCCATGTCCAAAAGCAGCCTATTTTTCCAAAGTCCAGCCCAGATAAGCCCAGCTTATCTCCTGCAGCAAAGGCCTCCCCTGACACCCAAAGCATACTCCCCACTTTCCTAAAACATCTCTTCCTACTCTGAATTCTCTAACTCCTAAGCATTTTTCACCTTCCACCCTACAAGGCAGTTTCTTTTCCTTTTTTCCTAAATTAATTTATTTTTGGCTGTGTTGGGTCTTCGTTGCTGCGCGCGAGCGTTCTCTAGTTGCGGTGAGCAGGGGCTACTCTTCGTTGCGGTGCGCGGGCTTCTCATTGCAGTGGCTTCTCTTGTTGCGGAGCACGGGCTCTAGAGTGCAGGTTCAGTAGTTGTGGCACACGGGCTCAGTAGTCGTGGCTCGTGGGCTCTAGAACACAGGCTCAGTAGTTGTGGAGCACGGGCCTAGTTGCTCCACGGTATGTGGGATCTTCCCGGACCAGGGCTCGAACCCATGTCCCCTGCAATGGCAGGCAGATTCTTAACCACTGTGCCACCAGGGAAGTCCCTACAAGGCAGTTTCTAACACACATGCTTTCGTCTCCCCTCCTGGACTGCAGTGTTCCCTGTGAATAGGCTCTAGGTCTGGCTCTTCTTTTTTTAACCACCCACTACCTCTCCCTCCACCCGCACTCCATGCTCATCCCATCCTCCACCCTACAGTGCCTTAGTAGGTGGAGTGCAATAAATACTGTAGGTCCCCGGTCTACTCAGATTTAACAAGAGAGCCTGAGGACGTAGTTTCTCATTTTGTTGGGCATGTCTGTAAATCATGATAATGTCCCAACTACAGCAACTCACCTTGCCGGTGACTGAACCCCACATATCTCAGCATGATTCAGTAGCTCTACTCTGGCACATCCACAGTCACTGCAGTGACTGGATAAACTTTGTTTCTTTGTTTTAAAAATATATATATATCCTCAAGGAGAAAGCTAACAGCCTCTGCTGGTGACAGAAACGAAAGAAAGGGAAGATAGAGAAAAGAAAGGAATGGTATATAGAGAGATACTGCTTGAGAGGTCACCAGACAATACATAATTATGAGCAGACTGGGACATCTGATGAATGAATAAAATAATAAATGAAGAGATAAACTTCCAAACTGGAAGGAGCAAAATTTCTCCTTTCCCTGTTTCTACCAGCCTATACCAAGCATTTTCTGGAACACTGCTGTCCAACAGCACCTTCTGGAATGATGCAAGTGTTCTATTCATCTGTGCTGTCTGCTAATATGGGAGCCGCTAACCACACGGTTATTGAACACCTGGAATGAGGCTAGCATGACTAAGGAACTGAATTTTAAATTTTATTTAATTTTAATTAAATTTACTGTATACATTACTGTATACTGTACACATACTGTATAATATACTGTATTACAATACTGTATACTGTATTGTCCAGTATACAGAATGTCTTCACCTTGTTACTTGAATCGTTGTCAAAAGTATTTTCCTGACCAAATTCCAGTAAGCTTATAAAAGTCCATGATCATTTTTCCATTTAACAAGTCACTTACATTTTTTTCCAATTTTCACTTTTACTTTATTGAGGGGAGAGTGGTTTAAGAGGAGACTAAGAGAGGGGACTACCCGGTGGTTCAGTGGCTAATACTCCACGCTCCCAATGCAGGGGGCCCGGGTTCGATCCCTGGTCAGGGAAATAGATTCCGCATGCCGCAGCTAAAAAATCCCGCATGGGGCTTCCCTGGTGCTGCAGTGGTTAAGAATCCGCCTGCCAATGCAGGGAACATGGGTTCGAGCCCTGGTCCAGGAAGATCCCACATGCCGCGGAGCAACTAAGCCCGTGTGCCACAACTACTGAACCTGCGCTCTAGAGCCAGTGAGCCACAACTACTGAGCCTGCACCCTAGAGCCCGTGCTCCGCAACAAGAGAAGCCACCGCAAGGAGAAGCCCGCGCACCGCAACGAAGAGTAGCCCCCGCTCACCGCAACTAGAGAAAGCCCGCACAGCAACGAAGACCCAATGCAGCCAAAAATAAATAAATAAAAATAACAAAAAAAAAAAAAATCCCACACGCCGCAACTAAGACCTGGCGCAGCCAAATAAATAAATAATAATTAAAAAAAAGAAAAACGAGACTAAGAGACAGACCGCATGGTAGGTAGACTGCATGATACACTATTTCTTTTGAGCTAGAGACTATCCCCCTTTCAAAGTTGATATAACTGAGACTGAGAGCAATTAATTGGCTTACCTGTGATCACAGCTTAGTAAAACTAGGATTCAAACCCATGTCTGCCTGCAGAGACTGAGCTCTTAAGCATGCTTAAATTGCTAAGACTGAACTGGGCTGGATGAAAAGTAGGTTAGGCAGCTCCCAGCAGGCTGATGTTATTCAGAGCACATTAAAAGCTGGACCAGCCAGCTTACTTGACAAGAGACTAAGGATGTATCCAGGCAACTCTCTTTCTTAAAAGCTGGACCAGCCAGCTTACTTGACAAGAGACTAAGGATGTATCCAGGCAACTTTCTTTCTTTCTTCTTTTTTAATTTTATTTATTTATTTATTTATTTTGGCCACACCGCTTGCGGGATCTTAGTTCCCCGACCAGGGATTGAACCTGTGCCCTCAGCAGTGAAAGCGAGGAGTCCTAACCACTGGAACGCCAGGCAATTCCTGGCAACTTTTCTTGATGTCTGGTAAATGATGCTCAATAATTCATCCACTTCTTCAACCATAGGCACGATTCTAAGTTGGAAGATACAGCAGTGAACAAAACAGCAAAAGTCTCTGCCCTCATGGGGGTTATATTCCAGTAAGGGAATTAAAAAACAAACAAAACCTAGGGACGATCTCTAAAGAGGTGAGAACTGAACAGACACCTGAGTGAATAAAAGTTGATTAGCTGCGTGGAGAAACTGAGAAAGACTGTTCGAGGCCAAGGAAACTGCAAGACAAAGATATAGAAGTGTGTTGGGAATGTACAATACAAAGAATAGCAAGGAAGTTAGTGTGCAAGAGCTCTGTGAAGGAGAAGAAATAAAGTATCAGTGTTAACCAGCGGCCAGATCCTGTTGGCCTGTAAAGGTCACTGGAAGGCTTCGGAAAAATATATTCCAAATATATATAAGATATAAAATATATAAATTATAAAATATATATAAGATCATGGAGAGCCACGGGGAGTGGGGAGAGCATGTGGAAGGGTAGGTGTATTGCAAAGAGTGGGAGAGACATGATCTGATTTATGCTTTAAAAGGAACACTGGAAACTGTAAAAACAGGCTGTGGGGAAGCAATATCAAGGAGAAAAAGTAAAAGCAGAAAGACCAAGTTGGAGGGACTTGTTCGAGTGATGAAGGAAGCTTAGATGAAGGATAGCTACAGCGATGTAGAGCGGAAATGGCAACTAATTTTAGGACAGACTTTAGCTAAATATATATGGTCAAACCAATACCCATGGATGCATGGAAAGAAAGAAGCTTGGTTTCTAAACGAGTCGCATTAAGAAGTTACTGTATAACTCAGCCCCTGCAGGTTCTATTTACTATTCCTAAGCGCAATTTCCCGCATGCTCACACTCACACCACCTAACAAAGACCATTATCAGGGAAATTCCCACAGAGCGTGCTTACAGATCATCCAATTGTTACATGACACAGATTTCTGCTATTTGTTTGTATTTAAATGAGTATTTCTGAACAAGCACAGCCAGCTCCGATAAATCCTGATTAGAGTACATGCCGCGTAACACCCCCGCCAAACACTGTTTAGATAACCTTGCCTTCCTGCGCATAACAAGCAGTTGCAGTTTAACGAGGTAACTGGACTAGGATGCTCCACTCAATTCTTCCCAAAGTCTGTGACATTGTTTCCAAAAAGCTTAAGTCAGAACACAGGCTAGGAAACTGGAACACACAAAAAAAAGTAAAATAAAAACTGTCGAGGGCTTCGCTGGTGGCGCAGTGGTTGGGAGTCTGCCTGACAGTGCCGGGGGCACGCATTTCAGCCCTGGTCCGGGAGGATCCCACATGCCGCGGAGCAGCTGGGACCATGCGCCACAACCACGGAGCCTGCGCTCGGGAGCCCGCGAGCCACAACTACTGAGCCCGTGTGCCACAACTGCCGAAGCCCGCGTGCCTAGAGCCCGTGCTCCGCTCCACGACGAGAGAGGCCACCGCAATGAGAAGCCTGCGCACCGCGGCGGGGAGTGGCCCCCGCTCGCCGCAACCGGAGAAAAGCCCGCGCGCAGCAACGAAGACCCAACACAGCCGAAAAATAAATTAATAAAATAATTAAAAAAAAAAAAAAAAACCGTCGAGTCAGAACCTCCTGACTATGCTTACCTATCTGTACTCCCTTGCCAATTTAACCCTGAAAGGATGTTTTAAGGTGTGTTCTCCACCAGCTGCAGGTCTCTCAAGGTTATCCTAACACAAATCTCAAGGCACTTGCAGGATAACAATCAGCATATTCAGCCAGTAGGAGCTCTTCAGGCTGTAACCGGACTGCGAGGCACAGCAGGTGCTCAGTAAAACTGCTGAATGAAAAACCAACTGCCTTCTACAATTTCAATCTTGGTAACGTATTCCCAAAACATTCCTTAACTTCCCTAACTGGTGTAAAAGCGATGGAGTACCCATCACCTCACATAAAGCCTTCCTGAACCTTTCCACCCCAACTCACTGCTCGGGGCAACAAGCTCCATTTCGCTGGCTGCCCACTGTATTAAAAAATCTTAAACAACATTCTGTGACTCATCCAAAAACTAGCTTCAGGGGATGCCTCAGCTTTCTTCTGTTCCTTTTAATCCTCCTCTGCTTTCATACAATATTTATCTGACGTTTCCCCCTCAGGGGGTCTAACATGGTAGAAAGAGCAGACAAAAAGTGGGTGCCTGCCCCGGATATCTCTAGAACTCTGGCCTCAATTCCTTTATCTATAAAGTGCAAGGAACACCCATGCCAGACCTCCTTCACAAGGTTGTTGCCAAGTCTAATCCAAATGAGAAAAGCCTGCAAACTGTCAGGTGCTGCCCAAAAGTAAGATCCAAGTAAAGGTAGGTTCAGACAAAGCTTAGCTCAAAACCAGTCGGACAGGTGGAGGACCAGCACACTGCAGTCACTCAATAAACGTTAAGTCAAATAAGGAGTATTTTCCTCCAGTAATGGGGTGAACAGGAGAAGCACACTAGCCAGGTCCGACACCGTCACTTTAGGGTCCCTGGCAGGTAACTCCCATCTCTGGGTCTCCTTTCCCGCAACCTGTACAACAAGGCTTTGACAATGAAGGCTTCTAATATTGCTACATTCAGGGAGGCTCAATCCGAGAGGCCAAATTGCCTTCACCTGCAGGGGCACAAAGAAAGCGCCAGAAAAGCGGGTAAAGACAGGACTGAGAGGCAAAGGAGTCGAGGTCTGGTTTAGCACATCTCTTAGGAGCAGCGTGACCTTGGCCAACTCCCCTACCAAGCAAACCCCCTCCTCCCGTCCACATCTCTCAACCTGGGGAAAGAATCCCAGCCGCCCCGAATCCCGAGGCTGCTGGGGAGCCCAGAGCCTATAGCCCCCTCCTGTTTGGCTCGTTGGCCCGTGACAGCCCTGGCTCACCCCCACCCCTCACCCTGGGAAGAGTCCTAAGCTCTTTCGCAGAGGAGGGATGTACCCCTTCCGGATGCGGGACCTGCCAGGACAGCAGTTTCGATTTCCTAAGAAGGGTTACGTCCCCCGCCGTCCCAGCACCGCCGGTAATCAAAGGAGCCTCCCCGGCGGCCCTCGGGATCCCCGAGGCTGCACTCAGTGCCGGCACGGGACCTCGCGACCGGCCCGGGACCTCGCGACCGGCCCGGCACCCTGCCAAGGTCCCGCGGGGTCGGAGACGCCGGGAGGGGCGTTGCCATAGGAATAGCGCTCAGTACCCCGGCCCGAGGCGCCCGGCAGAGGCTGGAGAGGAAGACTCGCGAGACCCGCTGTGCCCCAAGCGAACACGCCCGGCCATTCTCTCTCAGGGCTGCTTCGCCCAGCCAGCAGCGCCCCCACAGCTCCGCGCCTTCCCGCGCTGCTCCACAAAAACCCTACCTTCCGCCATGTCCGCCCCAGCCCTGCCTCAGCCTCGCGAGAAGTGCGCCGCTCAACTTGGGCAGTGCGTAACGGAGGTCCCCAAGTCTCGCGAGAGTCATGGGGGCCAGGGAAAGGGAGGGGTCGAGACTAGGTAAGAGCAGTGAATGAAAGTGGAGGAGGTAGCTGGACGTGGGAAGAACCGAGAGCCTAGCTCTCTTCACCTATATTTTCGAGGCTCTGGACTTATCAAGCACTGACTGGACCAAAAAAGAGTGAAGAAAATTTGGGAGAGGAACCTGAATTTGGAAGGCCTGGTTGCAGGTGTCTTCTGAGTGTGTGGATGGGTCACTTTTTTCTAGCAGAACTCAGCCACCTGGCTGCAGAAGCAGAGAATATGGATTGTAGCATTTGCCCAGGGCTTGGGATTCATTGCCAAAAAGAAATTGAGAGTGCTGTGAGAATATACCTCTGGTGCAGACTGGGTAGAGGCTGATGTACGAGTCATAAAACTGCAGGTCTCTATAATATTGAAGACCAATGCAGTGTGAACAAGGTTGTGAGAGCCCTGTGTTAGGGTGGCAAACTGAAGTTCATAAGTTAAACAGTACTAGGAGACAATAAACTCCAGGACAGAGCCATGGAATATGGTAGCTGAAGTGGAAGTGAGAAGCTAGAAAAATCAGATATTGGAATTCAGAGGTAGAGAAGGTGGGAGACCGTAAACCAGGTGCTAAAATCTTTAGTCAATGTGGGGATGACTAATAGCAAAAAAGAGGGCTAACGAGTAATATAAGTGAATAGTGTGAAACCTGTCAAAACAGATTTTTACTCAAAGGACAATCAAAAGAATGCGGATTGCACCCATTCCTAGAAGCATCCACAGTTAAGGACTGTGGGGGGGAAGTGGTGGCCCTGGAGAAGAGCCAAGAATAAGAGATGACAGGTTGAAGGAAGGATCTGAGAACAGGATGAGGGTGTCAGAACAGAAAAGGGGGAGGATTTGAAGGTGGAGAAATTTTAGGTGCTGCCAAGGTTAACCATTTAGTGGGTAGTGAGGTGGAGTGGAGAAGGAATTTGGAGTTTAGATCATGGTAAACATAATCACGGGGTTAAAATGTTGAGGAAGGAGGAGGAATTCTGGGGGAGGGACACCTGGGAGATGAAAGGGGAGAGGGTATTGAAATGTGTAAGAACGGTGGCGTGCTCAGGGAAATACCGTTCCAGTTGTGGCAAGAGACTAAAGATGTGGAGGAGGTGTGGGCAGGGAGGTGCGTAGAGCAGCTGCATCGAGCAAGCAGAGCTTAGAGGGCAGGAGAGCACTTGCCAGGCTCAATGGAGGTGTCGTAGCTCAAAGCTTCCCTGTCTGTCAAGAATGGTTTATAGGTGTGCTAAATGGTGAGCCATTGGGGCCACTAGGGTAGCCAGGCAAGACAGTCTCCTCTGGCCACAGGCAGCCTCATCTGTTTATCTCAGAGTACCCTACAAATATTTCCTGGGTCATAACATAAATGTGATGAAGAAGTCCTGTCATAGGTGACGCCTGGTTTTACATCATATGATTATCTTTGCCTCTTCACCAGCACCATCCTAGTGTCTGGCATACAGCAGGTGCTCAAAATTTTTTTAATACATTCTTTTTAAATTATTTATTTTTAGTTGCATTGGGTCTATTGGGTCTTCGTTGCTGTGCGCGGGCTTTCTCTAGTTGCGGTGAGCAGGGGCCACTCTTTGTTGCGGTGCGTGGGCTTCTCATTGCGGTGGCTTCTCTTGTTGCGGAGCACAGGCTCTAGGCGCACGGGCTTCAGTAGTTGTGGCACGCGGGCTCAGTAGTTGTGGCTCACGGGCTCCAGAGCGCAGGCTCAGTAGTTGTAGCGCACGGGCTTAGTTGCTCCATGACATGTGGGATCTTCCAGGACCAGGGCTCGAACCCGTGGCCCCTGCATTGGCAGGCGGGTTCTTAACCTCTGCGCCACCAGGGAAGCCCTCAAAATGTTTGATGAGCTGTTGCTGTGAGCTATACCGGGAGTCAGGGGAACTGGGTTCAGATTTGGCTCTGCAACTGATCTGTTGTGTTGATCATGGTCGAGTCCCTGCACAATCTATGCTGCCATCTCAGATTCTCCATCAGTTTCAAGAGGGAGTTGGACTAGAATCCATGGTTCTTAATAACTTGGGGGATCATGACCTTGGAGAATCTGATGAAAACCAGGGACCCTCTCCCTTAGAGCAGCACACATGTAGCAATAAACAAATCTATGCCCTTTCAGTTTGCTTGGCCTAGATGCCCACAGTCAAACAAGAACTCATCTTAAGGGATTTAATCAACTCAAGGGCTTCACTACCTCGTCATCACAAACTACCTTCAAGAAGCCCTCTAGCAGAGGTGAGAGCACTCTTCTTAACGATGTCTGTAATATAACCCTATCTCTGGGCCCTTGTCTTCTGAGTAGACTCTTACTGGCTTGAAACCCCTGAGCTATAGGACTTCTTAATACACCCTGTAAAATAAAGCATCTACAGTACTCAGTGAATTACAATACCCAACAGGGTTGGATGGAGCTACAATATTAGATATGACCTGAGAAATCTGAGCACTGAAACATGGTTCATTTTAGACCTAATTCATGTTTTGTTGTCTGATTTAGAGGAACTTTGTATGACGTCTCGGACAGGGAGCATGAAGTGCAGGAAGGGAAAAATGCTGCCTGCCTTAAGAGCATAGGGGAACAGACTCTTTCTGGGGAGGTAGTGTCATATCATGGTAGAAGGGGATAGGGAGGGAATCACTAGACTGGTAGTCCAATGAATTGGGTTCAAGTACAAGCCTCAAAACGCCTCAGTCTCTACGTGACCTGGGAAAAAATATCCCGGAGGTAAGAAGTAATGGCACGCAGTATGTAAGGGAGGTCATGAAACTGAATCCCGGCCATGAAACCTACTTGCTGTACAGTCTTGACAAATTAATCTGAACCTGTTTCTGAATGAGGATCCTTGTAAGAATTTGACTAGATCCTTTACGAAACACATCTAGCACAAGCCTGCCACAAAGTGGAGGCTCAATAAATAGGAACTTGATTGCTGGTGCTCATGAGGGTTAAAGGAGAGGTCACAGTGCTAACACACACAGTACTATTATACTGCACTTGTTCCTAATGGAGACTGCTGGTAAGGGAAAACCAAGTACCTTATCTATGACTTTCTGTGCAGCTATGTCTAAGATGTGTCTGGCTGCCTTTTTTGAAAGCCTTCCCCTTCTCCTTCACTGCAGCCCAATGGGGTGTGCAGACTCCAAGAGACAAGCCTAGTCCTACCTAGGCAGCCAAGTTACACCATCTGAAACTGAGCAACCAAAGATACCTGAATCCATCGCTGGGGTTTGCAGTCCTCCAGAAAATGAACAATTTTAATCTGGTGAGGTGTTACCAACTCTATCTTTATGAGAGGGAGGGAGAAAATCAACTGATCCTTCCTCAAAGCCTAGGGCCTTGCACACAGTAGGCAAAGTCAAAAGCTGTTCATCTGCATTGGACAGCATGGGAATAAAACTTTTTTGCTATATACCTCGAGTAGATGATTATGCTTAAAACTGATATTTAAAGTTTAGGGACATCATCTAGACCTTTCTATAATAGTTTTATTTCAAATATATTTTTCAGAAAAATTAAACCCTGAAAAATGAGCCCCCATTTTCCCCAAACTGCTCTCAAGGAGGATTTTCTTCTTTGTGATTAAGAAATCAGGCTCCATGTTCTTTTCTCAGAGTTTGTAAGGAAGAGGCCTTAAAACCACTGGCAACTTCTATCAAGACAGACAAGCTTTCAACACCTAACACTGTAAATCCATATAAACTATATATAAAGATGCAGGGTGAAAAGCTGAATATTCACATCCTGAATCCTGTTGCGGTTTGCAGTCCTCCAGAAAAAGGAAAAAATTTGTTAAAATTAAGGGGGAAAAAACGGGGAAAAAGTACTCAGTTCTTGCTGCATTTGCCACTAACTTACTGAGTGGTACTGGGCAGGTATTTGGGCCAAGTTTGCCCATCTGTTTAGAGGAGGGAAGGTGGTGATTGAGATGGTGCCTGTGTTCTCTTCCAGTTGACCTTTGAGACTGGGTTCTTCACCTTTTGGCTTATCTTCATGGTAGAACCAGTCTAGGCCAAAGACAAAATCCCAAATAATGCTCTAACATGTGCTCACTTTATTTTATATAAGGTTCTAAATCAGCATGCACGAAATTCTGATTAAGAATGGTGGTTGGCCGCGTACTGGAAATTTTAAGACCATTATATCAGGTTGGAAGTCAAGTGAACTTCCTACCCTCTGGTTCCTTCTTTAAATAAGGTTTTAAAAATTTTTTATCTAGATTCCCCTGTGGACCCTTTGCTATCATGTGCTGTTTATATAGAAAGAATCCCATAACTTGCTTTGGAGACCTGCATCCTGAAACCAAAATAGCTCATGATACAGCCTCTAAGTCATCATTTATTGATTTATAGAGCACCCATCACATGATCGAGGTGCTTTACAATACAGTAAACATCACAACAGAACTCACATAGTTAAATACAATCAACAAATTACAGAACTAAAAAAACAAACAAACAAAAAAACTGGAATGAAGCAACATTATGTCAAATTTCAAAGATGCTGAGAAGTGGCAGTACACAAAAGGTAATTCCACCAACTGGGGACCAGACAGGCAAATACACAGGCACCACAACCCCAAACGGGCAGATTTGTAGAGGGTGAATGAGCATATAAAATAAAATTTCACAACCAAGAATGAAGGCCATTAAAGACACTATGACACCCAAGTAATCACAGAACTAGTGGAATAACCTCACAAAAATATTACCTTGTAATGACAAGAAAACCAACCTCATTTGGATTTTAAACTCACAAGAGGCCAGAAAGCCACTGAGATCATCCATCCCATTATAAGCATAGACTGAAATCGATAAGCCTTTACAAGAACTTGGAATAAATTTAGGAAACAGGCAACGGTTCTACAATCCATAAGACTATGCAGGTGTTGTTGATAGTTGGCACAAGGTCAGGGAGAAAAATCCTTTTCCTAAAGCAGACAAGACTCACACTAATGATGAGGCACTGCTGGGACAAAAGCCACCTGGATCAGTGTCACCTGAGTGTGGTTTAACATCAAATGTAGAGGCATTTAGATTCACAGTCAAATGAACACTGGGAAAGGCACAGATGACACCTCTGACAGAGGAAAAGAAGCCAAAACATCTCTCGAGGCCTGTGTTTCCATATGTAGCACGCTATGGGCACCAGATGGAAAGGGGTGTCATGAGACCTGCACTCATTCCTGGCTCTCCTTCTACCCCCAAGATCTAGCCCTAAAGAACACATGGTTCCACCAAAGTAACTGCATTAATGTGGCACTTAAAAGTTCAAGAATAGTTGTCCCTGAGTTACCAGGTCATTTGCTCCTCTGTGAAGAGTCAAATCCCAGGTTTTAACTCAAGAGATTGCTAGCAGAATTACAGCAATAGGAGAGCAAAATTCAGACTCCATCTTGCCACAAGCAAGCACCATGTGAACAATTTCTGATTTAAGAATAAAAAGGGATTGCATTCAAAGTCCCAGGTAGGCATGCAGTACTGGCACTTTGGGGCAACAATGTTTACAGAGTCTTTGAAAAAGTAAAGTCACACGCCAAGTTCTTGAAGAAAATTGGGCTGCAATGAATCAAACAATTTCACATTCAGCCATTACACATTTATGGGCTTTTTTAATGCTTCAGAGTGAAGAAGAGACTGAGATTTAGACCTCAATTATTTTACTTCTGCTTTAAAAAAGACATGCAAAGTTCGTAAAGGACTGGCTCCTTGCAGGAATCCTTTCACTCTTCTGCCAAAGCATTTCTCCAAACCCCACAGAGCAGAGATGCACCAATTCTCACTGATTCTCACAATTAAACACCATGTCCCATCGGGTACTGTCTCAAGTTCTATCCCTTATATGCCAAAGACTACCTCCCAGTCCCAGCCTCAAACACAGAGGAACTTGGGCCCACCTTTAACACTGCACATGCTCATTTTACATTTCCTGAAATTATTTTCGAAAACTTATGATATGAAATATACTTATGCTCAAACAGTAATAAAAATCCAAGTGCACTATGTCAGTGGCAAAATCTGTATATGTCAAATAGCAAAGCCTTTACATCCCTGTAATGCTTTGAGATTCACATAAGAATCTATACAGAACCCAATACATATACTGCCATGGCCATGTGATTTTCAAGTATTAAATTTGTTTGCATAAGGAAACAACCTGAGATTTTTCTAAACTGCACTTCTCTGGCACTCAGTATTATAACCTTCATTCAATACAATAAAAGCCAACAACTTGACAATTATTGGAAAAAAATTATATTTTGGAAGAACTCACTACATAAGGTGACAGAATTCCAAAATCAAATTACATGAAAATATACATCGCAATTTCTTTGTACAATAGGTGAGAAAAATCTGCAGTATAGAGAATAGAGGCAAAGAAATATGAAGGGCTAAGGAGAAGGATGTGTGGGTAAACAGCATTTTTAATAGCAAGCCCAGAAGTTAAGTAGAAAGCCTGCAGCTGTGCATGCTTTATTCATCCAACCTTCACATTAGGTAACTGAGGGCAAAAATAAAACCAAATCAGAATTTTGTATTGTTTGGGGTAAATTTCAATAATTTAAAATCTGAATTGAATTCAGAACCAACTCTTTTTAGTTCTTGGGGAAAATGACTGAATTCAAGAGCTCTCAACAATGAAAAAATGTTATTGCTATATCCAATCCAAGAGATGGGTGCAAGTATAATACAAAAGGGATGAAGCACCTAGTGATGACCATTCCTCTGAAGTCATCATTAAAAATCAAGTAGTTGCTTATTGAGTGTTTCAGTATTTGAACTAAATGATTTGAAAACTTCCTGGCAGACAGAAGAGATAAAAGCAAAGGGGAGTGTGTCAAAACAAAGAAGATACAAAGTTTAGTAAGTGAAAAGAGTTTAATGAAGCCTCAATGGTTTAAAGGAAATTAAATGGAAACTTTTAATCCTAATTGCTTTTTATCTGACATGCTTTAAGGAGTCTTTTAAAACTGATAAGAAACAATGAATAGGGAAAGAAAACCTGCTAAAATCTTTTAGAATTTACACGATTCTTATTCTACTACAAGAAAGCATTATTTGGTACAAGGTGTGTTTGTGGATGTACATGAACAGTATATATATTATCCGGATCATGTTGTGCTATGTACAGGTCTTTACAATTCTTCCTGAAGGTTAAAACAGTTCATTAGAATTCAAAATGCGTAATCATCTGTAAGTTGGCACTTGTTAGGCTCTTGTCAGCATTGATACTGGCATGTTTTATTGCAGCCCAGTTCCAGCCAGTGTTTGCCAACTTGTTACAACAGAAGTCCAGCAATAGGTGGGTAGAGTGCAGGAAAAACAGTGCCATGTTTCTCAATTGGAGACCTACAAGAAAGCAAACAGCATTATATAGTGATATTATAAATTACAAAAGAATTAATTGATTAGAAATTTTTATTTGTATTCCATTTCTTGGGAAACAAATTTTTCATTTCACTTTAAGCTCACTTTTGTGCTTTTCCAATATGATAGCCACATACAACCATTTCATTTTAAATTCAAATAATTGTTAATAACATTTTAAATTTAGTTCCTCAGTCACACTACCCACATATCGAGTGCTCAGTATGTCCACTGACTACCATGTTGGACACTGCAAATATAGATTATTTCCATCAGTGAAGAAAGTTCTATTACTAAGCCTTAACTTAGATTTCTCTAGGTTCAGTCCAAACCTATTTTATCCATGAAGCCTCTGACAACTGACCTTCTCTCCCAATTAGAGTTTCCTATTGTTTTGTATCTGCTGATCTCATGTGTTCAATTAGACTAGAAGAACCACAGCTAAATAAAAACAACTACCACCTTATTGAGTGCTTATTATGTGCCAAGCAGTATACAAAGTGCCATACAAACTTATCTCATGTAATGCTCATAATCACCATATGAAGGGGTTTCCCCCATTTTACAGAGAAAAGAGAGACAAGGTCACAGAGCTAATTAATAAGTGGCAGAGTTTCCTGTTCAAAAGGTTAGGAAAACACTAGTTTCAATTAAAAAAAAAAAGTCTAATTAAATGATTGGACTTTTCAGAGCTTTTATTATATGAACATGTCCTTTGAGTATGTAGGGGGAGCAATAGAAGGGGGCAGGGGAGAATACCTATTACTATTACATCGGATCAAGTACTCCAGAAACACAGAAGTCTGAATCACCTGCCAAGCCAATGCTGGTCACAAAGAAGTCTAATAGAAGATGACTGGGAATCCAAGGGATATAATTTTAAACTCCTAACAATGAAGCCAAATGTACTTAGAGCCATGGCAAATATTTAACTCACACCAGACGTGTGAAAAGTTCAGTGTGTCTTCTAAATCCCCGAATGAATTTATCAATATTACAATCACCCGAATTCAACCATACCAGAGCTCTGATGTGGGCAGGAAGAAAGCTGTGGGCTTATCTATGGCCGAACATGTGCCTATTTCCCGAATTTAGACTGCCTCCCTAAGACAGCTCCTGAGAAGTAGAATGACTGCTAAATTTATCTCCAAAGGGCTCAAACCAATCAATGTAAATGGTCCCCAGCAAAGCACTGAATCCACCAAATATGAATATACCACCTTCACCAGCAATCAGGCTCTATCGTTTGCACACAGATACACATATGTGCACACGTTTTATTAGAAAATCTAAAGACATAGACTGATACTCAAGAGAAATCATTATGAATAGGACTGTAACTTTTAGGTTATGTTACTTAAATGTTTTTCCAAAGACTACATATCACACCCAAATTTACCCCTGCCCAATTAACCTCTCAGGGCTGAAAAAGAACTGGGTATAGAGCTTGGGCATTCAGTAATCATTCCCTTATAATATGAACAAGAAATTTCAGGGCCACAAAAGAACCATTTAAACTGTTTCCATGTGAGGTTTTAAAGAAAAATACTCCAGAGAGGGCTGACTATAGAAAGTCATTAACTACCTAAAATTAGGTATTGGAGCCTTTTAGTAGTTAGGACCCAGCTTTAAATAGCTTTAGCTTCTTCAGCAGGAAAAGAAAAATCTATTCCCCCCCACCCTTTAAATAAAATATATTCTAAACAGAAAAAAGGCCTTGGTACAGAAAAAGCAAGTTTGTTGTTCTTTTCTCCAGAAAGAGAAATGTGAAACTGAATTACCTGCATAACACTCAAATAAACGGTGCTGACCTAAAACAGTCATTTACAATTTGTAAGCATATCCCATTTCTGGTTTAAAATAAATCTTCTGTTGTGTGACGTTGTTAAAAAATCACACCATTTTTATATTAATGGAAATTATATCAACTGTATGTCTTTACAAAATAACTTAAGTATCTATTTTTTGCCTCAAACTTACACTTCATTATTCTTGATTTCTAACCTACAAATTCGGAGATGGTTTAGTTGGAAAGTGTCTTGTTCCATTTATTTCTAAAACTAGAATCAAATCATTAGTTTTCCATGTGGCTACACAATTTAATCTTTTTAAAAGGCCTAAAAAAATAAAAAGCAGACAAGCATGATTTCCAAAAAAAAAAAAAAAACACTTTTTTTTTAACACTTTTTGATGTTAAAGACAATATTGAAAGTAATTCATCATTCAAGGCTAAGTGTCCCAATAAGCTCAACCATTCTTAAGTGAAAGCAGTCCATGAGTTAAATAGCTTAGTATCAAGGAAGTTTTCCCCATTATCTTTCACACAGATGATTCCAGAAGTTCCAATTCATTCTACACTGCCACCAAATATACTACTTACTAAACAACAACTCTCCCCCTATCACCAATCCATCCATTTTCCCCCCAAACTGAACTATTCTTTTTCTTTTCCTTATGTCATGCACTGGTGACCATCCACACACTTCCTTTCTGAGGTCGGTAATACCTCACTCTCCTAGCTCTCCTCCTTGTGACCAAGCAGCCCACATGTTTCTGTCCCCTAAATGTGGAAATTGTGCAAGATGCTGTCTTTGGCCCTAGTATGTACTGCTCTCTATACCAAATGAATGGTCATCTCTACTCTAGAGACTTCTAATCTCACTCGCAGCCCTACGTCTAACCTCCGTCCTAACCATTCAGTACCAGTCATAATTTCTCAAAGCCGCACCGTGCTTCTACTCCCACTAGAGCTCTGCGTGTGGTTTAACCTTTTTTATGCCTGGTCTAACTGGCTAGGTGAACAGCTCTCTAATGGCCTGGATAATGTCTATGGTACTCCTACAGAGCCCCTTCTTTCCCAAGAAAACAGTGCCTTTGTAAATATTCATTAACAAGAAATGAAATGAGCTCAGGGTCAGCTGTTCTTGGTGTTACCTCTCATTTCAAGATATAAATCTTAATCCTTAATAACACGCAACTGTTAAAAGGGAAGCAGATATATATTACTGAGCTAGTAAAATATCAAGACAATGTTGAAAGTACAGAGTGTATGCTATGTATACATTTGTTATAAACACAGACACACAAAATCACACTTGTGTGTACACGTGTGTTGGGGGGAGAGTAAGATTTCTGAAAGATTAAACAGTGTTTACTTCTGATAGCAGAACTGGGGAGCTGAGATGGGAAAGAGATTTCCTTTTCCTTATATATAGCTGCAACTATAAAGGTAGCAGTCAGATTCAGAGGGAACCAAAATAGAGCCATGATATTTATGGGTTAGAGAAGATGTTTCTAGAAGGGACATCAACAGTCAATTCAATTCAATTGCTACAGAGATTAAAAATCAAAACTAAGGGACTTCCCTGGCGATCCAGTGGTTAACACTCCCCACTTCCACTGCAGGGGGCACAGGTTCGATCCCTGGTCGGGCGAACTAAGATCACACACGCCTCATGGTGCGGCCAAAAAAACCCCACTAAACTAAAATTAAGCCTTTGGATCTGGCAAACAGGCAGCCCCTGGTTTCCTTATTACCTTAGTTTTCTGTGGAGAGGGAAGAAGGTCAGCCAAATGTGCTGGAAGATTGACACTTTAAAAAAAAAAACAAGGCAAAGCCCCTTTGTTTCCCAGGTCCCTCTCTTCCTCCCTAAAGTTAAGTAGTACTACAAATTTTAAGAATTTTCCATATTTCTTCTAGTCCTTTCTTTTTAAAAAAACTTTTATTCTATCAGATAACTATGATAGAATAAAATATAGTCGGTTTTACTTTATAATTTACATAAATGATATCATACTTTTTTTTTACAAATTGCTTTTCCTACTCAAGATTGTGTTGAGATTAAACCATGTGATTATATATAACTAAGTCTACATTAGGTATTTTAGCTGATACAATAGAATATTGTAACTGATATTAATAGTAACTGATCAATTCTAATAGGCCTTTTAAAAATTACACACAATACTGCAAGCAATATCCTTGCATCATGTCTCTCTGTACACATGTGCTAGAGTTTCTCTAACCTATACACCTAAATCGCAGGATATGTGTTTTCAAATTGACTAGCTATTACCAAATTGCTCTCCAATGTTGACAGAACAACTTCACTTATGCCAGTATTTCAGGTACACCATTTCCTGAAATCCTCACCAACACTTGGGTTTCTTGGACATTTTGATTTTTGACAACCTGATGGATTTGATGTCATCCCCTGTAGCTTTGTATTTCTGCTTACAAATACAGCTGAATTAATTTTTGCATGCGTAACAACAATCATCTTTCTTTTTGCTTCTATTTATTATCTATTCATATCATTTTCCTTTGTGCTGATATTTTTCTTATTGCTTTGCAAAAGTCTGTAGATTCTAGATAGAAATCCTGAATATTAGATTTACAGAAAATTTTTCCCAGTTTGCCACTTATTTTTGTTAACTTTATCCTGTCATAATATTTAAGTTTTTGGTTTTGATACAGCCAAATTTATCAAATTTTTTCCTTTTATGGGTGTTACTGGTGCCTAATAAATCCTTCTCTACCTTGATATTCTCCTGTATTTTGTTCTGATGGTTTTGTTTTTCATATCTGTCTTATGTTTTAAAATTTACTGGAGATAGCTTAGTCTCCTCCTTACCTCAGTCAACAAGATCACTATAGATCACCTGTATTAGTGGGAGTGAGACGGATGCATCCTTGAAGCAGGTTGAGTAGAGTTTGCACTTTTCTTCATAATCTTATTGTAACACAAGAGATCAGAAAGCCTCAACGTTTAAGGAGCCCTAATTTTAAGGAGATACGGGTGAGATGTGGAGGCTAATCCTTAAATGATCTGAATATGAAACCCATCAAGGATGTGGTCCTATTGTGATAATCACATACTCCAAATGTGGTCTCAAGTAAGCCATGAAGAAAATATGGCCGCCTAGGAGGAACAGAAGCCATATACATGGAGCCACATATACTTCTATTTGTGAGAAATGACTCTAGATTCATGCGTACACATATGCAACGAGGTAAGGCAGAAAATCTTCTATCTTACTGTGCTGGGTTACACAATGCCTACTATCCTGGGTCAGGGTATCTACGAAACAGATTCTCAGACAAGTATTTGTAAAACGTTTACTGAGAAGTGCTTCCAAAAACAAGAGTGAGGGAAATAGGTCTAAGCAGAAGAAGAAGATGAACTGGGGCGGGGGGGGGGGGGGGCGGCAGTTGAAATAAAGGCTTCAATCAATCCCACACTGGAATGGCCCTTCAGATAACTCCCAAATTGAGAAAAAAGTCCAAGCCTTTGTATCAAGCCATCCCTTACCCAAACCAACTAGTCCTTGGATGCAAGTGGCCTCTGGGGAAGGGGACTAACTTGGGCAAGTGATCTCTTTTAGCTAAGGGCAACTCCTAGGAAACAACTCAGCTATGAGTTATCAGTAGGCAACATTCCCAGCAGGCTGGGATATGATTATTTCCCTCTGGACAGGAGACAGTAACATCCACTACACCCATAGCTTATCTTCTCTTATCATCTTACTTATTCCCTGATGAAGCCAACCAGCAAGTTGTGATTTGACCTATGAAGAGGCCCATGTGACAAAAAACTTAGGACTCAGTCAATGGCCTGTAAGGAATAGAAACCTGACAAAAACCAGTTGACTGAACTTGGAAGCAGATCCACCCACAGCTGAGCCCTGAGATGGCTGCAGTGCCAACCAACACCTTGACTGCAGCATTATAAGGAGCCCAGAGCCAGAAGAGTCAATCGAGTCATACACGGAACCCTGGCCTATGGAAACCATGAGATAAGAAATGCTGTTTTAAGTCACTGAATTTCAGGTAATTTGTAACATAGCAATAGAGAATTAATACAATCCCTCTAGCCTTGATACAGAACCAAAAGACCAAAGTTCTTTTGTCTAGTGGTATAGAATGTGGCCATGCTGCTGATCTATGGGAAAGGGAGGATTTGTTTCTCCCTTTTTCCTCTCTCTTCATCCCATCCCACACCTGAATTAGAAAAAGGATATGGTTATTAATTATTAATAATCTTTATATAGGAGACACAAATACTACATGATTATACTTATATGAAGTATCTAAAGTAGTCACACTGATAGAAACATAGAGTGGTGGTTGCCAAGGCCTGGGGAGAGGGGGAATGGAGAGTTGTTGTTCAAGGGGTAGAGAAATTTCAGTCGTGCAAAATGAAAAAGCTCTAGAGATGTACTGTACGACAATGTGCATATAGTTAACAATACTGTACACATAAAAATTGTTAAGAGGGTAGATTTAGGTTGTGTGTTTACCACAATAAAAGTGAAATAAAGAAAATCTGGGTCAAGTACATCAACACTAATGCTTCCAGTTTAAAAAAAATTACATAAGTTATGGATTTTGATGTAAAAAATTACATCATAAAAAATACTAAATTAGATTTACTTTTCATTCAACCTAAATAGAATGTACATTTTTCAAGTGCTTATTGTGGGTTTTATTTCACATCATCCTATCACAAGACTACAGAGACTGAGGATATTCAGGAAGTGCATGAAAAAAGCAAGTCTTTAAGAAGAGTTTGAGTGATAGACTAGAGCTCGCTAAATCTGCCACAAAGCAACAGGTTTCTATAGTATAGCCGTGGGCATAAAAATCATGTAATGACAGAGACATTTAGATTATGTGGGGCTTCCCTGGTGGCGCAGTGGTTAAGAATCCGCCTGACAACACAGGGGACACGGGTTCGAGCCCTGATCCAGGAAGATCCCATATGCCACGGAGCAACTAAGCCTGTGTGCCACAACTACTGAGCCCGCGTGCCACAACTACTGAAGCCCGCATGCCTAGAGTCCGTGCTCCGCAACAAAAGAAGCCACCGCAATGAGAAGACCGCGCACCACAACGAACAGTAGCCCCCACTTGCTGCAAGTAGAGAAAGCCCACGCGCAACAATGAAGACCCAACGCAGCCAAAAATAAATAAGTAAAAATAAATAACTTTATAAAAAATAATAATAAAAAAATAAAGATTATGTGGGCACCTCAACCCTACAGCCTACCTTGTTCTGTGCATTAGGTAGATGAGTAAAACACAGACCCTTTTTTAGAAGATATTAGTTAAGTCATGGAGTCTGATGTGATTTCTTAATTTAATTTTCAAATGATTTCACTTTTAGTGCAATCCAAACAGATGACTGGAATTGGGTACTTACTGAGGCATTACTTCCCAACCGCATCATATCATACGTAACAAGAGCAGTAAGACAAATTCATAAATGGCTAAAAGTTAAGACTCTATGTGCTACAGTGCTTCAGAAAGGGAAGAATTTGCTTGGGGATGAAGAGCAATAACTTCATGAAAGAAGGGGAATTTGAAATGGACCTCATCTCAAGTGGCAAAAGAAACAGAACACACATTCCAGACCCTTGGCACGGGAAATGGGTCGAGTATTTGAGTTGAATGAATGACGAGATACATTTCAGAAAGAGGGGGACTATATGAGCATAAGAGGGAAGCTACTAGTAATTTTTAATCAACATACAATAGACAAGATTGGGTGCCTGAATGCTAGTTAAGTACATCCGCTTGAATTACTTTTTTTTTTTTTTTTTGGCGGCACCACACAGCTTGTGCGATCTCAGTTCCCCAACCAGGAATTGAACCTGTGCAACGGCAGTGAAATCTTAACCACTAGACCACCAGGAAACTCCCCTTAATTACTTATTAATCAATGTTTCCCAAAGAATGTTTGTCTTTGGCCACAGGGGGGCCAAAGGATCCTCGTGATGAGGATGAGCTTCAGACTGAAAACAAAATGCAAAATCGTTTACTCAGTTCTTACCAATGAAAAACACACAGTTCAAAGACTATAATTTTTTACACAGAAGCCTGAGCTTAATACTAACACAGTAAGTTAGGAATAGTAACTAAAATTAACCATTAAAATATTAGTGCATTAATTTAATTCAAAATTCTGTCCTATCTAACATCCAGCTGCCACACATACCCTTCTACAACAGTGCACGGACATTACAATGCACGAATGAATCTATATGTAGGACTTGCGACTTTAAAGAAGGATGTGTAAGCAGTGCTGACCTGTTTGCCAAGATTTCCAGTTATTGCTTCCTACACCTTTAATTGTAAGTTCTCAGTTTAGTTTCATCATTAACAGTATATTATACTGCTTTTCAATTAACCTATTCTATGCAAGGAGGTATTTTGATTCAACATTATTATTTGCCTCCGTCTTCTTTTTACGTGAACCTTAATCTTGATAAGTGTACTTTAAAGACGTGTATGTTATGATCAAGTATAAATTAACTCTAATCCCACCAACAAAGAAGATAATATATAATCCCTTACAAAATTGGTTTGTGACACTTAATTCGTATTTATTTATTTTATTTGCAACATACTATCAAGGTAAATAAAATTCTTGATTATTTCCTAAATTTATAAAGTACTGTTTATAAGGTAAAATCACGCATAAGCTTAGGCTCCAACCTATTATTTCCTTCCACTCAATTCGTTGTTGTCGCCAAGCTCTTTTCTGACTGGAAAATAGTATGGGTAAGGAAAACAAGCCCTGAAGTGTTTGTTGTTCCTAAGATATTGTCCGACCCATTAAAGAACCAATGCAATGAATGAGCTGAGCTTTGTGAAGACTAACATGGCAGTTGTATCCAGGACAAATATCTAGGATGAAGTGCAGGTCGACACAAAAGATGTTCAACTAGTAACAAGAACTTGACCTAAGGTGGTGGAAAGCAAGAGTCAAAAGAAAAGATGAGGATCACTGACTAGACGTGTGGGAGGTATTAGATGTAATGATAATGAAATCAGGACAGGACTATTAGCAAAAATAAACAAAGCAGATATAAATAAGATGGTGAAAAACAAATAATTTGAAGACTGCAAGGTTATTGCTATATCTGTTGGGAACAAAGAGAAGTAAGGTTAATTTTCAGCATTTTAGGTTATTATAACAAGATCTAAAAGTAGATACGAGTCTTTTCAGAAACTTAGAGATATCAAACATGAAAACAGAATGAAAAGTGGGTAGACTTTAGCTTAACTTCTGATTTACCTTTGCATTTGATACGTTTAATCATAAAAATCATAAATAAAAATTAAGACAGTGTGATACCGGTTCAAGGATAGACAAGCCAACCAAGGAAACCTAGAAAGGTCAGAAACAGATCAACACATACCTGGAATGCAGTTTTACAACATAACCGACACTGCATTATCAGTGGTGAAAGGATGGACTTGTCAATAAATGATGCAGTCAACAGTTATATATTAGGGGGAATCAAAGGGTAAAGTTGAACTCCAACTCACACCATACATCAACCAATTTCAGTGAATTCAACACATTTGTGAAAGGCAAAACCATAATAACTTTTAGAAGACAATATACAATAGTAGCTTTCTGATGGCAGGGAAGAAACTAAGACACAAAAAGTAAAATGCATACAGGAAAGAACTAAAAAATTAAATTGCATTAAAATTAAGCACCTCTGTTCATCCAAAGACACCATGGAAAAAGTGAACTGACAAGGATACAAATCAATAGCCTAACTGAAAAACAGGAAAGATCAGAATAAGCATTTCATAGAGGAAGTGTCAATGGTCAAACACATGTTACAATACGCAATTGCATTGGTAACTAAGGCAACACACATTAAGTCCATAATGACATATCATTTTATACCAGATCAAAAACTTTGGGAAAACAAACTTTGAAGAAGTCTGATAATATCAAATGTTAAAGAGAATATGGAACAAATGGAATCCTTGTCCTTGCCAAAAGGAGTATAAATAGATGCAACATTTTGGAAGACAATTTGGCATTATCTACTCAAAGTGATGTGCATATACCTTTAACTTAATGCCACCCCTACGTATACACCCAAGAAACTCTTGTAGTAGCTCTGCAACAAGAAACAAGGATAGCCACATTCTCTGTAATAGCAAAAACAGAGCAAAATAGGGGAATTCCCTTGTGGTCCAGTGGTTAGGACTCTTTGCTTTCACTGCCCTGGGCCCAGGTTCAATCCCTGATTGGGGAACTAAGATCCTGCAAGCCAGGAGGCATGGCCAAAAAAACCCAAAAGAACAAAAAACAAACAAACAAACAAAAACCAAGCAAAAACAAAACAAAACAACAACAAAAAAAGCAAAACAAACAAAAGAACCCCTCCCAAAATAGAGAAATAATGTAATGAGAATCAAGAGCAATTTATCTAATGAAATACTACTTAACAGTGAAAACAGAAGAAATATAACTGCACATAACAAAGACCAATTTCAAGAATATAATGATGAGCTAAAAGTCACAAAAGAATGCATACATTATAATTCCACATATATTCAGTTCAAAAACATGGAATATGTTGTTTAGGAATACAAACTTGATGAAATTGTGAAGAAAAGCAATGGTAAACAAAGAATTGGGAATATGAAAAAAGGATGGGGTAGGAGGGGAATATAGGAGATGTAACAGGTAATAAAGTTCTTTTTCTTTTTTAATATTGATTGATTGATTGATTGGCCACACCACACAGCTTGTGGGATCTTAGTTCCCCACCAGGAATTGAATCCGGACCCTCGGCAGTGAGAACACGGAGTCCTAACCACTGGACAACCTGGGAATTCCTAAAGTTCTTTTGCTTTAAATAGTTGGCCAGGTACAGGGATGTATCATGTATTCTGATTTTTTAGATGCTACGTTTCATAAACAGGTTTTATCACCTCGATATTTGATTTTAAAAAGGGAAACCAAATAACTTAAATATCACACATTTGGTCAATTCATCTACACCATGTCCTCTTCTAAGCCAGATGGGTGGCTGCTATCTTTGGCTCCTTACTAGACTTAAAACGGACTTGTGGACAGATGGTATACAATAAAAGGGAAAATTTTCCTACTGGCCCTATAAGTAATAAACAAGGAGAAAAAGACCAATTAAAACAAGAAAGGTAGATGTTTAATATAAAATATGATCCTTCTTTAAAAAAAACTGGGAAACAAAAATTTAAGTCATTCCTTATTCATTATAGCACAGTATGAAAAGATACAAGAAACTTCAATGCCTAGCTTAATCAAAGATGGTAAACCAAAAGGTAAAACGGAGGAAACTTAGCTTTAAAAAAAAACAGAACAGAACTTTATAATGAGAAATTTTACCATCAGTGAAAAGAAATAGACTGCTACCATACTAACAACCAGTTTAACACAGAATATCTAGTAAAAAACAGCTGCATTTACTGAAGGAAAAAGCAAGCGGATGACACTATTTCTGCTGAGAAATAGGAGACTACTGGATACTACCACTAAAAAATGAGGCCAATGAAAACAAGCAATTCAAATATCCAAATCACACAATTTCTAAAAACATTTATGACATGTATAAAAATGCAAAAGAATAGGACGATTTTTTAAATGAACTTACCCTGAAATAAGTGAAGTTACAGCTGTTGAATAAATGTCACTCAAAAGCAGTCTCTTGGCTTTTTCTTACACAGCGGGCAACTTTCCTTTTGAATTCTCCATTTCTGTCTTCCCTCCATTCTTTCTGTAAGTACAAAAGTAACAGCAACTGATTTTATGTAAATTCCTCTTACAATCTCAAATACTAATTTTAATTTTGAATGTAATGCTTTGGCAATGTGAACACTTTTAAAATGTTAAAAAGTTGACAAGGTAGAAAAGTAGTCAAGAAACACTTTTGCAAGGCACTCTGCTAGGATACATGCAAATGACCTCTACAGGCAAAAGTTTCTTTAAAAGAGGACAAGGCCCTGAAGATCATTAGAAGTTTTGTATTATGCTAAAAAGAAAGCTACGACTTACAAATAAGATATCCAGCCTATCTAAAGGATCACCAACTCTCCCTACTGGTAGCAACCAGAAAATAAAGTAGACATAACAGTGCCTCCAATATCAAGTATATGGGTGTAATGCATCATACTGAGATGATAATGAGTACTATTTCTAGTGGGGGCGGGGGGATGAGGGGGTGGGACACATGACAGTGACAATATCACTATCACTGCGTGGCCCATGAAAATGGAACACAAAACAGCACCAGCATAGTTTCACAGGAGAATAGAGCTGATTTTACTTAGCAAGTAAATAGCAAGAAATTCTCACAAAAATGCCCAGCCCTATTTTCCCCCCTGTATCATCCATTTAGGAACAGCAAAAAGTACAGAAATCTTCAATACTTGCCCGTGCAGAGGAAGAGATCTAAACAACAATTTTTGCCCTCAAAGCAAGGCACCCCAGAAAGCAAATCATTATAATAAATTAAGAGATAAACTATAATGCTAACATGTACAGAGATTTGGAGATGTTTGATGAAGTATTTATGGATAAAATGTTATTGTCTGTAATTACCTCATTATCATATTTAAGAAATTTTTAAGGAGAAAGGGTCAATTCCAGAAAAGAAGGAAGGTCAATCTCAGGAAAAGAAAAAAAAAATCACCTAAAAAGAGCACTTAGCAGAGAGAAGTAAGACTGAGAGCAGGGAGATCAGATAGAAAGCTATTACAATAATGTAGGTAAGAAGTTAAAAGGACTCAAATCAATGGCAGAGGGGTGGAAAGGAATTTAGATATATAATTTGACTGACATTCTCTGGTGACACACAAGACTGGGCAAGGATGACTTCTAGGTAGAAGACAGATTGGTAGATGATGGTTCAAAGCAGGAGCTAGCTAATAACAGAGTCGCCATTTGTTGAATCCACTGTGCCACACACTGTGGATGACCAGATGGGTGGTGTTATCATCTGCATTTTACATGTGAAGAACCTATGGAATCAACAGACCAAAAAGCACATATGTTTATCTCTTAGCTCTCCTAAGATCCTATTAAAATGATCATACCGGAATTATTTTTTTAAGGTATAAATCCTCACTATCAAAGAAAATGGCATTAAAATCATCTAATAATGGGGAGAAATTTTTTCTGGAAGACCAAAAGTAGATGGAAGAACAATGAAACACGCAGCAGAGGAGAGAAAGTAGTAGCCTACAGGAGTCTCAATGGAACCCCAGCAAAGGAGGGAAAAGGACCTACTGAACAGAACTCTGAAGTTAAAGTCTGGAAATGACAGCTCTGAGAAGTCAGTAAGAAGTGGGGTTGAGGTGCATGCCACAGCTAAAGAAGACCCAGTGCAGCCAAATAAATAAATAAATAAATATTTAATTAAAAAAAAAAAAAAAAAAAAAGATGTGGGGCTGAGGGACTTCCCTGGTGGTCCAGTGGTTAAGACTTCACGCTCCCAATGCAGGGGGCTCGGGTTAGATCCCTGGTCATGAAACTAGATCCTGCATGCTGCAACTAAGAGCCCACATGCCACAACTAAAGATCCTGCATGCCACAACATAAGATCCCGCATGCTGCAACTTAAGATCTCGCATACCGCAACTTAAGATCTCGCATACCGCAACTAAGACCCAGAGCAGCCAAACAAACAAACAAACAAATAAATAAATCAAGTGGGGCTGAAAAGAGAGTGACAGAAAGTCTGTATGACTCAATAGCTTGGCCTTTCCTCCTACTTACACCCAAAATTTTAATACCTCCCTAAAATAATAATGATATATAGATTTTATATAAATATACTGAAGACCACTAGAATTAGAGCTGCTAGTGTGGGTACTGGTACTGAAAGTAATTACTTCTTCACTTTGGCATTTAAATGGTACCCCTCTTCCTTCAACTCACTCTTAGTTTATTTTTTTTTTCACTCTTAGTTTAACATCTGGCTTATTACTCACACACTCTTTTGAGTGGAACCAATTCTGCACACATGAGCCCCTTATGTTGTCTGGACTGATACTTGACTTATTAGAAGTTAGAATGGTTTTCTGCCAGTGTTTACTTCAATTCAATTACTAAATTCAAAAATTCAAAGCCAGAGATTTGAAAGGGGGTTATATATGTAGTGTTTTTCTACATGTAAGATTTCACCCAAGTTTTTATGCAGGTTTGAAATAACAAGAAAAAAAGGTGAATTTAACCTCCCAGCTTTCACATATACTAACAAAGTTTCCAAGAATAAGAATTAGAACAAAAGGATTGTTAAAGAAGGATAGACGGCTGAGGAACTAGGACTATTCTAGATTAAAGGAGACTAATAAAACATGAATACAGGACTTCCCTGGCAGTCCAGTGGTTAAGACTCCACGCTTCCACTGCAGGGGGCATGGGTTCGATCCCTGGTCAGGGAACTAAGATCCCACATGCCGTGCAGTGCAGTGCAGTGCAGCCAAAAAAAATTAACAAATAAATAAAATAATTTTTAAAAAAAAGAAAAGGAGAAGGAAGAGAAGACCAAAAAAATGAAAATAAAAATAATGTAAAAATGAGAAACCTACAATAAAATGGTAAGAAACACCATCCTTTACAAAATAAAAAATAAAAAAATAAGTAAAAAATAAATAAATAAAACGAATACAAAATGTAATGTGAGGACGTCCCTGGTGGCGCACTGGTTAAGAATCCGCCTGCCAATGCAGGGGACATGGATTCAAGCCCTGGTCCAAAAGATCCCACATGCCACAAAGCAACTAAGCCCGTGTGCCACAACTACTGAGCCCGAGTGCCACAACTACTGACGCCCACACGCCTAGAGCCTGTGCTCCACAACAAGAGATGCCACCGCAATGAGAAGCCTGAGCACCATGATGAAGAGTAGCCCCCACTCACCACAACTAGAGAAAGCCCTCGTGCAGCAACAAAGACCCAACACAGCCAAAATTAATTAACTAATTTTTAAAAAGTAATGTGGGTTCCTAAAATTCTGGATTCTGCCGCCCCACCCATTTTGTTCTTAGGAGATACATGCTGAAGTATTTAAGTATATACTTAAACATAAAGATCTGTAAAGTATTCTCAGTTTAGTAAATAATAATAATAATGATAATGATAATAACAACGTTGTAAAACCTCCACATTTGTGAACCTATATGTGTAGGGTATAGGGGTGTTTAAGGGTGTTTATTTAACTAATGCAACATTTTGTAGGTCTGAAAGTTTTAAAAATAAAAGCTTGGGAATAATAATATGGACCTACTAGGGACTTGATAATAAGTTCTCATAGGTATGACAGCTGTTTTATAGTTATATAGGATAGTGTCCTTATTCCTTTTTTTTTTTTAATTTATTTTTTGGGGGTGCTGCATTGGGTCTTTGTTGCTGCTCGCAGGCTTTCTCTAGTTGCGACGAGCACGGGCTACTCTCCGTTGCGGTGCGCGGGCTTCTCACTGCGGTGGCGTCTATTGTTGCGGAGCACCGGCTCTAGGCGCACGGGCTTCAGTAGTTGTGGCTCACAGGCTCTAGAATGCAGTCTCAGTAGTTGTGGCACATGGGCTTAGCTGGTCCACAGCATGTAGGATCTTCCTGGACCAGGGATCGAACCCGTGTCCCCTGCATTGGCAGGAGGATTCTTAACCACTGCGCCAACAGGGAAGTCCATAGTGTCCTTATTCTTAAAAGATGCAGGTACAAATATTTAGGGGTAAAGCTTAGTTACATCTTACTTATCTTTGTACAGATTCATGAAAAAATTAAATGAATAAAAACAGATATATCGATACACACCTACACATATATACTTATAAAGCTACTATAGTTCTAATCAAGTTTAATTAAACGGGAGAGGAGATGTGCGCATGGGACACCTTACCGCAGCGTCAACATTAGCAGGTGAGTCTCCATTAGGGTCTGCCAGCATAGAAATGACACTAATCATGATGGTTTCCACGGTGTGAATAGGCAGCCAGCGTTCCTCTGGCTTTTCATAACCATATTTATCTTCCCCGGGCTCGTGAAGAATAGAAATGCATACATCACCATTTTTATCAACTGCAAAATTAGAGAATAAGATTACTGTTCTAAATATTTAAAATAATTTGGCTATACATAAAACACATATTATAATAAACATGGTCCCGATTCCCATGGCATCTGTATAAAATTCAATACCACTGTACCATTGAAAAGATACATAAGTTAATTTCCAAAATGGAACCTGTTAACCTTTTAGGAAGACCAAAGATTTTACCAAGTAAGATCCACCTGACAAACCCAAAAGGAATGTAAGCTACCTTTTTCATTTGTACAAAATTTCAAGACACCTAGTATGTAGGTGGTGCCTAGCATTTACATGTAATAAATACAATGAAGTGAAGAAATGGCATCTATTGAATCTGTTCTTCATTTGTAGAAAGCATATGGTCCAAACACCAGAATTGAGTTTCTAGATAATGAATTCCTAGTTTCCCCACTAACTTATTGATTGAAATTTTTAATAGTCAAAAGTCTAGAGACTTTCCTAAGAAAAAAATAAAAGGTAACATGATAATATACTTTTAAAATCACATAAAGGCAAAATTATATTTTCAGGGAAAAAGTATACTCAAATCCACAAAAGGAACATGTCATATTGTTAGTGAAAATTCATCAACATAAGTGATATTCATTAGGCCCCTAATCTATAAAACGGTTCTAAAATCCAAGCCACAAATTAATTGTTGATCAAAAGGGGTAGAGGGGTCCTAATCCATATTTACATCACACAAATATTCCCTATTAGGGAACTATCAAAATCATAACATTCACTAATCTTCTACAGTGAAATTTTCCCTATTGCAAAAAGCATACTTATTGGAGAAATGTTAGAAAAGACAGAAAAGTATAAAATTTTGGTTAAATATTTTTTAACCAAATTTCCAAATCGTATAAATAACCAATGACACTATTTATGTATATTTCATCCCTGACTTCCTACCTAAAGTCCAACCAATTTATGATAGGTATAATGTTAAAGCCTACTTTTCACCTCCTAACTCAAGCACTCCCCTGCTGTTATAAACTCTGGGTAACCAGAGTCAAAGTTCGTGTGCACTGTGGCTCTCCGATAAATGCTTCTTGAACGCGTGCCGTGTGCCAGGCGCCCACCACCTGACATGGAGTTCAGCAGTGAATGCAACATTCAAGACCCATGCCTTCAATGTCTTGTATATGAGCTGTTCTGCAATTAAGGTTCCTTTTCCCAACTCACCTACACCTCCTAGTAAAATCTCTTAACTAAAATGAAATAACTAACTAGATCAAGAGGCAAGAATAACAACAGCAAAACTTGTAACAGCACTATAAAGTTGAACAGAAAATGCTTACACAGTATTGAGATATTTTCCTCACTTATCACTTAAAATTTTTTCTTTGAGAAAAGGAAGTCATTTTCTTTGAGAACATTTAACATCAAATGTTTGTATAGAATTCTATCAGAGAGAATCTATTTAAGACCCATTTTCCTTTTATAGAAATTATCGTAATTTAGCACCTTTAAAATTTTAACCTTGTGTCATTTCATTTTAAACATACAGTTTAGTTTCTTAGAAAGAGGTTTTTATGCTTAATACCTATTACCAAACTACACTTTAAAAATGCAAGACATGAGCTGATAATTCTGAGTGACAAGACAATAAAACTAAGATTTTTCTTTATTGAAAAATTTTTAAATTTCACAACTGAAATCTAGTTTAAAATACCTTTAGGGGCTAAATTTTTCCATGTACAGAAACTTTATGTATTTCCTCTTTAGTCAAATGTCTGTTCATATCCTTTACCCATTTACGTACTCAATGTTTAGTTTTCTTCTTGCCAAACTGCTTCTTAATTTTCCTTGTTTAATTTCTGCCTGTTATTTTTTTTCTTTCATTTCAATACCCCAATAATATTTTTTAATAGCTGGCCTTATTATCTGACACAAGATCCATTTAAGAATCCCATACTGAATTTAGTTACCATTTCTCTTTCCTCTTTATAGTCTTCCAATATTTATTGCTTTTGAAACTAGAAATTCCTAACACCCAGAAAATAATATTCACTATTTTTAAAAATCACTTGAAACTTTTTATTCCATTTAGAGTTTTAATTAACTTTGTTGTTTGGTGTGAAGAAAATTTCTAAATCAATTTCCCCATAAGTAGCTAGCCAACAGTCTCAGCATCAATGACTGAAAAGAAAACACAGCTCTTCTTCCATCTTGAAACTAAACTACCTGAACCATGCATACCCTTCAAGCTATCTCCCTTCTCTTGAAGCTGTGCTCTAAAATTAGGAAAATCTGATTTCCCCTCGTCTTCTCTATTTACCCATCACTTGGGTACTCTCTTTTTTGCCTTACGGGAAACTGTCTTCTGCTTCCAAACAGGATGCTATGACTATTCTCACAAAGTGATTGGGAGACCATATTCTCCTGGGTACTTTTAAAGTCAACCCTTCTGGGCCAAAACAACTGATACTGTTGAGGACACCTTCCTGGACACATTTTCCTCTCTTACTTCCGTGGCACACTTCCTTTCCCTGGTTCTTGAAGCCATTCTCTCAATCACTTTCTTCTTTTCCTTTTCCTTGGTCTGACTTTTGATGTTATCCTAATCTCTAAAATTAATCATCTTTTCCCTAAGTAAATTAAACCATTCATTATATCACAGTGTTACCCACCATCTCCCCCCGGCCAGCTTTATTAAGATATAATTGACATAAAACGTTGTGTCCCCGCCAGCTTTATTAAGATATAATTGACATAAAACGTTGTGTAAGTTTAAGGTATACCACATGATGATTTGATATACGTTACCTGTCACCTTGATGTCAGTAACTTCCAAGGCCCTAAGCTCACTGCTGAGCCTTGACTAGTTTTCTTTAATTACCTAAGTGGTTATGGCAACTGCACCTCCAGAAAAACAAGTCCCAAATTGAATGCATCTAAGTCATACAAATAACTTGTATGACTTTACCATATAATAATTTTTAATAGAACAGCTTTTTGAGATATAATTCATGTATTTGAAGTACACAATTTAATGGTTTCTAGTATGTTTAAAGAGTTGTATAACCATCACCACCGAAAGAAATGCCGTACCCATTAGCAATTGATAAAATCCTCTGTCTCCTGGCTATTTTGTCTGGTTTTCCCTTCCAAACCTTCCCCCATGAGTATAAACTTTCTAGACATAAATATAGTCATGATGAACCTACTATACAGCTTTAAAACTATTGAGTCCCCACGACTAAAGATACATATTCAAAATTCTATTTAAGAATCACATTCTCCATCATTCCCTGACTCCCTCTTCTATGCTACCAAACACCTTTATAACAACATCACTGTTGTCTCTGTTTCACCATTAAATTTATGTCCATCTTTCCCCTACACATACCATAATATCCTTACAGAAAGACCATAACTCGATCATCTTTGTATCTCCAGCACCTAGCAGAAACTCAAATGCTGGTTTTTCCTCTCATTCCCATTGCAGACCATTCTCACTCCCCTTCCTAAGTATAGATCCTTCTGAACCTGCCATCCCTGGCCCATTGCCTCCTCGGGTATCCTTTCTTCACAAAGCATCCCTTCTCTCAAATCAAGTCTTAATTACTTCACTCTCTAATGCCTTCTCCCTTATGGCCTGCAAACCAACAATCTCTTCAACCTTAAAAAACAAACAAAATAAACACTCATTTCAGTTGCCCTCTTAAACTACCGAGGCCATTGCTATTGTTCCTCTTAACAGAGGTTCCATGTACTGCTTACATATATGCTCTCATGTAACTCTCACAGAGAAACTAAGGTTCAAGAGGCTTTACCTACAGTAATATAGCTAATTCGTGGTAGAGACAACATTCAGAAACTTTGTTACATTTTCCTTTGAAATAGGTGCAAAAAGATTGACTATTACACATCAAATAATTCAAGAGAAGGCAGGAGAAACTGCCAAAAGGCTAGGAAGAAATGAAAGAAACGTCCAAGGCAGATGTGGTCAACTCGTGCCTCCATGTATCTTGTAGGACTATCGCTAATGTGTTCTACCAGAAAGAAATTATTTTTCTCCCTTCTTACTGGTGCAAAAAATAACTATGTCTTTTGTGATCACTGCTATCTTAGATGTGATGAAATATGGTGGCTTCCTTGGTTCCCAATAGTTTTCCATTTGCCAGTCTAGTCTCTCCTAAGTAAGACTCATCTGTTTTTCAAGTCACTGGGTGCTATTACACTTCTTGAAACAAAGCCTTGGTTTATTCATGCATCCGTTACCCTCACTGATTTTTGCTTAAACTAATATATAAGGGTTTCTCTTCCTTGCAACTGAAAGTCTGGACTATGAGAAATAGAATGCAGATTAGTGTAACTGTCGAAAAAGACAACTTTGATTACAAAATACTGATAGTCAAAATACTTAGGAAAGAAATTCTTGCAAGCTCTATCATACAAAACAAGGCCAAAAGTTCAGGGAGACTGTGTATACACATAGTTTATCTAGCCTAACCTTTGGCTCACAAAGTGAATTTTAAATGGTAGTACATCTTTGGGTAAAAAAGTCAATGTCACCATTTTATGCACAGCAGTACTGGGTACTTTTGAAAGGTTTAAACACACAGTATTGTATCTCATTTGATCCTATCAATCACCTTATGAAGTAGGTAAGACATTCCTTTTTGACAGCTAAGAATATACATTAAAAGTTAAGCGTTGTCCATAGTCTAGGAGCTAAGATGAGAAAATAGAAATTAAAAATCCAGGTTTAATTACTTCTATGCTCTTTGTAATAGCCAATGAGTCACCTAATACCTTGGAAATTATCTCCTCAATTATAAGAGCTCTATTAATGCTGAATATCACCCACCAACCCTGCCTCTAGTTAGGAACATCATGAGTCCCAAAACGAGCTGAAAACTAAGTAAGTAAATAAATAAATAAAGATTTTTCCCATGTGATCTCTGTCACTCCTTCTCTTCTAAGGAATCTAAATCCAAGCCCATGTGCATAACAAACACAACAAACTTAGTACAAAAATTCCAACGCAATTTCATTGAGAACTACATCTTACTTATTGACCTTGAAAACTTCAATGACAGGCCATCATACTTGCAAATGTAAAAGTAAAACTAGATAAACTTACCATTTGGGTGCCAGATTTCTGTAATGAATTTCATTTTAGGAGGCCGAAGGGGATAATCTTTTGGGAAAGTGAGATGAGCCTTAAAAACACCACCTTCACTGGAAATACAAAAACAAAAACAAGTTCTTGCCTTTAAGTTCCTGCTTATAAATAAGAAAATTATTAAAACAAACATAAAACAGGGATGCTAGTGCTAACACTATAAACAAAATAAATAATCTGGATTTCAAGCAGTTTACTTTACTCAAATATCCAGTTTAATAAACTGTCATGCCTACCACCTTAATAAACTCTCAAAAAAAAGTAAAATGAAAGAAACAGCTTTAAAAAAAGGCATCCAGATCAGATTACATGACTGCTGTGCTACAAACCTTTTAATCTTTTCCCACTGCACTTAAAACAAAATTTAAAAGTTAAGTTTAATATTGCCTATCAGGGTCAAGTTGCCAATTTCTCTACGTTGATCTCAATCTTCCACTCTTCTCTCTCGTTCCAGCCAGTCTTCTTTCTGTTCTTCAAACACAACAAGCTTTTTCTCATCTGAGAGCTTATGCATTTTCTTATTCCCTCTCTGGGAACAGTTGTGCTGACCTTCAATCCATCCATCCATTTATTCATCTTATCATTTAACAAATATTTATCCAGTCTTTACGTGTCAGACACTGGGAGTACAGCAGTGAACAAAGCATAAAGTCTCTCAGGGAGTTTATAATCTGGTGACTTTCCAAAGTAGGGCTGTGCAACAGAACTTTCACACACTAGAGATGGTCTATAGTTATGCTGGCCAATATGTTAGCCACCAACCACTTGTATCAATAATATGGCTAGTACAACTGAGGAACAGAATTTTTAATCTTGTTTAATTCTAATAGGCACATGTGGCTGTGACTGTTGTGTTAAGGCAGTGCAGAGCACTGTCATTTACTTAGGAACTGTTCCTGAACAACTGTCAGAACAACGTAAGTCAATGTTAAAGAAAACCAATGAAAAAAAGTCAGCCTTATGGGGCAAAAATGACAAAGTTCCTGACTTGTGTCCTTGGTAGTAGCTGTTTCCTTTGTTTGAAACACTGTTCTCCCCTTGTCATATTCAGAACTCAGCTTAAATGTTACCTCTTGAGAGTGACTTTACTTGACTACCCAATCTTAACTAGCCACTGTGTCCCTCTATCACATGGACCTCTTTTCATTTCTTTATTGCAAAAGCAATTCACACCTCTGATTCTCTTATTGTAAGATGTACACTCCATCAGAGCAGGGTCATCTGACTGTGTTTGTTTCAGATCAGCGAGAAATGAAATCCTCAGCTCATTAAAATGGTTTTCATTCATTAAACAAATAGAATGATTATCTACCTATGGGAGGCACTGTTGTATGTAAAAGAATACAACAGGGAACAAGACATTAGTGATCACTGATTTATGGCACTTACCATTCTAGAGTCAGAGGAAAATATCAAGAAAAATACCAGTAATAAACACTGGAATGATATGAGCAATCTATTGTTAAATTTTTTTTTTTTAATCTATAGAATAAGCCCATTTGCCTTTACGAAGAAAAAGTGAGGGTATGTTTGTATACAAATAGAAAAATGTCTGGAAACATGACACCAATATATAATAATAATGGTTAATTAACTCTGAAGCACAAGATTATGAGATTTTTTTACTTTCTGCTTTGTACATTTTGATATACCATGAATTTTTAACCACAAGCAAGTATTAATTCTTATTGCCTTTTTCTAATCATAAAAGCAAGATGAGGGGAGAAGGGAGTTAAACAAAGAAAGGTAGATCATTAACACCAAATACTTCTGAATACTTAGGAAAGGCCACTAGATTCCGAGTATAAAAAGTAACCTCGATTTTAAAAACCTCAAAACAGAGTAACTGAGAAATTAGAAGAAAGAAAATAAGGGTAGTAAAGGGCTTACCAAGAAAAAGAAAGAATATCCTTTCCTTTTGCACAGGAAGAAAACAGACTGAATGTAGTACAGATATCCAGGGGTAAAAAGGAAGAAAGCTGACAAATTTTATGCCTGCCTTATGGTCTTAATTTTCATAATCTATGAGACTATCTATTGAAGGGAAAAAACATGAAGACTTGAGGGAAATGGAGACTAGAACAGCAGTTGTAAAGAGCGCATTACACTGTTAAGAGATAAGTCTACCTTCTCGGACTATATTACCCCAACTGGATAAATTAGTGCCAAAACTGGCCTTAGGACATATTAATTCTATGAACTAGTTTTTCAAACTGGGGCTGCAAAGCTAATTAAGTGAGTCACTAACCAGTTTTCTTTATAAACAAATAAAAATAGAATAAAAAAACATGGGCGCTTATCACAAGTAGTTTCAGTTATAAAATCTACATGCATGTTTCTTTCTATTCATTAAAGTGTATTAAGTATACACTGGGTCATGATGTAAAATATTTCTGATTATGGGTTGTGGTTTAAAAAAAAACAAAAACAAAAACACTTTGAAAGCCACAAATACAGAAAATAGCCAAGAATCTATGTAAAAGAACATCAAAACAGCTACCACAAAGCCCATGTACTTTATCCCACTGGTAAGACTATTCCCTGATACTAAGTTAGCTTTCCTGGGTCCCTGAGTTCTGACTGATATCAGATCTACTTAAAAGCTTTATATTAGGGGCTTCCCTGGTGGCGTAGTGGTTAAGAATCCGCCTGCCAATGCAGGGGACACGGGTTCGAGCCCTGGTCCGTGAAGATCCCACATGCCACAGAACAACTAAGCCCGTGTGCCACAACTACCGAGCCTGCCTTCTAGAGCCCGTGAGCCACAACTACTGAGCCCGCGAGCCACAACTACTGAAGCCCGCGCGCCTAGAACCCGTGCTCCACAAGAGAAGCCACTGCAATGAGAAGCCCGCGCACTGCAACGAAGAGTAGCCTCCACTCGCTGCAACTAGAGAAAGCCGGCGCCACAAAGAACTAACACAGCCAAAAATAAATAAATAAAATAAATTAAAAAAAAAAAAAGCTTTACATTAGCTGACTGGAATTCCTATCATGAAAAATTGCCTTAGTCTATTAAATTATTTTCAATCTTTAAATTTTAATAGGACTATCCTTAAAAGTTTAAAGTACACAATTTTAACTCTGTCTGCAATGTCCTCACCCATTCTAAACTAATCATGCAGTTCCTTACAGTTTTTTTCCTACAGGTAGAATATCTTTAACTTCTCTAATACCTGTGAAAATCCTACTTGTTATTTTTAAAAGCCTAGTTCAGTAGTCCCAACTTGTGGGCACAAACTTCTAGTGAACAGAGAACAGCCAAGTTAGCAAAAAACTCAAAACACTCAAAGAGTACAAAACATAGTAAACTAAATATTAAAATGTCACATATTCACTATTTTTCAAATATATAAAGATGCTACTATGATGAACAAAATGAAAGTTTACGAAAAGCATCAATGAATTAAAAATACCTTCCCTCCCATTATACATTCTCTTCACAGATATTAATAGTATAATTACTAGCATGATGTTAAAAAGAGGTATGAAACCAATAGTTTCACATTTGAAAAGGTTGAGAAATCTAGGCCTAGTTCAAGTTTCTTCTATTAGACTTCCCTTACTGTTTTTGTATTAAAATTATAAAAATCTTACAAGTATCAGATCCTATCATTCTACTTTGTCAGATCCTATCATTCTGCCATATTTACTTATTTAAATGATATACCATATGCTGCCATCTGAAATTTTGCTCAACACTGTTCTTTTATGTATTCCTGTTACTATCGGTCTCCTGTTTATTTATTTTTACCTGCCACAATTTTTCTATTACAATCAAAATGTTTGCTTCCGATTTCTTTTGCTATTACAAACAACAGAATGTTGAACATTCTGAACTCTTTCTAGGCATTGGGTTTTACCCTAGAAATGAAACAAGACAAAGTTTAAATAACTGTTTAAAGTTACACGATAACAGTGGTAGACTCAGGGAGCTAACAAAGACAGTCTCCAAAACTCACGTTCTTAAGCACTAAATGATAAGTGGCACGGCACTGCCATTGATCAATCAATTTCTAAGCCATGCAGGTAGGTTCATTCCCTCCAAAATTTCATTACAGAATATATGGCTTGCGCCTCTAAGTTTTAAACAGAACTGTGGAAGACTTTTGTTAGTGTAAAAGAATATTAATCAGAGAGTTTAGTTAGCCACCTCTTCATTTTCTATACCCCCTCAAGGTAAGGCAATACTACAAAATACATATAATCTTAAGATTCTCCAAATTCTTCACATCATTGCCAGAGGTAGGAAACAAAATAAAGCATACTTCTTGAGCACACTAGCCATTAGTGATGAAAAAGAGAATAAGAGATACAGGAAAGGTACACATTCACCATTCCCTCATACAAATTTATAAGATTTATGATTACATGGTGCTACCCATGTCTCCTAAGGTTTCTTTAAAAACCTACTGCCATCCTACCTGACATTTTTCTTGCCGTGGATATGGGCGGCCAGCCACACTACTTGATAATCATTAGTCTGAAAATAGCAGGCATGTCACACCAGTTTCAGAATGTTTTTCATAGAAAGAAAGCCTCAAGAGGGGGCTTCCCTGGTGGCACAGCAGTTAGGAATCTGCCTGCCAATGCAGGGGACACGGGTTCAAGCCCTGGTCCGGGAAAATCCCACATGCCGCAGAGCAACTAAGCCCGTGCGTCACAACTATTGAGCCTGCGCTCTAGAGCCCGCGAGCCACAACTACTGAGCCCGCGTGCCACAACTACTGAGCCCGCGTGCCACAACTACTGAAGCCGGCGCGCCAAGAGCCCGTGCTCCAAAACAAGAGAAGCCACCACAATGCGAAGCCCGCGCACCGCAAGGAAGAGTAGCCCCCACTCGCTGCAACTAGAGAAAGCCCGCATGCAGCAACGAAGACCCAATGCAGCCAAAAATAAATAACTTTATTTTTTTTTAAAATTCCTTATTTTCTAAGCCAGCTAAAATCCGATTTCTGTTGCTTGTAGCCAAAAGCCTACTAACTATTACAGTTACTAACTCTTCAGTTCCCACTTTAGACATCTCTTCCTCTGGGAAAAATTCCCTGACACACTCAAAACCTGCCATGCTACCAACGAGTTCTCACAGCACCTAATGCCTCCCTCCATCATGGCTGTCCTCAAAGTGTATTAAATAACTATGCAATGAGCTGTCTTGCCGACTAAACTGTAACCTCTTTGGGAGCAGTGACTATTAGCTAATTCAAGATCATGTTCCTAGCATCTAGCATAAGAGTGCTGAAAAAACATTTGGAAACTAAATGAATGAGTAATGTAAATGCCAGTATACTGCTTTATTTTTGCAACCATTCTAAGTAGGAAGTCGCTAAAAGGGACGGCCTAAACTCAATAAATCGTAAACCTCTTTTTTGAGGGCTTTAAAAACAATTTTATAACTATCAGCACATGAATTTTAGAAAAGGTCATTAATAAAAAGCAATCATACCAAAGTAATTTTGGATGATTATTATAAGGTCTGTCAATTGCATTAAGGTTTCATTACTCACAGGATGTTCAAAGTACGTGTGGCACTGAGGTTAAACTGCAGCCCAGGTGCAGCCAGTGCTCTCATCAGGAAGGGACAGTGCAGAAGTGGCAGCCGGTTGTCTCGTCAGCAACTCCAGAGGAGCTGCCACAAATGCTTCTGCTGTCCACACCTCAGATCAACAGCCAGCACTTTTTAAATGTATACGAAAGGCCAGAAATAGATTTTTATTGGCGGCAAGAATGGCCTGTTAATTAGTGCAATGAGTATTAAAGTGTCTCTCTTTGGTGAAGCTGAAGGGACACAACATATATATGGACCAGCTGATAATATTTAGAGATGCTTGTCACCATCGCACGAAAATAGTGTAAGAATTCTGCAAGGTCCTTAGAGATCGAGGTCAAACCTGGATGCCTAAGTAATCTTCTACACAGACATTAGGTTAGAAGAATTTCTCTTGTTATCACATATCAACTTTAAGATTAACAAGATTCTGTCACTGGAATGTTGCTGTATCTCCCTTGAGTATACCTTCACGCAATATGTTTTGATTTAAAAACCTAGAAGACCAGAACCTCATCAGGCTCATAGGCCAGGCTGTATGTATGATTTTTGTGTGCAAAATTTGGTAAGAAATTTGCTTTCAAATAAATAATATTAAGGTTGTGGAGGAATACCTCTATGATGGCTTTCATTGGCTACTGTTATTTACTAAACTAACATTGTAGAATGACTAAATTGTGTTATTTTAGTTTGCAACAATTACCAATGCAGGGACTTCCCTGGTGGCACAGTGGATAAGACTCCGAGCTCCCAATGCAGGGGGCCCGGGTTCAATCCTGGTCAGGGAACTGGATCCCACATGCATGCCACAACTAAGAGTTCACATGCCACAACTAAGGAGCCTGCGAGCCGCAACTAAGACCTGGTGCAACCAAATAAACAAATAAATATTTTAAAATAAATAAATAAAACTAATACCATTAAAAAAAACAATTACCAATGCAAACATACCACTAGGAAATCAGCAAAAATTTTGAATTGGGAATAGTTGTGACAAAACACAAATCATTTTTTTCAGACCTCAGAAAACCCCCAAATCAATACTACAGCTCAACTCTATATGTCATATACCAGTTTGCTCTGGTATAGAACTAGCTCTGGATTTTCTCTTACATCAAGGTGTTGGCGAACGGGAGACAAAGGAGTTACCATCTCAGAACATCTAAAATAAAACTATTTCACCGTCACAAAAAATGTTTGATGTATCCAAATCCTTGCTGCTTAGTACCATCAAGGACCACAGTTGAGTGACCAAGTATACTCCCCAAGAAAGTCCCTGCTGTCCTTCAGTTGTATGGCTTTGAGAAGGTTGCTGCATTTTTTTTCAATACTCAACTTCTATGAAAAGTGTGAGACTTGTGCTAGTCACTAACATCAGATAGTCATGATCCATCTCACAGAACATTAAATATTAGCAAGTTTAAGTTGGTCTGCAAACACACAGAACAGAAAATCAGACTGTGGTCTTTCAATCTAAAAATGTATTACATAACATATTTAAGAAATTCCATCTTTTTCTATTGCTCTTTGATTACACCACATTCTGTTGTGTATCTTTACATCAGTTAATAGTGATTAATTGAAAGTGATTAACTTTATCACTTTTATAAACTGGGAAACTTCAGTTTGTCAAAATAGTTTATATTTCAATTACTAAAAGAGCTCCACTTAGATGTTAGTTCCATTATACTTACTAAAGCGTATCTGGAGGACCAATAATAAGGACTTCCCATCGATAGAGATCATTGTCATCTATTAAACCTGCTGAAAAGCCTTCCACTGGGTTTTTGTTGAGTTCTGTGGAAAAAGAAAATGTTTACCAAAAATTTTAAGTAAATAATGTTCACCCAACATTCATTACAGAACTTGAATATACATGTTATAAATTCTAACCTGTTAAATGAACACACCTGGATCCATTAGCAAAATGCTACCTGATGTCCAAAACATTTCCATTTCTATAACACAAAGAAGCAATGGGTAAAGCAAACTATCCAGAAGATCAACTTCTACTGTGCCCTTTTACTTCTACCCTGGTTTCCAGCTAGGTTCTTACCATTCTAGTAGCTCTCTAGTGGTATATAGGTATAGCCATACAGAGAGCTTATTAAAATGCAGGTGTCAGGACTTCCCTGGTGGTCCAGTGGTTAAGACTCCACACTCCCAGTGCAGGGGGCCCGGGTTTGATCCCTGGTCAGGGAACTAGATCCTGCATGTCGCAACTAAGACCCAGAACAGCCAAATAAATAAATAAACATTTTTTTTAAATAAAAAATAAATTAAATAAAATAAAATGCAGGTGTCAGACCCACCCCCTAGAGATTCTGGTTCAGAGGGAAATCAAACCAATATTTCTGGTAATTCTTATGCTGTGGTCTTTAGGATACATATGCAGAAACACCAACAGAGTGTCTGATACCTTTTCATTGGAATTTGCTGCTTAACCAACCTTCATTTATACTAATAACTATATGTCTACATGAGTAAGTCCTCTGTATTCTTGGGGATATAAAACTACAGTTGGTGTTCATGTGTGGCCCATCAGACTCTGAGCACAGAGAGAGCAGAGGCTCCATCCATCCTGCCTATGTGTGTTGAATCCCTTGCCGACCAGAGTTTCCAGCACCCAGGAGTAGCTTAAGAATAATAGCTGGAGCCTACAGGAACGGCAGTAGCAACATGAGATTTTCCTCTTCCAGAGCACGGACAGAGAATGATGGGGGCTGGGGACGAGAACAGAGGCAAAGAACTAGTGAGGTGGTGGAGACACAGGCCATGAGGGCACCTTAGAGGAGCCAGGTGAGAAACAGTTCCTAGAGACACAGAGCTTAATAAAGTAATGACCCATCCATGGTGAGCGTCATGTCAGGATTTTTTAAACAGCTTTAATGAGATATAATTGACATTCGGTAAGTTGCACATATTTAAATTACATAATTGTTTTACATGTTGATATATGTATACAGCTGTGAAGCCATCACCACAGTCACGATTGTGTGTGTGTGTATAAATATATGAATCACCAACAAGGGGCACTGGTTGGCTCAAATTGAGAAGTGGGACAAAGCGCACAGGAGACCAATTGAGAGAGGGCTTGCTGGGAGGCTGAACAGGTTTGTAATTCTCATATGATTCCTGCCATCATCCTCAAGGAGCTCAGTCTCATGATAAGTAAGTATAATACAACTCAGGGTGCTATAAAGACTGAACAAAGTGTGTTAGTAACTGAGAAGAAAATATTAATTTTTTGAGGAATCAGAGGTGGTTATTTCAACAGATTTAACATTCCAACATGCCAGTGAAACACAGAGAGCGCCAAAAGTGAAAGTTTATTTATATTTAAACATGAATGGCTTCTTTTCTCAAAATTTGAGGGGAGATTTTTTTTTTTATTTATAAGTCTAGTATTTTTGCCTAACTGGCAAAACAGATTTTTATAAATAATTTTAAATCAGTACTGTGTTTTGAAACACAAGAAATGCATTTTTACTTTTAAACAGCTATTCTAAGACATCTTTTAAATACTGAAAATGCAAAGAAATTGTATTTCAATCTTGTTATTTTGTTTATGAATGCAAACATTTACTGAGTGCCAATATGCTGCAGACATACTGGAAAAGATCTGAAAGTCCCACTTTTCCTGTCAACTGAGGGACAGAGTGGAGCATAGACAACTACAATCTGGGCAGGTAAATTCTACACTGAGTTATCTCATCTCTAACCTTTCTCTAGACAAACACTGGTATATTACTTAGACCATTTTCTCCAACACTATATGCAAGAGTCTTATGGAAGATTCTATAATTTATCTAGAAATCACCTAATTGTTGCATTTTACATCAGAAGTCCAGTGGAATTTTATAAATGTCGGTGGGTAAATTCTTAAATTAGCATACATGGTCAAAATTACCCTTGAAAACTTCCTTACACTTTCCATAAAGTAAATTATTCCTTCTCACTTTTGTCAATACACCATAAGTTCTTTAAAAATCTTTTGCACATTCTTTCCACACTTTTCTTCTACAGGAGTGATTGTGTCCATTGCTTGTTTCATTAAGTAATGCAAAAGTAATGCTGCAAGATGTCCATCTATCTCAGTTTTGTCATGGCTTTTGCCTCTAGCGTGGATCCTCACAGCCTAGATCCATGGATATTTAACAGGCTTAATCTACCTATCAGTGGCAGATCATTACCGTACCTTCATGATTCCTTCAAGGTCCAATTCCTCCATGGGGCCTTCCCTAAATAACTTACCAAATAATCTTCTTTTGACTTCTGATAAATTCCTATTAATCATACTTTTAGTCTGTACTGCATCACTTGGCACTTAACTATCAGCTCCTGATTCCCACAGAAGTAAACAGGCAATTAACTGCTCCAACATTAGTACAAGAATTTGGAGGGGCACAAAGAAGGGCACATTATAATCATGAAGAGACAGAAAGGCGTCTAAAAAGAGAAGAGACATCTGAAATAAGACAAAGGATTTTGGTGGAGAAGGTGCAAGCCTTAGACAGAGGAACATATACAAAAACTTGAAATATGGAGATCAGCATACGGGGGGCGGGGGGGTGCCATACAGCTGAAGCATGTCAGAAGGACCGCAAAGAGCCTTTAGAAGCCATGTTAGTTTAGACTTTATCCAGAGAGAAATGATGAGCCTTTGAAGAGTTTGTTTTTGTTTTGTTTTGTTTTTAAAACAATGAGGTGACCTCATGAGATTTACATTTTCAAAAACCAATCTCTCAGTATGTGAAAGATATGTGAAAAAAAGTATGTGAAAGAGTAAGGCCATGTGATGACAAAGGAACCAGAAAGGAAGTTACTAAAGTAATCCTGAAAAGTGTACCTTTAGTATATGGTAGTGGGAATAATAAACAGGGATACACAGGAGATAGAATCAATCAACCAAGCTTGGTGATGTGGGAGGTTTTAGATAATAAGCCAAAATTGACACACATTTCCTCAAAAAGTTTATAAACATAGAGTTACCATATACCCCAGTAATTACACTCCTAGGTATACACCCAAGAGAAATGAAAACATCTACCCACATAGGAATTTGTACCCAAATGTTTATACTGCAGCATTATCCATAACAGTCAAAAAGTGGAAACAACCCAAATGCCCATCAATGAATGAACAAATTATGATATATACATACAATGGAATATTATTCAGCCATTAAAAAGGAATTTAAGTGCTGATACATGCTACAACTTAGATGAACCTCAAAAACATCAGGCTAAGTGAAAGAAACCAGACACATAAGGTAACATATTGTATGACTCCTTTTATATCCACAAATCCAGAGACAGAAAGCAAAATGGGGGGTGAGGGTTGGGGGGTGGGATGGGATGGAGATAGAGTATGATAAATGAGTATGGGAGTTTTTGGTGGGGTGATGAAAATGTTTTGAAACTGAAGAGAGATGGTGGTTGCACAACATTGTGAATACACTACATACCACTGAACTGTACACTTTAACATGGCTAGTTTTAAAAAAAAATGGTTAGTTTTATGTTATCTGAATTTCAACTCAATTTTTAAAAATGATAAATAGGTTTCTACATAGGGCAACTGGGTAGGAGTCTGTTTTTTTCTCTGAAGTGGGAATTATAATAAAGATGTGCTGATTTTAGGGGTGAGGGAAAGAAATAATGATAGGTTTGGTTTTAAGTACCTATGGGGCATAAACACATTGTTTTGGGGTTTTTTTAATATCTTTACTGGAGTATAATTGCTTTACAATGTTGTGTTAGTTTCTGCTGTACAACAAAGTGAATCAGCTTTATGTATACATATATCCCCATATCCCCTCCCTCTTGTGTCTCCCTCCCACCCTCCCTATCCCACCCCTCTAGGTGGTCACAAAGCACCGAGCTGATCTCCCTGTGCTATGCAGCTGCTTCCCACTAGCTATTTTACATTTGGTAGTGTATATATGTCCATGCCACTCTCTTACTTCATTCCAGCTTCCCCCTCCCCCACCGTGTCCTCAAGTACGTTCTCTACGTCTGCGTCTTTATTCCTGCCCTGCCACTAGGTTCATCAGTACCGTTAAATACATTGTTTTAAAAAGAAATTTGAGCTAAAGATAGACTTGGGGTTATCAGAATATTGCTGATAATTGAAACCATAAGAGTAGTTGATGGCATCACCCAAGGAAGAGACTGAAGTGTGAACTGCAGAGAATCTAACTGAAGGAATTCTAGAGAATACCAATATTGGGCGGATTAAAGAAAAGAAGTGGCTACTAAAGTGACAGAAGTAGGAAGAAAACCAGGAAAAAGCTAGATCAAAGAAGCCAAAGTAGATGCATTCCAAGGAGAAAGTTACCAACAACGATAATTACATGCTGCTCAGGAAAGAGGGGGTCTAAATTCAGTCTACTGGGTTCAGTTAAAAGAAGGGCAAGGCTGGGCTTCCCTGGTGGTGCAGTGGTTGAGAATCTGCCTGCCAATGCAGGGGACACAGGTTCGAGCCCTGGTCTGGGAAGATCCCACGTGCCGCGGAGCAACTAGGCCTGTGAGCCACAATTACTGAGCCTGCGCATCTGGAGCTTGTGCTCCACAACAAGAGAGGCCACGATAGTGAGAGGCCCGCGTACCGCGATGAAGAGTGGCCCCCACTTGCCGCAACTAGAGAAAGCCCTCGCACAGAAACGAAGACCCAACACAGCAAAAAATGAAAATAAATAAATAAATAAATTTATAAAAAAAAAAAAAAAAGAAGGGCAAGGCTGCCTTAGGCCTAAGTATTTAGTTTCAGTGCAATGGTAAGGCAGAGACAGGCCATGCCAGCAACACTGAATTGACAAAAAGAAGGTGAAGCAGAAAAATACAGGTGGAAACTTTTTCTAGAAGTTTGTGATGGAAAAGTGTAGTAGCCATAAGTAGATGAAATTCGAGGTTTTTTTTTTTAAAGGGAAAGGGCAACGAAAGATGTTTAAACATCCTATCGCATTTAAATGTTAATAGAGATACCTCATACTGTATTTGAATCCAAATATAAACAAACAATAAAATTTAGCTGTAAAAAAATGCTGATTTATTTTTTAACATACTCTTGGGTGGAGGTGGCCTTCCTAAGCAGAACACAAAACTCAACAGTCAGATTATACTACACAACATATTTTAAATCCACTACAACAATAAAGTTTAAATACAAATGAGAGACTGGGAGAGAATATTTGCAGCACAATAGGTAAAAGTCTAATATCCCTAATATAAATAAAGTTACTGTAAATCAAAAGAAAGTAAACATGCAAAGGGTAAAGACATAATGGGGGAAAATGGAAACTGCTAACAAACACAAAAATCTAGCCTACTTAAGATAAATATTTAAACCAAGAAGTGCCTATGCTTGGATTTCTTCTTAGATTCCTAAGGTATTACAGAGAAGTTTTGAATGTGACAAAGATAAAGATACATTTTTTCTGAATGCTACCTGGACACAAGTAGAGTTGGAAAGAGCTAGAAAGAGCTTTCTTTCCCTCATATCACAAATGCTAAAACAAAATTTTAAAGTTCTAAAGCACACAAAACTAATCAATAATATTAGAAATCAGAACAATATCACCTTTTCTTCTTTTTCTTTCAGAGTGGTGAATGAGAGTGGTATATGGGATGAAGAATGAAAGAGACTTCTGGGATGCTAGTAATGGCATGCTGTACATAATATTTATACATTTTTCTTTGTGTATATAATAATTCAATTTTTAAAACTCAGTAAATCCCAAAGTGCCAGTGATTGTTAAATGAAAGTTATGTATGCATGCTGTGAATCTGGAAATCACTGTGGGCCAAAATGGTCTACAAACCATGAATTAAAAAAGAAATCAAGGACAAGGTAATGTCCTTGAGAATAATGACTTAGATAGGTATAAGTAATGGAAAATAATGCATGAGCAGGCTTGCTATGATAGAGTCATTATTTAAGAATAAGACTAAAAGAGAATGGGGAGCACATATGAAAAGTAAAAACTCTACAGTCCTGAATCTGAATCAGAAGTATCGATGTGAATTCACGATACAGCTTTAAAAATGCTGAGCTCTGTCCACTAAAAAGGTCGAGAAAAATGACAACTCTGTAGCAATGAGCATCCCTAGTGCCCAGAACATGGTCTCCAAATATGAGTTATACTTAACGGGAGCAGGGCTCTTCAGAAAAATGGCTGATTCCAGGTCTGGGGTAGGAAATGTTCTAGGATCATCTCATACCAGATAAAAAGGAAGCTATCAAATAATACTATCGTCTTGTTAAAAGTACTCAGCCAACTTGAAGAGATTCCCACTGGCTCAATATGGGACAATTTGAGTATCAACAGTTAATAACCACAAAGGATTGAAACATATGTTTCAACCCATGAGTTTAAAAACAGTGACTTAAAAAACAACAAACTAATTGGTCCCATTACAGGGTGCTAATAAACCATTTTGTTATTTTGAAAATGAATTTTTTTAAAAAAAGGCAAAAGAATCAAGATTTATTCTTCCTTTTCTATACAAACGGTATTGTCAGGAAATCAAACAGTAACTACTATTTGATCAAATGAGTTATCTCTCTATAGAAATGGTGCAGTTAAAAAATGAAAAATTATGGGAGGGAGGCTCAAGAGGGAGGGGATATGGGGATATAGGTATACATATAGTTGATTCACTTTGTTATACAGCAGAAACTAACACAACATTGTAAAGCAATTACACTCCAATAAAGATGTTAAAAAAAAAAGAAAAATTATTGAAACATTGCCATTTTTTCATTTTAACCTAGGCATTTTAGAAAGGACAACCAGACATTAACGTCTCCTGATAAATAAACCACCACTTACGAAGTGATCTCACCTGATCTCACCAGGACCCCTAGACACAATTACCAATTTATAGAAAATACAGAGAAATATGTTTAAGAACATTCCCGGGACACAATTAGCAAAATCTATACTTTGGAAAATTCTAAAAAGCAAGGCCTAGAATCCTCAATAAATATACTGCAACAGGAAACAACAGAGCGGACTGAATTCAAACTTTTAAATAATGTATGACATGTGCACAAATTTAGAGGCTGACTAGATCTAACAGTATTAAATTATTGTTAATTTTTTCAAGCGTGGTAATGATAATGTGTTGGTTTTTTAGTCCCTTTTTTTTTTAGAGATACATGAATCTTTAGAGTTACTGAAATATTTACAGACAAACGATGATGATGTTTGGGATGTGCTTCAAAATCACAAGGGACGGGGCAGAGACAGATCAATCAAGAGTGGTTGTGACCTAATAACTGTTGAGGCTAGGTGAGCACATGGGGTACATGACTGTACAGTCAGTCTACTTTGGTATTATTATATGTTTAAATTTTTTTCTCCATGAAAGTTTTTTTAAATGCAAAAAAAAAACCCACCAGTTTTAATGTAGTCTAAAATAATGGTTTACAATATTTTGTTGATCATGTGAAAATAAACCTTCACTGAGCCTTAGCAAAAATACAAGGTGTCTCAAAATAACAACATTCAAAGACCCAAGTATGTCATTTTATACTTGGCTATTAAGAAAATAAGCTACTTTAACTGTAAATACACTTTGCCAAGACCAAGAGTTGACTAAGTCTAACAGCTACAAAGCTAAAAACAAACTGTTATTTATAGTCTAGAAATGATGTTCCTTTATGTCTCAGTGGTTGTAGTCTCCTGCTCTGGGGAATGTGCATTCCTGTCAAGCTTATTTATGTAACACACAGCTGGCTGTAAGGTGCATTTCTGTAAAGTGACTATTTTTATGCTGGCTTCATTTTGAACTGCTGAAATCTCAGATAGAACTTTTATCCAGACACTATCTAATTACTCTTCCTAAGTATTGAGATGGTTTGTCAAAATAATTTTGACCTTATTATCAGAGGAATAAATTGCCATATTACTTTAAAACACACATCGCCAGAAACCAAGTCACCAAAATTAACTGGGAAAATATTCCTGTCTTGCAAACGTCCATTAACTAATGAATATTGAAAAAAGTGATGTATCAGCAAACAACCAAAGGTTTGTTCATATTTCCTCTAAAGTTTTTTAAAATGCATCAATTAAATCACCATTACAGATTTCTGGTAAACTTTGTAAGTTTGCTTAAAATCAGAAATTTTTTCTTTACACTATGTCATAAGCCAGGGCTAGGTAGGGCTAGCTGACTTCCTAATCCAAAACATTTTCAACCTAGATGAATTTCTTTCACTGTGCTTCTAAAACATAAGGAATATGGAACAGACAAGCAGAAGAGGTCAGAGATCGTATCTTGCAAAGATTTTGCCAACATGCTTCTGAAAGGATTTGCTTGGCAGAATTCCAGACCACATTCCTAAAATAGCACTTAAGGAAGTTCTGCTGCCTGCAATGTTTCACCTTGCTTACATCCTCTTCAAACACTTACTACCTAAGGGCTCTTCAACAGTAAGTCCTGAGTATGTTGTTGCTTGTGCTTAAATACAGCAGCAGTAGCTCGTATCTCTGACAAGATTTGCTGTGGCAGGAATTCCCCACAGTACATAAAATGTTACACCTTGACACTATAGTCTACGGTTTTATATAAACTTCTCACTTATTTTTTAGAAATAATTTGATAAAGACACGATGCGTGGGGGGGAGGGGGGCGGACACAACACTTGTGAATTTCATCTCACAAGAGAAAATATGGGCCATAGTTTGGCACAGAGTATGGTATTATGTCAGTCAAACCTGGGTTTGAATGCCAACCTCTCTCACTACCCTTAGCATCTTAAACAAGTAATTTCTCTTTTTTTGAGTGTCACTTTCTTCATCTGTAAAGCACAGTAAAAAACCCATGGCAGTGTTGCAGGACAGATGAGCAATACTGTAATATGCAAAACACTGTCCATCTTAGAGTACAATAAATGTCAATTGTCCATTTTCCTCCTTTGAAATTGCTCATTAGACTACAGGCTATAAAATGAATACAGGGACTTCCCTGGTGGCGCGGTGGTTGGGAATCCGCCTGCCAATGCAGGGGACAAGGGTTTGAGCCCTGGTCGGGGAGGATCCCACATGCTGCGGAGCAACTAAGCCCATGCGCCACAACTACTGAGCCTGCGCTCTAGAGCCCGAGAGCCACAACTACTGAGTCCGCACGCCACACTACTGAAGCCCACGTGCCTAGAGCCCGTGCTCTGCAACAAGAGAAGCCACGGCAATGAGAAGCCCGCGCACCGCAATTAAGATTGGCCCCGGCACGCCGCAACTAGAGGAAGCCTGCATGCAGCAATGAAGACCCAATGCAGCCAAAAATAAATAAATAAATTTAAAATAAAATAAAATAAAATAAAATGAATACAATGTTCTTTAGAATCTCAAGAACAAGCCATACCTTAAATACTTCTTTTTGGAAATACTATCCACCCCTGAACATCACACTGAACTGCTTGTTTTGGTGTTGTTTATTCTGTACCCCATACCCCAGGGCCATAAAAATGAGTGAATGAATACCTGACAAGCCAAAAGAATGAGATCTCGCTGAGGATTTTTTTTTTTTTTTAATGCTATTCTTGTCTGCTTACATTCTTTTTATGTATGTATATATGTATGTATGGCTGTGTTGGGTCTTCGTTTCTGTGCGAGGGCTTTCTCTAGTTGTGGCAAGCGGGGGCCACTCTTCATCGCGGTGCGGGGGCCACTCTTCATCGCGGTGCGCGGGCCTCTCACTATCGTGGCCTCTCGTTGCCGAGCACAGGCTCCAGACGCGCAGGCTCAGTAATTGTGGCTCACGGGCCTAGTTGCTCCGCGGCATGTGGGATCTTCCCAGACCAGGGCTCGAACCCACGTCCCCTGCATTGGCAGGCAGATTCTCAACCACTGCGCCACCAGGGAAGCCCTCGCTGAGAATTTTTAAAATCAGAATTAAACAAACGGAGCCCCAATCCATGGGGGAGCCTGAGAGCTGCCAATAGCCACAGCTCAAATCTCAAGGAGAAAACAGATATGTGAAAATGAAGCCAAAATGAAGTCAAATAAACAAAAGTAAGCAACAAGAAGAGAGGTCCTAACAGAATTCTAGTTCCTTAAACCTGGTACCTGCCCTCTTCCATAAATTTGGTTAAGGGTCATTTTTCCTTTTTTGTCTAAACTTATTCTAGTTCAATTCCTGTCGCTTCCAACTAAGAGTACCCTTTTCTCCATTCAAAGAGTCGTATTTTTAAGCTTATGTCCCTGTTGGTCTCTAGTCAGTTTCCCCTCTAATACTGTATAGCAGTGGTTCCTAGCTTTCCTTTACCCTCAACCACATTACACAGGGGCTACAATTGGTTCTCAGCAGGGCTGGCAGGGTATGATCACCCCCAAAGGCAGATCACCCCCAAAGGCAGATGAATGGGGTAATCTATTCACTCTGCCACCAACTGCTGAGGGTGAGAATCATTAACCACTTCACTCCATGCTGATTTTCTTAAGTACTACTCAAATTAACAATTCTAATAGCTCTTATCTCCTTATCTATTTGTTTTGTATAAAACTAGGTAAGTTGCTCTGCTTCATGTATCAATACATGGAATGTGCTTTTTTTTTCTTTCTTTTTCTTGCGGGGAGCGGTGGGGGGTGGGGGGGAGGCATGTCACACAGCTTGTAGGATCTTAGTTCTCCGACCAGGGATTGAACCCTGGTCATAGCAGTGAAAGCGCAGAGTCCTAACCACTGGACCACCAGGGAAGTCCCTGGAATGTGCTTTCTTTTGTATTTCTCCAGGTTTCAGCAACCTCAAAGTGAAGTCTACATCTCCTTACCATCCCCTGTTATAATCACTTGCATGAACAGCGTCACCATCAAAATTCCCCTAACACAATGATGAGGTTCTCGAATCTCCATTCCAATTCACTTCAAGCCCTCTGCAACCACCTAATACTACACATCAAAACCCAGGAAGACCTTAGAAAAACAGCCTCAAAGAAATTACAGAAACATGAAAGAAGATATTATAAAGGAACAGAGACCTGAAAGGCAAACTATAAGAGTTTAGAAAAGAACAAAGACAGGGATTACAGTCATTTTAGAAATTTAAAAATTGGGGGGGGTGGGGATAAAAAACAAGTAAAAACAAATCATGGTCATAACTTTAAGAAATACACATTAAATGGGACTTCCCTGGTGGCCCCGTGGTAAAGAATCCACCTTACAATGCAGGGGGACTCGGGTTCGAACCCTGGTCAGGGAACTAAGATCCCACATGCTGCGGGGCAACTAAGCCCGTGCGCCACAACTAATGAGTCTGCGCTCTAGAGCCCGTGTGCCACAGCTAGAGAAGAGAAAACCCACGCATCACAACAAAGAGCCCGCGCGCCGCAAAGATCCCGCGTGCTGCAACTAAGACCCAACGCATCCAAAAAATAAGTGAAATAAATAAACAATAAATCTTTAAAAATATTTTTTTTAAAAGCTGCTGCCTATAAGGATCCCAGTGTCAGAAGCCAGAACTGAGAGAGTTCCCAGAAACAAAGATGAGGCACACCTGCTGCTCCACCCCCACCCACCATAGTCCCTGGGAGGGCAGCAGCATCTCCCGCCCCCAAAAAAGAAATATACCTTAAATGAAAAGGTAAACAATTACATGTTGAACAGAGTAAAGCTAATAGATTAAGGAGATATACTTAAAGTTAAATTGATACTCTTGAAGAGATTATAATATTAAAATGTCATAAATAGATATATGAAACTCTCCTATAATAAATAACTAAATATGCAGGCTGAAAACATACTCTACAACCCACAAAAAAACTGGTACAAAATAAACACCACCAAAACATCTGTCAAATGAGAGGTACTGAGCTTTAAAGCAAAACAGTATCATGAGCATCCAGACAGAAAAAAATCAAGTCAAATGTAGGCGGGTAGGTAGAATCTGGTTGGCCTCAAGATTCTTCCACAACAGGGAATTCAGGAATACTGAATGAATAATCACAGAATTCTGAGGAAAAGTGTGATACAAAAAATGTGAAACATAAAGAAGGGGTAGAAACAGGATGGCATTAAGCTCTCACAAGTATTGTGAACTTAAGGGCTTAATAAGTTATTTCACTTCTTGAAATAACTGCTGGGAAATTAAAATAAAGAATGCTGTAATAGAAAAACTAAGGTGAAAAGACCAATGTACTTACTGACCGTTTAAATACATGACTAAAACTAAACAACCATGAATGGTTATAAGCTTTTAAAAACATATTATAGGGCTTCCCTGGTGGCGCAGTGGTTAATAATCTGCCTGCCAATGCAGGGGACATGGCTTTGAGCCCTGGTCCGGGAAGATCCTACATGCCACGGAGCAACTAAGCCCGTGCGCCACAACTACTGAGCCTGCGCTCTAGAGCCCACGAGCCACAACTACTTAAGCCTGGGCGCCTAGAGCCCGTGCTCCACAACAAGAGAAGCCACCGCAATGAGAAGCCCACGCACCGTAACGAAGAGTAGCACCCGCTCGCTGCAACTAAAGAAAGCCCGCGCACAGCAATGAAGACCCAACACAGCCAAAAAAAAAAAAAAAAATTATAAATCCTGATAATGTTAAAATAGGTCTAACCAAAAAATAAATAACATAAAATAAAATAAAAATAGATAGGTAGGTAGGTAGTCAGGAGAAAGGAAGAAAGGGAAGAAAGAATTTATGCATGTGTTTATTCCCTTATCCTGGTTTATCAATACGTCAATAGTTGTACTAAAAGAGACTCAAAACTATTTAGAGGTTTTTGTAATTTTCTTCCCTCGGCTTTAGGACTATTTTAGGAATTCATTCCTTCTTGTAGTAACAAACATCAATCATGTTTGTAATAGTATCTTAGTTTCTTTTTTTCAGTCAAATGCAACCAATTTAATTAAAAATTTATAAATGGCATGCATATTATAACTCCCTATTTCTACATTCATTATATATGCATTAAAAATATCTGGAATGATGTTCATCAAACGTAGGTGATGGTTATTACTAAGTGCTTGGTTTCTTTTTAACTTTTTCTTTAAATTATCAAAAAAGCCATTTATTCTAAAGTAACACAAGAAAATAAATTGTAAGCAGTCACTCTACCTCCTCATCCTTCAAAAATAACCATTATTAATAACTAGCTCTATATTCTTTCAGATTTTAAGTATACTACCACATAGTACAGAAAGTAAGATCATATCATTTTATACCTTAGTCACTTAAGTATGGTATGAACATTAGATACTTTCTCCCCCTCTTCATTCGTTTATAATACTGCCATAAAATTTTTTGTACTGTCCTGTACATCTGTGGAAGCATACCTAGAACCTAAGCTCCTGTAAGTTGAATTGTGAGTCAAAGGAACATGCATATCATCTACCAAAAGTTCAATTCAATTTATAGTCCCAGAAACACTGTAGGTATCTATTTCTCCACAGCCTTGGGTGTTATCCTTTTCCCGCTGACAACTGATAATTTATACTTCCTACATGCATTACCTATTTGTATTTTTTGCCCTTTTTTACATTAAGTGATTCAGCCTCTTCTTATTGATTTGGGTGAGCTTTATAAGCTGTATGGCTCTTTATAACTGCCATTTTTGTTTTAAAACGTTCTTGATTTGTGTTAATTTTTAATTTTTTGCTAAACAGAGAAGTTCAAGGAGTATAAGTTTTTTTAAAAAGTCAATCTTTTTTCACAGCTCTTTGGTTTGTTGTGCATAGAAAAAAGCCTCTCTCCCTCAAGCCCAGACTAAAACATTCTTGATTACTTTCTTTTATTTTAATGATCTTATCTTTTGTTTTATCTTAACCATTGGCTAATTGTTGACCATGGGCAGGTTCCTCCATCTGTAAAGTGAGGATAACAGTGTCTACTTCATAAGGTCTGTTTGAGGAACACATTCATGCACGTACAGTGTCTAACCCAGCAGTTGGCACATTGTAAGCAATCAGTAACTATCACGATCCTTTCATAATTTATGTAAACATAAAGACATAAACCTAGCTCCCCTCCACCTAACACCAGTATGATAAGCCAGTTGTTCCAAGGCATTTTATTAAATAATCCACCTTTTCCCCAAGAGTTGAAAGCCAGCCATTGGTAGATCCTGGACTTGAAGGTCACTGAACTCTAAGTTCACTGCTTCTTTCCACTATGGCACTGAATTCTGGCTTTGGTTTCCTATTTGCCTATAACAGCATTTCCTTTTAAAATGTTTGACTTACCTTAAAATCTACCAAGAAAAGAAAATAATTCAAACTGATAGTCCCATTCTCTCACTTGTTGTACACATATATAAATTTCTAAATTGAATACAGAGCACCTAGAAAGAAAGCATCCTAAATAATTAAAAATTAAACTCCCTAGGGACTTCCCTGGTGGCGCAGAGGTTAAGAACCCGCCTGCCAATGCAGGGGACACGGGTTCAAGCCCTGGTCCGGGAAGATCCCACATGCTGCGGAGCAACTAAGCCCGTGCACCACAACTACTGAGCCTGTGCTCTAGAGCCCGTGAGCTACAACTACTGAACCCACGTGCCACAACTACTGAGCCCACGTACCACAACTACTGAAGCCCATGCACCTAGAGCCCGTGCTCCACAACAAGAGAAGCCACCGCAATGAGAAGCCCGCGCACCGCAACGAAGAGTAGCCCCCGCTCGTCGCAACTAGAGAAGGCCCGTGCACAGCAACGAAGACCCAACGCAGCCAAACAACACAGCCTTGTTTTTATGATTGGGAAATGCTTGTTTTAGGTAAAGAGAAAAGAAAGAAGAGCTTACTGACAGTGAGTCTTTTTTTAATAAAAGTTGATTTTGCCTGTACACACACACAAGTATTTCAAAGTCTCCAGTAGCTTTACAGTGTATCTATAGCTATGATAGAAACTTAAAACAAAAATTACATATAGCCCAGATAAAACGACTGATAGACAGTCGAACATTAGACTATTTCCAACTGAAGGGAAGGACAGATCCCTAAAATAATACATGAGAAAACTGGACTTAAGCCCAGAAAATGAAAAAGAAAGAAGCACTGAGGCTAGAGGTAGATGGTCACTGACCATCTAGATGGAAAGTTTAAGTAGTTCTTAAGTCAATCTAAGAAAAGGAGCTGGCTTCAAAGCCAACAGAAAATGTTTCCTATGCTAACTAGTGGTTTGGCTTAACTGCATTCCACTGGCTTTAAAAGAATGAAAGAAAACAATTTCATAAAGAAATGAGATGCAGCAACATATGCTATCAGATGAAGGTTAGGATAACACACTGATTGAACCATGTGAGGTCCCCTTCCAATCTCATTTCCTTGATAAACTCTAAACACAAAGTTACAAGACTGTGTGATATTTAGGGCCAAATGCACCTGATATTTACAACATCCAAACTCTCATCATTTACTTAAGACAGCAGCCAATGATTCATTATACAAATCTGACTTATATACTAGCAGGCAAAAGTCAAAATTCTCTTGCTGTGTCCTTAACTCTTTCATATTAAAAAAAAAGAAAAGCTACGTGTTAGTGCATTATCAATCTGAATGACAGCTTAGTCAAATTTAGTTTTTAATTATGAAAATGCATATCCATCCTGTGCTTACTTGCACTCTAAGCAGAAAGTCCTTTCATAGTCTTCCTCATAAATGAAGAACAGGTAAGCACATATTTTTTAATTGTTTATATAAATTTAAATATATCCCATGGGATTGACATATATATACTACTATGTAAAAAATAGATTAACTAATGAGAACCTACTGTATAACACAGGGAACTCTACTCAATGCTCTGTGGTGACCTAAATGGGAAGGAAATCTATACGTATAACTGATTCACTTTGCTGCTGTACAGCAGAAACTAACACAACATTGTAAAGCAACTATACTCCAATAAAAATTAATTTAAAAAATAAATAAAATAAAATATATCCCAGAGTTTAAAATATTTCACTGTGGATATGCACTAAATTTTAATTAGTAAATTCCCTATTTATAGTTGTTTTAAATTTACTGCAGCTACAAATAGTATTTTGTATTCTAATCTGGTAGGCAAGAATATAACTTACTTTACTCGTGGGGTGAGTTTTATTTTATATGCTAATTACAATGAAATGCCATGCTATTCTTGTCATTTATTTTTTTTATAGATTTTCATCTTTTTCTTAATTCTTTTATTAAATAAAATTATCAATTTTAAATATTATACTCAGACATCTACCTTTGCTCTTGTTTCTAACTTTCAGTTGATTCTCCTGGATTTTTAAAGCAGATTCATCATTCGGCAACAGATTTGGTATCTTTGTTTCCATTATTTGTGTTTTGCTTTTGTCTTGTTTTCCTACACGGGCTATAGAACAGTACCAAAAAATATGAACAACAGTAGTTATATACATCTTTTTATTATTCCTCACTTTTAAAATACATGTAATTACTGCTAATTTCCAACAACTATTATTTATACATTAAAGCAGGTCCTAAGTTATTTTTTTGCTTTGGGGTTGTTTTCTGGGTTTTGTTTTTTTGTTTGTTTGTCTGTTTTGGGGGGGGGGGTGCTTTGGTTTGTTTTTATTTAAAAAAAATTTTTTTTGGCCGCACCGCCCATGGCATGTGGGATCTTACTTCCCCAACCAGGGATCAAACCCATGTCCCCTGCACTGGAAGTGGGGAGTTTTAACCACTGGACCGCCAGGGAAATCCTGGTTTATTTGTTTTTGGTTTTTATTTATTTATTTGGCTGTGCCGGGTCTTAGTTGCGGCACCTAGGATCTTCGTTGCCACATGCAGGATTTTCGTTGCAGCATGCAGGATCTTGAGTTGCGGTGTGTGGGACCTACTTCCCTGACCAGGGATCATACCCAGGCCTCCTACATTGGGAGTGCGGAATCTTAGCCACTGGACCACCAGGGAAGTCCCCCATGCTTTGTTTTTTAAGGTAAAGAATGGAAGCCAAATTTTTTCAAATGCCTTTTAAACATATGTGTATATTATTACTGATCACAATCAAGGGACTGTTTCTTCCTTAATGTATTAATATATAGTACGAGTAGTAATAGGAACACATTATCTTAGCAATCCTAAATAGAATCCCATTAGTCATTTATTGATACTATTTTGTTGATTTCAACTTGCTAAGATTTTACTGAAGACACTGGTATCTATAACTGGGATTGGTCCAGAGGGTTTCTGTGTGCTCTGTCAGATGTTGATATTGGACTCAGACTCCAAATGAAACAGGAAGCTTTACAATTTTTACAATAGCATAATTAAAATAAAGTGGGAACCAGAATAAACAGATTATTGGAACATGCTAGACAAAAGCAGGCTCTTTGGGAATTTACAGAATTGTCCACTGGTGGAGAGGGGAATAAATCCAAAACTTATATAACATTTATATATAATATACATTTCACCAAAATAACTTAGTTAAAATATTTTTTTATTTTTTGGCTGGACTAAGCAAGACATGAATCACAAAAGTCATAAAAGTCAGGTGACTTTCCTGGTGGTCCAGCGGTTAAGACTCTGAGCTTCCACTGCAGGGGGCGCGGGTTCCATCCCTGGTCGGGGAACTCGCCTGCCACACAGTGCAGCCAAAAAAAAGGAAAAGGGGGGAGGGTCCATAAATCAGAATGACAGCTTTGTCTACATAGAAATGTAACCACTTGAATGACAGGGGAAAATTACTAACATATGACCAAGCGTTAATCTTCTCTTAGTGCACATAAGTGGATTCATATTACAAAGACAAAAAAGGCAATGCACAAAGTAAAAACTGGAATGGGTAATATAAATGTAAGATGTTCTAACTCAAATGCATATTAAAACAATGTGATTTCTGGTTCTTCTACTATTTCCTCTAAGTAGGCCCAATACCCCTCGTGCCATAGGGAGAAAAAAATAAATCTAAGCAGCAGGCCATTCCAGTTCCAATACAAGATTTCTTCCAGAGAGGAGAGGTAACACGTGTGACTATGTGAAAACAGCAGTGATACATTGCTATTAATTCACTTTCTGGTATATCTCACCATCATGCCTTAAACTCCTCCTCAAACCTTTCCTTAAGTTGGTACTACTTGATATGTTTCTCTAACTCTAATCACAATTCATTTACTTTATTTGTATGTATAATCACATTAGCAAAAGGAGAGAACCCTGCTGCCTGATGAGAAATGGAGTACATGCAATATACCTTTACTGAAAGGCATACTGTGCATAATAGTGATTTTCTCCACATTGAGTAAAAATGGCTTCTAGAAAATGGGATGCCCTGTAAAAAAATACAGGTGAGCATAAGAGGCCTAGAAAAGGACATACAGTCAAACAAAAAAGTTGGAAGTGATAAAGCTTATTAAGGGAAGAAAACCGTAAGACAAGAGCTTGACTATGACCACATCCCCCCTCCACCATATAAAAGACAGTGTTTATTTCTATGCAAGAGAAAGAAAAATGAAGGTAACATTGACTTGGGCATGGCATGGTGCCTTTCTGAAAAGCCGAGAAATACTTTGTACAATAGATTTATAACCATAATCAGCATGTATGCCACTAAGCACTATGTGGATATAGCAGTAGGATTTTATATCTTCAAAATTATGAAGAAGGTGAAAGTGGAGGAAGAAGAGAATTCGGTAGAAGAGTTATTACATTGCAAAGCAAGTCCTGAATTATTTCAGAGGTTTAAGAACAGTGCAAGAATGCACAAATTTACGTATCATTGGTAAAACAGCTTCTTCTGATAGCGAGGCTACAACAAATTTCCCCCAGTGAATTGCGGAAAGCTATTAATAAATATGGTAGTGCTGAAGAGCAAATTTGTCATCTCAATGAAAACAGATCTTTTTTGGGAAATGAAAGCCATCTTATACTTTCATTTCATAAAACAAGAAAAATTTGTCAGACGAACATTGCTTTTATAAAGAAAAACTGAAGGGGATGTTAACCTAAATTCTTTGTTGGTATACTCTGAAAATGCAATACCTAAAATGTGGAATGTTTTTTTCTATGTACTTTTTTAGTATTTTCTGAAAAAGTCTGGAGGGGGGCACTTTTTGTAAAGCATACTTTTTTGAGGGGTGGGGCGGGGAACGCAGCTCAGCTTGTGAGATCTTAGTTCCCTGATCAGTGGAAGCACGGAGTCCTAACCACTGGACCACCAGGGAATTCCCACATACAATCTTTTTGTAATCAGAAAATAAAGCTATTTCCAAGGCAGGAGGAGCATTGAGTTTATTTTCATCCTATACATTCTTTCGTTCTCAACTTCCCCATTTTCTGAATCAACTGTGCAGGTTCCAGACTTATCATATTCAACCATGCCCTACTCTTTTCATTTATTCCATCTATTCATCATCCCTGACGTTTCTTAAATGTCTCTAGTGACCATCTACTTTTAGCATTGTTACTGTCAACATAAAGTCTAGGTTTAATCTTAAAATATGATTAAAATTATCCCAACTGTTTTCCACCCATACTGAAGGTTATTTTTTTCTGTATTAACGGTAAGGATGTTTTTTGAGGATGCTGTATATTATATTATATTCCTTTCTTATGAGAAAAGGAATTCAGGAGAAATAATTTTCTGATCTCAGTAATACTTAGGCTTCTTCAGAGTGTGTGCTTTATTTTTATCTTATCTATACCATGAGTTGTGTAACTGATCATATCTGCCTTTACACTTTGGCTGTGAGAAACTTAAGAGCCAGTTTACACCAGGGATAAGTACAAAGAATTATTTCGTATGTATTTTTAGTAAAGCTAATTCTAATGAATACTTTATGCCTGTATTCATTTTTTTCCTTTCACTCTCACTTCTAATTGATGTCAACTTGTTGGAATTTATTCATTCATTCAAATATTTATTTAAGTATGTGCTAGGCGTTGGGGATATAACAATGAACAAAATAGTTTCTGCTCTCTTTGCTCTTGAGACAAAAGGGTCTCAAGGATCTTTCATGCTGATGGGGAAAGATAAACTATAGTATATCAAATGGTGATAAGCCACTGTAAACCACTTTTTGAGCAAGATGGGAAAGACAATAGTCTGACAACTTATCAAACCAAAAAATATTTAAGCAACGTTTTACCTCATCATTTTCCCTACTCTAACACTGTACAACAACATCAATGTACTTGATGCCTCTAAACCATACACTTCAAAATGGTTAAAATGGTAAGTTTTATGTTATATATATTTTACCACAATTTTTAAAAAGGCTTTCTGACCCTCTCACTCTCTCATGGTATATAACCAAATTTCTTAGACAAACTCTCCCTCTAAAATTTAGCTCCGTCTCAATCCTTTCTCATCCTCTACTTCCCTGAATCACTGACACTCCAAATACAACCTGAGCCTGTGATTTACACTCCCACTTCCCCTCAGACTTTCCTCCCTCAGGCTTTGATGACTCCCCTCTTTCTTTCCTAGTTTTCTCCTCCCTCTCTGAACACCACTTCTCAGCATTTTAATGGCTCCTTTTCCTCCACCTGCCCCCCAAACACAGCCTTCCAAGAGTAACCCATCATTTGCCCTTTTCTATTTGTTCAACAATCTACTCTTAGGTACTTGCACACACCAAAGGCTTCAAGTATTACCTTGTGTGGGGTGTTACCTCCAAATTTACCTCTCATGAGCTTCAGAATCCATTTCCCAACAGGACCTCAACCTAAGCTCATCCTCCCCCGCAAACCTGTTCATCCACCTGACTTTCATTATTTCCCCTTAGTCATCCAACCTTGAAACCTGGCAATCATTCCCTGTTCCTCCCTCTTCTTCACCCATTACATCCGACTAGCCTACTAAATGACCCTAACTTCCAGTATCTTCCCCAATAATCTGACCTACAAACTGTCACCAGATTGATCTTTCTTGGACAAAAGTTTGGTCATTAACCCAGCACTCATGTTCCTCTATGATCTGACCTCAAAAGAAAGCTTTCCATCTTTATCTCTTACTTTACATCCTTCCCTCCTCTGAATATACACACCGTCATACTCATACTCCTAAATCATATCCCCTCCCTCTTTTTACTAATGCCAATCCCCTATGCTTAAACAGTAATTCATACTTCTACCAAACTTTTTTTTTTTTGGCCGCACCACAAGCTTGCAGGACCTTAGTTCCCCCACCAGGGATTGAACCTGAGCCACAGCAGTGAAAGCACCAAGTCCTAACCACTGGACTGCTAGGGAGCTCCCGAAAGTCTACCAAATCTTAACGGGCTGGTTCAAATGTCAGATCCTCCTATAAACCTTCCCAAATCAGGAATGTAAATTAACCTTCTCATCTGTGCTCCCTAGTATTTTGTATTAGTGAATTTGCCACATTCTAGCTATATGAATTATGTTTGTCCTTATAACTCAACTATATTTTAAGAGGCTCAAAGGGAGCCATTTATTTGGGGGAGGGAAGATACAAAAACTCACCTGACTGCTACAACATATGAACCCTAAGTTTAAACCCTTTATATAAGAACCATGCTAAACATATTTAATAATTATTAAATACCTACCATTATATTTTGCCAAAATGACATTTAAATCTAGGCAATCCAACTGGATACACAATCACACTTGACTATAATTATGTAAAGAGCTTGGGGTTTTGACAGTAGTGATTAGGAACAACGAGATCAACTTACTTTGGGTTTCAAAATAGCTTCAATTCTTATTACATTATGACTTAGCTTTAATAGGCACTGCTTTCTAGCTACATTACTCTTAACCTATTCCCTCTTAATCCTGGCCAAAACAGACTACAAATTTAATTGCTAACGGACTCGTCTCCAGAGCAAAGTATTTTCAGGTTTAGAAAAGGTTCCCTACTCTAGCTACACCACCATGCTCTAGGAAATCCTGTCCTCCTGTGTCCCCAGGGCTCCAATCCCCTAACTAATAACACATCCCCAATATAGTATTCTTCCCAGTGCATCCTGAGAAACATGGTTCTGTTTTCTTACTTCGTCCGACAGAATCACTTGATTGTCCATGCTCTAGTTCAGTGGTTTTAAAACTTTACACAGGACTGCCCTGGTGGCGCAGTGGTTGAGAATATGCCTGCCAACGCAGGGGACACAGGTTTGACCCCTGGTCCGGGAAGATCCCACATGCCGCGGAGCAACTAAGCCCGTGCGCCACAACTACTGAGCCTGCGCTCTAGAGCCCACGTGCCACAACTACAGAAGCCCGCGCGCCTAGAACCCGCGCCTCGCAACAAGAGAAGCCACCGCAATGGGAAGCCCGCGCACCGCAACGAAGAGTAGCCCCCGCTCGCCACAACGAAGACCCAACACAGCCAAAAATAAATCAGTTAATAAAAGAAAAAAAAAAACTTCGCACAACTATTTCTTCACCTGGGTAGTAGCTATACCTTGCTTTATAACAACTCTTTAAACTGCACGTTTTATATTGCATATATCATACACACATACACTATTCTGTAGATATGACCATACAGCATAAGAGTAAAACAGACTGAGAAGTAATATTAAAATTTCAGAGAGAGAGAAACCTTTAAACAACTGAATCTTTTCCTCGAACAATCTTAAAAACGAACAAAGTTGGAGGACTCACATTTTCTAATTTCAAAACTTACTACGAAGCTGCAAGAATCAAAACAGTGTAGTATGGCATAAAAACAAACACAGAACAACAGAATAAAATAATAGCCCAGGAAAAACCCCTTGCGTACATCATCACATGATTTTTGCCAAGGGTGTCAAGACCATTCAATGGGGAAAGGACAATCTTTTCAACAAATGGTGTTGGGAAAACTGGATATCCACATACAAAAGAATGAAGTTGGACTCTTTCCACACATACGATACAAAAATTAATTCAAAATGAATCAAAGACCTAAATGTTAAAACTAAAACTCTAAAATTCTTAGAAGAAAACATAGGGGGAAATCTTCGTGACATTAGACTTGGCAACAATTACTTGGACATGAAAACCAAAAGAACAGGCAACATAAGAAAACAATAGATTGGGCTTCCCTGGTGGCACAGTGGTTGAGAATCTGCCTGCCAATGCAGGGGACACGGGTTCGAGCCCTGGTCTGGGAAGATCCCACATGCCGCGGAGCAACTAGGCCCGTGAGCCACAACTACTGAGCCTGCGCGTCTGGAGCCTGTGCTCCACAACAAGAGAGGCCACAATAGTGAGAGGCCCGCGCACCGCGATGAAGAGTGGCCCCCGCTCGCCGCAACTAGAGAAAGCCCTCACACAGAAACGAAGACCCAACGCAGCCAAAAAAATAAATAAATAAAATAATAATTTTTTGGGGCTTCCCTGGTGGCGCAGTGGTTGAGAATCTGCCTGCTAATGCAGGGGACACGGGTTCGAGCCCTGGTCCGGGAAGATCCCACATGCCGCGGAGCAACTAGGCCCGTGAGCCACAACTACTGAGCCTGCGCGTCAGGAGCCTGTGCTCCGCAACAAGAGAGGCCACGATAGTGAGAGGCCCGCGCACCGCGATGAAGAGTGGCCCCCGCTCGCCGCAACTAGAGAAAGCCCTCGCACGGAAATGAAGACCCAACACAGCCAAAAAGAAATAAATAAATTAAAAAATAATAATAATAATAATAATAATTTTTTTTAAAAAATTATAAAAAAAAAGAAAACAGATAAATTAGACTTATCAAAATTTAAAACTTGTGCATCAAAGGCAACCCACAGAATGGGAGAAGTCTGCAAATCGCATATCTTGACATGGGATTAATATCCAGAATATACAAACCTCATAAATTTAAGGACTTGAGTAGACATTTTCCCAAAGACTTACAGTTGGCCAATAAGAACATAAGATGAGGCTTCCTGGTGGCACAGTGGTTGAGAATCCGCCTGCCAATGCAGGGGACACGGGTTCGAGCCCTGGTCCGGGAAGATCCCTCGTGCCGCAGAGCAACTAAACTCGTGTGCCACAACTACTGAGCCTGCGCTCTAGAGCCCGTACTCCGCAACAAGAGAAGCCACCACAGTGGGAAGCCCGCGCACCGCAACAAAGAGTGGCCCCCGCTCTCCGCAACTAGAGAAAGCCCGTGCGCAGCAACGAAGATCCAATGCAGCCAAGATAAATTTTAAAAAAGAAGGAAGAACATGAAAAGATGCTCAGTATCACTATTCATCAGAGAAATCAAATGAATCAAAACTACAAGATACCACTTCATAACTGTTAGGTTGGCTCTTGTTTTTTAAAAAAATCAAAACAAATCAAAATAGCAAGTGTTAACAAGGACACAGAGAAACTGGAGCCCTGTGCACTGCTGGTGGGAATGTTTAGTAGTGCAGCCACTGTAGAAGACAGTATAGCATTTCCTCAAAAAATTAAAAATTGAATTACCGTATGATCCAGCAACTCTACTTTTGGGTATATACCCAAAAGGATTTAAAAGCAGGGACTCAAACAGATACTTGTATACCCACGTTAAGCACAGCATTATTTGCAATAGCCAAACAATGTGGAAACAACCCAAGTGTTCACTGGTAGACGAATGGGTAAACAACATACATACACTGTAGCATGAAAACATGCTACAACATGGATGAAAATTGAAAACATTATGGTAAGTGAAACAAGCCAGACACAAAAGGACAAATACTTTGTGATTCTTACATGAGGTCTCTAGAGTAGTCAAACTCATAGAGACAGAAAGTAGAATGGTGGTTATTAGGGGCCAGTGAAAGGCAAGAATGGGTTAAATTGTTTAGTGGGTACAGAGTTTTTCAATTTGAGATGATGAAAAAGTTTTGGAAATAGTGGTAATGGTTACAAAACAGTGTGAATGTACTTAATGCCACTGAACTATACACTTAAAAATGGTTAAAATGATCAATTTTATGTGTATTTTAACACAACAAAAAACAGTCCAAACATACAAATTAGATAAATGTGGAACACCTCAAATAGAAGCCAGTCATCTTCCTACTGCTTTGTGTGACAGATCCTGAAGTATAGATTGAGGATATCATTGCTCTTAATCAGTCTCACACTTTTGATGTGGTCCACACTCAAGGAAGGCACCATTAATATTCAATCATGAGGGATTTCCTGGTGGTCCAGTGAGTGGCTAAGACTCTGCACTCCCAATGCAGGGGGCCCAGGTTCGATCCCTGGTCAGGGAACTAGATCCCGCATGCATGCCACAACTAAAAAATCTCCCAGGCCACAACTGAGACCCTGGTGCAGCCAAATAAATAAATAAATAAATAAATATTTTTTAAAAACAAAAAACCAATCATAGAGCTCAAAATTTCTCGATGTAGTACTCAGGAGCCACTCCAGCCAAACGAACACATGATGAGACATTTGCTATCCTTGCCTTAATATGTGACCTTTGAAAACAAATCTGCCCTTCTCTTCCTATGTGGGAACCCTTTCTCCCTTGTTTTCTGTGGAGCTTCTCCTAAATGAAAGGGCCACTTTAGTCTGTGTGAGGTTCAAGTAAGCCAAAACTCTCATTCTCATTGTTAACGATGTGTATATAAAAAACAACTCCAAATGGAACCACCTAACAGACTTCTTAGGTTTGTGAGGGATATCAAATTCCACCAAGTTGCCAGTCATCATTTTTATGGAGTGGGAACTCAAAGCCTGGACTAGAAAAAGAATGGCTAGTCTGGTTCTCCCAGCTGAGAATCAGAACATGAAGATAAATTAGTCTTGATTTAAAAAAACAAAACACACACAACTAGAAATACTTTTCACAAATTAACTATTTAAGTAAATGTACAAGCTGCAATTATTTTATGTTCTTCAAAATACTGACATACTGATTTTTTTTTTTTGCAAAGCACTTTAGTACATTACACATACCAGCTCTGATGGGTATAATAAACGTCAAGTGAATTCACAAATATTTTAGCTAACAAAAGACACAGTAAAGCTTAAGATTTTGGTCCGAATTCACTGCCTTGCACCCAGACTACCGGGAGGGGGGGGGGGATGAAACAAAATAAAAGGATGCTGTTGTGCTTTGCTTCTTTGCTTCCATTTTCATTCCTCTACATCAGTTCCTCCCCTCCCCCCTAGAATCCATGAGACAATCCTGAAATCACTTATATATTTACTCAAACTTATAAAGGAAACCTAAGCACCTACATGGAAAATTGGAGTTTAACTAAACTTTTTCAAAAAAAAGAGTCTGAACAAAAAATTACATGACTGCCACTTGGTGAGCTCTTGTGCCACACTGAGAATTGAAGTGAAGACAACAGTGTAGCAAAATAAAAAATGTTTATATTACTAAGTAGAGTAACACATATGATTACAAAATACAGTAAAAAGGTTGGAAAAAAAAAAAAAAAAAAAAGGTTGGAAGAAAAAAATACACCAAAAACGTAAGTAATTGCTTTCAGGTGACATGAGACTGAGATTTTTTTTTTTTTTTTTTTTTTTTTTTTTTTTTTCTCTCTCTCTCTCTCTACAATTAATCCACGGCTCACGAATAGGAATTTATTTCTATAAAGACTTTAATACACTGAAAATTCAAGACATTTTTATAATGGTTAAAGATTTCAATAACCCCAAAAAATAGGGATCCCTTCAAAATAACATTGATCTATCTTTTGCAGCCAATTCATAAACCAATCTTTCTCTTCCCAGTATAACTTTTACTATGAAGCCTGGTTCCTTGCCATTTAGGCTTTTTTAAAGGTATTTTAAAAAACATTTTTATAAAATGCTGCTACTTATAAGTAGCTTAAAATTTCAGTAAAGTTCTCTTAGTCTAAAATGAAGTTAATTTTTCCCCAAAATGACTAAACTATCACCAGTAGAAGTTCCTAATGGAATTATGCCAAATAGTGACAAGTTCCATGACTCATTAAAAGAAAGATTAAGTATCATGCCCTTTGGGTGGAAAGACTAGTTTAGCCAGATTACCCAAGCACAGAGTTACTAGTACTAACAACATCTCATATATCTTAAAAAAAAAAAAAACAAAAAACTTTGTACATTGTACTTTGATGGAAGTGTTTAATAATTTAACACTCTGTAACACAAGGCAATTGATCATATTTAGAAGCAGCAACAACAATCCAAAATCTAAATTATCATGATAGATTTTTCTCAGTACAAGCCGAAGGCCAAGTGTTTCTAAATCAACTGTTGTCAAAAGTTTCTCCACCACCCCCCCACGCATTTCAAAGCTATCTTCAAATTTTCCACAGTCTTATCTGATCTTAGGAATAGGAAATATTCTGTTAAAGAAAACACAGCAAAGCCTAAGTAATTGGATAACTGAAAAAAATTTTTCCATGTCAAAAATCACCATACAAAATTAAAAGGCATTGGGAATTCCCTGGTGGTCCAGTGGTTAGGACTTGGTGCTTTCACTGTCCGGGCCCAGGTTCAATCCCTGGTCTGGGAATCCCACAAGCTGCTTGGTGCAGCCAAACAAAAATTAAAAGGCAAACAACTACTCTTACAAACCTTTAAAACAAGCCCCCCAGCCCGCAACCCACACAATTCAAAACTGTCAAGAAGTGTTCAATTTTATTGGGAATTTCTAAAATAAAATTACATCTGTCTTTTTCTTTTAATATTTATTTATTCATTTATTTGGCTGCGCCGGCACTTAATTGCGGCACGCAGGGTCTTCCTTGCGGCATACGGGATCTTTAGTTGTGGCGTGCAGGATCTAGTTCCTGACCAGGGATGGAACCAGGGCCCCCTGCATTGGGAGCGCGGAGTCTAACCACTGGACCACTAGGAAAGTCCCTAAAATTATTTCTTTTTACGTTGCAGAATCAAACATTTTTAGAAGTCCCTGATAGGAAGCACGCAATAAAAAATGGAATTTTAATACAGTGATAGTGGGACTATAACCTTCCTAGCAGGTAAGTGGTGATATTTGTTAGGAAGCTCAAAAGGGTACAAACTGCCAGTTATAAGATACCTAAGTACTGGGGGTGTAATGTACAACATGATGACTATAGCTAAGACTGCTGTATGGTATACTTGAAAGTTGCTAAGAGAGCAGATCCTAAAAGTTCTCATCACAAGGGAAAAAAGTCTTTATTTTTCTTTTTTTGAAGTAACTATACAACACGATGAATGTTAACTATTTTTACTGTAATAAGCATTTCACAATATATGTAAGGCATTATACTGTATACCTTAAACTTAGTGCTGTATATCAGTTACATCTCAATAAAACTGAAAGAAAAAAAAGAACCTCAAAAAATGTTTTATCTTCTTTGATTCAGCAATAACCACTCCTAGAGATTTATCCTAAGAGAAATAATAAAAGCTTATGTGTAAATATTTTTCATAAGGAAAATCCACAGAAGCATTAGCTATAATTTAAATAATTTGTAATATAAAAACAACCTGAAGTCAAAAATTGGGGGAATCCTATGGTATCAATATTTGCATATGAAAGAATGCTATGTATCAATGTAAAATACTTTGAAAGAGTATTTAATGACATGGAAAAATATTTACAATTTGTTTTTAAAAGATAAAATATTGTAAATATATCTAACTCTTAAAAACACATACACTACATGTATTTTTAAAAAGTGAAACCAAAAAATTTGGCCCAAACCTCTAATCTATCATCCAGTTCAAGGTGCCAGCATGAGCACATGTGTTTATCTCTTCTCCTTCCTAATAACTTTATTAAATAAGCTTTTCTAAAGAAATTTTAAAATAACTTTTTAATTAAAAATATTTTTTAAAAAGCCTAGGTAGATTGCCCATGGTTCTGAAAAGATGGAAAACGGATGGAGGAATGTGAATTGATTAGGCACAGTGGAGGGAGAAGAGCAGAATACTCACAGAGGGGGTGCAGCGGGCGAGGAAGGCTAATCTTCTGGGCAGAACCCCAGAGAGGCGCCAGTTCAGTGACCGTCGTAGTGAGAAGTGGGACTGAAAACATCTGTCATAGCAAGAAGTCAACAGAGAATGTCTAAAGTTGATAAACCAAAAAATAAACACTATAAGCATATTATTTAGAACATGGAGTTCAGCCCCAGGAAATCTGAACCAAAAAGGTTTTTTTCAAAGTAGTTGCCTCTGGAGAGTGGGGCTCTTCATTATTAGGCCTTTTGTATCACTGATATTTGATTACTTGATTTTTTAAGCTAAGTGTGTGTATAATATTGATTTTAAGTTTTCATCCTTTTTTATTTTATACTTTGTTCATTTTCCTTTTAATACACAACATCCTACGTTCTACTTCCTTCTCACCAAGGCAGAGGCTGTATGCACCTCATTTAGCAGTGTTTTTCAACTATAAGTTATGCAGTCATGAAACAGATCTAGTGGGATATAAACAGCATTTCTTTTTCCTAATAAAAGGAAAAATAAAATAGAGATATTGTTGGTGAAGCTTTCATTTCAATTATAAATGTTTACTTAAATGTGTGTACTGGGGTACTATGAAACATCTCTTTCTCGTGTGTCTATTCTCAACCCAGCACCCAGAACAATCCTGTCAAACTGTGAATTCAGATCATGTTACTACTCCAATGGCTTTGAGTTCTGCCTCACAGTAATGAACAGCCTGCAGAATTGCCTAAAAGGTCCTTTAGAATCAACCAGTATCTTTTCAACCTTCTACTTGCTACCTTGTACACTTGGCTTCAGCTAACTGCTCTCCCTCATCTTCCTCTGACATTCAAGACTGTCTCCACTTCAGGGCCTTTGTGTTTGCTGTACCCTCTGCATGATTCCCTTCCTCAGCCAATTCAATTATTTAAATGTCATCCTATATTAAATCATAACCCTCACACTCTTACGCTCTACTCCCTATTTTATCCCCTTACTCCTTATTACTCTTCATAGTCCCTATTTTATTCCGTTTTATGGATACTTCCCCCACAGCATACAACTTTCTATTAATTTTGTTTCTCTCCCCTACCCCCACTAGAATGCAAGCTCTAAAAGAACATGGATTTTTGTTTGTTTGCTGATGTAGTCCAGCACCTGTTACAGTCCCTGGCACGTAGTAGGATCTCTGTAAGTATCTGTTGAATTAACAGATTAGATAAAACATATATATCATCTTAGGAATTGCCAGATTATTGGCAAACAAGCACAACAGTTTGGAACCTTTAAGAAATTCTGGTAATTTCAATTTTAAGGATAAGCTATGACTTAGACTCTGGAGTGGTAAATTCAGGTTATTCACAATACTGAGTATGTTGCTGGCATACTGGGCCATAATGAATGTGCAAGTCTGTTGAAATAATTAAAACAACCTTTCTTAACATCAAAAGTAAAATTTTAAATGCTGGTATCTCTGCCACCATTTAAAAAAAAAAAAAAAAAGGGAGAACCTATCCCCTAAAGAGCTAAGATACTTTAAAGTACAGAAGTCTTATACCTTTTTAAATATGTCACAGTGAAAGTCTCATGCTCAGTAACCACAATTTGCACACATTCACAATTTTCACTATTTCCTTCAACTCCGAATGGAGATCAAGGGGCACGCTGTTGATCACCTTCATTTCTTCAGAATAAAACAAAGAGCAAGTTAGCATTCCTGTGAAATTCACATAGCAGGTCTTTTACTGTGGCACATATGGATGACAGAGCCTCTGTCAGTCATGATTTTCTTTTTCAATGAATTTTTTTCTAGTCTACATTACAACTCACTGGATGAAAAAAAGAAATCTTCAACAGATTTTCTTCAATGATTAATAAGAAAAATCCTTGAACACTTCTCCCTCATACACACAGAAGCACACGTGGCAAAACAGATTTCTACTGAGTTAAAAAGAAGCTTATCCAACTGCAAAAAGAAATGTCTTTAAGCCTGCAAATGAATAACGGTTTTTCCATATTTCGTGCCATTAATAAAGCACACTTAACAGCATGACTTTACAAAAAAAAGTTTCACTAATCACTTGTTTTTTGTGTTCTTGGAGAATAAATTTTGGTATTAGCTGTTTTGCAACTGGTTCTACCCATCCATTTTCTCAAAAAACAATGTGGTTTTACCTGTTTTTACCACAAGAAGTAAAGGTTTTTTTAAAGAGGGAAATAAACAAGACAAGCTGAAAGGGCAGCTCACAGACATAAATAAATAAAATTGAATGAAGTACTCAAGCCACTGGCACAATGAAAACTACATAGCATAAAGGAAGTAGCAGACCTGATGCTGATGAAAACAAATTTATGAAATGAAAGAGAACCTCAAGAAAATTCACTAGAACACAGCAGAAGAGAACGAAGGAAGCATTTAGAAAAATAAAATGAAGACAGGAAATGAAGATGAACAATCATAAAACTGATGTCTTTTGAGGAAAAATAAAAATGAAAGCATATTACAAGATATATAAGAAAATATTCCTGAATCGCAGATTGAAACGGCTTACCATGTAACAGGAAAATGTAATAGAGAATCACACCAAGACCGAGATATATCCTGATGAAGTTACTGAACTTCAAGGATAAAGAAAGAATTCTACCAATACCCAGGCAGAAGTAGGTCACCTACAAAGGGAAAAAAAAAGTCAGGCTGGCCCCAGACTTCTCTAGAGTAACCCTAGATGCCAGAAGATAATGGAGAAATGTCTACTGGGTATTAAGGGGAAGGCAACATAGCTCAAAAATTCTATAACCAGCCAAAATATAACTTCACTTGTGAAATCCTCCAACATTTTTTAAACATACTAGACTCCTGAGAATAGAGCATTCAAACAACCACTCCTCAAATAGAAAAATCTATTTGATAAACATAATAGATTTAAGAATATTAAAGCTATACCTTTAAAATAGTAGCCACAGAACTATAAGCTACCATATTTCATCTATTCTAAGATGCACCTTTTTTCACATTTTAGTATATCTGAAATCAGCATGCATGTTACAATCAATGGCATGTCATAGTTTCTTTGACAGAACTTAACCATGTTAGTGGTTGTCATACAATCTTACAATCAATGGTACTTTAGACATAATGAAATACAGTATAAACTTCCAAAATGAGAGAAGGGAGAGAAAATAAAGGCAATAAACCATGTAGTTTAACACAGAAAAAAGAAAACCAAACAGAAAGATAGGCAATGAAAAGAACAGTATTACAGAAGCAAAACCAAACATACAATATTAATGTAAATGATTAAAAGCATCTCAGATTGGGTCCAAAAAGACTAACCTTTCTTTATCCAACTACATGGGGTCTAAATGAGACAAACCTAAAACAAAGACTTTGAGAGGTTAACAATAAAAGGTTAGACATAAGTATAAGCAAGTAAGTATAAACACTCTTATCAGTTGAATTCAAAGTAGAAGAACATTAAAGGTGGCAAAAAGGTCACTTTTCAGAATGCTCAAGATTACAATCCATAAAGAAGATATAATGTATATAAAACTATGTACCCCAAAACCTTCTCCCTCTCTCCATATATATATATATACATATATATATGTATATATATATATGTATATATATATATGTATACATATATATATTTGGAGCCCAAACTTTAAAGAAATACAAGAAAACTGGGCAGAAATAAAAGTAGAAGGCAATCACCATTTCAGTCCTTAAAGACCAAACAGATAAAACGATAAAACGGCTGAACAACATATGATGGGATGAGATAAAATCCCTATGGAACAGTTTATAAAAACTGATCGTCTATTTAGGCCATAACACCTAAAAATTTAAGCAAGCAGAAATAATAGAGACCACCATCTGAAAATGAAACAATTAAACTACTCCCCTTAGTGGAAGAGACTTGACCATTTATGTACTATCTCTCCCTAAACTACTCCATTCAAAGATGGAAATCAAAATTAATACAGATTATCTAATAAATAACAATTATAAAAACTACCTATATAAAAAAACCTTTGATACATAAATAAAGCTATACTCAGAGGAAGATCCACAGCCTAAATAGTACCAACGGATCAAGAATTAAAATTAAATATTAAGCATTCAACTCAAGGTTAGAAAATAAATAGAACTAAAAAAACCAAGCAGAATAGGGAGGGGGAGGGGGGTATGGACTGGGAGTTTGGGGTTAGCAGATGCAACCAATAGCATATAGAATGGATGGACAAGAAGGTCCTACTGTGTAGCACAGGGAACTATATTCAATGGGTCCTGGGATAAATCACAATGGAAAAGAATATAAACAAAAATGTGTGTGTGTGTGTGTAACTCAGTCACTGCTGTACAGCAGAAATTAACATTGTAAATCAACTATACTTCAATTTTAAAAAGTAAAATAAAGGAATTAAAGAAATTCATAAGTTACTCAATTAGAAATCAGAAGCTAGTAGATTTAATTCTAAAACCTAGCAGCTGCATTTTGAAGGGAAGGGGAAAAACTCTAACAGATAAACCATTAGCTAGACTAAAAAAACAATTATATAAAATTAGAACTGAAAAAGAAGCAGTAAGATGATACAGAGGAAACCAAAATAAGTTTCCAGTAAATTTTAAGTTACTAAATTTTTAACTGTAGATAAAATAAATGGTTTTCTAGGAAAACACAAATTGTCAAGTGGAATCAAGTAGAATTAGAAAGCAAACACTTCAATAACCTCCAAAGAACTAAGCTGCCAAAGAGTTATCTCTCCAACCACTCCAAACACCAGTCCTGGACATGTTCATAGTAAATTCAAAAGGTAGTTCCTTTATTAAAGTATATCCAGAAACAAAAGTTTTCTACATTTCATGGAGCCAATCGTGCACAGACAGCACAGAGGATACTCTTTGACAAAAATTCTAAATAACAGCAAACACTAATATATAGTATTTACTATATTCCAGACACTGGTCTAGATAGGCAATGTAACATCAACTCATTTACTCTCAAAACAATCTGACAAGCTAGAGAACCAAAATATTTAACAGCAGGTACAGAACAGTCACCAACCCATCAGAAGCATGTCAGAACTAGGCTATGCTGGAACACCATCCCAGAGGCCCTCTTTTTTGCCACACAGTACCCCTTTAGTGGCTAGATCACAAGGAGGAAGGGTAACAGCCAAGGAAGGGAGCAAGTAGTTTAACAACCTGTACATCACAATAGTGCTGGTGCCTACTGACTGATTACCACTACCTGCTTATGAGCTGAGAACTATCTGTTATCTCCACTTTACAGCTGAGGAAACAGAAACAGAAAAGTTAGATAACAGAGAGGCTAGGGCACTTAACCTCTAAGCCATACCACCTTTCTAAAATAAAAAATACTAGTAAATATAACCCAACAGTAAATTTAAAAGGTGTCAATCTTCCACAAATTCAAGAGAGGCTCAATCTTTTGAGCTAACATCATATTAAGATCAAATGAGAAAAGGCATTTGTTTTTACTGTTGAAAACTTTTCATAAAATGGCAATACAGGGACTTCCCTGGCGGTCTGGTGGTTAAGACTCCATGCTTCCACTGCAGGGGGTTGGGTTCGATCCCTGGTCAGGGAACTAAAATCCCACATGCCGCACGGCGAGGCCAAAAAACTTTTAAAATAAAAAGCTAAAAGAAATGCAGGTATTAAAAAAACCAATATACATTCCCGATATTAAAAGGAAAGAGAATCCTAATAAAACAGAGGTGGATATAGCACCAATATTTTTAAGAAAGACATACCATATAATACACATGCAGCTGTATACTGTGTATATTCATTAAAGATTTTATGTACACAAATAATACATTAAGCCAGTAAGGCAAAAACTAGAAGTATTCCCATTGAAGTCAGGTAACAAAACAAAACAAGGATTCCCTCCATGACAACCATTATGAAAGAAAGGAAATGAAGATGAGCAATCATAAAACTAATGTTCTTTGAGGAAAGAAAAATGAAAGCATATAACACTAATAGTTTAAAAAAACTATTAATAATAATAAATAATAGTAAAACATTTAACAATGTTTTAGAAAAATTAAGCAATGTACTCCGGTTTAAAAAAATATTTAAAGAGGAGATATGAATATGATTATTGCATAGCTAGGAAAGCTAACAAAACCAAATGAAAAACTAAACAAAGCGGGCAATTACAAAATTAAACAAATTAACAGCTTTCTTATACATAAATACCAGCTAATCAAAAAAAAAAAAAAAAGTGGAAAAATAATCCTGTACCCAGAAGCAATTCAAGTCTAACAGAAAAATGTAGAGCCTGTTTTAAAAATAAATAATTAAAATGCCCACTGAAAGCTAGGAATACATAGGAAGCCAGATTTCGTTCTTGGAAAAGATAACAACACTGTAAAGATGTCAAATCACCCTTAATCAATCTATAAATTCAATGCAATGCACTTGATCAAAACTGCAAAGTATTGGGGGGCAGGGTGAGGGATAGCAGTGAGTAAAACTTGACAAAGTGATTCTAGTGCATGCAACTCTGGAGCAAAAAGATGCCAGTATTATCAAAATAACAGCATTAATATTTGCATTTTAATTAAAGTGCTAAGAATTTTCAACAATTCGTAGAATTTGTAAAAATAATCTCAATGCAAAAAAGTGTTAATTGTGAAATATCAAGAAAATGTAAACTTATTAAAATAAATGTTAAACATACAATCCAATATAAACTGATAAAACTAAGCTATTCAAAACTAAAACATTACATTAAAAATTTACTTAAAATACACACAGAAAAATATTTCAAGATGGAGCTAAAAAAATACAGCTAAAATATCACTTGAATTGTAAGTATTCAGGGACAAATTTTTATAGGTGCTAAAACTATTCTAACTACAAGTTTGAATAATCCCATCTCTTATTCAGAAAGGCTGAGAGCTGCAGTTTTTGTCTCAAAGAGTGAGCCTACTAAAATAAGGGTCAGATCATCTCTCTCCTCTGCTGAAAACACATGTCGGCTCTCCACCTCACTTAGAGCGAAAGCCCACGTCCTCATAATGGCCCACGATGCCCAACAGGACCTGGCACACATCTTTCCCTTTAGCTGTCTGACCCCATCTCCTACTTCTCTTCCCACTGCTCACCTTCATCTTCCCACATCAACAAGTCTAGCATCCCATTAACAGAAGTTCCAAAAAGAGATAACAGAAAACAGAAAGAGGAATGGACACATACATACATACAATTTACCCAGAACTGCAAGACATAAAATTTATAATAGGGCCCTCAAAATGCACAAAACATTAACAGAGAGGCTCACACTAAGAGCAAAATAAAATTTCAGAACACCAAATCCTAACAGCTTCCAGAGAGAAAAACAGTTGACTTTTTTTTTTCTAATCAAAACTTCAACATTAGTCTTGAACTTTCCAAATGAGAAGAGACACAGGCAGCTGTTTGTTATAATCTCTTTACAACTGATTTTTAAAATTCTATTTGTTTATAACTGATAAAAATAAGATGATGTATAAATGAAAAACTTTCTAAAATTACAATAACTAACATAGTATAATCTGGACTAAGAACAGACTTGGAGATCTAGAGAAGTGTCCAGAAATGAACCAAAATACACATGGAAATTTGGTATATGATAAATCTGATAGCAGTTCAAATCAGGAGAGAGGAAAATGAATGAGTCAAAAATGGTGTGTTAGGACAACTGATTCATTAAAGAAAATAAAGTCAATCTCTACCTAATTCCTTACAACAACAATAAAGTCAAGATGGATAAAAAAATTTAATGTAGAAAATAAAACCATTAAAGTACAGAAAGAAAATATGGGAGAATGAGGAACATTTTTAAAATCCTGGTTTAGAAAAAGTCTTAGGGGGACTTCCCTGGTGGTGCAATGGTTAAGAATCCACCTGCCAATGCAGGGGACATGGGTTCGATCCCTGGTCCGGGAAGGTTCCACATGCCATGGAGCAACTAAGCCTGTGCACCACAACTACTGAGCCTGTGCTCTAGAGCCCGTGAGCCACAACTACTGAGCCCGCACTCCACAACTACCGAAGAGTAGCCCCCACTCGCCACAACTAGAGAAAGCCCACAGGCAGCAACAAAGACGCAACGCAGCCAAAAAACAATTAATTAATTAATTAATTAATTATTTTAAAAAACCAAAAACATTCTTAGGGACTTCCCTGGCGATCCAGTGGTTGGGACTTTGCCTTCCAACACAGGAGGTGCAGGTTCGATCCCTGGTTGGGGAGCTGGGATCCCACACACCTCGTGGCCAAAACACCAAAACATAAAACTGAAGAAATATTGTAACAAATTCAATAAAGACTTTAAAAATGGTCCACATCAAAAAAATTAAAAAAAAAAAATAAAGAAAAAGAAGAAGTCTTAAATCAGATACAGAACCTAGAAGCCACAAATGAAAACTTTAAACACAATACAAAAACTTTAAACTTCTGAAAGGTTTAAGAGGGAGAAGAGGAGGAATCCGTTAAGACAAACTAAGAAGCAAACATTTGCACACATGACAGAGGTAATCCCTAAATAAGTACAGGGCACTGACAAAAAAATAAGATGAGATCCAACAAGTGCACAGTGGAGTAAATACAAATGTCCAATAAATACATGAACAACTGTTTAACCTATTTCAAAATTGTAAATATCACTTATATCTTAAGATTGGAAAGTGAGTCTCAGTTTTAACCAGAACTGGCCAAGATATGAGCCAATAAGCCGTAGGTAGAAATGTCACGATTTAATTTTTATAGAAAGCAATTTGGTATTATTAAACTTTACTTTTCACCCTTTCATTTAAATTCCATTTTTAGGAATTTGTTCTACAGAAAAACTGGCACCATTGAGAAAATTATCACTTAATTTCTCCTAATGCATCATACTTTTAAAGTTTTAAAAAATTTCTTATCAGTCATATTCACACACAGAATTCACAAATACTTTTACAGTATTAGCCTCTCAAAAATATTTGCTCCTCTTTTACAATTTCCTATTTGTTGTACTTTCTGGAAGATTTCTTCAATTTTATCTTCTAAGAGCTCCTTTCCTTCTTTACAGAATTCTGCTCCTATTTATAAACTTAATCTTCGTTACTAACTTTTTTTCTTTTTTAAATGTCTCCTTCTCCATGTCTGAGGTATATTTCCTCCTAGTTGTTTTCTACCTCCACTGACTTCTTTCATATGAGGAAACATTATTTTACTTATCTGATAAAACTTGACTGTCCATATTTAAGAGTAGACGACTAAAATGAACAGGGGGACTGGAAACTGAGCACGTGGGTAGGAGGTAAGGATTGATAGCTTCCTGTACTATAAGATGCTCTGGCTTGTGTCTGGGTGAAAAAGAGTATCTCAATGTAGCTTTAATTTGTGCTTCTATGCAGTCTAGCATCTTCAATATTTTTCAAAGTCATCTCTAACTTTCTATAAATAGACTGTTCATGCCCTTGTCCTTTTTTTCTAGTGGGTCCTTGTGCTCATTTATTTTTAAGAAATTTATTTTAAGAAATTTTATTTCAAGATAATTTGACTTTACCTGTCTTGTAATTCTTAACAAAATTAATTTTAATTTTAAAAACTAAGAACAGGGCTTCCCTGGTGGCACAGTGGTTAAGAATCTGCCTGCCAAGGCAGGGGACACGGGTTAGAGCCCTGCTCCGGGAAGATCCCACATGCCGCGGAGCAACTAAGCCCATGTGGCACAACTACTGAGACTGCGCTCTAGAGCCCGCAAGCCACAACTACTGAGCCCAAGTGCCACACCTAGTGAAGCCCGTGCGCCTAGAGCCTGTGCTCTGCAACAAGAGAAGCCACCCAATGAGAAGCCCAGGCACCAAAACGAAGAGTAGCCCCCCTTGCCGCTTAGCCTGCCCGCAGCAACAAAGACCCAACACAGCCAAAAATTTTAAAAATAAATAAATATTTTAAATTTTAAAAATAAATAAATAAAAACTAAGAACATAAATTGTTCACAGTATTTTTCTCTCTGCTTAACAGCTTTTTTCTTCACTTCTATATTCCTATGCTTTTTAAGCATATTCTCTTTCATAATTAAAAAAAGTAATTTCTTTATATGGTTGGTTACCATAGCTTTCTGCTTCACCCTCTCACCCTTTTCCACTTCCTACCCACCTCACCCACAAACTTCCAAAGGATTCACTGGTGGACAAAAAGAAAGAAAAGGAAGGGGGGAAAAAAAAATCCCTGCTCTGAGACATTTATTTGGATTTAATTTTAACCTGAACTATTTATAGCACTACTCTTTCCTACCTAACACACTGCCTACTCTTTCCTACCTAGTAATGCGTGCTGTTATCTAAAATATCCTCACAAACATTTCTATCTTCCATTTTCAAGGGCCATCCCACAATGTTGCTTCCTCCATGAACCCTTTTTAACCGAAGGTAGTCTCCACCTCTTATAAAAACCTACAGCATCATAACTTTTATCTTTCTTATGGTATATTACTTCCCTTAGTTTGATATGGTTTTGTTGACTACAGGATCCATGTCTAAATATTTATATCTCAGAATATTGTCCAGTGTTGAACATTCAGTTAGCAAATGATGGGTGCTCGAAAGCATAATTTTATAAATGTTTTTATACTTTATAGTTTTATAAATATAAAAATAATTTAGGTCCAAAGGTATTTCAAACAGTAAATTTTAAATTCTTATCAATTATCGGCCCTTGATTCAAATCAACTCCTCTTTAACCTTCCTCTCTCTAGTTTCCAACTTTCCCAGATCACTTAAAAGCCTCCTAAAGGTTTTTACATCCTAGGTCTTGTCTTACCAAATCTATATACCTTAGTCCTATTGCTTCTTACACAACAACCCAGTCAGAACCTGGGATTCCGTATGCCAAGATCTGATTCTCCGTCAGAGAAACCCTGCCTCTAACAGAAGCTCTGGGTTCTCTGATCAGACTTCTCCACATTTCTCTTTTTCAGCTTTCACTCCCCCCATATCACCCTAAAATGACACTGATGTACTTATCGATTTTAAATATTCTCCATCTCATTTTCAAAATATGAATATACCTAAAGCCAGGTGAGAGTCTGAGCAGATTCCCCAAGCATTTCCAACTCTCCCTTTAATACTCCTGTATTAACTGCCCCAGCTTTAAAACTGGTCCTAAAATTGCAATTACAGTTGATATAAATATATATTATTTCTCTGCTACTTCTATCCTAAGCAAAGTATAAAAAGAATTCTATTTTCCATTAGGCAATGCTACAATTTTGGTAAAGAGACTTTTACCCACATATTAAAGAAAACGGACCACCTTCAAAGCCATAACATACAATTACAATGTTTCTGATTAGATCTATGAATATCTTGTCTTTCTGTGATATGCTTTAAGTTAATATTCTGTGTGAGTAGCACCTCTAGTGGCCACCAGCATCTTTGCAAAGAAACGATAGCATAACCAGAAATTACTGAATTTGAGCCAGGTGGATCAATTCAGTAAAGTGAAAACCCAGTATTTCCAGAGAATTACACACACAAAAGATTTAACTGGTCATGTAAATAACATTGTGAGTTTATAAACAAATATTACCACCTTAACAATTTCATACACCAAATTGTTTACAGTTACCTCTACAAGTGACGATAATAATAGTCAACACGTATTGAGTGCTTTGCTATGTTCTATAATCATCCCTTTACAAGTATTAACCTATTTAATACTCACAAAAATCCTATGAGGTAAGTACTAAAATTTTCCACACTGTATACAAATCCAATGTCTTCCCTGAAGCTCTGCCCATAGACTCATTACTCCACCTTCTCGCGTGTTACTCTAGATGAGCTAGCTGCCCATGCTCCTAGCTAAGGCTTCCAAACTGGGCAGTAATTAGATCCCATCTAATTTCCTCCACTCAGACATTGCTCCAGAAATTCCTACCCTCTCCTGTGTAGCAATTCTTCCCTCTCTACTGAATTCAATCCCATCAACATACATGCTACCATTTTCCAACCTTTACAAACACAAAAATGAAGCCCACACTTGCTCCAGTTACTGCCCCATTTCTCTGCTGCCCTACTTTAAGAGCACAACTTCTAGGAGTCATCTGCATTCCCTGTCTCCAGTTCCTCTCCTATTCACTTAAGCTCACACCAACCTGGCTTTTGCCCCCACCAGTGGCACTTAAACTGTCCTTTTCAAAGTCTCCACTCACCTCAAGTAGTCATTTATCTGTCCTTGTCTTACCTGACCTCTTATTTGACACAGCTGATCTCCCTCCCTCCCTGAAATTTCTTCACTTGGCTTACAGGCCACCATATTTTGGTTTTCCACTTACCTCCCTGACCATGCCCCCTCACACTCCTTCCCTAGTTTCTGATAATTTCTCTGACCTCTTAATGCTGGTGTGCCCCAAGATTTGGTCCTTAATCCTCTTCTCTTACTGACCCCAACCAGTCTCATGGTTTATTTACAATCTATACACTAACAATTCCCCAGTTTATGTCTCTAAGCCATACCTTTTCACTGATTTCCTGATCATATATGATAAACTGACTATAAGGCTTTTCTACTTCAATGTCTAATAGGCTGTTCAAAATCAGTGTATTCAGAACTCAGCCCCTGGTAATCCCTCTACCTGGTCCTGCAATCTTTTCCATCGCAGTTAATGCGAACTCCCTCCTTTCAGTTGCTCAGGCCAAAAACCTTGAAGGCATCCTGGACACATTCTCTCTCTCTCTCTCTGTCTCTGTCTCTGTCTCTGTCTCTCTCTCTGTCTCTGTCTCTCTCTCTCTCTCTCTCTCTCCACACACACACACACTCACACACACACTCCTCCCTCCCAAAATCTGGCTCATCAGTAAATCCTGACCACTCGATTTAGCAAATATAACCAAAAATTCAACCATTTATCATCTCCACTGCCACCATTCTGGTCCAGGCCAATGTCATATCTCTTCTGGCTTACTGCTAAAGTTTCATAGTCTATTTGTTTCTGCCCTTCTCTCTCTGCAGTCTATATACTCGGCATCACAAGTCAAGCGTGATCCTGTTAAAATGTAAATCAAATCATGTCAACTCCTATGCTGAAAACCTTCTAATGGTTTGCCTCAGCATAAAAGCCAAAGTTCTTCCCTATAAAGACCACACTATCAACCCTCACCTTGCTGTCCGCTGACAACCAGGCCCCTCCTCCTACCTCAGAGCCTCACTGCCTGGGAAGCTTGGCCCCCAGACACCAGTGCTCCACCCTCAACTTTCCATCCTCTTTCCCCACTTTATTTTCCCTTCAGGGCACTTATCACTAACACACCACATTTTAACTTAATTATCTAGTTTATTATCTGTCTTCCCACACTAATGTAAATTCTGTGCCAGCAAGACTTTTATATTCTGTTCTTTAAAGTACTACAATGCTTATAAAAGTAGGCACTCAATATTTGCTAAATGACTATAGAATTAAATTTAGAGATTAAATTTGTTATGTCAGCACTTTGAGTTGAAAGTGCTATGTGAGATAGTTTTTACATGATCCAATCACTTAAAAGCTATAAAGCTTTAAAACAAGGCCAAGTCCTCTTTTCCTATATAAGAGGGTGAGAGATTTCACTATACTCTTCTTCAAACCTTTTTTCCAGAAGGTGAAAAATACATATTATTGGTAAATTTCTCTTTGGTTGCAACAGATGTAAACTCTGGAGACTAAAGCTCCAGGGATGTCTCTGGAAAAAAACAGCAATGACTATTAGCCAAAAGAAAAAACTGAGGCAAACAAATACACTGGTGCTCCAGCAGGTTTCTAAAACAGCACTATGTCCTTCATTTATTGAAGGCAGAGCCAAAGTTTTCCTCAACAGTAAATCAAGTTAATGAGGAATAAACAGCATAACAAGAAAACAAGCAATCAAAGAATAGCTAATTATTGCTATTAACACTAGAGCACACAACATATAGCAGTCTGTACTTCAAAGGATCTCCAAATAAGAAGCCCAATCAATAATATGAAAAAAGGTTCTCTATACAGCTTGCCCTAGTACTGAAGCAAATGTCAAAAGGAATGGGTCTCAGAAGTTATTTTAATCTTATTTCTTTAAAAAAAAAAAAAAAAATCCTTAGCCCAACCATGAAACACACAAAAAATGAGGCATGAATTTAAGTCTCACAGATAATTCAAATGATAAATACTATCCCCCAAAAGTTCTACTGGTCTTAGTCTGAGAAGACAACTCAAGAAAAAAATTTAACAATTGAGAAAACTCATTTGCCTCGTTTATAAAAACTGGATTTCATGCAATTCAGATAAGACCAAAGCATAAGCATATATGTCCCTTTTTAAACTTACCAAATTATCAGCAGAGTAGAATAGTAAAACAGTTTACCATGTACCCATGATCCAGGTTCAATTATCAATACATGGCCCATCTTGTTTATCTATTTCCCTACCCAGACCCCCTCAAACTGGATTTTAAATTACAGCTGTCATACTAAAATTAAAAGTTCTAAAACATAACCACAATATTATTATCACAGCCTAAGAAAAATGAACAATTTGTTAGTATCAGATACCCAGTGCTCAAATTATCACTTTCTCTGTAAAGACTATTTTTACAGTTAGTTGGTTAGAATCAGGATCCATCCAAACAAGATCCCCACACTGTATTTAGTTAATAATTTATAGGTTTCCTGAGCCTTTTTGTTTTCCTGTCACTTATTTATTGAACAAAAAAACAAGACACTTGTCCTATAGAATTTCCTTCTAGATTTTACTGATTGTATCCTCCTGTGGTGTCTTTGAACATGTTTTCTGTACCCTGTATTTCCTATAAATTGGTAGATCCAGAGGCTTGATCAGATTCAGACGCGAATTTTTTGCAAGAAAATTTCACAGCTAGGGGCTTCCCTGGTGGCGCAGTGGTTAAGAATCCACCTGCCAATGCAGGGGACATAGGCTCGAGCCCTGGTCCAGGAAGATCCCACATGCCGCAGACGAACTAAGTCCGTGCGCCACAACTACTGAGCCTGCACTCTAGAGCCCGCGAGCCACAACTACTTAAGTCTGCACACCTAGAACCGGTGCTCCACAACGAGAAGCCACCACAATGAGAAGCCCGCGCACTGCAACAAAAGAGTAGCCCCCGCTCGCCGCAACTAGAGAAAGCCCACGTGCAGCAACAAAGACCCAATGCAGCCAAATAAATAAATAAATAGATAAATAAATAAAATCCTTTTTTTAAAAAAAGTATGCCCAACTGTCTATTTAACTAACAGACAAGTTCCATATGGCTATCTGCCCCTAGGTCTACCCTGCCACAGATTAAGAGGAAATAAAAGACGGGTGAGGAGCAGGCAAAATTCAGGGGGCAGGGGGGGAGGGCGAAGGATGCCATAACCTTAAAAAAAAACTTTAGGTAAAAATAAAGAATGGAACATACCAATTTCAAAGAACAAACCATGAATATACAGACAACACCAGAATTTTAAAAGTGATGAGAGTTACGGGTGGGAAAAAACTACATATTTCCCGTCTTTAGAAATTTCCTACAATTCAAAATTCAAACAAGTTTTGCTTATTATATGTATTCATGTGCCAAAGAAATAAAAGATCAAACTTCAACTTGAAAACGTAATTATCTGAAAACTTTAAATCAGCTTTGCAAAATAAATTGATGCATAATTAAAGTCTGATATGATGCCATGTTAGGCCAGAGATCCAGAAAGAACAAGTAGAACGATAGCACCAAATGGGCAGCTAGAAACACAGGCCCCAGCCTCATAACAACCACCTAACGTTCATTACTTTTTGGGGGGAGGGAGGGCTGTCATTAGGTCTTCTCTGCAGTGTTTAGCAAAGGTAATCTTCTAAGAATTAAAAATCTTTTCAGGGAATTCCCTGACAGTCCAGTGGTTAGGACTCGACGCTGTCACTGCCAGGGCAGGGGTTCAGTCCCTGGTGGGGGAACTAAGATCCTGCAAGCCGCACAGCACAGCCCCCCCCCGCCAAATCTTTTCAAACCAAGCCCTAAGCAGATTCTAATGCCTTGAAAAGTATAATGTTGCTCAATTTGAATTTTAAACAGTACTACTTCACTTTCAGTTTATAATAAAAATGAAGATTAAATTTGATTTGCCAGACTTTTTTCAAATTCAATAATCCTGGCTTATTTCCAACAATTTGTAAATATTTCATATGTATTACTTTCACTGATCACTTAAAAAGAGTTTAAAAATTAAGCATAAAGAAAATAAAGCTTCAACAATACTAAAAAAAAAATTACTTCTAGCAATTATTTATCAGGCATAAAGCCAGTCACTGAATTACTGAATTATCTTTAGTCATAGTACCAAGAGACATTTGGTACAGCATTGCTTTTACTGAAAAAAAAACCTCAATACATGTTTACTGACTTACTAAGACTTGTTTACTCTCCTAATAGTCACCAATTATACAACTCTCATCTTACAAGAGAAGATCTCTTGTTGATCTTCAGAGCATGAAATCAGAGACAGCTTCAGTACGTAGATCCACAAGTAAAAATAGAACAGATTCCAGAGACTCAAACTGAGAAGGGAGAGGAAGAACACAGCCATCCTTTTTTAAGTAAACAATCTATGGTTCTACTCAAAATCATAAAATAGTTATTTCCCATAATATGAAATAGAAGTGCTGAATAATTCACGACTGCACTTTTCAAACTATTTTCACATGACAATTACTAATAGGATGCTCATATCTGCTATTGATGTTTCAACAATACAGTATTCAGAACTGCTACACAACTTACAACTTCTCTTTATAAAAATGACTATCCTTTAAATACAAATATCATTTACTGCCATTAATATGAAAACCAATTTTAATTCTCATCTTAGGTATATTTTCTACCTACCGAAAGAAGTCTTTACATGTAGATCATTCTTTATACTAATCCAATGAATATCGAATATCGATGCAAGTCAACGGTAAGTATAGGGACTTCCCCAGTGGTCCAGTGGGTAAGAGTCCACGCTCTCAATGCAGGGGGCACAGGGTTCGATCCCTGTTTGGGGAACTAGATCCCACATGCGTGCTGCAACTAAGAGTTCACATGCCACTACTAAGAAGTCCACATGCAGCAACTAAGAAGTCCACATGCTGCAACAAAGATCCCACTAGCCACAACTAAGACCTGGTGTAGCCAAAAATAAATAAATAAATAAATTTTAAAAAATAAGTATGAACATTGTATCCAGACCTCAACTGAAATAATCCTAAATATACAGATTACATAGCCGGTGAACTCAGTTTTTATGGTCCTTCGAAGTAGGTAAGATACTGCAGTCTCATCTATGTAACCTATACTTTCCACAGGAGTCTAGAAAGGAGGAACACAGAAAAGAAGAAATATGCTTCAGAAAAAGATACTAAAGAGGAAGTAATACAACTGTAGAAATCCAAGAAAAAGACTGCTTGGCTCTTCTAATATAATCTTCCAGCAATTTCTTTTCTAACATACCTTCCAGAGATTTAAACTTAGCAGCTACTTGAACAATGCCATCCATTCAACATATATTTACTGAATGCCTACTATATGTCAAGCAAAGTACTGTTTTATGTGCTAATATAATGTAGTAGTCATTAAGGCTACTGTCTCTTTTTGATGAATGACCAGTTCAATTAACTCAAGATTTCTAGCAGCTGATATGAAAAAGAACTATGATCAGAAAGCCACACAACTAAGTACCACTAAAGTTGAAAAAATTATTTTTCTGATTAAAAAGAATTATTTGCATTGCTAACAAAAAGAATGAACTTACTCCTTGAAGGTCCCCTTAAAAAGGACACTGTTATATAGTATCTTCACAACACCCACAATGAATTTCGCAAGGCTGCTGCTGACAGCATTATCGCCACAGATGGAGACAGCAGTGCTTTCACTCAAAGCCCAATTCAGTACAGACACCTCTGTGGAGGGCGGTGTGCGGCAGGGTAGGTGCACAGCGCTCTGCAGAGTCTGAGGAAGCATTTAAGGGTATCCATAACAATGATATTTAACTTGTTGAGGGGGAGAGGGAATAAAGGGAGATGAGCAGGCAGGTGGTTTCAAAACTCAGAATCTAAATTAAGAGACAGATCTTCCTCTCCCTCCACTAAATGCACAGACAATTTTGAATAGAAAAGTTCAGAGGATTCCAGACTACAATATCCATTTAAGAACCCGAGAGGAAGGGAATGACCCCAGAATCTTTAGGCAATTCTCAAAAAATATAATTTAATCTTGGTAATCTTAACTGAATATGGCAGCAGCAAATATCAGACTATACTCACTGACCAGTTACCTATAGTGCAGATACATATACTCTATGTGGCCAACAGAGAATAAACACCTAGTGCAGAGCACACATCTTCTAGAAAGCCTTAATGAGGTCTTACTACTGAAGAGAAGACTATTCCAATGGATACTTAAAATGGCTTAATACTCTTCACTGACTCATGCCACCACCACCCCTAGCCTTTCTGGATCGCTCTGTTTCCCCAAATGTCCTGGCCTTTTCAAACATCTGGCTAGTTCCTATAATTATCCTTTAGTCTTAGCTTAGATATCACTTCCTAAATGATGCTCTCACCAACTCTTCCTACTATATGAACCTCATATCTTATGGCAATTACAAATTTAACTGACTGTCTTCCCTGCTAAACAAATGTACTGGGCTTCCCTGGTGGCGCAGTGGTTAAGAATCCGCCTGCCAATGCAGGGGACACGGGTTCGAGCCCTGGTCCAGGAAGATCCCAACATGCCTCGGAGCAACTAAGCCCGTGCACCACAACTACTGAGCCTGCCCTCTAGAGCCTGCGAGCCACAACTACTGAGCCCGCGAGCCACAACTACTGAAGCCCGCGAGCCACAACTACTGAAGCCCATGTGCCTAGAGCCCATGATCTGCAACAAGAGAAGCCACCACAATGATAAGCCCGTGCACTGCAACAAAGAGTAGCCCCCGCTCGCCACAACTAGAGAAAGCCCGTGCGCAGCAACAAAGACCCAACGCAGCCAAAAATAAAAAAAAATTAAAAAAAAACAAATGTACTTCCTTTCAGAAGCAATTTCTCCAGTGTCTCCAAACCCAGTAATATTTAAAGTCAGCATTCAAATGTTTACCTGAAGGACAAGACTACCTCTGATGAAAAGCAAATTAGCCTTAGAAGTTTTTCGATCTCCTTTCTTATACACAAATGAGCAAATTTCTATCCCGTATAGTATGGCCCAGCTAATTAGCTAAGAACACTGTCAAGGCACCACCTTGAACACTTCAAAATGAATAACAAAGCATTTACAGAATGTCTGGTTTTGAGCAGTACTTCCTGCTGTACTCCCCAAATTAAACTATTTGTAAAAATGTGCACCCAGGGACTGAAAGAAGCAACTTATAATTAAATGGCAGGGCCACTGTTATTTATTTAAACCACTCTTAGATAATATAACCATATCATCTTCAAGATAATACTGCCTTCCCAATCTCTATAAAGAAAAGGTTTCTATGTAGCTCATTGAGAAGTGAAATCAGATCATGAAGGAACTATTAGAAAGGAGACTGGCCAGAACATTAATTTTTTTACTCCAATGTTAATTATTACCTGACCCATAAAGGAAGAGTCACCAAGGACCCTAAGAACGAGCCATATGGTAAATGGAAGTGTTATCAGTCAAGGTTCAGGGTGCAGAAAACAGAAAATACATTCGGTATTTTAATGAGAAGGAATTTAATGAGAAATTAGGTGCTTACAAAGTTATTCAAATGGCTAAAAGAATGAGTTAGGGAAAGAACTTCCAGTACGACAACCAGAGAGATACAGAACTGACCTACCAGCAACCCTGGAGCCAAGAGGTCAAGAACAGAGTACGGCAACAGTGATCCAGATTCAGAACATGAAATCAAGGAGAAACCACTACATCACTTCTATGCAACATTGTACGGCAAATCACGGCGAGTATAGCAAGAAAAATAATTTAAAAGCATATAGATTAAAGAAATAAAACTGTGTTTATTTGCAGACTATAGCTGTGTATGTAAAAAATACTAAGGAAAATATAAAAAGCCTACTAGATCTAATAATTCAGCAAAGCTGCACAGTACAAGGTCAAAATACCAAAAACATCAATTGTTAAATGTCCATCAACAGAGGAATGGATAAAGAAGATGTGGTACATATATACAGTGAAATATTACTCAGCCATAAAAAAGAACAAAATAATGCCATTTGCAGCAACATGGATGGACCTAGAGATTGTCATACTAAGTGAAGTAAGTCAGACAGAGAAAGACAAATATATGGTATCACTTGTATGTGGAATCTAAAAAGAAAAAATGGTACCAATGAACTTACTTACAAAAGAGAAATAGAGTCACAGATGTAGAAAACAAACTTTTGGTTGCCAGGGGGAAGGGGGTGGGTAGGAACTGGGAGACTGGGATAGACTATATATATATACACACTACTATATATAAAATAGATAACTAATAACGACCTACTGTATAGCACAGGTTACTCAACTCACTACTCTGTAATGACCTATATGGGAAAAGAATCTAAAAAAGAGTGGATATATGTATATGTATAACTAATTCACTTTGCTGTACACCTGAAACACAACATTGTAAATCAACTACATTCCAATAAAAATTTAAAAGAAAGAAAAGAAAAAAAAATATCAATTGTATTTCTACATGAAATACTTTGGGATACACTTAACAAAGCAAATACAAAATCTATACAGCAAAAACTACAAACTTGCTAAAATTTAAAAAGACCTAAATAGGGACTTCCCTGGTGGTCCAGTGGCTAAGACTCCATGCTCCCAATGCAGGGGGCCATGTTCGATCCCCGGTCAGGGAACTAGATCCCACATGCCACAACTAAGAGTTCACATGCCACAACTAAAAGATCCCACATGCCACAACTAAAGATCCCGCATGCTGCAACTAAGACCCAGCGCAGCCAATTAAATAAATATGTAAATATTTTTTAATAAATAAATAAAATTAAAAGACTTAAATAAATGAAGAAATATACCATATTAAAGGAAGACTCAGTACTGTTAAGATGTCATTTCTCCTCAAATTAATCTATATATTCACTGTAATTCCACTCAAAATCACAGAAGGCTTTTTTGTAGAAACTGTATCAAACTGACTTGAAAAGACCTCAAAAAGCCTACACAATTTTTAAAAGAAAAACAAAGTTAGAAGACTTACACTGCATGATTTTAGGACTTACTATACAGCAATAATCAAACTGTGATATCGGCATAAGGTAGACATAAAGATCAATGTAACTGAATACAGAGTCCCCAAGGACACCTACCATAGGTTGGTCAACAGATTTTCAACAGAAGTTCCAAGGTAATTCAGTAGAAAAAGTTTAGTGTCTTCAACAGATGATGCTGGAACAATATGCTACAACCCAGATCAACCTTCTTTATTTATTTATTTATTTATTTATTTATTTTTGGCTGTGTTGGGTCTTCATTGCTGCGCACAGGCTTTCTCTAGTTGCGTCGAGTGGGGGCTACTCTTTGTTGCGGTGTGAGGGCTTCTCGTTGTGGTGGCTTCTCTTGTCGTGGAGCATGGGCTCTAGGCACGCGGGCTTCAGTAGTTGTAGCTCACGGGCTTAGCTGCTCCACGGCATATGGGATCTTCCCAGACCAGGGCTCGAACCCATGTGCCCTGCATTGGCAGGCGGATTCTTAACCACTGCACCACCAGGGAAGCCCAACCCAGATCACTCTTAAAAACATTCTGCCAAGTGAAAAAAGCCATAACAAAAGAACACGTATTGTATTATCTCATTTTCATGAAGTGTCCAGAAAAGGCAAGTTCAATAGGGACAGAAAGTAGATTAGTAGTTGCCTGGGTGTGGGGCTGGGAAAGGGGAGTGTCTCCTAATGGGCACAAGATTTCTTGCTGAGGTGATGGAAATGTTCTAAAATTACACTATGGGGGACTTCCCTGGTGGCACAGTGGATAAGACTCCACACTCCCAATGCAGGGGTACAGGATTTGATCCCCGGTCAGGGATCTAGATCCCACATGCATGCGCAATCAAGAGTTCACGTGCCACAACTAAAGGAGCCGGCAAGCTGCAACTAAGAAGCCCACCTGCCGCCACTAGACCCAGCACAACCAAATAAACAAATTTTTTAAATTAATAAAAAAATAAAATAAAATTACACTATGATGACGGCTGCACAACTCTAAACATACTGACTGTACACCTAAAATGAGTAGGTTTTATGATATGCAAATTAAGCCTCAATAAATCTGCCATAAAAAATATACTTTCATATGGGGGGGGAGGAGAAGCAGAGACTAAGTTCTTGGAAATTAGAAATAAAATTGCTGGGGGCTTCCCTGGTGGCACAGTGGTTGAGAATCTGCCTGCTAATGCAGGGGACACGGGTTCGAGCCCTGGTCTGTGAAGATCCCACATGCCGCAGAGCGGCTAGGCCCGTGAGCCACAATTACTGAGCCTGTGCGTCTGGGGCCTGTGCTCCGCAACAAGAGAAGCAGCGATGGTGAGAGGCCCGCGCACCGCGATGAGCAGAGGCCCCCACTTGCCACGACTGGAGAAAGCCCTTGCACGGAGACGAAGACCCAACACAGCCATAAATAATAAATAAATAAATAAATAAAAATTTAAATGTGTGACTCTGTTCTGTTTAAAAAAAAAAAAAAAAAAAAAATTGCCGGGACTTCCCTGGTGGCGCAGTGGTTAAGAATCCCCCTGCCAATGCAGGGGACACGGGTTCGAGCCCTGGTCTGGGAAGATCCCACATGCCACAGAGCAACTAAGCCCATGAGCCACAACTACTGAGCCTGCGTGCCACAACTACTGAAGCCCGAATGCCTAAGGCCTGTGCTCCGCAACAAGAGAAGCCACCTCAATGAGAAGCCCATGCACCACAATGAAGAGTAGCCCCCACTCGCCACAACTAGAGAAAGCCTGTGCGCAGCAACGAAGACCCAACGCAGCCAAAAATAATTAATTAATTAATTAATTAATTTTAAAAATCATCACAGTGTTTTAAAAAAAATAAATTGCCAAAATGAAAACTAAAATGTCCAGTCTGAACAAACAAACAAACAAAAACAGGCATGGCTGAAGACCAAGTCACTAATATGGAAAAAAAAGTGTACGAAATCTCCACAATATAGTAAAAAAGACAGAAAATGGACAACGGAAATAAGGAGAGAAAGAAAAGTGATCAAATACATGACTAGTAGAAGTTCCAAACACAATGTAGGGGAATGAAGAAGATGACAAAATAATAAAAGAAGGAAATTTCTGAGCTAAAGACAGACCTAAGCCTTCAGCCTAAAAGAGCCCATTGAGAGTCTAAAACAACGAATAAAAAAAGTTTACACTTAAGAGACACATATGGGTAAAATTTTATAACTCCGAGTATGAAGAATATCCTTTAGAACTTCAAAAATGTATCTACACAGGAAGTAAAATTAGACTGACATGAGTAATGCTCCTTCACTATCTTCTCATAAGGAATTCTGGACACTATAGACAATGAAACAATGACATCAAAGTTTCATGGGGAAAAGATTTTCAACCCAGAATTCAATTCTCAGAAAACCTAACAATCAAATGTGAGGACAAAATAAAGGCATTTTTCAATATGCAAGGACTCAAAATTTACCACCCACATGCTCTTTATAAAATTTAAGAAATACTAGAAATAGGACAACATGGGTTATGAGAAAATAGTTGCAAATGAGCCAGAATAACTAAGTGAAGGTGAAGGAAGTAAGACTTTGTTTGATACTTAAAGATTCTCCTTCAATAGACACAGTTTCAATGATGAGAACTACAGGGCCTATTTAGGTACAAAATCGTTATTTGGTATTACAATGAATACATTAACATAATTATACAAATGCTGTTTTCTGGCTCTTTTTTGAGACAAGACAAAACATTATTTCAGTTATAAAAAAGAATATAAATGTTATAAACCCTGATAATATAAAAACAATTAACAAAAGCTGCATGGGGGGGGAATCACTGAACAGTAAGTGATCTAATTTTTTTACCTTTCATAGCAAAAACTCCTATGTAAGGTTGATAAATCATTTTAATAATTAAGCCAACCATCAGAAGAGCTACAAATATATAACAAAAATCAGGAAAGGGAATTAGTGTTATGAAAGTCTTCATCTTTCACAGTGAGAAGTTAAAGTCATGAATTAAGAGCTATCATATAAACTATAGTGGTAACCATAAGCATGAACTATAAATTCCCTTCTGGAGATGGAAAAGGAGGGGGGTGAGTGGATGGGAGACTTACTTTTCATTTTATTCTCTTTGGTAGAACTTATATATTTGCCATGAATATGCAATATTTTTATAATTTAAAGAAGTGTTTTAATAAAAATTGAATTTTGTTTTCCATACAATGGAATAGTGTTTGAAAAGAACAAAATAAGTTTCTACACACCAATACATAAAGATGTCTACACTATATTAAGTGAAAAATCGAGATGCAGAACAATGCATTAGGATGGTACTATGTTTACAGTAAAATGTGTGGTACAGCCACCGTGGAAGACAATTTGGCAGTTTCTTATCAAGTTAAACACAGTCTTACCATACAATCGGCAATCATACTCCTAGGTATTTATTCAAGGTAACTGAAAACTTTACTTTCACACAAAAACCTGTATACAAATGTTTATAGCAGCTTTACTCATAATCACTAAAAATAGGAAACAACCAAGATATCCTTTAACATAGGAACAGATAAGTAAACTGTGGTACAATGGAATGTATACACTGGAAAGTATTCAGTGGAATACTATTCAGTGATAAAAAGGAACAGGCTACTGATTCATGTAACAAATGTAGATGAATTTTAAATGCATATTGCTAAGTGAAAGAAGCCAGACCCTAAAAGCTACATATGACAAATTTAGGGAAAAGGCAAAACTGCAGAGACAGAAAATAGATCAGTGGTTGCAGGGACTGGTGGAGGAGGGAGTGGTCAACTGCAATGGGGACACACAGGGGAACTGAAAATCGACAAGGATGGAATGAAGACTATGACAAATGAATCTAACTGTATTACAAATGTATGACATAACCTCACTGAAGGGGTTGGGGGGGGGTGGGAGGCTGACTTAAGGTTGGAAATCAATATTTGTAAACTCAAAAAATAAGGACAAAGAACTGTATATAAACACTGTATTCTAGTTGTAAACTTGTTTCCCACAAGGGTATGAGGTAAAAATTCTAAAACTGCTTTTAAACAAATGGTAGGGGCCAGGTTTCTCACTGTCAGAGAGGGAAGTTACAAGAAAACAAGAAAGGAAGACTAGAATGAACACTCTGCTACTTGATTAGAGTCAGAAACATCAGTATGAACCTAGGGGTAGCTTAATACATATACAGATGGATATACAGAAACATTATAGATATGTATATACCTAAGTTAAAATACACATATTGCCTACTGTTGTGGGCTTCCCTGGTGGCGCAGTGGTTGAGAATCTGCCTGCCAATGCAGGGGACACGGGTTCGAGCCCTGGTCTGGGAAGATCCCACATGCCGCGGAGCAACTGGGCCCGTGAGCCACAATTACTGAGCCTGCGCGTCTGGAGCCTGTGCTCCGCAACAAGAGAGGCCGCGCTAGTGAGAGGCCCGCACACCGCGATGAAGAGTGGCCCCCGCTCGCCGCAACTAGAGAAAGCCCTCGCACAGAAACGAAGACCCAACACAGCCATAAATTAATTAATTATTTTAAAAATACACATATTGCCTACTGCTGTCCTGTAAGGTAATGACACTCCAGTAGCAACGAGCACTTTCAATGCTCAGATCTTGGTTTCTAGATACTATTCTTGGAGAAACAGCTGACTCCAGGGCTGAGACAGAGAAAATACAAGATAGGTCTGACACATCCTGTAGTCATCAGAAAATAAGGAAGTGCTTAAAAACTAAAAGGTTGACTGCGTATCAAAGCAACATCAGAGCCAAGTTGAAAGAACTCTCAATGACCAAAGCTGGAACAATTTAGGGACAAAATGAATGACATAAGGAACAAAATAAATATATGATCATTAATTTATGTCAACTTTGCTGGGCCACAGTACCCAGATATGTTGTCAAACATTAGTCCAGATGTTTCTGTGAAGGGGTTTTAATAAATGAGATTACAATTTAGATCAGCAGACTTTCAGTAAAGCAGATCACCCTCCGTAATGTGAGTGGGTCTCATCCAATCAGTTGAAGGCCTTAATTTTTAAAAAGACTGACCTCCCCCAAGAGGAAATTCTGCCAGCACACTGCCTTAGGAGTTGTACTACAACACTGACTCATCTCTAGGGTGCCAGGCTACCCTGCAGAATTTGAACTAGCCAGCCCCTACAATCACATGACATATAGATATATCTGTATATCCATCCTATTGGTTCTGTTTCTCTGCAGAACCCTGTCCTATACAGATTTTAACCCCCAAAATATAAAATACATAAGCCCATACTGAGTAAATGATTGAATTAACAAATAAATGGGAGAAGTGACAAGTCTTCCTTACAGATGAATTCCAAATGATGTACGTAGTGTCCCCTTCAGTAGGTGGGGCCTAGTCCCTCCTTCCCACATGAGTATGGGCTGGACATCGTTAAGTGAGTAGCTTACAAAGATTAGAGTAGGAGAAGAGAAAAACAGTAACTTTACAGTGGAGAAACCTGCTCACCACTGCCTTAACCAAGGGATCAAGGTTCACATCACCAGTGTTGTTGTGTGGTTATCGACTGGCCATGTGGTAAGAAGGGCCCTTCACCTCTGTGGTATTATTTCTGAAAACCCCAGTCTAATCAAGAGAAAAGCATTAGACAACCCCAATTTGAGAGACATCCTACAAAATACATGAGAGGTATTCCCGAAAATTGTAAGATACAAAAAACAAGGAAACTGTTGAGAAATTCTCCAAGAACAGACAAGACTTAGGACAACTAAATGCAATGTGATATCCCGGATGGGCACCTGGAACAGAAAAATGGACATTAGGTAAAAACTATGGAAATCTGGGACTTCCCTGGCGGTCCAGTGGTTAAGACTCCGAGCTTCCACTGCAAGGGGTGTGGGTTCGATCCCTGGTCGGGGAACTAAGATTCCACATGCCATGTGGCACAGCCAAAAAATAAATAAATAAATAAATAAATATGGAAATCTGAATGAAGTATGGACTTTAGTTAATAATAATCTATCGGGACTTCCCTGGTGGTGCAGCGGTTAAGAATCCGCCTGCCAATGCAGGGGACACGGGTTCGAGCCCTGGTCCAGGAAGATCCCATATGCCGCGGAGCAACTAAGCCCGTGTGCCACAACTACTGAGCCTGTGCTCTAGAGCCCGCGTGCTGCAACTACTGAAGCCTGTGCACCTAGAGCCTGTGCTCTGCAACAAGAGAAGCCACCGCAATGAGAAGCCCGCGCACCGCAACGAAGAGTAGCTCCACTCGTCGCAACTAGAGAAAGCCCACGCACAACAAAGGCCCAATGCAGCCAAAAATAGTAAGTTAAAAAAAAAAAAAAGATTCAAAAAAAAAAAAATACTGATTCATTAAATGTGACAAATGAACCATACTAATGTAAGATGTCAGTACAATAATGGGGAAACTGGGTGCGGGGTATATAGGAATTCTACTATCTTTAGAAGTTTTCTGTAAATCTAAAACTTTTCTAAAATTAAAAGTTTATTTCGGACTTCCCTGGTGGCACAGTGGTTGAGAATCCGCCTGCCAATGCAGGGGACACGGGTTCGAGCCCTGGGCCGGGAAGATCCCACATGCCGCAGAGCAACTAAGCCCTTGCGCCACAACTACCGAGCCTGCGCTCTAGAGCCCACAAGCCACAACTACTGAGTCCGCGTGCCACAACTACTGAAGCCCGCACGCCTAGAGCCAGTGCTCTGCAATGAGAACCCACCGCAATGAGAAGCCCGCGCACTGCAATGAAGAGTAGCCCCCGCTCCACGCAACTAGAGAAAGCCCGTGTGCAGCAGCGAAGACCCAACACAGCCAAATATAAATAAATAAAATAAATAAATTTTAAAAAAAAGTTTATTTAAAGAAAAAAAGGCCTATCACAGTGGCACTGCTTCCCCCAACAGCCATACCATATGCCTTAGACCCTGAAGAGGGCAGCAGGAAGCACAGCACCCTCCCTGTGCCACTGCTGCACCTGCAAGAGCTAAATATAAACCAAACTGGTTAATGACAGTTTTGTTCTTTTTCCACCAGGCAAATGCTAAGGGCAGAAGTTGCAGCAAAGGCATAATCCTAAGGGAGAGATGTAAAAACAACCAGAAGAGACATTGAAGATACAGTATTTCCCTGGGGAATTACCACACCACAGAGGTCCACAGCAGTTTGAATAAAGCACAGTCCAAAGTCCTAGACTGCTAATGATGACAATATAAACCACCCTATACACTACTAAATACAAAAAATAAATATTATCCTACTAGTAAAAGAGTATTAAGGGAAGTCTCAGAGTAACACCCCTCTCTACATAAGCCTTGAAATAGACAGATATTTTAGTTTTAGAATCCTACAGCGTAGAAGATGAGAAACAGACAAACTCAAAACGTCAGGTGAGGCCACAAGCAATAGTAGTTCCCCTTCCAAAAGTCACAAAGTTTTCAGAATTTAACAGTGTACTATTGTATAAAAAGCAGTAGTTTTGGTAATAAGATGGATGACTTGAGTTTAAAATCGAGTTTAAGGGCTTCCCTCGTGGCACAGTGGTTAAGAATCCACCTGCCAACGCAAGGGATACGGGTTCGAGCCCTGGTCCGGGAAGATCCCACATGCCGCGGAGCAACTAAGCCCGTGCGCCACAACGCCTGAGCCTGCGCTCTAGAGCCCACGAGCCACAACTACTGAGCCTGCGAGCCACAACTACTGAAGCCCACGCGCCTAGAGCCCATGCTCGGCAACAAGAGAAGCCGCCGCAATGAGAAGCCCACGTACCACAACGAAGAGTAGCCTCCGCTCACTACAACTAGAGAAAAGCCCGCGCGCAGCAATGAAGACCTGATGCAGCCAAAAATAAATTTTTTTTAAAAAAAGTAAAAAAAGCTTTAAAAGGTGGGAGGAGAAAACCTTTAATTTTTTTTTTTTTAATTTATTTATTCTATTTATTTATTTTTGGCTGCATTGGGTCTTCGATGCTGCGCACGCGCTTTTCTCTAGTTTTGACGAGCAGGGGCTACTCTTCGTTGCGGTGCACGGGCTTCTCATTGCGGTGGCTTCTCTTGTTGTGAAGCACCAGCTCTAGGCGCGCGGGCTTCAGTAGTTGTGGCTCGCAGGCTCAGTAGTTGTGGCTCGTGGGCTCTAGAGCGCAGGCTCAGTCGTTGTGGCGCACGGGCTTAGCTGCTCCGCGGCATGTGGGATCTTCCCGGACCAGGGCTCGAACCCGTGTCCCCTGCATTGGCAGGCAGATTCTTAACCACTGTGCCACCAGGGAAGCCCAAAACCTTTAATTTTTGAGGTAATTTATAAAGAGTTAGAAAAACTAGTCATAGTAGATAAAGTTGTCCATTAGAGAAACTGCTTTGAGAGAAAAATAAGGACCTTGCTGAGACACTGAAGGTGCCCAACAAATATCATTTAGTCAAAGCTATACTGTAAATAAGTGAAGGGGGGTGTGGTATACGGGCAAGAATGTCTATACTACTGTGGTGAAGTATATATATTCTAAATATCAACCAATATTTATTTATAAAAGTCTACGCTCCCCACTAGAAGGGGAAGCCAGGAATTGTATCATGAATCTTTGTATCCCCAGGGCCTGGCATATAGAAGGAATTAAATGTTTACTGAATGGAAGTATTCTAATTGTTTCCCTTTCTACCTTAAAAGGTTCAGTTCACATGTGCTTAAATCCTATGGGGGCGGGGGGAATCTAGAATGGTAATTTTAATCCACTCAATAAGTATTTACTGGTTGCTTGCTGTTTCAGTCACCCTTCTAGGCATCTGTGATATGTCAGTTAATAAACAAAAACAAAAATCTCTGTCCTTACGGAGAGACCGTAGTCTAGTATCATTCTCCACTCTGCCCAAAGCAGTGCTGAAGTGTGGCCCCTTAACTGGTGCCAATCCACCAAACTGTTACTGGTCCGTGACCACCAGCCAAAGGAAGCATTTCAAAACTCAGATAGCAATCTGATAGTCATTTTATACGATGAACCTAATATTATAAATATGGGCTGGAATCTGTCTTTATTTCATTTTTCTAATAATTCATTTATTGCTTTTTAAAATATTATATAATGAACTGAAATTTTTTTTTAATATTTATTTACTTATTTGGCTGTGTCGGGTCTTCGTTGCCGCACGCGGGATCTTTTAGTTGCGACATTCAAACTCTTAGTTATGGCATGTGGGATCCAGTTCCCTGACCAGGAAATTGAACCCAGGCCCCCTGCATTGGGAGCATGGAGTCTTAGCCACTGGACCACCAGGGAAGTCCCTGGAAAATTTTTTTAAATTGGTCTTTCACCACAGATAATGAGAAGCACTGGTCCCACATACTTTGGATCACATCACTTCACCCCCCCCCCTCAGTGACTCTATTCTTCAGTATCTTTATGGTATTCCACAAATAAAACCAACCTTTCCAAATATTATTTTCCCACTAGTTCAGTTTATCATATACTCCAATCACATTGAATTGTTTTCAGAACAAGCTTTCTGTCTTGCTTGTTCTTTTCCCTCAGCTTTAAATACTTTCCTATTTTATGTGATCAAATTTTACATATCCTTTAAAAGTCAAGCACAAATAAATGCCACCAACTCCTCAAAAGCCTTCCAGGTAGAAGCAAGCTTTCCCTGACTTTCTCTGATACAGTATTTTAAAGCAGCCCTCTGAGGATTTTCTACAGACTACAAGTTCCTAGAATACAAGAATAACTTATTCATTTGGCATCCCTATATACTATACAAAACAGGCATCAAATTTGCTGAATGATGTAAGAGACAGTATATGTGCATAAATGAGCTTCACTCAAGAGATCACAAAAACCTCCAAAATTATACCCAAAATTGTATGCATTTTTCTCAGGAGAAGGTCTTTAATGCTTACTAAATTCTCAAAGGAGTCTAAGAAGCCCCCAAATGTTAAAGAAACTACTGATATGGAAAGGGCTTGGGTTTCATCGGCAGACAGATATATTACTGCCAGCCAGCTCCATCAGGGTTAGCTTGGCGAAATACCAGATATAATATAAACCTTAATTTCCTTATCTCAAAAAGGTGATAATATTTACTCCAAACATTTGCTGTAAGAACTGAATGTGACCACATATGGAAAGTCTAGGATCATGAAGAGTAACCTGTTTCCTTCCTGCCCTCTTCCCTCTTTTATATGTTAGTGAAGTAAGCAGACTTAAGTTCTTTACAAAATTTTTTTAATTACAAATTACTGCCATCCCTTGAAAGTTGTGCCCAGACTATTTTCTTGGAAATCTTGAACAGGGTTATTTGTCTTTCATAAATACCTATTTGTTTTAAATCTGTCAACTTTAGACTTCTGTCATGCTAAGTAATTCTAATTACTGTTTTTTCTACACTGCTAAATGCAAAGTTTTTTTTAATATATAAGTTAATGCTCTTAAAAGAACTGACATCTTGATTCTGCTGTATCCAAAATATAGTCCTTTTCCTATGAAGCCTTCCCTGACTTCACTGTACTCTCCCATAATTAATCACTCCTTCCTCAGTGCTACCTTCTGCTCCTTCCACATGTATGTTTTATACTTATACTGCAATATGTACTTATGTTGCATTATAACTTTGTTTACATGTCCATCAACGCCTACAAAATGTAGCACCTCAAGGCAGGAATACCATATCAATTATCTTTGCATTCCCCCAGCATTTCTCAATGCAACTGAAGAGCTCAATAAATGAGCTTTTATACTGATCCTCTCTTCCATTTTCCAAACGACAACACAAGAAGTTTAAAGGAGGATTATTTAAAATTAAGATGGAATTTCTACCTCAAACTACAGATTTCTCAATTCCAACTTCCTATTCCTTGAAAGTGTTGTTATGGCAATTATGTTGCTATGTTTATAACTATGAATAGTAAGTTTAAAAAGGAGTTCTCTACATGAAAAAAGACTGATAAAAATGCTCTGGTTACAAGTGACTTTTTAAAGTTTTTTATTTTAATACACAGATTTATAGGGCAATGGAAAAAACAGAACAGAAAGATCTCCTATACCCTTTACCCAGTTTCTCTCAATGCTAACATCCTGCATCACTATCGTATAATAGCGAACCCAAGAAATTGACATTGGTACAATCCACACACTTTATTCTTATTGTATCACTCTTATTTGTGTGTGTGTATAGCTCTATGCAATTTTATCACATTTGCAGATTTGTGTAACCACTATAAGATAGAAACAGTTCCATAACCACAAAGATCCTTTATATATAATTTATATGCACCCATATCACCAAATATAATGTGTATTAACTCATATAAACTATATAATAAAACCATATACTTTGGCACTACTTTACAGTAAGTACAGATTATACTAATATACTAATACGTACAAATTAGAGTTTACTTCAGCATTTTAATATATTAAGCAGTACTTGAGAAAGTGAGGTCATCCATTACAAAAGACGAGTACGTTTCATTCTGAGTTTATACAAAATTAAACTACCATTACTTATAAACAACTAAATTTCATTATATATCAAAAATATTCAGAGTAACACAAATTATAACTTAAAACATTTACTTCCTAATGTTAAGAAAATTCACTTACTCACTAAAAAATTACTTTTTTCCCAGCTTTACCGAGATAAAATTGACCTATGACATTGCGTGTGTTTAAGGCATACACGATTCAATATATGTACATATTTTGAAATAAGATTCTGTAACATAACATCAGATGCATAATTTCTTGATGCTCCCTCCACTACAGGGATTACAAATCATCCAACACCCCTCCCTCAACCACAATGTCTGTTTCATTTATACTTTTTTTCTGACAGCATATAGTAGCTGCATTATTTCTATAACAGTGTAATGATTTCTGGATATAAAAATTCCCAAACTCTATTAAACAATTAGTAGTTTGATGAAATATAAACTTACTTTTAGACTTTTCTTCTATTTCTAAATACGTGGGTAAACAACTATTAATATACGAATATTAACATTCTGCTCATCACCTAGAATCTTCTACCACTAGGGTATCCCTGTCAATAATCCATTACTATATTTCTGCTACTTTAAGATTATTAATGAAATTTTATGTCAGAATGCCAACACATTCTAGAAAGGCCAATGAGAAAAATTAAAAATTGGGCTTTCTTTGGCCCCATCTGGACATGTAGACTAATACTCTGTGAAGATGAGGCCAGGAATCTGTATTTTTAACATACTCCCAAGTGATTTTATTGCACATAAATCTGAGAAACACACATAACTAACTCATCACAACCTACTTACATGGGTAGACAAGGAGACAAAGATTTGGGAATGTTGCAGATTACTTTAAAATATGCAATCAAAATTTCTACAGTAAAAGGAGTTCAATTATTTTATTGTTACTGCTTAAGAGATTCTTCTTGCTAGTTCTGGGATGACAGGTACCTATGAGAAAGCAACTACTGTGTTGTCAATGTTAAAAAAACTCAAGTGATCTTAAAAAAAAAAAATCCTCTTATTCTTTATAAATGCTTGTCATAAAGTAAAAGTTAGTATGGTTAGAGTAGGGAATAAGTCCAATTAGTCCAATTTATTTTCTCAGAGTTAACTGCTAACACAAAAAAGCTTAGCGCTACTTTCAATCTATGACATTCTGCAGAATGTTGGTCGTAAAGTGACAATGGCTAAAACATCTTTTTATGATTACCTTAAGAATATCACTTAGATTTTAATGTGCATTATTTCGTACATAAAATTTTATTAAGATGAGAACATTTCCCCAATCATTTTGGTAGTTACTGGATAAATTAAGCTCAAATATTTAAATTTATAAAACCATATTTCACAATTGTGTTAAATTGTTGCTCCCTGGAAGACAATATAGCCAATTAAAAACAACGACGTCTCTAATAAGAAGGTCCTGAATATGAATCTAGCAGCACCACTTACTACCTGTGTGACATTGGGCAAGTTATTGATACTCTCTTAGCCTCAATTTCCTTATTAGGAGGATTAAATGAGATAATATACATAAAGCTCTCAGCGAAATGCTTGGTAGATGCTATGCTAGTCCTCAGTAATCGTTAGCCCATATAAACATATATATAAACATATATAGCTATATAAACATATACAGTATAAGAAGACACACAAGAAATTATCGACGATGGCTGCTCCCAAGAAAAGCAGCCTGGGTCAGGATGGAAAGACTAAACCTTTTTTATACTCTTTGTATTTTTAACCACTGTTTACAATACCTTTTCAAAAAAAAAAAATTAAATTATCTCTTGTGCTGTGGGATTTCTTAATGTTTAGCATTATGCACTGCAAAAACTGAACTGTGACTGCTGAATTCGCAAAGGAGTAAGTCATGGTCTAATAATACCCACAAAGAAATACACAACCTATCTGTCTGATTTCATGAATCTGTTAGGTGTTCTTACTTGCTTCACAATGGCCATTATGGTTTTAACTAAAACACCTTAAACCAGAGAGTTTTCAACCTCGGATGACTATGACCCTCAGGGGACATCTGGCAACAGAGACATTTTTGGTTGTCACAACTGAGGAGGTGTACTACTGGCATCTGGTGGGTAGGGGCCAAGAATGCTGCTCAACATTCTATTATGCATAGTATAGGCCTTCACAACAATAATCAGCCCAAATATCAGTGGTGCTGAGGCTGAGAAACTCTGCAACCCAAGGAACCATTCTGCTTCACTCAGAAAGTAACCAGGTTCTTCATTACAGTTACCAACAAAACACAACACACACACAATAAATTCTCCCCTCAAGTAATGAAGTAAAATCCTTCAGGACTGGCAGACTAGGGGCTCAATAAATGTACTATTGTTAACCACTGTTGTTGTTAAGTTTCTGAAATTCTAGCAGCCAGAATGGCTTAGGTTTGTGAGTCTACTCAGTTCAATACGTTTCAAGATTTTCAAAGCATTTATTATTACGCCTTCCAAAAGTTCACTCTAAATTATTTCAAGAGATTACAGTTCACCATTCTTTCCTGTTTTCAAATGATATTTGAAAAACCAAAAAGCTCAATGTACTACTAACGACTAAAATACAACAGGGCCTTTATTTCAGTATGCAGTTTTATCAAGTCTTCCCAATAAACTTGGTATTTTCACATTTTCCTTAATACACTGGCCTTGGCCTGTTTTATACATTTTGAGCATGTTAATCAATAACCTTCAAAAATTTAAGAAAATATTAAGAACAGTCCATTGTTTCTGATCAAGAAGACAAGAAAATTAATCAGCAGCTAAGTAACTTTATAAGGAGGCATGAAAAATTACAAACTAAATCATTCTGTCCTCCAAACTTAAAGCATATCTTGGTGTGCCTTATCAAAAAGTCAACCATTAAGAAAGAGCTTTGGGAAATGTCTTATCAATATTTGGGATTAATCTTGTAAAAGAGTGCAAAACTGAACCAAGTGGCTATCAAAATTTACAGCCCGTTCACAAATAGGTTGGAAAGAATTTTGAAATACTGCTACTGATAACACTGTTATTAGTCATACTTTACCTTCTTAGTAACTGCTTAACTTCTTTTACACCTTTAAAATATGTATCTTTCACATTATGAAAGAGTTGAGTACTGTTTTAATACTGATTTAGTATTTTAATACTGTTTAACAGTTCACCACATAATTAAAACTTATTCTGATTAAAGTATTCTTAGGGAGAAAAAAGAACATCTTAATTCCTTCCTCCAAAACAAAACAAACCAGAAAAATACACAGAAGAGTAACGTGTGTTTGCAAATATAAGATTCAATAAAGTTATTCTTTCACTGCTTGCCCAATACATTTGCGATGGACACAGGTATCACCAGAAATTCTCCATTCACTCCGTCACTCCCCCTGAGCATTTAGAACTTCAGTACTTGTCCAAACCTGCTTGCTCATGCTCTAATAATAAACCTAATTATACAACCTGTAACAGCCCCTGACAACCTTTTCCTTAAGAAGCCATAAAGGTGATTTAACTAACACCTCAACCTAAGTCTTAGTAAACCTATTTCAAAAATAGATGTCTTCATTCCAGCCTCTGGGTTCTGCCGAGGGCTCAGGGCCGCTGGCTGTGGAGTGGAGAGGTGAAGATCGTCAGAACTGAGAAGGACACAGGCTGGGCGTTGGGCAGCAGTGGTAACTGCTGGTTCATTTCTCTTTAAATCTGGCAGCACGTGGGGCGGCATTGTGAAGCCACCAACCCGCCTCCCCCCTTCCACTCCGCACACGTACGTCCCTGTCCCCAGTGCGCATGCTCCGCTCACACAGTCCTAGCAGAGTCGGAGCCAACCCCCTAAAAAGTCAACCTGGAAGCCGCAAACGGCCGGAGGCCGGGACAATGGGGGAGGGGGGACGCAGGCACCTCTGGGGAGGCAGACCGGCCACCGCCCCAAGCCAGAGCCCGCGGGCCTCAGCCCCGGGGACCCGCAGGCCTGCTCAGGAGCCGGAGTCGCTCGGAGCACAAAGCCCCGAGCCGGCCAGCGAGCGGCTCTCGGCGCTCGGCTCTCTACCCTCCCCCAGCCGGGCGGCGCAGCCGGAGCCCGTGCCAGGCAGAGGCAGGCGAGGCGGCGTCCCGCGCCCCGCAGGGTTCTCAGACCCCGCGGGCCCGCGACGAGGCCGCGGAGGCCGGGGCTTTTGTTGTCCGCCACAACTCCGCGGACCCGGCGCTGCCTGGGCAGAAGTTTGGCGCGCCTCACCTATCCGCCCGGGGGCCAGTTCCTCTCGCCCACCCGGCCCCCGGCTGTCCGCCCGCGGCTCGGACACCCGAGCCTGGGACGCGCAGCCGGCCCGGCCCAGACGCTCTTCCTGCCTCGGGGGTCCGGCGGCCTCTGCGGCACCTGAGCCCGGACCCGCCCCTCCAGGGAGGGTCCGCCGGGGCTGGGGACCTACAGCCCCTCCCCCGCAACGTCCCACCGAACAGTGGGGGAGGGGGCAACCTCCCCTCCTTCCCCCGGGGCGGCAGGCCCGATCCTGGGGCCGAGGCTGGGGCGCGTCCCCGCCCCTAATGCCCTAAGAAAGCAGGGAAAGAAGTGATGGGCCCGGCCGGGACTGGCGCCCTGGCTCCCCAACCTCGCAGGCCCGCGCCCGGCCTCGCCGGGGGCTGCCGCTTCCCCTCGCCCGTCCGGCCGCCCGCCCGGGAGCGCCCAGGAGGAGGAGAGGAGGAGCGGGCAGCTGCTCGCCGCGATCGCGGCCCGGGCCGGCGCCCCTCCGCCCGCCCGCTCACCTGCCAGCTGTCTTCGCAGTAGCAGTGCCGACTGCAGCTCCGTCATCCTCCCCGCCAAGGGCCCGGGCTGGCGCCGGGGCTTCCGAAGGACTGGGGACAGGCTCTGGGGCTGCTGGAGCTGGGTGTGCTGAAGAACCCGGGCCCCCACGACGGGAGCGCCGAAGCCGAGGGAGGCTGGGCTGGGGCGGCGGTAGCGGCGTCTCGCTGCCGGTGCGAGTCCGCTCGCTTCAGCTTTCCTCACAGCGCCTCACGCCCGGAAGGGGAGGGTACCCGTGCCGCCGCGGCGCGCACTGGGACTTCGCTCGCCCGCTTCCCTCCTTCAACCCGCCAGTCGGCCCCACCGGTGCCTTCCCCCGCCACTGCCTCACTGCGCGCAGGGTCGCTCCACGCAGGCGCGCTGGGGCTGCCTACTTCGGAAGCTGCCCTCCCGCTAGGCCGACCCCTCTGGCTCCCTGCCCCGCCTCCGGAGGCGGAACCCCGCCCCCTCCGCGCAGTGGCCCCTGACGCCGCCATCTTGGGAAGGTCGCCGCCTGGCCGGGTGCCGGGGCCTCGGCGGGAGACGCCCCCCCGGACGCCATGACAAAGAGGTCGCGGGGGGTCAAGACAGCACCTCCGGGTCGAAGCACGTGGTCTGAGAGTGAAGGGGCTAAAAGAAGTGGTAGATGCCTAGTTGTTGGCGAGCGCCCAACAGCTATGTAACACTCCACACATGGTGTGCGAATTAGTCATTGTTAAAGCCGAACTTAGTACTGGTGTGCCCCATTTTAAGCACACCCCCAAAATAGACTTCATATATGCTGGTAATTCACTTTACAGAAAGTTGCACAAAAAGATTCTTGAAATAAGTAAAATGTTCTGCATCTCATAGCACAAAATGTTTAAACATCGTTAATAATCTCTATGTGTAAAGTGAGTTGAGATTAGCAAAATCTGATATACACGGTACAAAATATCCAGAAAGGCATCTACTATGTGAAGTCTAAGTGTGGGATCTAGGGCTTGGAAAAAGTAACCTTACCCCGCTCTACCTATTCTCATCCTCATTCCCACAGCTTTCTGCCTTGCATAACAGAGTCTTAATAAAGAGACGAAGAAGGAAAAATGATACCTAATGGCACTCAAATGTATCTGTTCCTTCAAAAATATTTACTGAACCTGCATTAACTTTGTACCTGAACTGTAGAAGACACAGAGAATACAGCTCTGTTCCTATCCTCAAAGGTCTTACAGTCTCTGTGAGCTCCAGGTAAGGTAGCCAGAGGAGGACCAGGTTCTAATACATTTTCTTGATTCCAAAAATTACTGAAAAAATTGTCCTCACTCTCCCCCTAAAACAAGAATTAAAAGGAACAAATGAACATTAAGAGTGACTCTGCAGGGCTTCCCTGGTGGCGCAGTGGTTAAGAATCTGCCTGCCAATGCAGGCGACACGGTTCGAGCCCTGGTCCAGGAAGATCCCACATGCCGCGGAGCAACTAAGCCCGTGCGCCACAACGACTGAGCCTGCGCTCTAGAGCCCAGGAGCCACAGCTACTGAGCCTGCGTGCCACAACTACTGAAGCCCGCACCCCTAGAGCTGGTGCTCTGCAACAAGAGAAGCCACCACAATGAGAAGACCACGCACCACAACAAAGAGTAGCCCCCCCTCGCCGCAACTAGAGAAAGCCCAAGTGCAGCAAAAAAAAAAAAAAAAAAAAGAGTGAATCTGCATAAAAACATAAATATACCATTTTAAAAAAAAGTGAATCTGGACTCCTTTGGGAAACAACTCCCTGGAGCTAACCCAGGTTTTGTGAAGCCTAAAATTTACCCCGTTTGAAGGACTCTCTTTAGGGGAAAAAAATTTTTAATTGCATTTGAATATGATTGTCTATTTAGAATGAGAAAGTAAACCACAAATAACTGTATGCTTGGAAAATTGTTCCCTTTATCTGAGATCTCTTGAGGCAGGTTATCAGAAATTCTGCTTGATTGCAACATGGTTTCCTCTCTCACCTAAAACAAATTCCAGCCTTCCCCGGGGGCTCTAAAGCTTCCTTAGCTTTACCAGAAAAAAATCCGTTTCTGACACTCTTCCTCCTTTCTGGACCAAAAATCTTTCTATTTAAGTAAATTTTTAGTTTTATCAAAGTAGTAAATACACATAGTTCATAATCAGTGTATTAAGGATTATAGTGAAAAACAAACGTATTTCTCACATGTGCCCTTCCCCATTCCTAAATCCTGCTTACCAAAGGCAATCCCTTTTAACTCTTTTAGCAGTTTCTTCTCGTAGTTACCTCCATTTATTCTAAATGATATAATGCTTTTTCTTGATTTATCCATTTTAGACCTTATATATTTATTCTTATTGTAACTGGTAAGGATTTAACTGTCATGCTACTTTCCATCTTTTATTCTAAATCATTAAATTATCATATTTAGTTATAGCAATAAATGGTTTTTACACTATTGTGTCTTTGTAAATGTTGAATAGGAGAATCAAATACTATAATGGATTATATTCATTCCTTACACAGATTTTTTTTTTGGAAGCCTAGCGTTTCTAATTATACTTTTTTTTCTTGCAGTATCTTGAGTATAATTAATATCCTTCCCTTCCCTATCCCACCCCAGTGCTATTTCATCACTTATCCTATCAAGCCCTTTTTCTTGAAACTCTCCCTCCTAGAAGTCTCTATGTTACCCTCTAACCTGGACTGGTTGCTTTGGGCTACACTTCCTACATAGAAGTCTTCTTAGGACTCCCCTTGGCTGCTCTCCTGGGATGAGTCTACTGCATCCTAGATCAAGTCTAATTATTTTCTGTTACTCCCTTCTTTTGCTGGAGCATATTATCAGATAACTTCTGATGAGTATACATGAGGCAAATTTTCCAAGTCCTTATAATAACAGCTGAAAATGCCATTATTTTAAACATCTATAATCAAGTGCCAGTTTAGCTGGGTATAGAATTTTATGTTTAAGATCAAATATTTTTTCTTCAAAAATGTGAAAGCATTGGTCCATTGTCTTTTAGCATCCAGTGTTGCTGTTGATTCTTATTCCATTGTCAGTGACCTCAGTGACCTACTTTTTTTTCTTCTCTGGATAGTCTTAGGATTTTTTTTTCTTTTTTTTGGCTGTGTTGGGTCTTTGTTGCTGCACACAGGCTTCCTCTAGTTGCAGCAAGCGGGGGCTACTCTTCCTTGCGGTGTGTGAGCTTCTCATTGCAGTGGGTTTTCTTGTTGTGGAGCATGGGCTTCAGTAGTTGCAGCTCACGGGCTTAGTTGCTCCACTGCATGTGGAATCTTCCCGGACTAGGGCTTGAACCCGTGTGCCCTGCATTGGCAGGTGGATTCTTAACCACTGTGCTACCAGGAAAGTCCTTTTTTTGTATTTTAAAGTATCATGATAATATGCTTTGGTTGTCTCTAGGATGTTTTCTTTTTTTAATTCACTGGGTTCACAGTGAGTTTTGTAGTGACAGAATGGTTGTTTTCATTTACGTATGCAAATAAGCTTAGAATAATGAGATAGTCTGCATTTTTCTGGTATATAAAAAATTATTTTAAAAAGCAGTTGATTTTTGTATGTTGATCCTGCAACCTCACTAAACTCTAAATTAACAATTTATAGATTATTTTTATTTTCTATGTAAATAATGTAAGTCCAAATAATGGTGTTTCTATTTCTTTCTTTTGATACATTGTTTCTCTTTTTGCCTCACTGTGCTGGCTAGGACCTCCAGCAGAGTTGTGTAGAAGTAGTAGTGGGCACCCTTGTCTTTTTCCATTCTTAAAGGGTTATTTTGATGTTTCATTATTTTTTTCATGCTGTAGATTTTTTTGTAGATCATTTTAACAGGTTAATGAAGTTCCCTTCTATTCCTTGCTTATTAAGATTTTTTTAAATTTATTTATTTATTTTATTTATTTATTTTTGGCTGCGTTGGGTTTTCGTTGCTGCGCGGGCTTTCTCTAGTTGTGGCGAGCAGGGGCTACTCTTCGTTACGGTGCGCAGGCTTCTCATTGCGGTGGCTTCTCTTGTTGCGGAGCACGGGCTCTAGGCATGTGGGCTTCAGTAGTTGTGGCTCGTGGGCTCTAGAGCACAGGCTCAGTAGTTGTGGCGCATGGGCTTCGTTGCTCCGTGGCATGTGGGAACTTCCCAGACCAGGGTTCAAACCCGTGTCCCCTGCATTGGCAGGCAGATTCTTAACCACTGCGCCACCAGGGAAGCCCTAAGATTTATTTTTAAAATAATCCCCAAATATTTATCTCCAGCCCAGATCGTTCACCAGTTTGTGTCAGCGCATCTAACTGTCTAACTCTGTGTTCATTGGCCTAACAAATGTTCATTGAACACCTCCTGTGAGCTAGAGGTGATTCTAAGACCTAGGGTCCGGGAGTAAACTAGACAGACCAAGTTCCTGCCCACATAGCACAGACATCCAGTGAGAGAGGACAATCAGTTAAAAAGGTAAACAAATATTAAACAAGTCATCATTATAACAAATGATATGATAGAAATAAAAAAGGTAAGGAAAAGAGTAAAGTTTAGATAAGGTAGTCAGGGAAGTCCTCTCTCAAGAGATTATATTTGAGCTGAGTTCTGAATTACAAGTAGGAGATGCCATTTGAGGATTCTGGGGAAGAGCATTCCAGGCTGAGGAAAAGCTACTTCTAAGACCCTATGGTAAGAAAGACCTCAGCTTGGGACTTCCTTGGTGGCGCAGTGGTAAAGAATCTGCCTACAAATGCAGGGGACACGGGTTCGAGCCCTGGTCCGGGAAGATCCCACATGCCGCGGAGCAACCAAGCCCGTGCGCCACAACTACTGAGCCTGAGCTCTAGAGCCTGCGAGCCACAACTACTGAGCCCGCGAGCCACAACTACCAAAGCCCGCACGCCTGGAGCCCATGTTCCGCAACAAAAGAAGCCACCGCAATGAGAAGCCCGCGCACCGCAACGAAGAGTAGCCCCTGCTCGCAGCAACTAGAGAAAGCCCACGCACAGAAACGAAGACCCAACACAGACAAAAATAAATAAAATAAAATAAATAAATCAAAAAAAAGCTTAAAAAAGAAAGAATGTAAACCCTGAAAAAAAGTAAACCCTGAATATCAATTTAGAAATAAATAAATGAATAAATAAATAATAAATTTATTTTTTGAAAAAAGGAGAAAGAGCTCGGCTTGTCCAAAGACTAGAAAGGTGGTCAGCATGGGTGTGGCGGCCCTACTGGAACCTGATGAAAAGGGTGCTAAGAGCAGGCTGGAGAGGCAGACAGGGGTCATCTTACAAAGGAGGCCTTGTTGACCACAGGAAAGAGTCTGGATTTTAGTTTAGTTACAGTGGAAGCCTTGAGACAGGTGATTTACATTGTTTAAAACTCCCTTTGGCACTTATACAAAAGAGAAGACTTTACTGGAAGATCAGTAAGAAGGTTATTGCAGAAGATGAGGCAAAAGATGGTGGTAACTTGAACCAGAATGGGGGCAAGGATGGTAAAGTAGGTGTGGGGAGGGGAGATTGGGAATGGATTTGAGATAAATTTTGGAAGTAAAATAGGAAGGGCATGCTGACGGATTGAATGTGGGTGAAGGGGAAAGACGACTCCTAGGTTTATGACCCCTGGAAGAACTGGCTTTATTTCAAAAAGGAAGACGGGAACAACAGGTTCAAGTGGGTGATATAAAGAGATCTATTTTGGATGAGTTATATTTTAGCTCTTTATTAGACATCCAAGCAGAGATGTCAAATTAGCATATGCATACATAAGACTGGAGCTCAGAGGAGAGGCCAAGGCTATAGATTATAGATCTATAGATACAAATTTGGAGAGATCAGGTTTCCTAGGGAGAGAGTGAACTGAAATTTTTTTTTTTTTTTGACTGTACCACGTGGCTTGCAGGATCTTAGTTTCCCAACCAGGGATGAACACAAAGGAGAAAAACCAGTGTGGGGTGTTACAAAAGCCAAGACAGGAGCAAATGTTCCCAGGAGGTAGGAATGGTCAACTGCAACAGGGTATTGAGAGGTAGAGAAAGATGAAGACTGAGAAGGATGCACTGAATTTTTTTTTTAATTAAGACAACTGGCATTTATGGGACATTCACTATGTACAAAGTAACTGAATAACCACTTTGATGCATTACCTCACAGATTACATACATTAAACCTATTATTTCCATTCTACAGATGAGGAAACTGAGGCTTAGATTCAGTGGCCTGCTCAGATGTCAAATCCTCTTAAAACATAGTAAATGGTGGAATTGGGATTGAAACCCCAACTGTCTGTTGCCAAAACCTGAGCTATTACCCACTGTACTGTACAGCCTCCCGTAACAGCAGGTGTAAGAGGCTGCATTCTGTCTCCTTAATATATTAAGTTACTTAACAACTCACCCAGGCATGACCATACTACCTGTTTCACATTTCACTACCTGAAAGAATTTAGTAACATTTCACACCTGGATGTTTGTGCACTTTGTCTTCCAAATCTTTTAGGAAAATGTTCGATGAAGAAATTTCCAGCATTAACCTGCAGGTGGTCTCAGTATTAACACTATTTTATTCAGAGAAATCTTTATATAATCTATTCTACCTTTGGAATTTTTTTTATTGAGGTATAATTGACATATTAGTTTCAGGTGTACAGCATAATGATTCCATGTTTGTATACACTGAGATCACCACAATAAGTCTAGTTACCATCCATCACCATACATAATTAACAAAAAAATTTTTTCTCACGAGACTTTTAAGATGTACTCTCTTAGCAACTTTCAACTATTCAATACAGTATTATTAACTTTAGTCGCCATGATACACATTACATCCCTGTGACTTGTTTTATAACTGGAAGTTTGTACATTTTGATTCCTTTCACACTCCCTCTCCCCCACCATGCGCTGAATTTTGAAACTGAGAAGCTGTTTTTGACCTTGATAGAAGGATTTTGATGGAGCAATGTTGACAGCAGGCAGAGCAAAGTGGGTTGAAGGCTAAATGCAAGATGGAAAAATAGAGATCTCAGTGTCGTGTGCTTATTTGAGGTTTGTGGTCATGAACTGAAAAAGGAACCAGTAGGTCCAGCCCGGTAATTTTTTTTTTCTGGCAATTTTCAGTTGCTCAGGTGTAGGCACGAAAAACTCTGATAGCTGGGGTACACTTAGGGTTGGGGGCTAACCAGTCAAGTAACTGGAGATTGAGATGGAGACAGACAGGCAAGTTTGTTGAAGTTGTATGAAGAGAGTGCCTGTAGTAATGGACTCTTCTCTAAGCTGAGTAGAGAAGGAAGTGAAAATGGGAGGGAGCTGATAGTGAAAAAGTGATACAAATAATGGGGTCTTGATGAGTTTGAAGAGTTGTGTGGTGTAGACACTAAAGCAAATTGGCTGGAAGGATAGGAAATGGTGGTCAGGGTGGGTGGTTTGAAATCTAGAATTCAGTTGAGGTATGGTGATGGGTGGTGAGTTGGTCTCCTGTGAACATAGGAGAGGCTGGCTGGTGGGGAGGGGAGGAGAGGAAGTCAAGGAGGTGACAGGCAGGAGTACTGGAAAGGTCTTCCACGTGGGTAATTAAGTCCCCAAGGACAAGAAGTGGAGTAGAATGAAGGGAAAGGCTGTGAACCAGGAGACAAAGTTATTGGTGAATGGGTCCACAGATAATAGCAATAAAGAGAGTAATAAGTGGGACTTCCCCGGCGGTCCAGTGGTTAAGACTCCGTGCTTCCACTGCAGGGGGCAAGGGTTCGATCACTGGTCAGGGAACTAAAATCCCACAGGTGGAGCGACACGGCCAAAAAAAAAAAGAGTAATAAGTGGTACAGTGGAGATGGCATTAACCTCAAAGAGCTCGGGTTTGGGAAGGTAAAGGAGAAGAAAGACTAGGAAGCAGCAGTGAGGAACCAGGAGACTATGCTAAGCCTACTGGCCCAGAGATCCATGAAATGTGAGAGAAGACAGCCTTCCCTTAAGAGGGCTGAGGAACCTGAGTCCTTAGAAGAGAGCCGGGTTCAGATAAGGCCAGGAGGTGAAGAAGTATCCTGTAAGCACCTCAAGCTACTGTGATCAGAACACACTGTCAGGGTGCGGGTGGGGAGATAAATCAGGAGTGTGGTATTAACATATATACACTACTACATATAAAATAGAGAAACAACAAGGACCTACTGTATGGCATAGAGAACTATACTCAATACCTTATAATAACTTATAATGGAAAAGAATCTGAAAAAAATAGATATATTTTTATACATATAAATGAAGCACTTTGCTATACACCCAAACCTAACACATTGTAAATAAACTATACTTAAATTTTTTTTAATGGTTAAAATTTTTTAAAAAAATAAACCTTAAAAAAAAAAAACAAACCTCACTGTCTTCCCCCCAACCTGCTGTCACATCTGACAGTACCTAGTCACCCAGGTCAGAAACGAGAGAGTCAGCCTCTGTGCCCCACCCCCTTTCTCACATCTGATCAATCACCAAGACCTAAGTGTTCCCTCTTTTCCATTTCCTTGGACACTCCTTAATCGAGGACTTGATGACTGCTGCAACCTCTGTAAGGGTCTCCTGGCCACTGGTCTTGACCTTCTCTCCCTTCATCTATTTTCTGCAGCCACAGCAAAACTTTCAAAATGCAAATCTGCTATTGTCCCAATCCTACTTAAAACTCTTCAGTGGCCTCCCAACTATTACAGGATGAAGCCCAAGCTCCCCAATATGGTTTAATTGTCCTTTACGGTCTAGTCTCTGTAGACCTCTCCAGGTTTATCCTGTACCTTTCCCTGACACTCTCTTCTCCTGGAACAGTACACTTCCTTGCCTTCCTCTAAAAGGTCAAGGGTTTTTTTTATACCTCTGGATCTTTCCACTTGCTGCTCCAATGGCCCAGCACACTCTTTTCTGCTGTGTACTTGGCAAGCTCCTACCAATTCATCTTTCAGGTCCTTGAAGGGAGCAATTTCCTCCAGAAAACCTTTCACAATCTCAAAATTAATCTTACTCCTATGTTTCCTATTTCCAACGTGTATTACATATCCTATCCTAACATTTATCATGCAGTATTTCAGTTTTTTTTCCTTTCAATTGTCAGTAAGCTTTGGGATGGCAGGACTCTATTTTACTTCTCTGTTCTCAGAACTTAATATAATGATGCTATGCAGTAGGCACTCAACAAATATCTGTTGAATGAATGAGTCAATCCTATTAAATTAATAATAAGATAGTCTTTCAAGACTAGTATAAGCCTACACTTATTAAATTTGGGTTTGTATACCTGGCAGAGGGTGGTACAGAGTGGTGTGCCAAGGTGTTCTTGAAGCCTCAGAATAAACCTCTTTAGGATTGTTAATTTTACTAATTATTTTGAGATTAAAAAGTAAAAAATAATTAAAGGAAAATGTGTAACTTTAAATGCTTATTTTAGAAGAGAAGAAAGACTGAGAACTTCATGAGCTAAACACTTATTGTAAAAAGTTAGAAACAGAATAGCAAAATAAACCCAAAGAATGGTACTGGGACAACTGGATATCCACATACAAGAGAATGATGTTGGATCCCTCCCTCACACCATATACAAAAATTAACTCAAAATGGATCAAATTCTAAGTATAAGAACTAAAACTAGGGACTTCCCTGGTGGCGCAGTGGTTAAGAATCTGCCTGCCAATGCAGGGGACACAGGTTCGAGCCCTGGTCCGGGAAGATCCCACATGCCGCGGAGCAACCAAGCCCGTGCGCCACAACTACTGAGCCTGAGTGCCACAACTATTGAAGCCCACACACCTAGAGCCCATGCTCCACAACAAGAGAAGCCACTGCAATGAGAAGCCCGCGCACCGCAACGAAGAGTAGCCCCCGCTCACCGCAACTAGAGAAAGCCCGCGCACAGCAACGAAGACCCAACGCGGCCCAAAATAAATAAATAAGTAAATAAATATTTAAAAAAAAAAAAAACTAAAACTAAAGTTTTTAGAAGAACACATAGGGACTTCCCTGGTGGCACGGTGGTTAAGAATCCACCTGCTAATGTAAGGGACATGGGTTCGAGCCCTGGTCCAGGAAGATCCCACATGCCGTGGAGCAACAAAGCCCATGTGCCACAACTGCTGAGCCTGCGCTCTGGAGCCGCGAGCCACAACTACTGAGCCCGCGTGCCACAACTACTGAAGCACGCGCACCTAGAGCCCATGCTCCGCAACAAAAGAAGCCACCGCAATGAGAAGCCCACACACCGCAAGGAAGAACAGCCCCTGCTCGCTGCAACTAGAGAAAGCCCACGCACAGCAACGAAGACCCAACGCAGCCAAAAATAAAAAAATTAAATAAATAAATTTTTTAAAAAAAGAGCACATAAGCATAAATTTTTGTGACCTTGGATTAGGCAATGGTTTCTTAGATAAGACAACAAAAGCACATGCAACAAAAGAAAAAATAGATAAATTGGACATCATCAAAATTAAGAACTTTTGTGCTTTAAAGGACATTGTTGAGAAAATTAAAAGAAAACCAAAACAAAGAGAGAAAAGTTTTACAAATTATGTATCTGATAAAGGATATCCATTCATAATATATGAAGAACTCCTACAACTCAATAATAAAAAGACAACCCAATTTTAAAGTGAGCAAAGGATCTCAATGGACATTTCTCCAAAGAAGATATACTAATGGCCAATAAGCACATGAAAAGATATCAATATCATTAGGCATCACGAAAATGCAGTCAAAACCACAATGAGATATTACCTCACAACCACTAGAATGGATAGAATACAAAAGACAGATAATAAAAGTGTTGGGGAGGACATAAAGAAATTGGAACCTTCATACACGTTTGGTGGAATTGTAAAATGATGCAGCCATTGTGGAAGTCTGGTAGTTTCTCAAAAAGTTAAATATAGAATACTAGGGACTTCCCTGGAGGCGCAGTGGATAGGACTCCGCACTCCCAATGCAGGGGGCCCGGGTTTGATCCCTGGTCACAGAACTAGATCCCACATGCATGCCACAACTAAGGAGCCTGCCTGCTGCTACTAACACCCAGAGCAACCAAAGAAAATAAATTAAAAAATAATAATAATAATAATAGTACTTACCTCTTAAGTTGTGGTGAGGACTGAGTTAATGTATTTAAAAATATATATAGAATACTACATGATTCAGCAATTCTACTCCTAGCTATGTACTCAATAGAATTGGAAACATGTTCACACAAAAACTTGCACAAAAATGTTTGCAGCATCATTATTCATAAAAGCAAAAAAGTGGAAACAACACAAATGTCCATCAACTAATGAAGAGGTAACCAAATGTGGTATATCCATACAATGGAATATTATTCAACCATAAAAAGAAACGATGTACTGTTACATGCTACAATGTGGTTGAACGTTGAAAATATTATTCTAATGGAAAGAAGCCAGACACTAAACCCCACATATTATATGATTCTATTTATATGAAATACCCAGAATAGGCAAATCTGTAGAGACAGAAAGTAAATTAGTTGTTGTCTAGGGATGGGGTTGGAGGGAAGGAAATGGAGAGGAACATATAATGGGTACAGAATTCTTTTTGGAGTGATGAAAATGTTGTGGTAATGGCTGTTCAACTCTGTGAATACACTAATAACCATTGAAATGTGTATACTCTATATGGGTGAATTTCATGGTATACAAATTATATCTTAATAAACATGTTATAAAAAATAATAAATATACCCAAAGAAATAAGAAAATAATAAAAGCAAGAGCACAAGATTGAGAATATAAACAACAAACAGGAAAACCAGTAAAGAGGAATAACAAGGCCAAAAACTGATAATTTGAAAATTCTAATAAAGTTGACAAACTCTGACAAACTAAAGAGAAAGCACAAATAAAATTAAGGGTGAAAAGAAGCAAAACCACATGGATTAAAAAGATAATAAGAGGATTATGAACAATTCTGTGCCAAAATTTGAAAACTTAGATGAAATGGATAACTTCCTAGAAAAATATAATTTAGTGAAAGACTTAACAAGTAACAGAATGTAAATCAACTATACTTCAATAAAATAAATTTTAAAAAAGAAAAAACAAAGAAATAATACATTTAAAAAAAGAAGTAACGAAAAGCCTAAATAATTCCATTGCTATTAAATAAATGGAATTGGTAATTAAATGTCTTCCTACAAAGAAAACTACAGGCTCAGATTTCTTTGGCTTTGTTTTCTACTTTCTTTCTTTCCTTCTTTCCGTCTTTCTTCCTTCCTTCCTTCCTTTCTTCCTTCTTTCTTTCTTTCTTGGCTGCATCAGGTCTTAGTTGCGGCTGGTGGTCTCTTTGTTGCGGTGTTCTCTTAGCTGTGGCGTACAGGTTTTCTCTCTCTAGTTGTGGCACACAGGCCCCAGGGCACGTGAGCTCTGTAGTTGTGGCAAACAGGCTCCAGAGCATGTGGGCTCTGTAATTTGCGGCACACAGGCTCTCTCGTTGAGGCACGCAAGCTTAGTAGTTGTGGCGCACGGGCTTAGTTGCCCCTCAGCATGTGGGATCTTAGTCCCCCAACCAGGGATCGAACCCACCTCCCTTGCATTAGAAGGCAGATTCTTTACCACTGGACCACCAGGGAAGACCCAGGGCTAGCATAATCTTTTTTTTTTTAATAAATTTATTTATTTATTTTTGGCTGCATTGGGTCGTTGCTGTGTGCAGGCTTTCTCTAGTTGCATCAAGCGGGGGCTGCTCTTCCTTGCGGTGTGCGGGCTTCCCATTGCGGTGGCTTCTCTTGTTGTGGAACACCGGCTCTAGGTGCATGGACTTCAGTACAGTAGTCGTGGTACATGGGCTCAGTAGTTGTGGCTCGTGGGCTCTAGGGCGCAGGCTCAGTAGTTGTGGTGCACGGGCTTAGTTGCTCCACGGCATGTGGGATCTTCCCCTACTAGAGCTCAAACCCACGTCCCCTGCATGGGCAGGCGGATTCTTAACCACTGCGCCACTAGGGAAATCCCTCCTTTTTTAAAAAAAAAAATTTTATTTATTTATTTGGCTGCGGCGGGTATTAGTGGCGGCTTGCGGTCTCTTAGTTTTGGCATGTGGGATCTAGTTCCCTGACCAGGGATTGAATCTGGGCCCCCTGCATTGGGAGTGCAGTCTTAACCAGCAGGAAAGTCCTGATGCAAAATTCTTAAAGGAAAACATTAGCGAATTGAATCCCACAATATGTAAAAAAAATAGCACATCATGTCCAATTTGAGGCTGGTGTAAAAGCATAAGGAAGCCTTGTGGGGCTGGGGGGAAAGGTATGAGGGGAGAGGATGGCAGGCTGTGACGTCAGAGGTACTAGGCTTCCTGGACCAGAGTGAGGAGTGGATTTTATTCTATTTGCAGTGGGAAGTCATTATAGAGTTTGAAGTAGTCTCTCCTCCTTCAAGACGTTTAACTATGAAGGAGAAAAGAGGTGGGGCAGTAGCTCAGGGGAGGGATATGTATGCACAGCCCAGAAGAAGACAATGACTTAGTCTTCTTTATTGATGTTCCCTCCTTATACCCTACCCTCCCAGCTGTTCTCACAGATTTGAGCAGCAAACCTGTTCCTTTTTGGATCATGGTGGAGTAACAGTGCGTGCATAGGTGCCTGCAATTCCCCTTAAATGATAATTAGCTTCTTCATACTTCGGTGCCTCGGTTCTGCCATCTGAAAAATGGGATGGGTCTCCAGAATGTGTTGAGTGTAAGGCCTTTGGGTCCCTCAGAGGAAATGTTTGCTAGGACACAAAGCTTCCTGCAGGCTCCAGAGCAGCCCACCCACCCTCAGTGCTTCCTGGGTGCCTCACAGCAACCCTGAGGGTCCCATCAGAGAGACTGAGGCCCAGAGACAGGAAGTGGACTGCCCAAGGTCCCAAGGGAGGCAGAGATCAATCCAGAGACAGAACCCAGGCCTCAGTTCTCATTTCCTGTTGTTCTCACGAAGCACACTGTGGCCAGAAACAGTGAACTTGAGACTCAGAAAGTGCTAAGATCTAGTTCCCCTGAAAACCTCACCTCTCCTCACCTGTCCTGGGTATTTAGGACTCCCGGAAGTCCTTATCTGCCCCACGTGCCACCCATCTCTGAGCCCAGGTCCCCTCACCTGTCTGGGTGTTTGCCAGCCTTAGCAATAAGGAAGTTGCTGTTGATCTCAACAAGTACGTTGATAATGGAGTTACAGGAGGATGGGCCAGAGGAGAGTATGGAAGGACTGACCCTGGGTGACTTTTCCAAGAAATACGACTATCAAGGAAGGAGTCGAAAGATAGAAGGCAATGGCTAAAAAGCGGGACCAAAAGAGAAGTTTTTGTCATTGGGTTTCGGTTGTGCTTGCCTTTTAGGATGAGGGAGTTGAGAATAAGCTGGAATGCTGACAATAAGGAGTCAGTGAAAAGAAGGATGATAAAGATTCAGGAGAGGGAATTCCCTTTCGGTCCAGTGGTTAGGACTCCGTGCTTTCAGGGCTGAGGTCCTGGGTTCAATCCCTGGTCGGGGAACTAAAATCCCACAAGCTGCATGGCACAGCCAAAGCAAAAAAAAAGATTCAGGAAAACAAGAGGGTAATGAATTGAGCAGGGTCCCCAAGAAGGGGAGGAGGTGTGCCCCACAGCACAGGTGGAGAAGTAAACTTCAAAGGGGAAGGGGAATTCTCTCTTTGAAACTAGAGAGAAGGAGGAAGGAACTAATGTGGATGAAGGTGAGTTTGGGGGGGAGGGGGCAGGAGGCCATGGGGGAGGCAGGAGGAGCAAGGGGACAAGGGGTTGTGGAGCTTTAAGAAATAGCCACTGTGGAGAACGGTAGAGAACTGACTAGGGAAACAGGAAAGAATGACCAGCCAATCTTGAGAGCCCAGTTGCTGTTGGAATACATTTATAGCAGCACCAACCTGCCCAGATATGTGATTTTTTTTTTCAGCCGTGTTCACTTGCCCAGATGTAGACACAGAGGAGATGGGGATTTGGAACGATTTAGGGCTGGTATGACACAAAGACAAGTGTGGAAGAGAGTTGAGGATATTGGTGAAAGGGTTGACATGATGGACCAGAGACTCCTGTTATTGAAAAAACAACTATCCTCAGAAGAATGTGTTTTATTCGCACCATTTCTCCAGGTTCATGGAAAAGCTCAGACAAGGTTCTTTTTTTTTTTAATTTTTAAAAATAAATTTATTTATTTATTTATTTTTGGCTGCGTTGGGTCTGGTAGTTGTGGCCCGCGGGCTCACGCCCTCGCACTGCAACCAAGAGCCTGCATGCCACAACGAAAGATCCTGCATGCAGCAACTAAGACGCGATGCGGCCAAAAATAAATAAATATTTTTAAAAAGGAGAGTATAAAAAAAAAAAAGAGTGGCTCTGTGTACACACACACACACACATAAACAAAGGAAACACACAGTTTGATGACTAGGAAGAGCCTGTGAGTTGATTTCTTTCTTAGTGGTTCAAATACTTAGGGCTGTAACTGCTAAAGTTAACATTTCTAAACAACAGGGTCTATTTTTAAAAAATTGTTCACTTCAGGGGGATCAAAGGAGGCTGATAGATGATGACCCTGTTATACTCCTGACACAGTTAAAAATGCACTTATTCACTCCTTCCGACAATCGCTTATTCGCTGGTTTTTCACACATCCATGCAACAGGTGGGTGCACATGAGAAAAGTCTGGAGGTGAAAGGTGATCCTGCATCATTCAGGACTTAATTCCTACCCTCCACGCAGACATAAATCTCACCCTTAAGAGCTTATCATTCCCAAAGAAAATCAAAGCATTTAACCCGATGCCTTAAAGATTCTGCTTCCATTCTGAGGTGGAATTATACTTTGGTTCTTCAGCAGGGCTGACCTTGAATGATGATGTCCCCCAGGGCTCTGGACAGCACATGGTGATTTACACAAGGGCAAGTCCACACCCATTTATCTTTGACAAAGTCCCATAAACGGTGTACTGAAATACCCGCCCCTCCCCCCCAAAAAAAGCATAACTACACCTGGTCACCTTGTTTAGCTATACTTAGGCAATGTGTATGTTGATATAATTAGATGATCAAAACGCTAACAGTAATTCTTCCAAGGGAACTGCAGCTAATGATACAAGGCCCTGCTGGGATTACCAAGGTGGGGCACTGTGGATGCCACCGTCTGCATCTGTTTGTGGAAGGATCTCTTTCTCTGGCTGGAGTTGGCTCTGCCAGCATGGCAGCCAAAAGTGTGGGAGAACTAACATGCCCTTCTCACCCACAGCTGTTCTCAGTGGGCGACTGATCCGATGGGAGTTGGTATTTACTCCAGCTCATCACCACCCAGGTGGGAAAATTCTGAGAGGCGTGTTCTGCGCTGATCCCCAGAGGTCTCCTGCAGAATCGGGCACTGTTGCCCACAGAGGTCACCTACCTGACAATGCTTTTATTTATTTATTTATTTTAACATTTATTTATTTGGTTGTGCCAGGTCTTAGTTGCGGCATGCGGGATCTTTTAGTTGTGGCATGTGGGATCTAGTTCCCTGACTAGGGATCGAACCTGGGCTCCCTGCATTGGGAGTACAGAGTCTTAACCACTGGACCACCAGGGACGTCCCGACAGTGCTTTTTTTTTTTTTTTTTTTTAATTTATTTTTGCCTGCGTTGGGTCTTCCTTGCTGAACGCGGGCTTTCTCTAGTTGCGGAGAGCGGGGTCTGCTCTTCCTTGTGGTGCACGGTCTTCTCATTGCGGTGGCTTCTCTTGTTGCGGAGCACGGGCTCTAGGCGTGCGGGCTTCAGTAGTTGTGGCTCACAGGCTCTAGAGCGCAGGCTCAGTAGTTGTGGTGCACAGGCTTAGCTGCTCCGCGGCATGTGGGATCTTCCCGGACCAGGGCTCAAACCCGTGTCCCCTGCATTGGCAGGCGGATTCTTAACCACTGCGCCACCAGGGAAGCCCCACCCCCAATTATTTTAAAGTAAAGCCTGTAGGGAGGGAATTCCCTGGCGGTCCAGTGGTTAGGACTCAATGCTTTCACTGCGGAGGGCCCAGGTTCAACCCCTGGCTGGGGAACTAAGAACCCCGCAAGCCCCACGGCCAATAAAACAGTAAAACCCATATATATTATTTCACCTGTAATATTCAGTATCTCTAAAACATCAGGACTCTTCTTTTTTTTTTAACGTCTTTATTGGAGTATAATTGCTTTACAATGGTGTGTTAGTTTCTGCTTTATAACAAAGTGAACCAGCTATGCATATACATATATCCCCATATCTCCTCCTTCTTGCGTCTCCCTCCCTCCCACCCTCCCTATCCCACACCTCTAGGTGGTCACAAAGCACCAAGCTGATCTCCCTGTGCTATGTGGCTGCTTCCCACTAACTATCCCTTTTACATTTGGTAGTGTATATATGTCCATGCCACTCTCTCACTTTGTCCAAGCTTAGGACTCTTTTTTTTTTTTTTAATAAATTTATTTATTTATTTATTTATTTTTGGCTGTGTTGGGTCTTCGTTTCTGTGTGAGGGCTTTCTCCAGTTGCGGCGAGCGGGGGCCACTCTTCATCGCCGTGCGCGGGCCTCTCACTGTCGTGGCCTCTCCTGTTGCGGAGCACAGGCTCCAGATGCGCAGGCTCAGTAGTTGTGGCTCACGGGCCTAGTTGCTCCGCGGCATGTGGGATCCTCCCAGACCAGGGCTCGAACCCGTGTCCCCTGCATTGGCAGGCAGATTATCAACCACTGCGCCACCAGGGAAGCCCTAGGACTCTTTTTATAAGCATAAGCATAGTATTATCATATCTAAAAAATTAATAATTCCTTAATATTATCAAATATTCAGTGTTCAAATATCCCCAACTGCCTCATCATTATTGTTATTATTACTATTTACAGTTTTTTATTATTATTACTATTTAAAACTGTAAACTACTTACTAGTTTACAGTTTGAATTATGATCTAAATAAATGTCCATATTTTTTGATTGGTTATATGTCTCAAGTTTTCTGGCTTTGTTTTTTTTTTTGCCGGGCTGAGTGGCTTGTGGGATCTCAGTTCCCTGGGAACACGGGCCATAGCAGTAACAGCACTGAATCCTAACCACTAGGCCACAAGGAAACCCCCTTAAGTCTTTTTTTAATCTGTAGGTTCCCCCTCCCCATCTCTATTTGTCTTTCCTTGCTATTTATTTGTTGAAGAAATCTGGTCATTTATTCTTATATAATATCTTGAGATTTGGATTTTTACTGACCACATCAACATGGTCTATTACTTAACATGTTCTCCTGCTTTCTCTATTTTCTGTAAAGTGGTAATCAGATCTACAGAGCTGATCAGATTTGGATTCCATTTTGTTCCAAGACACCTTTGTATGTGGTATTAGGGACTTCCATCAAGAGGTACATCTGTCTGGTTTTTCTTTGTTTTCTAGGTTCTATCTTGATTAAAAACAACAACAACAACAAAACTGTGATGTTTACACTGCCATGGGACAAACAGAATTGTGATTTATTTACCTTTTGTAACTTACGTGGCTGATTCCCCAGGTTCTTCTGCAGTGTGGACTAACCTGCCCCCAATGGTTACAGTGTTTTCCTTCTGGGATTCTGAGACATGGCTAGGGGTCAAAGGGAGAGCAATGTCTTCATGTGAGAGGGCCAGTGAGGGTAGGGGACAAGATTTCGTCATTCCTCCTACCTACCCTGACTCAAGCTAGGGACACAGGAAGACCTTGTTTGAATCCTCAGGCAAGGCTCAGCTGGGTAACCATGGATAAGCAGCTTAACTTCTTTTGACTCTCAGTTTCTTCAACCGTATACTGTGATAAATAATAATCTCTCCCAAATAGGGCTTACAGTGGACCTTTTATTATTATTATTATTTTAATTATTATTATTCTTTTCTTTTTTTGGCCACACCACACGGTATGCAGGATCTTAGTTCCCTGACTGGGGATCGAACCCATGGCCCCTGCAGCAGAAGCACAGAGTCCCAACCACAGGACTGCCAGGGAAGTCCCTGTAGTGGACCTTTTTTATCTTGTGGTCACCCAGCGGCTTTTTGAAAACCCCTCCTACACAAGCCAAGACAATTTCCCATTATGAAAATAGAAAGTACAATAAAAGATAGACTCTTCTATCCAGCCTCCTGTGTAGTTAGGGCATAGGTATGTGGTCCAGGCTTTTCCAATGAGATGCAGCTGACTTTGATTCAGAAGAGAGATATATGAGGAAGAGGATGCTGCAGGGAGTGGCAGGAACTCAGAGCTTTTGTGGGGCATTTGGAATACTCGGAGTGGAGATCCTTTCTCCCTTATGTCTCCCTTGTGTTAATGCCCAGTGGTGGCAAAAAACAGGTGCTTTGCTGATAACAGTCCTGGGGTAAAATTGGCGTACTGTTCCTGGCTATGTAGCCTTCAAGCCCAATTCTTTATCCTGCTCAGAGACTGTGTGAGCTATTTATATCTTTAAATACATTCCTTTGCTGTTTAAACCAGTCAGAGTATATTCTTTTATTTGCAGCTAAGTTCCCTGACAATTATGGGGACTCCAAGATGGTGCTAAACATGGTGTCTAGTATGAGGAAAGGATGAGTCAAACTCTACCTGAAGCCTCTGGCCTTCTAGGTAGATGACATAATGCATTTTATTATTGTTTACGCCAATTTAAATTGGGTTTTCTGTTCTTTGTGCTTAAAAGCATCTGGATTGATTTCCGTGTGTACCTTCAATGCCTGGTTGTACCTAGATATGCTCAACACGTGTTCGTTCATAATCACCTTTTAAAAATTACAATATAGGTACTTCCCTGGTGGCACAGTGGTTAAGAATCCGCCTGCCAATGCAGGGGACACGGGTTTGATCCCTGGTCCGGGAAGATCCCACATGCCTCAGAGCAACTAAGCCCGTGCATCACAACTACTGAGCCTGCACTCTAGAGCCCGCGAGCCACAACTACAGAAGCCCACGCGCCTAGAGTCCGTGCTCCACATTAAGAGAAACCACCGCAATGAGAAGCCCTGAGAAGCCCACACACCGCAATGAAGACCCAACACAGCCAATCAATCAATCAATCAATAATAAAATAAAAATTACAATATAATGGACATACAATAAACTGTACATATTCAAAGTATATCATTTGAGTTTCAACACATGTAAACACCCACGAATCCATCACCTTAATTAGGCAATGAACCTACCCATCATACCTAAAAGTTTCTTCGTGCCCTTTTGTAATCTCTCCCTCTTTCCTTCCACCCCAACCCCAGGCAATCACTGATTCCTTTTCTGTCACTTTTTAGAATTTTACAAAAATGAAATCAGACAGAACATACTCTTTTTGGTCTTCTTTCACTCAGCGTAATTATTTTGAGGTTCATCATGTTGTGTGAATCAATAGTTTGTTCTTTTTAACTGCTGAGTAACATTCTATTGTATGGATATACCATAATTTGTTTATCCATTCTAATGGTGGATATTTGGGTTGTTTCCAGTTTGGAGTTATTACCAGTAAAGCTTCTATGAACATTTGTGTAAAGTCTCTGTTGGGGAATTCTCTGGGTCCAGTGGTTAGGACTTCCCACTTCCATTGGAGGGGGTGCAGGTTCAATCCCTGGTCTGGGAACTAAGATCCCACATGCCCCGTGGCACAAAAAAGTCTTTGTGTGGACCTGTTTTCATTTTTCTTGGGTAAGTATCGAAGGACAGAATGGCTGGGTTGTATGGTAGATATTTCATTTTTAAAGAAAATGCCAGACTGCTTTTCAAAGTGTTTGCTATTTTACATTCCCACCAGCAGTGTATGAAAGTTCTACTTGCTTCACATCCTTGCCAACACTCAGTAAGGTCAGTTTTTTAAAAGTTTCTAGCCATTCCAGTAGTACATCATTGTGATTTTACTTTGCGTTTTCCTAATGACTAATGATGTTGAGTATCTTTTTCAAATATTTATTTGCTATCTATGCATCTTCTTTGATGAAATATCTGTTCAAATTTTTTGTCCATTTAAAAAATTATGTTGTCTTCTTATTGAGTTGTAGAAGTTCTTCATGTATTCTAGTTACAAGTCCTTTCTTAGACATGTTTTGCAAATACTCTCTCCCAACCCGTGCCTCACCTTTTCATTTTTGTAAGTGTCTTTTGAAGAGCAAAAGTATTTATTTTAATGAAGTCCAATTTATCCATTTTTTTATAGTTTGTATTTTTGTGTCATATATAAGAAATCTTTGCCAAACCCAAGGCCATTACTATTTTCCCATAAGATTTATATTAGCAATTTTGTAGTTGTAGCTCTTATATTTTTTAGGCCTGTGATCCATTCTGAGTTAGTTTGGTTATATGGTGTGAAGAAAAGGCCAAGGTTCATTTATCACAGCAATTATTTATTATGTACTATTCTAAAACTTTTCCCCCAGTTTTACTGAGATATAGTTGACATATAACATTGTATTTGTTTAAGGTATACAACATAATGATTTTATATATGTATATACCACAAAGTGATTACCAAAATAAGTTTAGTTAACATCCATAACCTCAAATAGTTATAAATTTTTTTCTTGTGATGAGAAATTTTAAGATTTACTACTCTCTTAGCCACTTTCAAATATACAATACAGTATTGTTAACTATAGTCGCATGCTATACATTAATCCCCAGAACTTATTCATCTAATAACTGGAAGTTTGTACCTTTTGACCACCTTCATCCCCATCCCACTCCCCGTACACACAGTGTTTATTGTTTGGGTCATCTGATTTAGTCCTGACATTCTTTGAAGTAAGTATTATCATGCCCATTTTACTGATGAAGAAACAGAGTCTCAGAGAGGATAATTACTTTGTTGAAGGTCCCTTCTCTAAGTTGTTTTGATAGAAATTTACATGTAATTCTCCCTATTATATTTGAGGTTTTTTTTTTTTTTTTTGGCCGTGTCCCATTGCTTGCAGTATCTTAGTTCCTCAACCAGGATCAAACCCACGACACCCTGCAGTGGAAGCAGGGAGTCCTAACCACTGGACCACCAGGGAATTCCCTCTCCCTACTATATTAATCGCCATTATCTTCCTATTAAAAATGTGAATAGAATTGGTGTGTCCGTTAGGATTCTTTTATTGCAAACAACCAGAATCACCCAACACTTAACCCTACTGCCTAAGGATGTATTGGGTCCCCTGACTCCAAGAGTTGGGCTGGCTTCCCTACTAAATCAGGGCTCCAGTGATGTCCCTAGGCCTTGGCAGGTCTCTGTCTCTCTTTCTGCTTGGCTCTGCTCTCCTTTTTTCATTGGCTTCCTTCTCAGGCTTCGGGTAGAAGTCCAATGATGGCAGCAGCTTTCAGGGTCGAGACCCACCAAGAGGATCATCTGCCTTGTTCCCAGAAGCCCCAGCCTCCTGCTTGCTAACTTCAGACCCTTGGCTTCTGGAGGTACACCCAGGAGAACGTAAGACAAAACCTTTCCGAAATGTACAAAAGGGCCGCTTCTTTAAGCCTTTCCACGCAGCACCTGCATCAGAACCACCTGGGGGCATCTGGCTAACAGGCAACTTTCTGGGCAGTTGATCCCTGGTCCGGGAAGATCAACTTCCAGACCAGGGATCAACTGCCCAGAAAGTCTCTTCCTGCAGGTTGACTATGAGGCCCCAAGGAGGAGAGTGACTTCATCAGGGAGCCAGGGCTGATCTAGGAAGAAAACCCAGGGAGGAGGGGAGAGAGAATGAGGGGCAGGAAACATGTCCAGCCTCAGCTCCAAGGACTCCCATGTATTTTCCCTCTGGCTCCCATATCAAGAGAAAAGGCCAGTGCTGAGCCCAGCAGGAGGCTTTGGAGGGAGGTGGCTTCCTGCTAACTAGGGCCTCTGAGTGTGCTCGGAAGGCTCAGATTGCCGCCTCTCACCTCCCGGGGAGGCTCAACATAGCGGGCATCTCAGGTCTCCCAGCCTCAGGCACAGACATCTTCTGTTAAAGGAGGAGGCGTGGCTGGGGGAAGGAGCTGGGTGGGTCAAGCTCTAGCAAGCATGAGAGCTGCCTCCTTTGAAAGGGCTCAGGAAGGTGGGGAGGAGTGCATAGGCAAGGTAAACTAGGCAGAGTCTGATCCACTAGGGAGGGAGGCAGAGGGAGGCCAGGACCTCAGTCACTGAGGAGGTAGGCACCTACCTTCCCTTTGCCCCACAGAACCTGTTCCACTGCTGTCTTTAGTTCCTCCCCTGGGCCAGCCAAGGGCCTCAGGGGTAGAGGCAGGTGGGCAGACAGGTGATGGGAGGAGAAGCAGACAGGTGATGGGAGGGAAGAAGCTGCCCTGCCCTGGGGAACAGATGTCTGCAGGAGAGACAGGTGCTCCCAGTGCAGGCAGATGCAGCTTTCCCATGATCACCTGCTCCGGAGCCAGAGGAGTGACCCTGTCCATCAAGGGATGGGCACTGCCTCCTGGTTTCATTAATGCCATTTTATTATTTATTTTTCATTTTTTTGGCCACACCCTGCGGCATGTGGGATCTTAGTTCCCCAACCAGGGATCAAACCCGGGCCCCTTGCAGTGGAAGTGCAGAGTCTTAACCACTGGACCACCAGGGAAGTCCCTCATTAATGCCATTAAAAAAAATATATATATATATATATATATATATATTTTTTTTTTTTTAGCTGTGTTGGGTCTTCATTGCTGTGCAGGGGCTTTCTCTAGTTGCGGCGAGCGGGGGCTACTCTGTTGCGGTGCACGGGCTTCTCATTGCGGTGCCTTCTCTTGTTGCGAAGCATGGGCTCTAGGCGCACGGGCTCAGTAGTTGTGGCTCGTGGGCTCTAGAGCACAGGCTCCGTAGTTGTGGCGCATGGGCTTAGTTGCTCTGTGGCATGTGGGATCTTCCTGGACCAGGGCTCGAACCCGTGTCCCCTGCATTGGCAAGTGGATTCTTAACCACTGCACCACCAGGGAAGCCCCATTAATGCCATTTTATACTTCCCCAGCCCATAAAATGTCATCTTATGGCCACTACATCAGCACAGTACTTGTTTGGTTGGTTAGCTGTAAGATTTAGAAATAATGCAGGATGGGACTTCCCTGGTGGCACCGTGGTTAAGAATCCGCCTGCCAATGCAGGGGACACGGGTTTGATCCCTGGTCCAGGAGGATCCCACATGCCGCAGAGCAACTAAGCCCGTGCACCACAACTACTGAGCCCACATACCACAACTACTGAAGCCCGCACACCTAGAGCCTGTGCTCTGCAACAAGAAAAGCCACTGCAATGAGAAGCCCATGCACTGCAACGAAGAGTAGCCCCTGCTCGCCACAATTAGAGAAAGCCTGCGGGCAGCAACAAAGACCCAACACAGCCAAAAATAAATTTTAAAAATTATTAAAAAAAAGAGAAAGAAAGAATGCAGGAACAGTCTTCTCGTCCCAAACTCTCATTGTATAGATGGAAGACTGAGGTCTGGAAGGGGCAGGGCCATGCAGCTATTTAATATGCTTATCACCTTCTCTCATGGAGCACTGTGGTAGAAAAGTCCCCTACCTTAAAAATTATTTTAAGGCTTCCCTGGTGGCGCAGTGGTTGAGAATCTGCCTGCCAATGCAGGGGACACGGGTTCGAGCCCTGGTCTGGGAAGATCCCACATGCCGCGGAGCAACTAGGCCCGTGAGCCACAACTACTGAGCCTGCGCGTCTGGAGCCTGTGCTCCGCAACAAGAGAGGCCGCGATAGTGAGAGGCCCGCGCACCGCGATGAAGAGTGGCCCCCGCTCGCCGCAACTAGAGAAAGCCCACGCACAGAAACGAAGACCCAACACAGCCAAAAATAAATAAATAAAGTGTAAAAAAATTTAAAAAAAAATTATTTTATACATGCACACATACATATGAAATATATATTTCATAATATTTTGGTTAATTTGATATTTCAAAAAATTCATAAGGCACTCAAAAAAATAAGTCTTCTTCCCATTTCTATTCTTGGTCTCCCAGCATCCCACCCTAGGACACTGTTGTCAACTGTTTCCTTCCAGAGATACGCTATACTTACCAAACATTTACATTTTTTTAAAATCACAAGCTTTATATGCTGTACTCACTGTTCTGCACTTTGCTTTTGCACATAATAAATTCTAATTAAGATCACTTAATTTTAGGGGCTTCCCTGGTGGCGCAGTGATTAGGAATCCGCCTGCCAATGCAGGGGACATGGGTTTGAGCCCTGGTCCGGGAAGATCCCACATGCCGTGGAGCAACTAAGCCCGTGCGCCACAACTACTGAGCCTGCGCTCCAGAGCCGGCGAGCCACAACTACTGAGCCCGCATGCTGCAACTACTGAAGCCGGCGTGCCTAGAGCCCGTGCTCCCAACAAGAGAAGCCACCGCAATGAGAAGTCTGCGCACCACAACAAAGAGTAGCTCCCGCTCGCCACAACTAGAGAAATGCCTGCGTGCAGCAACGAAGACCCAACGCAGCCAAAAATAAAATAAATTAAATAAATTAAAAAAAAAAAAACAATTTTAGTACCTAGCTGCCTCATTCTTTTTAACAGTGCATAATATTTAATTGTATGGCTGAAGCATAATTTATTAAGTACCCTCCTATTTAGGTTCCAAACATTAACTATGAAAGCTATGGTCCAATGAATATCCTGGTGCATATTATGTACGTCTTTTGGCACCTGTATACCTGTAGGGTAAATTTCTGAAGTGGAATTGCTGGGACGAAGAGTTTTTGTTTTTGTTTTTGTTTTGAATTTTATTTTATTTATTTTTTATAGAGCAGGTTCTTATTAATCATCCATTTTATACACATCAGTGTATACATGTCAATCCCAATCTCCCAATTCATCACACCACCACCACCCCCCGCCGCTTTCCCCCCTTGGTGTCCATACGTTTGTCTCTACATCTATCTTTTTATATTTAATTTTTTGATAGATATTACCAGTTGGCCCTTTAAAGAGGTTGTGCCAGTTGACTTTCCCACCAATGATGTGTGGTGGGACCTGTTTTCAGACACCTTGACCAGCATGAGTTCCCTTTTGTTGGTTTTTTTGTTTTGTTTTGCTCATCTGATAGGTGAAAAATGGTATCTTGTAGTTTTAATCTACATTTCTTATGTTATGAATGAGGTTGAGCATCTAAGATAGAAACCCAGAGGACAGTTTGTAACTGGAGTGGGGTCTGGCCCCTACCCCAGCCTGAGGCAGCGTGCCTGTCTTCCTCACCTCAGTTGATGAGAGCTGGCAGGGCAGCCTGGGCCCCAGCCCTCCCAAGAGCTGTCTTCCCCGCCCCCTCACCTGCGATGAGTAACAGTTTCTCCTGGGTGACTGGAAGAGGCATGTTTTATTCAGGCACCCTGGTTTGTCCTGCTTTTCTGTCCCTGAGGGCTGGGTCTTGGCCTCTGATGCAAAACAGAGGAGTTGCAGCAGAGAAGTGGCAAGATGAGACCTGCTTTTATTGGGAATGGAGCTGGGGTATGTGGGTAGATGGGGAGGAGGCTGCAGCAGTTCAAGGTGAGCACTGATGAGCCGGAGCTAAGCAGTGGGGCCCGGGGACTGACCCAGAGGGACTGACTAGGTGCCATGGAGGAGGGAGAGGCAGACTGGTGATGGGGGTGGAGTCAGGATGGCAGAGGAGGAATGAGTTGAAGCTTGCCTGTGGGATGGAAAAGGAGATGAAAAAAGGTTTGTTGGATGAATGTCCTCTCAGTGGCCATAGGATTGGAGTGGTCATGTGTTCAACAGAGGGATGGTTAATTCAGCCAGTCTGGCCACACAGGTTAAACCAACTCTGGGGCGTGTCCTGCTGCTGGCTTTCTGCAATGACACAGTCTGGTTTCCTGGAAGACAATTAACACAGAGCTAGCTTTACTCCTGATTTACCACCTGGGTCTAGCTTCTTCTGTGATGCCTCCTGCTGTCCCTCTGGTGCAGGGAATGTGGGTTGGGGAGTGGGCTGGTGGCCAGACCAGCAAGAGCTGGAGGAGGAGCAGGTAAACCAGAGGTGGGGGGAAGGGGAAGACAGCGGTCCACCGACCCCAGCCCCCATCCAGGCTGCTGGTCAGAGCAGAAGGTCAACCAGTCCTGGTGGCCACTGCCCTTTTCAGGCCTGTGTTCTAGATCCTTCTCCGACTTCAGCCCATGTTTCTTCCACAGGCTCTCACCCCGTGTCTCCCAGAGTTCTCAGTCCCAAATGAAAACTCTCAGGTGGCAGCAAGAAACCCATTATCAGTACCTTAGTCTCTCTTTTAGGGTCTGCAGATAAATTTGAATTTCAGATAATAAATAAATTTTTTAGTATAAGTATATCCCAAATATTGTATGGGACATACTTATATACTTCAAAAATAAAAAGAAAACCTCTCATTTGAAATTCTACTTTAACTGGGCATCCTTTTTTAAAAATTTGCTAAATCTAGGGGCTTCCCTGGTGGCGCAGTGGTTAAGAATCTGCCTGCCAATGCAGAGAACACGGGTTCGAGCCCTGGTTGGGTAAGATCCCACATGCGGCAGAGCAACTAAGCCCATGCGACACAACTACTGAGCCCGCGCACCTAGAGCCCATGCTCCGCAGACAAAGACAAGACAAGCCACCGCAATGAGAAGCCCGCGCACCGCAATGAAGAGTAGCCCCAGCTCGTCTGCAACGAGAGAAAGCCGGCGTGCAGCAACGAAGACCCAACGCAGCCATAAATAAATAAATTTATTTATATTTAAAAAACCCACTTTCTTTAAAAAAACTTTTTTTTTGCTAAATCTGGCAACTCTGCCAGCCCTCCCCCAGCAGGTGGAGACAGCCACTGCCACCTGACTTGTCACTGGCCCAGGTCCTTTAGTGCGCGGGCACCAGGGGCTTTACTTCCATTCGCCAGGCACATGGTCACACGACGACCCTCTGAGGAGGGCGTCCAGTCCCCTCTGGGTGAGAAAACTGAGGCTCGGAGACACGAAGTGACTTGCCTAAGGTCAGACAGTAACGCAGGCGCAGAGGAAGAATCCGAGCCCCGGCCAGGCCAACTCCAAGTTCAAGCTATCTGCCCTCCCCACTCAGTTTGGCAAACCACCTCCTCTCCGAGCAGGAAGGGCTAAGGGTGGGCTTCCGCCCTGCAATTCACAGAGAGGAAAAAAGGCCAACGCGGTGGAAGCCCCCAGGCCCGGAACAGACAAGATTTGGTGCTAGAATATTCAAAGCGATTTTGAAACCAAGCGCCTCTTAGTAATAACAATACCAGCCGCGGTCATTTGCATAGCTCTCAGCAGTTGACAAAGGGTGTCCCCAGCAGTCGATTAGAATAATAAAGAAAGCAGATGGGAGAGGGAACGCCTGCAGGACCCCTCGGCAGGCCCGGGGACTTTTCCGGAACTCAGTCCGGGTGTGGCGTGGGGAAGAAGGGAGGGGGGAAGGGAAGAGAGGGGAGGTGGGGTGCATCCTCTCGGCCGACTTCCAGGAACTCCGGGGTTAGAGACCCGGAGCCCCAGGCTTGGGATGAGGATCTGGGCGGGACTCAGAGCCGGGCGATGCCCCAGTGGGCGTGAACGTGTGGGGATGATCAGTTCCTGACACTTCCTGCTGGGCTGTGTTCCCTGTGTGTGCGCTCAGCCAGAGGCTAAGGTGACCGGGTCGGATTTCGATGGGAGGGGACTGGGAGCCCAGCCCGAGGGTGGGTCCGGGAAGGTGGGTCAGGGACGGCTGGAGGGGAGGGGCTGGAAACCCCTACAGGGGGTGGGGTGGGGGAGTGGAGGTGGAGGTGGGTGGACAGAGGTTGGGGAAAGTCTGGTCAAAACGAGACTTATGTAAATTAAACCTTATTTTCCCCTTGAGTCACAGGACCCTTTTGGATCTCACCTGAAGTTCTCACCTGCAGTTGCCAGAGGCTGCTGGATACTTGAGTTTTGAGTTTTTCTTCTTTTTATATGCCACGTGCTGCTGGTGGGGGGAGGGTCGCGGTTGGAGTGGGGTTAGAGGTGAGGGGTGTGCTTTAGGCCACCTGGGGCTTAAGGAGTGCCAGGAACCTTAGGGAATCTTTCTGAAAAGCTAGAAAGAAGAAAAGCAGGGTAGAGAAGGGGAGGGGAGGGGAGGGAAGAGAAGGGAAGGTGGTCCCTGAAAACTGGGTTCACCTCTTGGTGGGTGTCACAACCAAGCCAAAGATCGGGAGAAGGAAGGATTTATTACTTGCAGCAAGTAAAGAAAACATGGGGAATCTCTCCCAAAGCGGTGTCTCCAAGAACAGCAAAATTGGGGAAGTTTTAAGCTAAGAGTACATGTGTATTTATGAGGGCGCTAGAGCACAGGAGAATTCAGCATAGAATTGGGGCAAAGGGCGGCAGAGTCCAAGCCTTAGTTGATTGAAGTCAGGAGGGTCAACATAATCATTCCATCCTCCACCTGGGTGGGGCATTAGCTCCTGCAGAATGCAAAGATATATTATTACCTATATCCCTTGAGGAACCAGGACCCTGCCCCGAGGCTGCACTACTGTTTCAGGGCAGCCTCCCTTGTTTCTGCATTCCCTCCCTTAAGATCATTAATTACTGAGAACTGTTCAAGGGCAAGCATTGTGTCCAGGCTTAGATTACAAAATGGCTTAGGCCAAAATGGATTCTCTTATGTCAAGAAAGCCATTCCTGGTTCTCTTTCTCCAGGGACCACACCCCCCTGCCCCGCCCCACAACCTATCTGCTTACAAAGGGAGAAAGAAAGAAAAAAAGAAAGAGGGAGGGAGAGGAAGGAAGGAAGGAAGATATATGGGTGTGGATAAGGATAATCTCCGCCTCAGTTTCTGGTTTGATAACGTTATTTTTTTTCTTAGTTTTCTCCTCTAAGCAGCTGTGTCCAAAGTGTAGTCGTGTTAAGCTGACGAGAGGGCAGGAGAAGATACACTGATTTGACCCCCCCAAGTTAAAATTTTATTTCAAATCTGCTGCAAAGGGAGATACTTTGAAAAAATCTAGTGGAAAGATTCCCTCTGGGTAGAAACATTTGATATGAAAAAAAATTGTTAGATAATTGTCATCAAGCTGGACTTAAAAAACCTGGGTAAGCAACATTAGCCTGTTTGCCAGATGGAAGATGGTTGTGTGCATAGATCTAACTTCCAGAGAAGAAGGTCTTCTCAAGTATTTTTATCAAGAATGCTAGGGACTTCCCTGGCGGTCCAGTGGTTAAGGCTCCGTGCTTCCACTGTAGGGGGCACGGGTTCGATCCCTGGTGGGGAAGATACTAAGATCCTGTATGCCTCGCGGCTCGGCAAAAAAAAAACAACAAAAAACGAAGGATCCAGGAATTACATTGGGCAAAAAAGTTCTGCCCCAGATGGGTGTGGGACGACTGGCACAGTGAGGTCGTCCCTGGGCAACTGGGCTCCTCAACACGTACCCAAGGGAATGGAGTATGTAGGTCCATCAAAAGACACGAGCAGCACACGCCACCAACCCTCCAGGGCACCCGCACCCCACCCCCGCCCTCACCGCCTCATGCTACACAGCACACTAGCCCAGCTGGGCCCGAGTGGGGAGCTCTTTTGCTTTAGTTTCGGTTCCCAGCGACCCCGCCTCCCCACCTACCACACTCGCCCACCTGGAGCAGCGGTAGACAGGATGGCAGGAGAGAAGGCAGCCCTTTCAGTATCTGTGGGCATCTCCTGCATCTCGAAGCCTCAGGCCCGAGAGCTGCCACCTGGCCGAGCTCAGCGCTCTACCTTGTTTCTACAGCTTTCTTGCTGGTCAGACGGGCTTCTCTTCTTCCGGAGTCTTCAGGAACTTCCCCTATCCAGCCCACCTGTTGTGGCCTGGCCTCCTCGGAGCACCGTGAGGCCCAGGTGAGTGGGGTCAGCACTTGGGTGGCCCCTGAGGGGAGGAAGTGGGACTAGTGATGGGGCACCTTCTCTCAGGTAGCGCTGTCTGTGCATGGGATGAGTGGCTGGCTTCAGGAGGTAGGCAGCTAGCAGTTCTTGGGAGTTTAAGCACAGGGGCCAGACACTTTCCAGAGATTCTGTGGAGAAAATCCAGCCACTGAAAAAGCCTGTGGTGTCCTCTCCTGGGTCTCTACTGTGTCCTCACCTGGGTCTCTACTGTCCCACCTCCACGAGAGGTTGGAAACTTGTGAGGGCATTTCTGGAGTGCTACTAGCGGTTTGTGCCTTCTAGGGTTTTGGGACCAGGAATACTAAACTCATGCAGTGGGTTGGAGTTGGTCCCATCAAAGGAGAATTATCTCTATTCAAATACCAATAGTGGAAATTCCCTGGTGCTCCAGTGGTTAGGATTCCAAGCTTTCACTGCTGAAAGTTTGATCCCTGAGTTTGATCCCTGGTCGGGGAATAAGATCCCACAAGCTGCGCAGTGCAACCAAAACCAAAACCAAAACAAAAACCCTCACAAATACCAATAGTGACTCTCTGAGAAGCACTGGTAGGGTTGAACTGGGTGACTTCTGAGGGACTTTATTTATTTATTTATTTGGTTGCACCAGGTCTTAGTTGCGGCAGGTGGGCTCCTTAGTTGCAGCATGCAGCCTACTTAGTTGTGGCATGCGAACTCTTAGTTGTAGCATGCATGCGGGATCCAGTTCCCCGACCAGGGATTGAACCCAGGCCCCCTGCATTGGGAGCGCAGAGTCTTATCCACTGCGCCACCAGGGAAGTCCCCTGAGGGACTTTAGATGTGAGTGGCTGCCATTTTAACATCCATTGTAGGTGATATATGGAATACTGGCAAAATAACCCCCAAAGAAGAGAATTCAAGGTCTAGGCACACATGGCGTGTGTGTGTGTATGTCCAGGCACACATAGGGGTATTGTGCATGCACAGGCACACTTGAGTGTTCACAGTATGGACAAGCACACATGGGTTTGTACATGCACTGTAGGTACACACGCACACTCACACATGCACACAGGTTACAAACAATCCTCTGGGAAAACTCTGACCAGCCCAGTGATGGGTGTAGTGAGCTGGGCAGGGAGATGGGGGGAGAGAGGAGCAGGGAAGGGAGGAGAGTCCTGGGGGCAGTGTGGGTGGAGAGGCTGCATTTGGGGACCTCAGGTGACACAGCAGCCCCAGTTCCCTTTCTGGGAACTCAGCCTCTCCCTGGCTAGAATCAAGCCTCTCCCTGGAGCTCTGCCCACCAGCAAATTTGGAGCCAAGAAAATGCCATTCAGTTTGAATGATGGAGTCAGCTGGTAGTTGGTTGGCACAGGTCCCTTGGGTTGATTTAGACACGTGTCCATCCCCTGCCTCCCACAAGCCTCTGCAGTGGGACCAAGGGTGCCTGCAGGCAGATGACTGAAGGCTCTTCCACTGGTCTTGAGCATCCCTTTCCTGAATCATTGGCTCTGCCACTTGTGCCCCACCCCCTCCTTGCCTGCCTCCCGCTGACAGCCTGTGTCTGCCCTCCCCCTTCCCCATCCCCTCCCCCCTCCCTCTCCCCCCGCTTCCTCCTGCTCGTTGTCCTCCTTGACCTTGATTCCTACTCACCTGAGGATTCAGCTGTGTCCCATCAACCTTCACCAGGCCCAGCCCATCCCCCTGGAACAGGTTTCTAGGTTTGTCTTGGGCCATATGTGAGACCCAGGCTGAATGAAGTTGCTGTGCCCATGAGGACAGAAGCAGGGAAGGGGTTCAGAACAGCTGAGGCAGAGAGAAGCCCCTTGTAGTTAATAGCTTAAGACACAATTGTGGGCATAATTAACACATAGGTACTTTTTTTTTTTTCTTTTTGGCTCCATGGCATGCAGGATCTTAGTTCCCTGACCAGAGATCGAACCCATGCCCCCTGCAGTGGAAGCCCGAAGTCTTAACTGCTGGACCACCCGGGAAGTCCCCCACAGGTACTCTTTTTTTTTTATTATTAATTAATTAATTAATTAATTTATTTATTTATTTTTTGGCTGTGTTGGGTCTTCGTTTCTGTGCGAGGGCTTTCTCCAGTTGTGGCAAGCGGGGGCCACTCTTCATCGCGGTGCGCGGGCCTCTCACTATCGCGGCCTCTCTTGTTGTGGAGCACAGGCTCCAGACGCGCAAGCTCAGTAGTTGTGGCTCACGGGCCTAGTTGCTCCGCGGCATGTGGGATCTTCCCGGACCAGGGCTCGAACCCGTGTCCCCTGCATTGGCAGGCAGATTCTCAACCACTGCGCCACCAGGGAAGCCCCCCCCACAGGTACTCTTAAAACATCACATTTAAAAAAATCACCACTTACAGGTGCATGTTCCGGTTCAACTTCAGGAGCAGCCCCCAAACACGGGCACACACAGAGTTGTGCGTGCACTAAGGGTGCCCGTGAGCACTCACAGTGCATCCGTTGTCTCCAGCAGCTCACTGGGCCAGTGCTCTCTTTCAGCTGTGTCTCTCTACTGCTCCCTGAAGGGCAGAGACTGCCAAGCCCAGCTGGAGAAGGAGAAGGGGGGGTGGGGTGTGAAGCATCTGCACCCCACTGGGAAGGCACAGCCTCCAGTAGCAGTTGGGCATACCTTTGGGCATAGTTTTCCAGGAGGGAGTAGGTAGGGTGGTGGGCTGGAGCTGGCTCTTCTGGGCTTGCAGGCGCTGTGTATTTAGTGATGTTGCAAGTCTGGCCACGATGGGAGTATTTATACCATGGCAACTGACAAATGCTACAAGTCCCCCTCCCCATTCAGTGGGTTAAACATTTCCCCAGAACACAACTGGAACAGGAACAGAATTGCCTTGCTTGCCAGATTCCTGTGAAAGCTCTCAGCCTGACCTATTGTGCCTGTCATGGGCAGGAGAAATGGGGGGGGGGGGAAGTGTGGGGAACAGACATTTCTGTACCTGGGGGGGCTGAGTTAAGTGGGACAGGGGCCTCACCCTCTGACCGCGATGCACCTCGGCCCCAAACAATTGTGACTGGTCCCTTTGCCTGGAAACCCTTTCCTCTTTCTCTGTCACAATCTGACCTTCAAGGCGCAGCTGGATCCTGCCCGTTCTGGGAGGGTTCCTGGATGCCCTGCAGGTAGTGGGGATGGGGTCTGGAGCCCAGCCAGGGCCCTGACTCTGCCACTTACTAGCTGTGTGGCTTTGGGTGACTTAACTGTGCAGAACGTTGATCCCTTCGTCTATAAAATAGGAGTAATGGTGGGGGAGATAAATTAGGAGTTTGGAGTTAACATATATACACTACTACATGTAAAATAGGTAAACAACAAGGACCTACTGTATGGCATAGGGAAGTATACTCGATATCTTGTAATGACTTATAATGGAAAAGAATCTGAAAAAGGATATATATATATACACACACATATATATGTATAACTGAAAAAGTGTTGCTGTACATTTGATAAAAACACAACGTTGTAAATTAACTCTACTTCAATTAAAAAAAAAACTTTCAGGAATTCCCTGGCGGTCCAGTGGTTAGGACTCGCACTTTCACCGCAGAGGATGTGGGTTCAAACCCTGGTCAGGGAACTAAGATCCTGCAAGCCGCACAGTGCTGAAAAAAAAAAAGGAGTAATGATATTTATGCCAACACAGTGTGAGCATTGACCAAGGCCACCTGTGGGACACACATGGCACAGGGTTGGCACAAAACTAACATTTGATAAATGGCAGTTCCTTTTCCCTCCTGCTGTCCAGCCCATGGCAGATTGCAGACACCTCTGTTTAGCCTGAGTCACGATAATTGTAAATGCGCCAACTTGGCCAGATTGGCTGTCAGATTGGATTATAAAAAGAATCCAGATTCATGCTGTTTACAAGAGAAAACATCTAAAACAAGGATATGGAAGGTTGAAAATAAATAGAAAATACTAAGCAAAAGAAAGCTGGTGTATCTCTACAAATATCAAACAAACTATTATTTAAGACAAAAAATATTTATGAGGAAAAACAAGAATATCTACATTATGATTACAGGAACAACCTGCTAAGATGAAAAATTCTCAAGTTGTATTACCTAATAATATATCCTTAAAACATATAAAGCAAATATCAAGAACGTGAAAAAAAAACCCATGGGAGAATGGGAAAATAGTTTTGCAAATCATGTAGCTGATGAAGGATTTGTATCTAGAAAATATAAAGAACTCTTACAACTTAACAATAAAAAAACAGGGAATTCGCTGGTGGTGGTCCAGTGGTTAGGACTCCATGCTTTCACTGCCCTGGCCCGGGTTCCATCCCTGGTCGGGGAACTAAGATCCCACAAGCCATGTGGCCGAAAACCAAACAAACAAACAAAACAAACAATAAAGAGAAAAATAACCCAATATAAAAATTGGCAAAGGATTTGGATAGAGGTTTCTCTGAAGAAGATATGCAAATGACTAATAACTACGTAAAGATGTGCAACATCATTAGTCATGAAGGAAGTGCCAATCAAAACTTCAGTAAGTAAGATACTACTTCACACCCACTAGGATGGCTAGAATCAAAAAGGCAGACAACAAATGTTTGCAAGGATGTGGGGAAATTGGAACCCTCGCATGTTGCTGGTGGGAATGTAGAATGGTGTAGCTGCTGTGGAAAACAGTCTGGCAGTTCCTCAAGCTGTTAAAAATGGAGCTGCCATTTGATCCAGCAATTCCACTTCTAGGTATATACCCAATACATTGAAAACATAGGTTCACACAAAAACTTGTACGTGAGTTCTCATAGCAGCATTACTCATAATAGCCAAAAGGTGGAAACAACCCCGATGTCCATCAATTGATGAATGCATAAACAAATCATAGTGGATCCCTACAATGGAATATTATTCAGCCATAAAAAGGAATGAAGTAGGGATCCACGTGATGACATGGATGAACCTTGAAAACACTATGCTCAGTGAACAAAGCCAGACACAAAAGGCCAATGTATGATTCCATGCGTATGAAATGTCCAGAATAGGCAAATCCATAGAGACAGAAAGTAGACTGGTGGTTGCCAAGGCTGAGGTAGGGGGTAGAAGGGAGAAGTTGGGGAAAAATGGGGAGTGACTGTTCATGGGTATAGGGTTTCTTTTTGTGCTGATGAAGTGTTTTATTACTATAATTATTATTTTTATTTTTATTTTTATGTTTTGGCTGTGCTGCACAGCTTGCGGGATCTCAGTTCCCCAACCAGGGATTGAACCTGGGCCACAGCAGTGAAAGCCCAGAATCCTAACCACTAGGCCACTAGGGAACTCCCTGAGGAAATGTTTTAAAGTTGATCATGGTGATGGTGCATAACTCTGAAAAGACTAAAAACCATTGAACTGTACAATTTTAATGGGTGAATGTGTGGTATGTGAATTATATATCAATAAAGCTGATTAGATAGATAGATATGTAAATTCACCTTTGCTTTATTCTGCCTCCCCCTTACCCCCCCCCCCCACCCTTTGGTTGTGACTTTAGTTGAAGTGTGTGGGTTTTGTGTTTTTTTTTAGATTTTATTGGAGTACAGTTGTATTCTGCCTTTTTTTTTTTTAACAACTTTATTGGAGTACAGTTGCTTTACAGTGGTGTGTCAGTTTCTGCTTTATAACAAAGTGAGTCAGCTATACATATACATATATCCCTATATCTCCTCCTTCTTGCATCTCCCTCCCACCCTCTGTATCCCACCCCTCTAGGTGGTCACAAAGCACAGAGCTGATCTCCCTGTGCTATGGGGCTGCTTCCCACTAGCTGTCTATTTTACATTTGGTAGTATATATAAGTCCATGCCACTCTCTCACTTCGTCCCAGCTTACCCTTCCCCCTCCCTGTGTCCTCAAGTCCATTCTCTATGTCATCTGCATCTTTATTCCTGTCCTGCCCCTAGGTTCTTCAGAACCATTTTTTTTTTTTTTGGATTCCATATATATATGTTAGCATACAGTATTTATTTTTCTCTTTCTGACTTACTTCACTCTGTATGACAGTCTCTAGGTCCATCCACCTCACTACAAATAACTCAATTTTGTTTCTTTTTATGGCTGAGTAATATTCCATTATATATATGTGCCACATCTTCTTTATCCATTCATCTGTCGATGGACACTTAGGTTGCTTCCATGTCCTGGCTATTGTAAATAGAGCTGCAATGAACATTGTGGTACATGACTCTTTTTGAATTATGGTTTTCTCAGGGTATATGCCCAGTAGTGGGATTGCTGGGTTGTATGGTAGTTGTATTTTTAGTTTTTTAAGGAACCTCCATACTGTTCTCCATAGTGGCTGTATCAATTTACATTCCCACCAACAGGGCAAGAGGATTCCCTTTTCTCAGCTCCTCCGCTCTTGCCCATGGGTGTTTGACAAGGAGCGGGAGGCTGTGTTCCCAAGTCTTTCATCGGTCCTGGGTCTGAATATACCCCTGAGAGGATGCCCCCCTTCTCTTTGGGGGCTGGATCGACTCAGGATGAGGATGAGCGTTCTGGCAAGAGGCATAACCCCTCTCACGTTAACCATTTTGACCACTTGGATGTGTGCAGAAAAATTCATTCTCACTGAAGATCTGGGGTCTTTTTTTTTTTTTTTTTTTTAATTTTATTTATTTATGGCTGTGTTGGGTCTTCGCTTCTGTGCGAGGGCCCTCTCCAGTTGTGGCAAGCGAGGGCCACTCTTCATCGCTGTGCGCCGGCCTCTCACTATCGCGGCCTCTCTTGTTGCGGAGCACAGGCTCCAGATGCGCAGGCTCAGTAACTGTGGCTCACGGACCCAGTTGCTCCACGGCACGCGGGATCCTCCCAGACCAGGGCTCGCACCCATGTCCCCTGCACCGGCAGGCAGACTCTCAACCACTGCACCACCAGGGAAGCCCTGGGGTCTTTTTTGGTGGGGGTGGGGGGGCCCATGCCACGCAGCATGTGGGGATCCTAGTTCCCCGACCAGGGACCGAACCCATGCCCCCTGCAGTGGAAGCACAGAGTCCTAACCACTGGACCACAGAGAAGTCCCAAGACTCGGGGACTTGAAGAGTCACCCCGAAGCCCCAGGCATTTCCTCTTGTCTCTGGCTGCCTCTCTCCTTCCTCTCCCAGAACCCAAACTGATCTCTCCCTGGACTCAACACTCATAGCAGTGTGTTGAGCCTATTCTGTGTGTGTTTTATCGGAAGGAAGAAAGTGCAGACCTTGCACAGATCAGTGCCTCTCCCTGAGGCTCTTCTGTTTCATAGATGCCTGGGACCCCAAGCGGCTCCTTACAGGGTTTCCCCTAAACAAGGAGTCTGCAGACTCTGACCTGTTAGCAAAACTGGTTGGTGGCCTGTGTTTGTTGAACCCTGAGCTACTAATGGTCTTAACATTTGTTGGTTTAGAAAAATACATTTCCCCTCCTCCTCCAGGATCTCCCCAACTCACACAAGAGGAATTCTGTGGAACATGATTGTTTCTGCCTCACCGCAGGCATGGTGATAATGAAGTCACCCTGTCACAGGAGATTTCCTGTTGAATGTGTGGGCACACTGAGCGCACCCTGGGAAAGACATGTCCCTGTCCCAAGAGAAGGGCCCCTGAGAGCAGAAGAGGGAGGAAAAGGGTACCCTCTTCCCCTTTTCCATCCTCCTTCCTCCCACCCCAATTCTGTTACAGAGGAAGGATTTGAACTAGAACCTGGACAATGAGTCTACACCCAATGGACAGATGGGAAGACTGAGGCCCCAGCCCCGGGGCCTTTGCCTGGCTGGCTGAGTCACTGGAGGCCCCTGCCTCTAGTAGGTATGTGCTGACTCCAGGTGTTCTTGGAGCCCCTCATAGTGGTGAGCTGACCATTTAGCCCTCCTATCCAGCCTTGGAACTACCCTGCCATGGAACTGACTCTTAGCAAAGAAGCTATCTTTAACAATACCTGGTGGTCACTGACCAGCATAACTCTGATTTGCCTTAAAGGCTGATTGATCCTCAGTAGCAAAGAGCTTATCCAGTCACATAACTTTATTTCATGGAGGAAGTTCAGAGACTAGCACTGACCTACCAGAAGTCACACAGCAATTCACTCCCTTCTTTATTAAAATGTGAATGAGCCCAGCCTGAGTGCCAGGTGCTAGTGACAGCAGCAGCTGCTAAGACCGACAGTGGGAAAGAAAGAAAACAAACAAGAAAACTATCAGGGACTTCCCTGGTGGTCCAATGGTTAATACTTTGCCTTCCAATGCAGTGGGTGTGGGTTCAGTCCCAGGTCGAGGAGCTAAGATCTCACATGCCTTGAGGCCAAAAAACCAAAACATAAAACAGAAGCAATATTGTAACAAATTCAATAAAGACTTTAAAAAAATAGTCCACATCAAAAAAAAAAAAAATCTGGGGAAGCTGGGACGAAGTGAGAGAGTAGCACTGACATATATACACTACCAAATGTAAAATGGATGGCTAGTGGGAAGCAGCCGCATAGCACAGGGAGATCAGTGCAATGCTTTGTGACCACCTAGAGGGGTGGGATAAGGAGGGTAGGAGAGAGGCTCAAGAGGGAGGGTATATGGGGATATATGTATACATATAGCTGATTCACTTTGTTGTACAGCAGAAACTAACACAACATTGTAAAGAAATTATACTCCAATAAAGGTATTTTTAAAAAATTAAAAAACAAAACAAAACTAGGAGACAGTGATAGGAGCCATGCAGAGCATTAAACTATGAAGCTGGGACAGAGAGTGACTGGGTGACTTTTTTTTTTTAATTGAAGTATAGTTGATTTACCATGTTGTGTTAATTACTGCTGTATAGCAAAGTGATTCAGTTATACATATATACATTCTTTTTCAAAAAGTATTTATTATTTAGGCTGCAATGGGTCTTAGTTGTGGCACGTGGGGTCTTTTAGTTGAGGCACGTGAACTCTTAGTTGTGGTATGCATGCGGGATCTAATTCCCGATCGAACCTGGGCCCTCTGCATTGGGAGCTCAGAGTCTTACCCCCTGGACAACCAGGGAAGTCTCTATACATTCTTTCTTCAATATTCTTTTCCATTCTGGTTTATCATGGGATATTGAATACAGTTCTCTGTGCTATACAGTAGGACCTTGTTGTTGATCCTTTCTATATATAAAAGCTTGCATCTGCTAACCCCAACCTCCCAATCCATCCCTCTCCCAACCCCCTCCCCCTTGGCAACCACCAGTCTGTTCTCTTTGTCCGTGATTCTGTTTCTGTTTCATAGATAGGTTCATTTGTGTCTCGTTTTATTTTATTTATTTATTTATTTTTAATTCTATTTTATTGTTTTTTTAAAGCTTCTTTTTTTTAAATTATTTATTTATTTATGGCTGTTTTGGGTCTTCGTTTCTGTGCGAGGGCTTTCTCCAGTTGCGGCAAGTGGGGGCCACTCTTCATCGCGGTGCGCGGGCCTCTCACTATCGTGGCCTCTCTTGTTACGGAGCACAGGCTCCAGACGCTCAGGCTCAGCAATTGTGGCTCACGGGCCTAGCTGCTCCGCGGCATGTGGGATCCTCCCAGACCAGGGCTCGAACCCGTGATCCCTGCATTGGCAGGCAGATTCTCAACCACTGCGCCACCAGGGAAGCCCTATTTTATTTATTTTTTGAGGTTATTGTGAGCAGAATTGTTGTCTCAATTTCATTTGGTTATTCTTTTTTTTTTTTTAAATTAATTTATTTATCTATTTATTTTTGTCTGTGTTGGGTCTTCGTTTCTGTGCGAGGGCTTTCTCTAGTTGCGGCAAGCGGGGGCCACTCTTCATCGCGGTGCGTGGGCCTCTCACTGTCGCGGCCTCTCTTGTTGCAGAGCACAGGCTGCAGACGCGCAGGCTCAGTAGTTGTGACTCACGGGCCCAGTTGCTCCGCGGCATGTGGGATCTTCCCAGACCAGGGCTCGAACCCGTGTCCCCTGCATTGGCAGGCGGATTCTCAACCACTGTGCCACCGGGGAAGCCCTCTGGTTATTCTTTTTTTTAATTCTTAAAAAAAAAAAAATTTAAAAAACGAGATATAGTTGATGTATCATTTCATTTTGGATTGTTCATTGCAAGTGTATAGAAATACAATTGGACTTTTGGGTATTGTAAACTTGCTGAACTCATTTATTAGTTCTAAAGGTCCTTTAGTGGATTCCTTAGGGTTTTCCATATAAAAGATCATATCATCTGTGACTAGAGATGGTTTTAATTCTTCCTTTCCAATCTGGGTACCTTTTATTTCTTTTTCTTGACTAATTGCCCTGACTACAACCTCCACTAAAATGTTCAGTAGAAGTGGTGAGAGCAGACATTCTGGTCTTATTCCTGATCTTAGGGGAAAAACATCCAGTGTTTTACCATTAAGTATGTTAGTTGTGGAGTTTTCATAGATGCCCTTTTTCAGAATGAGGAAGTTTCACTCTATTCTTAGTTTGAGTGTTTTTAATCAGGAAAGGGTGTGGGATTTGTTAAATGCCTTTTTTTTTTTGCATCCGTTGAGATGATCATGTGATTTTTATTGATGTGATATATTACATTAATTGATTTTTCAGATATTAAACCAACCTTGCATCCCTATGATAAATCCTGCTTGGTCATGTGTATAATTCTTTTTCTTTTTTTTAAAATTTTATTTATTTCTGGCTGCGTTGGGTCTTCGTTGCTGCGCACGGGCTTTCTCTAGTTGCGGCGAGTGCGGGCTGCTCTTTGTTGCGGTGCGCAGGCTTCTCATTGTGGTGGCTTCTCTTGTTGCGGAGTACGGGCTCTAGGCGCGCAGGCTTCAGTAATTGTGGCACGTGGCCTCAGTAGTTGTGGCTCGCAGGCTCTAGAGCGCAGGCTCAGTAGTTGTGGCGCAAGGGCTTAGTTGCTCTGCGGCACGTGGGATCTTCCCAGAACAGGGAAGGACCCCAGAACAGGGGTTAGGACTCGGTGCTTTCACTACTGGGGCCTGGGTTCAATCCCTGGTTGGGGAACTAAGATCCCGTAAGTGCGGGCAAAAAAAAAAAGAAAAAGATAGTATAGCAAAAAGGAGAGGAGCACAGAGTTCAGAACCAGGTGGGGCAGTTATTTAGCCTCTTTGGGGCTGTTTCTGATTCTAAAAAATAAGTATAATTATCATACCCAATTCACAGGTAGTTGGCAGGGTCCAGCACATCGTGAGTACTATTTAATATTTGCTATTATTACTATTGGCAAGTAAAGAAAAAAGAAAAGAAAAGAAAGGAAAAAAAGTACCTATGATTCTAGGAGCCTGAGATAAGTACTGTTAACTCTGGGATATATGCTTCTATACTTTTGCCCTGGGTATATGCTTTATAAAAATGGTCGGTTCCATAATGTGGGATACAATATGATCACAGCTCTTATTTTCCCAATTAATCACTCATGCTTGCATGTGTCTCATTAGCAAGAAATCCAGGATCTTGAGACCACCCTGAATTATCCATGAACTTTGGGGGTTTATACTATGCCTGGAATAGTTCATGACTGCTGTTGCTTCTTATGGCCACATGGTGTCACTATTGGAGCCTGATCCCAACCAGTCCATAGAACTTGCTGGTGAAGGATGCTGTTGTGTCCTTTTGAAAACGGGCTAAACTCAGCTAGGGGCTCGCAGGCTTGAGATCCCAAGCCTGTGGCTCTCAGTGTGTAGCAGCTCTCTTTCCTGTACACTTGCCCATAGTTAGTGTGCCCGCTAGCTTCAGGAGCCCCAGGTTAGGACAGTATTTCCTTTCTCCTTGGGAACCCACACCAGGGGCTTGTTTAAACCCTCCAAATATAAAGGGTCACATGACACCCCCTTATCCTGGGAGTGTGGTCACTTCCTCTTGTAGGGCACCGAAGTGGTTAGCTTTCTGTGAAAGACGTTTGCTCACCCAACGGCTACTTTCCTTCCTCTTCTTTACTAACGGAGGCAGCCTCCCATGGGGCCCACCTTCCCAGCTTCTCTTGCAGCTGGGTCACGGACATTGGCTCAAACCTGGCTGGAGGGTCTTGAGGGGATGCTGGCTGGGGGATTTCTGGGGAAGATTTTCCTCTCTGATAAATACACATGAACATATTTCAGGAGAAATCTTCCTTATTGGTACTATCCGGGCAGTCCAGTGGTTAAGACTTCACCTTCCAATGTAGGAGGTGCGGGTTTGATCCCTGGTCAGGGAGCTAAGATCCCACATACCTCTCGGCCAAAAAAAACAAAACATAAGCAGTATTGTAACAAATTCAGTAAAGACTTCAAAAATGGTCCACATCAAAAAAATCTTAAAAAAAAGAAAAAACAAGAAAAGAAATCTTCCTTCTTGTATGTAAGAGGGCAAACCTGCAGATGAAGGCTGAGGTAGCCAGCCTTCAAGAAGATCTCCAGGTAGCTTTGCCTCCTGGTATTCATGCCCTTGTGTAGTCCTCTCCTGCAGTGCATCAGGGCTGGCCTATGTGACCGATTAGAATACAGCAGAATGCAGACTTAGAGGGCTAGATTGTGAAAGGTATTGAAGTTTCTGCCCTGGTCCCTATTGGATTGCTCCCTCTGGAGGAAGCAAGCCACCACACTGTAAGGACACATACCCCACTGTGAGGATACTCAGATCTGCAGAGAGGAGCCAACAGCCAGCGCCGACTTGCCAGCCATGTGGGTGAACTATGGGGGTCCTTGGAAATGGACCCTCCAGCTCCAGTCAAGCCTTCAGATGAGCACAGCCCCAGGTGACATCTCACTGCACCCACATGAGAGACTGAGCCAGAACCCCCAGTAAGCTGCTCCTGAGTTCCTGACCCACTGAAGCCATGAGGGATAATAAATATTGTTGCTTAAAGCCATACATTTGGAGGGGGGTTGTTATACAGCAATAGATAAGTACTCAAAGGCCAACACTATAAAGATTTCAGAGAGGAAAGATGGAAAACACTGGCATCTTCGATGACATCATGGTGCCACTGAGTTCTCCCATCCAAGTACTAACCAGGCTCGACCCTGCTTAGCTTCCGAGATCAGATGAGATCGGGCACGTTCAGGGTGGTATGGCCGTAGACCATGGTGCCACTGAGTTAACCAACCCTGAAACCTCCTACTTCCCGTCCCTTCAAGTGAGAGACGTACACACAAACTGCAAAGCCGAGTGGACCTTCTAGGGCCATCCAATCCCTCCACCACCATGGTTACCAACATTCAGATAGGGTAGTTGAAGTGCAGAGAGTGAAAGCCTCTTGTTTGCCCCTTGTAGTGTTGGACCCCAGGCTTCCTACATGGTCATCCATGACTCTGTGTTGCCCCCCGCCGGCCTCCTGCTCCTGGGACGTGATGTTCTTCTGCTTTATTCCTAAAATGCCTCTGGGGCAAAGCCTCTTCATACAGAACCCCTCTAGAGGTCAAATCCTGGATCCCTGGTAGGAACCCACCTTTGGAAGCCGAGGAGTCCAGGGCAGTCGGTCGTATTCTGATGCTGTGCTCCTGGCCAACACCCAGTCTCCTGGATTTGACCAATCCTGGGGGTTCTGACTCCTTGAGCTGCTCCCTTGCTCTGAAAGCCAAGGCAGGGTGGCGTTCTGGGCTGGCATAGTGAGGGCTGGACCTGGAAAGGGGTGACCATGACCAGTGTATCTGGGGAAGTTGCCTCTGCATGGGGGGCAGCTCTGTCTCAGTGTTCACTAGCTGCAGCGCTCTTGTGTAGTTTGCATGAGCGTGAGTGTGTGTGTGTGCTTGCAGGCTTGGGTTCTCACTCATGTAGTCATACTTGAGGGTGTAGCTCTGCCTGTCACTCCTCAGCCCTGAGGGCAGGGCTGAGACCAAAGTCTCATCCATGTGTACCGGGGAAAACCCTATTTTATTTAACACTGACATAGCATTTCCTCAACACCAGGCAAAGTTCTAGGCACATTTCAAACTCATTTAAGCCGCAACAACCCTATGAGGTATGTACTATCGTTATCCCCATTTTATAAATTTATTTGTTTATTTATTTTTGGCTGCGTTGGGTCTTCGTTGCTGCACGCCGGCTTTCTCTAATTGTGGTGAGCGGGGGCTACTCTTCGTTGCGGTGCGCAGGCTTCTCATTGCTGTGGCTTCTCTTGTTGCAGAGCATGGGCTCTAGGGCACGCAGGCTCAGTAGTTGTGGCGCACGGGCTTAGTTGCTCCGCGGCATGTGGGATCTTCCCGGACCAGGGCTGAAACCCGTGTCACCTGCGTTGGCAGGTGGATTCTTAACCACTGCGCCACCAGGGACGTCCCATCCCCATTTTATAGATGGGATAATAGAGGCACAGAGAGGTTGATTGGCCTAAGATCAAAGAGTCAGTGAGTAGTGAGTCTGGCTCCGGGTTAGGATCTTAGCCATGATGCCAGCCTGCCTACGTGTGCTCAGGCTGGAAGGCCTGATTTTGAACTTCCCTATGTTTCACAAAGACCATCCACATGGGGTTTGTGGTTGGACTGCATGGCAGAGGCCAAGGACCAATCACTACCATCATCATCAACACCATCATCATCATAACAATAATAATTGTCACCGAATGCTTCCTATGTGCCAGGCTCTATGCTGGGAATGTTACGCGTACTTATCTCAGTTCATCCTCACAGTTAACCCCTCCAGCACATATTCTTCTCTCTGTATCACACATGAGAACATTGAGGCTCAGAGAGGCTGGGGACTTGCCCAAGGTACACAACTAGGAAGAAGCAAAATTGGAATTTGAATCCAGGCTCGTCGGACGGCAAAGCTCATTTCCTTGCCATGTCACCAGACTGGTTTTTTGTTTGTTTGCTTTAACTTAAAAAAAAATTGAGGTGAAATTCACATAACATAAAATTTTAAACGTTTTAAAGCATGCAATTCAGTGGCATTTGTTATGTTCACTATATTGTGCAACCATCACCTCTATCAAGTCCCCAAAACATTTTCATCACCCCAAAGGAGAGAGACCCTGTACCTATGAAGCATTCCCTCCTCTCAGCCCCTGGCAACCACTAATCTGCTTTCTATTTCTATAGACTTAACTATTTGGGGTATTTCATGTAAATGGAATCATATAATGTGTGACTTTTTGTGTCTGGCTTCTCTCACTTAGTGTGTTTTTGAAGTTTAGCCACGTTGTACATGGGTCAGGACCTCATTCCATTTTATGGCTGATTAATATTCCATTGCAGGTATACACCACATTTTGTTTACTGATTTATCAGTTGATGGACATTTGTTTCCACCTTTTGGCAAGTGTGAATAGCACTGCTATGAACATTCATGTGAAAGCGTTTCTTTGAGCCCCTATTTTCAGTTCTTTTGGGCATATGCTTAGGAGTAGAATTGCTGGGTCATGTGGCATTCTATGATTCACCTTTTTTTTTTTTTTTTTAATTGGAGTATAGTTGCTTTACACTGCTGTGTAGGTTTCTGCTGTACAGCAAAGTGAATCAGCTATACGTATACATATAGCCCCTCTTTTTTGGATTTCCTTCCCATGTAGGTCACCACAGAGCACTGAGTAGAGTTCCCTGAGCTATACAGTAGGGTCTCATTAGTTATCTATTTTATACATAGTATCAATAGTGTATATGTGTCAATCCCAATCTCCCAGTTCATCCCACCCCCCACCTTTCCCCTTTGGTATCCATATGTTTGTTCTCTATGTCTGTGTCTCTATTTCTGCTTTGCAAATAAGATCATCTATACCATTTTTCTAGATTCCACATATATGTGTTAGCATATGATATTTGTTTTTCTCTTTCTGAGTTCACTCTGTATGACAGTCTCTAGATCCATCCATGTCTCTGCAAATGACACAAATTTTGTTCCTTTTTATGGCTGAGTAATATTCCATTGTATATATATACCACATCTTCTTTATCTATTCCTCTGTTGATGGACATTTAGGTCGCTTCCATGTCCTGGATATTGTAAATAGTGCTGCAATGAACATTCGGGTGCATACATCTTTTTGAATTATGGTTTTCCTTGGTTATATGCCCAGGAGTGGGATTGCTGGGTCATATGGTAGTTCTACTTTTAGTTTTTTAAGGAACCTCTATACTGTTCTCCATAGTGGCTGTATTAGTTTACATTCCCACCAAAAGTGTAAGAGGGTACCCTTTTCTCCACACCCTCTCTAGCATTTATTGTTTGTAGATTTTTAAAAATTTTTATTTATTTATTTTATTTTTGGCTGCGTTGGGTCTTCGTTGCTGTGCGCGGGCTTTCTCTAGTTGCAGTGAGCGGGGGCTACTCTTCGTTGTGGTGCACAGGCTTCTCATTGCGGTGGCTTCTCTTGTTGCGGAGCACGGGTTCTAGGCTCGTGGGCTTCAGTAGTTGTGGCATACGGGCTCAGTAGTTGTGGCTCACAGGCTTAGTTGCTCCGCGGCATGTGGGATCTTCCCGGACCAGGGCTCAAACCCGTGTCCCCTGCATTGGCAGATGGATTCTTAACCACTGCGCCACCAGGGAAGCCCCATTGCCCATTTTTAATTGAGTTGTTTGTCATTTTGTGGTTTATCTTTTTATTTAGAAGTAATTTTCAACTTACAGAAAAATTGCAATATAGTACAAAGAAACCCAAGCAATCTTTACCCAAATTCATCTATTATTAACATTTTGCCCCATTTGCTTTCTTGCTATATCTTTTTTTTTTTTTTCCTGAACCACTCGAATGTAAGTTGCTTACAGGATGACCCTTTACCCCTAAATGCTTCAGTGCAAGGATTTCACTTACATAACCGTAGTACAGTCATCAACTTCAGTAAATTCAACACTGATCTATTTCTTCCTAATCTAGCGTCTACATTCCAATTTTATCAATTGATCCAATAATATGCATTGCATCCTCCAGTTTAGGACCCAGTCCAGGATCCCATGTTGCATTTAATTATCATATCGCTTTCATCTCCTTTAATGTGAAACAATCCCTCAGTCTTTCTTAGTCTTTTGTGACCTTGACATTTTGAATAATACAGTTCCTTTAAAAAAATAGTCTTCTATACTCTTACCATCTGATCTAGCAATTGTGCTTCTTGGTATTTACCCAAAGGAGTTAAAAACTTATGGCCACACAAAAACTTGCACGTGGATGTTTTTTATCAGCTTTATTTATAATTGCCAAAACTTGCAAGCATCCAAGATGCCCTTCAGGAGGTGACTGGATAAACCACGGTCCATCCCGACAATAGAATATTATGCAGCACTAAGAAGAAATGAGAACCTGCCAAAGGGGCAGCCGGTGGCACCCGGCTCGCCTGCATCAGTGCGGGTCCCGGGGCTCCAAGTCCCTGCCCTGGGCTGGTAGGACCTGCTCCCTTCCCTGGCCTGAAGGCGCTCTTCAGAATCTGAAAAGGAAGCAGTTGGGGGCATGGTGTCCGTGAGCTGGGGCGCACACCAGGGACATCTTTCGTCCCCAGGTCCCTCCCCGAGCTTGAGGTCAGAACAGAGATGAGAGTCTAGAGGAGAAAGGAAACTCGCCCTTTGGGCTGATGCCCACGCCGGGGAAAGCTCTGGCTGACTCTTCGCGGCACAAGCATCTCGGTCTTCATTTTACAGATGAGCAGACTTGAAGCTTAGAGGAACCCATTCATTTTTTTTTTTTTTTTTTTTTTAAGTTTCAACTTTTTTCTATTCAACCAAAACTCACTGAAATCCCACATCTGACTATTTCAAGACAAAGAAAAATATAAAACCTCAACCAATCCTAAAAACAGCCCACATTTTTCTGGCAATACACTTTTGAATGACTACATGAAAACAAAGTTGTATCGCTTTTGCTCAGAAAGTTGAGACCACAGTAGATAGCAATTCTATTAAGTTGGAAAGTTTGAGAGATTTTTACAGAATGACATTTCCTGACTTCGCTTAACACTAGGAGCAATTCAAATGGTAGAAACGCACATACACACACACCTGTAACTAAAAATTGCAGTTTATATAAAATGACATTTAAAAATTCAATTATAATTGCAGTGTCCTTGAATCACCTTTTTAATCAGTGAAACGTAGTATCCTGTGGTGGACATCCTATCAAATACTTGCAACCTATAGCAATTAATTTCTCAGGTTTCTTTGTATTGAAATTTATAAGATTAGCAAAAGGGTCCAGTTACTGTCACCATTATGAAAAAGATGCATGGAAGAGAATGAAATAAATGCTCTGCTTATCCATGTTAGTATCCCAATGACATTTTAACTCTTAATCCCTAATCTTGTAAATGTAGCCATCAGACTACAGAATACTAACGTGTTAATCAACAAAACTGCTAATTAGGTTTCTTTCAGGGTAAGTAGCAACACATAGAACTTGCTCAAAACAACTCAGGAAGCATATTTAAGAATATACAGGTTAATTATGTTTGTCATAAGTACTTCAGTTTTTCTAAAAGATCTCAGACAATAATCTCTAGATGTAGTGTATTTCTTCAAAGTCATATATATCAAGACTTGACTGAAGAGTTTGGATTTTGTTTAAAAAGCCTTTATTCATTTTTGATCAGGGAAAGGACAATCTCAATGTCAACTTGTCACCTAATCATAAATTTGAACTTACAGGATTCACTGCCCTAAAGACACTGCACCTGACTTTGACAACATAACTTAAAATGAAAATCTCCTTTCTGTTCCCTAAGGTTGCATGTTGAAAGAATCAAACAATCCCTTGCAATAGCCAACATTGGTACTTGGCCTAGGTGTAAGGTCAAATAGCAAAACAGGAGCAAAACGCCAAAAGCATTGTAACTTGATAGCGCAGCAAGTACAAACATCATCGGAACAAAGAAAGTTGCAGGCACCAAATAAAACAAGGCAGGTTCATTAGCATAAAAAAATTTACACTTGGTTGAAGGTGAGGTCAACTATTCCACATGTGAACATGTATGCCAATCCTAATGGCTAACATGGAACCACAGAAACAAAAACAAAAACCTTAAATTCAATAACTACACTGAATGTAAAATTCAAAACTTGAATTTACCCAGGACATCCTCCAAAATCTAGAGCTAAAGCTGTTTTTTTTTTAATGCACCAGAAGATCTGTTGTAATGACATGACTTGGTCACACTTAGATTTGCATTTACATAAGATTTAAGGGATACCTTTCCCCACTATTCCTTTTACGTTTGAACATGGATATGCTTAACTATTCAGCTCATGCACTAACTGCGCTAAAAATGATGAAACTTACTACCATGATTTTTTCTAAGAACTCACACCACGAAACAGTTAACACCCAATACAGCTTCCTAAAAATGCCCCAACAGAAAACATTTTGTTCAGTTTGGTGCTTGCTGTGACATAATACCAACAGAATAGTATACAATTAATTTACTCATCCACTACGTCGAATATTTTAATCTAACGTTTGTTCAAACTTTAGTAACTTCATACCTATTTGCCAAAATCCTTGTGTTAAATGTAACTACATCTGATATTCTTAAACTGTGGCTCCTATAACACAGTTCAAGTGTTTTTTCCCCTGGGTATATTTAGACAGTTTAATCAAGAAAACAAAGTTATGGTATTATGATTAGCCAAAGCTCTTTTCTAGCAGACCACTGAATACAGCAAGTCATAACAAATGCCTTTCCAGAGACAAGAACAAAGCAAAATATTTTCTATTCATAAAAGGAGCTACCAGCATGCTTTGTGCCATTAAAAAGTTACTTTTCAAAATATAACCAGAAGACTTAACGGTCTACTAGAAAGCTTCCACTCATCACAACACTATAACTACGCCACAGAAACTTTCATGACAAAGTCTCCAGATATACAGAGAGAAAACAACATTACTTAAAGGTATGTGGAAGCCTCAGTTAACAGGGAAATGAAGCCTTAGAACATAGAATACATCTAACAAAAAGAGAACAGAGTAGACACTGTAGCTGGCTATTTGTAAAGGACCAGTTTCTCCCTATGGATCAACACTCCCTACAAAATAAACTGTGCCTTAATTATTGCTTATTTAAAATTACACTTTTACAGAGCTATTTAGTACCTGATGCAGAAAAACAATCACATAAGGAAGCATTTATTTGAGGTTTAACATGAAATCATACAAATAAAATTTGTATAAACACAAATCCACGTCGAGTCATAACACAGATAGCAAAAGACAAAGTAAAAAGAAAAACTAATTGGCGGCTGTATACAGTTGGACACAGTTGTGTCTTGTACACTAGAAAGTCTTTTACAAAATAATCATCTTAGATCAACAGAAGACCAATCTTCAATGTCGTCCTGCAAGATGGGTTACTTTAGCAATCTCTTCCTGTTTTCTCCAACGTCCCCTTTTAGTATGGCTGGTAATTATTTTGGTGATTGCCACCCCCTCGAGATGCCTTGCCGTAAGTGCTCTGTTGGCCACTGTAGTCTGTATATCCCTGTCCATATCCATAGTTCCCATAGTTATACCCAGTATAATCATAGCCGCCATAGCCACTATAGTTTTGATCACCACCATAGGCACTATTGTAATTTCCATATCCTTGATCATAATAGTTATTAAATCCTTGGTTCCAGTTTTGGCCCTGACCTCGGCCACGACCCCTAGTACCACCTCGTCCACCAGCTACAGCACCTCTTCCTCCTTTTTGTTGTTGCTGTTGCTGCCTATATACCTCTTTGGGTTGTGCAACTTTGATTTCACACTTCCCAGAACCAATTTGACGATATCTGCTTTCTAACAATTTCTTTACTGGCTCTTCGTCTGTATATGTAATAAAACAAAATCCTCTTCTTTCATTTGTTTTTGTATCCATGGGAAGTTCAATATTTTCAATCTCTCCAAAGGCTCCAAAATATTCTTTAATTTGTTCTTCTGAAGTATCTGGGCTCAATCCACCCACAAAAACCTTTTTAGGGGGTTCCTTCCCTTTTAAAGCTTTGGCTCTTTTAGGGTCTATCAATTTGCCATCTAGCTTGTGTTCTTTCATTTCCAAAACCTTATCAACACTAGCAGCATCTTTAAAAAGCACAAATCCAAATCCTCTTGATCTTCCAGTGACTGGATCTGTTTTAATTGTGCAGTCTACAACTTCCCCAAATCGAGACAAATATTCAGTCAGATCTTTTCTTGCTTGTATCCCAGCTCAAGCCTCCAATAAACATTTTACCGTCATCCTGCTGATCCTTGCTCGCGTTGATCTTGGATCCCTCTGCGAATTCCTCTATGTTGCTGTACTCGTTCATGTCTTCCATAGCGGCTGAGTTGTCGGCCGGGAGGCGCTGGCGCGCAATCCGTGTCGCGGAAGCAGCGGCGGCAGAACGGTTGTATGCAGCTGGATTTTAAATGGCGGCGGAAGAGCCCATTCATTTCTTAATCCAGCAGTTAATTAAAGCACCTACTTTGTGCCAGGCCCTGGGTTAGGCTCTGGAGAGACAACCACGAACAAGACACACGCTCACGAAGGAAGACACAAAACATAAGGGAGTGGTGCCCAGCTGAACTTGAGCCCGCAGAGGTCCGCACAGGGGTGCCCAGGAGCCCTGGGACCACGCCAGCTCTGCCACACATGTATCAATACAGAGTGGCGGGCTGCCTCCCTGGACCTCTGTTTCTCCATGAGGAAGTAGAGAACATCTGCTCCCTTCCCCTAACTTTCTGGAAAGAAGGCCAGGGAGGAAGAGCCCTCTCTCCCCCAAGGTCTTGGTTCTTTTGGACAGGTCCACTTGCCAGAAGACCAAGGGGGCTTATTTCTGCCGAAGCAGGGATAGGCCTCAGGGCACGGAGCCCTAGTGACCTCACTGCCGGAGCAGGTGCAGGGGGAGGAGGGGGATGGGATAGTTTCTAACTCAGGGCACAACCTTTAGACACAGGGCGTCCTCCTCTCTCAAACACTGAGTGGCTGGAGAGCCAGGGGCTAGAGCTCTCTCCCTACATGGTCTTTATGAAGCAGTGCTGGAGGGCTGGGGCTGGACTAAGAGCTGCTGGCAGATAGATCTGGGCTCCAGTTCTGATTCCAGTGGGTACTAGCCGTGGCTGTGGGCAGTTCACTTAAGCCCCTCTGAGTCTCAGTTTCATCCCAGAAATGGAGGAAATGACAGTATTTACCGTATAGAGGTGTTGGGAGATCAAATGAGATAATGCATTTAAAATGCTGTACAGTGGTTAAGAATCCGCCTGCCAATGCAGGGGACACGGTTCGAGCCCTGGTCCGGGAAGATCCCACATGCCGCAGAGCAACTAAGCCCGTGCACCACAGCTACTGAGCCCGCGCGCCGCAACTACTGAAGCCCCTGCACCTAGAGCCCGTGCTCTGCAACAAGAGAAGCCACCGCAATGAGAAGCCCGCACACCTCAACGAAGAGTAGCCCCCGCTCATCGCAGCAAGAGAAAGCCGCACGCAGCAATGAAGACCCAGTGCAGCCAAAAATAAATAAATTAAATAAATAAAATTTTTAAAAAAGAAGAAGAAGAAATGAGCTCTCAAGCCATGAAACAACATGGAGGAAACTTCAATGCAAATGACTAAGAGAAAGAAGCCAATCTGAAAAGGCTACATACTGTAAGACTCCAACTATATGACATTCTGGAAAAGGCAAAACTATGGAGACAGTAAAAATATCAGTGATTGTCAGAGGATGAGGGGAGGGAGGGATGAATAGGCAGAGCACAGACGATTTTAGGGCAATAAAACTGTTCTGTAAGACACTATAATGGTGAGTACATGTGGTACGTTTGTCCAAACCCATAGAAAGTACAACACCAAGAATGAATCCTAATGTAAACTATGGACTCTGAGTGATAATGATGGGTCAGGTTCATCAGTTGAAGCAAATGTCCCACTCGGGGGGGTGGGGTGCTGATAATAGGGGAGGCTATGCATGTGTAGGGCAGAGGGGTAAATGGGAAATCCTAACCTTTTGCTCAGTTTTGCTGTGAACCTAAAACTGCTCTAAAAAATAAAGTCTACTAAAAAAATAGTGTCCCTCATTTGGGTTTGTCTGATGTTTCCATGTGATTAGATTGGGGTCATGCATTCCTGGTGGGAATCCTGCCCCTCGTTGGTGATGCTATTTTAATCCTTTGGTCAAGATGTCGCCTGATTCTCCTCCTGTATCGTTACCCTTCCCCCCACCTGCTACTAATAAACAATCTGTAAAGAGACACTTTAAGAGCATGCCAATATCTTACCCCTCATCAAAAATCTCCCCCTAAACTTCACATCCAATGTTGAGTTTTGCCCACAGGCTGCCTTCCTGTCGGCCGCCCCTCACTGTCTTTGTTTCTCCGGATAGGACCTTACGCAGGAGCAGGGTAGCCTCCGCTTCCGGTCCAGTCCAGTGTCGCTCTCCTGGCCAACACCCAGCCCTCCTGATCTGACCCGGGTTCGAGTCCCTCATTCACAGCCCATCTCATGTGTGGCAGCCAGACCTTCCCACAGCGAGTGGGACTCTCTCTGGGCGACTCATCTCACTTCCTGTCCTGCAAAGCTTCTCTTTCTCACGGCAGCTACCATAGCCCCAGGCTAGGTCAAAAGGACCAGCTACCCTGGGTGGTGAGGCCAGGAGCTCTCTTCCCCCCAGCAGGCCTCAGGGGCTGCGGATGGTGAAATCTCACCTTCGAGGCTGCACTGGGCCCAGTAGAGACCTGCAGTAAGATACCGAGCGGTTAGGGCAGCTGCTTTGAGGTTGGGAGGCTGGGAGCCCACAGGAAGTGACTTGGTGCAGAGCTGATGAGTCTTTACCCCGGCACCCATCCCAGGACGAGAGCTGCAGGCTGGCGAGGCTGGGGGCATGTCCGCGGAGTGCGGGGAACCTGGGCCCGAGGGGCTTCAGGGCTGGTCCCCGGGGCCAGGCGGGCACTCAGAGGCCATGGGCTCAGGTCCATGCCCCTCTCCATCCATGCCCACCCCCTGGAGCCTGCCCCGCTGGAGAGCGTACGTGGCTGCTGCCGTGCTCTGCTACATCAACCTCCTGAACTACATGAACTGGTTCATCATTGCAGGTGAGGAAGGGGACGGGCATCCTGGGCGGCACTTGCCCATCTACCCGCTGGCTGCCCTGCCACCAGCCGGCGCTGTGTATCCACAGTGGCCTTCTGTCCAGCAGACTTTCTTCTTGTGCAGCACATCCCTGCTATTCTTACCCCGGGGGTGGTTTCAGCCCGGCCTGAAATGGGGGAGGGCCAAATGAGTTCCCAATCCAGCCCCAAACTGTATATGCACCCAGGTATGGGTGCACAATGGTGGTGGGTGGGTGAGGACAGCAGGGAGGACTGGGCCTCGGGCAAAGGTCTGGCGGTTCTGGGTGGAATGTCGGGGTGAGGTCGTGGAGGACAGGGTAGCCTGGCCCTGCTCCCAAGCAAGAACTAGCTGGCTGGTTGTTTCTGGGGCAGCAGGCTGCGTGCAAACTTTGCACATTCTGCCTTCCTTCCTGTAGGCCCCAGGGCTCAACCTACTGTGTCATCATGTCACTCACTCATGGACTTATTCATTTGTCCATTCATTCATTCAAGATTCAGCCTTCTTTTCTCTCTTGATCACGGGTTCATTCAAGATCGACTGAGCACTATGGGCCTTGGGGACCCTCTGGTGGGCCTTGGGGACCCAGGGGAGGGGAAGTCAACCTTGTAGCTCCTGAACTCAGGAATGAGCCTCATGGGGCAGAGGGACAGAGGAGCCTGGGGAGCTCCGAGGAGGTGCTTGCAGCAGGTGGGGCCCTCCTCCGAGGCCAGGATGTGGATTCATCAGTTACCAGCTCGCAGCTGTGGAATGAATGGGACTAGGGTTGCAGAGAGCACCAGACCCAGTGGGTGTGTCTGTCTTCGAGGAGCTCAGAGGGATACAGGACACATGTAGAAGTGGCTCTAATCCAGGATAGACTCGGGAGAGCATAATTTGGGCAGCCCCAGGACGAAAAACTGAGGGTTCCGACAGAAGTCACAGAGGAGGGGCATATGGTTTGGGTCTTGAAGGCTGAAAAAATCGGTAAAGCAGGGAATGGGGTCAGGCAAGGGCGTTCAGAGAGAGGGGTCAGCGTGAGCCAAAGCACATGGGGCCAAAGTGCATGCTCTGATCAGGAGAGGAGCTGGGGGAAGCAGCAATTTATTCTAAAAGGGTGTTTGGGGCTGGATCATAGGTTTCTTGGGGGCCAGGCTGGGAGCTTGCACTTTCTGCTGAGGCCGTGGGGAGCAAGTGGGGAGACGGTAATCAGAGTTGAGGCCCTGATGGAGGCAAGAGGAGACAGGGAGGTCAGTCGGAGGCTACCACTATGCATTAGACTGGAGCTGAGGAGGCCTGAGTTGGATTGGGGGTGGAGGGCATGAAGGGGAGGGGAGGGGGCAACCAAGCGTATGGAGCTCTTTCAGCCCCGCAGGCTGGGATCCCTGCTTTCCTGGGAGGCCGCTGGCTGGGCTGTCAGTCCCTGAGTCCTCCCGGCCTGAGGCACTTTTCCCTGATGGGAATTCCTCCGGCTGTGTGAGTAGCAAGGCTGTGGTTATTGGGCTGAGGGAGGCCAGGGGAAGTGAAACCCCACAGAGTGCCTGGGGACGGTTGGAGCAGGTGATTATCAGCCACAAGAATTCTCTGGTGTGAAGCAGGTCTTTGGGAGGCCAGAGGGACAGAGGAAAGATAAAAACAAGGCTGGGACTTCCCTGGTGGCACAGTGGTTAAGAATCCGCCTGCCAATGCAGGGGACACGGGTTTGAGCCCTAGTCCGGGAAGATCCCACAGGCTGCGGAGCAACTAAGCCTGTGCACCACAACTACTGAGCCTGCGCTCTAGAGCCCATGAGACACCACTACTGAGCCCGAGTGCCAGAACTACTGAAGCCCACGCGCCTAGAGCCCGTGCTCCGCAACAAGAGAAGCCACTGCAATGAGAAGCCTGCACACCGCAACGAAGAGTAGCCCCAGCTCGTCACAACAAGAGAAAGCCGCGCACAGCAATGAAGACCCAACGCAGCCAAGAAAAACAAACAAAAAACAAAAAACAAAAAACAAGGCTGGGCCTGCACTGGGCCCCCACCTGCCTCCAGAGCAGCGCAGGACTGGGAGGAGCCCAGGAGCAGCCAAAACAAGGGGCTGAGTCCCATTCCCCCAAATGAGTGTGAATATAGAGAATTTTTACTTAGGCATTTACTTTGTTTATCTGTGTTGTCTCTTGCCAATGAATATGTCTAATTCATGTAAGTAAAAGTATTAAAAGGGAAGGAAAGACATACAAGTTGGTATCTGGACGCTGTGGCAATTGGGTACAAAGTGAATATCAGAACAAAGCCCTCTCGCTTTGCTTCTCTGTTTCTTCCATCTTTTTCACCTGCTGGCTGGTCTTAGAGGTGTGGATGTGGGGCTTTCTTCTCCATCGTGGGGGTGTTTCTACAGGGCCCCATTTGTGACTCTGGATGGGAGGGTAGACCCAGCTCCCCTAATTCCAGCTGTACAGCCATAGGTGGCTGGAGCCTCTGTTTCTCCATCTGTATAATGGGGACAGTGATACTGAGGGCACTCAGCCATCTCATAATTCAATCAAAGTGATGACAGGGCCAGAGCCTCACAGCTCAGATGAGCAGGTGCCTCGGACCGTGACTAACTCTGAAGTACCACCAAGGGGCTGAGGGGATTTCGGCCTAGCAATCTCTTGGAGGGGCTTCAGAGCAAGAGCCTGCCACCCTCAGGGGCCAAGGTCGGATCTAAGTGGGACCCTCTGAAGCTCTCACGGGCGCTCCATGTTTGTGTGTTCATGCCTCTGGAAGAACATGCTTATGTGTGCATGTGTGCAGGCCAGGGCGCATATGCCTTTGCATGTACATGCTCATGCATGTATATGTATGTCTATGAATGTCTGGAGTTTGTATACAAGCAGGGCTGCACAATCCCAGGGACTTTCATTTACACTGTAGTCTAAGTGAACGGCTGCCGTCACTATGACTATGATGTGAATGGGAGCCCTGCATGTGTGCAAATGCATGCACGCCTGTGCGTGTGTCTTTATGTGTACATCTCAGTGTACGTATGTCCGGGTGTACAAGACTGGGCTTACACGCCTGTGAGTGCAGGCTCCTGTATGTGTATGTGTCTCGGTGCCTCTGGGAGTATACGTCTCTGGGTGTGCCTGTTTGCATGTAGCTGTGTGGGTCTGCATGTCTGTGTGCCTGCATGACTAAGTGTCATGCTTGTGCATGAATGTGTGTGTATATCTGTGCCTTTGGGATGTGCTGGCTCCTGTATCTGTGTGTGTGTGTGTGTGTTTGTGTGCATGTGTGGGAGAGAGGGGAAGAGAACAGTGGGCCCGGGTGCCACACCGGTGCTGTGCTGGTCGGCTGCAGGCCTGTCCCAAATGCAGGGGCAGCTGCCTTTAGAGGCCTGGCAGGCAACTTCCCATTTCCTGAGCACTGTCCGTCTGCCCACAGGAGTGCTGCTGGACGTACAGAAGTTTTTTCATATCAGTGACAGCGATGCTGGTTTGCTTCAGACAGGTAAGGAGGGAATCCCCAGCCCGGGGCCCTGGGCTCATGCTGGGTGGGGGTCTTTCAGCAGGTCCTGTTCTGTGTCCATCTCCAGCTGCTGGGAAATGGGCGCCAGGCTGAGCCTCACTGAGTCCCTTGGCACAGAGGATGGGTGGTATTTGGGTGGGAGGGACAGTCTGGGTCGGAGAAGGAGGCAGCACAGGCTGAGATCCGGTGCCTGAACAGCCTCTTAGGGTTTGAGGGTAGGAGCTGTGGAAGAAGCAGCGGGAGCCGGGGCTGGAAAAGGCTCCCGAGTGGAGTTGGTCACTCATCCTTCACGTCTGTTAAGCTCAGCTTTGTAGCCGGGGTTGAGAATTTCTGACGTGTGCTTTCCTCTCACGGACCTGATCACTAGGACACAGACAGACAGACAGTGGACTTCCCTGGCAGTCCAGTGGTTAAGACTCTGGGCTTCCACTGCAGGGGGCATGGGTTTGATCCCTGGTTGGGGAACTAAGATCCCACATGCCTCGAGGTGCAGCAAAAAAAAAAAAAAAGGTAGACAGAGACACGTACCCCGTGCATGGGCTCAGGTGGGGTCTGGGCCCACTGGGGCCTACATTCCAGCAGTGGGGAGCAGCCACACCTCCCATTCCAAGGTTGGGGCGGTTGGGGTCACGAGGCATTAACTTTTCCCCAATGTCTGGATGGCGACACACACATGCACGTGCACATGTACCCACATGTGTGCACACACTGTCACAACACAGGATACACATGTGTGTTCTTTACAGTTTTGAGAGAATTCATGTACAGATCCTCAAGCCCGTATATTTCTTTCCTAAAATAGATCTGCCTGAGAACAAGCATCTGGCTCTTTTTTTCCCACCTCCCCTTTAATACTCACCTGTCCACCATTTTTTTTTTTTTTTTTAATTTTTCTTTATTTATTTATTTTTGGCTGTGTTCGGTCTTCGTTTCTGTGCGAGGGCTTTCTCTAGTTGCGGCAAGTGGGGGCCACTCTTCATCGCGGTGCGCGGGCCTCTCACTATCGTGACCTCTCGTTGCGGAGCACAGGCTCCAGACGCGCAGGCTCAGTAGTTGTGGCTCACGGGCCCAGCTGCTCCGCGGCACGCGGGATCTTCCCAGACCAGGGCTCGAACCCGTGTCCCCTGCACTGGCAGGCAGATTCTCAACCACTGCGCCACCAGGGAAGCCCCACTGCGCCACCAGGGAAGCCCACCTGTCCACCATTTAAAAAAAATATTTATTTATTTATTTGGCTGTGCCAGGTCTTAGTTGTGGCATGTGGGATCTAGTTCCCTGACCAGGGATCGAACCCCGGGCTCCCTGCATTGGGAGCGTGGAGTCTTAACCACTGGACCACCAAGGAAGTCCCTGTCCACCATTTTTGGCAGGAAAATACACCTCTCCCCATTCTGAGTTTTACTAGGTATAAAAACCTCCAGGGTACTAGACAGAGGGACCCCTCATGGCTGTTTGGCTTCTGTTGACGAGGCCCTGGGAGCGGGGCAGAGAGAACGTTGGTAGAAACCAATTGGGGATGTTTCCTCCAGGCTACAAACCCGAGGATGGCAAGGCGCCAAGCCTTATCTAGCTGTCCCGCTCCTGTGTGACAGTCTACTGTTTATCTACGATTGAGAATTCAGAAGTGAGATGGTTGTCTCAGGGATGGGTATCAACACATTTATTTCAATTAAAAAAATGAAGCCATGGGCTTCCCTGGTGACACAGTGGTTGGGAATCCGCCTGCCAACGCAGGGGACACGGGTTCGAGCCCTAGTCTGGGAGGATCCCACATGCTGCGGAGCAACTGAGCCCGTGAGCCACAACTACTGAGCCCGTGTGCCACAACTGCTGAGGCCTGTGCGCCTGGAGCCTGTGCTCCGCGGCAGGAGAGGCCACCGCGGTGAGAAGCCCGCACACCGCAGCGGAGGGTGGCCCCTGCTCGCCGCAACTAGAGAAAGCCCACACGCAGCAACGAAGACCCAACGCAGCCAAAAATAAATAAATTAAATTAAAAAAAAAAAAAATGAAGCCAACATTTTAATATCTTTCTTACAGACAACCAGTCTGATTTGTCCTACTGATTTGGCAAATGAGGACTGGCTTTGCCCATAAGCCTTTATGGTAGACATTTCCCATAAACTGAATGAGCTTGATCTGCAGCCCTAAGGATTTGGATGAAAATATAGTTTAAAAAATACAATCATGCTGGAAATCACATCCTTCTCAACTATTTAAACTTACGATAAAAATGCCTCAGACGTCAGCTGGAAACATGCAAAAGGGTACACAGTTCTGTAAACCGAGGCACCGAGCAAAAGAGGTAGATCACTGGTTAGACCACCGTATTTTCCAGTTGCTCCTGTCTCGGGGCTGAGGCAGGCAGCTGGTGCTCATCTTCCAGTCATACTTCCATTAAACAGATAATGGAATCTGAGTCAATATTTCCCTTCCCTGGTTCTTACCATGGTGAACAGGATTATTACTACAAGGCCCCTGACAAGTGAGTTGCGGGGAGGGAGAAGTTTGTCTGTATGAGAGAGAGCGGGAGGAAGCCTGTGAACACGGGGACGTGCTTGTGAGTGTGTAGTGGGGAATGTGCGTGTGCATGTGAGTGTGTGTGTTTGAGACTGGATGAAGGGAAGGGGTTTCTCTGCAGAAGCAGCCCAAAGAGGTGTGTGGAAAGGGCAGTGGGCTTGGAGGCCTGATGACCAGGCTTGTCCCCAGTGACCTCAGGTGAGTCTTTTCACCTTTCTGGGTCACCATGCAATGGCCCTAAGACTCACCCTGCTGTCTGTCCGCAGGGTTGTAGACTGGAGGAAACCGATGACTCAGAGGGCACGGTGTAGCTCTATGAGTGGGGTGGAAGGTGGGGGGAAGCAGTGGTCAGACGCCCCTTGCCCCACCGCTATGGGACAGAGAAGCTGCTGGAGTTAGTTAACTGATTTACAATATTTAAAACGAACACTGATGTGGCCCTTACCATGTGCCAGGTGCTATTCTAAGGGCTTAATAACATTAACTCATTTAATCTCACAACAATCCCACGAGGCAGGGATTATTATTATGCCCATTTTACGGATGACGAACCTGAGGCACAGAGAGGCTATGGGGCTTGCTGAAGGTCACGCAGCTGGTAAGTGACAGAGCTGGGATTCAGATCCAGGTAGCTGCTTATAGAGTCCTTCTCTGAACCCTGTGCTCCTTAATTACTCCCACCTTGTCACAGAAATGATTTGAATCTGGAGAGCGAAGGCGTGCCTGCCTTCCACTTAGGGGCAGGCTTCTCCATCCCAGGAGATCTGCAGGTTTAAGGTGTTTATGTCCTGTAAAGGATCCCTACCCCAAATCTCATAAAAGTATGAGATTTGGGGAAATATTTTATAAGCTTTAGGTAAAGAAGATGTGCATTAACAAGACACAAAATGACTCCCCCCAGAGGAAGATTGATAAATTTGACTACATCAAAGCTAAATTCTTCTGTATGATGGTGATTGAAACTATAAGTGCAATTAGCAATAATAATAGATGACATTTGTTGGGCATTTACATAAAGCCTGTCACTGCCTTTTATATGCTTTATTTAATCTTCCCCATAACCTTATGGGGGAAGCACTATTACTATCGTACTCTGTAGTTGATAAAAGGGAAACAGGAGAGTTAAGGATTTTGTCCAAAGTCACACAAATAGGAAGTGGTGGGGTCAGGATGTGAGCCCAGGTATTTAGTCGCAGAATTTGCATTTTAAATCCTTAAAACAAATATAAAGGACTGGGAGAAAATTATCAACAAAGAGCCCGATAGAAAAATAGGCAGAGGATGTGAACACAGAGACTGCTACTCAGCCTCACTTGGAAAAAGAACAATGCAGATTAAAACGTCAGCGAGACGCCATTTGTGTTTCAATCATTAAATGAACAAAAATAAATCGATTGATCCAGCAAGTGTCAGCAAGCAATATACATGCTTCTATTCAAGTGTAAATTGATACAGGCTTTTTGGAGGCCTATTTTGGCAGTAGTTATTATATATTTAAATGCCGTTCACACCAAAGACCTTTCTCAGCGGAGGATTAGGTCAAACCATATTAAACTGCCGTTTTTGTAGGTCAAGAGTAGCTTAATTTCCGCAATTGCCTATGGCTCAACCCAATACTAGAGCGGGTCAGGGCAAAGTGGGAGGGGCTGGAACCTGAGCTGGGACGAATCTGGACATTCATTGGGCTCAGGAAATGTCAATCATCTGTGCTCCTGAATGAAGACGCAGACGCTGGGCGGGGCCCCCCAAAGCCTAAGGCCCTTGGGTGGTGGGACCGGGTGGAGGAGGGTCAGACCTTGCCCAGGCCACCTGGCGGCTCCCGGAGGCAGCGGAGGAGGGTGGAGGCGATTTTATTTGAGGAACAGAAGCTGTGAAGGTAGCTATCCACGTGGTATAGTCAAGCAAAAAACGTGGCAGTTTCTTTGTCTTCGCAGAATAGCAAACGCATTCACTAATCCAGTCACCAATTCATAAGCGTTTAGTACTTTAAAAAACGGTATAAATACAACTGCAGCGTCAGGGGAATGTTTTACCTACTTAGGAAGACCAAATCTTTTCCAGCCTCCAGGGGCCGCTGGTTTATAATCACTGTGCTCATTCTAAACCGCGCTCATCTGCTCGGAGCAGGCACCTGGCCCGCACCCCGCCCCCTCTTGCCTTCCACGCCCTGCCTCCAGCAGGGGCTTGAGCGCAAAATCCCTGACAGTTCTCCGAGAGACAGGGCCCTGGCAGCTCCACGCCGGGCTCTGTGTTCACTTCTGTCTCACGTTTACACGGCCTGGGAGGGGGATGTTGACTTCTCCACTGTTGGGCTGGTGCTCAGAGAGGTGGAGTTAGTAACCCAAGGCTGCACAGTGAGCAAGCAGCAGAACTGAGGTTTGAGTCGGGGCCCTGCCCCCACCCTTCCCTCCCAGTCCCCCTGACTCTGGGCAGTGGTGGGGATTGGGGGATTCACCTTATCTTTTCCTCCTTCCGGCCTCCACCCACTGCCAAGCTTGTGGTGTCTGAGCCGGTTCCCTTTTCTGGGCCTGCTGGACCCATCTGACCCCCGCCCCACACCCCTCCGCCTTTGTTGAGCCGGGGATGCATGCTGCCCCCTGCGTGTCTCCTTCAGTCTTCGTCGGCTGCCTGCTGCTGTCTGCACCCGTGTTTGGCTACCTGGGCGACCGACACAGCCGCAAGGCGACGCTGAGCTTAGGTATCCTGCTCTGGTCAGGAGCAGGCCTCTCGAGCTCCTTCATCTCCCCCCGGGTAGGTGCCCTCACCCCTTCCCAGGCCCCCGGGGGGCCCTCCCCCACCTTCTTCCCCCCCGATCCAGCCCCAGCAGCGCTGCTTCGGCTCCATTGCAGGCTCCAGGCTGGCTGGGGGATAGTCTTCTAAGGGCTGAGAGAGGGGCCTTCTGAACAGGCTGTTGGACTTGCTTAACAGGGGCCTTGCTCTCTGGCATCTCCCGCTGCTGCCCATGGCTTCACTTCCGCCTGACTGTGCTGGGGCTGGGGGTGAGGGTAACAGCTACTGTCTGCGGGACCTGGCCTGGTTAGCACAGATGCTGCCCAGGAAGAGGGCTACTCAGGGCAGGGGGTTGGGGGTGGCTGTGGACGCCAGCAGGGGGCACCCGTGTGGTTTGGGGAACCTGGACTGGGAGGATAGTGAGGTGTCTGGAGCCCTGATCTCCTCCTCCTGCCCTGGGGCACGTGTCACCAGATGCCCTCGGTCCCTCTGACAAATCCTCAGGTCCCCTTGCCCCGAGGGTGATTTCTGGAACTCACTGCAGTCTTGTGCCTGTTTGCCCAGTACTCCTGGCTCTTCTTCCTGTCCCGGGGGGTGGTGGGCACTGGCACTGCCAGCTACTCCACCATTGCGCCCACCGTCCTGGGAGACCTCTTCGTGAGGGACCAGCGAACCCGAGTGCTGGCCATCTTCTACATCTTTATCCCTGTTGGAAGGTTGGTATTACCCTGGATCCACTTCCCTGGGTGGTAAACTGAGGCCCAAAGGAGTCAGAACAGGAGCCGGGCTGGGTGGAGGAGACATCAGAGCAGAAGGGCTTGGAATCCCAACTCTACCCCTTCCTCACTGTGTCACTTTACCTCTCTGAACCTCAGTTTCCTCATCTGTAAATGGGGCCAATAACACGAACTGATAGGCTATGGTGGGAGTTAGAGATACGGAATGAGGATGCTCCCTACATGCTAGTACACTCCAGGAAAGGGTGAGAAAGAGCAGTGCAGCAGTGTGGGCTGCACAGGGAGGGGCCGGCTCTGGGAGGTGAGGCAGAGAAATGTCTTAGGGTTGGGCCATGCACTCCATAGTGGGGTAGGACAGTGTGGGTTTTGCAGTCAGGCCCCTGAGCTCTGACTCAGGTTTCCTGAAACCACCTGACTTGGGCAGGGCTGAGACTTGGGGAGGTGGGGTGGGTGGTCCTCAGAGAGACAGTGGATGTTTGGGATGGGCCTGGAGCCAGAGGTCACCTGTGACTTGACCAAGGGCAGTGGACATCTGGGCCTCACATGGCTCACTTTTCCCAGTGAAAAAGGCAATGAGCTGCAGAGAGCCGGCTCCCTGGGGTCGGGGCACCCCGGCTCAGGCTGGCCTTGGGGCCTCAGGGCTGCCTCCCTTCCCTCACTGCCCATTTCCCCTGCCCCCTGTCGCAGTGGTCTGGGCTACGTGCTGGGGTCGGCTGTGACGGAGCTGACCGGGAACTGGCGTTGGGCCCTCCGAGTGAGTCCAGCTTCCTTTTCTTCCCTCCGCTTTCCCCCTGGGCCGGCAGGGACTTTCCAGCCTCCAGTGGCCTTAGCCCCTTGGCACAGTATCTGGCACCATGGGGGGTGTTCAGACATCAGCAGCTCAGACATTTGGGGCGTCCTATGGACCACGGCCTCTGGAAGTCGTGCCCCTGGTTCAAATCCCAGCTGCTCAGTTTGCTAGCTTGCTAGCTGTGTGATCTCAAGCAAGTCACCTCCCTCTTCGGGGCCTCACTTTGCCTATCTGTAGAGTGGGGGAGTAAAGTCTACCTTATGGAATCTTGAGGATTAATGAGACAAGGGATAGGAAGACACTAGGGCAGGGCTGGTGTGGCAGATGGAGGTGTGGGCCTGGAAAAGGGACAGTTATTGGGGCAGCCAATAAGTACTCAACAGTCAGGGTCAGTGTAGTCAAGCCTCCAGGTCTCAACCGTGTCAGGCTCACAGGTCCCAATAGAGTAGTGTCTGTATAGGACAGACAGGTATTAAGTCAAATCCCAAGGGGACCCCTCTCCCCAGAGAGGCTGTCCTCTCAGGGGTGAGGGGGTGAGAAGCAGTGGTTTGTCAAGCTCTGTGTATAACCAGCTCCCAGGAAGTGAGTCCCTCCCCAGCCTGGACCACAGAGTTCAGTCACTGCCAGGACTTCCTGGGTCGCAGGAGTGTGTGGCCCTGAGCTTCCTGGGCCTCCTGTCCCCAGATCATGCCCTGCCTGGAAGCCGTGGCCTTGACCCTGCTTATCGTCCTGGTTCCAGACCCGCCCCGGGGAGCTGCTGAGAAGCAGGGGGTGGTGACCGTTGGGGGTCCAAGGAGCACCTGGTGTGAGGACGTCAGATACCTGGGGAGAAAGTGAGTGTCCCTGCTCCTCCCTGCATGTCACTGAAAACCCCTCTGTCTGCCCCAGCATCACTGACTTCCTTCCCTCCACCTCCAGGGAACCCTCCCTGACTGTCCCAGTGTTCACAACCCTCTTCCTTCTCTGAGCTCCCACTCACCAACTGAGATGCCCGTCCCCCACTCGGAGGCCCCCTCCACCTAGCCATGTGATGGAATATGGGCTGGGAGAGAGGAAGGAAGACACTGTGAGCTCCAGCCTTGGCTCTGCCCTGCCTTATCCCAGAGTGACCTGAGACTTGAAGCCTCACTTCCCTCATTTATTCAGTGGACTTAGTTCTCCAACTTTGCTGGCTTCTCAGGGTTACTGGGAAGATGCCCGAGTGAATCACTCACCTCTCTGAGCCTCATGGGAGAGCATCCCTCCTCTGTTCCAGGCATGGTCGGGGAGGCAGACAGGAGTCACCCACATGGCCAGGTCTCATGATTTACCAAAATATGGGGCACGGGCAGGACCCCACTCTCTTTGTTACAGAGCCACGAGCCGAGTGGAGGGCACTCAGAGAAGGGTGGGGCAGCACAGGCAGCTTGCTGGAGAATGTGATGTTGTATTTGGGTCTGTCAGGCTGGGGAGACTTGGTCAGGCAGAGAGGAGGGAGGAAGGAACAGCAGGAGCGAAGGTGCGGAGGTGGGAGGGGCAGGCTGCTTAGGGAGTGTCGGGGAGGATCTGGAGCCACCTGAGTGCCAGGGTGACCTGAGTGCCCGGGAGAGGGGGAAGTGGAGCGGATAGGAGGAGATAGGCCCCCGCAGCCCCAGCCCTCTCCTGGGTCGAGCCAGATCATTTTCTCTTACAGCTGGAGTTTTGTGTGGTCGACCCTTGGAGTGACAGCCATGGCCTTTGTGACTGGAGCTCTGGGCTTCTGGGCCCCCAAGTTTCTGTTCGAGGCCCGTGTGGTGCACGGGCTGCAGCTTCCCTGCTTTCGGGAGCCGTGCAACAGCCAGGACAGGTGAGGAGGGGCGTCTGGGTGCCCGGGTCAGGGGGGCTCTTGATGGGGAAGTTCTCAGGAGGTTCTGAGCCCCCGGATTCAGCCTCTGTGGGCTCGTGGAGCTCTGGGCAGACACCAGGACTTGGGGGCCCGCTGGCAGGTGACGGGCCTGGTTTTAGCTTGGGCAGAGCTCCTGCTGCTCTGAGCGGCCACAGGCAGCTCCCTTGTCCTCTCTGGGCCCCAGTCCCTGTCTTCCTGCTCTTGGGCTGCTATGGGGGTCCAGAAAGCACTTGCGGGTGGGTGAGGCTTCTGTGGGGCCTGTGCTTCAGAGGGACCCATAGTGTGAGGTCGTCCCATTTTACAGATGGCAAACTGAGGCACTGGGATGCTTCATTACTCCTCTGGCTTAGGGATTTCACACATGCATTTGTATGTTCTCTGCCTCATTTGAGGTGCTGGCAGTCCTGGGAAAGCTACTCTTCTCACCCTGCTGTTCTCCTGTCCCCCCAGCTGACCCTGTTCTCCAGGGGCTCCGTGACCTCCTGATGGAACGGGCATGTCTAATCCTCTCTTATTTGCTTCCTCCTTCTCCCTGCTGATGCTTTCCGGTCTCCTTGCGGACCCCTCCTCCTCCCTGATCCTGCCCCGATGGGTTTCTCAGAGTTCCTCAGGGCTCCGTGTTCTCCCCTGAGGTCTCAGTGACACTAGTTCTCTGCTGGCAGCATTGACATCTACCCCCCTTCTCCCCAGCCTCCTCTCTTGCCTCTACCTCCCTCCCTGATGCCCAGAGAGAGCTTCGTGTAATTTCCAGAATGTCCCCTGCTCCGTCACTTGTCTGTGCCTTTGCCCAAGCTGTGCCCTTTGCCCATAGCTACCTTCCCTTTTCTCATCATTACTTCTTATAAGCTTTAACTTTAGTTCAGGCCCTATGCTAAGCCCTTTACATGAAAAACCCTCTGAGGTTTTATAATAATAAACCCTAGTATTCATGTATTACAAATGAGGAGGTGGAAGATCAGAGAGGTTAAACAAATTGTCCAAGGTCACACAACTCGAGTAGCAGAGCCAGGATTCAAACCCATCTGACTCCAAAGCTTCTGCTCTTAAGCTGCATGTACTGTCGCCTCTGGAGACTGCTTGGTACTGTTAACTGACTTGAACATCTCCCCACCAGCTGGCATACAGTGGGTGCTCAGGGAGCATCCAGTAAGTGAATGAATGAATGAATGCATCAAAGGATATTGTGATATTTTTTCTTTTTTTGCCCACACCAAGCAACATGCAGGATCTTAGTTCCCTGACCAGGGATTGAACCCATGCCCCCTGCAGTGGAAGCGTGGACTCCTAACCACTGGACCGCCAGGGAAGTCCCAGGATATTGTGATGTTTATCCTGGCTCTACAGCTAGATTCTTGGATCTCCCCAGAGGCAAAGACTGAGTCCTAAAAGTCCCACTGCAGCTTGAAAAAGTGGGGAAAAACCAGGACTCCATCCCACTTCAGGCATTAACTGGCTGTGTATTCCTGGGCCAGTGATTTCCCCATTCTCTGCTTCAGCCTCTTCCTCTAACTCAGCTTATTCCCAGAACCTGGGTGAGAAACTGACATGGGAGTTTGTGTTAGGGTCCTAGGGCTGATGGAACGAATGACCACACACTTGGTAGCTTCAAACAACAGAAATTTTTCCCATAGTTCTGGAGGCCAGAAGTCCATAATGGTTTCACTGGGCCAAAACCAAGTTCAACAGGGCCACACTCTCGCTGGAGGCTCTCGGGGAGGATCCTTCCTTGCCTCTTCCAGCTTCTGGTGGCTGCTGGCGGTCCTTGGTTGTGGCCGCATCACTCCAAGCTCAGCATCCATGGTCACATTGCCTTGTCCTCTGTGTCTCAAATCTCCCTCTGCTTCCCTCTTATAAGGACATTTGTAATTGCATTTAGGGCCCACCAAAAAATTGGAGGATAATCTCCCTACCTCAAGAACATTAATGTAATCGCATCTACAAAGTCTGTTTTGCCATATAAGGGAATATATTGTCACAGGTTCCAGAGATTAGGACATAGATGTCTTGGGTTGGGGGGCATTATTCAACCTACCACAGGGTCCCGGTGTTCCGGTTCTGCACAGACCCTAGCTGTTAATACACCCTCCATAGTTAGGATAAGCCCCCGGGTGAGGGTGGGGCGGGAGCAGGAAGCTGCAGGACACAGGATTCTAGCTCAGCCAGAGGGAGAACTTAAAACATACAGAGCGGGGCCCAGACGGAAGGGGCAGCATTAGGGTAATGAGCTTCCCACCCCTGGGGGCATGTAAGTAGGAGTTGGATAGCTGCTTGCCAGGGCCATTGTACAGAGGATCAGCATAGAACTTGCAGGCTTTAAGGACCCTCTTGGCTCTGAGAGTCTGATTCTGGGAAGGCTTTGTGGGGGTGGGGACATTTCATGGTAGGTGTGTCCTCTGGCCACACCTCCGCTCGGGGGCACTGGGGGTCCCCCATCTACACCGCCTGTTTGAATAATTAATCCTAAGTCTTAGAAAGGTCTCCAGACCCTGCCAAGGCTGGCTCAGACCGGGACTCAGAGGTAGATAGCATTCATCCGGGATTTGGGGTCACTTGACTGGGCTGAGCCGGAGCCTGGTACAGCTTGGAAGGCTAGGAAGGTTTGGTGAGCACCTTTAAGCTGCCTAAGGACACACATGCTTTGTTTGGAAGCAGAGGGCCAGGAGACCCTGGCTCTGCCAATGTGGGGCTGTGTGGCCTCGGACAGGTCTCTGCCCTCTCTGGGCTTTACACAATCTCCTATAAACCAAGGGGATGGGGCAGGGAAATAAACCCATTAGTCCTCAGCCTGTGGGATGGACATTTCACAGAAGTTGTTTAGAGGAGAGATAGTTTTTCGTGACACTCAATTTGTCAGTAACCATAGTCTTGCGTCTGTCATGTTCTCACCTCTTGGTGGGAGCCATGGAGGTAACGTCAGGCATCTGGCACTGTTGGAAAGGTTTGGATGTGGGAGGGGATCCTGGCCAGGTGGAGAATGGTGGGTGGGGGCAGTGGTGCTCCAGGCCGAGGGAAGAGTGTGGGCCAAGGCAGGGAAGCCAGAAAGTGTAGGGTGAGTTTAGAGAATTCCCAGTCATTTGTGCAGAGTGAGGGAAGGAGAAAAGAGGGGAGGTTACACAGGTCAGCAGGGGCCAGTCCTGCAGTGCTGGCTGGGAGCTTGCCCTGAGGACAACAGAGAGCCCAGAGAGGGTTGGAAATGTCCTAGTTACCTTCGTTTTTTCAAGAGTTCACGCTAGTCAGTCTCAGCATCCCTTTGGGCTTCTTTAAAAGGAGGCTTGGGGGACTTCCCTGTTGGTCCAGTGGTTAAGAATCCGTCTTCCAATGCAGGGGACGCGGGTTCGATCCCTGGTTGGGGAACTAAGATCCCACATGCCGTGGGCAACTAAGCCCGCATGCCACAACTACTGAGCACATGGGCCACAACTAGAGAGCCCACGTGATGCAACTAAGACCCGACGCAGCCAAAAATAAAATGAATAAATATTAAAAAAGGAGGCTTGGGCCCATCCTTTGGGCTAGACCAGGAGGATGAAGGTGTATATTCACATCCTGGCTCTGTTGCTTAGTAGCTGGGTAATCTTGGCCTCAACCTTTCTTTCTTTCTTTTTTTTAAAAAATATTTTGTTTATTTATTTATTTGGCTGCACTGGGTCTTTGTTGAGACACGTGGGATGTTCGTTGCCACGTGTGGGATCTTTGTTGTGGTGTGCAGGATCTTTAGTTGCAGCATGCGAACTCTTAGTTGTGGCATATGGGATCTAGTTCCTTGACCAGGGATCAAACCTGGGACCCCTGCATTGGGAGCGTGGAGTCTTAGCCACTGGACCACCAGGGAAGTCCTGGCCTCAACCTTTCTTTTTTTTTTTTTTTTAAGGTTTGTTTTGTTTTGTTTTTTTAATTTATTTAATTTATTTATTTTTGGCTGCATTGGGTCTTCATTGCTGCGCGTGGGCTTTCTCTAGTTGCGGCGAGCGGGGGCTACTCTTAGTTGCGGTGCACGGGCCTCTCATTGCGGTGGCTTCTCTTGTTGTGGAGCATGGACTCTAGGCGCACGGGCTTCAGTAGTTGCAGCACGTGGGCTCAGTAGTTGTGGCACGCGGGCTCTAGAGCACAGGCTCAGTAGTTGCGGCACACGGGCTTAGTTGCTCCGTGGCATGTGGGATCTTCCTGGGCCAGGGCTCTAACCCATGTCCCCTGCATTGGCAGGTGGATTCTTAACCACTGCGCCACCAGGGAAGCCCCCGGCCTCAACCTTTCTTAACCTCACCTGTTTCAGCTGTCCACCTGGGAATTCTGGGAGGGATCAGTGAGCCATTTGGTTAACATATATCTCTTGTTCCAGGCTCTATGCTCCCAGCCTAGAGTCAAGAAAGTAAACCGAACCTGGTTTCTGTTCTCCAGGAATTCACAGCCTAGTGAATAACCTTGATGATAGAGACATGGAAGATGCTATGGGAACTGAAGGGGGTGAACAAATCAGCAAAGGGACAAGGGAAAGCATCCTCAAAAAGGGGACATTTTTGATGGGTCTTGAAGGATGCATAGGAGTTCGGTAGGTAGAGAAACCAGTGAAGGGTGTTCCAGATGGAGGAATAAAAGTATGAAATGGGGACAGCAACTAGTCTGGGGACTGAGGAGGATGGAATTGTGGTTTGTGGTTGAGGTCACCCAGGGTCAGATCATGAAGGGCCACGTATACCACAATGAGCTGGAACCAAATCTGGTGGGTGTTTAAGAGCTGGTGGAGAATTTTAGGCAGGGGGTGGGCAGGGGTGTAGTCAGATCTCTGTTCTAGAAAGCATCCTCTGGGGGACCTGTATGGAGGTTGTCCTAGAAGGACAGGTTTCTACAGGAGAGAGGTGCAAGAGGGGCCAAGTGGAGCTGAAATGGGTCTAGGAGTAGGTGGCAAAGGTAGTGAAGTTAAGAGGGGGCTACTTGAGAGGTGTTCAGAAACAGAGAGTGGAAGGATGGACTCAAGGAAGGAGGGTGTGTGGGGACTTCACTGGCGGCCCAGTGGTTAAGACTCCACGCTTCCACTGCAGGGGGCATGGGTTCGGTCCCTGGTTGGGGAACCAAGATTGTGCATGCTACACAGCCAAAAAAAAAAGAGGGAGAGAGAGAGGGAGGGTGTGTACAATGCCGGTGTATCATAGGAGCTCGATAAATAAATGCTCACTTACCTCCATTCCATTAGTATTGGGGCCTGGAAGGCGAGAAGGTTGGGGCCAGAGTGGGACTGTAGAATTAAGATTTCTGAGTGGGGCAGTTTTAGGTGGTGAAACAGTGGAGGAGATTGCTGGCAATGAGGCAGGCTGGGTGCTGGGGTGCTGGGGTGCTAGGAAGATCACTCACATGGCCAGTGGCACCCCCAGGATGAGGCAGGAAAGAGGATGGGAAGGGTAGGGGAGTACATGGATCCCAGAGCAGGGTCCCAAGGACCCACGAGCATTGGCTAGGAGGGAGGGGAAGGGGCCCACAGTCACATTCTCTGTAGGTACCAGATCACGCACTGGGGGGGTAGGTGGCTGGACCCCTATCCTGACGCCACTGGCTGACCAATCCCTCTCTGCTCTTTTCCATCAGCCTGATTTTTGGGGTACTGACTGTCGTGACTGGCCTTGTTGGGGTCATCCTGGGAGCAGAGGCTTCAAGGAGATACAAGAAAGTCAACCCGAGGGCTGAGCCCCTCATCTGTGCCGCCAGCTTGCTTGCTGCAGCCCCCTGCCTCTACCTGGCTCTCATCCTGGCCCCGACCACCCTTCTGGCCTCCTATGTAAGTGAGGGCCCCTTTGGAGGTGGGAGTGAGGTGGGGTGGGTAGGGAACTCCTGTTTCACATAGGCTTACACTGTGCCAGGTCTTCACGTACATTACATTTATCTCTCCTTCTGGGCGGAGCTTTGTTATCCCCATTTAACAGATGAGTAAACTGAGGCTTACCAAGAGTAACACAGCTAGGGGCAGAACTGGGATTTGAGCCTAAGCCTTTCTAAAGTGTGTCCTCTGAGCTCCTGGTTAATGCTTTGATTGGAGGTAATGAGACCCCTTTATTCCCAGGACATGTTTTGAGTCCAAGAAGAAATAGGGTAATTCTCCCCAGGTTACAGATGAGGAAAGTGAGGTTCAGATTGGCCATAGCCAGTGCGGACACTGCTTTAAAGGTGACAATATTAAGGATATCATATCTTCCAGATCCATATCCCATCACATCCCTTCATGTGCCTCACACTCCGGTTACACCAGTGACAGGTGCTCACACCTCCCAGCCTTTGCTTGTGTCCATTCCATCCGCCAGGGGCACCATTCCCCTCTTCTGTGCATCCTAAAGTCGTTCTGCTGTAAGACCCAACTCAAAGGCCACCTCCTCCAAAGCCTTCCCAGACTACTCTATGCTCACATCAGAATTCACTGGGGCTCTGTGCATGTTTGGGTCTCATCAGGCGCCCTGGTGTATCCATATCCATACATACACACTTATATGTGTGCTGCTGTGTCCCTGGCTCCCCAGAGCCCTGGCCCTGATTGTCCCACCTGATGGGAAGGAGCCACTGATACTGGGAAGATGGCGCCAGCCTAGCCCCAGCTAGACTGGTTCAAGCTCCCTACCCCTCCCCTCTCACTCCCTGGTCCTAAGGCCCTGGGGACCCACCACTGTGGCCATGGAAGCCCCTGCATGTGTGGGTGGGGTTCACAGAGCAGGCTGGACTCAGAAAGCAAATCAATAACAGCTTTATTGTTCCCCGACCAGTTTGAGTGGGTCTCTCCCCCATAGCTTTTCTTTCTTTTTAAATTTTTTAAATTTAATTTTATTTATTTATCTTTGGCTGCATTGGGTCTTGGTTGCTGCGTGCGGGCTTTCTCTAGTTGCAGCGCACGGGCTTTCTCTAGTTGCAGCGAGCAGGGGCTACTCTTCGTTGCAGTGGGCGCGTTTCTCATTGCGGTGGCTTCTCTTGTTGCTGAGCACGGGCTCTAGGCTCGCGGGCTTCAGTAGTTGTAGCACGCGGGCTCAGCAGTTGTGGCTTGCGGGCCCTAGAGTGCAGGCTCAGTAGTTGTGGTGCACAGGCTTAGTTGCTCCGTGGCATGTGGGACCTTCCTGGAACAGGGATCGAACCCGTGTCCCCTGCATTGGCAGGCGGATTCTTAACCACTGCGCCACCAGGGAAGCCCCCACCATAGCTTTTCTAGTTACACTCATGAAGCCCAGTCCCATTTAAATCAAAACTTTTGTTCTACTTCCAAATAAAGCTTCTATCCAGGTCCAGAAAATTGCACTGGGAAGAGGGGGAGCTCTACTCATTTGGATTCTCCTTGCTTCATCTCTGTCCTTTGTCCTCAAGACCACCGCTCCCCCGGGATCCTGACCCCTCCAGGGTTGGGCAGGCCAGCAAAGATGACCGGAAATGGGCCAGGTGTTATCGGTGTCTGGCATTGTTTTGCTGACTGTCAGTGCCCTCCTTGTGGTAGATGCCCAGATGTTGGCTGACTCCTCTCTTGGGGGCACTTTTGTGGGTTCTGGGGGCCTCGGGCCCCAGCATTTGCATTGTCCAGTTCCCTGGTGCAGGAGACATTGTCACCTGTGTCCTGTCGCAGCTTCCCTCCGCTCCTTTCCAGGGTTGCCCTTCCAGCTCTTCTCCTGGGCCCTGTCGCCCCAGGCGGGCACCCCGTGGGGCTCGCCTCTTGTGACCCTCAAGCCTGTCTCCTCTCCATGGTTTCTGTTCGACCCCTGGATGAGCTCAGAATGCAGCTGTCCCTACTGCTGCCCTTGTACATCCTCCTGTTCCCAGGTGACATGTGTTGGGGTGTTCTGAGGACGCTCTTTGTAGATGCACCCCAGGTGGCCCTGGTGTAGGAAAGTCTGCATTTTTTTTGGCATCCAGCCGGGGAGAAAGGCCAGTGTCCTTCCTGACAGGCACTGCCCTCTCTGTGGGTGGGCCATCTGAAGCCCCTCACTCAGCTTTCTCACTCTTCAAATAAATCCTCCCCAGCCTGGGTCTCCAGCCTTCTTCTGTATAAGCTGGGGGGCCACGTGGGACGGTTCCCTTTCTCTCTCTGAGTCCTGAGGTGTGTCTTGTGCCTCTTTTAAGGTGTGGGTGCTTCTCACCAGTGTCCTCAGCCTTGGTTGGGTTTCCGCTGAAATTCCTGGGGAATAGGCAAGTCCTGTTAACATTCCCTTCTGCACCTGCTCTTATTTAGTCCTTACAGTGCCCTCATCGGAAAGGGTTTTTCTCATCCCCACTTGACAGATGGGAAGACTGAGGCCCAGAGACAGCAACACAAAGAGTAGGACAGATAAACCTCTAACGCAGCTTCGCAGACTCCAAAGTCTCTGTCCTTCATGCCGCACTGACCCTTGTCACCCCCATGGGAGAGAAACAGAGGCTGGCGTACACCAGGCACTAATAAATACCTTAATGCTTATTGGCTGAGGGAGTGACTGGGACCATCATCTCCAGCTGGTGGGGACTGAATGGGCCTGACCTTGCAGGGAGGCTGAAGCCTGGGCAGATGGAGGCCCCACTTAAGGTCTGTCTCTGCATTGGCTGGGCCCGCGGACCACCTGCCAGTTCCGCTTCTGCCACTGTCTTGCTTGGCTCTGGGAAGCAGCTCCTTGGCTGTATTTTGGGGACACAGCTGTCCCCCGCCCCATAGCCTGGCGCATCTCCAGAGCTGGATGGCTCATCTAGAAATGACATTGCATCTTGGCTGACAAAGCCAGCTGGAGAATCTCTTCTCTAGGCCGGCCCTGGGACGCGAGGGACTGCAGGGCAGGAAGGCTGGCAGGGCTGGGATGTGTCCATCGTCCAGTGCTGGGAAGCTGCTCCTCCCTGTGGCTCGTGTTTGGGCCTGGCAGGACCCCCAGCGACCAGAACTCCAGCCTTCCAGAAGTGGTGCGGTTCCTTCTGGACCCCCTGACCAGACCCCCCTCCTCCATGGCTCTGTCTGTGCTTCTGAGGTTCTGAGATTCAGGCTCCAGCTCCCCCCATCCCCCCACCCCCCGCACCCCTGCCCACTAACACCAGTCATAAACCTTTAACGCCTCCACACCGCCCCTCTTCTCTTGGTCCGCTCTATCCTGTCATGGCTCACGCCTTGCCGTCTTTCTCTAGGACTGTCCCAAGAGCCACCGTCCTGGTCTCCATGTCTTCCTGCTTCCCCACCACGATCTGTTCTCCCCACACTGCCAGAGGGACACCACAGAAACTTCCCTGCTCGAAAGCCTTGCATGGCTCCTTGGTGCCTCTGGAACTAAGTCTAACCCCTCATCCTGGCATTCAAGGCTCCTCATGAACGGCCCTGACATCCTTGGTAGCCTTATTCGATGTGGTTCTGCCATGCAGGTCCCCTCCTGATTCCCAGGATATGCCCTGTGCTCTCCACATCCGGGCTCTCCCTCTGTTCCCTCTACTCCCTTCCCTTCTCCATATGCCCGAATCATTCTGGGCCTTCAAGGGAGGCTAGAGCACCATCTCTCCATGGAGCCTTCCCTGATTGCTAGATCCAACCCTCTCTCCCCATCCTCGCCACTCCTCAGCACTGTCTTCCTTGGATCCTGGTTACTTATGCTCTGACCACCCCCTCCCAGCTGGGCCCAGGTTGGTTCCTATCTTTCTCAGCACTCCAGCCCGAAGCACAGTGTCAGGCACTTGGAGTGGGGTGGGGGTGATCAACTGCTTGCTGTGTGAATGATTGAGTGACCAGCTATTTTCATTCATTCATTTATTCAACAAGTATTTCTTGAGTGCCTATAAAGGTGGCATGATAGTTTAAATGCCACAGATATGGCAGTAGATAAAACAGACTAAATTATCTCTGTTTTTAGGGAGCTCCCATTCTAGTTGGGGGAGATAGACAACAGGCAAGATATATAAGTAAAATTCACAGTATTGTGAGTTATGGGATATTTAGGGGAACAGTGTTCCAAGCAGAGGGAACAGCAGCTGTAAACGCCCTGAGGCAGGAGCGTATCTGCTGGGTTTAGGGAACAGCAAGAAGGGCACTGTGGTTAGTGTGGAATGAAAGGAGAAAGGGAAATGAGGACAGAGAGGTGGTAGGACAAGATGATGTAGGGCCATGTGGGCATTGGGTGGAGCTGGCTAAGAGCTGAGTTGAGGTTTTGTGCTGAGGCGTGGGTGGTCTGGCTTATGTTTTTTGCATCTATTGAGATGGTCATGTAGTTTGTCCTTTATTTGATTAATATGGTATATTACATTGATTGATATTTGTATGTTTAACCAACCTTGCATTCCTGGGATAAACCCTCCCTTGGTCATGGTGTAAAATTATATTTATATGTTGCTGAATTTGGTTTGTTAGTATTTTGTTGAGGATCTTTGCATCTATATTCATAAGAAATATTGGTCTGTAGTTTTCTTGTGATGTCTTTGTTTGGTCTCATAGAATGACTTGACGAGTGTTTCTTCCTCTTGTATTTTTTGGAAGAGTTTGTGAAGGATTTGTGTTAATTCATCTTTAGCCATTTGCTAGCATTCCCCATTGAAGCCATCTGGTTCTGAGCTTTTGTTTGTGGGAAGTTTTCTGCTTACTGACTCAATATTTACTTATTATTGGTCAATTAAGGCTTTTTATTTCTTTTTAAGCCAGTCTTGGTGGTTTGCATCTTTCTAGGAATTTCATTCACAGTATTCCCTTATAATCTTTTTAATTTCTGTAAGGTCGGTAATAATGTTCATTCTTGATTTTAGTAATTTGAGTCTTCTCTCTTTTTTTTGCTTGGTCAGTGTAACTAAAAGTTGGTCAGTTTTGCAGCCAACTTTGGTTGTATTGATTTTCTCTATTGTTTTTCTATTACTGACTTATGTTTAACGGAATCACTCTGACTTCTCTGTTGAAAATAGACTTCCCATGAGGGTGTGGGGTGCAGGAGCAGAAACAGCAGAGGTGGTAAGAAATGGTTGGATTATAGATATATTTTGAAGGTAGATCTATCAGAAGTTCCTGATGGATTCAATGTGGGGTGTGAGAGAGGGAAGAGTCAAAGGTGAGTTCTAGGATATTAGCCTCTGTAGCTGGAAGGAGGGAGAGGCCATTAACTGAGATAGGAAAGTAGGCAGGAACAGCGGCACTTGGGGAAAGATGAGCAGCTTGGTTTTGTACATTCTGAGTTCATGGTGGGAGGTTGACGTCCAAGTACAGGTGTTAGTAGAGTTGGATGCAGGAGTCTGGAGTCCATGGGACATGACATCATCCCTAAAACTTCAGTGGGTGGGAACTGGCTGCAGTCTACCATGAAGGATTGTCATTAGGTGTGGGAGACCTATGGGGGTCAATACCAGAAAGGGTGTCCAAAGGGGGCTGAGGAATTGGCTTCTGTTCAAATTAGCTTCAAAACAGGAAGAATCACTTGAGTTTCTTCCATCCACCCATCCATCCATCCATCCATCCATCCATCCATCCCTCCCTCCTTCCATCCGTCCATCCATCCGTTCACCTTCTCAGATTGTAGGAACCAAAGTTCTTCCTGTACTTTCTCTGCCAGTCCTGGGGAGATTGATAGGCTCCAGGGGAAATTGATAGGGCTTCCTGGGAAGACCCACAGGAATGTGGGTATGGGTACTGCTAGTGTGTGCATGCATCTAAGCGTGAATATATGCAGGTCTGTGAATATGAGTGCAGATATGTGTGCTTTTGTGTGAATACACCTCTGTGTCTGTACAGCCATGCTCTCTGTATGCTGCATATACATGTAATTCATTCTATATATGCATAGTATGTATGAGTGTGTCCATGTATGCTGTTTTGCATACATGTCTGCATGAGTGTGCACATGCACCAGTATCAGGGCAAGCAGATAATTGTGTGGGATGTGTGTGTACATGTGTGTCTGCAGCTGCATATAGCTTTCATCCAACTGCTACTGGGCTGTAGCTGCATTGCGTGGGAAGGAAGGGTTTTTGGAGGCATCGTGGGCATGCCCGTCCCCAAATTTCCTGAAGTAGGGCCAAGTCGCGCTGTATGTTTCATGGCAATAAGGTTTCCTGAGCGTATAAAATCTGGTCTGGGGCCTTCCGTGGGGGAGCCCGTTCCCTGGTGCCCACCTGCAGGAGCAGAGGGTTCCATCTCTTCCCTCCTTCCACTCCCCTTGGCAGGGGAACTTGACTTCTTGGCTGTTAATTGGGATCCAGACACACACAGCAGGTCTTGGCTCACATCGTCTTCCTTGGCCTTCTTCCCAGGGCCGCTGCCCTTCAGAGGAGAAAGGGTTTGTACTCAGAGGAGGGACTGAGCCCAAGGTAGGAGCTCCATCATCACTTGTCTGGTAGCAGGAGGATATGGCTGAACATTGGCAATCCCCCGTTGGGTGGGCTTTGTGGTCCAGAGGGAGTAGTTGGAGTTGGGGGATGACAATGAGCATGCACTGAGGCATCTGAAAGACCTGGACCTTGTTCCTGCTTCTTCACCTACTAGCTGTGTGAGCTAGGGCAAGATCTTGACCTTGCTGAGAGTCAGTTTTCTCAGCTGTAAAATGGGAGTGCTCATACTTTCCCCTTGGTTTCATTGAGGAGCTAAATGAACTTTTGGACCTGTTCTAGTTAGTATAGATATATAATGAAACTTAGTGGTTTGAAATAAGAAAAACACTTATTTTTCTCACAAATTTGCAGTTTGGGCAAGGTGGGGGGGTGGGGCTGACATATCTCTTTTCCACTTGGGGTTAACTGCGCAGAATCGGGGTGGGGGAACTGGATCGTCAAAGGCTGAGGGCCGCCTGATGGTTGATGCTGGCTGTTGGCTGAGACCTTAGCTGGAGCTACTGGCTAGAGCAGCTGCCTGTGACCTCCCCATGTGGCCTGAGCTTCCTTACAACATGGTGGCTGGCTTCCAAGGACTAGAGTCTTGAGAGAGCCAGGTGAAGCTGTGTTGCCTTTGATGACCTGCCCTTGAAAGTTACACAGCGTCACTTTCACTGCATTCTGTTCTTCACTTGAGCCACAACTTCTTGCTCAGATTCGAGGGGAGAGAGAACGGATTCACTCTTTTTGGTGGAGACTAGCAGTGATCTGAAAGAGCATGTGGAAATATTACAGTGACTGTTTTGGGAAAATACAGTCTGCTACATGCCCCAAGGGTTCCTCCTTCACTGAGCCCTGGGTCAGTGACATCTAACATTACGGGGAGGAGTGTCTGGGCATGTGGCCGTGAAGCCCCACAGGTGTAACCCCACCCCCGCCCAAGGTGTCTCTGGTTCTGTGCTGCTCTTCCTGTTTCACAGGTGAGAAACCTGGGAGTGGGGGTCTTCACCCTCAAACCCTGCCGGGCTTCACGGGCCGAGGGAGCAGAGGTCTCAAGGAGCAGAACCGAGGCCATGGTGAGGTGGCTGTGAGGCAGGTCCCAGCCAGGATGAGCAGAAATGTTCACTCACTTATCAAATATTTCCCAAGCACCTCCTGTTTGCCAGGCACTGTTCTAGGCTTTGAGGATGATGCAGCATTGAACAAAACAGGCAAGAATATGTATGCAGTAAAATAAATGGTATGTTAGATGGGAATGAGCTCTGTGGAAAAGAACAGAGCAGGGAAAGTGGACAAGAAGAGGGACTGGGCTGTGCAAGATGGTCAGGGAGGCCTCACGGAGACGGTGATGCTTCAGCAGCAACCTGAAGCAAGTGAGAGAAGGAGCCATGTGGATACAGGGGTGGAGTGGGGGAGAGCCCTCCATGCAGAGGGAAGAACAAGTGCAAAGGTCCTGAGGGGGAAATCATGCTGGTGTCTTCTAGGAAACATGGTTGGAATGGGGTGAGCCGGGGTAGAGCAGAGGAGATGAGGTCAGAGGGAATGGTGGGGGGTGGGGGTGGGTGGGTGGGTGGGGCACTGATTGTCTGGATCCCTGCACATAGAATGAACTTGGCTTCCAATTTAAGTGAAATGGGAAACCACTAGAGAATTTCTAGCACAGAAAGTGATGCTCTGACTGATGGTTTGTATCAGTCACCTATTGCTGAGTAACAAATCACCCTAAAATGTAGTGACTTAAGACAACGATTTATTCTTTCTTATGATTCTGTGAGTTGGCTGGATGGTTTCTTGCCTGGTTTCACCTGTGCTCACTCCTATGTCTGCCTTCACCTGGAGGACTGGGTGGGGTGGGACATCCAAGCTTGCCTCACTCGTGTCTGGCTGTCGGCTGGGGCTCTTCCATTCTCCTCCATGTGGCCTCTTGTCTTCCACTGGGTGAAACCGGTTACTTACATGGTGGTCTCAGGGCCGCATTCCAAGAAAGCAAAGTGGAAGCTGCAAAGTCTCTTAAGACCTAGGCCAGGAACAGCACAGCATCACTTCTGCCTTATTTGATTGGTTGAAGCAAGGTGTGAAACTGACCCGGTTTCACTGTGGGAAGGGACTGTACAAGGGTGTGAATACCAAGAAGCATGATTAATTGGGGGCTGTTTTGTAACTACCTACCACGTAGTTTACCAAGGTCTCTCTGGCTGCTGTGTTGATAATAGAATGAAAAAGAACAAAGACAAGAGACAGGGAAACCCATTAGGAGGCTTTCCAATATTATAGGCAAGAGATGCCTGTGGTTTGGATTGGGCTACTTATGGAGGAAGTGTGAAGAAGTGGTCAGATTCTGGGTATGTTTTTGAAGTAGAATCAACAGGATTTCCTGACGGGTTGGGTGTGGAGTGTGAGAGAAATGGATGAGTCAAGGGCAACTCCAGGGTTTTGGGCCTGAGCAATTGGAAACACGGAGTTGCCATTTACTGAGACAGAGAAGGCTAGAGGGAAGTACGGAGTTGTTGTTGGTTTTTTTTTTTGGAAAGGGTGGGATTAGGAGTTCAATTTTAGACATGTTGAATTTGAGATGCCTTTTAGGACATTCAACTGCAGATGTTAAGAGGCAGTTGGAAATACATGAGTCTGGAGTTCAGGAGAGAGGTCTAGGCTGGTTATGTAAAGCCGTGAGACTGAATGAGATCAGCAAAGGCCTGAGCTTGGATAGAAAAGAGAAGAGGACCAAGGATCACACTCTGGGGGACTCGACACGTCAAGGATATGGAAGCATCATGCTATCACAGTGAAATCAAGCGATGAGACCAACAATTCAATCCACCACACTCTATCAATGACCTTTCTATTTTTATTTGGGGGAAATTAAAAAAAAAAAACAAAAGCAAAACCAGAAAAGCACAAAGAAGAAGATAACAATTTTCCATTTTCTCATCCCCTAGAATCAGCTACTCTTAACATCTTGGCCTGTTTGCTTCTACTTTTGTGATGTGACCATCCTTCTATATGTGTCTCTGTATATAAACCCAGATTTATGTTTTTAGAAATACTTTTGTTAAACTGGGGTTATATGGTAATTTTAAAAACAGATTTATTGAGATGAAATTCATGTACCATACAAAGTACAAAATTTAATGGTTTTTAGTATATTCACAGAGGTTTGCAATCAACACCACATCAATTTTAGAACATTTTCATCACCTCAGAAAGAAACTTTATGAGACAATAGAATAAATGCATTTCTTGGGCTTCCTATAAAAAAAAAGAAACTTCATATTCATTATAAATCATTCACCATTTTCCCCTAACCATCCTCTATTCCAGCTCTAGGTAAATGCTAATCTGCTTTCTGCCTTTATAGATTTGCCTATTCTGGATATTTCATGTAAATAGAATCATATAGTGCTTAATTCATTTATATGAATTTACCTGAAGAAATTGAAGTGAAATCAAAGGACTTGGCTAACTTCAAATTAATTTTAAAACTTTGGACTTATTGATGAATCCTGATCAGCTTTCTTATACCTCCCCCTTCTTCTCTCCCCAGTCTCCTGGTTTTTGTTAGTTATATTATTATTTTTACTTTTTCTAGATTTATAACACTCACAGTCTGTTCTCTCAATCCCAGATTTAAATAGATTCAATACTCATTCTCCATCTGTTGCATAGATGCTCCATTCCTGAGTTCTTCATTTTGGTTCAACTCCTAACTGAGTAGATTTTGTGGTTAAATAGTTTTTAATCCATTCTCTCCCCCTTTCCAAACCAAAAAGGGCTAGAGAGGTGGTTTTCCTTTGGTTCATTTATGTTTAAGATTGTCTTCTCCTCTTTCCCTCTTTTCTTGAACAACAATTCACTGGGTATGGTCTTCTGGGCTCACATTTTCTTCCTTTCATTACTTTGCAAACATTTGTTCCATTGTCTTTTCGTACCAAATATTGCTGTGAAGAATGAAGTTTAAAAAAATCTTTCATATTGATTCACTTTTTCATCTGGATACCTGAAGATTACATTATTTATTCTTGAAATTCAGTGGCTTAGGTAGTGTATTAGTTATCTCTTGCTGTGTAACAAATCATCCCCAAATGTAGTCATTTAAGACAGCACACATTTATTATCTCACAGTTTCTGTGGGTCAGGAATCCAGGCATAGCTTAGTTGGGTCCTCTGCTTCATGGTCTCTTGTAGGCTTCAATCAAGGCGTTGGCCCAGGGTCTGTGGTCTCATGTGAAGTCTCAACTAGGGAGGGATCTGCTTCCAAGCTCACTCAGTGGTTGTGGGCCGCATTCAGATCCTTCTGCGATGTTGGATTGAGGGCCTCAGCTCCTCATTGGCTATTGGCTGGAGTCTGCTCTCAGTTCCTTTGCTATGTTGGCTTCTTTCTTATGGCAGCTCCCTTCCTGAATATGTGTAGGCTGAGAAGGCAATAGAGGAGTCTATCAAGGGGAGTCACGGTCTTTTGTAACCTAATCACGGAAGTGGTATCCCATGACTTTTGCTGTATTCTGCTCATTAGAAGCACATCCCTAGGTCCAGCCCACACCCAGGGTGACATACAAGAGGCAGGGGTCTCTGGAGCCATGTTAGAAGCTGCTTGCAACAGCTAGGATATATCTCAATGCTAAATATTCTATATCATATAAAAGTTTGTTCATAACAGTGTTCTTATCTGCTGAATCAGTACTGAGTATCCTCCTTCCCCCTCTCATCTCTTTGAATATTTCTTATGTTTGTTTATTTGTTGGGTTTTTTTTTTTTTTTTACCTGTGTTGGATCATCTTCTGGGCTGGGACTAGGGTGAGGCCAGCAAGGCATAAGGGCACACAATTTAAGGAGGCACTCACTCTCAGGGGCTAACCCTACACTTGTGCAACCTAGAGACTGAGTACCTTCTTAAATTTGGTACCCTATATGTCTCACTTGCTGTGCTCTAGTCCCAGCCCTGATCTACTTTACCTGTCTTTCATATCATTTACTTCTCTCTAAATGTTTTTTTCTTTTTCTTTTTTAAAGTTTTTTTTTTAAATGTGGACCATTTTTTAAAGTCTTTATTGAACTTATTACAATATTGCTTCTGTTTTATGTTTTTGGTTTTTTTTTTTTTTTTTTTTTGGCCACGAGGCATGTGGGATCTTAGCTCCCTGACCAGGGATTGAACCCGCACCCCCTGCATTGGAAGGCGAAGTCTTCTTATTTATTTATTTATTTATTTATTTATTTATTTATGGCTGTGTTGGGTCTTCGTTTCTGTGCGAGGGCTTTCTCTAGTTGTGGCAAGTGGAGGCCACTCTTCATCGCGGTGCGCGGGCCTCTCACTATTGCGGCCTCTCTTGTTGCGGAGCACAGGCACCAGACGCGCAGGCTCAGTAATTGTGGCTCACGGGCCTAGTCGCTTCGCGGCATGTGGGATCTTCCCAGATTAGGGCTCGAACCCGTGTCCCCTGCGTTAGCAGGCAGACTCTCAACCACTGCACCACCAGGGAAGCCCAGAAAGGCGAAGTCTTAACCACTGGACCACCAGGGAAGTCCCAATGTTTTCTTCTTTGTGTTTTTTAAAAATTAGTCAATCTGTGAGATTATCTCAAGCCTTTCTCTATATTGGTGATTGTACTTTGTTTGATGTCTATTCTGTTTCTGACTGTTTTTAATTTATTAGTTCTGTAATAATGTTGTTTATTGCTTTGCTCCTCCATTTATTCCCTTAAGTCTGCAATATCCTTTTATATCTCATCCTATTGGGGGTTCATTTCATTTTTGAGCTCTTTCTTTATTGAATTACTGTTCAATATAGTTTGAAACAATTATAAGGAATTTCCTTCTGCTCCTTCTCCTATCATCTGTCTTCTAGGTTGGGTTCTTTTTTCTTCCTTCCTCCTTTTCTCTCTTCTTCCTTCTCCACCTTTCCCCCTTTCCATTTCCTCTGTTTCTCCCTCCCTCCCTCCCTCCGTCCCTCCCTCCCCCCTCCCTCCCTCTTCCTCTCTCCCCCCCTCTCTTTCTTCCTTCCTTTCTTTCTTTCTTTCTTTCTTTCTTTCTTTCTTTCTTTCTTTCTTTCTTTCTTTCTTTCTTTCTTTCTTTCTTTCTTTCTTTCTTTCTTTCTTTCTTCCTTCCTTCCTTCCTTCCTTCTCCTCCCTCCCTCCCTCCCTCCCTCCCTCCCTTCCTCCCTCCCTCCCTTCCTCCCTTCCTTCCTCCCTCCCTTCCTCCCTTCCTTCCTTCTTTCTTTCTTTCTTCTCTCTCTTCCCTCCCTCCCTCTCTTCCTACCTCATTCCCTCTCTCACTCTCTCTCTCTGTTTTGTTTTTTTTTGTATGTGTGCATAGTTCATGTACTGAGTGCTTTCTCCAGCCTGGGTGTGGGCAGCTCTGCTCTGATACTGAATTTGCTTTGATATAGTGTGGGTGACTCTTTATTTTCTTCTACTCTCTTCCTGCCTTCTCTGTGACTATTCTCTTCCCCAAAGGGGCTGCAGTTTGAGAGTTGAGTGTTAGGTTTTCTGTCGCCTGAGGGAATTGCAGGGCTCAGGTAAGGCAGGAGGGGCTTTGTTAGAACACCTGGGCTCTGCTCTCTCTTCTGGGATTTAGGTAAATGCTCTATCACAGGGTTCATTCTACTTAATTACTGGGCCTTAGGCCCAGTAAAAAACAGTAAAAAATTACTGTTTTTAGGCCTTAGGTGGAGTCAGTAACTGGAGTCATTTATTCACTTTCTCCACTTTTGCCCATTTCTCCCCAGCAGCTTTTCCCACTGGTTCTCAGTTAAGAGTGGAAACAAAGGACCCCTGCTCAGTTTATTTCCCTCTAGATGTTGGGGTTTTAGAGGATAGCTCTGGGGAGAGAGGAGCTGAGAAGGGTTATATTCTCTACTTTACTCCAGAATTATCTGTTTTTTTTTTGCCTTGGCTGCCAATATTTAATACTTACCTCATTAGGCATTTTTTTTCCTTTGGTGAAAAACGTTTCCCCCTACCCCCGACACTATTTTTTACTTTTGGGGGAAGGGAAGTCTATGGTGCAATTGCAACCCTCCGTTTTTACACAGGAGTTGCCCCAGATGATCTTTAAGGCTCCTTCCAGCCCAAACTAGATCGTAGCTCTGAGTTCCCTACTGGCCCAAGGAGCAATGTGGCCACCATGACACAGAGCAGAGCCAACTTGGCAGTCACTGAGGCCTTTACATCCGGGAGAGGATGCTGCCCTTCTCAGCCTTGGCGATTCCTGAGCAAGGACCAAAGATGGAGGCCCAGTATTTGCCGAGCCTGGTGCCCACAAGGGAGCCTTGCGTGATGGTTGGCAGGGAGCAGTCAGGATGTGTGTCCATTGTAGCTGTGGTCCAGGTCAGCTAAGGATTCCAGGGTTGGCTATGGGATCTGCTCTCACCCCTGGGTGGCCCAGACAGCTGGGCCGTGCAGGTGCCCCAGCTTGGGGGAATCTCTCCTACCACTTGGCCCTTTTTGGACAAGCCTATTTATTTATTTATTTAGGCTGCACCAGGTCTTAGTTGCCACATGCGGGATCTTTAGTTGTGGCACGCGAACTCTTAGTTGCGGCATGTGGGATCTAGTTCCTTGACCAGGGATCGAACCCAGGCCCCCTGCTTTGGGAGCAAGGAGTCTTAGCCACTGGACCACCAGGGAAGTCCCAGCCCTTTTGCTCTTGCGTCTTGGGCTGGAGTAACTGGGCCTTGCTAGAGGCTGCCTCCGAGGGGCTGAGAGAGGCCCACCTACCCTTCCTCTGAGGACCCCACTTCCCTGCCGGGATCTAGCAGGTGTCTCTTCTTGGATGGGCAGCAGAGCCTACAGTATCAGCTGGGTTCTCCAGGAGGACTGGGGCTCATTCCCCATCTGCCTGCCTACCAGGCTGCTGGGCCGTTGCTGGCCCATGGGAGCTGGGCGGTACCCTTGTGCCCTAAAGACAGTCCCTGCAATTACAGGTTGGCAGGCCCAGGGGAGAAGCATGCCAGCCGGCCCGGCAGCTTGCTGGTGGCCAGTCTGTGCCGGGAACCTGCATCCTGACTGGCTCAACCACACTGGGTGAAGAGTTGACCTGTGCAAGGGGAGGATCGGCCTTACCTCTGCCTGAGTCTCCACAAGCCCATGGGAGACATTTGCTTTCTCCCTACCTGGGGGCACCTAGAATCCATTCTTTGCAGTTCAGGGATCAGTTACTGCCCAGTTGGAAGACTGAGATGGACCAAAGTGAAGACACTGTCCCTTCCACTCCACAGGGGCTGAGGCTTCTCTGGGGCAGGTGCTCCAGCTTCCCTCCTGCTCCCTGCCCATGCCCACCTGTGCGTGCAGGTGTACGTGAGGAGGGGTGTCTATGTGTGTGAAGGTATGAGTGTGTGCATGTCCGAGTGCAAGCATGCACATGAGTGCAAAGGCAAGAGCATGTTTGCGTACATGTGTACGTGTGTGTGTGCCCGTGTGATTGTGCACAACTTGCTGTCCACATTATAAGACCACAAGCATGCGCATGTACACACTAGGCTGTTTTCTAGCAAGTTCTGTATCAGGGTCGTCAGCCGCCATCTGTTTGGTTGGTACTCTCGCCACACGTATTTTAATACTTAGAATGTCATCCCTGTTACCTGCTTATGTATGTGTCTTTGTGGTGTGTGAGTTTTCCGTGTGTGTCCCAGGTTATGGGTCTAGGTATGTGTGCATGGGTCTTGGAGCTCTTGTGTGTGTGTGAGGTCTTGAGGATGCACGTGTCTGTGCATGCTTGTGTGGTTGTTTTTTATGGGAGTGCATGTGCATGTGTCAGTGTGTGTGTGTGTGTGTGTGTGTGTGTGTGTGTACGCCTCTCTGGCCGGGGGTGACTAAAGCCAGAAATATGCATCATCACCGCCCCAACTCGAGGGGGAAATCCTCTTGAGTCTGAAATGGAAAGGCCAGGGGTTGAGGGGCTCCATGCTTCTCAGGCAGCATTCCCAGGCCCTATCACCCAGGGAGACGGAGTCAGGGTGCAGGGAACCATGAACAGGCACTAAGGGGACAAGGGCAGATTCCCCATTTCCCTTTCGGAAGTCCCCTCCGGGGCTGCTGTCGGGAGGGATGGTGGGGCCTGGGAAACTGGTGAGGCGGAGGGACGGGGGAGGCCTGGACCAGGCCAGCAGCAGTGGCCGGGAGGAGGGGGCGGATCTGAGGGACATTTAGGATGCAGAAGGGACAGGAATCGGTGTCTGGAGGGGTGCGAAGGCGAGCAAGGCATGTAGGAGCCCCCTGCCTCCCCCTTTCCGTGTCTGGCCACTTGGGCAGCTTGCTGGCGGCCAGTCTGTGGGTGAGGCCTGTATCCTGGCTACCTCAAGCACCCTGGGCGAGGACAGCAACGTGGGGGGACAGGAGGAGAGAGCAGGTTTGGGGACCTGGTCAGTGCGAGGGGCCTGTGGCTGTGCAGAAGAGGGCGTCCAGGGGGCTGAGGGGCCCGTGTGGGAGGAACTTTGAACAGTCTGCTGGCTACATTCTTCACCGTGACTTAACTTCAGACCAGGGCCCTTCTTGTTTGTTTCATTTTTTAATTGCGGAACGCAAGTCTGCGTTGGTCGTGGAGGCCGCGGGCTTCTCAGACCCGATTTGCACGCAGCCTGTGGGACCCACTGAAGTTATCTCGCAGCTTTAAAAGCAAAGGCTGTTGGTGGTGGAGGGGGCTGCCGGGGCGCTGGGCCACCCCATCGTTGTAGCATTGGGGAAACCAAGGCCCAGAGGGTGGTGACCTCCAAGGGTGGCCCCACATGGCCAGGTCACACCTCTTTGATGGGGTGTCCCTCCAGGGGGTCACACCTCTTTGATGGAGTGAGCCCAGGCAGCCCCTCCTTGAGCCCAGGCAGCCGCCTCAGGAGACTCTGTAATTACGGGATTAGGAGGTGGCCTCTCCCCAGCTGGGCCTTTCGCCCCTCAAAGCCTCCGCGTGGAGGCGGGGATTTGGTGGCTTGGGGTGGGTTTCCAGGTGTGTCTGAGGAAACCTGACATCCTCAGGCAGCTTGTTCAGCCTGAAAGGCCCCATTGTGGCTGCAGCCTCCCTCCGATCGGCCCTATTTTGGGGTCAGGATCCACCCTGCTCCAGCTGGAGGAAGGAAAAGGTGTATTTCAGCATGTCCCGTGGGTGTGGGGCAGCAGCGGGGAGACCGCAGCACCTGCAGAGAGCAGGCTCCATGTGGCTGGGCCCCCCGGAGCTATGGAGGGTAGGACGCCTTTGAGCTGGAAGTGGGAGGAGGGCAGTGGCCTGGCAGTCCTGGTGGAGGTGGGAGTCGAGGGAAGGATGGGTGTGAGCTGCCCTCACGTTGGTCCCAGGAGGCCGGGTTGGCAGACCCTGTGGGGCTGGAATGCGGGTCTGCAGCCTGCCTGGGCCCCGCCTAAGGCTCGCCAGCTGGCCACTTCCTGATTCCCACCCCTGTGGGTGCCCAGCCCCGGGCCCAGAGGGAGGCCCACCCGGCCCTCAAGCGTTCCCCAGTCTGTGGAGGGCCAAGGGCTGGTGAGACTGGGGGAAGACATCCGCTGCTCCCCCTCCCCAGTGGGTCCTGCCGTCTCTCCGCAGCCCTGGGCCACACTCCTGCCCGCCCAGCCTGGTGGGCGCCTTCCAGCCTCCTCGCCTCTGCTTACTAGGGTTCTCTGCCTGGCATGGCCTTGGGGCTCTTCTAGACCCATGCTGATCCTGCCCATCCTTCGGGGCTCTGCTCAATGCCACCTCCACCTGGAAGCCCTCCCCATCCTGGGCTTTCCTCTGACTTCCCTCGTGCCGGCCTCGCCCAGCACTGTGGTCGCTGGGGCCTCTCGGAGTCTCCCCCCAACCTCACCGACAACCTTCTGTCCCTCACCTTGCCGCAGGGGAGAGGGGCTCACCAGAAAGTGGCTTGATGTGTGACCCTGGGCCTGAGTCTTCTCATTTGTGGAGTGGATGTAATGATACGTGTCTTAGGAGGTGGCTGAGAGTTGGATGGGTGACAGAAGTGGACGTGCCTGGCGCGCCGTCAGTGTGCAGGCAGTGGCCCTTTGGTTCCTCTGTCCTGGGTGCTCGTAGGCCTTTGGGATCCAGAGCCTGGGCTGCCCCAGGCACAGCCCCGTGACTCCAGGAATGACTAATTCCACTCCCAGCAATAAGCCCTTAGAAGCTCTGACAAATGAGACTTTTCCCCTCCTTCTTGCTGCTTCATTAAACTCTTCTTGAGAGAGTGGAATGAGGATTGTCCTAATCCTTTGGCACGAGGTAGGGGGTTCAGGGAGCTGGGAGAGACAGGCACACAGCGGCCTCCAGGTAGCGAGGCAGAGGGTGGGCACACAAGGTTATCCCAGCCCCACAGGTGCCCGGTGTGGGGGTGGGTGCTGGATGGGGGCCGGAAGCCTTGTGTTTCAGGATGGCTTTGCCCTGGGCCAGCTGGCAACCTCAGACAAGCCCTGGCCCTGACCCGGGCACAGTTTACCGTCTCAGCCTTGCTCACCTTCCTGTGCTGCTCTCGGGGTCTGGGAAGGGGAAGGCCTGGGAGGGGCTGTTGATAGGAGGCCTGGACTGGGCAGTCTGGCTGGCATGCAGTAGGCACCTCCTTAGTGTACACAGGCCTTAGGGGAACAAAGGGGAGGGTGGGCAAGCCCTGGACCTTTCTCTTCTGTTTCCACCTTTATTTATTTATTTTTAAAAAATATTTTATTTATTATTTCTTTTATTTATTTATTTTGGATGTGCCGGGTCTTAGTTGCGGTACATGGGATCTTTAGTTGCAGCATGTGGACTTGTTAGTCGCAGCATGTGGACTCTTCGTTGCAGCACGCATGCAGGATCTAGTTCCCCGACCAGGGATTGAACCTGGGCCCCCTGCATTGGGAGTGTGGAGTCTTACCCACTGGACCACCAGGGAAGTGCCTGTTTCTCCACCTTTAAACCTGGCCTGGGAGTCCTGGCTGCCTCCCTGGGTGACCTCAGTGGCTAGACCCTGGGGGCCGTCCATCAGGGGGAGTGCTCTTCCCAGGCCTGGGCCACTCTCTGGGTCACGGCTGCCAGTCTGCCCAGATGGGAATGTCTACCTACTCTGGAGGCTGCCGCAACTGGGAAAACAGTTGCAAACCTCACCCACCCCAGTAAGTCTCGATGGGTCCTTCCTCTGGGCAGCCTCAGTCTCCTTCTCCACAGGTGGGAAGAAACAGCGTGGGGAGGGGCTGGTGACTGAGATCCAGGGGGCCTCATCCCGGCCACCCTTTGTTCACAGGTGTTCCTGACCCTCGGGGAGCTGCTCCTGTCCTGCAACTGGGCCGTGGTTGCTGACATCCTGCTGGTAGGTGTGGGAGTCGGAACGGAGGGCTGGTCCTGGGGCCTCTTGAGCAGGGGCAGCTGGAGTCTGTCCTGCCCAGGGCTGGACTTCTGCTGTGGAGTGGCCTAGAGGTCAGGAGGGGCTTCAGAGACCATGGGGTAGGGGACCAAGGTCAGTGAACAGTCACCTTGGACCAGGGGCCTCCCTGACAGTCTCAGACATATCCTTTGACCATCACTCCCATTTTGTAGATGAGCAAATGGAGGCTCAGAGAGGGCAGGTGCCTGAACCAAGGTCACACAGCCTGCAGAGGCACTGAGCCAAGACTGGGGCCCGGGCTTTTTGACTCCAGGCCTCCCTCCCTCTTTCTTGACTGCACTTCTCAGCAAGCAGGCTCCTTGGCCTCCACTCTGGGTGTGCAGACAGGGATGCCGGACTTCAGGGCCACTGAGCCCAGGTGGGCCCAGGCCACCCCAGCTCCCATATCATGGGCTGCAAGGCAAGGGGCCGGCTCAGGCTATAATGAGGCCTGATGCTATCCTGAGCCCATGACTGCTAGGTCCAGAGTCTAGCAGGACCCTCCCTGAGCCTCACACTCTCCGTCCAGCCTCCCTGCCTCCTTCTAGGAGATGTGCAGGGAAATTTTTTGAACACTGAAGGGCTGTGCCCTTGTGGATTACACAGGATCCCAGACCTGGGGACACCCCAAGAGCCCTCCTCCTGCCTCCTGGCAGTCCAGGGCTGGGTGGGCATGAGGGAACCAGAGCAGCTTGCAGTTGGCTGAGAGCTGTCCTGAAGGGGGTCTAGTGCAGGGGCATGAACCTGTATTCAGGAAACAGACCTGGGTTTCAGCCCTGCTTCTGCCACCTCCTAGCTGTGTGTGACCTAGGCAAGTCACTTTGCGTCGCTGAGCCTCAGATTCCCTGTGTGGAAAATGGGAATGAAAATACCTCCTGGATTATTGTGAGGGTGAAATGAGATTATCCATGTAAAGCTTTTGCCCTGTGCCTGGCACAGAGAATGCTGGCTGGGATTCTGATAGCAAGTCAGCGGTTCCTACTTTCTTATCTTCCATCTCCCAAAGAAATCCTGGCGTCCTGGAATCTGAGTTTGAAAGGGCTGTGGGGCAGTGTAGTCATTTAATTAGCCAACAAAACCTGCTTGAATACTGCTGTGGACGGGAGGCTCACTCTCTGTCTAGATGCTCTGGCCCTCTTCTTGGCCCAGGCTCAGCGGATGTAGACAGGGCTGTCCTGTCTTTGACTCCTGGGTGGGTGTATCAGCTGCAGGGCTGGCGGGTCTTCTCTTTTCCTCCCTCCAGGCAGGAGACTTGGGCTCCATCCCAGACTCAGCCATAGACCTGCTGAACGGCCTTGGGCCTCAGTTTCCTTGTCTATAAAAAGGGGTAATCATAACCAGCCTGGCGGGGTAAGCAAGATAGCCTGAAGGAAAGCCCTCGGTATATGGAATCGTGCTGGCAAATGTCCTTTTTTTTTTTTTTTTTGGCCGAGCTGCGCAGTATGTGGCACCTTACTTCCCCGATCAGGGATTGAACCCGTGTCCCCTGCATTGGAAGTGTGGAACCACTAGGGAAGTCCCAGGCAAACGTTGTCTTGAGTGGGGCTGCCCACTTGTCCTCTGAATCCTGCCCCCTGCAGCTTCCTCCACGTCCCCACCCCCAGCCTGCTCCCTGCTCCACATGGCAGCGCTGCAGATATGTGAAGACTGCGCCTGTGTGTCCCCCCCCACCCCGCCGCCCACCGTGTCTGTGTTTGCAGATGATTAACCTGGCAGAGCCAGGCTCTTTGTAGAGCTGTGTGTGGGCTGGGGGCAGGAGAGGAGGGGTGAGGGGGCCAGTCAGCCATAGTCTGAGCCATCTGGGTCTGCTGGGGAGCTGGCTGACACTGCCCAGGGGGCCGGGCTGGACATGATCCAGCCTACTTAGTGCTCCCCATGGTCCTCCCCTGGCTTGGAGGCCTCCAACCCCTAAAGCTTAGTGAGGCCTATCATCCCAGGGAGGCTTCTAGCCCCCCTTCCGCTGCCTCCCCACCTTCCCAAAGCCCCTCAGTGGAGGACAGCCTTGTGACACTTTGGTGGCCGGAGCTGGACCAGCCCCTGCGGTTCTTGGAGCTCAGTCCCCTGACAGAGAGAGGGGGAAGGCTCCAGGGGGGAGTGGTCTCCGGCAGTCGGGGGCTCCCAGCTGTGGGGTGGAGGGCAGACAGACGGCAGCGGGGGGCAGGGTGAGGAAGGGTGGGAGGTGACGTGACCTGGAGCGTAAGAAGCTGTGCAGGGGAGAGAGGAGAGAGAGGGTGGTAGCTGGAGTTGGCAGGTCACAGGTAGCTGGGGTTGCTTTTCCAGAGGTGAGGCAGGAGCAGGCTCCAGGGGGCCGGAAGGGAGATGGGTGGAGAGAGGCCAGCAGTGGGTGGGATGGGGCTGGGGAGGAAGCAGCCTGGAGCAAGGCAGGGGCAGGAAGTGTGGCGACACTGGTGTGGCAGGAAGTGCAGGGAGGTCCCTGCTGCCTGCCCTTGCTCCTGAAGCACAGAAGGTGAGAGGGCAGCAGAGCCCAGGAGCCAGGATTCTGGAACCGTCCACCTGCTTCCACTCCCAGCCCTGCGCCTCTCTGGCTGGCCTTGGTTTGCTCAAGTATGCAGTAGGTAGAAAGGTGGTACCTACCTACCAGTTAACGCCCAGGCTACGCGGGCAGAGTGAGCTGAGCCCGCATCACGCACGTTCCTGAGGGGTTGCTGTGGGCTCCGTGGCCCCATGTCAGTCCTGCCTCAGGGACACGGCTCTCTTTGATCTGCTTATCCACAAGGAGGAGAATCCAGATTCTCTCTGGGGAAGAGATCTCAGGGGCTCTTCAGTGGTTCTCAAACTTCACTGAGTATAAGAATCAGGTTTGGGGGAGCTTGTTACAAATTCAGCTTCCAGGCCCTCTGTCTTCAGAGTCTGATTCAGTTGGGTCTATGTTGGGTCGAGGGATCTGCATTGCTCTCGAATGTCCTGCGTGATCCTGGTAGAGCTTTCCTCAGAGTGCACTGGAGAACACTGGTCCAGTGGAGCCAGCTCCCCAGCTCGTGAAGCCTCTGCGAAATTCTGACTAGTGCAGTCCCTCCCCTTGTTCACCTACTCTCTGACGGGGAGCTCACTCTTTGCACGCTGGGAAGCCCCTACCTCCTGGTGGGTCAGTTAATAAAAAGGACCTTGGCTCGTCACAGCCAAGACCCACTTCAGACCCACCTCCGGCAACCTCCCCCTGCCCGGCGGGGCCTCGGAGCACCTTGCTTCCTGGAAGGCTGGAGAGTGTGTCTCCCCAGATGAGCTCCCTGCTTCCCCAGACCTACTGATGGGGTCTCTGGCTCCCTCCCCACGCTCCTGTCTGTCTGGGCCCCGCTCCAGCTTACCCACCGCCAACCATGGGGAGTAGGGCAGAAGGGGGACTCGCTCCAGGTCTGTCCTCCTGGGTGCTGGAAATCCGCCACCAGGCTCACCTCCCACCTCCTCAGCACATGGCCACGCCCTCCCCCTGCGGGGTCCTCACCCTCCTGTTCTCCCTCTGTCCGGTCTCCATGCTTCCCTGCCCTGCCTGCTGCCCCTAGGTAGCTGTCTGCTCACTTGTCTGTCTCACCCTCCCAGGGGTGTCTGGGTGGGAGGGCTGAGTGGGGAACGTGAGGCAGGCTGCCAGGGAGTCTGTACCTGGTGACTGGTGCAGTAACCAGTGACCGACTTTCTGCACTCCCTGATGCACGCCCTTGACTGGCGCTGGTTATGCCCCTGGGTATAAAGGCAACAGTTCTTCTAAGAAGGGCGAGTCAAAAACAGAGGGGTTTTTGTCTCGGAATAGAGTGAGCCTGGAGTTTGGGGAACCCAAAAGCCTCTAAACTTCTAAAATTACCTGCTGGGCTCTCCAGCTGCTGGTGGCTCCATGGAGACCCTGGGGACCCAGAACAGGCAGGGGGAGACCTACCTCTCCCGCCACTGGCATCAGGGGCTGGTCCAGGTCCCGCAGGCTGGAGTTCCTGGGAGGGGAGGAAGGGAGGGTCCAACCAGCCCCTGCATGGACTTTTCTGGACACTCAGAGTCCATCTTCGAGGAGGCCCTGCCCTTCTGCCCAGAACCACCAGTGAGTAATCACATAATTATGGGGTGAGAAGGAAGCACTTGGGGAAGGTGCAAAGCTGTGGTCAGTTCCTTCTCAGGCTTGTTGGCAGGTCCAGGTGATGGGTGGGAGGCCCGGCCTCTCTCACCACCTGTACAGAGTGGCTCAGCGCCGGTGACTCCGGGACCAGCCGGTCACCCTCAAGAGTGACTCTCGCTGCTCTGCCCTGCCCGCCCGCAAACCCCTCTCTCCAGTCCCCGGGCTCTGGCCTTCACACCTTGGCTCACACCGTCCCCTGTCTGGAGTTCCTTTCCCTGCTCTCGCTGCCAGTTAGCGGTTTTCGGGGCTAGGGGTGAGCTTGTCCTCTTGGTTCTTCTCACTGTTTTCCAAATGTTCTATAAAAAATGCGTAAATATTGCTGGAAAGTTTCCTCCTTGCTTCTAACAGCAGGATGGTCAAAGGTCAGACCCTGGAGAAGGAGGCCTGGGATCAAATCTCAGCCCTGCTATTTCCTGGCTGGGTGACCCTGGGCAAGTTACTCACCCTCTCTGTGGAGGGTTTCCTCATCTGTAACATGTGGATAGTAATCATATCTCCCTCATGGGTTGGTTGAGTGGATATATAAAATATATATATGTATATGAGATATAGAAAATGCATACAGGAAGCATTTAATAAATGTTAATAATTATTATCATTGTTATTATTCTCTGATGGGCCCAGATTATGTACAACTAGGCCTTGGGGCTAAGGCTCTGGGGTGGGAAGTTTCCCTGTGGCTGCCCTGTTGGGACTGTGGGACCGTGTGGCTTCTACTTGAACCTCCTGCCTCCCTCCCCTCCCCTGCTGCAGCCCTGGGTTCTGGCAGGGCCTCTCCTGAGACCAGTCTCCAAGATGGTTCTACTTGACTTATTTAGTTGGCAAACTTTGAGCTAGTCCCCTCTGTGCCTGGTGCCTTGCTGAACCCCAGGGACCCCAAGAGAACTTAGGCAGGAGCTTTGCTGCTGGACAATGTAAGGGTAAGGGGAGGAGGACCATGAACCCTTCCAGCTGAGGGGGATGTGCGTTCAGTTAGGGGTGCACACGAGCTGGGGGAGCTCAGGGCAGGCACCTGAACTCTGGGAAGGCTTCACAGGGGAGGTGACCCAAAGGTCAGTCCTGAAGGACGAATGGGGATGCTCCAGCTGGACCAGAGAGGGGAAGGCTTGCCAAGCAGAAGGCACAGCATGGTCAAATGCCTGGAAGCTTTCTGCCCCTTAGAGTCATAGGGCAGTATTTCAGCCTGATGTCCTCCAGGTATCAGATGAGGAACGATAACGAAAGTAACCCTTTATGTAGGTACTATTATTATCCCCATATGGGGATGAGGAGGCTGAGGCACAGCAAGGTGAAGTGACTTGCCCAAAGTCACACGGCTAGTGAGTGGGGGGTGTGGGATTGGAACCCAGACAATCTGACTCCGGAATTCATATTCTTAACCTCCCAAGTGGGCCTTTTCAGCAAGGCTGCCTTCGGTCTCTGCCCAGAGGGGCTTCTTGAGATGGGGGCTGAGCCCTCCACACCACCCCGCCCAGGTGCCCACACGTGCAGGTGCCTAGCTGTGCACCCGCTCTTCACCCCACAGCCCACACTACTGCCTTCTGGGCCCCTGAGCTGGGACACACCTGCCCCATCACTGTTGTCACAGCCATGCCTGGTCGCCCTGATTTAACAGCAAACCCTCAAGAGGGGTGGCCTTCATCAGGGGCCTGGCAGCTCCATCCCAGGGGACCAGGGAGCCTTCCTGAGCCTCCAAGCGACCTGATGCCTCAGTGATGGGGCTTCAGGCATTGGGGTCGTCGACCCCCTGCCATCCCACTCTCTTGGCCAGCCTGTCACCCCGCCAGGCTGGTCCTTGGCAGCCGGGGGACAGAAGAGGGCGTGAGGGGACACCTACTCCTTGCCCTTGCTTGGGGAGCTCCCTTGGTGCTTCTGTGTTTTGCAGTCCGTGGTGGTACCCAGGTGCCGGGGGACAGCAGAGGCGCTTCAGATCACAGTGGGCCACATCCTGGGAGATGCCGGCAGCCCCTACCTCACTGGACTTGTAAGCCTGGGTGGATGGCAGGGCTTCAGGGAGGAAATGCACTTGAAGGCCTGGAGGCTGGTCTGGTGGGCCCGACAGACCCAGCCTGTCTCCTCTGCAGATCTCCAGCGCCCTGCGGGCCGGGCGTCCTGACTCCTACCTGCAGCGCTTCCTCAGCCTTCAACAGAGCTTCCTGTGCTGCGCCTTCGTTATCGCCCTGGGTGGCGGCTGCTTCCTGCTGACTGCACTGCACCTGGAGAGAGACCAGGCCCAGGCCCGGCAGCCAGGCACAGGTACCCCTGCCGCCTTGCACCCATGCCAGGCTCAAGGCTGACCCTATAGGAGCAAGGATCACCACCCACCCGCTGAGCCCCTGGCTAGTTTATTTATTTGTTCATTCATTCATTCATTCATTCACCCATAGTTATTACGTCCCTGCTATGTGCCAGGCAAGGTTGCAGATGCTGGGGAGTGAACACCAAGTCCGAGCCCCCATGAAGCGAAACAAACAAGAAACAAACAGAAGAAGTAAAAGATAGAGTATGTTCAAGGTGATAAGTGCTACGGAGAGACATAAAGCAGGAAAGTGGGGAGAGAGGAACAGGTGGGGGCAGGGGGCAGTTTTTGAAAGGGTGGTCAGAGAGGTCCGCACTGCACGGGGACTGAGTCATGCAGCTATCTGGGGGAAGGTGCTCCTGGCAGGGGGAAAAGCTAGTGCAAAGGCCCCGAGGTAGGAATGGACCCGATGTGTTTGAGGACTGGCAAGGAGGCCAGTGTGGCTGGAGCAGGAGCAAGGGGGCCAGTGGTTGGGATGAGGGTGACAGTAATGGGACCAGAGCATGGGGGCTTTGGGGGCCTTTGTAGGGACTGAGGCCTTACACAGAGTGAGATGGGAGCTGCTTTCTGGTTTCCAGTGCACAAGCCCCAAGGTGTCTGATTTACATCCTAAAAGCACCACTCTGGTGCTGCTGTGTTGAGAACAGACTGTAGGGGTTAGTGTTGAAGCAGAGAGGCCATAGGAGGCCCTGCAGCCGTCAGGGGAGAGCAGCGGGGCTGGGACCATGGTGGTGGCATTGAAGGTGGGGAGAACGGGTCGGATCTGGAATTTATTTTGAAAACGGAAGCTAGAGGATTTCGTGACAGACTGTGCCCAGGCCTCGTCCCCAAACACCTTTGCCTCCTTTGGGGCTGGCTGAGCGATTTCTTCCCACAGGGATCCCCGACAGCCAGGACGTGGACAGCAAAGCCGTGGAGAGCCAACGCCTGCTTCCTAGCACAGGTGCCTCCCCAGAGGACCCCTGAGGCCCCTGCCCTGCAGCGAGGAGGTCCCACCCACCCTGCTCGCACCCTTCTGGGCGGCCTCCACTGTATCAGTGCCTCTGCCCACCTTTGACTGCGGCTCCGGGACCCTGGCCAAGCTGCACCTGCCACTTCTTCGCTCCCAGCTAGAGAGCTGGCAGCGCCTGTGGCTGGGCTGGGAATTGAGCTGTCAGCACCCTCGGTGGGAGGCTTGAGCCTGTGCCTGCACCCAGCACGAGGCCACGCCAGCCCGGGGTCCTCAGCCTGGCTGCCAGCGGGCCCGATTAAAGTGTGGCCAGTACAAAGCCCGTGGATATAGGCCTTTAGACAATCATGTTATTTATAGCCTCAAGGTGTCTCTGCTGGGATTAGAAGCGGGAGACGAGGAGGTGGGCAGTCTGGGCCAAGGATGCAGGGCTCCTCAGCCTGGGTCTCTGGGCGTCCCCACCCTGGACCGCCTGCTCTGACCCAGGTTCCCCAGTCTGCAGGGTCAGGAGGGCACAGGGCAGCCCTCTGCGTGTGTTTGCCCTCTGAACTAAAGTGGGGGCTGAATCAGTAGTCTTGAAGAGAGGTTTCTACTCCGGTGCTGGTGTGGGAGTGTGGCTGCAGGAACCAAGGAGGCACTCAGAGGAGTGCCCAGGCCTGCACAGACCCACGCTGGGGGGCTGGCATGGCTGTGCCTGAGGGCCCTGCTCTGCATCCCGGCCTCCTCCCCCACGGGGAGGGCCGGCTCGCTGGGACTCATATTTGCCCCTGGGTTCGGAGCAGCTGGGCGCAGTGGGCCCCGCAGGAGATCAACAGCTTCCAGGCGGGCAGCAGTGGGGAGGCATGTTCTCTCCGTCATGAGCCTAAGCAGGTCTCCCCTGCCCTGGTGCCCAGCCAGGCAATCACTGTTCACTTGCTGATCGCCGCCTTCGGTGTGCCAGGCTGGGCCTGCCTCCCATCAGCTGTGGGCAGAGCAGTGACCCAGACTCACACTCACCGCAGACCCTTGCTTGCTCCACCCCTGCCCCCTGTGGTGTCCCCCCTGCCCCTTATGCTGGATGGGACAGGCTCCAGGAGCTGGAAGCTCCCATTCAGTCCGCACCTGCCACCCTCACCCCCAAGTCTCAGCCCCCCCTCAGGAGCAGCCGTCACCAGGGTGACCTCCCCCTCCACCCACGATCTGATGCTTGGCGCTCCTGAAACGGCCGGCCCCGAGGTTAGGAGAGAAAGGATTCATGAGGATGCATGGTAAGGGTTCTGCACCCAGTTACAGTGTGGTGCGGGGGAGGGGCGCCGTCCCCACACCACCAGGCGATTCTCTGACTCCCGCTGGGGGTCCTACAATTCAACTCGACTCTGAGACTGTCTACCCAGAGATAGCATCAGATTCCGCAGGGTAAGGGTGCAGTCCTACAAGACGGTCCCTGCCACCCCTGTGCCACGCTTCAGATGCCGATCACAAGTCCAGGCTGTGACCAGTTGTAAATCCAAGGTTCTCACAACCCCTTCCTTGGGTTCCATTAATGTGCTAGAGAACTTAGGAAACCCATTTACTCACTGTATTGCCAGTTTATTATAAAGTATAGCTCAGAAATAGCCAGATGGAAGAGATGCATAGGACAGGGGATGGGGAAGGGCGTGGAGCTTCCATGCTGTCTCCAGGCACCACTCTCCCCAGATGTCCATGTGTTCACCAACCCGGAAGCTCTCCGGACCCAGTCCTTTTAGATTTTACGGAGGCTTCATTACTTAGGCATGATTGATTAAATTGTCGTCACTGGCGATTGATCTCAATCTCCAGCCTCTCACCCCTCCCCGGAGGTAGTTGGCGGGGGTGGTGGAACTGAAAGTTCCAACCTTCTAATCACAAGGCTGGTTCTCTGGCAAGCAGCCTATCCTTAGGTGAGTTCCAAAAGTCACCTCCTTAACAAAGGAAAGACACTTTCAGGGCTCTCATCACCTAGGAAACTCCAAGGGTTTTAGGAGCTCTGTGCCAGAAACAGGATGAAAACCAAATATATATTTCTTATTAGAAATCACAGTATCATACTTGGTTTCTTCTGAGAAGGAGGCAGTCAGTCTGTGCGGGATTCACTGGCTGTGTGACCCGGGCCACTTCCTGTCCTCTCTGAGCTGCAGACTCCCCAGCTATATTTAAGAGGTGTGTTGCATGTGATTTTTCTAACCTAGACCTCATGTGATTTCTCACGGGCTGGGTCTATGTCCACAGAAGCCCAGCTCCAGGATCTTCCTCCCTACAATCCTGGGGAGGACCCCTGTGAGATTCAGCTCCCAGGAGACGGGCAAGGGCTTCCCAAGAGTCATCCGCTACCCCCACCTCTCCCACCTCAGAGTCCTCAGGCTGGGGCGAAAGATCAGAAACCTCATTTATGCCAGTTCCAGAAACATGCGTTGGTACCAGTGGGTGCCCATCTTGGTGTTGGGCAGTGACTCCAACCCTGCCCTTGGACCTCACAGCCCCAGAAGGAACAGGGAAACACTTGGCTGGGCCAAGTGAGGCACACCTATGGGCAGAAGAAGGGGTTACATCCCTCAGAAGCTTTGAGGAGTCGGCCTAGGAGCTGGTAAATAGCCAGAGAAGGTGTGGGGAAGGGAATCCCTGGTGGATAGAACAGGCAAAGGTACAGGGGGTGAGGCAGAAGATATGTGATGAATCACGGAGAGGTGTGGTGTGTTCAGAAAGGAGGGGGTATGTGCGTTTTGGGGGAGAGACTGGCTGGGACCAGAGGGCTCAGATGCCAGCTGAGGAGCTGGGGCTTGAATCCTATAATCAGGGTAGTTCTTTCTGACTCAAGTGCTTTCTGGGGTTTGGGTTGCCAGGCAGGGCAGGGTGGTGCTTTCTGGGACTGAGCTGGACAAAATGCCTCCCAGGAGTTTATACTATGTTATCATCCAAAGTGCTTTGAGGCGGGGCAGGAGCAGGGGGTGCTGGCAGACTCTGGGAGGAAGAGACCAGTATCTGTTCTGCAAGCAACCCAACCCCAGCTGTACTCAGCTCCCACCCCTTGCCTCTCTGGGGCTGGTCACTCAGACCTCACTGTGCTGAGGTCACAGGTATAGGTCTCTGAGAGTCCAGCCACTCAGGCTAGGCAGGAGGAGTGGTCAATAGAACACACCTTTCTGGCCAACAGGGCACTTGCTGGGTGTTCCCAGTCCCTGATACTCTGGACTCACTCGTTGGGAATGTTGATGAGGGAACACACTGCTGAGCAGGACGAGGCCCTCAGACCTGATCTGCTCACATCATGTGTTAATTGCTCTTCCTGGACACACGCTGCATTCCAGCTCCCAGGTGTCATCCAGGTATGCAGGTGTGCTTGGTCAGTGTGCGTGTGCCTGTGCGTGCTCATTTCTGTGTTGGTGTGTGAGCATGTGAGGAGGTGTTTATAGGGTCTGGATGAGAAAACTCTTCTTCCACCCTGACCTCAGGCTTGGAGGGTTAAACACGTGCCTTGAGATGGTCACCCCAATCCTGGCTTGTCCCCCTGCAACACCAGACATCAGTCTGTTTCATTCCCTGAAGAGTCTATCTTTCCTCCATGCCTGGGTGGGCCTGTGAGCTTTCTGGTTTAATGCAGCTGCAGGAGGCAACCAGAGGTTGCTGGAGCCAAGCCTTAGCTGACACAGGGAGGTATGGGACTGTGCGTGTTCCTTCTGTGTGACCACATCAGTTAAGGTGGTAGGGTGGCGTGCAACAGAAACTGACTGATATCTTAAGCAAGAAAGGGATTTGCTGAAGACCTCAGGAGCTCACAGAATCTATGGGAAGACTGGAGATTCAGGAGCCAGGGCTCCTGGGCCATCTTATTGGGACATTTTCTCCCTATTCTTTTTCCACGCTACTCAAGATTTAAAGCCCTGGATGAGAGAGTCCAGTTGGAGCCTATGCCCATGCCTTGATTTATAGCTCCATTAAGACCAGGAAACCAGGGTGCACTTAGGAAGGGAAATGGACATTGAGCATCAAAATAAAGCATCAATGAAAGAAAAAAAGACCGAAAAAAAAAACCAAACCCACAAAAACCAACGACTGTGTCCATTACAGTGATCCTGGGCAGGCCACTGGCCTTCTCTCAGATGCAGCCTCTCATGGGACAGGGAAGAGGCTGGACTCAGTGTCCTTCAAGGGATTCTTCACTTCTGATAGCCTGAGTCTATGATCAAAGGAGATTGGAGCATCTATAATTCAGAAAGTGTTAAGAATGTTCAAAAGACAGAACAGGAACTTCTGTGTTAGTGGGGACTCAGAGCCATCTGTTCTGAGCAGGAGAGAGAGGGAGGCAGAGACGAAGCGTTCTGAGCAAAACTCGTGAGGCAGGCCCAGGCTGGGGGATGGAGGGGCTCCAAGAAGTCCCCAGCTTGGCAACAGCAGGAGCAGAGAGGAGGTGTCCTCTCCCTATCCGTGGGTGGTGACCTGTGGAGAACGTATTCAAAGGGTGGAGGGAAATGGCACAGGGAAGCGGCACAGGGAAGCTAATGGAGGGTGGAGTCAATCCGGGAGAAAATGCCTTTACCAGAAGGGCCCGGAGAGGAATCTGGCTGGTTTCTGAGTGACGCAGAGCGACAGATACATGATGCAAATGAGCACACACTTACTGAGCACCTGCTAAATGTCATTTACTCATTCAATCACAAACATTCTCTGAGCACCTCCTCTGTCCTGGACAGCGGAAGTGAATCAGACAGCGTATGGGCCCTTAAGGCTCACGATCTGTTGTTGGGCTGGTGGAGGGGAGTGGTGGACTCACGTACAAACATAATCAGCACAGTGAGTTTGGTGTGATGGAGGAGGGATACACAGGTTACTCAAGTAACCTAGGGGAGGAAATGACAATTTAAACAAGCAGGTCAGGGAGGGCTTCCTGGAGGAAGTCATGGCTGTGCTGGATTTCTGAAGGACTAATGGGAGGAGTGACCTAGGTAGACAGCATAGGCAGAGCAGGGCTAAAAAGCCAGGGGAGGGGGTTGCCCAGGTGACGCTCTCCGTGGTCCTGAACCATCGTTGTGTTAGTAGGACAAGGGCTTTTGTGTTGAGGGGAGAGCGGGGACTAGAGACAACTGCCCCCAATTCCTGCCACTCCTCCGGGCTCCAGGAAGTATCATAACTATGAGCGAGTTCAGGGAGATCAATTTTCAGTGTAGACGAGTGTAATTTTGAGAGATGGGCAGTAGGATCTGAGGCTGGAGATTGGCATGGGTCATGAAGGGTTATCGGAGATCATGTTAAGGAACTTAGATATTTTTTAAAAATTTATTTTATTGGAAGTATAGTTGACTTCCAATGTCATGTTAATTTCTGCTGTACAGCAGAGTGTTTCAGTTATACATATATAGATTCTTTTTCATTTTCTTTTCCATTATGGTTTATTACAGGATATTGAATATAGTTCCCTGTGCTATACAGTAGGACCTTGTTGTTTATCCAATCTATATATAATAGTTTGCATCTGCTAATCCCAAACTCCCAATCCATCCCTCCCTCACCCCCCCCCCTCCCCCTTGGCAACCACAAGTCTGTTCTCTATGTCTGTGAGTCTGTTTCTGTTTCGTAGTTAGGAACTTAGATATTTTTAATCCTGTAGGCAGTGGAGAGCCATGGAGAAGTTTTGTGCAAGGTAGTGGTAGGGTTGTATGTGTGATTTAGAAAATTACTGGCAAGAAATATGAAGAAAAGACCGGAGGGGGGACTTCCCTGGCAGTCCAGTGGTTAAGACTCCGCGCTTCCACTGCAGGGGCTGTGGGTTCGATCCCTGGTCGGGGAACTAAGATTTCACATGTGGCTGAAATAAAAGAAAAGAAAAAGACCGGAGGGGAATGTTGGAACAGGTGGTGTTGATCTTTAAAAGGGTCCAAGTGAGACATGGAGAGGTTTGAGCTAAGTCCATGAGCAATTGGGACACTGGGAGATATTAAAGAGAAAAAATGGACAGGCCCTAGAGGTGGGAGTTGAGGGAGAAGAAGGAGTCCCAAGTGGCTCCTAGGTTTCCAGCTCAGTGACAATGTGGATGCTGCTGCTATTTTTCAAGAGATAAATGATACTGGGTGGGAGCAGGTTTAGGGGAAAGATGATGAATTCAGTCTTGGATGTGCTGAGTTTAAGGTGCTGGGGGATATCTAGGGGGGAGTGTGCAGGAAACTGCATATGGACCTAGTGCTTGGAGATGAGGCCACATCTAGAGATGGAGGTTGGGGTGTCCTAGGGAGGTGGATAATTGTTGAAAGCCCAAGCATGGGTGAGAGGCTGCGAAGGGAGAGTGTGCCATGTGAGCAGGGAGGAGACTGAGGCTGAGCCCTGGAGACACTCCTGTGTAGGGAGATGGGCAGAGGGGAGGTGGACTGAGCTCCCAGGTAACAGCCGTGGGGGAGCCGGTGTTTCTCAGAGTGTGTTCTGCAAAGCTGTAGTCATCTTACGAGATGTTCTGTGGTCTAGTACACATGGGGACGTGGCAGCCTATACTTCCCCATGGGAGACTCCCAGTGTACACTCTCAGATTAAAGACTCTGAAAAGTTCCTCAGTTAGGAAACCTAATTCTCTGTGTTTATCCCACCATTTCCCAAATATACTTGCCCTTGGGACACTGGCCACTAATGAAATGTGCCCCATTTGTTTTGAAATTACGGTCTAGACCTAATGAATGAATATCAGAAGGCCCTTTGGCCATCATTGAGTTCAGCCTCCCATTACGTTGATGAGGAAGCTCTGTCCTGGAGAAGCTAAGAGCGTCGCTATGGGGCAGTAGAGGAAACACTGGATTAGGGGGTAGACACATCTGGGTTTAGTGCAAGCCTCATCATTTACTAGTGACCTTAGGTAGATTACTTCTCTTCCCTGGGTCTCTTTATCTGTGAGATGAAGATAAGAACCCTACAAGTTCTATAGCTGATGGTCCCAGAGGCTCTCAGGAGGCCACAGTGACTTGCCCAGGGCCATACAGCCCAAAAGGGCTTATTGACCTCCCCATCACCGTACCTTTGGTGGCCCCTTATCCCACCTAAGGACCCACTCTAGAGAGTGCCTTTGAGTTAAAATCCCAGAAAAACCCACAGACTGGGAATGGCTGGCTTGCTTGGTGGCAGCTTAGAGGTCCCCCAAATTTGAAAGGCTCAAAACTCTGCCAATTTTCCCCTGCTCCGGAGCCTACTCAGTGGTGGAAAGGCAGTGCCATGGAAAGGGAATGCTCCCCTTTCTGGCTAAGGCCTAAAACTGCTCCCTGGGCAGGGCTGTGGCTGAAAGGATGAGGAATTTTGGGGAGTGGGAAGGGGACCATGGTGTTGGGCTTAGAGCCATGGTTCTGCCTTCTTCACTGCTGGACAGTCCCCTAGCTGGCCACATCCCCCTGCTGGGCACTGTCCTGTAGCTGGCACCATCACACGGTTATGAAAGTCAGTGCCAGGGCTCAGTCCGAACCCCACGGAGCTCCTAGGTCTGTCCTTCCCTGTTTAATCACCTGCCATCCTGGGCCACCCCGTGGAACTTCCCTCATCCAGCTTTGCAGGCCTGCGCTCAGCAAGCTGGAAAGAGGCAGCAAGGCAACTTTCAGAATGAAATCTGTTTTCCTAACCCTCCCGTCACAGTCATTCATACCCAACACGACGAAGCATATTTTTAGTCACTTTGCAGAATTTAAAATACACCTCGAAGGCGCCAAGAAACAGCAGCTTGGGGATTAACTCTGCTCACAAGAGACAGTGGGGCGGGAGTGGGGAGGGGTGCCTTGTGCTGTGTCACCCGTTGGCTATGCCATGACTCACTGTGGCCGACACCTTCACGAGATGCACCTGCCCATGGATGTGGGATGTGGAGCAGCCTGCAGTGGGAACTGAGCTCCCAGCCCAGGCCGAAGGTATTGCACCAACCTGGGTCAGCACCAGCCCTGCTGCCAACTGGCTGCATGTCCATGGTAGGGTCACTTATGGGCCCTGGAACCTGTGTGTGAATAATTCTGGTTTCCCAGGCTCTGTCTAGTTCTAACATTATGTCCTCAGCACTCTGTACAGGATTTTCATTTCAAAGCGGCAAACAAATGAATGGGGGAGGGAGCTTACCAAAACCACAGCCCCTCTGAGATGAGTGAGAGTGGAGATTGTGGCCCTGAATACAGAAACTACCTGACCACTCTGCACAGGAGACAGGGCTCCCCGCTCCCCCAAGGGAGGACCTGGGGGACTTCCAGACCCTTTAAATCCTATCCTCCTATCTACCCCCAGAGAGAGAAACTGAGACCCAGAGAAAGTTAGGGGTCTTGTCTAGGGTCATGCCACACACCAGGGCAGAACTGGGCTAGGACCCAGCCTCCTGTCTCCCATTCAGGGCTTTGTCGTGCGCTGCTGAAGTGTGATGCTTGCGGTTGCCCGTTGCCGTGCCCTCAGGAGAGAAGGCCCCCTTTCAATGCCCTGTTTCGGGGGTGGGGGAGGGGGCCGGTTGGAGCCCTGGCTCTCTCTGCCAGGGGCTGCCTTTCTGAGGGGCAGGGGTAGGGTCTCGGTGTGCACACAGGAATGGGCCCAGCAGGAGGCAGGGGACTGGATCTGAGCTTCCCTGTAGAGGTGGGCGACATAGCCTTCTGTGACTGGTGGAGGCCTGGGTCCTGGGCCAACCCCCCACCCGTCACGCTTCTTGGTTCTTACGCAGCCCTCCCTGAACTGATTAAATCATGGCGGGTGAGTAGCTGCTGGAGCGGCCACGGGCCCTCCTACCCGCGCCCCTGACTTAACTGTCTGAGACCCTCTCTCCAGGATGTCCGTATGCCCTGAGCTCTAGCCCTCAGCTCTCTCCCAGAGTCTCCGCCGCGGTAGGGAGCGGGGGGGAGGGAGGGCACTGAGTGGGTGCTGGGAAGTCCTGCTTCCCGGACGCTACTCTTAGCTCCGTAGCTCCCCACAAACCCCCTCCGGGTCCTCGTCAGCCTCGGCGGCCGCGCGGCTCCAGAGTGACTGCGCCCCCGTCGGGCGGGAGGGGCTCTGCGGCCCGGCCCTCCCCCTCCGCCCCCCCGGGGGCAGCACGTGCGGGGCGGGGCTGTGGCCCGAGCCCGGGGCTGATTGGGCGCGGGCCTGGTGGGCGGGGCCGGGCCGCAGCTGTCAGAGCAGCGGCGGCGGCGACCGCGGCGCACCGGGCTGAAACGGTGGCAGCGCCGCAGCCGGGGTCGGAGCGCAGGAGCCTACGGGGCCCGGCCGGGATGGTGCAGCGGCGGCTCCTCGGCGCACACACGAACTGAGTGGGCCCAAGCTGGGCCCCGCGCCCCCCGCGCCCCCCGCCGCCCCGATCCCGGCCGGCATGATGTGCCTGGAATGCGCCTCGGCGGCGGCGGGCGGCGCGGAGGAGGAGGAGGCGGACGCGGAGCGGCGGCGCCGGCGCCGGGGGGCGCAGCGAGGGGCCGGCGGTGGCGGTTGCTGCGGGGCGCGGGCAGCGGGCGCCGCTGGAGTGGCGACCGCCGACGATGAGGTGCAGACGCTGTCGGGCAGCGTGAGACGGGTCCCTTCCGCACCCCCCAGCACCCCCAGCACCCCCAGCTGCGCAGCCGCTGCCAAGGGCCTCGGCGCTCAGCAGCCCAAACCAGCCAGCTTGGGCCGCGGGCGGGGGGCAGCCGCTGCCATCCTCAGCTTGGGCAACGTGCTCAACTACCTGGACAGGTACACCGTAGCAGGTGAGCGAGTGCCCCACCCAGCCCAAGAACCAGGACCCTCTGCTTCGAGGTACCTCGGGGAGCCTTCGGTCCCAGGCCTCCTATATCCAAGGCTTTCGTGGGGTCCCTAAGGGCCCTCCGTTCAGGCACAACTGGGCAAGTGATGCCCTGAGATCTACTGGTCCAATCCAGGGACCAGCCCCCGCACCCCAGGCCCAGGGGTTGGGGGAGTCCCCACCCCTGGAGTAGCCCGCGCGTCCTCGCCAGCCCTTGACGTCCCATCCGTTGTCCTCTTCTGCGAGAGAGTCTCCTTTGCGTCTCTCTGCGTTCTGGCCTCCGCGCCCCCATCCGCCCCAGCCTCAGGTTCCCGGGCCTCTCCTCCCCTTCCCCCAGCCCAGGCTGTCTGTCGGTCCGTAGCCGGTCAGTTCCTTCCTTCCTCCGCCGTCTCCACTCCCCTGCGTGCGTGCGGCGAGTGCGCGCGCCCCTTGCGGGTGTGTGCCAGGGGAAACCAAGTGTGTGCTCGCGGGCGGCGCGGATGTGTGTGTGAGCGTGTGAGCGCGTGGCTGACAAAGGCTTGGGGCTGCGGGGAGCGGAGGGAGGGGCGGGGCGGGTCCGCGGCGCCTGGGGACCCAGGATGCGGTTTGCAGCTGGCACTGGCTAGAGGCCCGAAGACGCCTCCCCCTGTTCTGTGTCGCTTGGGGCCTGGGGTAGGGCGCGGGCCACTGGGGCTGCCTCATCCTCTGTGAGCATCTCCGGGAATCAGCCTTGGGGAGGGGGTAGAGGTAGATAGAACAACTGAGTTCTAGCCCCGGATTTTCCCCTCTTGTGCTTGGTGTGTGACCTTGGGCCGGTCTTAGCCTGTGTTTAGGTCTGTTTCCCCGTTTGTGAGGTGATTGGTCCTCAGGCCCTTTGGGGATGGAAGGGCGTTCTGGGATTCCAGTCTCCTCGCTCCCCTCCCACAGTTCTGGGGCGGGGGGCGGGGGGGGGTGCCTGTGAACAAGGGTTTTCCCTAAATTGAGCTGCCCCTCGGTGGGAAGGGTGCAGCCTTGAGAGAAGGAGACTTTGGCCAGGCTAGCACGTGGGGGCTCTCTGCCATGGGAGAGCAGTGACTGGATACCTGACATCCTGGCATGCTGGCCTAACCACAGCTTAGTAAAATCTGGAACTAGAAAAAAAAGAAAAAAGATAGAGGGAGGAATTTTGGACAGACTCGAAAGAGAACTTTGTACCCATGGAGAGAGGCAAGCCCTGGCTTAAACCATAAAACATATGCCACCTGGGTCCCCTTCCCTAGGACTCAAGTCTCCCACTCTGTTGAATGCGCTTTCGTGTCAAGTGGAAGGAGGAACTCTGATGGGAGAGCAGAGGCTTCCGCCTTCCCCCACTCCCACTTTCAAAACCCTTTATCTCTCTGACCCTCCCTGCGGGGAGTTGGAAGTGGGTACCAGTGGCACCAGTTTCCGGGTCGAGCTCAAGGGGCTCTTACTTTGGCCTGGTGAGCAGGAGTACCCAGCACCGCCCAAGTGCACCAGCCCTGTGCACCAGCCTCATGGCACACACATGTGCCATGCTGCCTGGGACCTGGGAGCTTAGGTGCCACCCTAAAGTGGGGAGAAGTCAGAGAACACGGGGGGCCTGTAGTTAGTTCAACATCGACTTCTGTCCGTAGATGGGCAAACCGAGGCCCTTGTCCAAGATGGCCCGGAGAGTGCGCGACAAAGCTGGTGTTCGATCTGCCTGTTTCCCACCCTCTCAGCTGGGCAATGAAGGGCCTGCTTCTAGCGCTGTAACACTTTCCAATTTGTTTTTTCATGCCCCAGACCACCTCCTCTGATATTCTTAGGGAAACCGACTCTGCTAGGGGCTGAGGTGCGACGGTGGGATCAGGGAGGGCTGGTGCTTATCTGCCCCCACCCCCACTTGCATCCCAGAGTCAGAATGGGAGAACAAGATAGGAAATTTCTGGTGAATTGGTAAGGGGGGGTGGGGCAGTAGGGAGGAAGGCCCGGAAAGCTCTGTGCAAACACCGCCTGAGCTGTGCATCCCTCCCTGTCCCTCCAGGGTGGGAGCCCATGCACCACCCTGCCCCCAACACACAGCATACACAGATTTCCTCTCCGGATAAACCTGGCTCCCTCCCTCTCTCTTTATGGTAGATTCTCCTACCACCACCCCCTTGCTGCCAATTTCAGTTTTCAGGAAGATTTATTGTCTCTATGGCAACTACTATGGCTTGATGTATCTTGGGAGATTGGGGGGGCCGCAGGGGAATGGTCGTCCCTGGCCCCAGTCCACCTGTTGCTGGCTGTCCAGCTGGGACAGAGGAGGGGAGGCAGACAGTCCACTGCTCAGTCATCTTTGATATTTGCGCCCACCTGATCCCTGAGAACCTCACCATCTGGCCCTGCCTCCCCCATCAAAAAATGGGGTGAGTTCCCACTCTCTTCCTTTAAATCTGTCCTGTGCATTTCTGTTTTCATGGTATAGACCAGCTCTGTCCAAAAGGGATATAATGCAAGCCACGGATATAATTTAAAATTTTCTAGTAGCCACATTAAAAAAGTAAAAAGAATAGGTGAAGTGAATTAATAATGTATTTTATTCCACTCAATATATCCAACATAATTCAACATGTAATCAATATAAAAGCTACTCATGGGATAGTTCGCCTACTTTTCATACTGAGTTTCGAAACTCAGTGTGTTTTACATTTACAGCACACGTCAGTTTGGACTAGTTGCTATTCAGGTTTCCAACAGCCACAGTGGCTCAGGGCCACCGCAGTGGACAGTGAAGGTCTAGAGTCTTTGATGCCAGAGTTCACATCCAGGCTTTTCAACTTCCCAGCCGTGTGACCTTGGGGATGTCTCCTGAGCCTTCTGGGTGATCATTTCCTCTCCTCCACCTCCCGGAGTGTGTGGCATAAATGAGAATGTCTCTTAAGCCAGACTCCTAGGAGAGCTTCACAAATGTCAGCTCCCTGCTCTTCCGTGGCTCTGCCCAAGCTGTGCCCTGGCCACTGTGCCCTCCTGTTTCTCGGTTTCTGACAGTTCCTTTCAGGAAGCGTTGGCAAACCCCTCCCTTCTTCACCGGGGCTGATCTCCATCCTGGGAACCCCAGGAGGTTCTGCCTCTGCCCTAGCATTCCCAGCGCCACCCCCGGTGATCTGGCTAATTATGGCCTCTCCTCCTCCTCGTTCTCCTCCTCCTCCTCCTTCTCCCCCTCCTCCTCCTCCTCCTTCTCCACCTCCTCCCCATGAGAACCCCCTGAGGGCAGCAGGCCTCAGAAGCAGGTGAGAAGGGCCAGGTTCCCGCTCTTGCTTTCCTTACTGAGCATTGTTTCAGTTGGATGAAAGTGAGGTAGCCCGGAAACTGCCTCTCAACCCTTGCCCCTACCTCCTCGGGTGGATGAGGACACTGACACCGGGAGAATGCTGGAACTTATCCAAGGTCACATGGCGGGACGGAGCAGGACCAGAACCCTCCAGTGTGGTCTTCTCTCAGGGGGAGGACAGAGCATACCCCCTGCTTCTGACCTGGAAACTCGAAGACTCTGCTGGCCAGGGCAGAAGCCCTCTGGGCAGATGAGCTTCAGCTCAGTTTAACAGCAGCAGTTTGAGCTCCCCAGGGGCACGTGGCTCCTGCTCGCATGGCCCCTACGAGCCTGGCAGCCACCCACTCTCCATTCGGAGCCCACTCCTGGCTGCCAGGTCAGGAGAAGGAAGGAGCCTCTCAGGCGAGGGTGCTGAGTCTCCTCTTACCAGCTCTCCATCCTGGTGCCGGAGCTGCCTGTGCTCCGGGCTCCCATTCTTGCATCTGTGAAATGGAAGCGGAGCTGAGGGCGTAGGTGGCAGCATTCTGCTCCTGGGACCAGGCCCAGCAAGAGGGAGCTGGGCAGGCCCTGTTCACATTTGGAGAATAACTATTTGAAAGCTGAGATCCTCCCCCAACTTCTCTGGGACACCTGTTCTCTTCGTGAGACCTAGTTTCTTTCCCTTTGATCCAGCCCCCTGGCAGACCAGGCACTTGAAATTGGGCGGAGCAGGGGCTGGTGAGGAGAAGCAGAGCCCTGCCCTGGGGGAGTCCTTTTCTGCCAAAGAAGCTGAGACCGGTATCCATGGCAACCACTCACTAACACAAACCCAGAAGGAGAGAGGAGTGCAGGGACCCAGCCTGGAACACAGGCCTGGCAGGGACTGGGGGCTTCCCCAAACACCTGGCCTCCGCGCAGGAGGAGCTGCCAGGCCCGGGCTTTTAGCTCTTTTTCTGTCTGCTTGGTTGAGGCTGTCCAGAGCTGACAGTTGGGGAAACAGAGGCTCAGGGCCTTTTACAGAGTCACCTGAGTGTGTAGAAGCCAGGTCAGTCCCTAAGCTCTGTGTCTATCTTTGTTGATAAGGATATCAACACCACTCCCGCCCTGCCCCCTCAGGTGGCTTTGTCCCTTTGAGTGGCCCTGCCCTGGCCACCACCAAGTCAGCACTACGTAAGGTCTGCAGGGCGGGGTGTCCCAGGGCCACATTCCAGAATGCCTGTCTGGTGGGTCAGCGTCCAGGTGCACCGCTGGGCTGGCCTGGAATGCCAGTGCCCCAGTGACTAACCGCCAGCAGCCCATTTCCTTGCTCCTTTTTCCTCCTTGGCCACTTTCTGGCTGGTTCTAACAGCATTTCTGCTGTGCCGTTGACCTGTCAGAGAAGTGCTTTGAAACTCACTGCCTTGATTTGGGACTCAGGGCCAGTGACTGGCCCAGCCTGTGCCTTAGTTTTCCCTTTGTGAATGTGGCAGGAAGGCTGCAGGCTGCAGGGTGCAGCCTGGTCTGAGAGTGAGGCTGCTCAGAGAGGAGGAGTTCCGCGTCCCTTCCCCAGACAGGAAGTGGCTTTGTTTCTGCCTGGGTGTGGGGGCCTGAAATCCTGAGGGTAGAAGGGGGATGAGAGCAAAGGAGGCAAAGAGGACACTGTCTTGATCCCCAGGCCCCTGGGGCTGGGCTCCTGGTTGGGCCCTGACAGTCTCCTGGGCTGAGCTTCCTACTCCTGGCTTTATCAGAATTGCTGGGTGACCTGAGGCAGATCCTGACCCTCTCTGAGCCGTGAATCCACAATAGATGATTTCGTTCCTCTTTTTCTGTGGTCAAGGTCTTGCTCCCAAGGGTAGTATGGGGCACATGACTTGGTCTCAGGGACTCTTGTCTTCTGGAGCTCGGCTCTGCCTGTACCTCCCTTTTCCAGGACAACCCAGGACTGTTCCCTAGATGCTGCAGCGGCCAACCTTAGTTTTTGCTGCCAGGTCTCCGTGGTGTCTCTGCCCTTCTTCCAGGTAGTCTTCCCCACATCCCCCTCACTCTGTCCACCTCCATCACGGCACCTACCCCCATATAGGGTGGCTGTCTCCCTTCAGCCTCACGTGGGCTGAGCCTGGTCATCTCTGTGTCCCCAGTATGTGTGGGGGGCTGGCACGGGCTTGGCTCTTGTGGGCTGACTGAGTGGCAGAGTTGAGTTGACCCAGCCCTGCCTGTCCCCAAAGCCCATCCTTCTGGGCTGAAGGGACGTTGGTAGGTTTGAACGACCCTGGACAAGGACCAGGCCCCTGTAGCCGAGGCTGGGGCTTCTCTCGTGGTGGCCGGCGCTGCCCTTTTGTCCTGACTAGGGCACACAATGAGCTGGAGGCCTCATGTCTCTGAGAAGGAAGGGGGGGCAGAGATCCATGTGGTCCCTGTCTGCCCAGCCCACAGCCCTGACAATGGGGCTTCCTGGCCCCATGCTGGGCAGAATGGCTCCTGTACATGCAGGAGGGCACTGTGGTGGCTTTGTCTGGTCTCTTCTGCAGGTAGGGCACTGGAGGCCAAGGGCTGGTCCCAGGTCACACTGCGAGGTGGGGTGAAGCAGAATGCTTTTCTGCTCTGGGCCTGGCCCTCTCTTGGTAGTTGGGAGTGGTTGGTGAAAGGAGCCCTAGGTAAGATACGGCGGAGGGCAGAAGCATTTATATTAGAGCAAGAAAGAAGCAGGACTGATGCACTAGCCAGAGCTTGGAGGCTAGGGGTGGGGTCCCAGCCTCCTGCCTTGCCCTCAGTTCTCTGCCTCCATAGACACCTTGCTGGGGTCTACCCTCACAGCCTGGTAGCTCCGTGGGGTCTTCACGGTCCCTTCACTGCCCAGCATGGACTTGCAAATGGGGTCCCAGGCAGCAAGGAGCACCATTATGCTTTGTAAACTGTAAAGGGCCGTGCCTGGGGAGGGAGCGTGTTACTTGGTCACACACTGTTTCTAGCACCCAGGTGAGGGCGGTTAGTGTGGATGTTGAGAGGGGGCTGGCTGCAACCACTTTTCTGGTGCTTTTTGGGGTGCGGTGGGGAGCACAGGCCAGGTCGGGGCGCTTAGGGGTCTGCTCGGCCTGGCTCCTGCCTGGCTCTGTGGCCTGTTTCCTTCGCCTTCTGAATCTCAATTTTCCATCTGAGAAGCGGGGGCGGGAGTCGCTGGTCGCCTGGGCCACTGGAGCAGCACACAGGGAGAAGGCTGAGGGTTCGTGGGCTTGAGCCACGCCGTTCTGAGGTCTCTTATCTCTCCCCACCCTCTCTCCCCCCATACCCTGGACTTATCCCGGGTCTGTGGCCACACAGGCCACACCCTCCATGGGTCATGATAAGGGTGTGGCCACCTTGTCCGCGGCCCCTGTTGGTCTCGGGAGTCCTTGAGCCAGAACAGGGCCGGCGAGGCTTAGATGGGAAAGGAGTGGCCCTGCAAAGCCCCCAAATTGCTAAGGCCGAGTCTGGTTCCAGGAAAGCTGGCCCCAAATGATAGACCAGAACCACAGGCCAGAGGCCCCACTGCCTGTCCCCGCCCACTCTGGGCAGAGAGGCTTGGTGGGAATGGGGGTGGGGGGATGGGGAGGGAGGGCTCTCTGAGCTCTGGGGGTGGTTCTGCTCGCCTCGGGCTGGGGGGTCTGTGGGCAGGGCTCTGGGTAGGGAAGGGTGCTATGGGGTGCTCTTTATGGGGACAAGTCTGGAGTTTAAGTCTTCTAGGGAGGGGGTGGGGCCTCCCTGAGGGGCTGAGGCTGTGGGCCAGGGGTCCCATCCTCATGGTCCCTGCAGAGATGACCACTAAGCTGTCCTGACAGATGACCCAGATCTGTAGGCAGGCATGGGGGTAGGCGGGTTAGCACATGTAGAACAAACACGATTAAGATTTAGAATGGACCCAGTAGGGATGTATAGGGATCCTGGGTCACTCTCAGATGGGCAACCTGAGGCTCAGAATAGGGGCCAGATGCTCCTGTAGGTCACTCAGTTTGTCCCTGGGGGACGGGGGGAGGGTCTTGCCCTGTGGAAGCTCTGGGGCAGGTAGAAGTGAGTGTGCTTGACAGCCCGGGTCTCTGGCTGAGGAACTGCCTTGGCCCGTCCCCCTTAGGCTCGGGAAGGAGGGGGTGGGTGCTGGCGGGGCCAGGCTGTGGTTTCCCAGCCTTAGCCATTCAGAGCCAGGTCAGCAGAGCCAGGCCCTCAGGCCCCTATAATTACCAGGGTGGGAGTTGCGGCCCTGCACTGGAGCAGGGGTGAGACTTCCAGAGTGAGCCAGCCCTGAGGCCTCCACAGGGGAACCAGGGTCCCTCCAAGAAGGACCAGCCAATGGCAGGCATCACCCATCCCTTCAGATCCCTAGGCTCTGTCTTTCCAGCCATCTGCCCCCATGTGGGAGAAAAGAACACTGAAGTGGGAATGCCCATTCTCTGGGAACTGGTCACAGCCGGGGCTCTTGCCCCATGATGATCTTGATGACCTATGATAACGTTTGTAACATTTATTGACTACCTACTATGTGCCAGGTACCATTCTAAGCATTTTACATGGATCAACCCATTTAAACCTCACAACAACCATATAAAGCAGATCTTAAAATTAATCCTTGTTACAGAAGAGGAAACTGGCACAGAGAGTTTAAGTAACTTGCCTAAGGTCACAAAGCAGGGAAGGTGGAGAAGCCAGGATTTGAACCCCGATGGTCTGGCTCTGGAGCCCATGCTCTTGGAAATTCAGCTATGCTGCCTGCTGCTCTGAGAGAGGTAGGGTAGACATGGGGTGATGACGACTGTGTCTGGGGAGTGAACGTGAGCGCCAGGTGGCCTGCCCTGGATGACAAGGCAGAAAGAGACCTCAGGATCATGTCCCAACCTTGCATCTGAGGCTGGTCTGAACTGGGGGGTCCTGAGGTCAGTGTGGGTTTCCTCTTACACCTTGGCCTTTTTGAGGACTCTGTGATGTCAGCAGGTTGGGTTCTGGACCTGGCTCCTCTAGGGGCTATTGAAGGACCAGCAGTGATGGGGGATCACTGCATCTGTGACCAGCCAGATGGGTGAGTCGGGCCAGGTTCCATGCAGCTCTGCGGGTGCCTTCAAAGTTACAGGCACCTCCTCAACAAGAGCCCCAAAGGAGGGAGTTGGGGGGCGCACCCTGATAGACATGACCTTGGATCTGGGCCCTGGATGAGGTGGATCTTAGCAGGTGGAGATGAACAGTCCAGGAAGAGGGCACGGCTGTAGTCAAGGCTTGGAGGCCTGTGGGCCATGATATGTGAGTCACAGGGGCTTCAGACCAGCCAGGCCAGTGGTTTCCAATCACCTGGGCAGTGTGTTAATAGATTCCTGGCTCTGGCTTCTAGACAGGGTGATTGTGCAGACCTGGAGCATGGAGGCCTCAAATGCTAGAAGAAGTCTGGGCTTAATTTGGGTGGCAATAGGGAGCCACTAAGCTCTACTGGGCAGCCACCCTCAATGACCTAATTTGGTTACACTCTCAGAAGAGTGTCTGGCACGTAGTAAGCACTCAGTACACGTTAACACCCATATTATTGTTGTTGTTAGCAATAGTATGGGTGACTCTGGGCCCTAGCCAGAGTTGACAACCACTGTGCCACGGCCTTAGCTCCTTGAGTAGATTGTCTTGTGGTCTCTGAAACCCCAGCCCAGGACTTAATAGGAAGTTGTTAAGTGCTTGTGTGATCAGGCTGCAGGAGGGATGCTGGATGGGCTAGTAGAGGCTGGAGGCAGGGAGTCCAGGGAGGAGGCAGTTGGTGAAGGAGAGAGAGAATCGTTGGGGCCCATTCATGGGAGGCGAGGGGGGTGTCATGGCCGACTCCCAGGTGTCTGGTCTGGGGAGTGGACCAGGTAGGTGGTGGAGCCGTGGAATCGGGGTGCAGGTGGCTGGGATGCTGAGAGATGATAGAGCCTGTGGGGTTGAGCCACCAGAAGGCAATTGGCTTCAGGGGGGGATGAAGATGAGGACATCGAGTTGGGGAGGGGTGAGAACTCTTTTAAGAACTTCAGCTGTGGGAATTCCCAGGCGGTCCAGTGGTTAGGACTCGGTGCTTTCACTGCCATGGCCTGGGTTCAATCCCCGGTCAGGGAACTAAAAAAAAAAAAAAAAGACCTTCAGCTGGGAAAGGGGGAGAGAAGAAAGAGCGGCTGGCAGGGGGGATGAGGCCGGACTGTTTTTACCACCAGGATGAGAGAGGGGTGAGCACATTTGTGCGCTGATGTGCAGGAGACAGGAGTGAGGGAGATGCTGACAGCACAGCTCAAGCCAGCGGCTGACCTGGGCCAGCTTCCCGGGAGGCAGGAGGGGCAGTTGGCCTTGGACAAGAGGCGAGCCCCTTGGAGGCTTGAGAGGGGTGTAATTAGGGGCAATGGGTAAGAAAATTCAGGTGCTCCTGCTTTTCCAGAATGTTTTCTTGGCTCAGGGAGGAGGACCCTGTGGGCAGAGGATGATTGTGGCTGTGGATTTGGGGTGACTGCCTGGAGAGGCCTGGATCGGGAGCTGTGGCCATGGGACAGAGGGGGGCTGCGGGTGTGGTGGGAGCCCCACCTTGCCCGCCCCGGGCTGGTGGGGCTGGTGGGGCTGGTGGAGTGGGCTTGGTCTGAGCTGGAGGAGGCTGCTGCTGGGCGTGAGGCCCGTCCTGTGACCCACTAAACCTCAGCCTCCAGGAAAGAGGCTAAAAATAAGGCTGTGGTGAAGAAGGGAGGGGGTGTGTGGGTCCAAGCCTGCCTGGAGCCCAGAGGAAAATCTGAGACAACAGTCCGGGCTGCTGTGACACACGCTTCCCGTGCCAGTGGCCGGTGGGATCTCACCCGCCTGCAGCCGTGGCCCTTTGCAGGCCTTGAAGAGGGAAAACAACCGAGAAAGGCTCAGGCAGGGCCTGACCTAGGGTCTTACGGCCTGTACGAGGCCCTGTTCCCTGGAAGGGTTTCTCTGGCCTTCTGCCTGGAACTCAGACCTTGGACCCAAGACTGGGTTGCTGGGGGGTACTGGGGTGGGGACAGCCAAAGCTGCCTGTGCCTTGGGGTCTAGACTGCTCAGGAGTTCCCAGGGACCCTGGATGCCCATCTGGATATGGTGAAATATTCCTCCCCCTTACGAGGAACTCTGTTCAGTAGAGGAAGTCAAGGAAGGCTTCCTGGGACTTCCCTGGCGGTCCAGTGGTTGGGACTTCGCCTTCCAATGCAGGGGGTTTGGGTTGGATGCCTGGTCAGGGAGCTGGGATCCCACATGCTTCAGGGCCAAGGAACCAAAGTATGGAGCAGAGGCAGTGTTGTAGCAAGTTCAATGAAGACTTTGAAAATGGTCCACATCAAAAAAAAAAAAATCTTAAAAAAAAGAAGAAAGGAAGGCTTCCTGGAGGCAGAGGCAAATGCTGGACCTTAAAGTCATGGGTGGGGGAGTGCATCCAGTCAGATGGCTAGGATGTGCCTTGGGGAGGAAGCAAGAGTGTTTTGATTTGCTGTGGACACATGCCGCCTTTATCATGACCATTTTGATATGGCCGTGGGTGGGGACCCACAGTGCAGGGCCCAGGGGGAGTTTTACCCTCCTACCATCTCCTGACTCTATCCATCCTTCCGTCTACCCAATGCCTAAATTGTGGTGGTCTCTGTCCTGGGTTCTGGAGATGACTTGCCACGGTCCCAGCTCTCAGGGGGCTCATGATCTAGTGGGGGGTGAGGCAGGCCCCCGCCCATCCACCTATGCATCCACGGCAGAAACAGTCACTGGGGGCTGGCTGTGTGCCGGCCCCGGGCTGGGGGGCAAGAGTGAACCACGCAGAGGCTGTGTGGCAGAAAAACAAGCTTTGGTTTTTGATAATAGACCCGGTTTCAAATCTCACCCTGACATCTTATGTGCTGTATGACAAGTTATTTCATTTCTTGGAGCCTCAGTTTCCTCATATGTAAAATGGGGATGATAGTCATAGATAAGCCTGGGTAGCAGGGATAGAAATACCCTCTGTAGAGCCTCACATAGTACCTGGAACTTAGCAGGAACCAGTAACTAGTGGCTCTTTGCTCCCGGCCACAGTGGGTCCAAGGAGCTTATATCCGTGTCCCTCTGTGTCTTCTCTGTAGAACAAACTAATCCTAGTGTGACAAGTGTTAAAACAAGGATGGACAGGGGAGAGTGGGGGCAACTAGCTTATGGAGGGTGGTGGGAGGGAGAGAAATTACGGAAGACTTCCCAGAAGAGGAGGCATCTAAACTAGTCTTGAAGGTATGGCGAGAATTAGCTCAGCCAACAAAATTGCACCAGGGTAAGAAGAGGGAGCGTGTGTAGTCAGGGGCCCATGAGTAGTTTGGGGTGGCTAGGGTGTGGGGTGCGGGGTGTGGGGTGGTGTCCTGAGAAGTGAGGCTGGAGGGTGGGGTTGGCGGGGCTGAACCTGCAGCCCCACGGCCTGCTGAAGGCAGGGGAGCCACAGGTGACGGTGATTCTGCAAGAGAGGGATGTGATCGGATCAGGAGGCTACAGAGGCCCTGGCTCAGGACTAGGAGTGGGCTGTGAGGCCGGGAGGTGAGTGTGGGTGGCTCCCCAAGGTCGGGCCTAGCCATGCCACCCACAGGGCCTGATCGAACTCAGGGCCTCTGAGGCCGGGTCGGGGCACCTCGGAGATCCCACTTGGTGGACCTGCCATCCGCAGGCCCAGGACCGGCCCCTGGTTTCCGCCTTCAAGGTAAAGTCACAGCCCGCCCTGGTTATTAAGTCATTAGCTGGGTCTCACACAGCCTCTTCATTATGGGTAATTATGGTGAATCCACTCTGGGTATTAACAAGGAGGAGACCAGCTGCTCTTGGCTGTCAGGCTGCTAGAACAGGAAATCCCTCAGCATCCCATGCCTGGGTCTTGGGTGGGGGGACAGTGGCTTCTTCCCCAGCCCCAGCCACTGGACGGGACCCTCGTACAGTGTTTGGAGATTCCACTTTCACCCATTTCCCTGTTGTGTGACTTTGAACATGTGGCTTACCCTTCTGTGCCTCAGTTTCCTCATCTATCCAGTGAGATGACAGTACCAGCCTCATAGGGTTGTGTGAGGGTTAAACTAATGAAACACTTAATGCTCAATAATACGAACCATCATCATTTTAAATGCTGACATCATCATCATCGTGTCGAATAGTTCTGGGAGTCCCCCGAAGGCAGGGTCCTGGTCCCTTCCTCTGTCCCCTGCGTGGGGAGCTCCTGAGACAGGCCCTGTCTCCTTTCTCCCCTCTTCCTTCTCAGTGCAGATGTGCAGTGGTCAGGGGGACTCTGGCCTGTGGCCCAGCCTCCTGCTGTCCTCAGATAAGCTGAGGCAGGGGCCCTGGGAGCTGTGGGGCTGGGGGTTGGGCTTACCCGGGAGCCCTGGTTGAGGGCTGCACGAGGTCAGAGGGGGCTGGGCAGTTGCTGGCCTCTATACAACCACGACTCGGTCTGTCCACAGCTGTCGATCGTTTCTAGTTGTTCTGGTTGCCGCCCCCCTTTGATGTAAAAAGCCCTAACGAGAGCGAGAGTGCAGAGGTGGCTGGGAGTTGGGAGAAGGGCAGACGTGGCCTCAAGGGCTCCCCTTCCCCCAGGAAAGCAGGCCCGGGGCCCCGCCTGCTTCCCTCTGCCCCTGGGCTCCTGCATCAGAAAATTGGGAGTCCTGGTTATTCTCCTGAGGACAGCTGGGGGAGCACGTGTTTGTGCACACGTGCAGGTGAGCGGGTGTTGTGTTGCCTGTGAGCCCTCTCCGCCCTCTCCTTGGCCAGGGGGCTTCTCCGGCAGCTTTCAGTGGCTGCCCACCCACCCTCCGGGCTGTGGGCTTTGTGGTCTCCCCTGACGGCAGGGTCCACGTCTGGGGTCCCAGCACTTAGTCTGGGGCTGAGCTGCAGATGGGCAAGAGGCCCAGGCTGGTAGGAGGCTTGGCTGCCCCGCCGGGCCGAGTAACCATGGAGGAGCCTCACCTGTCTGTGCATTGGACCCCACACTGGCCGAGTGAGGGGATGTGGTCCTATCCCCAGTGTGAGCACCTCAGGGTAGAAGCTTGGCCTCCAAGGTTTCTAGTGGCCTGGCTAAACTTGGCAGGGTGGGGTTCTCTAGATGGGGCCAGGCTGGGCCCTGCAAGGTGGAAAGAGGGCTGGGCTGGGGCTGAGGGTCACCTAGGTGGGGTGTGCGAATGGAGGCACCCAGGCGTCAGGCGTCGCCAGTAAGCACCCTCTGTCTTCTCCTCCCAGGTGTCCTTCTGGACATCCAGCAGCACTTTGGGGTCAAGGACCGAGGCGCCGGCTTGCTGCAGTCAGGTGAGGCCCACCTCCCGCCCTGGCCCCCCTCCCGCTTTCTAATACCTGGTGGGGATTCCCTGCCTGTCTCTTCCCTGGTCCTGACTCTCTGGAAAGAGCGTGAGTTTTGTGTCCAAATCCCACCATTGCCACTCACAAAAGGCACCACTTCCCCGAGCCTCTGCTTCTATTCTTGTGAAACAAAGCAAATAACACCTGCCCTGAGGGGCTGTGGGTGAGATACAGGAATGCAGGCAACCTGGGAATCGCCTCTCAGATGCCAAAACAGGAAACTCCAGCTGGTCAGCCCCAGAGCCTCTCGAAAACCCAGGGCAGGAGCCTGAGAACCTGGGTCCCGGACTAGACCTGGGCTTGAGGTTCTCGGCGCCTCACCCCCCGGGGCCCAGCCTTGGGACTGGTGGGGAGGCAGGGCCCGAGCCCCCCTGGGCCAGGGCAGCACGGCAGGTGATTAAGCAGTTATTCCAGCCTCTGCCCCTCCCTCCAGGGTCCATGTCAACCTTGTGGCTGCCCTGCCTGCTATGTAGTCCTGTAGGACCTGAGCTCCTGGCCCTCCACTGGCTGTGGCCCTGCCGGCTGTGCCCTCTGCAGGACCCTCAGGCCTGGGCAGAGACTCAGAGCCAGTATTACATCCCAGGGCTGGTTCTGACTCGGCCCTGACCTTGCTGTTTGGCCAGCTCCCTTGGCCCTGATTTCCCCTTGGTCCTGGAGTCCATCTGGCTGTGAGGCCCAGTTAGATGTGGCTGCGAAGGTGCATGGTCTGCATTCCACCCTGGGAACCCCGTCCCCTCCCGGGCTCTCCTGGGAGGGAGGGGCAGAGAGGCTGGCTCTGTCCAGGAACCTGCCTGACCTGTCTGGGTGGCATTCCACCACGCACCCGTGCCAGGCCTCCAAGGCCTCCTTGAGCCACAGCCATTCAGCTAGGCTCAGTGCCCATCCTCATTTCCCAGATGGGGCCTCTGGGGCTCAGAGAGGGGAGATGAAAGCTCCAGGGTTCAGCCCGAATACGTGAGAATTAACCGAGCTAGGACTAGGGCAAGGCTGTGCCGTCCAGCTCCTCCTAAGGGCGCCCAGGTCCCTGCCCCCGCAGACATCACCTCCACCCTGGATGTGAGCCCAAGCCCCTCTGCTGGCTCCTCCCCCACCCCTCGCCCCCCTTGCTTGGCCTCCCTGGCTAGGTCAGAGCAAGTCATCCTGCCCTGGGGCCTGGGACAGGTTCCTCCAGCCTCCTGGGTTCCGTGCAATGCAGTGACCAGCACTTACAGCTGGAGAGACAGAGTTCAAGCCAGATGGGAGTGTGGGAGGGATCAGGCTGCCGAGCTGGGGAGGGAAGTGCAGGAGGGAGCCTAGCTGCCCATCCCCCTCCTCCGTGGCCCCTGAGTCACTGGGGACCCAGCCCGAGCCTCATCCCCCTCCTGCTCTTGGCGTTGCTGACTGATCTGCTCTGGCCTCCTCCATTCAACTCCCACTGATCGAGGTCAGGGCCAGTGCAGCTGCCCAGGGAGCGGATGGGAGGGCTGCGAGGGTCATAGCACTGCCTCAATTATGTCCCAGGCTGTGTCCTTCTTATCCCTGGCGACCTGGCCGGAGGGGAATAAATCATCCACAGCATCATCTTGTTTGAGTCTTCCTCCTACAAGCCCCCTTTGGTCAGCTTCACTTTCCAGATGGAAGGACAGAGGTCAAGAGAGGGGAAATGACTTGTTTAAGGTCTCATGGTGAGAGAGTAGCAGGCCTGGCATTGGGACTTCTGTGTATGAGGTCCTCTTGGCTCGGGATGGGGGCACAGATGGCCGCTGGATTGGTGAGGCTTATCCCAGGCGCCTGAGTGTCTGGCATCTCAGTGTTCTCGGGGTGGGTGCCTCTGGGCCATGGTGAGAGTTCCCAGCACTCTCCGAGACCCTCTAGTCATTACTCTGTGGCCCTCACCCTACCACCTACCCTGGGCACAGCTGGGATGGCTCCCCAGAGTGTCCGTGCCTCTCTGGCCAACTGAGCCAAGAAGCCAGGTCGGGTAGACCAGGATGTGACTCAATGGGCTACCAGGCAAGTCACCTAATTGGCCTCGGCCACAGGCACCTGGCTCTTCCCTGATAAGGTCAGAGCCAGGTGTTGCTGCTTGCCCAGATCAAAGGGCCGGGGCTGACAGCTGGGGTGCCTGCTTATTTGTGGGCACCAGGAGCTGCTGGGCCAGGAGACAGGGTTGGGGGGGCGCGTGGGGTGGCTGAGAGTTCAGCCTGGGCCTGCCCCTGCTGTTTCCCCTCGGGACCAACTCAGGGCTGGGGTTCGTAGCATCAGGAGGAAGTGTCAGGATTGGGAGGTGGGGGCAGGGGGAGAGTGGGGACAGAGGAAGAGCCAGCTCAGACTGAAACCAGACAGCGCCTTTGCTTTGGGACTGAGTCTCCTTCTGGCCTTGCTCCCTCCTCACTTTGGCCAGCCTGGCAATATCCTCCCGCTTCGACAGAGACTCAGGTTCTGAAGGCAGAGCTGGGCAGCCCCCGTGGCTCTCCCCGCAGGACCCTCCTGTTAGAAGGGAGGCCCGAGAACCTCCCTCCCTGAGGCCTCAGTGACCAACCTAGGGTTTATATTCTGAGCGGAGTTTGAAGGAGGAGTAGTTCCCATTCTTCCCGAAGGGGCTCTGAGTCTGGTGGGCTTCCAGGTACCGATGGGGCCGGCTGTTCTGGGTCCTCCCCATCATCCTGCCGGCCTGGGCCTCCATCCTCCCCATCCTGTGGGCAGGGAGGGTGCTCGGGCAGAGCCTGACCCCACCCACCCCACGCCTGCCCGAGCACCCTCCCTGCCCACAGGATGTGGAGGATGGCGAGTCTCCTCCAAATAACAAGTTGGCCGGATCCGGACTTTGTAAAAATAGCCTTGGTTCAGCCCAGGCTGAGGTGGGGCTGGACGTGTGCTCCAAGGCCACAGTCTGGGGGCTCAGGGCTCCACCAGCGCAGACCTCACCCGCTCCTGCTCCAGGACCACCTTCTCAGCAGCTCTGTGGGTTCGGAATGCGGGTGGTCGGGGGGCTGCCTGCAGGGGCACAGAACTCTCAGCGGGAGTCGTTTCAAGCTTTGGGTGCTGGCCTCCTCGGCAGGCCCACGGGAGAAGGCCTTCAGCCAGCACCATGAGAGGTGGGTGGTGCCTTAGGGATGCTGCCCAAGCCCTGTCTCCGTGATGACCTCGTGCCGGCCCTGTGAGGAGGGGCGCATCACCCATCTTGCAGAGGAGGGAGTGAGGCTCAGCCCCAGCTTCTCCGGGTGAGCCAGGGGCTCTGACTCCTCCCACTCGGCCCTCCGCGGCCCTGCCCCCGGCCCTGGCTCCCTGCCTGCGGCTCCATTGTCCCAGACCTGTGGGCTCAGCACACGTGAGCTGACCGAGGGCTTCCCCACACCCCGACCACAGGATGTCCTCGTGCCGGGAAAGCCGGCCCTGCCGAGACCAGGGGTGGGGCAGCCGGTCTGCCCAGAAAGCTCTCCTCAACCAGACAAAGACTGTGGGGTTGTGGGTGCTGAGCCCAGGAAGCTTCTAGGCCGGGCTGGTCTTTATTTTCAGCAGAGCTTCCCGCTGGCTGGAGAAGGCTCTGTGCCCCCATCTGGGACATGGGTCACCTGTCCAGGCCTTTGACTGTGCTGTTCCTTCTTCTTCTTTTTTTTTTTTTTTTAAATTAATTAATTAATTATTTGGCTGCGTTGGGTCTTCGTTGCTGCACGCGGGCTTTCTCTAGTTGCAGCGAGTGGCGGCTACTCTTCGTTGCGGTGCAGGGGCTTCTCATTGCGGTGGCTTCTCTTGTTGTGGAGCACGGGCTCTAGGCGCGCAGGCTTCAGTTGTTGTGGCACGCGGGCTCGGTAGTTGTGGCTCACGGGCTCTAGAGCGCAGGCTCAGTAGTTGTGGCGCACGGGCTTAGTGGCTCCGCAGCATGTGGGATCTTCCCGGACCAGGGCTCGAACCTGTGTCCCCTGCATTGGCAGGTGGATTCTTAACCACTGCGCCACCAGGGAAGCCCCTGTGCTGTTCCTTCTGCCAGGAATTTTTTTCCCTCCAGGCCCTACCTAGTTGTGTTCGGGCCTCTCTGCTGGCCTGTGACAACCCTGAGGGCCGGGAGAGGTCCTTTCTCTTGGCTCCCCAGAGCAGAAGGGAGGGCTGGAAAGATGGATTGTGTCTCCCTGCTAACCTTGGATTCCCTTGCCCCCAAGGGGAAAGCCCTGAGAGACGAGAGAGTCCAGGGTCGGGAGGGTTGCTGTGTCATCTTGGGCAAGTTCTTCCACCTTCCAGTGGCCCCAGCTGTACAATGGGACAGATGGTAAAACTCAGGTTGGGACTTGGTGACCTTTGGCGGGACAAGGGTGGGGATGGGGTGTGGCTGCCCCAGCAGGAGTCCATCTGAAGTCCCAGGTGCCTCTGCCCACCCAGAAGAGCAGGCAGAAAGCTAGCGGGGAAAGCACTAGGGGGGCTGCCTTCCGGTTCTGCTGTGGACAGGACGATAGGGATGGACCAGGATGGCTGAGGTCTGGCCGAGGCCTGGCTCACCTCCTTCAGCCCCTCTGCACCCACCCAGTGGGGGCTTGGCCAGTGCTCCTCCTTGAAGGGGGGAGAACAGTGTGCTGTGGATCTCCACTGCCCTCTAACTAACACCAAACCTGGTACTAGGGGCTAGGGCCCGATCTCCCTCCGTGGCCTCATCTCCCACTGCTTCCTCTCTATCACCTTCCCAGCCTACAGCCTCACGCGTCTTCCTGCTGTCCCCGACACACACTGAACTTTCTCTGACCTTTGGAACATCAGCTGGGATCTTCCGCCTTCCCAGCCTGGCCGCCTGTGGTGTGATTTAGAGCAAGGACTCTGGAGTCAAATTGGGGTATAAATTCTGGCTTAGCCACACACTAGCTGTGTGATGTCACTCCTTTTAGCCTCTACTGTGTCCTCCATAAGATGAAGATAATAGGGAGAATCAAATGAGATAATCTGTGCTTATGTCCAGGGCACATCCCTGGACCTTGCCTATAATAAATGCTCCATAAACGGTAACTGCAATTATTATTAACAATAAGCATTATGCCTCATTAACCATTATACAGTCTTATAAGATTTGTAATTTATATTTTAGTATACTTGATTTTTAAGTAGTATCATCACAGTGAACTCCTATGCAGCCTTCAATGCCCTGCTCTGCCATCACTGCCTCTATGAAGCCTCCCTTCATTGTCTTGGTAGGATTTGGCCCTCCTTGCTGGTTCCCTGGCATTTTAACTCTTTTAAGCTGGGCAACCCATGGACAGGGTCTGCTCCTTGGCCAGACAGGGGGGCAACTCCTATTCTGATTCTTTCTGCCCACTCCTCACCTAATACAGACAGGCATAGAGGGAACAATTCTTCCTTCTCCCCTAACATGTGTAAGTCCTGATGAGACTGAAATCTCTTTCCAGCCCATATCCTGGTCTGATCTCAGGCAGGTCCTGGGAGACAGACCCAGCAGGAAAAATTCTTTTTCTAGATATGAGGAAATAATTTCTACCTTGACTGATCTAAACAAGGGCCCAGTGTTGACCAAGGCTGACCCACTCTGGGCAGGGCGTGGCATTAAGCACCTTACACGCATTATCTCATCCAGTGCTCAGAGCAAGCAGGGAGTTGCTATTTTTATCTTCATTTTACAGATGAGGAAGTTGGCGCTCTGGAGATGGCTTAGGTTCATGAGAGTTGATTGTTAAATTTTCAGGAATTGTGTGAGCTGGTTGTTAAGCACAACCGTTATTACAAACTAAATTATATAAACTTACAATTAAACAACATCACAGCATAGCACAGGGAGATCGGCTCGGTGCTTCGCGGTGACCTAGAGGGTTGGGATAGGGAGGATGGGAGGGAGGCTCAAGAGGGAGGGGATATGGGGACATGTGTATGCATATGGCTGATTCACTTTGTTGTGCAACAGAAACTAACACAGTATTGTGAAGCAATTATACAATTATACTTTGTATAATTATACTCCAAAGAGCTATTTTAAAAAAAAACCAAAGGTAATAAACACTCAGAATTCATCACCCCCTAATTATTTTGCTACCTTTCACTATTATCTATGTTCTTAAGGTTATTTGTGTCTGTTGGATCTAGGTGGTAGAAATACTCTATGTACAACTCTGTGACTGCATCTGTCTTCCCAGCTCTGATTAGTGACGTCACATTGGTAGCTTGAAATCAGACCATGGTGGGAGTATTTGCACCATGAACACGGGCAAACACTACACATCAGGACTCCCCCCACCCCCGCCTCATTTTTGGAGAGCCAGTTGCTAAACATTTATCAGCACACCACTGAATTGAGGGACAGAGAGGTTGTGACCTGCCCAAGGTCACCCAGCTGGGAAGGAATAGAGCTGAATTCAAGACCAGGCACTGCGTCTCTGGTGCCCAGATTTGTGCACCTCTCTGCTGATTCTGCCCGAGGCCCCAGTCACACAGTTGGGATTAAAAGATTGCCCCGGACACCCAAACACGCTCACCGTCCTGCTCCCTGGGATAAGTGAGGGACGGTCGCGCTGCTCCAGCCCAGCCTGCTCTCACCTCCTTGCCTCCTTCCTCCCCTCCCTCTGTCTCTTCTCCTAGGGGCTCAGGTCTGTGAGGGAACAGCCAGACCCTGTGAATGTTTAGCTTGGCCTGCCGCCTTATCTGCCCACCCGGCCTTTGTCTGGCCATCTGCCCGTCAGCTGTGGGATTGCCTTCCAGGAGCAGGAATCAGGGGCTGCCTCACCGCATGACCTAGCAACTACCCTGCGTTGCTGGACTCTTTATCCCCCCTGGGACCTCGAAGGCCCCTCCCGTACTGGTAGTGCCATCCCCACAGGGTCCTCTAAGACTCTGCTGCTCTATTGTTCTGGAAGAACAAAACCAGGTCACATCACTCCTCTGCTCAGCATCCTCTGGTGTTTTCCTTTCTCACCCGTAGAAGCCACAGTCACCACAGTGAGCCACAAGGCCCCACCCCATCTGGCCTTTCCCCAAGGGTCCCTCTGCTCCAGCCACTCTGGTCTATTTGTTGTTCCACAAATATGCTAAGCACATTCCTGCCCCAGGGCCTTTGCACTTGCTGTTCTCAACCCAATATTTGCATGATTTGTCTCCTCATCTCCTCCAGGTCTTTGCTGAAATGTCACCTCTGACCTTTCTATTTAAAATTTTAACATCTGTTTTCTTTTTCTCACACACTTTTCCTGTCTCCTGTTTCTGCCCTTTTTCCCTCCTTAGCATGTGTCACCCCTTGACATACTATATTTTTTATTTCATTGTTTCTCACTAGAATGAAAACTCCAAGAGTCTAGGAATTTTGGTCTTTGTTGAATGGATGAAAGGATGGATGAATGAATGAGTGAACGAATGAATGAATGAACAAATGAATGACAATGTTTCCAAATGTCAGGAAAGTCTCTGCAGTCTGCTGGGAGTGAGGGTGGCTGTGTGATCTGGCAGGTATGAGACTGGGGGTTCCAGGTCCAGTTCTGCCCCAATTTGCTGTGTGACCTTGGGTAGGTCCCTTTCCTTCTCTGAACCTCTTTTTCAAGTATAATAAGGAGAGTAGCATGGCCAAGTATAAGGAACACTGGCTCTGGAGTCAGACAGGGAGTCAAGTCCCCACTGGGACATTTACTACCGGTGGGGCCTTCGGCAAGTCACTTCTCTCTGTGTGTCTCCCCATCTGTGAGGTGGGATGGGGGTCGGAAAGATACACAAGATGCTGTGTGGTGAGCCCCTAGCACAGCCCCTGACAAGTAGAAAATGTTCAGTGAATAATCTTTACTCTTTTAAAAAGTACCCGAAGGGCTCACCTGCCACTGGGCGTTGAGGAGGATGGAGTCGTGGAGTCTCCTAACCCAGAGGGCCTGTCCCGCCTCCCCTGGGCCCAGGTCTGGCCAAGGTTGCCCCTCTCGGGCAGCGGCTGCCTCCTCAGCAGGCACTTGGCCTCTCGCTGGGTGGTCTGGGCGGGTGGGCTCAGCCATGAGACCCCTGTGCCACACCTGCCGCTCTCCTCTCCCCACGCAGTGTTCATCTGCAGCTTCATGGTGGCTGCCCCCATCTTTGGCTACCTGGGTGACCGCTTCAACAGGAAAGTGATCCTCAGCTGTGGGATTTTCTTCTGGTCGGCCGTCACGTTCTCCAGCTCCTTCATTCCGCAGCAGGTGAGGCCTGCCCGGGCTTTCCACCCGGCATTCCTGCTCATCCCGTCCGTGTGTCCTGGTTCCTCCAGCGGGTGGCAAGTCTGATTGACCTGTCCTAGTCTAGACTGGGGTTCCAGCCTGTTGGGTCCAAGTATGGCGGGATGAGGGGGGTCTTTGGGTACTTCTATACACTGGCCCTACCGATTGGGCTTTCCCCTTGCTGGCCTTGAACTGAGGGACTCACAGCCCTGTGTGGCATCCTGACTCTCTCTGAGCTGCTTCTGATTTGGGGAGGATGCAAGGATCAGCGGGGCAAGTCTGGCCAAGGAGTCAGGACCCTTGGGTTCTAGTTCTGGCTCTGCCGTCATCTTGCTGTGTGACCCTAGATACGTCACTACCCTTCTCTAGGCCTCACACAGTTTGCTCTTTGTCCGACCATCAGCCAACTCCCTGGGTCAAAGTCCTAGGGAGACAAACATTAGTTCAGTGTAAGGAAGATCTTTCTTTCTTTCTTTCTTTTTTTTTTTTGGCCACAATGTGCAGCTCGTGGGATGTTAGTTCCCCAACCAGGGATTGAACCTGGGCCCTCAGCAATGAGAGTGTGGAGTCCTAACCACTGGACCGCTAGGGAATTCCCAGGAAAGAAGATGTTTCTTACTTGGCTCCCACAGTTCTGGATTTGAATATCCCAATTCTGTTGCCCACTCAGCTTTGTGATCTGGAGAAACTTTACTTCTCTGAGCCTCAGTTTCCTTATCTTTAATTGGGGATGATACTTCTTAGTATGAAGGGTGGTTGTGAGAAATAATTGAACTCATGAATGTCCAGACCCTGACACATGGCAGGTTTCAACAAATCATTATTTCTGTTCTTTCTTCCAATGAGGAGATATGTTGCTCTGAGAGGTAGTGAGTGTCCCATCACTAGGGGTCTTCAAGCAGAGGACGGACAGTCACATGATGGCTACTATAGAGGGAGATAGAGGAAGAAGGGGAGGGACTTCCCTGGTGGCGCAGTGGATGAGAATCCGCCTGCCAATGCAGGGGACACAGGTTCGAGCCCTGGTCCAGGAAGATCCCACATGCTGTGGAGCAACTAAGCCCATGCGCCACAACTACTGAGCCTGTACTTTAAAGGCCGCATGCCGCAACTACTGAGCCCATGCGCCACAACTACTGAGCCTGAGCTCTGGAGCCCGCGTGCTGCAACTATGAAATCCGCGCACCTAGAGCTCGTGCTCCGCAACAAGAGAAGCCACCACAATGAGAAACCCGCGCACCACAACGAAGAGTAGCCCCCGCTCGCCGCAACTAGAGAAAGCCTGCACGCAGCAATGAAGACCCAAAGAAGCCAAAAATAAATAAAATTAAATCTTTAAAAAAAAAAAAAAGAAGGGGAGAAGACCAGGATTTGCCTTCAGGGAGCGTTCAGCCTAGGGGACAAAGGAGGAGACCCTGGCCTTGGGAGCACCCAGGCCTGGGGATGGGAAGATGTGACAGGAGCTCCCATGTTCAGAGCCTTCAAGATAAGCAAAGTGCTGAAAGTCCTCACTGAAGAGAGAGCAGTCTCTGACATCCATGTTGTCAGGGAAGACTTCCTGGAGGAGGTGGCAGTTGAGCTGGGCAGGCAAGACAGGGAGATTAGTCCTCTTGGTGAAGATAGCACAGGCAGAGGGAGCAGCCCCATGGAGGCAGAAATGGTGGAGTGTGTTGGTAGATTGAGGAGGCGAGTGCTTTGGCTGGAAAGGAAGGCAGGGACCAGGTCATGGAGAGCCTTGAATGCCAGGTTGGAAGGCCTGAGCTTTCTCCTGAGGGAAGTGCTGGACCCTGGAAGAGTCTGAAGAAGGGCAATGGTGAGTCAGATTTACACTGATCGAGAGGAGGTTGGAGGTGAGGGCAGAGAGAACTGGCAGGTTTTGGGGATACAAGTTTGCTTCATGGGGCAGCTTCATAGAGAAGGGTCAGGCCAGGTAATAAGCTCCAGGCCTAGGACTTCCCTGGTGGCATAGTGGTTAAGAATCCACCTGCCAATGCAGGGGACACAGGTTCGAGCCCTGGTCCGGGAAGATCCCACATGCCACAGAGCAACTAAGCCTGTGCGCCACAACTACTGAGCCTGCGCTCTAGAGCCCACGAGCCACAACTGCTGAGCCTGCGAGCCACAACTACTGAAGCCCGTGCACCTAGAGCCCGTGCTCTGCAACAAGAGAAGCCACCACAATGAGAAGCCTGCGCACCACAACGAAGAGTAGCCCCTACTAGCCGCAACTAGAGAAAGCCCGCGCGCAGCAATGAAGACCCAACGCAGCCAAAAATAAATTAAAAAAAAAAAACCCAGGCCTAGAACATCAGGTAGAGCCTGATGGCCACAGTCAAAAATGGGGACTGGACCAGAAGAAGCTTCTGGACCCCCTCTGGGTCTTGTCCTGCCCCTGCCCAGGCCCCTCATCATCTGACCTCTGGGGCTGCTTCTGGGATTGACCAGTGAGTACAGGACCACGATGTCAAGGCTGGGCCCCACTCTGGGTGTGTGGAAGGAAGGGAGAGATGGGGAGAGAAGATGAGCAGAGGCAGAGAGAGAGACAGACGGATCACCCCCAATTAATCTATGAGTTCATTGCAGTCACAATCCGAGTCCCATGGGGGTTTTTGGTGGACCTTGGCAATGTGATTCTGAAGTAAATCTGGCAGAGAACGTGCCCAGGAACAGCCAAGAACATTGTGAAAACAACAATGAAAGGGCTCTTGTCCTATCCGTTATCAAAACATGGCTATTCTAATGAAAACAGCAGAGGGATAAACTAAGAGATCAAGGAAATAGAGTCCTCCTTTCTATGGGAATTGAGTGGAGGATGAAAGTTGCATCTCAAATAAATGGTTTTGGGAGTATTGACTCTCCATCTGGATGGAAGATAAAGTATGGTCTGTATTTCTAACCATACTTCAAAATAAATCCCAGCTAGGTGAAAGTAAAGTAAAAAGCAAACCATAAAAGTCTAGAACTAGGGCTTCCCTGATGGCGCAGTGGTTGAGAGTCTGCCTGCCAATGCAGGGGACATGGGTTCGAGCCCTGGTCCGGGAAGATCCCACATGCCGCAGAGCAACTGGGCCCGTGAGCCACAACTACTGAGCCTGCACGTCTGGAGCCTGTTCTCCACAACAAGAGAGGCCGCAACAGTGAGAGGCCCGCGCACTGCCATGAGGAGTGGCCCCCGCTTGCCACAACTAGAGAAAGCCCTCGCACAGAAACGAAGACCCAACACAGCCAAAAATAAATAAATAAATAATTAAAAAAAAAAAAAAAAGTCTAGAACTATAATTCAACAAGAAAAAGACAAATAACCCGGTAGAAAAAATGGGCAAAGGATAGTGACAGGCACTTCCAGGGGAAGATCCCCCAACAGGCAACATATGTAGGAAGAGATGGTTCTCGCTTCTTGAGTAATCAGGGCACTGCAAATTAAAACAACAGTGAGTTACCATTTCACACCCATCAGATTGGCGGCAATTAAAAAGGCTGACAATACCAAGTGTTATTCAAGCTACTAGTGGGAGTGTAAATTGGTAGAGCCTCTTTGGAGAGCAAAGTGGGGCAGGATTTTGTAAAATTCTGTGTACACCCCACAGCCCAGCCTTCTACTTGGGGGTATATGCTGAAGGGAGAAACTCCAACTCGTGGACGCAAAGTGACAGGTGCATGTAAGGATGTTTGCTGCAAGTTTTGTAACAGAAAAAAAAGAGAGAAACTAAATGACCTCGACTTGGGGGACGCCCAGATAGAATGGGGTGTATTCATACTATGATCTTAGCAGGAAATGAATGAACTAGCTCTATATTAACCAGCTGAAATGGGTTTCCAAAAGATGAGGGAAAAAAATCAAGTTGTGGGACAAGATGCATGGAATGGTCTTTTTTTTTTTTTTTTTAATATTTATTTATTTATTTTACTTTTGGCTGTGTCGGGTGTTAGTTGTGGCACGCATGATCTTCTTTGCGGCACATGGGCTGCTCTCTAGTTGTGGCTCGCGTGCTCAGTAGTTGTGGCATGTGGGCTCCCAGTCCCCCAACCAGGGACCGAACTCGCGTCCCCTGCATTGGAAGGTGGATTCTCAACCACCGGACCAGCAGGGAAGTCCCAGGAATGGTCTTTTTATGTTTATTTTTTGAGAGCACACAGGGGACACTAAATGTTGTTCCTTGGTACGTGTATGTGCAGGCAAAGGTAGAGAGGAAGTCGTGACAAATGCACAAAATAGCCAGTTCCTGGGGGAGGAGTGGGGATCAATGGGATCCCTTGTCAAAGAGGTCTTATCTGCCTGCTCTTGTACAGAGGAGAATAAGGAAATCACTCCCATTCTCTTTCTCTTTCTAAAATATAACAAACATAAAAGATAAAAGAATATTTTGTATCATTCTGGGATGGACTAGCCCTTCTTGAGCAAGATGTGAAATCCAGAAGCCATTAAGGGAAAATCAACAGCTTGGACAGCATCAAATTAAACAACACAAAGCTTCTGTATGATGAAACTCACCATAAACAAAGTGGAAAGAAAGATGGAAAATATTTGTGACCTATCTAATAAATGTCAATTCCCACGATATATAAAACGCTAACAGAAACTCATACAAGAAAGACAACCCAACAGAAAAATAGGCAAAGGCTGTGGGCTGATGCTTCTCAGGGAAAGAAGCACAGGCAAGGGGCCAGGAGAAGGAAGACTCAGAGATGGAGAGTGAGAGAGTGAATGAACTATGGAAACGAGAGACGCAGAGATGGATGGGCAGGACCAGCGACACAGAGAGAGGGCCAGGAAAGAGATGTGCAGGAACAGGGAGACCCGGAGGAGGGCTGGATGTGGGCAGTGCTGGCCGGATGGGTGGTCAGGGTGGGGCTGGGGAAAAATGACCAGGCTTGGTTCTCAGGCCCTGGGCAGCTGGGGGGATGGAGGGGCTGGGTCCACATCAAAGGGGTAGAACCACTGGCAGCTGGCATGGCCCCACCCTTCCCAGCGTAGCTGGGCTTTGCTCTTTGATGTGTGCATGGGGGAGGGGCACTGAGCCCACTGGGCTGCCCTGCCCACTCTCCATTTACACTGGGTCCTCAGTGCTGACAGGGTCAGCCCAGCTGCCTGGTCAGGGGATGGGACACAGAGTAGGGGCGGCTTGAGGCTCCCAAGATGGGGCCAGAACCCAGGGAGGAAGTCTCCCAATGGGTCGGGGTGGCAGTGGAGACACAGGCTTACGTCCCCCGCCAAACCTACAACTCTCAGCCCCTGAAAGTCCAGCTCCAACCCAGCACTGGGCCAGCTAGACCCAGTCAGACCCACTATTCAGAGGCAGGAACTGAGGCCCAGAGTGGCCTGGGGTGTAGTCGTTGCTGAGGCAGGGGTTGGGCTCCATCCTCTCTCCTGTCTCCTGGGCCCTGCCGCGGGTAGGGAGAAAAGCGGGGAGCAGGGATGCGCAGGCAGGGGAGCAGGTGGGCCCCCCAGCGCTCTCCGCCCTTCCCCACAGCACTTCTGGCTGCTGGTCCTGTCCCGCGGGCTGGTGGGCATCGGTGAGGCCAGCTACTCTACCATCGCGCCCACCATCATCGGCGACCTCTTCACCAAGAACACGCGCACGCTCATGCTGTCTGTCTTCTACTTCGCCATCCCTCTGGGCAGGTGAGGATCCGGGCCAGGTCCCTTCGGATTTCTGACCACTCCCTCTCCCTTGAGTTTGGCCCTCTGTGACCTAAACACGTGGGCAGGCAGCCTTGAGAAGCGCCTGGACTAGCTCCCTGGCTGGCTGGGTGGCGGGGGCTGGTGGCCTCCTAGACTGGTGAGCATCCCCTGCCCCCGACGCCCTACCCATCCCTGCCTGACCGTGCCGTCCTCTCTGCAGTGGCCTGGGCTACATCACCGGCTCCAGCGTGAAGCAGGCGGCTGGAGACTGGCACTGGGCCTTGCGGGTAAGGACACCCCCAGACCAGCTGTTGCCCAGGGTCGCCCAGAGATTCAGGGACAGAGCCTCAGCCGCCAGGCTTCCCACCTCGCGGGCCTGGGCTCTTCTCCATTAGTTCACTTTGAGGCGTGAGGGGTGCCAGACTCGCCCCACTCAGGGGCCCCAGTCTGTGAGGATGAAGGAAATTCCACGTTCACGGCGGCACTTCCTGCTTTGAGCTGTGGCACCGTGCTGGGGTGGGGCTGAGACGAGGCCTCTGTGTGAGGGCCCCGGGGTCTGGAGCCACTTCCTGTCCTGCAGGAGGATTCAGCACAAGTCTGCCAAGGCCCCAGGACAGTGCAATCAGAGGAAACAGAGATCCCCAGTCTTGTGAAGGAGAGGAAGCTTAAGACAAAGTGTTTTTTCCTCAAAAGCAGGAAGGAAGCAGCCTCCGTGGAATTTTTTGATGGGGGCGGCGAGTGGAGAGGAACTCCCCAGACCATGGGCTCCCAGGCCTGGTGGGGGTGGGTACAGATTTCCCTGTTCTCATGAGCTGGTGAAGGAACTGGTATATTGGAATCCAGACTCCCAAGATGTGCCCTTTCCATCTGGAGAGAGGCCTGGGGCCTTGGAGATTCAGTTCTCGACACTGGGCAGGATGCAGGGAAGACCCAAAGGGACTCCTGAGCCTCTGTTCTCCTGGAACCCACACGGGCCCCTCCCAAATGATAAGCTACCTGATATATTAGCTGGAAGCTTCATGCGCAGCCAGCCCCTTCTCGGTGCCCCACCACCACCAGGGTGAGGAGCTGGCCTGGGAAACTTTCCCAGACCCAGGGCGGGGGGCAAGAGCTGGTATCTGGCTCCCTGTCCCCAGGAACTCTCCTCTCCCAGTCATCATTCCATATGTCTGCCCACCTACCTGTTTTCCTTTTGTTCCATCGATCACCCATCATCCATCACTCGTCACCCATCACCCATCCACTCATCCACTCATCCATCCTCCTGTCCTTCCATGTGTTAATTCATCCACCCAGCAATCTATCCATCCATCCATCCATCCATCCATCCATCCATCCATCCATCCATCCATCCATCCATCCATCCATCTCTCTGACTATTCAGCCATCTGTCCTCCCTCCTCCATCCATCTGACCATCCCTCTCTCCCTTTCACTTTCAGTCCTCTCTCCCATCCTGCCCCTGGTTGGCACAGCCCATTTTGAGCCCCCAAGCCCCAGATGCTAGCCTCACCCCCAGTGGCTTTGCCCAGTCAGGAAGGCTGGGCAGCTACTAGCCCAGAGGAGGAGCCCGGGGCCCAGAGAAGGCGTGGCTGGCCTGCTCCCCCTTCCAGGTGCAGCAGAGACAAAGACGCCTGGGCCCTGGTGTCCTAACTTGGTGCACCCTGACCCACCAGGTGTCCCCCATCCTGGGCATGATCACAGGAACGCTCATCCTCGTCCTGGTCCCGGCCACTAAGAGAGGCCACGCTGACCAGCTCGGGGGGCAGCTCAAGGCCCGGACGTCATGGCTCCGAGACATGAAGGCCCTGATCCGCAAGTGAGTGCTGCTGGGAGGGGTCCGGTGGGAAGAGGGAGGGGCGCCGAGATGAGAGGACCGCACCTTGCAGGCTGGCCCACGCAGCCTGCTCGGCCGGACTCCCTGTCCACAGTGCTGGGGCCACGAGTGTTTATGATCCCTGAAGCCAGAGCCCTCACCCCCAGAGCCCGTAGGGAAGGCGTTTGAGGCCTTCTGTCCCTGGGGGAAGGAGTGAGGGAGGAAAGGCTGCCTCCCGGGCCTGTCTCCTGGGCCCGACCCTGCCAGCTGCGGGGATGCTGGCCCCCGCTCAGTGTTGCTGCCCCGGCCTCTCCCCAGCCGCAGCTACGTCTTCTCCTCCCTGGCCACGTCGGCCGTGTCCTTCGCCACAGGGGCCCTGGGCATGTGGATCCCGCTCTACCTGCACCGCGCCCAAGTCGTGCAGAAGGCGGCGGAGACGTGCAGCAGCCCGCCCTGTGCGGCCAAGGACAGGTGCGGCCAGGCGGGCTCAGTGGGCGGGCGGGGATGGCAGCGGGGTGAGGGAGGCCGCCGGCCCCTCTACCCTGGCCCTGCCCCCTAACCCGTGCCGCACCGTCCTCTGTCTCCGCAGCCTCATCTTCGGGGCCATCACCTGCTTTACGGGTTTTCTCGGGGTGGTCACGGGCGCGGGAGCCACGCGCTGGTGCCGCCTGCGGACCCAGCGGGCTGACCCGCTGGTGTGCGCTGTGGGTATGCTGGGCTCCGCCATCTTCATCTGCCTCATCTTCGTGGCGGCCAAGAGCAGCATCGTGGGGGCCTATGTGAGTGCGGTGGGAGTGCCAGGGTGGCAGGGGAGCTGGGCTCTGGAAGAGGAAATGCAGTCTGACTTGGGCGGGGGACCCCCCCCACGGGGAGGCTCCAGTCCTCAGTCTGCCCCTGCTCTGTCCAGGGCTGTGGGCCTGGCTTGAAGCCTGTAGATAATCCACACATTCCCCGTGAGCCTGACCACCAGGAGCCGGGGTTGGGGGGTGCTTCTGGGGGCTCCCGGCCAGCAGCCAGGGTGCAGGCAGCAGCCTGGGGCCAGTGGCGGGCAGAGCGCCCCCTGATGGTTGCTCTGGTCTCTCCCGGGCAGATCTGCATCTTTGTAGGGGAGACGCTGCTGTTTTCTAACTGGGCCATCACGGCGGACATCCTCATGGTGAGGCAGGCCAAGGTTGCCTCGTGCTGACCGGGGCCTCTCAACCTCTCAGGGCAGATGGGGAGGGTGGGTGAAGGGGTGGGAGAGCCGGCCGGGCTTGTGAGTGGGGAGAGGGGATCAGAGATTTTGGGGTCTGCATTGGGGCAGGGCCTGGAATCAGAGGGTTGAGCAGGCAGAAGGGCAGGATGTGGGGACTGGGTGCGGAGGGCGATGTCTGGAGGCTCCGGTTTGTGGCCGGGAGGCTGGCAGTGCCAGGCTGGCACCAGAGTGGTGCTGTCTGCCAGCGCTCCACCCCCAGGGTCTGAGCTCCCGTGGACTCTGCCCTCCCGGCTCAGCCTGTGTTCCAGGCGCGCCTGCCCGAGTGCCCGTGGCTGGGTCGGGCAGACAGAGGCCGTCTTCACGGGGCCAACAATGGGTTCCAGACCAGGCGGCTAGGGACAAAGGGCCATCTGAGTGGCGGCAGGGGCTTGTGTCCTTGGGCGGGGACGGGAGCAGCCTGGGAGGAAGCAGGAGGGGGCTGTGGCCTCGATAACAAGCGGCAGTCTGGGGCAGGGGTGGTGGAGGGGGTGCTGACATCTGGTCCTGTCCTCAGGGATCCTCCAAGTCAGGGCCGGGAGAGAGTTGGGAGAAGGGTACGCAGGGCACCAGCGGCGGGGAGGGTGGGAGGTGCCAGGGTGGGCCCTGGGGGCAGGGGGAGGGACTCCTCATGGGGCCACCTTCAGGGCACTTGGGGTTTGGTGCCAGAATGTGGGTCAGCCTAGGAGATCAGAGTCTGCCTGGGCATCGGGCCCCTGCTAGCTCCCCTCCAGGAAGCCTGCCTGGCCCCGCCCGAGCTTCCCTGTGTATGTGCTTCACCCGGGGTGGTCTCCCTCCAACACCGCCCCCCTCACCCAGTGCCTGGCTAAAGGGGTGGTGGGCGGGAGGTCTGACTCAGCTCAGTGCCAGGCGGGGTCACTGCACATGCGGGAGTGAAGGTTGGAGTGAGTTTGCCTGAATCAAGTGCCCTTGGCGGTAGGCAGGACCCCCTCCTCTGCCCCCAGCCCCAGGGGCAGCCCCAGATGCTGACAGGGTTTGTGTCCCAGGGAAATCGTGTCCCATTTTATTAAGTGTCACAGCCAAGTGACTAATTATTCCTGGAAATGGGGCCACGCAATCCAGGTCTCCCCTCCCCCCCAGTAACTGGGTGCCCCGTGGGCACTGGCTGTTCTCACAGACTGTCTACCAAGGCTGGGGCTCGGACTAGATGAGGAAGCTGAGCTCGGGGGTAAGGGGCTGCCCAGGGCGCCCGCTGACATGGCTGCTGCCCGCCCCCTGCTGCTCTGCCACCAGCCCCTCTGTCTGACCTTGGCCCGCCCAGCTTTGGAGCTGCAGCCCCTGTGGGTCAGGGCCTGCTTGGTCTGGCGGGGGTTCCGGGGGCCCAGCGGCTCTGGCAGTCCGTGCTGGGGGTAAAAGTGGAGGCTCACTACCATCACCCATCCCAGCCAGCCCAGGCCTTGGCAGGTCCCCAAGGAGGGGAAACCAAGATGGGTCTTTAGCTTGTAGGGAGGTGAGGGCAAGACTGAGGCCAGGGTTCTGGTCCCAGGGTTGCCACGTGCAATCTCTGTGCCCCCGGGCATCGGTTGCCCTGTGACCGGTGCACTTGGCTCCCCGCCAAGGGCCAAGTGCAGACGCTAAGGCAGCCTGGTCTCAGGAGCCGGGGAGGAGGGGAGGGCCCAGGAGAACAAGTCAAGACACCAGGGCAGGAGTGAGTCTGAGGCCATGGGAGCTTCAGAAGTGTCGTGACCCCTGGGATGAGGCCAGGTGGGCACACCTGACTCTGCTGGCCTCTGACCTGCTGCCTCTTGCACAGTATGTGGTCATCCCCACCAGACGGGCCACTGCCGTTGCCCTGCAGAGCTTCACGTCCCACCTGCTGGGGGACGCCGGAAGCCCCTACCTCATCGGCTTTGTGAGTACTGGGGGCGAGGGGCGGGTGGGGTGCAGGCCTTTGGGAGGTGGCCCCGCCCTAACATCCACCCCCTCCCCCATCCCACAGATCTCCGACCTGATCCGCCAGAGCACCAAGGACTCCCCGCTCTGGGAGTTCCTGAGCCTGGGCTACGCCCTCATGCTCTGCCCCTTCGTCGTGGTCCTGGGTGGCATGTTCTTCCTGGCCACCGCGCTCTTCTTCCTCAGCGACCGCGCCAAGGCTGAGCAGCAGTGAGTGGGGGGGTGAGGGTGGGCCTGCTGCCTGCTGGTGGGTCATCTGGCTGACAAGGTCCCCGCCTCCAGGCCTTCCCGCCCTCCAGCTGCTGCCTCCATCACAAGAGGGAGCCCATGGTGGCCCCGGGGTTTTTGTGGTGGTTCTAGGTGGGTTTTTCTCCGGAATGAATGGTTTTCAGGGTTGGGGCTCCGCCCCTTCTTTTTCCTCTCATTTTCTGACTTCTTTCTCCTCTCCTCTTTACTCTTCTCTCTCTCTCTCTTCTCTCCCCACTCCTGGGCTCTCCCACCTCCCCCTGGGGCTGACGAGGTCCCTGCCCAGCACATCCGGTCCGCCGGCGATGCGATGCGCCAGAGCAGTGCCCGGGCCAGGCCCCCGCTGATCCGCCACCTTGACCCCCGCCCGTCTCTCCCCCAGGGTGAACCCGCTGGTGATGCCGCCCGCATCTGTGAAAGTCTGAGGCAGTGAGTGTGGGTCGGGGGGCTGGGGGCGAGACTCCTTGCGGAGGGAAGGGGCAGGGTTAGTGGGGGGGGGGGTGTTCTGGAAGCAGGCGCAGCTCCTGAGTCACCTCGTGCCTGAGTACATCCCAGCCCTGGGCTTGGTCCTCCTCCTCATGAGATGTTGCCCGAATTGACCAGCGGACCCGTGGGAGGGGGGTAGCTCCCCCTTCCTTCCGCAGAAGGGCTGGGGGCATAGGTCAGGGTGGGGACTGGCCAGGAACTCCCTGCTCGGTTCTGGATTCTGTCCTCCCGAATCCTCCTAGAGGTGCCAGGGCCTGACTCCTACTTGGACCTTCCTCTGGGCCTGGCCTCTGGGGGCTGCAGCTTCCCAGCAGTGCAAAATCCAAGGTCACTGCCCCATGCCTTGGCTCCAGTAGACCCACACCCTTCATGCCACCAGAGCCCAGAGAAAGGCCTGTTTCTCCCCATAGGGAGGATCGTGAAAGAGGGAAGCTCTGGAATGGGCTCCACACCTGACCTCTGACCCCCTCCCTCCAGGTGCCACTGGGACAATGAAGAACCCTTGCTCCTACCTAGTCTGGGAGGTGTCCCCCGGCGCCCTGGCCCTGTAGGGCTGTCCCGAAGCTTTCCGTGTGACCCACAGCTGGGCGCCCACCGGCTCTGGTCTGGGACTGCTGAGTGGCCTTGGCTCCAAGAAGCTGTGTCCTCAACTAACCTGGAAGGCTGTGTGTGCTGGAGCCATACCCTGGGACAGACCCCCAGGCCTGGGTCTGGGGTACAGGGGCCCTGGGGCCCAGGAAGAAGACAGCCCACTGTGGGCATGTGGGGAGAGGCTGGCCTGTCCCCGGCTTACGTGATCCTGGGGCAGTCTCTGCCCTCCCCAGACTCTGGGGCCGGGGGGCTGGACTTTCCCGCCCAGCTTGCTGGGCAAGGCACTACCTGCAGCTTCGAAGACACGACAACCCCTGAGCTGCACAGAGAAGAGGTGGCCCAAGCCTCAGGGTGGCACTTCCGGCTCTGAGGCTCCCTGAAGGGCCTGGTGTGTGAGGACTACACAGCCTGTCAGCTGGGCCTCTGACCTCGTGGACGTTGGACTCAACCTGGCAGAGCCGGGCACCCACGTTGCTAGGCGCTTCCCAGCCTGGCTGGTCGCTCTGGAGGACATCTGTCTCTGCTGCCTTGGGCTGGCTGTCAGCCCGGAGATCTCCCAGGTGGGGGACCATCCTGACAGGGAGCTGGCATTACCAGGAGTGAAGGCCCTGGTGGCAGCTACACACCACGTGTGCCCCAGGCTTGAGACCTCTGGGGGTTCCCCATGCCTACAGGGCTCCTTGGATCCACCCTAGCACCCCCACCCCCCAGAAGCCGGGAACTGACTCTGGCCCCCAGGCTGGGCCCTTTCCAGGGGCAGCGCCCAGGGGACGATTCCCAGAATCTGTGGGGCAGCAGCCAGGGCTCTGGCTGTCAGAGGAAGCAGCCCTCCACTAGGCTTCCTGTCCCAGGGACGAGCCTGGTGGAGGCTGAGGCGCGTCGGGACAGGTCAGCACCCAGAGCCACCTCCACGCAAACATCAGCTGCTGCCGCCGTTCACACGCAGCCCAGACTCCCCCCACCCAGAGCCACACACCGGGGCGCAGCCGCCAACTTCTCACCAGACCCCCAGCTTCCCGGTGGAGCTTATCACGTCCCCTCTGCTCCACACTCCCTCCCGGCACCTTTGCTGGAATCAAGGTGGTTCTGGTCGAGGTGGCCCCGTGTGGCCAGCAGGAGTCCCTAAGAGCCAGCCAGCTTAGTGCGCTCTGCCCACAGTCGACTGGCTGGTGTGGCTTCAATGGGGGGGAAGTTAGTTAGTGGAGGAGCCCCTCCCCACCAAGCTCTGGGGCACCCCGGGGGGGCCTAACCAAGGGGTGGGCTTCCCCCAAAGACCAGCCTGGCCTCCATTCCCACCCCGGCCTCAACTGGGGCCCCAGCAATGTTTTCTTGTTGTACAAGAACCAGGTCCAAGTGTTGCTTCCTCTTCCTTCCGGAAGCCAAACTGCTCCTTTATTTTTTAGAGCTGCTGATTGTGAATCTCAGAGTCTTAAAAGAGAAGCCAAATATATTCCTCTTGTAAATGAAGAAATAAAGATATTTAAGTCATGCCCCGGTGGCTCCCGCAGGAAAGCAGCCTGGGGGGTACGAGGCGTGGTCACACTTGTACCCCACCCGCCAGACACCAGAGCCCTGGGCCTGGCCCACACCGCTTGGGGAGCCAAGGTCGCAAGCGTGCTCTGTGCCTGAGAGCAGCGGCAGGGCCCGGCCCAGACCCCAGCCTCAGGGGTCTCTGAGGCCAGGCCTGCTGGGGCGGAACCTCCGGGCAGGCTGGCAGCAGACCCACCACCCCCGGCGCGGAAAGTAGAACCTCAGACAGTGGCTTGTGTATTAAAATCGCGGTGAAAAAATAGGAGTCTCTAGGGCAGACGGGGACACTCACAGCTTTTTCGCCTTCCTCAGCTGCCCCTTCTTCTTGGCCCCGCTCTGGAGGAGGGTGGGGCTCCTGCTGGCCAAAGACAATCTGGCCTTTCTCCTGGGCAGTGCGGACTGCGGCGACTTGCCTGAAACCCCCTTTTGGGGCAGATTCTTCTGACGCTTTTTGGCAGCAGGCTCCTTGGGGGACTCGGGAGACACGGGGGTGGCTCTGCTCACCTGGGACAGCTTCTGATTTTTCTTCTGCGGCTTTGGGGTCGTGGCGGGGCTGCTGGGGCTCGTGGCAGGGGGGTCTGGGGTCGGACTCTTGGAGGCAGGCATCCCATTCACCTGGGCCTGGGCTGGGGCCTTGCTCTTGATCTTCCTCTTCCTCTTGCCAGTGCTGGGGGGCTGGGCCCCACCGGCGGCTGCGGGCTTGGCTGCCTCCTCCTGCGTGGCGCCCTCAGACTTGCGTTTCTTACGCTTCTTGGTCTCTGGCAAGAACCCCTTTTTCTTCCGCTTCATGCTAATGGGGCTCGGCGTGGCCTTAGGGACTTCCTTGGCATCTTTCTTCTCTGACTTGGGACGCCTGGGAGGAAGTGAGCAAAGGAAAGAAGTATGTGGTGAGGGCAGGGGTGACCTCCGCCTCCGTGGTCCCCAAGCTGCCCAAAGCTCCCACACTGCGGTGCACACATCAGGACGTGTGCAACGTGAGGGTCTTCCCAGCCCCTCCCAAGGTGGGGCCCCCCTCCCCGAACGTACTGGACTCCAAGGAACTTCATGGCCTGCCAGTAGAGGTCATAGAGGCGGCTGGACCCAGCCGAGTGCGCCCCCTGCTGTAGCCCCTGCTGCAGCCTCGGCTGTTGGCTCTGCAGCACGCCCAGGACAGCAGTCAGGTCCATCGTCAGCTTCTGCAGAGGGGCAGGAAGGCTGTGGCTGCAGTGGTGACATGAGGCATGGCCTCTCCCTGGCTCCTGGTCCCCATCCTCCCACCCTTGCCCGGTAAGAGCCTCTCTGTGAGCCCACCCCCCTTCTGGACCCTCAGCCAACCCTTCTGCCTGTACATCCCTAGTCTCTCTTGCCTTGCAAGGAAAAAAGAGCCCCAGGTGCCATGTTCTGTTCTCTTCCCATGGCCCGAAGGCCCGCCCACCTCCGGGGGGCACCATGCAGTGACCTCAGGGTTGCCAATGCCCTTCTTCCTATCTCCCCCTCCCCGTCACGTACTGAATGGGTTGTTTTTGAAACCCACTGGCTTCCAGAACACCCCTCTCTCTCCTGGCTCTTTACTACCACTCCGAGCGTGGCTTCGCAGGTCCGCCTGCCGTTCTGCAAGGCCCTGGCCCTGTCTGCTCCCTGCAGCACCCTCTTGGAAGCTTGTCCCGCACTTGGGCTTTGATCAGTGTCTACGCTAAGGACCCCCAAACCTCTCCCTCCGGGCCAGACTGGAGGAACCAGAGACTTGCCCACAGCGGCCCCTTGAGCATCTCACGCTCCACACGCCCGGCCCGCCTCTGAAGGCCCGGAAACCCAGGCTCCCCGCTAACAGCCGGGTCCTCCCATGGCCACCAGCCCTCCCAGCCCCTTCTCGGCTTCCTTACTGGAGCAGAGCCGCAGCAACCGGCTCACCCCACCCCGGCCAGGCACAGGTTACGGCACCCTCGCCCCTCACATGAAGCCCAGATTCCTGACCCGGGCATCCAGACCCTTCCCCACCTGGCTCCCCCCGCCCCCTCCCTCTGCGCAGACTGCCCACCCCGCCTGCGAGGCGCCCTCCCTCCCGAGCCCAGGCTCACCTCGTGCTGGATGCTCCTGAAGAGAGTGTTGAGCAGCTCCAGGGAGGACAGCTCCTTCTGGTGCCCTGACTTGGTCTCGGCCTCACCCAGCGTCCGCAGGGTCTGAGGAGAAGGCAGCCAGGCTGAGCCCCTCAGGAGAGCTGCCCAAAGCCTTGCTGTTGCCCCCACGAAGAGATTAGGGCGCCGAGGAGAGAAACGTCTCCTTGGGGGAACCCCCAACCCGCCCCCAGGCGCAGGGTCCAGCAACCCTTGCCCCTTGGTTCCCAGAGAACCACCGCCAGCGGGCGGGGGAGAGGAGCCCCGTGGCCGTTACCTCAATGACCTTCGTCAGGATCTGGTCCAGCAGCTGCTTCCACTCGGGGTCCTTAAAGCACAGCCTCAGCTCCCGTGTGGGCAGGGTCTTCTGGAGCAGCAGGCAGGCCTGGGCCTGGGGTGGGGGGGACTGGGGTCACCAGGAGCCTCGGCACTCCGGGCCAGGGCTGAGGGAGCCGCAGGGGGGCCCCACGAGCTCCAGGAGCCCGCTGGGCACTTGAATCGGCCGCGCGGGAGGCGCTGTCGCCACACAAGCTCTGGGCTCGGCCATCACCTGCTCCTGCCCCTTCTTCTCAGGCAGGTGGGAGAACCGAGGCCTGGGGGGCAGCCAGGGCTGTCAGTCAGCTGGACAGGGCTCCTGGCCCCTACTCACTCAGTGCGCCTTCCTCCAGTGTCTCCAGCAGCCTCGTCCCACCCCGCCCCCAGGCCTACACCCATCAGCCCGGGGCTTCCTCTGCGCAGGTCAGAGCATGGTCTCTGAGGAGCTGCTGGGCTCGGGCCACACGGGAAGCGCCCCCCACCCCCAGCTGCTCTGGGCCTACAGTGGGGGCGGGGCTGGCCAGGTCGGAGGGGCAGGGCCTACCCTCTGGCCCGCCCAGGGCAGCATTCCTGGGCCTCACAAAGAGCCAGACAGGAGTCGAGCGAGTAATTCAGACAGGCCCTCAGCTGGGATCTGGGAAGCCCCTTACCTGATGGCGGGGCCGCGTGTGGCTTGCCACGTGCTCGACCACGATGGGGAGCAGGCTCTTACAGAGCATCTGCGGAGGGAATGACGGGCTGTGAGGTGGGCTGTGAGGACTGGGCCGAGCCGGGGCCCAAGGGGGCGGCCTGGCACTACAACTCACCGGGTGCCGGGAGAAGAGGCTGAGGAACATGGGAGCTGTGAGCGGGCTGCTGCGCCTGGTCAGGAAGGAGCTCAGTGCCGATGAGTAGATCGGGGTCACGAGGCTCAAATCCAAGCAGCTGGCATCCTGCACCACGTGAGAGAGAGCTGGTGTGATGCCAGAGAGAGGGGGCCCTGGCACAGGAGCAAAGCCTGGGCTACCTTCAGAAGGCTGAAAGCTGAAAGCTAGGTCCCGGGGAAGGCACAGCCTCAACTTCCCATCTGTGAAATGGGCAGATGGTCCCGCTGCCTCCTGAGACTGGCTCCCACCGGCTTGGACTTTCCAGGCTGAGCCTTCCCGGGCCAGCGCCTGCTCACCTCTGGGCCCTGGGGCTGGGTGCCGGCGTCAGTGCCGGCTTTCTTCTTCTGGGCCTTGCAGGTGGACTTGCCCACAGTGTTGCCCTTCAGGACCCGGAGCAGGTAGAGGGAGGCGTTGAAGTAGTAGAGGGAGACAGAGGAGTCAGCCTGGCGACCAGCCTGCTGCGCCAGCCTCTCCAGCCGGGCGTACAGAGTCTCCACGCGGTCGCCCACGTTGCGGCAGTAATGCCGGGAGCGGCACAGGTGGTGTCTGGGGGGGGGGAGAGTGGGGGTCGGCCAGAGCTGGTCATGATGTTACCCCCCCCCAATCCCGACCCACGGCAGGGCCAAGCCCCAGGGTAGGGACGCCGGGTCCCACTTCACAGGCAGGAAACAAACACCTAAAGAAAGGGGTCTGACCAAGGGTGCAGGGGCAGGCCCGGGGCCACGTGCGGATGGGCTCTGAGGAGAAGCCGGAGGGAAACCAGCTCCCTGGGTGAGGCTCCACCATGGGCCAACAGCCCGACCTGGCCACAGCCCCATCTACACCTGTCTCCCGGGGCGTGGTGGCTTCCAGGCTCTTTGTAAGACAAAAACCAGGGTCTGTGCGCTCAGGACCCTGTGGGCCTGGGCAGAGTGGGAGAGAGAACTAGCTGAGAAAGTGTGACCTGGGCCTGCAGGGGGCGTGAGCGGGGGCTGCGCTGTCCACTGCCCCTCCCCACCCGCTCTGTGCTGCACACTCGGCACCTCAAGTCCTTAGGCCTCTGTCTCTGTCTCCACCACCTCCTCTGCTCTCTTAGAAGGCAGGAAGAGCTCTACCTGCCACGCTGCGCCGACTCTCTTGCTGGGCTCCCTGCTCTAGCACCGCCCACTCGGCCCGCCTCCTGGCTGCAAATGCCTCCGAGGCCTCCCAATACTGCGAGGGCCGGGCCCCAAGGCCTCCTGTGTCTGGCTGCGCCTCACCAGCACGCCTTTCTGCCCCGCCTCTGGCCTCTGGACCTGAGGAGCCCCGCAGCTCCCTGCACTGCCTAAACGTCTCCCAGGCGGCCTTCCCTGGCACCTCACGCCTGGGTTAGGTGCGCCTACTGTCTCCCATCCAGCCCCTGCCACAGGCCCAGAATGTCGCCGCTGGACGCCCTGCCGGGTTTCCCAGCCGCAGTGACCCCAAGGGCAGGGATGGGACTGGGGGCCCCGTGCTAAGGGCTGCAGAACACACGGGCGGGGCAGAGCTGCGTGAGACTTCCTGAATGGTGCGGGCCCCCGGGGATCCTGGCTCCTACCCTTTCTACACAGGGAACCCCCAAGGCCCGGCTCCCCGGGGGCCCGCCCGCGCTCACGTGAAGATGCGGGCCGTCTTGTGCAGCAGATCCTGCTCCTGCTTCGCGCTGCTGGTGCGCATGCTGCGCCGGATGATGTGCAGCAGCGGCTCGAGCAGCTCCAGGACCAGGGGGTTCTCAGGCTGCTTGGTCACCAGCACCTCGATCAGGTCCAGGACCTGCAGCCGGGAAGGGTGGGCTCAGCCAGGTGTGGGGACGGGAGCAGAGGGAGACTGGACGGAGCGGGGGGGCTGGGGCCGCCAAGCGGGCTCACCCTGATCTGGAAGTCCCGCCGGAGTGCCTTCTCCTTCTGTAGCTTGTTCTTCTCGTCCCTCCGGGCCTGGATGCGCAGCTTCTGCTCGGCAAAGAGGCTGGCCAAGCTCTTGTCCAGGGCCATCATGGCCTCATCCCCCAGCTCGTCGTCGTCCCCGCCGTCAGCTCCGCCCTGAGGAACAGATGCCCCGTGAGCGGCCCGGCCTCGTGCAGGAGACGCACACGGACGCAGGGCCCCGGCCCGGCTCCTGCTCACCAGCGCCTTCCCCGCCTGCAGCACCGCCATCAGCTGCTCCCGGAAGCCCTGGTCCACGTCCCCGTCCCGATCCTCCTCGTCGCTCTCCTCGTCGTTGCTCTCCTCCTCGCTCTCTGAGTCTTTGGTGCCCTTGCCCTCACCGTCGTCCGAGCTCTTGTCCTGTGGGTGGGCCGCGTGTCACGCCTCTCCACCGCATGTCTGCCCACCCCCTGCCCCTCGCTGGCAAGTACCTCTGCATCCCCCAGCAGCTGCTGCTCGGAGTCGTCTGTAACCACCACGCTGTCGTCCTCCTCCTGGCTCTCCTCGGGGTTCAGCACCTGCCGGGATTCCCAGGCGGCTGACCCATCTGTTGCCCCGGCCCCTTCACCCGCCTCAGACCCCTGGGCCCTCTCGACTGCCTTCCCTGACCATGGCCGTCCGGTCTCGGCCAAAGGTCCCCATTTCAGGGAGGAAGATGGAGCCCAGGAGAGAAAGCCACTCCCTCCCGTGCCTCCTTGATAGACCCGATCAGCCCTTGGGAAACCCAGGGTCAGGGTGCACAGCAGGAGACCCTGAAGGAGGCCCCCGACCACCCTGCAGGTTACAGTCAGGACGAGGTGGCAATGAGGCAGCCCTAGTGCAGCCCAGTGCTTGGAGAGCCCCATCCCGGGACCCATTTCCCCAAAGGCCCCAACTTACATCCAGGATGAGTTGCAGGGCACGTGGAGTCAGGTGGGAGCAGATGTGGCCGAACACACTTCGGGCCACCTGGCGCATCAGGTTGCTGGGCTGGGCCAAGAGGGCCAGCAGGATCTCCACCAGCACCTCCACCCACGGCGGCTCCTGCGGGTCTGCAAGCAGGGAAAGGGCTGAGTCTGGGCAGGGCACCAGCGCCCCATGCTGGGTCCCTATTGCCTGCCCGCCACCCGCCCCTCCCCGGGACGATGACCCACTGGTAGCCTTGGAGCGGGTCCGACGGGGCTTCTCCCCCAGGCTCTTTTTGATGCATGTCTGGATGTCGCCCAGGAGGTCACAGCTCTCTGTGGGGGACTGTGCAGGACAGGACAGAAATCAGGAGCCAGGCCCCATTCCCAGCCTTTGCTGAGCCAGAAGAGGGGGTGGCCAAGTGGGAGGAGCTGGCATCTGAGGCCTAGAAGACTCCAGACTGCCCTGGCCAGTCACCCTCACAATCCAGAGCAGAGGACCCCAGCCAGACCCCAGGGGCAGCCCAAGAGCTGATGACCTTTTACACCTAACACGCAGGCACAGGGTCTGAGAACCCTCAGAGACCGTGAAGCCCAACCTGCCCACCGATGCCAGAGCGGTGGAGAGGCTGACAAGGCTGGCCTGGTCAGGATCACAGGGCGCCAGCAGGTCCCAGCCTCCTGATTGGCAATTCTAGCTTTCTCCTCCCACACCAGGCTCGACATTGCTACAGAGAAAGATCTGAAAATCATTGATCTTAACAAATTTAAGCCCATCTTGTGGGGGAATAAGCCCAGACTCCAGCCACCGACCGGTGAGTTGAAAATAACCTGTGTGACTGTCGGTACCAAAAAGGAAGACTTTCCCCCATAATGCAGCAGGGCAGCGTCAGTGTTTGGGGGCAGGGGTGGTGGAGCGAAGGCCAGAACGGGGCCCAAGCCCTGGCCATCTCTGCCTCCAGCTTCCTGGCTGTGGCTGGGTACCTTTTACCCAAGTCAAGCTCGGAGGTCCCAGGGTCTGGGTAGAGCCTTCAGAGGCCCAGTGCCAAGCATCGGAAGGGGCATCGAGACCAATCGTTACCCACACGGCTCGTCTACGAGCTGGGCTGAGTGCGCAAGACCTGGAAGCAAAAGCCTCAGCCAAGAGGCCAGAAGCAAGTCCCATCTCCTCAGACTACCCAAGACCTGAAGCAGCCCCACAAGAGCCAGCCCACGCAACACAAGAGGACATACTTCAGAGAAACCAGGGTTCAGAGCCGGGAAGAAACCACGAGGGTCAAAAGAGCTGCCGGCACTAAACTCCAAATGTGGTCAAAGTTTCTTGGTGGAAAGAATAGAAAAAGAGACAAAGCTGGTTCTAGAGGACCCGTCATGAGAAAGGGTATGAGCGACAATGTGAGGAATATAGTGACAGGGCACAGAACCCCACGTGGGGAGCACCAGGCAAAAACACACTACCCTCAACCCACTACTGTGGATTCTGGATGTGTGAGAGTCAGACAAAAATATCAGGACCCCACTTCTGATTGACCACCGACAGACAGAAGAACTGCCCCCATCAGTGACTGGTATGCCCAGAGCCAGACCCCCTCTTCTCCTTTACATCCATCACCTCTGGTCGGTAAGGCAGTTTTGGGAGGTCCTGTGGGATAGTGGAGTCAGATCCCTATGTCTGAATCCTAGCCAACAGCTGTATGGCCTGGGGTAAGTTACTTTACCTCTCTAAGTCTGTTACCCCACCTGTCAAAAAGAAGATGTGCCTGCCTCAAAATTGTGGGGACTACAAACAAGGGACACTGCATGGAAAGCTCAGGATGTAGCTGGTACCCAGTAGGTGTATGGAGTGATTTTTCCCTGGGCTGTAATTCCAGCCAGGAGCAGTCAGCCTAGGAAACCTGCCAACTTCAACACTCCAGAGCCTCTTCTGGCCACCACAGACCCCAGGTCTGTAACCCCTTCCCTTCCAGGCTGCCATACCTTGAAGAGGTGTATGCCCACCAGGAGTAGCAGGTGCTGGAAGGCAGCGGCCTTGGCTTCTGAGGACTGGGCCTCCAGTTCTTTCAGAGTCTTCAGCGTCCTGGGTGAGACGGGCACGCCCTCAGGCACTCTGGCCAGCGTCAGTACCCCCCGAGTGTCCCGCCCACGCTGTGGCAACTGCGCCCTCTCACCGGTCCCAGGCCTGGCGCTGCTGCGTGGTGAAGGCCACCAGGGGAACCACGTTGCGGCTGTGGCTCAACAGCAGGTCTGCGAACTGCACCAGGTGGTAGGTCCAGGGCTGCCCGTCCTGCGTCTGCCCCGGCGCCTGCCGGAACTGCGTGCTGAGAGTCTGCAGCAGGCTGGTGGTGGCGGGGTCAGGGTCACAGGCTGGGCTGGTGAACAAGGCCACCCCCCTCCATCCCCCACACTGCGACCCACTGGACTCACTGGGCCGCAGCTTCGAACTGGATGGAGCAGCGCCCCGAGGCCACCTTCCTGCCCGCTCGCCCACCCTCAGACCTCTCCCAGGCTGCCCAGCGCCCACCTGAAGAAGGCACTGCCCACCACCTCCCGGGTCCGGCTGTCCAGGGGGTGAGAGAAGTGCTGCTCGGTCTCAGGGATCTGGGACGTGGGCTTCTTTGTCTCGAAGAATGAGTGGAAAAAACAAAACCTGGGTAGGGAGGGTGGGAGAATAACCCGTGTTACCCTCAGTCAGTGCCACCATTCTGACCAGCCCATCCTCGGGCCCTCACCGAGGGCCTGGTGCCATGTGGCGACGATGAGAGAGCGGACATTTCTCAGGTCTGGATCCCCAGCAGAACAGAGCCCAGCCCGAATTGGGGAGAGGACCAGCATCCCTCCCTCAGAACCAAGATGTGAGGCTGTGTGGCCTCGGCCAGGGCACCACCGCTTCTGCCTCTCTTGGGGCTGCAGGGAGGGTGGGAGGGGCACCTGGCAGATACAGAGGCGAGGTCCCCCCGACACTGCCGACGCGCAAAGGCGTCTGGGGAGGGTGGAGCCAGCCCAAGCCTCTGAGGTCCCCCTTTCCGAGGGTTCCCAAGGAATTCCCCTAAAGCTCCTCCTGCCTAAGGGGCAGGGACGACTTGACCCCCAGGCTCCTGGCTCCAGGGGGACTCAAACTAGGATCAGACAAGAGGCCGCTACACCCGTGGGGAGTTGGGGTCCAAGCACATCTCATGACGATACCTGGCCACCTCCTCAATCAAGGCCTCCTCCTTCTCCGCGTGCAAGTTGTCCACGAGGCTGACCAGGCGGAGGATGATCCACTTCCGTAGCCGGAACACGGCTCGCTCAGGCCTGTGGGCAGGAGGCAAGTCCAGAAGCCATTTAGAGATGGTGAAAACGGTGCCCCCTAGCCCCGTCTTGGAGACAGGAAAACCAATCAAGATCCCCCAACGCCCTTATCACCAGCACGGGGCCACGTGTGAGAAAACCAAGGCCTTTAAGAGCGAAGGCTTGGGGGCTTCCCTGGCGGTGCAGTGGTTAAGAATCCGCCTGCCAATGCAGGGGACACGGGTTCAATCCCTGGTCCGGGAAGATCCCACATGCCGCAGAGCAACCAAGCCCGTGCACCACGACTACTGAGCCTGCGCTCTAGAGCCCGCGAGCCACAACTACTGAAGCCCGCGTGCCTAGAGCCTGTACTCCACAAAAAGAGAAGCCACGGCAATGAGAAGCCTGCGCACATCAACAAAAAGTAGCCCCTGCTCGCTGCAACTAGAGAAAGCCCACGCGCAGCAACAAAGACCCAACACAGCCAAAAATAAGTAAGTAAATTTATATATATATATTAAAAAAAGAGCGAAGGCTCGGCTCTTCCCCACCTCTCCCTTCTTGGGGAACCACGGTACCATGCGAGGGAGGGTCCAGGCCTTTGGGGCCAGCAGGCCCCTCTCCACCAGGCCCACTCACCCGTGGAACAAAGTGTCCTGGGTTTTCTTCTGGTTGTTGGTGCTGAAGTCCACCAAGGAGTCCAGGTTGGGCTGGAGAAACATGTCCCGCAGCCAGGCCACGTAGCCCTTGAGGGCGGGGGGACTCAGGAACTGCATGACCCGCCAGAAGGTAGGCACGACGGGGAGGCCCTGGTTGGTGACGGACGTAAAGCCCACCACCAGGGCTAACTGCCGGTCGGGGTCATCCTGGCAGCCTTTCAGGAAGGCCCCCACATACTCGTTCATCTCTGGAGCAAACTTGAACTGGCTCGGGAGCTGCGAGAGTTGGGCACAGCACCGGGGTCACCAGCCAGGAGGGATCCAACAGCGCCCCAGCTTCTTCCACAACAGGCTATACTGAGGCCCAGGAAGCACCCTCCCTTGTACCAGCTGGGTTGCCCAGGCACCCCAGAGTTTAATCTTTGCAACAACCCTTTGCCCTGGGCCCCTCTAACTGTTCTGCAGATGAAGGAAACAAGGCACAAAAAAGCTTGCAAGTAAATTCTGAGGGTCACAGGGCTCCAAGAGGTGCAGCTGGGATCTGGCTCCAGTCAGTCTGGTCCCCCAGTCCGTGCTCTTAACCACCACTCTGTACTTTCTGAGCCTGCCCTTCGCCCAGAAGAGGGGAACAGCAGCTCTCCAAAGCTGGTTGTAAAGATGAAATGAGCTAGTGACAACCCCAGCAGCACTTCCTGTGAACAGGGCACTGCTTTAAGCGCCTGTGGACATCAGCCTGGTTATCCTCACAATGACTCTGAGGAAGGTCCTGCTCCTCTTATCTCACGGACAAGCAGAAGCGGGCACAGAGAAAGGAAGCAAGCTGCGGAAGGTCACACAGCTAGCTGCGGTGGAGTCAGGCCGTCCTGGCAGCCCCAGGTCCGGGATTCCGTGCTCTTAACCACCAGCTGATTCTCCTGTGGAGCACTTAGCTTAGTGTGGGGTGCACAGACTGCTCAAAACAGCATCGGTGATGATGTCTGTTCTCACTGTAACACTAGCTAGGGGTGGAGGGAGGTCTGGACAGACTGCTGGTGGGGTATATAGATATAGAGGTGGGGGGGAGGGGTATATAGATGTAGAGGCAGCGGGGGAGGGGTATATAGATGTAGAGGCAGCGGGGGAGGGGTATATAGACGTAGAGGCAGCGGGGGAGGGGTATATAGATGTAGAGGCAGCGGGGGAGGGGTATATAGCTGTAGAGGCAGCGGGGGAGGGGTATATAGCTGTAGAGGCAGCGGGGGAGGGGTATATAGCTGTAGAGGCAGCGGGGGAGGGGTATATAGATATAGAGGCAGCGGGGGAGGGGTATATAGATATAGAGGCAGCGGGGGAGGGGTATATAGATATAGAGGCAGCAGGGAGGGGTATATATAGAGGTGGGGGGAGAGGTAGATATAGAGGTGGGGGGAGAGGTAGATATAGAGGTGGGGGGAGGGGTAGATATAGAGGTGGGGGGAGGGGTAGATATAGAGGTGGGGGAGGGGTAGATATAGAGGCTGCGGGGAGGGGTATATAGATATAGAGGCAGCAGGGAGGGGTATATATAGAGGTGGGGGGAGAGGTAGATATAGAGGTGGGGGGAGAGGTAGATATAGAGGTGGGGGGAGGGGTAGATATAGAGGTGGGGGGAGGGGTAGATATAGAGGTGGGGGAGGGGTAGATATAGAGGCTGCGGGGAGGGGTATATAGATATAGAGACAGGGGGAGGGGTATATAGATATAGAGACAGGGGGAGGGGTATATAGATATAGAGACGGGGGAGGGGTATATAGATATAGAGGCAGCGGGGGAGGGGTATATAGATATAGAGGCAGCGGGGAGGGGTATATAGATATAGAGGCAGCGGGGAGGGGTATATAGATATAGAGGTGGGGGGAGAGGTAGATATAGAGGTGGGGGAGGGGTAGATATAGAGGTGGGGGGAGGGGTAGATATAGAGGTGGGGGGAGGGGTAGATATAGAGGTGGGGGGAGGGGTAGATATAGAGGTGGGGGAGGGGTAGATATAGAGGCTGCGGGGAGGGGTATATAGATATAGAGGCAGCAGGGAGGGGTATATATAGAGGTGGGGGGAGAGGTAGATATAGAGGTGGGGGGAGAGGTAGATATAGAGGTGGGGGGAGGGGTAGATATAGAGGTGGGGGGAGGGGTAGATATAGAGGTGGGGGAGGGGTAGATATAGAGGCTGCGGGGAGGGGTATATAGATATAGAGACAGGGGGAGGGGTATATAGATATAGAGACAGGGGGAGGGGTATATAGATATAGAGACGGGGGAGGGGTATATAGATATAGAGGCAGCGGGGGAGGGGTATATAGATATAGAGGCAGCGGGGAGGGGTATATAGATATAGAGGCAGCGGGGAGGGGTATATAGATATAGAGGTGGGGGGAGAGGTAGATATAGAGGTGGGGGAGGGGTAGATATAGAGGTGGGGGGAGGGGTAGATATAGAGGTGGGGGGAGGGGTAGATATAGAGGCAGCGGGGAGGGGTATATAGATATAGAGGCAGCAGGGAGGGGTATATAGATATAGAGACAGGGGGAGGGGTATATAGATATAGAGACGGGGGGAGGGGTATATAGATATAGAAGCGGGGGGAGGGGTATATAGATATAGAGGCGGGGGGAGGGGTATATGGGTCGGCCCTCAGGTAGCTCACTTTACGCAGAGAGAAGGGACACCCGGGTCCCAGGCCCTTCCCAATAGCAGCTGTGCTTGTCCATCCCAGGCAGGACCACTGACACGGAGAGCAGGAGAATAAGGAGAGCAACCCTCTCTTCCGGAAGCCAGCTGACCCCTGCGGCGGCCCGCCCCCCCCGCCCCCCTTCTTGGCAGGAAGCAGCCCAGTCACCTGGCCCTTTCTGGCAGGGCTGGGCCACAGGGGGCAGCACCCACCTTAGCAGTGACCATGTGCTCCCCGTAATGGCGGATCAGGTCCCCCTGCATCACCAGCTGCAGCTGCTCCTTGGACAGCAGGGGCAGGGCCGCGCCCAGCAGGCGGAAACACAGGTAGCTAAGGGGGCGCAGGACAGAGCCTGGTCAGAGCCCTCGGACCCCTGGCCCATCCCTGCTCAACAAACCAGGGAGAGGGGAATGGAGAGAGGTCAAGCACTCACGCACCTGGCCGGCCAGAACTGCTTCTTCAGGAGCCCTTGTTCCACAACTTCTTTCCAGAACCGTGGGAAGCTGTCCTCCTGGAGCGCCAGGCGGAGCAGGTCCAAAGCCACGGCAGGCAGCTTGCGTTCCTTCTTCACAGAGGTGGCTGCCATCTTCAGCACGGTCACCAGCCTGCAGAGGAAAGCGGAGGGGACTCAGGGGGCACTCCCTAAACAGACAGGGCCAGGCGCCTGGGGCCACATGGACACCCGACCCCAGGCCATGGTGCAAACCCGTGGATGGAGGGGCAGCCCCGAGGCCCAGAGAGCCCATCTCCCCGCCTCCCTCACACCTGGGGATGTTCTCATCTGCGAACAGGTTGACCGGTCCCATCAGCTTCTCCAGCTTCTCGGGCACCTTCTGCTGGGCCAGGAGGAAGAGCTCCAGGTGCTCAGGGCAACCAAGCACTGAATTCAAGTCGGGCTTGAGGACTTTCGGCAGGACCTCCTGCAACATGGCCTCTGGGACCTGGCGTGGGGACATGGGTTGAGGGAGGGGGGGCCCCTCATGGCACCCTTTGTCTCTCCCCACGGGGTGAGTCCTTTGGGCCCTGTTTCACCTGCCAGGCTCCCATGAGGCCCCGTCACAGTGCCAGCCCAAGAAGGGACAGCCACAATCCACCTTGCCAGGCATCAGAATCAGAGGGTAGTCCTTAGAAAGCTCAAATTCCCAAGTCCCTGAAGCTGGGTTTTAAACAAGCACCCCACTGATGCTAATTGGCCCTGGACCACCCTTTTAATTATTCCTCTCTTGGGTTTTGCAGAACTAGCCCATTTCTTATACAAGGTGCCCCATGTGAAGGTCCTTCTGGCTCTGTGGCCAGGGCTGTGCAGAAAGCCTTGACCTGGGATGTACCGGTCCCTGCCTTTTCCTCAGCAGCAAAGGATTCTAGGTACTAGCCCACCTCCATTTCCCACATAGGGCAGTGGGGACCCCCGAGGGGCCAGCTCTGCCCAAAACAACAATGGCAAACATGTTTAACCCACTGGGCACATGCCAGGCACTGTTCTACAACGGCACTATCCAATATGGCAGCCACTGGCCACATGTGGGCACCGAGCACTTTGAATGTACTAATCTGAATGGAAATATGCTGTGAGTGTACAATACACTGGATTCTGGAAACTTAAAAGAATGTAAACCACCTCTACAGTTTTTTTGTACTGACTGCACATTAATACTTTAGACATAGTAACATGTTTTATCTAGTCTAATAAATCATCCCTATTTCTTTCTCACTTTTTAAATGTAGTTACTACAAAATGTCAAGTGCCACACACATTTCGGTGCGACAGTGCTGCGTTTCCACGAGTAAACTTGCGTCTTCTCCGTATTCTTCTACAACAGGCAGCGTTACCCCAGGCCCCGTACCTGCGAGAGGATGTCTACCAGGGCCTTCTGGGGCTGCTCTTGCAAGTGGCTGTAGTGCTGGCCCAGGACTTGCAGCAGCTTCACCGACTGCATCAGTGTCTCCGAGTCCTGGTACCCCCAGAGGCAGAGAGGGTGTGAGCAGGGCATGCCACTCTCCCCCCACCACTCCAAGCCAGTCCACATACCCCAAAACCCCCAAAGCTCTTACCTTCACCAGCCTGCCTGACTGAAAGAGGGCTAGCACCCCAAACAGGTTTCCAAAGAGGGCAGGTCTCACCATCCCCTAGAAAAGGATTCCAGGCACTGGTGAGAAGGATCCGAGCATTCCCCAACCCTGGGGCTGCTGACCTCCCCGGGGCCACTAACTCTCACCTTCTTAACCTTCTGCAGGTCATGTTTCTCTTGTATCTGCCGCAGGATGCTGCACAAGGGGATGTCTTCAAAAGACTGTAACAGCTGCCAAGAGGAAAGGAGGGATTCAGGGGGAGTGGCCCAGCCACATCCCAAAGGCCTCCATCTCCTCCCACTTCTCCCTTCAACTTCTGCCCAGAGGCCTTGGACCCCCACTCCCACCCCAAGGATGCCTCCAAAACTGCCTACCCGTCTGTGAGCAGTGCTGATGATAGAACACAGCTGTGAATGGAACTGAATCTTGCCTCCCTACCCCATGCCCAGCTGGGGTTCAGAAAGTACCTCCTTTGGCCGCTAGATTGCTTGACTGCGATTCCCAAACACTCTGTGCCCACAGCCTGCTCTGAGCTCCCCCCAGGCGGATCCTCAAGGACCAGGTCTCTACAGCCCTTCCATTTGTTCAGACTCCTTAGAGATAGCCTATAATTAGCTGAGTGCCCCTTGGGAGAAGAGGGCCCTAAACCCTGCAGAGGTAACAGAACCCACGCCAAAGCTTACTGCCCCCAGTAAATGTACCTCAGAGGCTGGTCAACCCATGTACCCAAAAGCGAATTCAACTTTCCACTGCACCTGCGTGGGCTTCTCTGCACACAGGCCGTACTCATGCAGTTTTCTCCACGTCCACGTGGGGACACCTCCCATCAACTCGGATACCACCCCACCAACTTCTCAGCTGCCACTTCTCCTGCAGCTGGGACATCTGCCCTTCTCACTCCCCCACCGTTTTGACCACCAAGGCTGGACCCCTTCCAGGAGCCACCACCTCACCTGCGCCAGGGCCAGACTGTAGCAGGGCCGGGCTGTTTCTCGTCCGACCCCGAGCCCAGTGATTAGGCGCTTCAGGGCGTACTTCAGCTCGGATGATCCCTGAGGAACCAAGCACATCCCCAGGTGGGCCAGTGAAAAGAACCGTCCGGCAGCCGCTCATCCCCGCTCCTCGGCGCGCGCTCACCTGGGCCTCCACGTTCGCGACCACATGACCCCGGGCCCAACTCCTGGGGCCCGCCGCTACATCTTTGCCGGGATCTATGCAGCCCCCTGCCCCAGGTCCCGCCACCATACCTCTGGCCTTGCGCGCAGATACTCCAGCAGCTTCTCCGTGGCCTCAAGCCGCGTCTCCTGCTGCGGCTTCGCAATGTCCCAGAAGAAATCCAAAAACTCGCGGCTGTGCTTGAGCAGGCCATGACGGTCGGGAGGCCGGGCGTCACTCTTCGGGGCCTCTCCCAGAGCCGGAGGCTCAGCGACGTCCATACTCTCCGTCTCCGCCATGCTTGTCGAACACGTGGGCTCTGAAGACTGCCTCTTCCAGGTCGGGTCGCGGCGCATGCGCACTGAATTGGGTCGACTGGGGGCGGGGCGGCCTGGCTCTTCTGTTCTCAGGAGAGATCAGGAGTTTGGATTTTATTCTGATTGTGATGGGAAATCACTGGAGGGTTTTATGCAGGGACAAGGCTTGATCCTACTTACACTTTTAATAGATTATCCTTCTGTGTGGAGGATGGATTGTAGGAGAGCAGAGTAGAAGCAGGAAGACCAGTTGGATCGGACCAAGGTAATGTGAGAAAATTCCAGCTAATTTGGAGCTGGTAGTGGGTGATGGAAAAGAGAGGGATGTTAGGTTTCCAAAGAGGGCAGGTCTCACCATCCCCTAGACAGGTTCTCAAGCCAAGAAACAGGGGTGGCCTGTAGCACTCCTCCGCCGCGCTGTAAGAGGTATCTCTGATTTAAAGAACTCAATCCCACCACCTTCCCCTCACTGCTCCCCCCAACGAAGAGAATTCTTCCCCCAGCTCAAATGATACCACAGCATGTTAGTCAGCATGTGACTAGTTTCCGGTATGGGGGTTTCTGGTCTCTGGCTTGGGTCAAGGCTCAGCCTGAGGCCACTCCAGGGGTCTGGGTTTCCCTATCTGGGAAGCAACTTGGGTGGTGAAGGTACCTACCTCCCTGGGCACGTCACGTGGCCCTTATCCAGCAGGTGGCGCCATAGGGCTCTTGGGGAGCTGCAGCCTGGAAACCAGGTGTTTCCATATTCCTTCACTCTGGGTTTCACTTCAAGGAGCAGTTCTGTGGGAAAATCATAGAACTCCAAAGAATGCTGCAGTCTCATCCGTTCTCCAGTCCTCTCTCTGCTGACCACGCTCTACTATGAGCACCTCAAACCCCAAACCCTCTGCTGTGCTCTCAGCAGACCATCTGTCCTCCCACTTCACATAAAAAATCAAAGCAAACACAAGGAGCCCTCTATATCCACCCCCAACTACAGACCCACCTTCCACCCTGCTCCAATGGAAAAGCCTATTCCCTGCCTCCGGTTCTGGCCCCGACCTCTCCCACTTCTTACCTCCTGCTTCCCCAGGGACCTCACTCAGCGACCCCCTTCTCTCCTGTAGCTTCACATCTTCTCTTCTCAACAACATTTAAACAGTGTCGAGTCTCCAGAAATTCCTTTCCTAGGTATGTACCCAACACACATGTAATAGAATGTTCACAGCTGCCCTAGTTGGAACAGCCCCAAATTGGAAAGCTCACACACCCATTATCAGTAGCATGATTGTAGTCACACAGTGCAATACTCTGCAGCGGTGAGAATGAGGGGTCTACAATTGTATGCAATGATATAGATGGATCTTACAAAGACACGACGACTGAAAGAAGCCAGGGATGGAAGAGCACATCCTATTTGCTTCCCTCTGTATAAAGTACAGGAACAGGTGAGACTAGTTCCTGCCATTACAGGTCAGGAGGAGGCAGAGAGGGCTTCTGGGATGCTTGGTGATGTTTCTCACTCTGAGGTTGCGTGGGTTCCTGATTGTGAAAGTGCATCCAGCTGTACATTTGTGACACGTGCACTTTTCTGGAGGTATATTGCATTTCAATAAAAAGTTTTTTAAAAAGCTGGAGTATTTTCTCCATTAAAACCACAGCCACAAAAATCATCCTTTCATCTCACTCGGCTCTCCAGTCACTTCTCTTTTTCTCGGCCTCTTCACAAGCAGGTAGAGTGGTTCTTTAACTTTGGTGTGCATTGGGAGTTTTTAAAAATCAGATTGCTGGGCTCCGTTTCCAGAGGTTCTGACTTTGTAGGTCTGGGGTAGGGACCAGAAACTTGCTTTCGGAACTCCCAGGTGATGCTGCTACTGCCAGCCCCGAATGAGCACTGATCTACAAAAGATACACACCTGCTGTTGCCACTTCCTTGCCTCCCATTTTTTCCCCCTCAGCCCACTACAAGCTGGTTTCCATCCCCAACCCGCCAGAGAAACCTTCAGTTTCTAGGTTTATCTGATTTCTTGGACCAATAACCTACCAACCAATCGGAGATACCAGCATAGGGTGGCCAACTTTTTATTTTGGCATGGCTTGGGTGTGGGTGAGTCACAATTACCGTATCTGTGTTCATTTCATAAAATAATTTGATTTCACTTCCTGTTAATACAACGTGGGAAGGTTATAGTGTCAGAATGAAGGTCAGGCCTTCCTTCCTAAGAAAAGGCAGCTGGGAACCTTGTGTGCCTATATGCCCCATCCTCAGACTGGCCTCTGCGCTCCTAGCACTGGCTCCCTTTATCCAGCAGACATTCTTTGGCACCTGTCCAGCCAACATTCCTCTGTTCTTAGAACTATGCCCCGGCAAACTCTTTGGGACCAAGACCTCCACTGACTGGGTCCAGGGGACCTTTCCCTGTGTGCTCTTTCTCATTCCCATAGCTCTGGGCCTGGACAGCACTGCCCCACACCTCCGGAGATGCCTATTAGCTAAGCTCCAGTTAGATGCCAGACAGGCTTCGGGGGTGAATAGTGGTCAGGCCAAGGGGCAAATGGTGCCAATCATTTCAGTGGGAGTTGGGAATGGAACTGGCTTCCAGAAACCTGGGTCTGGTCCAGTCTACAAGCCTTGCAATTGCCCAGCTATGAGACCAAAGAAAGGGCCTGGAGACAGTGACAGAGATGTCAACGATTTATTGGGTAGGGAATCTTACAAGTCTGAAGCAAAGTCCTGGAGGGGCACCCCACCATGGATGGCGGATGGCGGATGGCAGATGGCAGATGGCGGACTGCGGGCGGACTGCGGGCGGACTGCGGGCGGGCGGACGACAAGCTTCGTTACTCAGGGAAGAAGGAGGCTACCTTTTATAGGGGAAATTGACGTCAGGTTGACTCATCAGTTACCAGGGAAACCAGCGGCTGGGGCAGGGGGCAAGTATGTAGGTAGTTACTGATTAAGCCCTATGATTAAGAGGATTGGGTAGTCATGTGAGTAGGGTGTAGGTTAAGCAGGGACTGGTCAAGCAGGGGATGTACAGAGAGCAAGAGAAGCCATCTTGAGTGGCCTGACCACAGAGCCTCAATCTACAGTGCTAAGATGATAATGGATAAGCCTCATCCCTGCAACTATACACACACACACGCACAGATGTCTCTAAGTGTGAGGTGTAGGACTATAGATTGATTCATGCCTTCAGCATTTATTTTTTAATTATTATTATTTTTGGCCACACTATGCGGCTTGCGGGATCTTAGTTCCCCAACTGGGGATTGAACCCGGGCCCTAACCACTGAACTGCCAGGGAATTCCATACTTTTAAAGTTTTTTATTAAAGTATAGATGATTTCCAATATTATACTAGTTTCAGGTGTACAACATAGTGATTCAATATTTTTATAGGTTATACTCCATTTAAAGTTATTACAAAACAATGACTATATTGATGACTTCATTCTCTTAAAAGTTCTCAACTTTATCCTAATGGTTCTGCACATTAGAATCACCTGTAAGCTTTAAAAGCTCCTAATACCCAGGCAAACCAATTAAAAAATTAAACTCTAGGTTGGAGATTCATCAGTTTTTTAAAATTAATTAATTTATTATTTATTTTTGGTTGCCTTGGGTCTTTGTTGCTGTGCGTGGGCTTTCTCTAGTTGCGGTGAGCGGGCTTCTCATTGCAGTGGCTTCTCGTGTTGTGGAGCACAGGCTCTAGGTGCGCAGGCTTCAGTAGCTGTGGCACGCGGGCTTCAGCAGTTGTGGCTCACGGACTGTAGAGTGCAGGCTCAGTAGTTGTGGTGCGTGGGCTTAGTTGCTCCGTGGCATGTGGGATCTTCCCGGACCAGGGCTCGAACCCGTGTCCCCTGCATTGGCAGGCGGGTTCTTAACCGCTGCGCCACCAGGGAAGCCCCTCATCAGTTTTTTAAAAAGCTTTCCAGGTGTTTTCAATGTGCAGCCAAGGTTGAGAACCACTGCCTTATCTAGCCCGCTAGTTCAGTGATTTCTGCAACTGGAATCATTTCCAGGGACTTAAAAAAAAAAATACGAATGTGCTAATCCCTCCCCTTCTCCAGTCCCACATCAATGGAGTCAGTATCTCTGGAAGCGAGCCTCAGTTATCAGGATAGTTTTTAAAGCTCCTCAGGTGATTCTAATGTGTAGCCAGGTTTGAGAATTGAGAATTGCTGCTTCTACTAATACCCTCATTGGTGCATTTACCAGGCATTCGCTGGGTATCTCTTCTGTGCTGGGGGAGGGTGGTGAGGAGCCTGGGAACAGCCAGAGGTTGGTTGTCCTCCAGCAGCCCTGGCTGCTCCTACAAAAAGAGGCAAGGAAGGATAGGGGCCCAGCAGTCAGCTTTTCTCCAGTCCCCTCAAGCTGTCTTTCCTGCTCATCATCTCTGGCTCAGACCTGCCGTGTGTGTGCATGCACATGTGCACATAACTTTATAATTGGACCCTGGGACATGCTGAGATTTGACTCTGATTATAAATTTGGAGGCAGTGAGGTGTGGTAGGGGTGGAAGAATTGGCTTTTCCTTGCAAGGTGACTCTGTGATGTGACCAGAATATTGGTATTAAAAAAAAATTACGAAAATCAGCCCCGGTGATTATAGTTGCAGATATCACCAAAAAGGGTTTTTGAGCAAGTCAGGAACAGCCTCGACAGACAGAGGAGGCAGTGTTAGAATGGGTGTATGCCATTTGCTAAGATAATTGTACACTCGGGAAAGACAAATACCTTTATCCTCCAGGGATTATTAGTTGCTGGCTGTGAGCTAATAATACCTAAATTGTTATTGCTGTGGTCCACCTGTTAAAATGAGGACTTATGACAGTTAAAGGGAAACTTGACCGAGATAGAGCTGGTGGAATTCTTCACTCATTCTGTAGCTATTTCCACACTTTCTGAGTACACAGTTGGAATAATATACTCTGCAACTACCATAATCTTTACATTATTTCTCAGATTCATAGAGTAAGAGCCTTTATTGTGGTAAGAGCCAAGTGGAAGCCTCCCTCTTCAATGCTCCCTCTATAAGCAGAATACTCAAATCAATACTGGAAGAATTGCAAAGATGAATGCTACCATTAAAGACTTGAAAAGTGGAGGGGTACTGATTCCTATTTCAACTTAATTTAGTGGTTTGTATAATGCAGAAGACAGATGGGTCTTGGGAAATTACAGTAGGTGTAGTAACAAGAGTTAAGTCAAATTGCAGCTGCTATTCCAGGTATTTCTTTATCGAGGAAAATGAACACAGCCTCTGGCACATGCTCTATTCTCTACCCCAATAAGCAGAGAATCCAGAAGTCTTTTGTTTTTACCTGGTAGGGATAGCAGTACACCTTCACCTTCTAGCCTCAAAATGATGGCAGCACAGCTTCTAATGTTCAGTGTCAGGGATACAAGCTGGGGCATCTGGTGCCCAGATGAGATGGAAACAGTGGTGCCTTCACCAGACATTTCTGCCTGGTGAAGAATAATAAGAGGATTAGCCTCTGAGGCAGTTCTTGAACAGCTCCCCACATCACCCATCCACTTTCTGTGCCCACAGACCTTTCATAAATTTATTTTCTATTTAATTCAGGCAGAAGTATGTCTATTGCTTACAACTAGTAACACTGACTGAGGCACATACCTCTAGGAGTCCCTGGAGGGCAGCAAACATCCTACGCGGCTTGAAGTGGGGACCAGGGACGTGTCTCTTGAGAGAACCAGGATTCTCATGTCCAAATACTGAAGTCACTCACGCAGATGAACAGACGTGAGGTCAGTTATCTCACTGGCTGAGCTTAGGCCACATGTGTGCCCCTTGCCAGTAGAGGAAGAGTATGTCTTAGAGCCAGACTTAGAATTGGGGAAGTTCAGCTCCAGTAAGAGGTCATTACTTGGTCAGTTTCTTTTCTGCATATTTCTAAAGCAAGAAAGCCTGAATCAGGAAGCACCTCTGTTGCCCCTTTCCTGGCAGCATCTAGTTCTTTATTCACTGCTTTAATCTCTGTCAAAAGTGTTCCAGTTGCCTCTGGGTACCGGTCTTCTCCTGGTGCTGAGAGCCTCATATATCTTTGACGTTACTTCCTGTAGTGGGTCTGTCAAGTTTTCGAATGCCTCCTCTCTCCACTTCTTCCTAATAGCATCCAGATTTTCTACTGGGGAATTATTCCTCCCCACCCCTCATCGTGTGGAGTCCTAGTGAGAAGTGGTGGTAAGTTCAAATATTTGGGACTGATCAAGCAAAACAAAACAAAACAAAGAACTCATGACCACTAGGTGGTAGTGGCACACAATGAGCTGTATGAGCGTGGCTCTGGGACAGGACTGCGGTCAAGGGAAGTCCCCCAGAGCGGGGGACGTTCTAGGGATAGCAGTGCTGGGCCACCCCCTGAAAGGGAAGAGGGCAAGGGGCCTCCCGGGGGAGAAGGGACTCCAAGAGGGGGTTTATGTGTCTAGGTAGGTCTCTGGGTCAGACAACTTCAAAGAGCAGCAGTGGCTTGGGGTCTTTTATAGCTCTGCGGTTTGTCTTATCTATGGCCGGCAGATGTTGGGTGAAGTTTTGCAGGGTGTGTAAAGCAGGCAGGTGCTAAGGGGCTGAAAATATGCTTATTAGGGCTATATTTAAAGCAACTGGATGTGTGCAAATTTGAGTTTGGCCCCCAGAGGGGGGGCTTTTGAGCTAATGGATCCCAGCCTGCTATGAAGTAAACACCATAGGGGCCAACACACAACACAGGGGTTATCTATAGCCCTTTATTGATATATGACAGGCTAATAATAACAAGTGCCTGTCTCCTGCCTCTCTCTTCCACTACAGAAGGGGAGGGAGCAGATCTTTACTCAACCCACCCTGCTGGTACAGACAAGGGGCACTGTTTTCTGGGGCTAACAGTTGAGAGAGACAGAGAGAGATACAGAGAGAAAGAGAGACAGACAGAAACAGAAACTAAAACGCTGCACTAGCTGATAGGTCTCTGGGTCCACACTCTAGCTCTGAGATGGGGTTATCAGTCAGGCTACATTCTGGTCTAAGTGTCAGTGGATCCAACAATGGCTCAAACAAATAAGGGCTTATTTTTCTCACTAGTTTAGAGTTAATTGGCTGCTGCTTTTGCTTTGGGGCTCCCCAGCGTTGGGACTAGTTATCTATGTGCCCTTCTTGGTCTTTCCCCACGGTATCCAGGGGCTGTTTGAAACACCTCAGCCGTTGTCCTGGCAGGAAGGAGGGGAGGAAGGGACAGCACCAGTGGTGGAAGTTCTTGCTGGAAGCCCCCGGCCGATTTCTGCTTTTGCCTCTGTGGCCAGAACTGAGTCACACAGCCACCCCCGCCAGCTGCAAGGGAGGCTGGAAACGTAGTTCATGGATCCTCTGTAAGGGAGGAGAGTGAGGGAGAGGCTGGGGGCTGGGCATGGCTGTTGGGTTAGGCAGCCTGTGTGCTCCGCCTCGGGGCACTGTGTATAGCTGATCATCCTGGAGCATGAAGTCCAGGGGCTGTGCAGGGGCCCCAGCCCTTTACTGACAGGATGTGTCCCCAAAGTCCAAATCAGGTTCAACAAGTAGTCTCAGATGCAGGTGGTTAGGAGATCGAGAAGGCAATGATTGATTTCATGATTTCCCTAACTCTTCCACATTTGGGAAACTGAGTCCCTGGCTGTGGTTCCTCAACACGGAAGACCATTTTGGGCATTATTCACCTGGGACCTGAGGTCACCAACCCCCTTCCAAACTTAGAGGCAAAGAGTAGAGTTTACGTCATCACAGGAAACAGACTTCCCAAGATCAATTAAGGTATTAATCTCTCAGGTCTGATTTGGGAAACTTAAGCTCAGTCTCTAAATCTGGGACTGAATCACTCTGAACAAGTTATTAACTCTGTGCCCAGGTTTTTCCATCTAAAAAATCTCTCCTTGCTACTAAATGATGGGGCATAATGGTTTCAGGAGCGCGTGTGCTAGAGTTAGCCTGCTTGGGTCTGAATTCTGTGTGACCCCCTCCAAGCCTCAGTTTCCCCACCTATAAAATGAGGATAGTAACAGTTTGCATAAGTAACTCATTATAAGCACTCAACACTTTAACAGTTGTCATAATTGTTGGTATTACCAATGGTATACCTGCCTTGCAAGGCTATATAATAAGTCCTTTTGGTTTTGCAATTGTAACATCCTTTATAGAGACCTACACACAATTCCTCAGGAAATATGTTCAGCTCTGAGACCCCATGCGTTTGTGTGTGCCGTGCCACTGCCTGGAACCCACCCCTGCCCCACCTTTCCGCCCAGCAAACATCTCTTCCTTCATCAAGATCCCACTCAAGGGTAACTCCCTTAATTACCCAGCCTTCTCCGCCCACTTGTCCAGCTGAGTGGCATGGCCTGTGAGTTCCAGCTCTCCTGGGTGGCAGCCACAGAAAAACCACTGGGCATCACTGACCAGTGTGAGGATGCTTGAGTGTCTCACAGAACCCGAGGGCCTCAGAAACTGCCTGGAGCCCAGAGAGGGAGGGCTGCAGGGAGCTCTTTCTTCTCTCTTTCTCTTGGTACATCAGCTTCTACTTTTTCTCTAGTTGCAAACTGGCTGTTTCCCATCCACATGATAGACAGCAGCTGTCACCCACCCTCCAAAGCCTACATCTCCTCTACTCAGGAGAGCAGCCGGATGGAACTGAAATCTCCTGGTCCTAAGTCCAAATTCCTCAGGAGAGGGGCTCATTGGCCCCCCTTACCTTCCGTTAGCTGCTCAGTCCTGACTCAGCCAACCGGGGCGGGGCGTGGGGAAGAGCAGGGCTGGATGGTGCAAATACGGTGGTTCCCGCTGAGTTGAGTTGAGGGGGGCAGTCTCTGAGAAGGGAAATTTGTGCAGGAATTTGAATACAAGCAAGAAGCCACCCTGTTGCCTACTTAGGGCCCTCTGCACATTCAGAAGTTGTGTCGCGCGCATGCTCTGATCCCAGCAGGGCCACTCACGCTTTCCTTCAAGGTATATGAGTTAAGGTTCTTAACTGAGCAAGCTTAGCCAAAAACTTCTGAGAGCTAAAGCCAAGAGTGGGACTATATTGGGGCATCTCATAGAAAGAGGTGGTTGTTCAACTCCTTGCATGAGAGGACCCAGGGGAGCTCTGGGGACGCGGCCACAGGAGTTAGTGACCCTCCTCTCTAGATCCTCTAGTTATTTCCTGCTTCTATGCGTTTCTGTTTCAAAATCCCGATTCCCAGGAGGCCGACTCTGACCAGCCCTGATGGGTCGCTGAGCAGTTTGGCTGGGGAGGGCAGGATATATCTATCATATGGACATGGTTGTGGAGCCCTCCCTGTGTATATTGGCGTGCAGTTCTCAGAGAAGAAGGTTTTGGGAGCTGGGGAGTTAGTTGAGGCCATAGTGAGAAGAGCCCTGAGTTTGGGGCCAGGAGTTCAGCCTTGCCTGAACCTTTACAGGGACCTTGGGCAAGTAGCTTGCTTTCCCCCAGTTCCCTGTGAACCTCTGTTTCCTCATCTATAAAACTGGGGAGTTGGGCTGAAAGACCACAGGGATCCCATGACATTCTGTCCATTCACACGTTCTCTTTTTCTGGAACTCACCACCCAGGAGCTAAACTTTTGAGACGTCCCCAGAAGGGTCTGAGAAATGTAAGCGGATTCTTAGAGTGATCAACTCCTGCCAAAGACTTAGGGACCCAGCACGTTTCACTCTATGTGGCTCAGATGACACTTATCCACGAATAGACCTCAAGGGCTCAAATACTGAGGATTTTCCCATGGTATCAGGAGATTGTGAGAGAACAGGGTGCGTACCAGCTTGAGAAACAGGCGCTCTTTGTTTTGTCTTACTACTGACAGGTTAATCTCTCTGTTAACATAAAGCCATCCTTTCCTTAATTTTAACTGTCTCAAATTTGAGGGATGCTAACTCCCCCCATTAAAGAGTCTTCGTACCTAATTGAGATCGTCCACTTAAGTGCCAATTATGACCTAAGGAATGCAATGGGAAATAGTTCATAAAGAAATTGTCTTCTTCCAAGATTTCCAGAACATGCCAGGGCCACAATTCTTCAGTGAGGCTCAAACCAAGCCAGCATCTGGTTCTCTGTGATAACTTCATTACGTAATTCATGTGTAAAGGTAAACACAACAATAGGTGTGAATGTTGCAGGACAGCTGCGTCTAGCACTCTGCTACTTCCTTTCTGGGCTTCAGTTTTCCCAAATGTACAATGATTGAGTTGGACTAGATACTTTCAAAGTCTGCACTCACAGCTTCAATGTTTACGACTTCCAAGACACACTGATTTTTCAAGGACACAGGCCAAGTTGAAAGAAATTAACATGGCGTCTTACGATGTTGACTGCCGGCTCATGTGTGATAAAAGAGGACATGTTTCCCTATTTCTGCTCCCACCTCTCGGCTTCTTGGTCGTTGGGGCAGAATGCGTACCAGCAGAGAGCAGAGGTTACCAATTTTCTTTTCAAAGACATCCCGAGATAAGATAAGCATCTTTCAAAAATCAGCATCTACACTTCTTGACTTCTTCCTCCAATACTCTATTGAAATTGCCTTTGGCAAAGTGTCATTGGCGATTGCCTAATTGCCAGATCTAGAGGATGTTTTCCTTTCTTGGCCTACCTGGAGCATTTGACCCGCTGACCACCGGTGCCTCCAAACATTCTCCTACTGTGGCATCTGTGATGCTATGCTTTCCTGGCTTCCTTCAGCCCCTCGGAGGTTCTTTCTTAGCCTGCTTGTGGGTCCAGTTCTTCACTCAACCGGGAAGTACTGGTGTCTTCCGGGGCTCAGGCCCAGACCCCTCCTCCGAGCTCTTCAAACTCTCACGCGTTGCTTGGCTTCCACTGCCGCCTGTCTGCAGATGTCTCCCAGCCCTCTGGCTGCAGCTGGACCTTCCTCCCCACCACAGGGTCCTTGCCCTCAACGTGTGAGCTCGTCACCTTCACTCTCCGACCCCCACCCTCACTGCCCAGCCCTCTGCCTCCCAAGATCCCTCTCAGCAAAAGGCGCCCCGATTCACCCTGATACCCAAGCCAGAAGCTGGGGAGCCATCCTTGGCCCCTCTCCCTCCCTCGCGCTGTATATCCAAGCAGTCCCCAAGCCCCAGAACCCCTAGACTGTCCGGACTCTGTCCCTTCTCTGCTTGCTGCCCCCCACCCCCGGGACGGGCTCTGTGTGAAGCTGTGAAGCGCTTCTCATGGGTTATCTCACCCACAGGCGCCCTAGGAGGCGGGTGTGACTGGAGAACTTGAACTGAGCTATGTGTGACTCCAGAACCCAAACTCTTAGCCACTGACTTGAATCTGTGGCGAGGACGGGAGGAATTTTTTTTTTTTTCTTTTACTGTCACTTGAGTATTAAAAAAAACACTACGAATGATTACTAACTGGTCAGAAAACCGACGCCAAATGCAGTTTACATTCAGCAAAGAAAACAAAAGCCAGAAATCCTTTTCACGCGGTGGTGCGACAGGACAGCCTACTGGAAAAGCTTACCTACTGAGCCCAGGAACGTCGCCTTCCTCTTTCCCAGGCTGGCAATCCCGAGACTAAGGCCTGAATGGATCTGAACGCCTGCCGAGCACCCTCTCGGGAACCAGCTCGCCCCTCCTCAAGCAAGGGCACCTGTGACTTGTTTTCGCTCCCTTGTGCTGCAGCATGAGGCCCGATAAAGCCTTGCCTGAATGTCTCGTCTGGCCTTCTATCAATTTCTATTGATTAAAGAGTCCAGGGACCCGCGTCAGTAACACCATGACCCCAGAAAACAGCAAAACCTGGCTCACCCGCTCCCCGAGGGGGCTCGAGCTAGTTCCTTAAATGGGTAACAACGGGGGTGGGCCAGTGGGTTGGGACAGACGGGTGGCTTAGGTGGTCTGCCCAGCCCCCCTGGTGGTGCCCTGGGCAGGGATCATGCTCAGTGCCCTGTTTTTGTTCCCGGCACCTCAGAAATAGCAGTTGGTTTGTGGCCTTTTTGTGCATGCAGTTATTTTTAGTCCCTTATGGTTTCTTTGTATTCTGTTGCTCGGGGAGATGTTTGCTCAGGTGCAATCACTCCACTAGAGGGTCTCAGGTCCCAGCCTGTCTCAATTTTACCCGAGAGAAAGAGGCCCAGAGAGATGCCCACAGGTGTTGGGAAGGCTTACGGGGGACTCCTGACCCAGGGCTGCTCCTCTCTCATCTAAGTTCCGTATGAACTGAACAGGCATCCCGTGGACCAGCCAGGGGTCTAAGTCAGCAACCACCACCTTGTTTTCTAGGGAAAAGGAATCTTGAGGGCCAGGAGAAGTGTTCGCTGGTCCTCTCATGAGTAAGACGGGCATGGTCTGAGTAGGGGATCCAGCCCAACTTCTGAATTGAAATAAATCTGAACTAAAATGTCTTGGACCCCTCCCCCTGGCCTGAAGTCCTGTGATAAGAATGGCCTGAGCTAATTCATGGAACTTAACCCTTAAACAACCACAGCACCACTAGCAGCAGCAGAATAGAGCTTTGCACCCAAATCTCAGGCCCCGAGCAGGCCTGGAACCCCAGCCAAGACTTTTTGGTGGGCTGACTGGAAGTTCTGCCCACCTGAAATGAGAGTTCTGTTCTACGGTTTTATGACTCTGTTTAATGAGAATGGCTTAATGAGAATCCTACTTTCAGCAGACAGTATCCGGATGAAGGCCCCCAGCCCACTCCCCGTGGTCATCCCCATCCCTTGGAGGGATGGACTGCCTCATATGCGTACACAGCACTTCATCGATGTAGATGGTATTCTCTTTGACTTGGATCTCCTCCTGCAGGGCGAGCTGCCTGCGATTCAGGCCTTGCAGCTCTACTTGAGCTTGGGCTAATGTTTCCTTTAATCTAGGAGAAGAGGAAGAACATTAGGGAATAATTTATGGCTCTACATCACTATTTCAGGGGGAAAAATGTATTCATATATTCAGTGCAGGATCCAAATTGATGTGTCTTCCTCCTTTCTCCTCCTTAAGACAGAGATTTCAAATTGGTGGCCCTGGGCCATGTTCACAAGGCAGACAAACCCATGAACTGCCAACATTTAAAACTGTAGATTTTACCTAAACATCTGGAGCTGGACTTCAGAAAAATGTAAACATCGGGATGCATTCCCTGCATGGCAGCAATTGGCGGGAGTTAGGAGAGACTGCCCTCTAGAAAAGAACCCCTCAAACACGAAAGGTGCAAAGGTCTTTATGCCCACCCAGCATCACCCACGATGACATCGCCTAACCCTGCTCACAATCCAGGTCTAAAGGGAGCCCCAGTAGCCCTGTGCCTACCTTGCAACGTTGTGGGTGATCTCATCGACCTCCTTGATCAGCCTGTACTGTGCAACGTCGCGACACAGCTCCACATTAGGCCGATGTGTCCTGGTCTCCAGGCGTGTATGAGCCACCTTGGCAGGTCCTTCTTGGTCAAGGATGGCTTTTTCGAGAACTGTGATATTTTTCTCCTGGGAGGCAATCTCTTCCATGACCTTACAGAAAGGATTAGAGGAGGTGAGGCCAGGGGGTGTTCCTCAAAACTCAACAGCAGGGGCTTCCCTGGTGGCGCAGTGGTTAAGAATCCGCCTGCCAACGCAGGGGACACGGGTTCGAGCCCTGGTCCGGGAAGATCCCACATGCCGCGGAGCAACTAAGCCCGTGCAGCACAGCTACTGAGCCTGCGCTCTAGAGCCCGCGAGCCACAACTACTGAGCCCACGTGCCACAACTACTGAAGCCCACGCACCTAGAGCCTGTGCTCCACAACAAGAGAAGCCACCACAATGAGAAGCCCACGCACCGCAACGAAGAGTAGCCCCCGCTCTCCATAATCAGAGAAAAGCCCATGCGCAGCAACAAAGACCCAAAGCAGCCAAAAACAATAAATAAATAAAATAAATAAATTTATTAAAAAACAAAAACAAAAAAAACTCAACAGCAGATGCTCTTAGGAGGTTAGGAAGAGGGCACCTCCGATATCTACCCAAGCAGGACCCCAGAAAGAGTCTGATCCCTCTTCACTACAGCAGTGATTGCTCATGGGCAAGGTAACTCACCCAACCTTAGAACCTCACAGATGGAATGGACACGAGTGGCCACTGTTGCCTCTTCTCCTTCCCAAATATGTGGATTCCCTCAGCAAAGGCTGAAGGCTGCCCATTTACCTTGGTATAAAGTACCTTTGTATCATGAGTGGAATGCTGCCTACTTCCTTACCAATCCACCCACTAGTACTGTAACTGAAGGTGCGGTCCGGCTGCTCGCCGCTCAAAAACCATTAAAGAGGCCAGGTTGGTGGAAAGGAAAGTTTGCTTTATTCTGGATGCCGGCAACCGAGGGGGGCGGGCGGGGAGGGCAGATGCCTGTCCAAAGGCCAACTCCCCAGCACAACTGGAAAATCAGTGGGCAAGAGCTTTTATAGATGGAGGGAGGGTGCTACATGCAGAAACAGCACAGTCACCTCTGACAGTCACCTTGGTATTGGTCATCGGTGGTCTGACCAGCGTCATCTTGATTGTTTTAAGTACAATTAATCTTCAGTTCCAGTGTTGGTTTGTTCCCATTTCCTTGAGACCAGTTCTCAGAATTGCGGCAGCTTATGTCGTGGCTACAGTCTGGTCACCATGTAGTTAACTTCTTCCACCTGCTGGGGGTTTCAGTACCTATAAGACAGCTCACAGGATACGGCTCAGAATATTATCTACAGCCCTTGAGGAGGAACTAAAGGTCCTTGACTATGCTTAATGACTAAACTATTATTATTTGGTCTCCTTTGACTGTTTTCCTTTGTTTCTGTATTTTCTCACTTCTCTGATTAAACTTATTCTTTGGCTGAAGTTTTTCCACAGACAGATGGCAGGCTGAGGACATGGGGGGAGGGGAGCAAGGACCATAGGGTCCTTCTCTGTTTCAGTACCAGTTCTGCCCCCTAGAAGCCCGAAGAAAGGGTGAGCAGTTTAATCTGAGTTTTGTTGGTTTCTTTGATGGTGGCTTTGTGCAAAGAAAAGATTCCTTTGAAGCTACTCGGGTTTTTAGATTAATATTTCACTAGTTTAAAATTTTATTTCTTCCTTAAGTTTTTTTTCTTTTTAAACTTCTCATCATGGGAATTTCCAAACATACATGAAGGTGGGTAGTGTAATGAACCTCATGGACCCAGCATCCATTTAAGCAATGATCAATACACGGCCAATCTTGTTTCATCCATAATGCCCTCTATGCACCCCTGCCATCAGCTTATTTATTTTAAAGGAACTCCCAGATATTATATCATTTCAGTCTTAAATACTTGAGTATGTTTCTAAGTTATAAGGACTTTTTTTTTCTTTTAACATAACGACAATATTTTTTATCACACACAAATGAAAGAAAGATTCTTTATTATTATCTAAAATCTAGTGTTCAAATTTCCCTCAGTGTCCTTTTTTTTTTTTCGGTAAGAGTTGGTATGTTTAAATTAGAATTCGAATGAGGTCCACACATTACATCTGGTTTTCTTAATATTTCTTTTTTCTTTTTTTTCTTTATAAATTTATTTATTTATTTGTTTTTATTTTTGGCTGTGTTGGGTCTTCATTGCTGTGCGCGGGCTTTCTCTAGTTGTGGCGAGTGGGGGCTACTCTGCGTTGCAGTGTGTGGACTTCTCATTGTCGTGACTTCTCTTGTTGCAGAGCATGGGCTCTAGGCGCGTGGGCTTCAGTAGTTGTGGCTTGCAGGCTCACTGGTTGTGGCTCGCGGGCTCAGTAGTTGTGGTGCATGGGCTTAGTTGCTCCACGGCATGTGGGATCTTCCCAGGCCAGGGCTCGAACCCGTGTCGCCTGCATTGGCAGGAGGATTCTTAACCACTGCGCCACCAGGGAAGCCCGTCCCTACCCTTTAATTTGGAGGCCGTTGCCTCCGTTTGCCGAGCCTCTTCATGGCCACGGAGGCTTCTAGCCAGGTGATAACCAGCTGGAGCCTTTTCTCATAGATCCTAGGTTGTTATTCCAGGTGGGGGCAGGGAATCTCACCTGATTTGTTTTAGTCCATCATTCGAGCCTGTCCAGACCATTTTGGATGCTCATTTTATTTTACTTTTAAAAAACATTTATTTATTTGTTTATTTATTTTTGGCTATGGCACGTGGGATCTTCGTTGCGGCATGCGGGATCTGAGTTGCGGCATGTGGGTTCATAGCTGCAGCATGCGTGTGGGATCTAGTTCCCTGACCAGGGATCGAACCCGGGCCTCCTCATTGGGAGTGCGGAGTCGCACCCACTGGACCACAAGGTAAGTCCCTGGATGCTCATTTTAGATGTTGCTGCCAAGGCCTCAGCCACACAGCTCCCAGCTCCTGCAGGATCTCCTCCGGCAGGACAGGGCTTCTCACAGGCCTCTGCAAAGCCCAGCTTCTTGCCTCTTCTCTTATGGTGGACCCTCCTCCCCACTGCCTTCCTATCTCAGATCCATCTTTCAAGGCCTGGACTAAGTTCTTACTCCACCAGGAAGCCTCTTGACTAGTCTTTGGCTACGTTTATCATTATTACTATTATTGTTGTTGTTGTTCCTATTATTAGCTGCAGCAGCAGCAGCCAATTTTTATTGATTATCTATTATATTGATTATATGTATAAACTATGTAAATGTATGTATATATATGTGTGTGTGTATAAAATCGGTATGTGCCAGGCATTGTTCTAAATACTTTATTTGGGTTGTCTAATTTTACCCTAACCAACTCTGGGAGGTGAGTACTGTTGCTGTCCCTATTTTATCAATGAGGAAACCGAGGAACAGGGAGCTTTTTTTTTGTTTTGGCCGCGCAGCATGGCATGTGCATGAAGGATCTTAGTTCCCCAACCAGGGATTGAACCTGTGCCCCCTGCAGTGGAAGTGCGGAGTCTTAACTACTGGACTGCCGGGGAAGTCCCAGGAACAGGCAGCTTAAGTGTATTATAAATGTTTTAAATTTTCTATGCATTATGATGTTCTGACATCATAAAAAACCTTTCTGGCTGGGAGAAACTGCCCCTCCCTGGGCTCTTCGATTCTTAGAGACGGCGAAGGACCAGCCTGAGCAGGCCTTGGATCTGCAAGCCCAGAGCCCTCCCTCCTCTCTCTGCCCTTTCAGCCCAGGAGGCCATCTTGCTCTGCCTGAGTCATCCCAGGGCTGGGTGCCAGGCAACTGGGGACCACTCCATAGCCCAGAGCCCACGGAGGTTATTCACACTAGCTGATCCTAAGTGCTCCCGCTGCCCTGCCTGGCCCGTCCTGAGGAAACCCCAATAAAGGCCGTGGCCTCCACCTTCCCCTTGCTCCTGTCATCTGCCGCCTGATCACCCTAGTGTGTTCTCCATGTGGCCCTGCGTGGGGAGCCCTGCCTCCTGTCTCTAGGACCTGTGAATACAATATAAACTTTGTTTTTTCCTGAGCCCCCTGTCTCCTTATGGCTGCACTTGACTGACCATCTCATAAAAGAACACAAAACATTAAGCAGCCCCCCCAAGATCACACAGCAAGTGTTGAAGCCCCATTTCGAACCCAGGCTGTCTGGCTCCAGGCTCTACATGCTTACCCACAAGGCTCTTCTACCTGTCGTTTTGCGGACTGTTGCAGTATAACTTTTGATGACATTCTGGTTTGCCCTGCTCATCACAGAAATAAATCTTTTCTTACAGTTAGACTCTGGGTTCATGGAAGGCAAGGGAGGAATGCAGCAGAAGGACAAGGTTTCGGTAGCTGAGCAGGCCTGGGCTCTAGTCCCAGGCTGCCAGTGATGCACGTGCCACCTGGGGTCCCTTCCGCTCTCCATGGCTGCTTCACCATCAGTGAAAAGCAAGGAGTGGGCCAGCAGTGGCCACATCAGGTAGCTGTAGCTGTCCCAGTGTTACAGGTGAGGCGGAAGGCTCAGAGAGCTTGAGGCGTCTGCTTAAGTCACTCAGCTGGTCTGTCGCAGGGCTGGAATGTGGGCCCAGAGGTCCTCAGTCCAAATTCAGCCCTTGTTCCACTGGACTCTACCCAGTGTCCCTGAGCTTAGCCTGCGGATGGTCCCACATGCTCAGGATCCAGCGGTCCTTGCTGGTGAGGGACATGGGCTAGAGCCGGCTTATTGGGCTCAAATTCTGCCAGACCTGTGTTAAGTGGGTAACTTGAAACTGACCATGGTGGAAGAACTTACATCACAGAAATCTGCAAATTCTATAAATCAGGGGCTTTTTTCTCCTCTGGGAGCCAGTTTACCAGCAAACGGCTGGATAACCAGGCAACAAGCCAGAATCCCAGAGTTGCATCTGGGTTTGGAGAAATCAGTTACACTCAACTCACGGAACTTCAGAGTCATAAAGAACGTATAAGGGACTTCCCTGGTGGTCCAGGGGGTAAGACTCTGCACTCCCAATGCAGGGGGCCCGGGTTCGATCCCTGGTTGGGGAACTAGATCCCGCATGCATGCTGCAACTAAGAATCCGCATGCTGCAACCAAGAATCTGCGTGCCGCAACTAAGTCTGCATGCTGCGACTAAAAGATCATGCACACCGCAACAAAGATCCCGTCTGACGCAACTAAGACCTGGTGCAGCCAAAATAAATAAATAAAAATAAATCTTTTTTTTTTTTAAAAAAAGAACGTATAAGAGCATACGGTACATCTCTATGCTCCACAGAAGGACGAACTAAGGCCCAGAGAGGGGAGACAGCCTGTTCTCTGCAGCAATGAGTAAGAAAGGAGGCCCAGAGCGGGGCCAAGGCCCGCTCCAGTCCCCCAAAGCCCAAAGCCTGCTGCTAAGATGGAGAGAGCTGAGTGACCTCTACTCCTTAGTACACAGGATCACAAGCCCTGAAGGCCATTCTAGGTTTACAGGGTGAAACCTTCTGAAGGTGCTCTTCCATGTCCCCCTGGGGAGCTCACCTTGGCCAGATGAACAGCCAGCTTGTCCCTGGCGTCCTTGGTCTCCTTCAGCCCATTCTTGAATGCGGTGTCCACCACGTCACGTTGCCTGCTTAGGTCGTTGGCCGTCTGGGACAAAATTCGGTCCACGAGGGCCTTCAGCGTCAGAGAGTTGTTCCTCTGCTTGTCGGCCTTCTCCACGTTGGTGTTGGAGAAGTCCAACCAGTCTTCCAGACTCACAGAGCTGAAACAGGACCCATGCGTTCATTCATAGCATATTTGGGCTGGGTGTGTGGGTATGGGGGTAGGACAAGCTACTGGAAACCCACAGGAAGTTAAGCCTCCCTCCACCATCAGAAGCACCTAGAACGTTTCCCCATCTCTAGGCAGAGCGAATGGTGGTCTGTCAGTGGCAATAACTGTCACTTTGGGGAAACCTACTTACTCTGTGCCAGGCTCTGGGCTGGCACTTTACAGACATCCTCTCGTTTAATCCTCACGATGGCCTAGTGAGCTAACTTTCATACCCCCATTTGACAGATGAGGAAAACTGAGGCTCAGAAAGATGGAGTAACTTCGTCAAGATCACATAGGTAGAGACAATTTAAGTATCAAAGTAAATTATAATAGTAACAGATTATAACGCACTGAATAAAATAGGAGAATGTGAGTCCATACTGGAATGCTATAAAGAAATGAATAAATTGCTAGTTTGACAAGGAACTGCTTTATATAACACTTGAGGAATCTCAAAATAATGTTGACTGGAAGGAAAGGGACACACGAGATACATAGTACATGATGCTATTTAATAAATGCGAAAGTAGGCACAACAAACCTATTAGAAATCAGGAATGTGGTTCTCTTTGGGGAGGAGAGAGGAGGTATTGATCAAGAGGGGACAGGGTGGAGGTTTTGGTGTTGGTGGTAATGTTTTATTTCTTGGCCTGGTTGGTGGTTACATGGAGATTGTTTGCTGTGTGACTAGAGGCAGCCTCTGAGATGGTCCCCAATGACCCCCTGTGTCTCCTGGTATTCACACCTTTGTATAGTGCCCTCCCCTTGAGTTGTGGGATGAACTCATTGACTCATCTCTCATGAATAGACATAATGAGAGGTTATTTCTAGGATTAGGTTGAAAGAAAATTGTGGCTTCTGTCTCGGCTGCCCTCTCTCTCTTGCTTCCTTTTGGATCACTCGCTGTGGGAGAAGCCAGCTGCCACATCCTGGGACAGCTCCGTGGAGCGGCTCGGGTGGCAAGGCCTGTCATGACCACACGAGTCGGCTCAGAAGTGGGTCCCCCCCTCACGGTTGTGCCTTCAGATGAGACTGCAGCCCCAGCAGACCCGTTGACTACAACCTCATAAGATGTGAGCCAGAGGCGCCCAGCTGAGCCATGCCTGGGCTCCTGACCCACAGAAGCTGGGAGATGACACATGTTTATTGTTTTTAAGCTGCTAAGTTTTGGGGTACCTTGTTATACAGCAAAAGATAACTAAAACAATGATAATTCATTAAACTGTTTACTATTATTTGTGCGTTTTTCTTTTCTTTCTTTGTTTTTGGCTGCACCGCATGGCTTGTGGGATCCTAGTTCCCCAACCAGGGATTGAACCCGGGCCCTGGCAGTGAAAGTGCCAAGTCCTAACCACTGGACCACCAGGGAACTCCTGTGCAGTTTTCTATATGTATGTTTTACTTCAAAAAGAACGTTTTAAAAATTAGAATAAGTTAGGTCTGTGATGTAATGTTACTTGAAAAATGTAAGTTAGATGTTACAGAAAAGGTACATGGTACAATCCCATTTTTGTAAAGAAACAAAATTTATTTGTGTAGGTGAGTGTATACATATGTTTGTAAGAACATACAGATAACACTGGTTATCTCGGGGGGTGTAATGATAGAAAGGAGTAGATATGGGGAAATTATTAACTTGCCCTTTCTACATTTTAAAATTCTTTTACTTGTTAAAAATGCAAATAGGTAAATGAATAAATTTGAAAGGTTTAAAGATTTTATATCAGAGACTTCCCTGGCGGTCCAGTGGTTAAGACTCTGCGCTTCCACTGCAGGGGGCGTGGGTTCAAACTCTGGTCGGGGAACTAAGGTCCCGCATGCTGCACGGTATGGCACCCCCCAAAAAATTTTTTTTATATCAGACTTTCTTAAAGTGGGGGCAACCCGGAGGACCGAGGCGCCTCTGGGTCCTGTGTCAGGGTACTCACTGCTCAGCGCCCGCCTTTGCCCCAAGCCTGCCTCTTCCCAGCTCTCAGCCTGCATTCAGGATGATGTGCTAGGTCCTGCCTGCCTCTCTGAGAAGTACTAGGATGACACACAGCAGGGAGGAGGACAGCAGGGCCAGGCCAGCAGGGACCCACTCACTTTGGTTCAACCCTCATGACGTTCTCAGAATATTTGATGTGTGGCGAGTTGTTGTTGAGTGAGAAGCAGATATCATCAATGGTCAGGGCTGTAAACTTGTCCTTCAAGTCCTTTTCAAGACTGTATTTGGCAGAGCGGTTCAGCCTGAAGGGAGAAGGTAAACTGGGTTTCTCCCTCTGGAATGCCTAGGTGGCACCTATACCAGGTTCTTGGGAGACCATGGAAAATGAAGCCAGTCTAGTGCAATATGGCGACACTTCCTCCCACCTTCCCATCCCCCCAACACACACACACACACACACACCCACCCACACACCATTAGACACTTGGTGACAAATTAATGTATCCAAGCCAGGACTTCAAGATCTTCAAGATCTTCCCTCCAAATGTGACATTTTCTGATGTCACCACTGTGGCATCCTGTTTGTGAGAGGTCAGCTCTAGTGTCCTCCAGTTTACAATCGGGGGTGAAATCTGGCCGCACCCCAACTCACGCCACGCGTGAGAGGTTGTCCTGGTCTCATTCTGAGCGTTCCCGGGCCACCTTGGGGCATGGAAAGTGCTTGTAGGGTATTAAATCCCATTCTTTCTGGGCCATGGAGCACGGCCTTGGTGGGCGCCACCTTTTCTAGACAACGCCCAGTGGAGATGTGAGGGCAGGCCCCGCATGGCCATACCTGATCTGCTCGGACGTCTCCTCCAGGGTGCGTGTCAGCAGGGCCGTCACCCCCCGGATGATCTCGGCCTCCTTGATCAGCTCCTGCTCCACCTCATCGTGGACCAAGTCAACGCCAACTCGCTTCTCCCTGACCGAGAGAAAGGTGGAGGGCCATCCCATGCGCGGAGGAAGGCAACTCAAAATCTGCTGACTTTTAAAACTGTCGGGACAACTGGACCAAATCCATGTGGATGATGTGATGGGGGATGTACCTTAGTTGGTGTCTATGCGACTTCAAAATATCCAAAACATAATGAGGAAAAATTAATCGGTGACTGGTTACTTGGTCTGAAAAATGCCAGCTGGACTTTTGGGCCTCAATTTGGCCATCGGTTCTGAAGCCTTTTACTTTTTACCTGTTTATTGGAAACACTGTCTTCTGACTTAGAATTTTAAAGACATATGTTTCCTTCCTTGATCCTAGTCCTCTGACAAGGATTGAATCCAAAAAGATGCTTTATAGTAACAATAGTAATAGTCATCATAATGCCAAAATTAATAGGACCCCCACCACTGAGCACTTACTACGAGACAAGCATTGTGCTGAGCGTTTCAGGCGGATATTCCTTCTCACGTAACCTCTCAAGTACAGGTGAGGAAACTGAGTTTCAGAGAGATTACGTAACTCACCCCATGTCACAGAACTAACTGGGCATTACTCATGTTTTTAACCACTTACGCCCAAAATTGATCAGTCACTGTCTGACAGTTTATTCTTTTCCACCTGCATGACAGTGCTAGGGAGGAAGTCTCCACTCACCAGCTGTGTGACCTCAGCCACGCTGTATAACTTATCTGTGCCTTGGTTTCCTCATCTGTGAAATGGGGACAACTATTAGTACTTCCTAGGGTTGTGGCAAGGGACAAAGGAGATAAGAAAGCAGATAGCACGGTACCTGCCACAGAGGAGCATGTGCTCAATCCACGTATGTCCTCTACATCCTAGTTTCCCTTAGGTGTAGACTTGAGCCAACTGGATGTTGGCCTCTTTGATCACCTGCTACTTCCCTTTGCCTCACAAACTCTCTGAATCTGGCTGGGAGGTTGCTGCCTGGTTGCTGCAGAGGGGGTCCTGGCTAAGCTCACAGAGGTAACAGGGTTTTCTGGGAAGGAGGAAGAGTGTGGACAGAATCACAGTGCATTTGGGAAACTGCAAGCAGCTCAGCACCCCTAAGTACATCCCACTGCTGGGGATGAGATATGGCCCTGGAGGGGTCACTGGGGCCCCAACCATGATGGACCTTGCTTTTGAAGCTAAGAAGTTTGAACTTTATTTTGAAGGTACTAGGGCAAAGGATTGTAACGAAAGGATTTTAAGCATGGAGTGACCTGGAAAGATCTGCATTTGGGAGGGTTTGCTCAATAGCCAGTAAGGAGGATGCACTCGATTGGAGGGGCCTCTGCTGGAAGAAGGGTGCTCCACCTAGGGCTGTGACAGGCATCAGGTCTGCAAATCAGCATCACCCCAGAGCAGAAAGGATCATCCTACTCATAGGACTTATAGGAGGGAAATTATAGTAAAAAGGTATGTTTGCACAGCGCTCTCTGGATTACAAAGTGCTTCCATGTGGCTCTGTGTATAGGAGCAGACTTGTCCTCTAGTAACTGTATCTGCTCTGCCTGCCCAAAATAAAGACCACCATTTCCCAGTTTCTATTGGTGTGGCCATGTGACTAAGCTCTGGTCAACGGGATACAAGCAGAAACGGTGAATGCCAAACCCTTATTATTCCTACTTGTTGGCATGTAGACATAATGGCTGGAGCTCCAGCTGCCATCGTGAATCACGAGGTAACCTTGGGAGTAAAAGCCACGCACATGGAGCAACAAGATAGTGGAGCAACACGATAGAAAAGGCCTGGAAGCCTGACACTGTGGGCACACGATGCCAACCCTGAACTATCTCCAGACTTCTTAAACGTGAGAGAGGAAGAAATTATCTAAGTTCAATGTTATTTTGCCCTTTTCTGATTACCCACTGCCAAACCTAGTCCTAACTTATATTTAAGTTAGTCAAGAGCAGAGTTTAGACATGAGCCAAGTCCAGTGCTCCTTCTACTGCCCAGCACCCTGGGCATGCCGAGATAATTTCAGGCTCTAAAAGAACACATGCTCATTTGTCTCATTCTAACCCATCACCTAGCACAGTCAGCTTTTACCTCTTTGCAATTCATTTCTTACAACAGATGATTCATTAGAGGAACCTTCCCTCCTACCTGTATTCCAGACACTTCTCAGTGATGTGCAAGGGCTCTTTAAAGCTCTCCAGGGCTTTCTCCAACCTGGTCTGATAGATGAGTAGATTTTCGGTCACATGCACCAGCTGCTCAAGTTTGTCATCTAACTCCTTCTTCCAGAACCTGACTTCCTCAAGCCTCTGCTCTGAAGCACACAGAGAAGTCACACCAGGATTAATCTATTCCCAATGTAGCCAACTCTTAGATTAGAAACTTGAAGACTATTGTAAACCTACCCGAAATACTTTCTTTTCTTCTTAGAGTTGTGCTACTTGGGGCATCTTTACATCTCTGAGTTTATTAGAAAGAAGGAAAGAAGGAAGGAAGGAAGGAAGGAGGGAGGGAGGGATGGCGGGAAGGAAGGAAATAAGAATATATTTCTTCTTACATTCAACATCAAATTAATCCAAAGACCATTCTACACTCATTGACTCTAATTCTTCAAAGCCCACTGTTTTTAATAACTTTTAATTTTGTCAAAGACACAAATGTATATTGTTTGGAAAGTCAAATAGTTTTACAAGTATTACAATTCTCTGACACATCCCTACCCACTCCCACTTTCTGGAAGCAACCGCTTTTTAAACACTTTTAGTATTTCTTCTGGCATTTGCTTACATTGCTATTTATTCATTATCAGTTTTAAGATTACCTATTGATTTCCTATGATGAAAGATAAGAGTTTGCTCTTATACGACTTATACAACACACTTCTGATCTTTCAATCTTCCCAATATAGCTGTGTCACCGTGTTATTAAATATTAATTTAATGTTTGTTTATGTTATTGTAGGTATGTAAATATTATTTACACCCAAACCATGATATCATGATACTATGATAAATTTACTTTCTTATACAACTTCTAAAAAAATTTTTATTGGAGTATAGTTGATTTACAATGTTGTGTTAGTTTCAGGTGTACAGCAAAGTGAATCAGTTATACATATACATACATCCACTCTTTTTTTAGATTCTTTTCCCATATGGGTTATTACAGAGTACTGAGTAGAGTTCCCTGTGCTACACAGCAGGTTCTTATTAGTTATCTATTTTATATAAAGTAGTGTGTATATGTCAGTTCCAATCTCCCAATTTATCCCTCCCCCCCTTATCTCCTGGTAACCATAAGTTTGTTTTCTACATCTGTGACTCTACTTCTGTTTTGTAACTAAGTTCATTTGTTAGATGCCACATATAAGTGATATCATACGATAATTTGTCTTTCTGTGTCTGACTTAATTTTACTCAATATGACAATCTCTAGGTCCACCCATGTTGCTGCAAATGGCATTATTTCATTCTTTTTTATGGCTGAGTAATATTCCATTGTATATATGTACCACATCTTCTTTATCCATTCATCTGTCAATGGACATCTAGGTTGCTTCCATGTCCTGGCTATTGTAAATAGTGCTGCAATGAACATTGGGATGCATATATCCTTTCAGATTATGGTTCTCTCCAGATATATCCCCAAGAGTGGGATTGCTGGATCATATGGTAGTTCTATTTTTAGTTTTTTGAGGAACTTCCATACTGTTCTCCATAGTGGCTGTGCCAATTTACATTCTTGCCAACAGTGTAGGAGGGTTTGGAACTCCTATAGGTATTGAGCCTCCCAGATGGATCCTCTAATTTTCTTGTCTTTTCTCTCTTGTTTTCTATCTATCTCTTTGTCTTTTTCCCCTACTTTCTGGAGATACTTCAACTCTATCTTTCAACCCTTCTTTTGACTTAAAAAAATATTCTGCTCTCATATTTTTAATTTCCAAGAACACTTTCTTGTTCTCTGAATGTTCTCTTTTTTAAGAGTCTTCTTGTTCCATAGATGCAATGTCTTTTCTAAATTCCCTGAGGATCTTATAGTGTTATTTTTTCTTTTGCTCTGTGTACTTTCTTTAGTTTTGTTTGTTTCAGTGTTTGCCATTTTAGAACCTTCCCTCACATGTTTGGTGATCCTCATCTGATCATATTTGAGAATAAAATGCTAAGATACTAACTGGGAGCTCTGTCTGCAGGGACATGGTTTGTCAACCAGAATGCTTTATTGTCTAGTATGATCAGGCCTACCTATAGGCTGGTATCAGGAGTAAGCATCAACCCATCAGGAGAAGCCTAACATTTAACACTGCAGGCCTGAATGAAGTTTTGGTTTATGGGAGGTTGAAAACTAGCAGCCCTTAGACCAGGTTTTGTTTATAGATGTGTTTGTTCATCCTGCCCAGTGTTATAAATATTAGACCAGGTTTTGTTTATAGATGTGTTTGTTCATCCTGCCCTGTGTTATAAATATTAGAGCAGGTTTTGTTTATAGATGTGTTTGTTCATCCTGCCCAGTGTTATAAATATATCAAATCAGTTGCTAGCATTTAAAAAGTGGGTAAAATTCCAGCTTTCCAGATTTTCTAAAAAAAAAAAAAAAAAATCAGGGAACTCAGCAACACTGGGCCCATATTCTTTCTTGGGAAAAAATGGGTTGAAATTGATGGAGCACATGTTCTCCAGGCACCCTCAGTCCCCACCACTCCCTATTGTCTTAGGGGTCTTATTCAAACCCTTATGTTACCCGCCCAACTCGGATAGACTGTTGAGTTTGTGACCTCTGGTTTATCACTTTTTGGCATTTGGGACTTTTGTTTGTTTCATCTTATTTTTATTCTTGTTTTGCTTATTTAAGGGCACCACCTTTTACATTGTGTTCGTAGGAATGGGATTGTCAAGAGAGCATTACTCTTTCTTTAAGACTCAGCTCAAATGTTCCTCTTTAGGAGGTCTTTCCCAATTCTCCAGGGCAGACTCCACCCTCACTTCTGTACCCCTTCCCCCAGCTCCTATCTAGTTATATGTTGATTATTCATTTTTCTATCTTTCTCCTCCTCAATCCAGGAGCCCCTCAAAAACTGAGGCTCTGATCATCCTCTGTGATATTCCCAGGGCTTTGTCCATAGATGCTCTTAGATGCTCAACAGATATGTATCGAATCAGTAAAAGAATGTCTGATGAATGGCTGAAAATCAGACTGGGTTACCATGTCTCTACCTTAGGGCAGTGAACTTAAAGACTGAGCCCAGAGAATACACGTTTCTCCCTAATATTTCAAGATAATACATTGCCATTCCTGAACATGAAATGCAAATGACAGTATCGCCATACCTCAACAGTATCATCCAAACATGTTCACAAATATACCAAATGTGTTATCTTACCTAGTTTCTTGTTCACATCGCTTTGAGATTTTCTTGTGGTCTTTTCAATTTCATTCACAAGCCTCTGGCTTTCTGCCACCAGGCGTTCGGACCGGGACCTTTGGGCCTCTGCTCTGTGGTATTGGTTCTTGTTAGCAATGTGCCACTCTGAGGGCAAGAACTTGGGTGGATGTTGTAGTAGTTTGGCCATTTGAGGTTTCTAAAGTCCTGATCAAAAGGAGAATTTTTTTTTTAGATTCACTGAAAGCAAGTTGTCCTTTTTTTAATGTCAGTTTTTATTCAAGTGTGACATTCATACCAAAAGGTACATAAATCATAATCTGTACACAAAATGAAAACCTCTGTACAGCCAGCACCCAGATCAAGAAATAAGCATTACCAGCACCTCACGCCTCTTTCTGACCACTATTCTTCACCCACACAGTAACCACTATTCCAACTTTTAACACTATAAATTAGTTTTGGTATTTTTGAACTTAATATAAATGGAATCACTATGTACTCTTTTATATCTGACTTTTTTTTGCTCACATTATGCTTGTAAGATTTATCAGTATTGTTCATATACTTGTAGTTTGTTCATTTTCATTCCTGTGTAGTATACCATTGTATGATTATACCAAAATTTGTCTCTCTTTTCTACTGTTTATGGGTATTTGGGCTTCCAGTTTGGCACTATTATGAGAATGCTATGAATATTCTCATTTAGAGACAATGTGTTTTTTGGTGAACATATGCATGCATTTTTATAACGCATTAGAATTGCTGGGTCATAAGGCAGTGTTCAGTTTTAGTAGGTATTGCCAAACAGATGAACCCAGACATGTTTTCTTAAAAAGAACAACTGTGACATCTGTAAACTGACAACTGGGTATTGAGCCTGTTCAGCAGATGAAAGAAACAAAACCTTCCCAGGACAAAGAAAAGGAGAGAACAAGAAGAGGAACACATGAGGAGGCAGCAGGCAGAGACCAGCAGTAGCAGAAAGACCAACATTTCACCACCTCATCTGCACACAGCTCTGACTGTGAGAACTGCCGTCCTCAGACAAGGCTAAAAACTGCCCCCACCCACATCCTCACCCAAAATATATATCTGAGCGCCTGCTCTTAAAGGCTTCTGGATCTCTGAAGTCCTTCAAACATACAAGGAGGGACCCGGAGTCAGATCTTGACCAGGCTGAGCCCCAGGCCACCCGGCTCCCTCTGACAACATGGGGTCTCCTAATCCAGTCCCTCCTATGGCTTCGGCCAAGTGTGAGTGTGGGGCTCAAAAATTAACCCAAGATTTCTAGATAAGTCTGAGTAGCTCCCAGAGAAATCGAAATTAGGGCTGAGGTCGAAACTAAACCTAAATTCGGGCTGATACCAATGGGCACAAGGCATTGGGTAGGTCTGTGTGCTGCAGTTAAGGGTTGGTAGTGTAGGGCAGGGGCTTACTTACCCTCAGCGCCACAAAGAACTACTACACAACTTCGGGATGGGAGCCTTCTTACCCCAACCGGAGCTCCGGGTTCTTGCAGAACTGGGCTGTAAACAGCGCAGTCTCCACGGCAACCGGAGACGCGTCACCAGGGCAAAAGGGGCGGGGTCTGCCGCGAAGCTGCTTTTTCCCCAGAAGGCTCTGCGCAGGCGCGAGTTCTGTGTTTTCCCCCAGCGCCGGGGACACAGGGATGTGGCTTGGGAGCGCTCAGGCCAGATGCTCGGCCATCTCAACCTACCACGAAGACGCGGGACACCAAGCTGGGGGTCAGGAGACCTGCGACTGGCGTTGGTCCTGCTGCGGGCTGGGCCACCTCGGGCCGCACTGCTCTCACTGGGTCTCGGACTCTCCAGGTGTACAGCGATGTTGGGCTGGACCTTCAGGCCCTCGCAGCCGCAGGCCGTCCCGGGACCACTAAGCCACAAGCCCGGCCCTGCATGGAGTTAGCCGCAAGAGATTCCTGGGGTTGCCCCGGCCGCGAGTAATTAATAGGAGGAGGTAGGAGGAGGGGCCGGGTCTCGCACCCTGGGCCCGCCCCTCAGCTTCCGGCCGGGGCGGTGGCCGAACCCAGGGCTAGGAGTAAGGAGTAGTTTCTCCATCTAGGAAATGAGTGGATTGGAGCTCCCAAACTAAGAGTACAGTGCTCGGAATATGTTCTTTATGGCTGTAGTGCTGGTAAAAAAAAAAAGCACTTCCGCACAGCCTGGAACACAGAAAATGGGTATTCAAATCTCCCGCCCTATGTCAAACTTGCAGCTCCACCTTTCACACCCCCCAATCGAAGGCAACCTCCCTCTAAGAACAACCAATCAGAGGAGGCTTTGCCTCGTGGAGCCCGACCCCCTAACATCTCGCGATTCCTTTGTTAGCGTCCTGAGGGCCCACGAGGCGTCATGAATATGAAACAGGCCGCATGTCCAGTGGCGTCTGGAGGAGCTCGTGTTGCATATTCATATTCCCCGTCCCTCAGAGAAGGGGCTATTTAAGGATCGAAGTGGCCTCGCCTGCCACCCGCACACCAGCGGGAGAGTCGCCAGTCTTGGCTACCAATGGGTATTCAGGGCGTGGAGCCTGGGTTTCCCACTCAGGGAAGGCGAGCCGGCGGGAATGGACCGGAGTCCCTGCCCCAGCACTGCATTCCAAGGACACCTGAAGAAGGTGGTCTGGCTCCTGAGCGTGCGGGGCAGCTGGGCCTCAGGGGAGGTGCTCGCTGGTGGGCGTCCTCTCCTACTTAGGCGAGAAGAAGGGGCGGCGTCCTGATGGAGCGAGCCAACCCTGAATGACCCCTGTGGTTTCCTTTGGAGGCCCCGACCCTGGCGTCCCCGCACCTCAGGTTACAGAAGGGGAAATTTCTTGGACCTGTTGGGAACATGATACAATTGGCCAAAGTACATGAAATTAGCTATATGAATTATGATCATAGGTCACCATTGTATTTTGCATCTGTATACAAATTTAATCCTCTCCCCCTTCCCCACGGCATGGAGAGGGATAGAAAAACCTTGAGACCCTCACCGAAGAACTAATGCTTGTAGTTGAGTCCAGCCAGCTGGACTCTCTTCTGCTGGTTCTGCCCTCTGAAAGGCCTAAACTTGGATGCTGTTGCATCTCTTGATATACTTAAAAAAAAAAAAAAGCACCCTGCAACTATTTATTCTGGAGTTTAAGTGTAATTGCAAGTATTTGAAAATATTTTCAAAAGTAAAACCTTATTTTGCACCCACACAGGCCAGCAAAGGAATGAATCCAATAGAGGAAGTATCGAACAGCTTATTATCAATAATAACTCAGTGTGTATCTGGCATCAGTATATGGGTAGAGAATAATATTAGAATGTAAAGCAGATATGCAGCTCAAAGCTTAGAATTTGCTAAATTAAGAAGTGTACAACCAAAGCTTATATTCAAAGTAGGAATACTCAGGCAAAGTGCATTGAAGTTTTAAGTGGTTTTGAGATTTTTGTTGGTTGGAATAAAACTACGTTTCCCAAACTGCGTTGTTTCCTGCAGAGGTGGTGTAGGTCTGTTTCCCCAACCCACCTCTTACTGGGTGAGAGGCCTGAGTGGGCAACTCTGAGTGCAGGTGTGCGGAGGAGGCCTTCAGCAAAACACCCCAGGTCACTGTGTCCACTGGGAGATGGAAAATACAGGAGAAAAATTAAGCCCGAGAGGACAGACTCAGGAGATTTAATATTTGTCAAGTGGAACTTCCAGAGGGGGAAAAATAGAGAATAGATGATGAAGGAAAGAGAGAGAGAGAAAATGTCCTTGAGTTAAAGACTCAAGTCTTTATTTATTTATCTTAATCAATTAAAAATTTACACAATTTTGAAAGGTTACCTTCCATCTACATTTTGTTGTTACAAAATATTGGCTATATTCCCTGTGTTATGCAATATATCCTTGAGCCCATTTTACACCGAATAGTTTGTGCCTTCCACTCCTCCACCCCTATATTGCACCCCCACCCCACTGGTAACCACTAGTTAGTTCTCTGTGAGTCTGTTTCCTTTTTGCTATATTCACTAGTTTGTTGTATTTTTTTAGATTCTACATGTAAGTGATGTCATACAGAATTTAAGACTCAAGTCTTTAGATTGAAAGACCCACCTGAAATAATTATTTCTCTCACACACACACATACATACACATTATATGTGCATCTATTCTGTATCTATATACATTCTATTCTGGTGAAATTTCTTTATTCAAAGAGTAAGGAAGAAAGGAATGAATAGGTATACAGCTTTTTGTCTATAACAAGGGTTGCTAGAAATGATGCTAGAATAACGTCTTCAAAATTCTAGAGGAAATGATTTCAAATCTGAAATTCTATAACCAGTCAAAACACCTCATGTATGAGAGCAAAATAAAGATATATTTGGACAGCTCTAAAAGTTGAATTTACACTCTTTTGGGAAAAAAAAAAATGATGAGAGCAAAAGTGAAAAATCCAGAAAGAGGAAGATACTGACCATAACAAATAGAGGAACCATAAAGAAAAGAAACCTCAGTATAATAGCTGTGTAACTGGAAAGCGATCAGTTCAAACTATACCTGAAAGTCAGAAGAGTGCTTGAAGAACGTAAGATGAATCACACAAACCATGTGATTCATAATCCAGAAGTATAACTGGGTGCTCTTGCTGAGTTGAAATTATATGTCTCTTCTAATCGAGAAAGACAAATAGAAATTCTGAGAAAACTGAAAAGTTGTACGAGAAAGTTGTAACTATGAAGAAACAAAATTTGATGTGCTTTTTGTCTGAGTAATATATGAAATGTAAGAGATGGTGGCAAGTGTCATTACCCCCTTCATGAAGGCATGACTGATCCCCCCAGCTGAACTCATTCACTTTCTGATCCAATAGAGATTTATTGATCATTCTCTGATCTCATTCCTGAATTCACTAACTCATTCACTGATTTGTTCAAATATTTACTGAACATCTACTAAGTATTGGGCCTGTGCTAGGCACTGAGGATAAAAGATGACGAGAGACACAGCCCCTGACTTTTTATGGAGTTTACAATCTAGCTCTTTTTTATTCTGACTCAAATGACACCATATACCTTGTAAATTAGTTATTTTTACATCTTATCTTTTCCTGGATCGAAGAGTTGAGGCCTTACTTATCTTTGCAAAGTAACCTGCAGAAAACTTTGCCACAGTGAGAGTTCCATAGTTTATTAATATAATATCATAACGTATTATGATATATTATTAATAACTATTATATCTATCAAAGTTACAAATGCATATGCTAGTTGACATGGGAATTCAATTGCACATCTAGGGATGTATCCTACACATGCATCTGCGCCTGTACAAAATGTGGAAAATATGTAAAAATTTATTCATTGCAACATTACTTTTAATAGAAAAAAATTGTTTTAATAACCTAAATCTCCATTGAGACTGATGAAATAAACTCTGAAAGAGTCATAGAGTGGGATACTTTGCAGCTGTAAAATATACAATTAAGAATATTTAGGGAATTCCCTGGTGGTCCAGTGGTTAGAACTCGATGTTTTCACTTCGGTGGCCCGGGTTCAGTCCCTGGTTGGGGAACTAAGATCCTGCAAGCTGCACACGGTGCAGCCAAAAAAAAGAAAAAAGAATATTTGTATATATCTTTTTATGGAATAACCGCCAAGCTAAAAAAAGCTAAGAGGGACTTCCCTGGTGGCACAGTGGCTGAGAATCCGCCTGCCAATGCAGGGGACATGGGTTCAAGCCCTGGTCTGGGAAGATCCCACATGCCGAGGAGCAGCTACACCCGTGCGCCACAACTACTGAGCCCGCGCGCCTAGAGCCTGTGCTCCGCGACAAGAGAAGCCACTGCAGTGAGAAGCTGGTGCACCGCAACGAAGAGTAGCCCCCGCTCACCACAACTAGAGAAAGCCCACGCGCAGTAACAAAGACCCAACGCAGCCAAACATAAATAAATAAAATAAATAAAATTCTATTTTAAAAAAAGCTATGAAAAAAAAGTAAGGTTTACAACAGTGTATTCTGCCATTGTTATGACAGAAAAAGATAAAATGTAACTGTTTTTGTACACATAGAATTTCTCTAGAAAGATACATAAGAAACTGGTGGCCTCTGGGAAGGAATCTACATGGCTGGGGGTTTGGAGGGGAAAGGAGATTTCACTGAGTACTTTTCAACCATTTGAAACGTGTACCACTTGAGAGATATAGTATCTCTTTAAAAAAAATACAACTTGAAAAATGCAACAGTTCTTTGTAATAATAAATTACATAAGTAAATGCATGACACAAATAGCGCAGCCAAGAGAAGAGCAGGTGTAGAAGAAGTGGGGGCAGCATTAAATTGTCATCTTGAAACCGAAAGAATTCTGGAGGAAGCTCATGGAAGCAGCATGGTGTAGCGGAAAACACAGGTAGCCACGAGCCTGAAGACTGGCTTCCAGCCTGGTTCCTACCTACCACTTACCAGCGTCAGTGTTCTTATCCACATTAATAATACCTGTCCTGGAAAACCGTATGGAGGTTTCTCAAAAATTAGAACTACCATGAGATCCAGCAATCCCATTCCTGGGCATATATCTGAAAAAAACAAAAACACTAATTCAAAAAGATACATGCACCCCGATGTCCATAGCAGCATTATTTACAATGGTCAAGATATGGAAGCCACCTAAGAGTCCATCAACAGATGAATGGATAAAGGAGATGTGGTACATATATACAATGCCATACTACTCAGTCATAAAAAAGAATGAAATTTTGCCATTTGCAGCAACGTGGATGGATGTGGAGGGCATTATGCTAAGCGAAATAAGTCAGACAGAGAAAGACAAATACTGTATGATATCACTTATGTGTGGAATCTAAAAAATACAACCAACTAGTGAATATAACAAAACAGCAGCAGACTCACAGATACAGAGAAGAAACTAGTGATTACCCATGGGGAGAGGGAAGGGGGGAGGGGAAATATAGGGGTGGAGGAGTGGGAGGTACAAACTACTAGGTATAAAATAAGCTACAAGGATATACTGAACAACACGAGGAATATAGCCAATACTTTACAACAACTGTAAATGGAGTATAACCTTTAAAAATTGTGAACCACTATATTGTAATATATAACATTGTATAGCAACTATATTTCAATTAAAAAAATACCTGTTTCGTTTGGCTTACGACAGTCATAGGAGAGTATTTTATGTACGTAAAAATGCTACCAAAACATCAGCTATTATTAACTTCTTGTTTAACTTTCCTACAGTGCTACCATGACCCTTGAACTGACCTATGACCCTAGCTGGAGGACTAGGTCTAAATCTTACTCTGCCCAGAGTGCCTAGCCTCACTGTACATATAGTGTGTGCCCAGTAAATGTATAGTGAATGAATGTGCTCTAGTCAGTTGAGCTGTCCAGCCATTATAAGAGTGAGCAGCATTGACATAAGAATGCAGTTCTCGGGCTTCCCTGGTGGCGCAGTGGTTGAGAATCTGCCTGCCAATGCAGGGGACACGGGTTCGAGCCCTGGTCTGGCAGGATCCCACATGCCCCGGAGCAACTAAGCCCGTGAGCCACAACTACTGAGCCTGCGCGTCTGGAGCCTGTGCTCCGCAACGGGAGAGGCCGCGACAGTGAGAGGCCCGCGCACGGCGATGAAGAGTGGCCCCCGCTGGCCGCAACTGGAGAAAGCCCTCGCACAGAAACGAAGACTCAACACAGCCAAAAATAAATAAATAAATTTATTAAAGAATGCAGTTCTCTTAAGTGGAAGGGAGATGTCTGAGAACACCCTGTTGCCTAAATTAATATCAGGAAACAAGCTACTCAGTAAAAGAAATCAATGTGCTAGCTCCGATTTATGTTATCCGATCACTGCTTGCTTACCTCTTGTTAAGTACCATTTTATTCTATATAGGAAAAGCTATGGAAAACAGATTCTCTTTTTATGCTTGCTTTTGTTCTCCTACCAAGAGTCAATTTAATTATAAAGATTTGAAAAAGATTATTATACATTTATGGATCCCAATAATCAAAAAGCTAAAATACTTCAAGACCTTAGAAAGCATACAATTTGAGTGTAATTTAAAGAAATTGCCCCTCATGATTACCTATTTGGGGCTTATGAAAATCAGCAAAGGATGCTATTGCATTGTTCTTTGTCCCATACTCCTCTTATTTTGATGTACGTTTCAGACAGCTTAGATACATCTTAAGAGTTCTATTCCTTCAAACTTTTAAAGTATTCAGTGTATACAGTACTAGAGTTTCTACTCACCTTGATTCCATTTTGCATGAAAGAACTTTGGGAAGCAATTTTGGTAGTTTTTAAGCCTATAGGTTTACTTTTGAATTTTTGAGTTATCCTTTAAGAGAATCTGATTCTTGGAATTGCAAGGAACTTGAACGATTATCTGGTCCAATCTGATGCTGAAATATCCTCTATAGCAGATATAGAGGATGCCAAATCGTTGTCCAGTGCTTGAACTCTCCCAGTGATGGGGAACTCATCACCTTTCAAGGCAGTCCTTCTTTGGATGCAGCTGTTCAATTTTCCCAACACCATTTATTGAAGAGACTGCTCTTTCCCCATTGTATATTCTTGGCTCCTTTGTCATATGTGTGAGTTTACTTCTTGGCTCTCTTCTTTCCACTGATCTATGTCTCTGTTTTTATGCCAATACCACATACTGTTTAATTACTATAGCTTTGTAATATAGTTTGAAATCAGGGAATGTGATACCTCCAGCTTTATTCTTCTTTCTCAAGATTGCTTTAGCTATTTGGGAGCTTTTATGGTTCCATAAAAGTTTTTGGATTGTTTGTTGTATTTCTGTGAAAAAATGCCTTTGGAATTTTGATAGGGATTGCACTGAATCTGTATATTGCTTTGGGTAGCATGGACATTTTAACAATATTAATTCTTCCAACCCATGAGCATGGAATATCTTTTCATTTATTTGTGTCTTCTTCAATTTCTTTCATTAATGTCTTGTAGTTTTCAATATACACATCCTTCACCTCCTTGGTTAAATTTATTTCTAGGTATTTTATTCTTTTTGATGCAATTGTAAATGGGACTATTTTCTTAATTTCTCTTTCTGATAGTTCATTATTAGTGTATAATAATATAAGGAATACAACAAGTTTTTGTGTATTGATTTTGTATACAACTTAATAATGTTCTGTAATGACTATTTCTTTTTTCAGTTTTAATATCTTTTATCGAAGTATAGTTGATTTATAGTGTTAATTTCTGCTGTACAGCAAAGTGACTCAGTTATACATATATATATACATTCTTTTCTAATATTCTTTTCCATTATGGTTTGTCATAGGATATTGAATATAGTTCTCTGTGCTATACAGTAGGACCTTGTTGTTCATTCTATATATAAAAGCTTCCATCTGCTAACCCCAAACTCCCCCTCCATCCCTCCCTCAAACCCTTCCTCCTTGGCAACCACCAGTCTGTTCTCTATGTATAATGACTATTTCCTAATGTTCTATTTAAAAGTACAGTTCAGAACGTGAAACATATGTTTATTGTTTATAAATACCTATCTACTAGCATTTATGTGGGCCAAGCAAAATCTGATTGAGCCAAACCCTGGAAAATGTAATTATACTTATTCTTTTACTATATTGTGATGGCTTTGTGCTCCAGATAATTTTAATGGTATCTGCTATTGAATCTTGGCAGACACCATTGAGTATTTCTCAGAATGTGGGCAACTCTCCAATAATCTGCATCAGAACCCCTCAGGAATGCTTGTTAAAGTATGGATTCTCAGTCCCCAGCACAAACCTGCTGGATCAGAACTTAAGTTTAAGAAATGCTGCACCTTTGTGGGGCCTGCTGTGTCCTACCAGTGGTCTTCCCTTGGGTTTCACTTTTCCACAGGAAACAGAACATAAACCTCAAATTGTCTTTGCACTTGGACCAGTTCCCTTTGTTGATCTGATACAAGAATAGCTTTTTGTGCTGTAACAGTGAGCTTGTTGAATAGACCCCTTGTATTTTAGGGAAGGAAATTTAGTGCTTCATTGCTCACCATCCCTACTGGCCCTGGTAACTCTAAGGATAAACTAGCTTGGGTTTCACCCTGGAGGATTAACATTTCATAGAGCACACAAAGCCCCATGAAAGTCAAGATGAGGCAGAGCAAAGTGTGCACTGGCTTCTTTGTGTGGTTGGTTTCTTGTCTTTAGCCATTTGTCAGGCACAGCAGCTGAAGGTGCTGAATCGGATGAGGTAGTAAATTCAAGAGTCAAACCAGCTGCCAGATGCTTCCTGGAGGCTCCCTGGAGGGTGCAGCAAAGGCTGCTAACCCACCTCCTGCCCTTTTCACAATTATCTCCACACCCTGGGATTGTAGGAAAGAAAAAAATGTTTCCTCTACTCTCTTATATTCAGTATCTGGGTACGTGCAAATCAAACTGACAAAGTTTAGCAGAAGAAAAGGCATACGATTTTTATTGATGTTAATATTGTTGTGTGCACAGGAGCGTCACAATAAAAGAAGTGAGAACTCAAAGAAGCAGCTAGACTTGAGGATTATATGCCATTTTAACAAAGGGCAATAAATTGTGAAGAAGTGACTAGACAAAAGTAAGGAAATTTGGGCTTCTAAGGGTGATAAATTCTGGGAAAGTGACTAGGGAACATATGGGGAAACTAATGGAAAATAAGGGTTATTTAAGTAAGGTCTGTTTATGCAGCTTCATCTCAATGTGACCCCAGTCTCTGGTGATAAGAGTTAGTTTCTTCTTCCTGGTACAGAGGGACACCTTCCTCCAAGGAAAATTTATGCCCTACTCTTAGGCAGATAAAGGGAGGGCAGAGAACTTTTCCTGCATCTGTTGTTTCTCAATTACCTTCAGCTCCAAATAATCCTTATGCCAATGTGGCATATTTGAGGGTGGCATATTCTGATCCCCTTCAGGATCATCAGCACATCCAGCTGGGGAGAAGTCGGACAGAAACTGGCACAAAAGGATGATTTCAGGCAGTTTCTTTGAGTTCTAACTGCGTCCCCTGTGCAGAACAATTGGCCTGGGCCCTGTGAGGCCTGCTGTCCCTGCTCCACCAGAATTACTGTGGACTAATTTGAGAGCAGCCCTCTGAACTCAGAGGAACCATAAGAGTGAAATTGATGTGCCCACCAGGCAGAACAGCTCTGCAGGAAGGTAGATTCTTAGATGGAGAAAACCAAGCCTCATAGTTCAAAGGATTGAAAATTAAATCATAAGTAATTTTTTTTAAAGTTTTGTAAAATATGTGGATAAGCCATATCTTCAAATGAGCCTAATACTATTAATAATAAATAATAAATGGGATATACACTACTGTATATAAAATAAACAACAGGACCTACTGTATAGCACAGGGAACTATATTCAATATCTTATAATAACCTATAGTGGAAAAAATCTGAAAAAGAATACATATATATGTATATATATATATAAAACTGAATCACTTTGCTGTGCACCTGAAACATTGTAAATCAACTATATTTCAACAAAAAAAAAGAAAAAAGAAAAAAATCTTTGCAACCTAAGACAAGGAAATCATTATGTTCCACTAGAGGGCAGTGTGGCAACAATCTAGAAACTAGTTTATAAAATAGGCTCGTGAGAACAGAGGGAGCTTGTTATTCGTTTATAAATTTATCATGGGAACTGCTTTGAAAAGAAACAAAAATCAAATACCACTTTCAGCACAGGGGGTTCGTCTAGATGACACGAAACCTACTCAAGTAGTTTTTTTTTTTAAGTCAGAATGACATTAAAAACAAAATGCAAGTTGACTGACTTGAGCAAAACGGAATTGCTTTCATTAGTTGCTATGTTGTTCTGTTGCTATGTTGTTTAGTAGAAGCTATAAACATAATCAAGGAGATCACATTTCCTCTGCCTCAGCCATTTGAAAACCTTCAAACCCCCAAGAGTCCTCATCTCCAGTTGTGCTCGAAGCAACAAAGTTTGCCCGAGGGTTTAAATTGGGCATGATAATAAGAGTTATATCTAGCTTTTTTTGAACGCTGAGTTCAGGCTGGGAGATTCGCATGGGTTATCTCTTTAATCCCCACAGCAGTGCTATGAGTTAGGTCCTATTATTACCATCTCCACTGGAGAGATGAGGAGACTAAGCCCATGGAAGATTGAGTGCTTGCCCATGGGACACTGCTAATCAGTGGCAGAGCTGGGCTTCAAACTTAGGCAGGTTGAATCTAGATGCCTTGTTTGAGCTACTTCTAGGCCATTAATGGCAAAGACAGAACTAGAACCCAGGTCTCTTTGTTACAAATTAAAGGCTGACTTTCATGTTGAAAAAGATGTATATGAGCAGGAATAGGAAGAAGAAAACTTTAAAAGGGGACTGAGGAGAAACACAAAGTGTCTGTGTTTGCAAAGAGATGGGTTCATGCCAAAAAACAAGAACATTTTGGGCTGAGCTGGGATGCCCCATATATGCCGATTACTCACAGCCAGAGTGGCCAAGACCAGAGGGATTTCCCCACTGCCTCCTCAAAATCCAGAGCCCCGAGACCCATGGGCTGGTGGACCTCCCAGGAGAAGCTCACAGAAGACATGGCCAAGACCAGAGGCATTTCCCCACTGCCTCCTCAAAATCCAGAGCCCTGAGACCCATGGGCTGGTGGATCTCCCAGGAGAAGCTCACAGAAGACCACTCTTGCTTCAGGGCACAGAAGAGGAGAATTGGAAGTTCACCTAAATCCTCAGAGCCCTTAGTCAAGTACATTCCAAATTATAAGAATAATTATACTTTAGTACTCAAATGCCAGGCACTGTACATTTTACTTGTCTTAGTTCACTGACTCTTCATAACAGCTCTAGGAGGTGAGTCCACCACCTGGGAATTTGATGGGTTGGCCCCTCATGGAAGGCACGTGTGGATTATGAGCGAGAATGCACATCCTGCACACAAATTGAGTATTTAAACCGCCCTCTCTTATCTTTGAGCAATACAGCCAATTCTGTTATTAGAATGCAACCCGCTTCTTAGGAAGCATGGCAGATGGCTTACTTCCCACTTCCCAAACCTCCCTAAAATGGCAGCAAAGGAATAAAAATATATACACATAAGCCTATAAGGGAGAAAATGGGAGAAGAGACAACATGGATAAGAGAGTTCCACAAACAGTTGGAAAGATGGGGAGGATGGTAGCTGATTTGGTGGAACTGGGGATCACTACCTGGGCCTCTGCAGACAAGGAGACCAACAAGCAGAAGGGGTTGGCCTTGTGGAACTCTATGTTCTGGGGACTTGGAGGCACAGGATCTACAGAAGGTGGGAACGAGGCATGGCACTAAAATCAGGGGGGCTAAAGGGCCTGTATAGGGGGTGGTTAGACCTCCTTCCCCCTTCTGCTTTTGAAAATAAGCAGGCATCACAGGCAGGCTTACCCCAGCCCTCTCCACACCCGCATCGTGCCGCTCTCACCCTCACTGCTAGAAGATTTGATAAAAGTTCTCTCTGGATAACTCAATGGCTCCAGAGAAAAGAACTCTCTTGTCTGACATTTTAGACTCCCGCCCCCATTAAAAAGCTGGTTTGCTGCCCAATCACCTTGTAGTAAGTCCTTCCCATTGACAAGCCCACCCACTCCCTCACAGCCTCTGTTCATCTTTTTAGCGAATCAGGCTTGGACAGAATGAGCAGTCCAGGACCACCCAATATTTAAGGAAAGCTTCCAACTTGAAAGATAGAGACCCAAACAAACAGGAAGAAGGAATCTGGAGGAAAGAAAGCTGATGGGAGCAGGAAAAAAATGCGAAAATAAAAGTCCTTTCATTAATTCTTTCAGAGAAGTAAAATAAGATGTTATAGACATTAAATGAGTTGGATGTTATTTTTAAAAGGATTAATGAGAAAACAAGAATGAGATTTTGGGGAATTCCCTGGCAGTCCAGTGGTTAGGACTCCGTGCTCTCACTGCTGAGGGCCCAGGTTCAATCCCTGGTCACGGAACTAAGATACCATAAGCTGTGCAACAAGGCCAAAAAAAAAAAAAAAGAGAGAGATTTTGGAAATATTTTAAAAGGAGAGTAAGAATAAAATACTTAAAAGAGGGACTTCCCTGGTGGCGCAGTGGTTAAGAATCCGCCTGCCAATGCAGAGGACACAGGTTCGAGCCCTTGCCTGGGAAGATCCCACATGCCCCGGGGCAACTAAGCCCATGCACCACAACTACTGAGCCTGCGTGCCACAACTGCTGAAGCCCGCGTGCCTAGAGCCCGTGCTCCGCACTAAGAGAAGCCACCGCAATGAGAAACCCATGCACCACAACGAAGAGTAGCCCCCGCTCGCCACAACTAGAGAAAGCCCGCACACAGCAACGAAGGCCCAATGCAGCCAAAAATAAATAATAAATAAATAAATAAATTTATTAAAAAAAAATACTTAAAAGAAAGTTCAGGAGATAAAGTAGAACAAAAAGACAAAGAGATTTAAAAATAATAATAATAATTGAGGAAAGATAAGAATGAGGACCATTCTAGGAAGTCCAGTTTCCAACTAATAGGAAGGAATTCAAGAGAGAACAGGGGAAAAGAGAAATGGAAGGAAGGAAATTCTAGCAAAAGCAATACAATTTCCCAGAACTGAAGGACATGAGTCTCCAGATTGAAAGGCCCCACTAAGTGTCTGACACAATGAATACAGATGCATCAAGATTCATCAGCACAAATTTCAGAAGACCCTGAATAGAGAAAAGATTTTCAAAGCTTCCAGAAAGGAAAAAGAAAAACATACAGAAGATCCAGAAGGGCATTAGACTTCTAAATAGCCACAGAGAAGTTAGAAAATAATGGAGCAAAGCCTTCAAACTTCTGCGTGAGAATGATTTTCAGCCTCAAATACTTGTAACCAGATGATCAGTGACATATGAAAGTGGAATAAAACATTTCAAACATGAAAGGACTTAAATTTTACCTCACACGTGTATCTTCTCTGAAACAGCTACTGCAGGATATACACCAACCAAATGAGAAAGGAAACTAAGAAAGAAGATGTGGAACTAGGATTCTTGGGATTCAATACAGGAGGACAGTGAAAGGAGATGCCAGGATGACAGTGGCTAGAGAGCAACCAGTCCAGAGGGGACCAGCAGGGAGGCACTCAAGGAATAAAAGAAAATGACATGTTTGAGGACATAGAAAATAATATCCAGAAATACTGAAGCACTTGGGGGAAAAATAAGCAATTGGTGTATAGAATGCTAAGCAAATAGAAAACAAAAAGTAATTACTAGTTCCAGGAAATAAATGAAAAGAATGACTTGTGTAAAGGGCCTAAGGTAGAAGTGAGCATTTGAAGACTAGCAAAAAGAATGGGGCCGGAGCAGAATTAGGGAGGGGAGAAGACTAGGGGATGATGTCAGAGAGATAATAAGGACCAGGATGTGAAAGGTCTATAGACCATCATGGGGACTCTGGCTTTTACTCTGAGTGAGATGGGAGGGTTTTGTGCTGAGGAATAATATGATCTGACTCACATGTTAGCAGATAATTCTGCCTGATGTGTTAAGAATAAACTGTAGCAGGCAGAAAGGTAGAAGCAAGATGCTACTGCAGTTAGAAGGCTATTGCCATGATCCAGGTAAAAGACAACCATGATGACCCAAGAGGATGATGGTGGCTTGGACCAGGGTGTCAGCATTGGAGGTGGTAAGAAGTGAGGGGACTCTGGGTTGACTTTGAAGGCAGAGCCAGAATATTTCTTGACATAATAGATGTGAGGTGTGAAAGAAAGAGAGAAGTCAAAAGTGGCTCCAAGATTTTTGGTCTGAGCAACTGGAAAGATGAAGTTACAGTCAAATGAGACGGGGAGACTGAAGTTGGAGCAATGATCCTGTTATCCATTGCTGAACCAACCCAGACTTAGTGGCATAAAACAACAACCATCATTTATTATCATTAGCTGGGCTCAGCTGGGCATGTCTCACTTGCTGGTTGGGGCTAGGGTTACTAGAAGATCAGAGTAGCTGGAGGATGGACCAATTGGGGCTCCTCAGACATCCATCTCTCTCTCTCTGTCTCTCTCTCCATGGTCTCTCCACATAATCTCTCCAGCATGGTGGCTTCAGAAGAGCTAGACTTCTTACATGGTCGCCCAGAGCTCCACAGGGTATGTCCCAAGACAGAGAGGGAAGCCACATCACCTTTAATGACCCAGCATCAGAGGCAACACAGCACCCCTTCAGCCACCTGCTATTCCTTAGAATCAAGTCACATATCAAGTAGGCAGGGGATCCGTTTCCCCTCTTGGTAGAAGGAAAGTCAAAGGGTTTGTGAACATGTTTTAAAACCACCACAGCAGGTTTGGGGAAGAAGATAATTCAGTTAGGGAACATTCTGAGTTGAACACTATTTGCATAGTCGTGACAAAATAAACACCGACCATTGCTTTAGCCAAAAATTGTGATGTGACCACATTGGGGGGGACTGATGGGGAGAAAGTGATGGGGTCACAGTGTGGGAGGGGCACCTTATCATCCCCCGTTGTGGGAAGTCAATGGATGTATACAAAGGGAAAATCGAGAGAGAGGAGTGAAACAATGTCCATTAGAAATACAGGGATAGGGGAGTTCCCTGGTGGCCTTGTGGTTAGGATTCTGGACTTTCACTGCCATGGCCTGGATTTGATCCCTGGTCAGGGAACTTAGATCCTGCAAGCTGCGTGGCATGGCAAAAAAAACAAAAACAAAAACAAAAAAACAGGGATAAATACAAAGGGAAATATATAGAAGAAGGAACCCCAAGATGGGGTGAGGCTGTGGGAACGGAAGGGGGCTAGTGTTTTTCAGTATGTCTTTTAGTACCATTTGACTTTTTAACCTATGAACATGTACTACTTTGATAAAACAGTTTTTTAAAGGATGTAAATTTTGTTTCACTAAAATTGATTTTTTTTTTTTTTTGGCCGCTCTGCGAGGCATGCAGAACTTCCCCGACCAGGGATCGAACCCATGCCCGCTTCAGTGGGAGCACAGAGTCTTAACCACTGGACCACCAGGGAAGTCCTAAAATTGAGTTTTTATTTTATTTTATTTTATTTTTTTGATTTTTTTAAATGTATAGGAAAAATACCCAATCCATAATGCAAGGGCAGTTTTAGAAAATATCCCAACCCAGCCACCTTTCCACTCTGCCTTCTCCTTCATGTCTCTGGCCTGAAAGAGCGCTGAGACCAACCCGGGGCTCCATTCCTGTCCTCACTGTCCCAACAAGGACCACCGCAGCTTCCCAGATCCTGGATCATCTCACTAATCCCCCTTCCCACCCCTTCCACGCCAGTAGGGCAGGGCTGATGCCCATTTGACAGAAGAGAAAAGTAATGGCTTGGTGAGTTCACCTAGTCATTAAAAGACAGAGTAGAGACTTGAAGCCAGGTCTTCTGGTGTTATGGTCCTTCAGGTGTTATGGTCTCTCCACGCTAAACATGGTGGTTGCCATCACCGAGGGTTCTCCTGGCAGCATGAGATGGGGGTTAGAGAGAGAGAGAGGGAACGTTCTTGGAAGGAAAGTGCATTATTTTTCCTGAATAAAAACACACCTGTCATGAAATCCACCTCCCCAAAAGATATTTGATACAGTGACTGTGATGGCCCCTGGCTGAAAATACTCCATTTCCCCTTAGTCACCTTCCTTGGGTCAGCGTAAGCCTGCCGGATAAAGTAACAGAAAGAAACAAACAGATCTCCTTTGGGATGAAATTCCTATGCCCAGAGGAAGACTGTGGCGAGGGTGCAGGGGACACAGTTCAGGGCAGAACCTTGGGTTTTCCTCTGTGGAATTGGTCCCTCTGGGGGGGTGGGGGGGTGGGCCTGGTGTGCTGGAGCCCAGCCCTGCCCTGGGGAGCAGAGGGAAAGTCACCAGAGGGAGGCAAGACCGTTGTAAATCAGTTACTCCTTCAAAGACTGAGGACTGCCAGCAGGGCTGACTAACTAACCCCTGATCTGTGTTTAGCTATGCACAGAACCTGCTCTAGTTACATCAAAGCCTTTATTAGCAGGATAAAGTGGCCTGGTGTCCCCCAAACTTGCCAATGTGCAATGCGATGGTAACCATGACAGTGGAGTGGTGTCAATAGGTGGGCAGGTGACCCGTCCCAGTCAGGTCAACAGAGCCCGCTGAGCACCTAGTATGTGCAAACTCTGTCGGAGGCCAGGATGGCAGTGGGAACGGATGGGCACACAGCTCTGCCTCTGTCCCCAGGGGCTCAGGGGACAAACTGAGTGGCTCAGGATACTTCAGTGTCATCGGTAGGAGTTTGCTCTGTGATTCTGCCATGTGCCATGTGGTTAATGCCATTTGCTTAACTATGCTAGGACTGATCTGATTCTGTACTCTGTTGCGGGCAGCGTTTTAGTCATTGGAAGGTGCCACCCTGTGGGTCCTTCTGGGGGTCCCAGAGCCAGGGGAGGGGCTGTGGTATGCTTTCCCCTCCCCGGCTTTGCTTTCTAACCGAGCACAGCAGATGGCCCGAAGTGTTCTCAACCCTTCTCTGTTCTAACCGAACTGGATTTTCTTTCTTTCCAGTCTCGTGATAATGACTGAAGGGAAGGTGGTCCTCGTGGTGGAAAACCCGGAACGCTAATCACCATCCCTCATCCAAGGCAGTGACGCTGAACTCTGGGGGCCGAAATCTGAACCTCTGAACCGATGGTGGTTCCAGTCAAGCTTGGAGAAGCTCAGTTACAGCTTGTTACCTTCAGCTTCATGTATCAGTATCAGCTCAATAAACAAATGCCTAACTCTGCTCCTCCCATGGGCGTTTGAGAGTCTCTGGCGATTGGAATTGAAGCAACATTGGATTAGAATGTCCGACTGGAAGGAGAGGTAGCGGCACCTGATTAATTCTGAAAGGAGGCACTTAACCTTCAGAAACTTGGGCGTGGTCCCTGGGGCCCAGAACAACTGATTCATTTGGCCTGTTCCTCCTGTGCTCGCCCAGCTCAGAGTAACCTGCCCACCTGGCAGCACTGCCCATCCGTTCAGAAAGTACTCGTGGAGCACCTCCTGTGTGTCAGGCTCTCGTTAGACCATGGGCACCCAGTAGGGAGCCGGGCCCACTCTCAGCCCTCCTGGCACTTGCGATCTAGTGATAAAACAAGAGTGGTGGGTGATAGGACAAAGTGAGTTTATGGTGCTCTGGGGACAGAGGTGGTGGAGGGCTGTCAATGAAGGCCTCCCGGAGGAAGTGATATTTAGACTGAGCTCTGAGCATGAAGTAGGAGAGATTCAGGTGAACAGGGCAGAGGGAACAGTGAGGGACAAAGATAAAGGTGAGAGTTGGAGCCAGGTTGGTGGTCTTCAATGCCCTGTTAAGGAATTGCTTATCCTAGGGTTGACGGGAATCCATCCAATGGAGGTGGTGATGCAATCAGATTTGCATTGGAAGATCACTCTGGTGGCTGAGGGTAGAGAATGGGTTAGAGAAGGCCAAGAATGGAGGCCTGGAAGCCAGTTCTAGGAGGTAATTGTTCTAATCCAAGTGAGAAGTGGTATGCGTTACATAAGGTTACCAGGCAGAGTGGATGGAGGAAACTGGGATCAAGAGATAAGAACCCCAACGTTCACAGCAGCACTATTTACAATAGCCAAGATATGGAAGCAACTCCATCGACAGATGAATGGATCAAGCAGATGTGGTATCGGGTTTCCCTGGTGGCGCAGTGGTTAAGAATATGCCTGCCAATGCAGGGGACACAGGTTCGAGCCCTGGTCCGGGAAGATCCCGCACATCCTGGAGCAACTAAGCCCGTGTGCCACAACTACTGAGCCTGCGCTCTAGAGCCCACGAGCCACAACTACTGAAGCCTGTGCGCCTAGAGCCCGTGCTCCGCAACAAGATAAGCCACCGCAATGAGAAGCCGTGCACCGCAACCGAGAGTAGCTGCCACTCGCTGCAACTAGAGAAAGCCTGCGCGCAGCAACGAAGACTCAACGCAGCCATAAATAAATAAATAAATAAATTTTAAAAAATGAAAAGAAGATGTGGTATCTATATACAAGGGAATACTGCTCAGCTGTAAAAAGAACGAAATTTTGCCATCTGCTGTAACAGGGATGGACTTGGAGGGTGTTATGTTAAGTGAAATAAGTCAGAGAAAGACAAATACTGTTCACTATCACTTATATGTGGAATCTAAAAAATACAACAAACTAGTGAATATAACAAAAAAGAAGCAGACTCACAGACGTAGAGAACAAACTAGTGGTTACCAGTGGGGAGAGGGAAGGGGGAGGGGCAATTTAGGGGTAGGGGATTAAGAGGTACAAACTATTAGATGTAAAATAAGCTGCAAGGGCATATTACATAATACGGGGAATATAGCCAATATTTTGTAATTAACTGTAAATGGAAAGTAACCTTTCAAAATTGTATTAAAAACATAACATTTTAAAACATTTTTTAAAAAACATTTTTAATAAAATAAAAATTTAAAGAAAGAGATACAGAAATCTTCCTCATATAAAGAGTTCTTAAAAAATCAAGGGGGGAAAAGAAAAGGGACAAAAGACACGAACAGAGAGTTCATAGAAAAAGATATACAAATAGCCCATAAGTATAAAAATATTCTCATCTTCACTCTTAAGTGAAATACAAATTGAAATTATACTGATACCATCTGTCACCCGTGAGACTGACAAAAGTTCCAAAGTCTGACAGCACTCACTTGGGGAAAAAGTGAGCTGGGGAAGAAACAGGTACTCATGGTGGGAGTGTAAAATCCACCCGTAGGGAGGGGAATTTGATAATATCTAACAAAGTAGGTATTTACCTGTTAACCCAGCAACCTCATTTCTGGGATTTAACCCTGAAGACACACCGCCACAAATATAAAGCAGCACATACACAAGGCTGCTCACTGCTTGTAACAGCAAAACATCAGAAGGACCTAGATGCCCTTACACAGGAGACTGGCTGAAGAAAATGCCAACTACCCACACAATGGAGGACCATGCAGCCATCTTTTAAAGATAAGGACGATCTCTATGAAACGATTTCACTTGCTAATGAAAATAAAAAAAGGAAGGTACATAGCAAGTATTGGCTACGCTATCTTTTATGTAAGAAAGAAAGGAAAATAAAAACATAGCTATGTATTTGCTTATCATTGTGGATGGAAGGGAGGGAGGCAAGGGGAAAAAAAGAAGGAAAGAAAGACACAAAGGGAGGATGAATCAGAGAGTAAAGGAGTGAGTAGGAATGGATGGGGGAACGTGAATGGGAGGATACCTTTTCATACAGTTTTGATTTTTAAACTAGGGAAAGAATTTGCACATTCAAAAAATAAACTAAACTCATGGAAACAAACCCTCAATCGAATGCAAACAGAAACAGATGAACCTAACTATATATCAAATTCATAACATGACTTCAAAGAGAAAACAAATATTGCAAGCAGCTTTTGAGGGCAGTATCTGTGCACCCTAAGAGGATTTATTCGGGGGGTGAGGGGGGGACGGCTGCCAAGAAATCCTGAACTTTACTTAGTGGATTCATTATTGGCCTTGGCATCAGTTTTTAAATTATGGAATTCTTGTCTGTGTATTACAGTACAGAAGACAGTTGTAATACATCGAAATTGTCGGGAATCAGGATTGTTGGAGAAAAAGAAATATAAGCATGGAATAGAGGAGGGTACAGATGAATCCTGTGGTCTCGGATTTGCTGGTATGCTTGGAGGCATTTATACATAAAATTTCTTAGCTCTGTTCATTGAAAGGGCCTAGAAGCAAGACACCCAGTAGCAATGAACATACCTAGTTCCCGGATCTTGACTGATAAATACGACTCCCCACTAAAAGAGACCAGGATGCCTTGCTGCTGATTCCAGGATTACGGCAAAGAAAATAAAAGGTCAGCTTGGAACACCTTGTGCCACAAGGCAAGGAAGTGCTCAGAGGCTGATGGGGACACGTCAAAAGGACACAAGAGCTGTCTTCTCCCCCTGTACAAACTGGACAGTTTGAGTATCAAAAATAATAATGACAGGGATTTCAACACATTGCATTTTTTAAAAAAGAATCATAAGTCCATAGTAATACTCAAAAAAAATGAGATATGAAGAGGGAATGGCCTTCTTTACAGAGGAGTGTCAGCTATTAAATATAGAAGAAATGATGGAACTTAAAAATCACCCCTTTCAAGAAACTTATGGTTACCAAAGGGGAAAGCAGGGTGGCAGGGCTGGGCAGGATAAATTAGGAGTTTGTGATTAACAGAGACACACTACTATATATAAAATAGACAACCAACAAGGACCTACTGTACAGCACAGGGAACTATATTTAATATCTTATAATAACCTATAATGGAAAAGAATCTGAAAAAGAATATGTATGCATAACTGAATCACTTTGGTGTACACCTGAAACTAACACAACATTGTAAATCAACTATACTTCAATTAAAAAAAAAATCACCCATTTCAACTCCCAGTCTAATCACAGATTCAGGCAAAGATCCTGTTGATAATTCTAAAGGTGTTGGGGAGAAGGATACTTACATGGTCTCAAGAGCGTCACCCACAGATTTCTAACTAGTTACACGGGGAGAGAGTGCAATGGAGAGGTCTGCTGGACACCCTTCCCCACACCATCAACCCTCCCATGGCCAACAGGGGGCTAACGCGCACCATGTGCTCCTGATGTGATGCTATGGAAACATCCATCACCTGGGCTGTATTCGTGCCAAACATGTTTCACGTGAATCTACTCAGGAGGAAGCAAACGACAGCAGAGTGGGGAACAGTCTACAAGGCAACCAGCCTGGGCTCTTCAAAAGAGTTAAGTGAAAAACAGGCAGTAAACAAAAAGTGGAGGGAGGGTTCTAGATTAAAAGCAATTAAAGAGACACAACCACCAAATGCAGTGTGTGAACTCTGATTGGATCCTGGATTGTTGACAATATTTAACAGCCTAACAGGCATGTGGAAACAATTAGGGAAATTTGAATGTACACTGTATACAAGTAAATGTTCCATTTCTTAGGTGTGCTAGTATAGCGTGCTCATGTAGGAGAACTTATTCTCGGGAGACATCTGCTAAAAAAGTATTCAGGGCCGAGTGTCATGATGTCTGCACCTTACTTCCAAATGGCTCAGAAAAATGGAGACAGGACACAAACATGGCAGCATGTTATCAAGACAAAAGAATACACGATGTTCATTGAACTCTTCTTTCAATTTTTCTGTAAATTTGAGGATTATCAGAATAAAACCTTGGGGAAAACTAGTAGCTCTGATGCTTCAGGACACTCAATAGAAATCATGAGGCTCTGCTAGCAAGCGTTTTGCAAATGCCTGGTGTACAACACACAAAAGGAAACAGGTGAATTGCTTTGGCAGTCGGTCCGTGATGCCCAGGGACAAGGTGGCTTTCAGGTCCCTGGCATAGACATTGGGTAGCGATCATGCTGCCGTTTGCTGACGCAGTAAACACCGGAGAAGGAGCCAGTTGTGGAGGGAAAAGGAAGGAAAAAACATTCCATCTGGACATTCAGGCTCCCAAAGCCCACGCCAGTCCTGGGTTATGAACCCCTGATGTAGAAGACAGGGCACAGAGCATGACACAGCACAGGGGAGCGATGGATGGAGGGAAAGGAGGCCATGGTGGAGACTGGGAAGAAACAGCCTGACAGGTGGGGGGAACCTGAGAGTGTGGGTGAGGTCACGGATGCCAGGAAGAGGGGTCTAATAACGCACATACCACCGAGATATCAAACACGCTAAGGACACTTGTAACTGTGAGTGATGAAAAATTTGGTTTGTAAAAAGTATAGATTTTTGCCCCTTGCCTATGTGACAGCACTGGATCAACTCAAGGGACCAGGGTGGAGAGTCAAGATGCACCGAAACACTGGCATGTCTCGGGTGTCACCACCCATACTGTCTTGCCCTACTGATTCGGGGCCTCCATCAGCTCTTTATCACACCCAGTTGGACAGTCTCCCTCCTGTACAGGCTGCCTGGATACCCCAGAGAGCACAGCATTCTTGCTCCATCCTTCCCAGGTGTTTTTCGGTTTGTTTGGTGCTTTCTAGGGAAGAGGCAGGCCTAGGCATTTTTAAGGTGCTCTTTCAAAGTCCGATGAGGGCTGTTTGATGTCAAATCAAGTCCAAGAACCAAGAGATAAGAGATCAAAGGCTTTAAAAGCAAGCCCAAACCAAATCTCAAAAGCGAGACAGATAAGACGGAAAATAATCCTACCGAGAACATTCATCATTCAGCAGAAGGGGATGATGGGTGGATGTGAAAGCGTAGCTCAGAGAGGGAAACAAAGGGGAATCAAGTTGGCCGTCTCAACAGGCATAATCGAGTCATCAGAACGAGTTGGTGACCTGTCACTAAGTTCGAGAAACCCAATTCAGAGTTGCTTCCGCTGGGTTGCACAAATGTCCCACCTAAAACTGACCAACTTACTCAGCATTTTTAGTGCGCCATCCAATCGCCTGGAGTCACATAGACCTGGGATGGTAGAAAAGAAAATATCCTCTCATACATGTCTCCTCCAGTTACAGAGCACTGACCGCTGCAGCAGGGAAAGCTGAGAACTTTTCATCATTGAACACGTTTGCGAAATTCGTTGGCCTTCACAGACTGTTCCCCGAACACCTGGCCTGAACGTTCTCCTCTAACCAGCATGTACAAGATCATATTCAGAAAGTGCTTATGAGCTCTCGCTTGGCTAGAAAAATCTCCATCAGCTGTCAGAGAAGCTAAAACCCATCTTGGCTCTGGCGAAACATTCCCTTCAGGGAAACGCACAAGCCAATTTGGTCACTTAACAAGTTTTAACAAAATCCAGGTGAAGGGATCTATCTGGGAAAGCAGGAGAATCTTATTGAATACAAGCAGCTCTGAGAAATAATTCCTCTCGGGAGGTGTTGTGGGGATGGGGAATAAACACGTGAGACCATCTGTACCATGGTAGAAGGCGACTCTACGTCCAATTTCACAAATGGGAACTTTCCGTGCAACCCTGATCTAAAACGATGGTTTCCAAATGTCTTGAGATTGGACCCCCCCTACTTGCCCCACACCTTGGAACCCTCAGGCTTTGTCTTGGAGATAATCAAGTTTAAAACCCCTTAAAGCTTATGAGCCCTCATTTGCCCCTCCCCCCAAACCACAGACGAGAACATTACAGAACCTACTTTAAAGATATCTAGCCTGTATTACTCTGAATGTGAGACATGAGGGACACCATGCCTCAATTTAAGAGAAATTGTTCATTACGCCGGCAGGATCTGCTCTATTTTATGTGCAGAGGTGCAAGACCACGTCTGCAATTCAGGAGAGTTCCGCTTAACATGTGCAAGGACTCAGTAATGTATAGGCATGCTTTTTATAGAGCCCCTGTGTTCTTGGATTGGCTTTAGGTTTGAAACCCTAAACTTCAGTAAGAAAAAAAACCAGGTGCAGTGTCTTTGCTAGTAATAGGGCTCACCTTCCCGAGCCTCCATGAGACAAGAGCTGGGAAGGGAGTGGTTCCCACCGTGGAAGAATCCAAAGGATGGGACAAGACTGCAGCCTGAACAAACAAATCTGCTGAGACTACCAATCACCCACCTGGCAAGCTCTGCCGTGTTCCTCCTGACACCCCCGAAGAGCTCTATCCCAACACAAGGGACCACAGGTGACTCTGAGAAGGCACAGATGCTGGTTGTTAGAACCCACTGCATGAGCTAAAGACATATATTAACTCCTTAAAGGGAAGTTCTCCAAGTTCATGGCTAAAACCCAACCTGATTAGAAAATGCTTCTTGAATAAGAATAAGCTAATGGCTGCGGCTTTATAGAATCTAAAGATGTTCTACTAAAACCCTAACAGCTTTTTTTGTACCACCAAACAGCTGTGAAAATAAACCAGTGCCCCTCGATGGGCTCCCCCACGTGCGGGACCACCCCACTGCTGATCACAGATCTGTCAGTCAACTTCCAGGGGACAGAACTGCAAGGGGGGACTTTCTGTCCATGCTCCTTCCATGACACGGAGACGGGTGACTGACAGGCAAATGCAAAAAGAGCAAATGTGATTTTCAACTTTCTGGGTGGTGATTCTGGTACAGAAACAGTTAAGGGGGGAGGGCGGGATGTAAGCAGATTTTCATTTGGAATGGATGAGAAATCTCTTATTCCCAGGCACCCCATCTCCCAAACAGAAATAACAAATCCCAAGCGAAGTGCGACACATCTTTTTATGTACAAACGGTCAGCGGTACAGATGGAGTTACTTTTTATAAATATCTGCAGCAAATCCCTTAAAAAAAGCTGTGAATAAAAACCACCTCGCAACACCAAAGGCCTGTCCTTCCCTAAAAGTGTTAACTTCCCGAGGGCCTATTCTTAGCCAAACACGTGTGGAGCCCTCCTGGGAAGGACAGGACCACTTTGGGACCAGGCGAGAGCCCTCCCATTTCCCCAGAGAGCCGAGGTGACTTGCAGGTCATCTGCTGCCCAGGACCTGGGAGTGATTAAACAGTTTCTTCCCAAGACTTCAGTCTTCTTTGTCAAGCTGCTGATTAAGCGTCTCTATATTTCCTGGCAGTGGCCCAGAGCGAGGGAGGAAAGGAAGCTACAATAGTGTGAGGAAGTAGAAAACTCTGGGTATTTTGATTAAAAAACACTTGGTAGTCAATGCAACCCTGTAAAGCCAATGGATCCAGTTCAGCAGAGGGAACACTGTGATTCAGCCTTCCAGAATCTACAGACAAGCATTATTATTATTATTATTATTTTAAGGAAGGTAATTACTTAGCACCAATTTCTCTCTCTCTGGTAAGCCTTCCTTTTCCTTGGAGCCCTTGGCTGTGATCAGTGCGGTCAGAACGCAGCTCAGCGGTACTTTCCCATCAGTAACGCAGCCGGGCAGGTTGGGGAGCGCGGTTACGCGGCACAGAACAAACAGCTCTCTCACAGCAGAATGCAACTCTGCTCGGGGGGCATCCTGACTCCGGGACACAGGCGGCCCCACCGACTCCTTCGGGGGTTGGCTCTCCAGCCCCGAGGGGCTTCACTCAAAGCGACGCAGGTGGTTGTACAGAGACTGGACGTAAGTGAAGACGCACATGGGGTCCGGCTTGCGGCCCATCACCATCATGTCCTCCACCTCAATGAGGCGCTCACAGTTGGCCAGATTCCTGAAACACAGAAGCCCCATCAGAACGCCGGCCCCAGCCATCAGCCATCGTCGCTGCCCCAGAACAGAGCTTGGCCCGGAGCTGGAGGCTCCCAAGTGCTCCCCAACTGGGAATTCACAACACCCCAGAAGAGCCTTTGCGGTTACTTTCTCTAAGGCAGTGTTTCCCAGACTCCCACATCCAGGAACTGCCCTTACGACTCGTGTTTTTACATAACTGGACTTACTTTAAATTTTCAGTGAAATTCAACTTCACTTTAAGGTTTCACTAAATTAAGTTCTGTTAAAAAATTCAATTTTATTAATTCAGTCAAACTTATATTAATCGAAAAGGTTAGTTTTATTAATAAAAATTTAGCTCCAAAATTAAATTTCACTAAAAAAATGATCAATGTGTTATCAGCAGTATATGGAGAATCAGCACGGACTATAAAAATAAATGTAAACTGAATAAAGTAAATAAATAAATTCACCCATATGCTTCCTAAAAGTGTCTTTAACTCTTTTTTTTTAACCATAACCCACAGTTAGAGGTGTTTCATCGTGATTCATTCAGCAAGCACATACATTTATGTGGAAATAAAGTTTCACAAAGATATTGACCTTTTCTACTACTCATATTTTCTCTAGATTTCATCTTTATTTCTCTCACCACCTTTTTTTTTGTTTGTTTTTTGGTTTTGTTTGTTTTAATGCTGGTCGTGAGCCACTAAAAATTGATTTTATTATCTACTCAAGGGTCACAACAACTCAAAGTTTTAAAAGTTGCTTCAGATCATCTTGTGAGCCTCCCCTCAACCTCGCCCTGGGCCCGCCTCATGCTCTGGGAAATACTGGTTTAACTTCTGGCCCACTGGTGTAGATGCGTGTGGAAACTGGGGCCTTTCACTGGGCTGCAAAAAAAGCTGTTCCCTCTGCCATTCCCAGCTGGGAGGGGGACTGAAGGTCCCGGCTTCAAGGTCTCATGGAGGTGGGAAGATGAGCATCCACCTGGGAGGTAACAGCAGGAACCCTCTGCCAAGCCCAGCAAAGCCCCGCCCTGTGCCGTGTCATCAGGCCGAACCCAAAAGGCCCAAAGCAACTGCACTCGGTCCAATCAGCTTCAACAGCTGTGTACACTCTTGTAGTTCCAGGGTCTCCGGTCTTTTTGCCCCCATATCCATAAGTCCGTGAGTGACATTGTTCACATCCCAGCTGTATCCTTGCTAGCTATATGATTTGAGCAAGACACTTAACTTCTCAGGGCCTCAGTTTCCCCGACTGGATAATAGCCACTTCACAGGGAGGTGGGAGGATTAATGAGCTAATCACACAACCAGCAGGAACGGTGTCTGGCACATCGGAAGAGCTCAGTAAACGTTAGGAATGCTCACTGTTGCTGTCTGTATTATCATGGTTTGCTCCAAGCAGCAGAGTGGGTCATCAGGGAAAAGAGGCCTGAATGGGAACTCTAAAGAGCTGGGTTCAGATCCTGGCTCTGCCCAGAGCTTCACCCTTCCGTGCCATTTCCTCGGTGGAAAATCAGCCCCCGACCTCCGCTCCCCCTCCCGGTGGGCTTGTTCTTGTTGGGAGGTGGTGCCTTGTACCCCAAGCACTTTCTACCAGTCCCTGCCGGCTCCTGGGCCTGCGTGCTCCAAAGACAAGCACTGTAACGTCAGCACGGGGCCCATCCTGTGGTGCTGGCCTGACGCCGGGCCTCCTATCAGAAACCGAAAGTCAGGGCGAAACGGAGACACCGGTCCTGGATCCTGTCGGCGGCTCCCCCTCAGTCTGGAGCGGGCAGCTTGCAAGGGAAGCCGAGGGCTTCGCAGGGTGGCGAGTGGTTCTGGCCCGATGAACGGGCACCCTGGCTGCCCAGGATGGGCCGGGGCGGGGCTCGGTGTCAGGGGAGTGGACGCTGTGACGAGGATATGCACGCAGAGGTGCTTCGTTGATAGTCAAGGACTGAAAATCTGAGTTCCTGGGGAGGCTGTGGACCTGAGTTCACCTCCTTGAGCTATCAGGTGGCCTCTGATGCCCTTCTCCCTACCTGCAGCGCAGGGAGAGCTCCTCCTGCCCTCCCAGAGCTGCAGACAGAGAATGCCAGGTGTGTGCCCAGGTATCACCACTGATAGCAGTGGCCTCAGTAGTCAGTCCCCCAGGAGACGTGGGCACCATTAGAACCCTAAACCTCAGCCTTGGAAGAGAACTGAAATCCCACCCTCCAAACACCCCCCTCAGAGGCACCAACCACCTGGTGAAGGCCCTGCCTCGGCCATGCTCCCCTCCAGGTGCAGGGAAGGGGCCCTAATTTCCTCTAAGCACCGTTCCAATCCCTCTGCAGGCGGCCCTGGCCAGGAGGAAGTTTTCCCTCACGTTTCTTACGCTATTTTGCCTCTTGGTACTTTCTACCTATTGGCCTCACAAGGCTATTCTCAGTCTAATTGTTTTTTCCCCACAAAAGAGCCCTTCACATGTTGGAAAAGAATCTTAATATCCATGTCTTTCCCTGAAACTAAACATGTCTGGTTCCTTCACTGTGCCCCCAGTGGGTACCTGGGGGCTCTCCTCTGAGCGGGTTCTGGTTTCTCTCTAGAATTGCTGGCATGTTCCAAGTGTTGTCCAACTTGGGCTGACCCCCTTCTTCATTCTAGAGGCTGCACTGACCCTCCCACTAATGACACCCCTGCCCCTGCCCAGGGTGGCATTCAGGATGGGCGCTAAGGTCTGACCCTGGTATCGCCCTCTACCCCGCAGACAGGAAGCTATGGGCAAGGTGCTGGCTTCCCCAGAAACCAGGGACTGAGCCACATCCATCTGGTCCCCACCCCACCCCAACCAGCCGTGACAGTAATGATAAGATTTCTAGAAGCTATGGACACAGCTCCTGAGACAGGCAGTGAGTAAAGGAAAATGATGATGAACATTGACTTTTATAAAAACATTTCAGCCTCAAAATATTAGAGGCCCCAATTGCCTTTTAAATGAAAACAAAACTGTTTTTGTGAAAACACAAACTTGTTTTAAATAGTTCAAACAGCATGGAATAATAATCCAAAGGAGAAAGTACAGGTCATTTCAAATGTCACTGCGCAGCAAGAACCAGAGCTATCATTTGCCTACTACCAATTTTAGATGAATCAGCCCCACCTTGTTTGGGGTTAAAAAAGGGTTAGAGGATTTTCTCCTACTACTATCCTATTGTGATCTTCTGTCACTACAGGGCTAGCCTGTCAGGCAGGTGGAGGAGGTGCCTGAGGGGTTATTTTTATTTGTTTAAGCCTTCTCTAAATGCAGCCTGGGATGCCAGGGCTCGGACTACAGCCTCCTATCTGGTTTTAGAGACACATGGGCACTACAAATAGCCTGGAAGCTCCTTCAGCTGGGCTGTAACCTGAGAGTAGGACACATTCCCGGAAGGGCAAGCGGGATCCTCAGCTACACGGCCGGCCCCGGGCCTACACCGCACTCTCCATCTCAGCAGAGACGGGTGCAGAGGGTCAAGCACCCACGACAGGAGCTGGTCCTCCCGCTTTCCAAGCCCCGAACACCTGTCGGACAAGGGGAGCTCACTGCGTTGTCAACACCGCATCACTCACACAGATTAGGCCCCGGGGAATCTTTGGGGAGGAAAATTATCAGGGGGAGGGGCATCACAAACCCCTCTTGCTCCCCAGGTTCTGGATGCGTCTCTGTGCTTTTAAGGCCCCTTGCTCGCCGAAGGGTCTGGAAACTTCTCCTTCCTGACGTGCAGGGACCCTGTCCATGGCTGCTTTTCCTTTCCGAAGGTTGTGCCTTCATCAGAGCCCAGGCTCCCGTCACCCTACACCGCCCACCGCAAACTGCCTTTCTCAGCAATGTCCTGCTTGCCTGCGTGGCCCCTGATGGCTTTCCCCCGGCCCCGCGTGTCTGCTTGGCTTTTGCTGGCAAAACTAAGGAGTGTCTGTTAAGACACTGGTAGCCAGTATCCTCAAGTAGGTGTCCTTGTGCTTTCTTTCCAGCTTTTCTAACCAGCTTATTGTCCAAGAAACTAGGTGAGCCCAGCTGCCATCCTCCCAGGAGGCCTCGGGCAGGCAGGCCCCCCACGTACCTGTGAGCTGAGTTCCCGGACGACTCAGGAGGGGAGGCACCTTCCTCCCCCTCAGGCCGGCTGTGGGCGCCCCTCCCGGCCCTCTCTCGAGTCAGCAGAAAAGCCAGAACTCATCTCAGGGGCCCGAAGGCCACCCTCCCCTCCCCTCCCCAGCCAGCTGGGAGCAGGCTCAGGTGGCCAGAAGGCGGGGCCCAGTTTTCACCGCGTTGTTTGCTCTGGGTGGGAGGGAGGCACAGCCTGGAGCAGGCTCCCACACCCCAACCCCAATGTGGGAACAGAACATCTGGTTGGAGTCTGGAGGCTCTCTGAGCTCACACCTCGTGCTGGGAAAGCACAGCCACGAATGGCTCTGGCTCTGGCCGCCAAGGGAAGTTACGCTCCCTGCGAGCTGGGGTGCAGGACCACCATCCTGGGGCCCGGGGCACCCCTCTCCCTGCCACAGCCCAGCCTGGTCCAGGGCTGAGGGTGACCAAGGCAGCCGGGGCTTGAGCGGGCACCGCCAGGCCCACTGGACTCGATGGAGAAAAACTGTCAGACAAGCGTGGCCTCACCCAGCGGGGGTGGGTCTTGGGTACCCACATCAGAGCCCGGGCCCTGTACACTCTGACCATCTGCTTTTCGACAGTCACCCTTTCTGGGCTTCCAAGCAGCTGGGCCTCCTCCTGGGGAGGCGCCCCCTCCTCAACATTGAGCCGTTAAACTTGGCGCTACTTCAGCATCGTCTGGATTCGGTTGTGTAACACACTCTGTCCAAAGCTGTTTCTGCAATTAGGATGACAGCTAATCCTAAGCAGCCAGGAAAGAGACGGCTTCCAAAGTATACAAGGAGTTCTTATGACCCCACGGGGGCGAGAGGCCACGCAGGTCATCCGAGACAACACAACAGGGGCAACACCGGCACGCCAACAAGTCAGGGTCTCCCTTCTGCCCCTAGAGCGAGACCCGCAGTACCGGGCACGGGGCTGTAACCTGTGAGATCCAACTCCTTCCCCGGCCGGGCTTGGGGCCAGGCGTGGGGCGGAACAGACCGGGGGGAGGGCAGGCCAGGCTTCAGGGAGGGCTCTTCCAACTCCACCAGCACGTGAGAGCACCTCCCGGACGTGGGCACCGGGGTCGCAGACAAGACACAAGGGGGGCCAGGCACACACGGGTGGCCAGAGGCTCACTCCACCAGGCACAAAGGCGGGCGGGCAGGAGAGAGCGATAAATGTTCCCTCCAGGAAACTCAGCCCTGGGGAGGTCTTCCTGCCCTCTGACCTTCCTCCCCCTAATTCCATGAAGCCCAGCATCAGGCAGCCCTCAGCACCCTCATCTCTGCCCTGTGCCCGCCCTGGAGTGGGGGCGCGGACTCGATGGACCGCAGCAATAGCTCCCCTGCCCTCCGCCTTCCGTGTTCAGCCCACAGGAGGCCCTGGCGTGAGGGCAGGAGGTGGGGGAGGGCAGAGGGTTTACTCCCTCAGCTCACTTCCTGCCGGGTCACTGTGAGCTGGTCGCACCCACTGCCCCAAAGTACAGCTCCTATCAGCCAGCCCTCTCCACAGAGCTGTTCTCCCAGGCCCAAGGATACCCCACGGCGCCTGGCTCCTCACTCACTCCTGCCCACATGTTTGCAAGGAATCCCTTTGTTAAACCCTCCTGCCTACTCGGTTTGAAGGCACCCTCACCAGAGCCCTCTTTGCCACTCTCCTGAGGCACTGCGGGTAGCCCTCAGCCTATAACCAAATGCCAAGCTCCCTGAGCACCTCCTGAACCCAGAATCACCCCTCACCCAATCTTCTCCCTATGAGCAGGTCTTAAGAAGGTAGGCAATTTCATATCAAACGCTTTTACGACAGTTAGGGAAGCAAAATGTACCTACTGGAGAAGCCTAAAATGTCCCCCAGGCAGATATTATTCAGTTTCCTGCTGATCAGCCGCTGGGCTCTCCCAAGCAACTGTATCTCTCACCAGCCTGGAGAGGACAGGCTCAGTGCTCCGGGGGACCCTGTCCCACTGCCCCTTGCACCTTGTCTGTGGCTGGTCTGGCAGACCGCACACCAGAGGCCGGGTACCAGCCAAGAGGGCAGGTGCACGAGAAGAGGAGAGAGCCTGGCTCTACCACTGAGTGCCGGGTGGCCCGGGGAAAATCCCCCCTTCCTGGCCATAGTCTCTCCATCCGTACGGGAGGCGACAGACTGGGTGGCCTCAAGGCTCTCAGCTCTGCGGACAGCTGCCCCCGTCCTGCCGGCCCCTGTGCCGGACGCAGGGCAGAACTGGGCTTGGGGACTGGGAGGGGCCGGCAGCCAGGGGACCCGCCATACTCACTCGGCCATGGTGAAGGCCAGTTGGAAGTTCTGCCGCCGCTGCGCGGGGCTCAGGGCGCTATAGTCGAAGGCATCGGGGAAGAAGGAGTGCACCAGGGCGCAGAAGGCCATCCCGTCACTCCAGCTGGAGGAGAAGTTCTGCAGGTCCACGTGCTGCGAGGCCAACGCAGGGAGGTAAGGGGGAGTACAGCGCCGGCCTCAGCTCCTCCACCTGATTCGACCCCCCAAGCAGGTCCTCCCAGCCCCTCCCCAGGCCCACCATCCACCCAGCTCAGCAACAAGCCGTGCCTGCTGGGCTCCACCTGCAGCGGCTGGGGACCAATCGGGAGTGTACAGTTTCTCCAGCTCCTACCCCTCCGCCCCAGACTGGGGCTCCTGTCCCGGGCAGGGGAACAAGAGTGGGAGGGGGGGCGGTGCCCACTCCCACCTCTGGCCGGGGTCCCAGCGGTCGGGCCGGGCTCACCTGGTAGCCGAGCGTCTTGTTGCGGCACCACTCGAGCAGAATCTGCTTGATGCTGCTGGCGCTGGCCACGCCGAAGCTCTGCGAGCGCTTCAGCTTCGCCCGGGTCTCGCCCTTCCCCCTGCAGAGAGAGGGCAGGCCTGCTGGGGGGCTGGGGGGCTGCCCCCCGGCTGCCATCTACTCCGAGAACGTGCCCCACCTGCTCACCCAGGCAGCATGCAACCCTCCAACCCCACACCCATGTCCAGGCATGAGCCCCCCATCCCAGGGCACAGCCTCCCTTGATGGAGTTTGGCACGACCAGACCCCCTTCCAGCCTCCAGGTCCCCTGTTTACCTCCCACGTGGGCAATCCTGGGGCAGAGGACCTGAGGCCGCACGGCCCGTGCCCCTGCCGTCTGTCTGGAGCACACTCCCTGCTTCCCTTCATCCCACCCCTCCTCTGGGCCTCCCTCTGGGGCCGCCCTCTTTCCTACCCTGGAGCGATGGTTTCTTCCTCTGGGCCCCAAGGACACTCCTTAATGGCCAAGATCAGGTTGTCTGGATCAGCGGGACACTTCCTGGGTGTCCCTTCTGACTCACTAGAGTCAGAGCCTTGGGAGCGGGACTGGGGGTGGTCATCATCAAATACGCCTGGGCCGCACCCCACAAGCAACAGGCATCAATACCACCAGCGGACAGGAGGGCTGGATAAATGTGTGCAGAGGTGGATCCCATCTCTAATGGGAGCGGGGGTTGGGGCGTGATAGGGGGCTGGTCTCGCTGTGTCACCTCCAGCTCCTGCTGGGCATCGCAGTGACCGCCCTCTGGCCTCTCCAGTCACGCACTGAAACCAACTTCTACAGTTGGGTGAGGAATGTGGGTGTGAGGGCAGCCGGGGCCCCTCCAGGACTGGGGGAAGGGGGCCTAGGCTCTCCCCAGGCCTTGCCTGGCTCCCTGCCCCCTCCTCTCCTCCCCACAGCTGGGGCCACCTATCCCTCAGCCCACTCCGTAGCCGGCCCTGACCTTGTGTCTTGCCCAAGAGGTCACATCTTGGTCACATCTTGGGGAACTGCCCCCAGGGGAACAGGACAGGGCCAGCTTTGCCGTGCTGTGCCTGCCTGACCCTAGTCTGGGCCCAGGCCTACTCTGGGGGCCCCGACTGGTCTGGGGGGCGGGGGGTGAGAGCATCCGTACTTGCCAGCTGTATCCTGCTCCCATTTCTCAAATAACGCCTTCCGGGCCTGCGCCCCCGAGGTGCGGGGCAGCGTCTGCGACCTCACCAGCTCCCGGCGATGCTCCCCCTGCCGATGGGCCTGAGTCGTGGCTGGTGGCTGCGGGGATGGGAGAGACTGGGGTGGCGTCACCAGAGGTGGGCTGAGGAGAGAACCACGGAGTCAGGAACAAAGACCCGCCCATCACTAGCTCACCTGAGCCCCGGGCCCCCCACCCCACTGAGTGTAGAATGAGGCAGCAACCGGGGTACAGGCAGGGAGGAAGCACCACTTGCTCTAGTCCCCAACCGGTTCTGCAGCTTTTCCAAACTGAGCTGCTGTCCGAGGCAGGCCTGGCCGGCAGTGGGCCCCTCGGCAGGTGTCCGTGCCTGGGCTGAGCGGGGGGCACCCTCCTCGCAGGAGGTGTACGCAGAACCGGCCCCACCAGGACCAGGCCCCCTCCTCACCACCACGAAAAAAGATCCCCTTTGTTTCTCCGCTGCAACAGTTTGCCAGAAAGTCACAATTCTCCTTTTATTACTAAAAGGGGGGACAAAAGCCAAGCCAGCCTCTTTCCCCAGCTCCGATCACAATCCAGTGGGCCTGGGGGAGCATGGGGACAACCACAGGCCAGGAGGCAGCAGACCTGCCCCAGCCTAGAGACCTCCTCAGCCGCGGGCGGAAAGCAGGATGCGTGGAGAGGAAAGTGGGAGATCGTCCCACGCTCCATCCTCCTGTGGGGACTGAGACACCCCCTCCAATCTTTGCACAGACTTGCTTTCAAGGGTGCTAAGAGAAACCAGCCCGAGGCCCTATTTCTCCAAACAAAACCCTCCACCTAGCCCCGCAGCCTCATGTCCTCTGCTCAAACCCCACCCAGTGACGCTGCTCTCCCTTGGAACCAAGCCCAGGAGGGTGCCTGGTCCTGGGTCAGCACGGGGAGCTCCCTTCAGGGGCCCGGGCAGCCTGGGTTCAAGGCAAAGTCCAGATGCTGCCTGGGGAGGGCTGACCTCCCCCCACTGGGGACTGGGGCCCCGACTCACCTGTCGTTGCTCCTGCTGGCCGTCACTGCCCTGTGGCCAGAGCTGGACAAAGACCGTGGGAGAGAAGAATTCTTCTCTTCGGGACAAAGCAAGGGAGAGAAATAACAAAGCCTGGCCTCGGGGAGGGTCACCACTGCCAGCCTCCCTTCCTCTGACCTGGCCCTGTGCCGTTTACCCAGTGTCACTCAGGGCAGGGGCGGGACCCCTGGGCTAAGCTGGCCCTGCCTCGGCCAACAGTTGAGGAGAAAGGATGCTGGGAACATAGAGCAATGACATAAAAGAGGTCTTTTAAAGTGTCCCCCGCCCCCAGCCCCGCTTTTGAGAGCACAGAGCCCAGGGCCTCTTGTGCTGCGTATCCAGCAAACACTTTGTTCCCGAGCCCTCATTCTGGAAACCCACACAGTCCAACCCCAGGACACACCACTGAGGCCTGACCCCAGGCCCAAGACAGGCCCCGGGGACCACGCCAAAGTGTGCAGGGTAAGAGGCCACCTTCTAACCACAGCCTCGACCTGCAGTAAAAGCCACAGTCATCTCCCGTGGGGGACGATGCTACTCAGCATCTCTGGGGGGAGGAGTCGGGAAAGATGAGCCCCATTTGACGGAGCAGATGAGCTAGGGAAGGGGGTCGCAGTGACAGCAGAGGGGGGCTGGGGCTTGCCCAGGTTTTCTGAGTCTCTTGCCAACCGCCCCCAGTCCCTGCCCTCCTTCCCAGTTTGAGGCCATGCCCTCCTGCTCCTACCACTGGGACTGGGAGTCCAGGGTGTGGTGGCCTCACTGGGGCTGAGGCCCCCCAGGACGGCGGCAGACGTGGGCGAGAGCGCTGCAGCTGACGTCTCCCCAGAGAACCTCTCGGAGACTCGCGTGACAGCCGTGACTGGCTGGTGAGGCAGCCGCAAGGAGAGGCTCGCAGGGCGAGGCTTGGGGGGCTCTGGTGCCGGGATGGTTTGGGTGGTCTCAGGGGGTCCATCACCTGGACCTGGAACATGGGACCAGCAGGGTTGGGGGTGTCAGCCGTGGCATCCACAGGGGTCTCAGACCCTCCCAGAAGGACTCCAGTCTCTGCGAACCCTCCTCCCACCTCCTCCAGGAAGGCCTCCCTGACCACTCCAGCCTCCCTGACCTCCCCCTGCTGGGGACATCTCGCTGCTCCAACCAGAGCTGGCGTCTGCTCCAACTTTCCCTCATAGACAGTTCAATAAATAGTCGCCTATCAGTCCACTTTCTACCCTGTTCAGTGCTTGGACGATTCCTCAGCCCCTGCTTGCATTCCTCCAGGAACACGGAAGCTCACCACCTTCCGAGATCTCTCATTTTCTTCTGTGTTTACAAAGTTCTACTTCACACTGAATGAGGCTGCTCTCCTGGCAGCCTCTCCACCCACTGGGGTTTAGGCTCAAGTCCTCCATCCCTGACAAGGGGTGGCCTGGCACAGAGGCGTGGCTGAGGCCCTGACCCCAAAGCTACCCAGCCCGCTCTCCTCTGCCGTCAGCCCTACCTGCCCCAGGCTGGTGCCCGTTCTCGACGATGCACGAGTTTGAGGTCCTTCTCATCTCCGACTCGCCGGCCTCGTCATGGTGATCCACGCTCTACAGAAAGACAAACACCACCGAGGCCTAGTCAGCCGGGGCCAGCTGCCCGCACCCCCAACGACCCCCCTGGTTCTGACAGGGCAAACAACACTCAATTTTGAGAGAGACAGCCTCAGGAAGGTACAGTGATGGGCCAAGGTCACACAGGACTCAGTCTCACCAGCTGAGCCCCTAGGATCCTGGAGGCAAACACCTCCACGGGGCTCATCCCAGACCCCCAAAATGCTAGGGACAAATGTCAAGACTGGGAGTTCTGAAAGTGTGTGCAAGGCGCCCTACCCCTTCCCCCAGGCTGGACCAGATGCCTGGGGTCCGGAGAGCCTGGACCTTGCTCATCCCGGTGGCTGCCTGTGTGGGAGCAGCCCAAACCCAGCGACATAAGGTCCTTCCGGGCCAACAATGGGCCCAGGAGCCCTCACGCTGCAGGGTCACAAGATTTGCCTGGATGTCCAGAGTACAGAGGCCTGATTGGCTCCATGGGGCCCCTCCATCCCCTATGGGCTACAGCAGTGGGGGGTGTCATGCAGAGAGAGAGCCAAAACCAAGAGCCAGCAGGGAACCTGGCATCTTGGCTGTGTCGCCAGCCACCAGGTGACCCAGGTCAGGTTGTGCCCCCTCTGGGTCGGTTTCCCTGTTGGAGATGAGGGAGTAGGTTATGCAAAGCCTCTGCCATTTCAGCGTCTGCCAAGCGTCAGGTCCTTTTTCTGGGCATGCCACTTAAACCAACTTGCTTCTGTCCCCCCAGGAAGGTGCCACCACACCCATTTTACAGATGGGACCTGAGGGCTGAGAGAGGGGATGTGTGCAGTCCAAGGTTACACAGTGAGAAACAGCTGAGATTTGTGGCCAGGAGGGATGTTCTCCTCAACCTTGGCTCTGCCCTTCTCACAGTGAGGAAGGTTGGAGGGCTCGGAGCATCTGTGAGGCTGGTAGGGTCTGCCCTGCAAGAGGAGAACACAGGCAGACCCCGATCCGGGGCTCTACTAAGAGCCCATGATGAGTGGCTTGAGAGGTGGCCGTACCTCTCCTTAGACGCCTCCAGACTACCTAGCCCCCTTGTCTACCAGGTTCCCAGAATGACAAAGGCCCATCCTTGGCCCCCGACGGCTCAGCTATCACTGCAACCAGTGCAAGAGGTGTCCACCCCGCCAAGGGGGTGATCAGTCTGGTGGGGGAGCCAGGACTGTGAGATGAGATCAAGCCAGCATGAGGGTGTGTACCTGAGACAGACTTCATCCAGCCCAGTGGGTCAGCAAGAGCCTCCCAGAGGCAGGGGTAGCTGAGAGCCAGTCTAGAGTAAGCTAGGTGGACCAGGAGTGGAAGCGACTAGTATCTGCCAAAGCAGATAGACAGCAAGGCACAAAGCATTCTGATCTGGTGGCTGGAGAAGCACCATGCAGCCCAAGGTGCCAGCCTGGAGCACTTGGACTTGACTCCTTGGACAAGAAGAAACTGAAGGTCGTCAGCTGTGTTTTAGGAACATCCTTCAGAAGCCAGTGACATAGTGCCATGGAAGGGGGCGACCAGATGGCCAGTCACCTCACTAGTCCCACATGGGGACCTGGGGAGGAGAGATGGGGCAGTGAAAAAGGACTCAAAGGTTTGGGGAGAGTACGTGGATGTGGAGGGACGGGGCAGTCACACCTCTTCCAAGTCTGGGCTTTGGGCCCAGCTGACTTGACTATGGCGGTGGGGGGGATCGGTGGGAAAATAAGAACTTCAGTTTGGGACATGGTGAGTGTAAGGTGTCCTTGGGGCATCAGGGGGTTGAGGTCAGGAGGTAGCTGGATATTTGAGTCTGATGTTTAAGAGGAAGGACGGACAAACGATGGACAAACAGGGGTCTCACATCTGGAGCACAGCAGAGGAAGAGCAGGCTCAGGGCCGATGGGGCCTGCGATGGGCACCACATCTGGGGGCAGAAGAGGCACCTGCAGAAGAGAATAAGAAGCAGCAGCCAGAGGGGGGAGGAAGAAAACCAGAAGAACGTGGAGAAAGGCAGGTGGAAGTGTGTCAAGAAGGCTGGCGTGTCAGTGGCTCCAAAGGTGGCCTCAGGTCAAGGAGAAGAAGGTCAAGACAAGATCTAAAAAGGTCCTTTGGGTTTAGCAAAAAAAGAGGTTCTTATTGACAGTTTAGGAGCTGCATCAGAGGTGGGGGTGGGTGCAGGAGACAGCCTCGGGGAGAGATGGAGACACGGTACCTGCAGCCATGAGGGGCGGGGGAAGGGGCTCCTCCAGGTGGATGAGGTAGGACAATGTTTATAGGCTGCGAGAAAGGCTCCAGCCGGGTGATGGGACCCTCTGTGGCGTGGGGACCCTGGGGAGGTGGAAGAGGACAGGACTCGAGCCTGGGGAGAGCCTGGGCTTGGAGAGGAGGTGACTCCTCCAACTTCTGATTCAGGAGGATGGAGCGGGACGGGCCGGCCCCACTCGCAGGAACACTGGAGAAGAGGGGGCAACTCCTGACACCCCAGAGTGGGGAGGGCACCCCTAGCGCCTAACCTGAAGCCAGCTCGGCAGAGGGAGGAGAAGCAGCCAGTCCATCCTGAACCCAGCCCCCACCCATCACCAGGGCGCTCAGCTCTGGGGGCTTCACGTCCCGCCCACTCACTCTACTCTGGTCCAACAGGTTCCGCAGGTCTAGGCGGAGGTCTGGAGGGCCCGGCCACTGGTGAAACCATTTTCCCAGGAATGTGGGTCTCTCTGGGGGGCCCCCCACAGACACCTGCCCCCCCCCGCCCCCCGCACACTGCAGGCCCCGTACCCACCCCATGATGCCCCAGGGGGACCAGACGCCACAATCGGGCAGGAAGTAGGTCCTGGACCAGCTGGATTCCTGCCAAGGGGTCTCCGGCAAAGCAGGAGGGAAAGGGGATGGGGCTGACTCACACTGGCAGGCCGGACTCCCCTCACTACCCCATCCCCGAGACTGGGACCCACTGCTCGTTCAACTCATCCAGAGACCACCCTCCAACCCCTCATACGAGCCTGGCGGGTGGGGGTCATCCCTAACCTCACCCCGTGACCAAAGGCAGCAGCAAAGTCAAGGTTTGGGTCTCCTACCCCAACCCAGGGCTCTATCCACAAAGCGTTCATGCTTTCCAGGAGCAGGAAGGACAACTCAAGACAAATTTGTGAGGCCGGGCCCTAGCCATCTTAGCCAGGTGAGGGGGAGAGCGGGGTAACTGCTCCAGCAGGATCTGAGTCCCTGAGCCCACCCACAGGGCCCCCAGCATGCATGCTCCCCCAGTGGTCTTCCTTCGGTGGGGGCAGCCTGATTCAGCCACAGGGAAGGGAAGGGGGGCGGTTCTGTGTGCTGGGGTCAGAGTAGAAGTCACTGGAGAGCCCTGGGGATGAGACAGGTCCTGGGGAGCTGGCTCTCACACTCCCAAGATCTGGGCTTTGTTTGAAGAAGGGGGAGGCTCCCTGTGAGAAAGCCCAGGCCTGGGAATGTTAGGGGGGAGAGGCAGGGGGTGAGTCTGATTTCAGGGACCCTCTCCCTGGGGAAGTGTTTAAACACTGTTGTGAGGCCAGGAATAATAGTTCAGGCATTCTTGGGGCTGCCTGACCCCACGTGGGCTCATGCGCCTGGGCAGGGGAGCACGTCTGCGTGCCTAGCACAGCCCACATGCGGCCAGAGCCCCCATTCTGAGCCCCTAACACGGCTGCTCCGTCCTCCTCCTCCTCCTCCCTCACACCACAGTTTTAAAGACTCAATTCAAACTTCTCCCCAAAGCATTTAGCTCTCTTATCACACAGTGTGTCTGGGAAAGGAAGGCAGATAAGGCAAGTCTGGTTTCTTTCACATCGGACCTCGATGCTGCTCCTGGCTGTCGCTCCCGAGGGGCTCCACTGCCTCTGACGTGGGGACCTGGTGGCTCCAGCTCAGCTGAGGACATTTCCAGGGACCAACTCTGGCACAGCCTCCTGGGCCAAACCTGGCCTCAGGCTACCCTCCACTAGCCAGACCACAGCTGCGGCTCCGTGGACACTCTTACGAACCGATCGGGTTGATGTCACTGTTATAACTACGCAGCCCACTCGGCACAGGGGCCAAACAGGGATGGGCCAATCCCCCTTGGATGCAAGGAAACTGAGGTCCAGCTGGGAGATGTCCCCAAGGCCTCATAACAAATGTGCCCAAAGCAGCTCCTATTTGCTGCAGGGTCTCAGGCTTCCTACAGGGAGTACTCCTGATTATTCCCACCCTACTGCCCTGCCCTCTCCCTCCTCCCAGAGCCTCCCTGGCTACTCACTACCTAGCAAGGTCAAGGTTTGTGCACTCAGAACTGGATTACTAGATCAACCCTGCATTGAGTTCAGGGCATAAGTATATGCTGAATATGACCCACCTCCAACCCCTGCAGTCCCTGGTTTGAAATAGCAGGAAGCAAAAGGGTCTCAACCAAGGGTCTCTAAATTTCATTGCCTGTTACAGAGGGGCAGTGGAACACCAGCCTCTGCACTGCCTGACGACTGCCACCACTGGCTCTCGTGCGCGGGTGAGACCCTCCTACCCAGACCACCCTGCCCACCCCCCGGTCCCCAGCAACACACACATGGGAATATGGGAGTCTGAGAGGCCAGACAGCCCCGGCGCCCAGCTGAGACTCTTTCCAGTCTCACCCCGGAGCCCCGATTCCTTGTTCACGACCAAGTGTCCGCTCACAAGCTGCCGGTAACAGCCCATGAGCAAGAACGTGTGGATGGGGCTTCCCTGGTGGCGCAGTGGTTGAGAATCTGCCTGCCAATGCAGGGGACGCGGGTTTGAGCCCTGGTCTGGGAAGATCCCACATGCCGCGGAGCAACTAGGCCCGTGAGCCACAATTACTGAGCCTGCACGTCTGGAGCCTGTGCTCCGCAACAAGAGAGGCCGCGACAATGAGAGGCTCGCGCACCGCGATTAAGAATGGGCCCCCACTTGCCACAACTAGAGAAAGCCCTCGCACAGAAACGAAGACCCAACACAGCCAAAAATTTAAAAATAAATAAAATAAAAATTAAAAAAAAAAAAAAAAGAACGTGTGGATGACTCTGCACAGCACCCCTCCCCGCCAGAAACTGGCTCGGAGCCCGGGTGGGCGAGAGAGAGGTGGGTTGCAAGAGAAGTGGGGACCAGCGCCTCTGGTCGGGCAGGGAGAAGCCGCCTCAGGCCCAGGGAGCCTCTGATCCCACTGGAGACCTCGACCATCCTCTACCCACAGTGCTCAACTCTGCTGGCTGTTCCACCTCCCTTCAGGCTCTTTTGAAGTCCAGAACCTACTCCTCAACGGTGTCTCCATCCCTCAACGAGGGGCAGCATCCCTGCTGACCCCCAACCTCTTCTTCCAGAAGGACTTCCCTCTCTCCATGTCTAAGAATGGGCTTTCCAGGGCCTCCCAGCTCCCTGGCCTCTGCCCAGGGCTCTGGCCTCACCCTCTCCTTCTGCACGGCTGCCCTGAAGACCTCACCCATTCTAGGGCTTCAACCACCAGTTCTGTCCTGATGTCCCCCTGACCTCTGGCGTCGACCAGATCTGTGACTCCGCCTGCTCTGGGACACCTTCTCCTGGATGTCCCACAGCCTCACACCCTCAGCACAACCCAAATGGAACCCAGCATCTCCACCAGACGTGTGACTCAGGAGTTCCCCAGCAGGGCTCCCCAAGCTCTGGCCGCCCTCTCCTTGGACCACCACATTTAAGTTATCCTGTCTCCAGCCACCCTCCAACCTGCCATCCATCCATGAGGGACCTTGTTGGATACAAGGAGGACCCTGTCCCTCCCCTGCCCGGTGCCCCTCGCCCACCAGCCCCATAGCCAAGAGGACTAGCCCACCCCACGTGACTAACGGCCATTCCCCACTGAGAAAACTTAGATGACTGGAGAGATTCCTCTCACATATTTGCGTGAATTCATGTACCTATTTACATGACTCTGAAAGCATTTTTCGAAAACTTGGACAGCTGCTTCCACGAGCAGACAAGGAGCAAATGTGTGTTAAAATAAAATCTCAGAAACAGCCGATGACACAGTTTATTAGGTACGTGTGAGCTCACAATGGTGATCTTATACCATGGTCAAACAGTGGTCACGCTTACAGGACAGAATTAAGTGTATCCATTTCTAGGCACTTCACACGGAGCACCGGGAGACCCAGGAGCTCTGCCACCAGCATGTTTAAGAACCTCTCACCCCACCCCCCAAGGCAAAGCCCAACTCCCCGGGCCAGCATCCAGGGGCCTTCACAATTCCTCCCTCTACTCTCATACCCACCAGGCTCGCCTCCGGCCGGTGAGTCCTTTCAGCCTCTCTGAGGCGGCAGGCACAGCCCCACACACCGCCCCCTCCACGAGCAGCAGCAGGTCCTTGGCCTCCAGCACAAAGCCAGCCTGAGACACCCACCAGGACGGGACAATCGTGTTTGGGGCAGAACATCTGCTCTGGCTGCCCGCAATGTTGGTACTGCTCGGTCTGGGGCCATCGCCCACCCTGGCTGGGACCTCCAGGGGCAGGGGCTAATCTGATCCCCCTCCTCCTGGCCCCTGGAGGTGCAGCCCAGCCCACACAAGAGATCTGAAGGCGTGATGGACTGAACCAAGGAGGGACTGCAGGTGCACATTACCCAGACCCTGGCACCCCAACCCCGGAGCACACGCCTGGCAGGGTGGAAAATCCCACCTATGGGCCACTGCACACACCATGGGAACCTTCTCACCCGCCGCTCCAGGCGGCCCCAGGCTCAGGGGAGTGACTGGTCCACACCGGCCTCCGCCCCACACCCAGCCGTGTGGGCCTCTGGCCCGTCACTGACCCCGGAAATCTAGACTGCTCACGACTGGTTCCCCCTGGCCCCCACCGCCACCCCTTCTCTCCCTTCAAGGTAAGGATTTACCCCCTGCGAGTTCCCAAACGCCGCTGCCCGGCTGCGCCCCAACAGACGGCGTCCTCCTGCCCCAACACACACCCGGGCTTGAGTTCTCAGTCTGGGTTAATCAATAACCTGGACCGTCAGGCCTCAGTGAAGCGGCATCGCAGGGGGCGCGTCAGTGGAGGTGTGGGAGTGGGGGTGGGGTGGGTTGCTGACCACCCCAACACGCCGGCCGGGCCCCGGGCGGTGTTAAACAGCGCCCAAGCCCTTAGTGCCACAGGACAGCGGAGAGAGGGGGACAGAACTCGGGGCGAACAGGGCCCGGATGCAACGAAGGGAGGGGGGCCAAGACAGGTGCAGCGAGCAGGCTAAGCCGGTGCTTCGCCGGATGGTGGCCGGACCCCCACGACGGAGTCGCAGCGGCGGGTGGCAGAGCAGCGCCCAGTCCCGCAGGCGCACGCACTCGGAACCTATAGGCGCGGCGGGGGTCGCGGAGCCCTCCTCCCCCGGCGCACGCGCACAGGCGCCGGCGCTCCCCGAGGCTCACCTGGCCTCGGCCGGACAGCGAGAAGGTGGCGTGGCTGGCAAAGCGCGCGGTGCCCAGACGGGGCGCGCGGTCCGGGACGCCAGGCGCGGGCGGAGGGCTGGGCGTGCCGGGCGCGGGGGCCAGCCCGGTCTTCAAGCCCAGCGCCTCCACCTGGCGCGTCAAGCGCTCGAGCTGCGCCTGCAGCCGCTGGTTGTCGCGCTGCAGCTCGGTCACCGTGCGCGCCAGCGGCCCGGCCAGGTGCAGCGCCTCGGCCACGCGCTGCTCCACGCCGCGCTGCAGCCCCTGCATGTCCTCGTGCAGCGCGCGCACCGCGCCCTCCAGCGCCGCCTCGTAGCGGCCCAGCGCCTCGCGCACCGTGCGCGCCTCCTCGGCGTCGGGGGCCGGCTCCATGGCGGGGCAGAGCGCTTACGTGTGAGGGAGATCAGGCCTGTCCGGGCGAGCAGTCGACCTCCGCAGCTCCGGGCAGCAACTGGACGCCCGCGGCCGGGTTCGCCCGAGGGTTGGTGGGAGGGGCGGGCAGGGGGCGGGGCGGGCAGGGGGCGGGGCGGGCCCCGCGAGCCGGGGGACTGGGCGCCGCGAGGGGGCGGGGCCGAGGGGGCGGGGCCAGGCGGCTCGGGGGGACAGCCCCTGTCCCGTCGACCCGAGGGATGCAGTGAAGTGGGGGAGGGGGGTTTCCCCGGTGGCGCCGGAGGAGAAGAGCTCACTCCGCCTCTCCTCTTCCGCGGTGCGGAGCTGCACAGGGAGTGCGGAGGCCGAGCCCCCCTTGACCCTGGAGGAGCGGCGTGTGGCCTGGGGGAGGGGCTGCGGGCCACCTGAAGAAGGCCTCGATCCCCAAGTGGACTTTACCTCGGAGACCGCGGACGTGGGTTATGCGTTCCCTCGGGGCTCTCACTCGCAGGGCCCAGGTCCTACTGGGGGTAGGGACCCCCTCACTGCTCAGGGAGACCTGAGAGCCGCAGCAGTAATTCCCAGAACCCCGACCCTCACCCTGTGCCCGTCACTGCCCACTCTACGCCGTGCACACGGCCCTCACAAACACATACTCACCTGTGGGATCTTTGCCTGGAATTTCTTGCACCTGTTATAAGACCTAAGGGAGAAGGAGACAGGTGGTGAGGTCCCTCCCTGACTCTGCAATTATGTGCTCTCCCCTCCCAGACCCACTCTGTGTAGCAAGATCTTTGCATCCTTATTGCCGGTGGTCATAGGGTCTCGGGGCTCACTGAGGGGCCCCTGCTAGGGGATCCATGAGTGACTGAGGTTAGAGACAGAGGAGAGCGTGCTTAGGGCCCAATCTCCAAATCCTAGGATCGGCGACCTTGGGATTAATCACCCCCCTCCCTCCATCAGAGCCTTGGTCCCTGGCCTCTATCCACAGGCCGGGGCTCCCACCTCGACTCCCTCTCAACACTCCTTTCATGCCTGAACCCAGATATTCCTCCCTTCCATACCCCCCACCCCTCAACCGTCCCAAGAAAGGGAGGAGTGAAAACAGCTGTTGCTTCAGAATTGTAGGATGATGGACAAAGATGCTGTACGTTCCCACATATATTGTAAAATTGATTTAAAATAAAAATGGGAACACCCCATCCTTCTTTGTGCAAAAAAAATCTTTCCTGATTAGCCTTCTCCTTCCCAGGCATGGCCCACCTGGAGGAGGCCCGGTGGCTGGGCAGGCACAGCCAGATGACTGGGGAACGAGAGGTCTGAAAGGCTTGTTCCCATCACATTAGGCTTCCAAAGATGTTTGCAGCCACAGACCTCCTGGGCTGGCCTGCTCTGCCGCAAAGGAACTGGATCAGCCTAACAGATGCTGAACGCTGGTCCCCCCTTTCCCCCCTCCACCGTGGGGACAGGAAGGAACGCTGGGTTACCTAATCCAAGGAGCCTTCCAGCAATTATTTCATGAGAAAGTCAAGTGCCAAAAGGCGTTCATGGTGTGTGTGTGTGTGTGTGTGTGTGTGTGTGTGTGTGTGTGTGTGTGTGTGTGTTCCAAGTAGCTGTGTGGACAGGGTGAGCCAAATTGCTCCCTGCATTCTTTCTCGGGGTAGAATCTTTGATAGAGACTAGGAGAGAGGCGGCTGCTGCAGCTTCTGCCCCAGGTAACACTCAGAGCCCCTCCAGGTCTGAGCCCGGGAGCCTGGAGTTCAGAGACCCAGCTCTCAGCCAGAAAAGCCCAGCCTCTTCGTTTGCAGGACCTGAGGAAGGACCAGGTGGGGAGGTCTGGGAGGGGCTGGACAGCTTGGTCCCTGGCCCTACAGTGGATGTGCATTTGGGCCTGTGCCTGGACCGGCAGCATAGGTGAGGGTGGTTGGGGGGGCAGGGGTCCAGCCTTCTCTCCCAGCCTCCAGGAGAAGGAAGGCTGGCCAGGTCTCTAGAGTGGGAACCCTAATGGGTGATAGAATCTAGAGACTGGCTGCCCAGGATCCATCCACACTCTCCCACCTCAGCCGGGTTATCTCCTGATCCACTGTGACAACATCTGGGTGGGGCTGCTTGGGGGCTGGGCAGGTCTCCATCTGCGGCTGCAGTAGGAACTCTGTCAAGGGCAGAGATGGGGCTCACGGTGGGTTCTGGGCAGACAGTACGAGAAGCAAACCATCTCCCTTGGCTCCTCTCCCTCGGCAGTAAGACCACTGAGTCAGTCAGAAAGAGAAAAACAAAAACAAATATCGTATATTAACGCATGTATGTGGAACCTAGAAAAATGGTACAGATGAACCGGTTTGCAGGGCAGAAGTTGAGACACAGATGTAGAGAACAAACGTATGGACACCAAGGGGGGAAAACCACGGTGGGGTGGGGATGGTGGTGTGCTGAATTGGGCGATTGGGATTGACATGTATACACTGATGTGTATAAAATTGATGACTGATTAAAAAAAAAAAAAAAAAAAGACCACTGAGTCAGTAGCTGGAGGTGAGCCTAGGAGAGGAGAGATGAACCAGGAGTGGGAGGAAGAGGGGCAGAGGGTCAGGGCGAGAAGAAGGGAGGGAGGAGAGGGTGATTCTGGGGTGGGGAGGGGGGCACTGAAGACCAGCACCACCCAAGAGCTGGCTCCTTGCCAGTTCGGCTCGGAGGCTGATGCTCACCCCAGGCCCCAGGGGCTCCTCTCCGCTGCCCCCTCAAGGCCCCTCCTCTCACCCTCCCCGGTTCAGCTCCTGCCCAGTACCAGACTCCCTCCACATTCACCAGCCCTGATGTCAGCAGGCTAGCAAGGACGACCCCCTGCCAAGTCCTGGGGTCTCTGGCACCTGCCCTTCCAGCTCCCCCTCCCCTGGTTCCAACCCGTCCACTGTCTGCTGGTCCCTTGATCTGCTCTGGTGCTGGGCTGGGGGCAGGATTCAGGACAAGCCTTCCTGTGTCCCCTGCCAGTCACCTCCTGAAATCAAATCCCAGCCAAGCCAAAACCATGAAGTCAGGGACCTAAGATGGGGAAATTGAGGCCCCAGGAGGGACAGGGACAGGCCCCAGGTCACACAGCAAGGTATGCAAAGACAGGACTGGAACCCAGGGCCCTGGCTCTGCTCCCAGCACCCTTGGGGGCAAGAGTCAAATCCGGCCAAGTCTGGGCAGCTCCTTCAGCTCCCAGGTCACCCAGAGGCTCCAATCCCCTGGAATTGCTCCTCGGAGCTCTCCAGAACCACCCTCATGGCCCTCTGGCAGGAGCCCCTGAGGACCATCCCTCCTCCCATCCCTCCTGCCTCCCCTCCTGCCTCCTCCGCTTCTCCTCCCCAGTGACCTTCCTGAGTGACTGTGCTTTCACTCATCCCTTAACTGTGGTCCCCAGGGCTCTGAGCTGGGCCTGTCCCCCTTTCACCCGCAGACCCTTTCTGGGTGGTGTCACCGCCCACACACACCCATACTGATGACTCCCACTCCTCCACCTCCAATCCAGCCCCTCTCCATATACCCACCCGCCTCCAGCCCTCAGCCCTGAAGGTCCCAGCCGCTCCTCAGACTCCTGAGGTTCTGAGAACACACATAGGGCTTACGGGGAGGGGAAAGGACTTAAGAAGTGGGCTGGTGCAGTCCTCTGCAGTCCTGGGCCCACCTACCTGGGACCGCCCCTTACCCTCTGCACCCTGGTCCCCGTGCATGGGCGAGGTACGTACACACGCTTGCGTGCACGTGTTGGAGCCCATCCTCAGAGAGCAGGGGCTGTCTCTGCTGTGCATCCATTCCCACAGCTGGAGAGGCAACTGGCTTTAGAAAGTACTCCATAAACACTGTGTGATTGAATGCCTGGGAAAGGGGACTCATTGGAGGGCCAGTGGAACCAACAGGACTAACGGAGATGGATGGACTCAGTAAGATGGGTCACAGAGAGGATGCATTAGAGGGGGCTCACAGGTACTACACAGGGCCTGTCTCCAAGGTCACATCAGCCTTTGCACTGTGTCAAAGGCAGCTGCCGACCTCACTGGTCACCTCACCCCCCCAAGCCCCTCTGCCAGGAAGGGCTCAGGTTGGAAAGTCATGGGGCATTCCAGACCCATCATCTGTCAGACCCCGATTGGCCCTGCCATGGCCTCCATGTAGCCCTCAGCCTGCTGGGACGGGCTAATGGGCCTGGCAGTCTGGCTTTGTAACTGGGAAGGTGTGTGAAGGCAGCCACACCACACTCCTCAGGGTGCCCAGCTGCAGGCACCCTCAGGGTCCCCAGCTGCAGGCACCCACAGGGAGGAGGCTAACAAGGACTCAACGGAGAAATACACTCCAGGACTGGACCCCTCCCTCCTGGCAAACATACCATCCCCGGCTCCTCCTCCCAAATCCTGAAATCCAGCCTCTGCCCTGGAAACCATTGCCTTGTTATGAGATCCATAGGGGTGTGGACACAGGGCTTGCGTTTATCTTTTCCTGACGGGTTGCTGGGTTCAGGAGCCAAGTGGAGTGCTAAGCAGGGAAGCAGGAGCGTGGTAGAGGCTGTGCAGGAGCCCAGGGTGGGCCAGTCTTGGGGCCCCCGGGCCTCATCTCCAGCCAGGACCCAGGAGAGGGGCACAGAGGCTCTGCCCCCTGCCCCACAGCTCTGCCTGCCTGAATCGGAGCCACTGGGGCTGATCCTGGAAACTGAGGCCCCTGGGAGGGAGGACAGAAGAGACCTCTCCCCCCTGGGTCACTCCAACTCCCCTCTTTCGAACCCTCCTTTAAACCCCATCCCAGGGACACGCTGCCGGACACACGTGTAAATTTGTAATGTTCCTCTTTCTCCCATGTATCTGAGGATGCGTCTGTGCACGTATCAGGCTTGCGTGTACAATACCTGTGTGGGTGTGCTGGTGTAGAGGGAAGATGTGGAAGGTACAGAGTCTACAGTACCTGCACACTCGCCTGCACATGTATGTGGCGTGGGCACATTTTCAAGCACCCGTGGTTCTAGGAGGGATTTGTACGCGTTTGCTCATAAGTGGTGAATGTGTTTCTAGACACACATGTATGCATGCCTGCGGTACATGTGTCAACACAGGATGCGCGCATGCCTGTATGTGTAGGTCGAGTGTCTACATATGCTCACGTATATCAGATGTTTGTGTGTATATCGTGTGAGTTTGATCACCCATGTCACGTGCCCCATTTCTGGCCGCTTCTTTAACCAGACCTGGAAGTCTGTCTCTAGAAGGTATGGATCCTGGGTGCTCTGCAGAGACTTGCATATAAGATTCTAAGGGTGGTCTTGATGGGGGAAGGGGGTAAAAGGGTGGAGCTTCCCGCCCTCCTGGACCAACACGGGGCCCTCTTGGTCCCAGCGGAGGAGCATCTCCCACGGGTCTCTGTTGAGATCCAGGCTACACAGAGAGAAAAGAAACAACAGCACACAAGCCTGGGTGGAGGCGCCTGCCTCTTCCGGGCAAAAGCAGGGGCTGCAGAGGGTGTGGGGTGGAGACAGCTGCTTCCAGCCCAGATAAGGCTGTGGGCTCACATTTTCCATTTCCAGGAGCCTCCCCCTCAGGGCCCGGAAAGGTCTCCGCTGACTCACCCCAGCTCCCTGCCCCCACCCTGGGATCTGCAGCGCCAAGAGGGGAAACCGAGGTCCTGGAAGAGCTGGCACTGCACCATAGCTTGTCCTGCGCCACCAGGGACTGGGGAAGTGGTCCGTGGGGCAGGACAGGCCCAGCCTGGGGCCCGTCACAGCTAATATCCTGCCCCTTGAGCCTCTGAAAAGCCACCCAGGAAGGAGGAGGGGTCTCTCCTGTCCCCTTAGAACAACAGTCCCTGCCTGTGCGCACTCTGTGCTCGGCCAGCCTGGCTGCCCCGGCCCAGAGGACCCTGAGACCCAGAGGGGCGAGCAGTCGTTGTCAGGGACAGGACTGGGCCTCGAACTCTGGGCTTTTTCTCCCTTCTCCCCGCGTCTCCACAACCGCCCACCCAAAGCCTGCCCCCTCCCCCCCTGCCTGGCCCGCTCCCCCTCCCCCTCCCCCTCCCCGGGCTATTTATAGGGCCTGGCTCAGTGGCCTCCAGGAGAAGGGGAGCCAGAGCTCCACGGCTAGAGCTCACTGGGCCTTCCCCAGGCGGGGCAGGGTCCGCTTTCAGCCCAGCAAAAGGCCATGTCACTCAGAGTGAACAGGGGCGCTGGGGAGGCCAGGCCACGGCAGGAGGTGGGGCTAGGACCCGGGCCAGGGCCCCTCTGGAGTCCTTTGCAGTCCACAGACAAGCTGGGCTTCTTCAGAAGTGTCCTGGAGACTCCTTGGGGCTGGGGCGGATAAGGGAGGTGTACAAGGGCACGAGCCCATCCTTGGGAAGGCCTGGAGTGCGGAGGCCAACACGAGGGCCCACCAGGCTGCCACCTCCCTTGGAAGCCCCCAGAGTCTCCTTTCTCTAACAAAACTGTCCCTCTGACCCATGGATCTGCTCCACCAACAAGTGAATGGCTTAGGGTGCCATTCAAGGCCCTTCCAGCAAAATGCACAAACTCTCACATTTCTGCCATTGTGGCTGCACTGGTCCCGCTGCCTGAAGCATCCTTTCCACTTGTCATCCTGTCTGACAACCTCCCCGCTCCTTCTTTAGACCTTCAGAGCCCAGTTTAAACGCCACCTCCTCTGGGAAGCCATCCCTGATGAAGCCTGCAGCACTCCCCGTCTCCCCTCCCCGCCCCACCCTGCCCACTGGAATACATCCCTCCTCTCCCGCCCTGGCTCCCTCCTCCAATGTGTGGCTTGTGTCTCTCTTGAGCAGTGATCTCAGTTTGGGGCTCCTGAAAGGGCAGCGCCCCACCTCACTCAGCCCTCTGCCCCATCGCCCAGCCCGCAGCTCCACAGCCAAGGCCTGTTGAATGAGTGAGTGACAGGGAGGGCCACTGGATGCATGAGCGCAGGAACTAGTGATTGAACAGCAAATGGAGATGGAGAGAACCAGCGGGGAAGGAAAGCAGGAAAGATCCCTTCTGTGTCTCCTGAGCCCTGGAGGGACTGCCTGGTGTCCCAGTGGGCAGGAAGGTGACAGGGACAGCCCAGGCCAGGTCTCAGTGACACTGCTCGGCCCTGGGCAGCAGCCAGCTCGGTCACTCTCATTCTTTCCAGATCAAAGTTCCCCCAGGGAACAGCCTGGAACCTGACACTGGCCCGGGGCGGGGGGTTGCGCCAGCTGGCGCTGTTCAGGAGGAGGACACTGAGAGGCAGGGCATTTGTCCCCAGCTCCACAGACGCCAGGTCAGCAGCCCAGGGAGGAGGCTGGAAACGCTTCCGCACACCTACTCCAGCCCCAGCCCCACTCTCGGATGAAGGGCCACACCAGTAGGTCGGGAACCCCTGGCTCTAGGCCCTTCTGTTCCAGAATCCCCAAGGACCCCAAGCCCCTCAGGGCCTCAGGGGCTCGGCTCCCTGTACTGCCACCCTTCCACACACATCAGTTCTGACTCATCCCCACCCCATCTCCCAGCAGCTCCCATCTCAGACACCCTCCAGGTGTATGTTTCTCTGTCTCCCAGCATCTGCGTCTGTTTCTGTCTTTGCACCTTTCTGTCTAGACTCTCCGTATTTCTGTGTTTCTCTGTATTTTTTGTTCTTCCCTCAGTCCTTACTCCTGTGTTTTTTTCCATCTCTCTGTTCCTTGGACATGAAGTGGAACTATGGAGTGGTGTGTTAGCCCTTCGGTCTGCAGTGAACAGATTTTTCCTGCTGCTGGGACTGGGCTGGGGGAGGATGGGAGAGAACAGAACCCAGTGCCCCTGCTGCAGCTAGGCCTCCCTGGTACCCTCAGCTGCTGTGTCTGAGCCAGACCTAGGTCAGCCCCATGGCCACATGAGCAGACAGAGAAGAAGTGGGCAGAGCTGGTCTGGGGCGGGAGGCCCGTGTCAGTGGGCCAGATCCCTGAGTCTGCCACTCCTCTGTCCTTCTTCCTCATTCCACGCCTAGCTGTGGAAAGTCATACCACAGCCAGAGTTTGACTTCATAGTCCCCACTCCCATGTGCAAGCTGGTGTTACACACACACACACAGCATAGGGGAGTGGCTCAGAGCACAGGACTCTGCATCTCAGTCATGGCTCACTCATCTTTGGACCTCAGTTTTCTTATCTGTAAAATGGGGATTATAATAATAGTATCTGTGTCCTGGGATTGTTAATAAGCATTAAATTAATTCATGTCTGTAAGGCCCTTACAAACAAACGCCCTATGTCTGGCACATAGTAAGCACCCTATCTATCTGTCTGTCTACCTATCTGTTACATAAAATTAATAAAATTAATAAATATGCATGCATGCTTCAAACTTGACTCTCAATAAAAATTACATGTTGCTTTCACCTTTATCCTGTTGCCCCAGGCTGAGCCAGACCCTGGTCACCAGCAGGTCCAAACAATCTTGATGTGAGTAGTTGTTAATTCAAGTACAGGAAAAACATACAGCTCTGGGTGTGTGCATTTCTACAGATCTGCTTGTGGAACCACATGTCATTAACAGCAGCTGTATGACACGTGGAGAAGTCGCACTGCTTCTGGTTGAAGATGGTTGAAACCATCTCCTTCTGCTCCAGACGCGTAGACGTGAGATTGTTAAAAATTAATGAGGGGGACGTGTCTGTAGACAAGAAACGGAGACTACTCGGTAAAAGAAAGAAGACAGGAGGCCGCAGGGAGAGAAGGGGCTGAAGCTGGCAGTGCCCAGGGGCTGGGAAGAGAGCAGGGCTGAACTTGTAGGGTGTGGGCCATGGTGTAAACGCTAAGCCAGGCTGGGACCTGAGCCTGGCTGGTGTCAGGATCTGTGGTGACAGTTGTGATGATAAACCAGAGCAGCTCTGTCCACCCTTCAAGGTCGTGGCAAAAACCAAAGCCACATACCTGTGGTTGGGCCCTCAGCAGAGCCACTAGGCTTAAAGGGACTGTCCCAGAAATGTGTCATCCACATGAGGTTGGAGGCCCACAGCGGACACTTCTGAGAAAACCCTGGTCTGGAGCACAGCCAGATACAGACCAAGCTGAGGCCACTAGCAGATGGCCTTGGGTTTTGCAGAATCTCCAGATAACCTCACAACCAAGAATCACAGAGCACTGAGGAAGCCAACAAACTTGGCAAATGGAAGAACTGATAGCTGAGAAAACAAAGTTTTAGAGCAATTTGAAAAGCCTTTAAAGTAGGTATCTTTAAGGTCCTCAAAGAAACCAAAGGAACAGCAACCACAAAACAACAAAAGGAGGTCGTGAAATAAGAGTAGGACAGATGACAGAATCCATTACAAACATGGGAAATTAAAATTACAGATAATAAAAAACTGAAAAGGTGAGCTGAATATCTTAACTGAATAGAGCTGGAGAGAGACATAATGAATTAGAAGTTCGAGTTGAGGAAATCTCCAAGAACATATGACTAAGAGATCGAGAGATGGAAAATATGAAAGAAAAAAATTAGACATGAGGAGAATAGAAACAGATGTATCTAGAACAGATATATAGAAAGAGTGATGGAGAGAATTGCTAAAGAGGTCATGGCTGAGGATTTTCCAGAAATGAAAAAAAAAATCCATAAATCCTTAGACTGGGAAAAATCTTAGCACATCCTAAGCACGGTGAACAAAAAACAAAAAATCTATACTAGTTTCACATTTTAGTAAAACTTCAGAACATCAAGGATCAAGACAAAAAAATCCTAGTACCAGAGAACAAGGAATAAGAATACGACATCAGAGTCTTCATCAACTAGAAGCCAGAAGACGATAAAATATTTTCAAAGGAGTAAAGGATAACAAAGCTGAACCTAGAGTTGTGAACACGGCAATACTATCATTTAAGAGTAATGGCAGATTAAGTACATTTTCAGACATCACTTAAAAGGAAAAATGAACTTGGAAAGAAGCAGTGGGTTGGAATAAGAAAGAGTGAGCAAATAAATCAGCTAAATATATTGGCAAATCTAAATAACTATCATTAATGTTATTATGTTTAGTTCCTGGTCCTAAAATTTCAGATCACAAGAACATGGGAGTTGGAAGGGAAGAGTATGGAGAGCAGTCGTGAGTATCATGTATCCCAAATGAACTTATTTACAAAACAGAAATAGACCCACAGACACAGAAAACAAACTTATGGTTACCAAAGGGGAAAGGTGGGGGAGGGATAAATTAGGAGGTTGGGATTAACATATACATGCTACTATACATAAAATAGATAACCAACAAGGACCTACTATATAGCACAGGGAACCATACTCAATATTTTGTAATAAGCTATAAGGGAAAATAATCTGAAAATTTATATATATACACAACTGAATCACTTTGCCGTGCACCTGAAACTAACACAACATTGTAAATAAACAATACTTCAATTAAAAAAAAAAAAGATTTCCATGTATCAGATGCTGCTGGTGTCCTAACTCACATCCTCCCTGCCTCTCCTCTGATTTCAGCTAAAGCTGCAACCAACTCTTCCTGGGGGGCTCTGGATGACAGGCTCAGTTTTTGCTCCAGGACTTCTGGAGTTAACGCCTCCAGAGGCGGCCCTCAACCAGGGGGCATGGGAGCTGACGGATAAATGCCTCTCCCACTAGCTCTTCACGTGGACAATTTTGAGAGGCTTTCTAAAGCCTCCTCAGAAGGTCCCGACTGGAACTGAGCCCAAATTGCCCACAGCAGAGACCTCAGTATCACACTCATAGTGGTTTTTTCTCCATCCCTTACTCTCCCGGTCTCTCTCTCCAGCTTCCTGCCATGAGTTCCAGATCAACCTTCTAATGCAAGAGTCCTTATCACAAGTTTTGCTTTCAATAGGACTCTGAGCTAAGACACTAAGGTTCTTGTCTTCTTCAGAAGGATCATAGAGATGCAGATTGCTTTTTTACTGAGATAGTTTACATCCATTAAGTAAATTTTGCAGATGTAAAGTCAGTGGTTTTTCATATATCCACAAAGGTGTGCAACCATCACTGCTATCTAATTCCAAAACATTTTCACCACTCCAAGCAGAAATCCTGTACCCACTAGCAGCCATTCCCCAATTCCACCACTAACCTACTTTCTGTCTCTATGGATTTGCCCATTCTGTACATTTCATATACATGGAATCATATAACACGTGGTCTTATGTGACTGGCTTCTTCCATTTGGCATGTTTCCAAGGTTCAACCATGAAACATGCATTGTGGTCCTTCATTCCTTTTCACGGCTGAATGATATTCCATTGCATGGCAGAGCAAAATATGGAGGACAGGATGAAGCTGCAAGATAGTTTAATAATCAGGAAGAAGTAACACAAACATGTCATTTAGAAATACAGGAGTAAATATTTTACTTTATTTTTTACACCAAATTCACTCAAATTCATTAACAGACATTTAAAATGCGAAACTATCAAAATTATAGAGATAAACATAGAAAATCTACATGACCTTGGGTTTGGTCTGTAGATCATGAGCTTTGAGTTTTAACACACAACACAAAAAGCCAATCCACAAAAGAAAAAAGTAATACTGTGGACTTTATAAAATGAAAGATTTCTACTGTGTAGGAGTAAATATTTTAAAAATCAACTCCAGAAGAAATAAGAAAGTGATTGCCAAAAAAAAACACCCCGTAACCCTACAAACATCTTTTTCTAAACAAACATTGAAGGAAATGACCTCATTCTTTATGTGCATGTATAACTAATGGAAATAAAAACTAAAATTAGGGCTTCCCTAGTGGCGCAGTGGTTGAGAGTCTGCCTGCCAATGCAGGGGACACGGGTTCGAGCCCTGGTCTGGGAAGATCCCGCATGCCGCGGAGCAGCTGGGCCCGTGAGCCACGGTTGCTGAGCCTGCGCATCTGGAGCCTGTGCTCCGCAGTGGGAGAGGCCGCGATGGTGAGAGGCCCGCGCAGCGCGATGAAGAGTGGTCCCCGCTTGCCACACTAGAGAAAGCCCTCGCACAGAAACTAAGACCCAACACAGCAATCAATCAATCAATAAATAAGAACGTGAATTTCTTTAAAAAAAAAAAAAAAAACAACAAAAAAAACAAAACTAAAATTAGAAAAAAAAAAGGAAAACAACATGATAAATAGAAGATACAAAATAAGATGTCAAAATAAGTCCAAATATACCCATCACAATGCATTTAAGTGACTTAAATTTACCTATTAAGAAAACGAAGCCTTTCAGAATGGATAAAATCCAATCATATTCTACTAACAAGAGACACACCTAAAAAGCAACTATAATATGGAAATACTGACATAGGAAGGATGGACAAAAATATCCTTCTCAGGCAAGAACAAAAGAAAGAGGAAAGCTGTTGTGGCAATAGTGAGGTCAGGCAACATAGAATTCAGAACAAAAGGCATTAAGATTAAGGTGGGGCTTCCCTGGTGGCGCAGTGGTTGAGAATCTGCCTGCCAATGCAGGGGACACGGGTTCGAGCCCTGGTCTGGGTGGATCCCACATGCCGCGGAGCAACTGGGCCCGTGAGCCACAACTACTGAGCCTGCGTGTCTGGAGCCTGTGCTCCGCAACAAGAGAGGCCGCGACAGTAAGAGGCCCGCACACCGCGATGAAGAGTGGCTCCCGCTCGCCACAACTAGAGAAAGCCCTCGCACAGAAACGAAGACCCAACACAGCCAAAAATAAATAAATAAATAAATAAATTAAAAAAAAAAGATTAAGGTGGTATTTCATACTAATAAAATGAACAATCCGCTAACAGGATTCAGCAGTCATGAGTGCATCAATCATGTTCTTGTTTTATTGCGGTACAAAACACATAACATAAAATTTACCACCTTAGCCATTTCTAAGTGTACAGTTCAGTGGTGTTAAGGACATTCACATTGTTGTGCAGTCACCACCGCCATCCATCTTCAAACTCTTTCCTCTTGCAAAACCGAAACTCTGTACCCATTAAACAATAAATCCCCATGTCCCCCTCCCTCTAGCCTCTGGAAACCACCATTCTATTTTCTGTCTCAGAATCTGATTGCTCTAAGTACCTTATAAAAGTGGAATCATACAGTATTTGTCTTTTTGTGACTGGCATATTTCACTTAGCATAATGTCCTCAAGGTTCATCCAAATTCTGACAGTGTATGTCAGAATCTCCTTCCTTTTTAAGGCCAAATAATATTCCATTGTGTGTACGTACCGCATTTCGTTTATCCCTTCTCCATCCATGGACACTTGGGCTGCTTCTGCCCCATGGCTATTGTGAATAACGCTGCTATGGACATGAGTATGAACGCATGTGTCCATCAATGGTCAACCAACGGTCACTTGTTGAAACCTCACCGTCTTCTAGGTATGGCTCCAGGCGTGGGGAATACAGCAGTGAACAAGACAGCAGTCTGCCCTCCAGAGGCTTATATTCTAGTGGAGGCACGCAATACGCACACAAACGGCGCAGTCACGTGACAGCGGGTGCTGGTCAGTGCCATGAGGAAGATGAACCCTGTGGTCCATGAGTGACTGTAGTGAGCTGGGGGCTGTTTTATCCAGGAGGGTCTGAAAAGGCCTGTCCAAAGAAGGTGAAATTTGTGTTGAGACCTGAAAAGTAAGATGGTAGCTAAGACCTGTATAGGAATGAACATTCCAGGCGGAAGCAGCAGCAGGAGAAAAGAAGCCCGAGCCTGCATCCAGTTTGGAGCGTTAAAATGCTTTGAGGACGGTGAGGCTGGTGGGCAGCAGAAAGATGGGCAGAGGCTTGAGGACAGAAAGGGAGGCAGCGGTGAGGGGGCGGGGCCGTGTGAGGGGAGGGTCCATACGAGGGGCGGCCTTGAGGGCAGTGGTGCAGGGGTGGGAGCTCTGGAAGGTGTCAAGTAAGGGGAGGACCTGGTCTCCTTTACTGCCACGTGGAAGGTGGATTTCAACAGGGCCAGCGTGAAGGTGGGGATTGCAGTTGGGCGTGTACCCAACTCAGCCCTGAAGTGGGGAATGCCAAAACTGGTAGCTCTACAAGGAGAAGTTGAGAAATCTATTAATCACAGCGGGCAGTTTTAACCTCTGGGTGAAGGAGAGTCTCTCAGCCCCGCCCGTGTTGCCCTGTAGCTCCCACTTTCTCCCCGGCCCCCTGTGGCCATCCCTCCCACGCCTCACCCCACGTCTTCATATCACCTCTCTCTTCTTCCCAGAGCCTCTAGCGCCTCCCAGCCCCTGAACGCCACTGACGGTTCTTCCAGGCCCTAACATCCTTCCAGTGACACCCCCCCAGCCTTCCTGGCCTCTCCCAGGCTCTCCCAATTCACCTCTTCCCTCCTACGTCCCCCACCCCTTTTGGAATCTCAGCTCCTCTCACCTCCTTAGTTCCTTCCATTCCCAGTCTCTCCCTAGCAACTCAAATCCCCAAATCATCCCCAGTTCTATTTCATAGCTCCCCTAGTCCCTGCCTAACCCTCCCAGACACTCAGTCTTTTTATACCCCCAGCCCTGAACTCCACCAACTTCCTCCCATTTCCCAGAGTCCCTCCAGGTCCCCCCACTCCCCGTTTGGTCCATCTGCTTAGAGACTCATTTTCTAGTTCCCCATGTGGGACCAGAGCATCTTTATTTATTTTCCATTATTTCCCACTTGCCAGAAGGGCCCTTGCACTGAGACCCTTGGTTGGCCAGATATGAGTAAAACACAAATGTGGTTTAATGCCACCTCCAGCCACCCCCGGACCCAGGGAGGAGGAAAGGCAGGGTCCCCCAGGCTCCCTTTCATTTCCAAGCAGGATGAGAGCATGCTGACCCCAGGGTGGGGGCAGGGCCCATCCTGGCAGCCAGGGAGCTCCAGGTCCAGCCAGTGGAGGGTCCTAGCAGCTGCCACCACACAGACCCAGCCAGAGCATGGGGCCTGCTGCAGCAGGTGGTCACGGAGTGGGGACCAGAGGGGTCTGTTTTAGGAAGGGCTGTGATTTATCAAGATGGCCAGCCCTGGTTACCTCCCTTCCCATCTGTCCTATCACCACGCAATTCCTCCAAACTCCTGCCAGCTCCTCCATCCCTTCCCAGACCCCCAGTCCCTCAACCCCACCCATCCCCCAGTCCCTCCAACCCTCCACAGGGCTGCCTAGCGTCTGTCCCACCCCCCCATTTCCCCTCCGGTCCCTGCCATTTCCCCAGGGCCCCAGACCTCCACCTGGGTTAAGGCTAGGGGACTGGGATCCCCAGAGGATTGGGCTAAGAACTGATGTGCTTGTGTGTGAGAGGAAACTACCCAAGGCAAGGGAAAGAACCATCATAGAGGAGTAGACCAAACATTTCTGGGGCTCACATAGGAGTAGGAATAGTCCCTGTTTCCACCAGTCAGAATGGAGAGGCCTCGTAATATACCAAGCATTGGGTAGAGTCTTCAGATGGGTCATGCATTTCAACAAAATGAAAAGGCAACTCATGGAATGGGAGAAAATATTTGCAAACCACATATCCGATAAGGGGTTGATATCCAAAGGAGATAAGGAATGCATACAACGCAATAGCAAAAAAACCCAATTATAAAATGGGCAAAGGACCTGAATAGATATTTTTCCAAAGAAGATATACAAATGGCCGATATGAAAAGATGCTTGACATCACTAATTATCAGAGAAATGCAAGTCAAAATCACAATAAGATATCATTTCACACCTGTTAGGATGTCTATTATCAAAAAGACATGAGGGACTTCCCTGGTGGCGCAGTGGTTAAGAATCCGCCTGCCAATGCAGGGGACACGGGTTCGAGCCCTGGTCCGGGAGGATCCCACATGCCACGGAGCAACTAAGCCCATGCGCCACAACTACTGAGCCTGCGCTCTAGAGCCCACAAGCCACAACTACTGAAGCCCGCACGCCTAAAGCCCATGTTCCACAACAAGAGAAGCCACCGCAATGAGAAGCCCATGCACTGCAACAAAGAGTAGCCCCTGCTCACTGCAATTAGAGAAAAGCCCAGGCACAGCAACAAAGACCCAATGCAGCCATTAAAAAAAAAAAAAAAAGACATGAGATAACCAATGTTTTTTTTTTTTTAATTAATTAATTAATTTATTTATTTTTGGCTGTGTTGGGTCTTCGTTTCTGTGCGAGGGCTTTCTCCAGTTGCGGCGAGCGGGGGCCACTCTTCATCGCGGTGCGCGGGCCTCTCACTATCGCGGCCTCTTTTGTTGCGGAGCACAGGCTCCAGACGCGCAGGCTCAGTAGTTGTGGCTCACGGGCCCAGTTGCTCCGCGGCATGTGGGATCTTCCCAGACCAGGGCTCGAACCCGTGTCCCCTGCATTGGCAGGCGGATTCTCAACCACTGCACCACCAGGGAAGCCCAGAGATAACCAATGTTGATGAGGATGTTGAGAAAAGTGAATTCTAGCACTCTGTTGGTGGGAATGTAAACTGGTACAGTCACTATGGAAAACAGTACAGGGGTTCCTCAAAAAATTAAAAATAGAACTACTATATGATCCAGCAATCTCACTTGTGGGAGATTCATATCCAAAGGAAATGAAATCACTGCCTCTAAGAGATAACTGTACTCCCATGTTCGTTGCAGCATTATTCACGACAGCAAACATATAGAAAGAACCTAGGTGTCTGCTGACAGATGAATGGATAAAGAAAATTACACACACACACACATATGTGCGTACACACACACATATGTGCGTGCACACACACGCACATGATGGAATATTATTCAGTACCTAGAGGGGTGGGATAGGGAGGATGGGAGGGAGGCTCAGGAGGGAGGGGATATGGGGACATGTGTGTGCATATGGCTGATTCGCTTTGTTGTGCAACAGAAACTAACACAGTATTGTGAAGCAATTATACTCCAATAAAGATCTATTTAAAAAAAAGAAAAGAAGGAAATCCTGCCATTTGCAGATTCATGGATGAACCCGGAGGGCATTAAGCTAAGTGAAATAAGCCAGACAGAGAGAAAGTACTGCATGATATCACTTACACGTTAAAAAAAAAGTCAAACTCATAGAAACAGAATACAGTGGTGGTTGCCAGGGGCTGGAGAGAGGGGGGAATGGGGAGAGGTTGGTAAAAGGATACAGACTTTCAGTTGTAAGATGGATGAGTTCTGAGGATCTAATGCACAGCATGGTGACTATAGCTGATAACACACTATTGTATAGTTACTCTCTCAGCAGATCTTAAGCTTCTCCCACACATCCAACAAAGGTAACTATGTGCGGTGATGGATGTGTTAATTAACTTGACTGTGGGAATCCTGTCACAATGTCTATGTATATCAAATAATGTTGTACACTTTAAATATATTACAATTTAATTTGTCAATTATACCTCAGTAAAGCTGGTGGGGAGGGGAATAAGGATCATGCATTAGCAGGGCTAATTAGTCCCAAAATAAAGGCTTCCTGCCATAACAAAGTACAAAAAGAAGCCTGAAAGGACAAACTGAGTCACAAGTGAGTTAACCGTATGCCAGAACAACATCCAGTACTCTTTAAAGGAATACAATAAAACACAGTACATAAGATTCAACAAGATAAAACTCACAATATTCAGCACCCATTAGAAAATTACAAGACATATGTAACGAAACAGAAAAATCTGACCCATACCTAGGAGAAAAACGAATAATAAGAAACAGACCCAGAAATGACAGAGATGATGGAATTAGTAGATAAAGACTTTAAAACAGCTATTTTATTTTATTTATTTTTATTTTTTTAAACATCTTTATTAGAGTATAATTGCCTTACAATGGTGTGTTAGTTTCTGCTAAAACAGCTATTTTAAATCTTAAAATATAATCAAGGAAAATCTGGCCATGATAAGGACAGAAGTAAAAGGTATACAAAAGAGACCAAAATGGAACTTCTAAAGCTTAAATACACAATATCCGAAATGAAATATACACTGGATGGGCTTAAGAGCAGATGAGATATTACAGAAGAGAAGATCAGTTTCCTTGAAGAAATTGCAATATAAGCTACCCAAGATAAAGCACTACGAGAAAAGACACTGAAAAAGAAGTAAGCAGAGTCGTGGCGGGCTGTAGGACAATATCAAGCAATCTAACATATTCCAATTACAAATTGAAATCCCAGAAGAAGAGGAGAAAATGGGGGAACAGAACAAAGTATTTGCTTGTTTATTTATTTGGCTGCGCCAGGTCTTAGTTGCGGCATGGGGGATCTTTTAGTTGTGGCAGGTGGGATCTTTAGTTGTGGTATGTGAATTCTTAGTTGCGGCATGTGGGATCTAGTTCCCTGACCAGGGATTGAACCCAGGCCCCCTGCATTGGGAGTGTGGAGTCTTAGCCACTGGACCACCAGGGAAGTCCCCAGAACAAATATTTGAATAAATCGTGGCTTAAAATTTTCCAAATTAGATGAAGACTATAAACCCATAGATCCAAGAATCTCAACGAAACCCAAGCAAAGAAACAAAGAAAACCACACCAAGGCACATCGCGATCAGATTGCTAATACCAATGATAAAAAGAAAATCTTAAAAGTTGCCGAAAAGATTCGACTTCTAACCAAGATGGAATAATGAGGATTGGATTTACCCTCTTACTGAAACAATCTAAGAACAGACAAAATATATGAAATAACAGTTTTCAAGACACTTGATTTCAGGCAACAAAGGACAGTGATCTCTGAAAGATGGGGAAAAATTAGGTGAACTCTACAATTGCTCCAGTTCACTGTTTTGGGTGTACTATTGTAAGGTTCTTATGCTATACATGAGATGGTATAACATCACTGTAACCTATAAACCTGAAACCAACCAGTAACAACAATAAGCTATAGCCAATAAACTAACAAAGGGGATAAAATGGAATCATAAGTAATATTTGATTGATCCAAAGAAGTCACAAAAGGATGATAAATGGGAACAAATAAAGTGTGAAATAAGCAGAAGAAAATAATATAACAAGCATAATTTAATTAAGTAGAAAACAGAACAACAATAAAGTCAGTTATGCCAGAAATGAATTCAAAGCTGATTCTTTGAAATTATCTATAAAATGGGGTGGGGGATTATAGGCAGATTGATCAGGAAAAAGGAAAAGGAGGGAAGACACAAATTATCAGGAATGAAAAGAGGACATTTCTACAGATCCTACAGACATCAAAAGGATAATAAGGGAATATTATGAACTACTTCATGCCAATAAACTTGTATAAATTGTATAAATTCCTTGAAAGACACATGCTATCAAAGTTCACTCAAAAAGAATAGCTAACCTTTCCTAAAAAAAAACAAAAACAAGAAACTCAAGGCACAAATGCCTTCACAGATGAATTCTACCAAACAGTTAAGAAAGAAATACTAAAAATTGTGCAGAGACTCTTCCAGAAATCTGTAGAGAAGGAAATACTTCCCAACTCATTCTATGAGGCCAGCTCCTGGCCTGGTTTTTCCTGATACCAAAACCAGCTAAGAACATTACAACAAAACTACAGAACAATATCCCTTATGCACAGAGATACAAAATCCTTAACAGAATTTTAGCAAATCAAATTCAGTAATATATAACAAAATAAGGCATCATGACCATAAGGGGTTTATCCCAGGAATGCAAGCTTGGTATAACATTTGAAAATTAATCAATATAATCCAAATTAACAGTGCAAATAAGAAGAACTACAGGATCCTCTCAATAGACGCAGAAAGAGCATTTGACAAAATGCAACATCCACTAATGATTTAGGGGAAAAAAAAATACCTCAGCAAACTAGGAACGGAAAGGAACTTCCTCAACCTTACAGAGGACAGTCAAGATAAGCCTACAGGGCTTCCCTGGTGGCGCAGTGGTTGAGAATCTGCCTGCCAATGCAGGGGACACGGGTTCAAGCCCTGGTCTGGGAAGATCCCACATGCCGCGGAGCAACTAGGCCCGTGAGCCACAATTGCTGAGCCTGCGCATCTGGAGCTTGTGCTCCGTAACAAGAGAGGCCGCGATAGTGAGAGGCCCGCGCACCGCGATGAAGAGTGGTCCCCGCTTGCCGCAACTGGAGAAAGCCCTTGCACAGAAATGAAGACCCAACACAGCCAAAAATAAATTTAAAAAAAAAAAAAAAGGTAAGCCTACAACTAACATTGTACTTTAATATAAAAGGCTGAATGCTTTTCCCCTAAGATTAGGGGAGAAAAAAATCAGGATATCTGATTTTTTCCCCCCTAATATCAGATATCTGATATCTGTCTCACCTCTTCTATTCAAAATTGCACTGGAAGTCTTAGCCAGTGCAATAAGGCAAGGGGAAGAAAAGGCATACAGATTGGATAAGAAGAAGTAAAAGTCTTTATTCACAAAACATGATTGTCCAGGTAGAAAATCTTAAGCAATCTACCAAAATACTACTATAACAACTAAATGAATTTAGCAAGGTCTCAGGATGAAAGGATCAAGGTTAATATACAAAACTCAACTGTATTTCTTTATATTAGTGAGACATTAGTGAGACATTGAATTTTTAAAATATCATCTACATAGTATTTACAATAGCAGAAAATGCAATACCATACACAACAGAGGAAAACTCAAAACACTTAAGAATATATTTAACAAAATATATACCAAACATAGAAAATTACAAAATATTGCTGAGGTAAATTAAAGAAGTTCTAAATAAACAGACAGATATACCAAGTTGATGAATCATAAGACAGTATTATTGTCGATTCACCCCAAATGGATCTGTAGAGTATAACTATCCCAGTCAAAATTCCTGCAGGCTTTCTTTCTTGAAAATTGCTAAGATAATTCTAAAATTTAGCCAAAAAATGTTTTAAAAAGAAGAAATATATTAGAGGACTCAAACCACCCAATTTTGAGAGCTACTGTAATCAAAATAGCTCAGTATAAGGATACAGAGACATCAACGGCACAGAATAGAAAGTCCATAAATAGGCTCACACACACAGAGTCAATTTGAGATAGGCTGGGACGTGGGACCTGGGACCCTTTACTGGAGTGCTTGCACTTGCAGCTGGACAAATCTCTCCTCCTCTCCTAGAGCAACCAAATACAAAGAAACTATAAGGGACTAAAAATAAGTTCATGCATGTGCAGTTGGGGCGAATTATGAACAATAAGATACAGAAAGGCCACAAACCAACTGCCACTTCTGAGGTGCTGGGAGAAAAGCAGGGTACTACGCATGATCCCTGCATACAGCACCACAAAGGGGGTTGGTGGACCACCTAAGCTACACCTCCTGCCCAACCCATGGACCCACCCCTATTGTTACCCAATTTAAGGAGCCAGCTCGCGGCTCCTCCAGGAGTGAGCAAGGGCACCTGTTACTTGTTTGCGCTCCCTCCTGATGAAGCCTGAATTTCTCATCTGGCCTCTTTTCAATTTCTATTGATTAAAGAGTCCAAGGACCCGAGTCCGAGTCCGTAGCAAACTGATTTTCAACAAAGGCTGGAAAGTGTGAAAGGGATTGTCTTTGCTACAAATGGTGCTGGAATAACTGGATACCTATATGCAAAAATAAAATGAACCTTGATCTGTACCTCACACCATGCCCCCAAATTAATTCAAAATTAATCATAGACCTAACTATAAGAGCTAAAACTATAACACTTCTAGAAAAAAACATAGGACAAAAATCTTTGTGATCCTTTTTTTTTTGGCCGTGCCGCATGGCTTGCAGGATCTCAGTTCCCCAACCAGGGATTGAACCTGGGCCACAGCAGTGAAAGCCTGGAATCCTAACCACCAGGCCACTGGGGAACTCCCTTGGCAAGTACTACTTAGATAGGAAACAAAAGCAAAATGATAAATAGAACTTTATCAAAAATAAAAAAATCTGATCTTCAAAAGATATCATTAAGAAAAATGAAAAGGCAAGCCATATTTGCAAAATACATTTATCCAGTAAAGGACTTGTATCTAGAATGTACAAGGAATTCTTAAAACTCAATAACAACAGCTTACTTTTTTTAATGGGCAAAAGATGTGAACAGACACTTCACCAAAGAAGATATATGAATGGAAAATAAGCAAATAAAATGATGTTCAACATTATTAGACCTTAGGGCAATGCAAATTAAAACCACACGAAATGGAAGTGAGCAGCGGGGCAGTAATGACAGTAATGGTGCTGAGAGGCTGTGTGCAGGGCGACTTGGGCTTGGATCTCAGCTAAAGTACAGTATTCCAGCTGAACTTTCAGCAAGTGGACATTTTGAAAGCCATGATCTTCTTTGAAAAGGTTTTTTTCTTGTGTGAAAAATGAACTTTTTCCCAGTCATCCTCTTAAACTGTCAGAAATAAAATTTCCAGCTCAACCAAGACAAAATGAATTTTTCTACACTGAGAAACTCTGGGGTCTATTTGCTCCGCTAAAATTACAAATGGAATTCAAAGCAATGCAGCATGTTCTGCACCTTCCATTTCTTCCAAGCTCAAACCTTTCACTGGATATTTGAGGAATAATGACTAGCCTATTGAATTTGAAGATATTTTTAATGACACATCACAAAGTGAACTAATGGGAGAACCACACTTGGTAGAATATAAACTCAATTTCCTGTAACGCAGTGTGCTACTCATGAAAATAGAAGGACTGCTTCTTGTTTATAGTCATCTATTTACTATAATTTCGTGTACACAACATTAAAAGTACTGACACATTAGAAAAAAAAACCCCAACAAACCCACATACACATACCCAAGAGTGGCTAAAATTTTTTAAAACTGACAATGCTAAGTGTTGTCAAGAATATAGAGCAACTGGAGCTTTCATCCATTGCTGGTGGGATTGCAAAATGGTGCAGTCACTCTGGAAAGTAATTTGGTAGTTTTTTTTTTTTAAATCAAGTTAACCATACACTTACCATATGAACCAGAAATCCCACTCTTAGATATTAACTTAAGAGGAATAAAAACATGTATTCACACAAAGACTTGTACACAAATGTTTATAGCAGCTATATTCGTAATGATAAAAATTTGGAAACGACTCAACTCCGTCAATGGGTGAATAAATAAACTGTAGTGTATAGATACAATGAACAGTACTCAGCAATACAAAGAAAAATCTAGTAATACATGCAACAATATGAATGTTTCTTAACATTAATGCTAAGTGAAAGAAACCAAATCTGAGTGATTATTTGTTGTATGATTCCATTTATAATCTGTAAATCCTCAAAACATGATTCCTTTGGTGAAAGCAAACGTATAAGGATAGAAATCAGATTGGTGGTTGCTAAAGGCCAGAGATAAGAGGTGAGGCAAAGGGCACAATGAACCTTTTTAGTCGAGGGAAATGTTCTTTATGCTGATTGTGGTATTGGTCAATGGTGGTATATAGTTAAAATTGGTGAATTTTACTTTAAGTAAATTATACCTCAATTTATCCGATTTTTAAAATAGAATGCATGACAGACTTGCTGGCTACCACTGTTTTTTTTTTTTTTTTTTTTTTAACATCTTTATTGGAGTATAATTGCTTTACAATGTTGTGTTAGTTCTACCACTGGTTTTGATAGTAAAGTGAAGACAGTTTGCTGCACTGGAAACTGGTTCCCCTAAAATCTGTTGGAAGGAAAGAATGTGTGACTGTTTCCCGTGGGCCAGATGTGAGCCATAGGAGAGCGAAGACCTGCATAGAGCGGTAATAAAACCTGTCCAAGAGCGCCACCAGGAGGGCAGCTGAGACTTAGCAGCAAGAAGCTGAAGCCTAGGCCTGCCCGTGGGCCTAGGAGAGGTCAGCTGCCAGACCAGACCAAGGATGAGACTTGTGGGTGACAGACCCGGGTAATGGTGTGGGCTAGAGGGTTGGGAAGAACTTACAAAAGAGCCCCGCTAGATGAAGAGTCAGCTTTATACACATGCCAGGCCCGGGGAGATTGTGTGGCAGCTCACACAGTACTAGTCAGAATAAGACCTTTCTTGCCCCTTTCCTTCTCCTTCTCCCTCCCTCATTTCAACTCCAGAGAAAGCAAAAGCAGCCTAGTGAGTGAGTGAGGAAGAGGATCTCAGGGTGTAAGAGAAGTGGGGGAATGGAAACAGGCGTTTGTCAGACGCACACATTTCCCCTGCCCCCGCCACCACTCACGCACACTTTTTCCAGCTGCATGCTGTCTACCCAAAACAGATCGGGAAGGTGCAAGGGAGACATTTTTAACCTTAAACTTTTAATTTTTTTGACTTGTACTTTTTTGCATTTTTTATTGTGGTAAAATATATATAACATAAAATTTACCATTTTAACCATTTTAAAATGTATAATTCAGTGGAACCGAGTACACTTACATTGTTATGTATCCATCTCCAGAAGCTTTTCTTCACCCCCAACTGAAACTAAAGAACTAAAAATAGAACTACCATATGATCCAGCAATTCCACTTCTGGGTATTTACCAGAAGAAAACAAAAGCACTAATTCAAAAAGATACATGCACCCCTACATTCATTGCAGCATTATTTACAATAGCCAAGACACAGAAAAAACCCAAGTGCCCATTAACAGACAACTGGTTTAAGAAGATGTGGTATAAGTATATACAATGGAATATTATTCAGCCATAAAAAAGAATGAAATCTTGCCACTTGTGACAACATGGATGGACCTAGAGGGTATTATGCTAAGTGAAATAAGTCAGACAGAGAAAACAAATACTACATGATTCCACTTATATGTGGAATCTAAAAAAAAAACCAGACAAACAAGACAGAAACAGACTCATAAATACAGAGAATAAATGGGTGATTGCCAGAGAGGAGGAGAGTGGGGGAATGGACAAAATAGGTGAAGGGGATTAAGAGGTACAAATTTCCAGCTATAAATAAATAATTCAGGGGTTTCCCTGGTGGCGCAGTGGTTAAGAATCTGCCTGCCAATGCAGGGGACAAGGGTTCGAGCCCTGGTCTGGGAAGATCCCACATGCCAGGGAGCAACTAAGCCCGTGCGCCACAACTACTGAGCCTGCGCTCTAGAGCCCGCGAGCCACAACTACTGAAGCCTGCAAGCCACAACTACTGAAGCCTGTGCGCCTAGAGCCTGTGCTCCGCAACAAGAGAAGCCACTGCAATGAGAAGCCCGCGCACTGCAACGAAAAGTAGCCCCCACTAGCCGCAACTAGAGAAAGCCCACATGTGGCAACGAAGACCCAACGCAGCCAAAAAAATAAATAAATAAATAATTCACTGGGATGTAATGCACAGCATAGGGAATATAGTCAATAATACTGTAACAACTCTGTATGTTGACATATGGTAACCAGACTTATGGTGATCATTTCATAAAACATAAAAATATTGAATCACTATGTTGTACACCTGAAACAAATATTGTATGTAAATTATAATTCCATTTAAAAAATAAAGATATACAGTCTGGGGCTAATACAACAGGTTGAAAAGTCCTCAAAGCACAGGCTCCTTACCATACTATCCTAGTGTAGCTCCACCATTCCCATGGTCTAGGTCTAGAGTCTGGGTCCAGGCAGGAAGAAAGAGAAAAGGCAAAGGCTTTTGGAAAGATGCGGGAAATTGTCACTCAATCATTTTCTGTGTTCTGTGGTTCGGAAGAGTGTCCTGGTTGACAAAACCTGTTCTAAAAGACCAAGAAGCCAGAAGCATGGCAATGTCTCTTGGAAGGGCCAAACTGGTCCATGATCCTCATCTCCAAATACTGAAGTCACTCACACAAATGAAAAGACCTGAGATCAATTATCTAACTGGCTGAGCTTAGGCCACATGTGTGCTTTGTCAAACACAATCTTATGGGATAATTGTGGTTAAGCAAAAATTGGAGGGAGAGCTCCTTTGCCCAAAGCAGGATGTCTGGGAACAGAGTTTCACCAACAGTTTCTCTCTGTAGCGTTCCCCAGGGGACCCCAGGGAGCACAGTTTGAAAACCACTTATCCATCGTCCTCATTGTACAGATGGGAAAACTGAGGCCTGGGAAGAGGCAGGGGTGTGCACCAGGTGATTTGGGGCAGAGGTGGCAAGGGATCACAGGCTCCAACTCTTACGAAGAGCTCTCCCATCCAGCAAAACAGCTTTACAATTTGTAACGCATTTTCACTGACAGGATCTCAGATGATGAAACGAGGGCACAGAAGCAGGAACTGACTCGCCAGAGGGCACATGGCTAATGAGTGACCGAGGTTTAACTGGATCTCAGGCTTTCAGATCCTGAAACCAGGATCTGTTGCCTAAAAGTATTTTTACTTCAAATTCATCTATGAATTTTGGCAAGCCTTTAAAAAATGTAAAAATTAGGAAGAATCTCACCTACTCCCTTGAAGCAGGAGGATTCGCTTGTTCATCTAACTGTAGCTGGGTTGTCACGTTCTCCATAGAGAAGCTACTATAGATCTCGATGCCTCCAGCAATGCCCCCTGCACAGGGAAACCCACTGAATCTTCGGCCAGTCAGCAAAGGTATACTCATATCTATTGCACATCATTGGTGTGTGTGTGTTGGGTGGGGTGGGGTTATTTGTTTGTTCAGTAACATCAAACACTTGCTGGGCTCCAATTTACAGTGTCAGGGACTGTGTTAGGCTGAGATTAGAGATGAATTAGACAGAGCTTCCTGTCCTCGTGGAGCTCAATCCAGAGGCAGACGGTACACTTAAACCACAAAGTCATTTTAGATAGTGGAAAGTGTGGTGATGGAAATACGATGATGAGATACCAGCGACAGGACGGGCTGCCACTTTAGATTGAGTGATGGGAGAAGGCCTTTCGGATGAGCTGAGATAAAGGTGAACAACAAGAAGGTGGCAGTCATGTGAGTATCTGGGGAAAACAATCTCATTTGGCCTTTTTAGTGAACTGAGAAAAGGCCAATGTGGCTGGAGAAAAGGGGAAGGTGGTACAAGAAGAGCCCAGGGAGGTGGACTGGGGTCACATCATGTAAGACGCTGTAGACCACGGTCAAGTTCAAGTTCTGGAGAAAGGCAGGTAATTAGGCAGGGGCGACCTAGGTGGGGGTTCCCAGGAGGCAGCTGAAGAGCGGTCCAGGTCCATTCATTGAAATGCTCCCGAGAGTGAGCGGCGCGGCCCGAAGCTTTGGCTTTAGCCAATCAGAGCCTGGGGGCGGGGCCAGAGCCAGCAGCTAGTCGGCGACCCCTGTGGCCCACCTGTTCCTTGTCGCTTCTAACTCCCACCTCCTCAAATGAGACTGGCTGTTCTCCGGTTTCCTCGACCACCACGAAAGGAAACCCTGGTCTTCAGCGTCCGGACCCCTGAAGGAAGCAGGCGGACACTGGCTCCCACCCGCCGGGATCGCTTTCCCCGGTGTCTGGTCTTGTCTGCGGTGGGGGGTCGAGGCGGCGGCCAGGAGGCCGGCTGGGGGCGTAGCAGGGAGCTTGATGAGCCCCAGAGCCAGAGGGGCCGCAGGAGCCCGAGGTGGGAGGCCACGGGACAGCCCTGTGGCCTGACCCTCGCAGGAGAGACCTGCAGCTTGCTTTTTTTTCGCTTAGTACGTCTTGAAGGGTGTCCACGTGGAGACATGAAGACCCACCTCCGTCTTTAAATTGCTGCATGATGCAGAATTACCAGTGCTTAGGTCACCCACTCCCAAGCTAACGGACTCTTTAGTTGATTTTACTTTTCTGCTATAACTAATGGTCCTTCAGGAAACATCTTTGTCATTCTTCTTGTACCTGTATTTCTCTAAAGTTGTCTAATTCCTCAGTCACAGGCAGGCCATCAGTTACATAGGTGAGTGGCAAAGTTAGGTTGTGACTTAGAAGGTTTCCCCTGGGGCGGAGGGGAAGGGGATTGGATAAATTCCCTAGGAATGGTTGTGGCCGACAAAGCACAAAGGCCTTGGGCTTAGACATGCTTTTGCTTCCAGTTTTGCTACTTATTGAAGACTGGTAGGCGAGACCCCCAACCCCCCGGGGCCTTATTTTCCATATCTGTGAAGAGGGGACACTGGGGGGGTGGTGAGAAGGGCTGGTAAAGTGATTTGTAAGGTTTGTTGTGCTGAGAAGGCCTTATATTACCAGCCTGTGGTCTAAAAGTACACAAGAGAGTTGACTAAAATAATTGCACAGTTGTATTGGTGCCATAAACGTGTGTTCTTACTGATGGCTTAAAAGAAAAAGACATATTTGCCTTATTACTCAGTAAGGTGGGCAAAACAAAACATTTTACTTTGGAGTTCGGGCAGAGAGTGTGGTGAGAAGTGGATCATGGCCTTCTCCCGTGGGGCCCTCCATCCAGGTCCTCGGGCCTTCGGCCAGCAGGTAACCTGGGGGCCGGGGACAGGCTGCCCATTGGCTGGGCCCAGACCTCTCCCCTGCCCCCATCTCCTAGCCAGACCCTGCTGACTGCCTGATCTCTCGGCCCAAAGCTGGGGGCTCAGGCGAAGCCCCCGCCCAGCGGCGGCACTTCTGGGAGTTGGGTGGGGCAGGGCGAGAACAGCGGCCACTCGAACCCCACGGAGGCTGTAAGAACTCTGAGGGCCCGAGAAGGTGGGTCTACCTGGACAACAGTTCGGCCACCCTCAGGCCTTGGAGCTGTGTAGATCCTGGACGTGGGGTGACCGCTCTGTCCCAACTGGACGAGACCTCCCCTCGTCCGGACACCTTAATGGGCCTGGCAGGTGAGTGGAGCCCTGGTCGACAACGGGTGCCTCACCTGGACCAGACAACATCTGACAAAGGCCTTAATGGGTGAGCAGAGCCCCGGGTGAGGAGGGGTTGAAGGGCAGTGGTTGTCGTTTCTACCAGACCTTGATCTCAGGAGATAGAAATGGTGGAATAACAGACCATATTTAGCCAATGGGAAGTACCCACCGCCTTTTGGTTAGATTTACTGGCTGTTTATAGAAGGCCTGTCTATATAATACGAAAAAGCTACTCGCAACTCACCACCCTCCACCCGCACCACTTTTCAAAAGAAAACTTGCCCCATCTAGGCCTTCTAGATGTAAAGAGGTTGCCCACGGATAACAGAGTTAGAAAATCGCACATCTTGTAAATGCCCATTTGTTTTCTTAAAAAGTCATAGGAAAGAAATGTCTTCTGGAAATGACATTTTGAAATGGAACAGTTAAATCACCTCTAGAAGTGACATCAGGGGTGATCCAGGTCCACGTATGTCCAGTGGGTTAGAGGACATGGAGTGGCAGACCTTGAGGAGGAAGGAAAGAAGCTTCTGCGCCAGACTGGTCACACTTGGGAGACATTTCCATGTCATAACCATTGTTCTGTGTGTGCATTTTATTCCTCACTGCTGTATAAATAGTTGACAATGCTAAGTACTTTTTTGAAGTATCTAGTGGATGTTCTGAAGCGCCTGATATATGTTAAAAGTAGAGGTAGTAAAAAGACATTTTGTAAGTATCTTTTTGTTAAGATTCATATGAAATATTGTTATTCTGGGGGGGGGAGGGATTGGCCAAACCACCTTTCTGAACAGTACGCACTGTGTCTGTGTGCTGGTTCGAGAGGGAGGGATGTGTGTGGATGTGTTCATATTTACATTTTGAGGCTGACCACTGATGTGTGTGCATCTCTTTCGGCTGTACTATAGAAATACATTGCTGAGTAATTCAATGGAAACATATCTCCTTGCTAATATTTTAATAGTATACATTGGATAATGAATTCTCTTAGAAGCATTATACTTTGTGTACTCTGTTGCTTTATCTCTCATTTTTTTGTGGGGGGGGGTCGCCAAGCCATGTGGCACGCGGAGATCTTAGTTCCCCAACTAGGGATTGAACCTGTGCCCCTGGCAGGAGAAGCATGGAGTCTTAACCACTGGACCACCAGGGAAGTCCCTATATTTCATTTTTAATTGAACATTAAGGGAATGCAGTATTTTAATCATAACTCTGACAATATCTTTAGCTAGAGGCCTGTTGCCAATTTTGTCTTTTACGATACGTTTGTCGCCAAGAGAGGCAGGATTACATTTTTTTTCTTCCTGATTGAGTTGGTATAGTGTATTCTTGGTTATCAAAATACTCATATATTGAATAGCTTTGGGACTTTGAAACAGTGAATATTCATGATGTGTGAAAAAGCATGATACATAACTATACAATCTTAATTACATAAAAATGGATGTTTAGTTGTGTAGATACATACATGGGACCTAGAAGGACACGTCAAACTGTAAACTGTGATTATGGGTGACTTTTTTTGCTTCTTGTGTTTTTCAGTTTCCTATTATGCACATTAACTTTTAAGAAATATTTTAAAAATCTGTACAAATTTTACTTTGAAACAATTATTTAGGGACTTCCTTGGTGGTGCAGGGGACTCCATGCTCCCAATGCAGGGGGCCGGGGTTCGATCCCTGGTCAGGGAACTAGATCCCACATGCATGCCACAACTAAGAGTTTGCATACCACAACTAAGGAGCTGGCAAGCCGCAACTAAGGAGCTTGCCTGCTGCAACTAAGACCTGGTGCAACCAAATAAATAAATATTTAAAAAAGCAATTATTTACTGTAAACAAAGGTGGACTCACACCTCGACAAGATCTTATTTTAAATCATTCAATGGTGAGTGCCTCTGCTGTGCCTGGCACAGTTCTACGCACACGGGATACACAATGAACAAAGCAAAAATGTATGCTCTCAAGGGGCTTAAACACCACCTGAACATTTGAGATTTTCTGTGTGGCTGTGTCTAGACAGTGTTTTTTAAAATCTGTACTTTTGCAAATGTAGAGGAATAGGAATCAGATCAATTTTCTAAACACCACCCAGGGAAGGCAGGCAAATTTCTCTCCGTGTGTGATATTCATCCAGTGAACTAATACAATTCTGTGGCCTCCAACTGCAAATCAAATTTTCTGTAGGTCTCCTCTCTGGAATAGCTGTTTGGGTCACTTGTATAAAGGGGTAAGTATCCATCAAAGAAGCAGACTAGGGCTTCCCTGGTGGCGCAGTGGTTGAGAATCTGCCTGCCAATGCAGGGGACACGGGTTCGAGCCCTGGTCTGGGAAGATCCCACATGCCGCGGAGCAACTGGGCCCGTGAGCCACAATTACTGAGCCTGCGCATCTGGAGCCTGTGCTCCGCAACAAGAGAGGCCGCGACAGTGAGAGGCCCGCGCACCGCGATGAGGAGTGGCCCCCGCTTGCCACGACTGGAGAAAGCCCTCGCACAGAAACGAAGGCCCAACACAGCCATAAATAAATAAATAAATAAATAAAAATTAAAAAAAAAAAACAAAAAACTAAGAAAATCTGAATAAACTATAAAAAAAAAGAAGCGGACTATTTTGTGTTAATAAAAGATTGTTTCTATCAAGTTACCGCTGGTGACTTTTTTTCTGAAACAATGACATCATCCTAAAAACATCATAACGATGAATTCATATTGTTCTGTTTTACTCATATACTTGGTTCTTAAGAGATCTGTTGGACCCGGCAGCATTTCTAAGCTAAACACAGTAAAACAAAAGTTTTCATTGATCCTCTCCTCCACACGCTCTTGTGCTAAATGGAATTACAGGATAATTGACTCCAAATCTTTTTGCTGTGGGAGGCGATACGTGGTAAGTAAGAGAATGGCTTTGGAGTTGGGTTGGGTTTGAGGCTCACTTCCAAAGCTTCCGAAGTGTGTGACCTTGGGCAGGTTCATCTTGCTAAGCCTCAGTTTTCTTCTCTCTCTCAAAGGGGGATAACAGTCTCTACCTTCAAGAGCTGTAGTGAGGATTAAATGAAACTGTGAATTAATACCTACCACATAGTAAATACTCAACCAATGATCACTTTAATTATCTGTCTGGCATGGGCTGAGTAGGGACAGGGAGAACTGGATTCTTCCCGTTTTATCCTTAGGGTTGGGAGAAAGAGTTCTGGGTTCTGAATCAGAAAACCATAGTATTGGTTCTGCCACGAACTGGCTGTATGACTTTGGGCAAGTGACCTTCCTTTTCTGAGTCTGTTTCCTCATTTATTAAACAAGATAAAAGCCAACATTTGTTGAACGTCCAAGGGATAGGCTTATGTGTGGTATTACATGTATTAAATCGTTGATCCCTCACAGCAGACCCAGGTGGGAGGCGCTATTATTTTTCCATGCACAAACAGAGCTGTTAACACTTGGGGGGACGGGAAATACTTGCCGAAGGGCACACACACAGCAAGTGAGGGGCAGCTCAGGACTCAAACCCAGGCAGCCTGGTTTGGAAGCCCAGGCGCTTTGGGGCTGAGGAATGTGGCCATTCACACCAGGTTCAGTGTCACACACCCCATCCCAGCATTATTAGTCTTTCAGGGACCTCAGTGATACACTGTTCAGCTTTTCCCATTTGACAAATAGCAGAAACTAAGACCTGAGCAGGATAAAGAACTTATTTAGGGTCACACAAATTAGTGGCCTAAGTGGACCAAGAACCCAAGTCTCAGAACCCTTCCAGCCCAGAGAGTCAGAGGTCCGCCCCTGAGAGTCTTTTCAAAAACGAAAAACTGCACTTTCATTGTCAATTTGCCTGGGGTAACTGTTTACACCTTAGTCTGATCACAGCCCTACTTTCCTCCTATCTTCGTAAATTCTTAGGCGCTGACCCCAGTCACTTGGTGGCCGGGGCTTCATCAGCTCCACCAACAGCTGAGAGGAGGCACCGGGAAGTCAGAATGTGTTTCCTGCTCATAAATACAAGACAGGACGTGCCAGTTTCTTCTGCGCGTTTCTGCAAAGAACCGCGTGCTCTCTGCCGACCCTCAGCAGGGGGAGGCGTGTGGGAGCAGCCCTCCGGCCTCTTGCCCTGCACTGGAGGACAGGCGTGGATAAGCTGTCACCCAGTGAGGCCACAAGTCTGTGTCTCCACCTACCACTGCGCCTCTGAATGCGGTAAATAAAAAAGTGGATACCTGTTAAAAATCCGTGGGTTCGGAAACCTCGTGTGCTCTGCACTTTCCCACTAGGACTCTCCCGGGCTTCATGCTGTTTCGATTCCTCGGGGAACAGGAAGGTCTGTGCGGTAGCTCTCTGTGTGGTCAGGGGAATCTTTGAGGGTCCTTGAGACCTTTTTTCAAGAGATCCACTAATAGCAAGACGTTACGTGCCTTTTTCACTCTAATTCTCTCCGGAGTTTTGCGGAGGCTCCACGCACGGCGTCTGATGTTATGACAGACCACAGAAACCCGGATGAGAACCCAGCTGTCTGCTATTAAGCGGGATGTGCAAGAGATTTGCAAAACTGGAAAACGAATTCACTCTTTTATGGAAAACATGTTCATAAAAATGTTACTTCTGTTAACATATTTTCCATAAAAGAGTCCTCTATGCTTAGATTCTGTGTTTGGGGATGAAAGGAAACTAACCAGAACTGGTCCACAGCATGAATAAGTCATTATACCAATCAATCAATCAGTCAGTCTCCCAGGCGGTCTGCACTCCAGCTGAGCCTTCCCTCTCCGCCAAAGCAAGCTGCCTCATTTCTGGTCCACAGGCACTAGATGGCTCCCAAGGGCCCTTCTGGTTTCAGCAACTAAGACCTGGGAGCTCTCCCTTAGATTATAACCAAGCAGGACCCTATGGGGCCTTCCTGGGACAGATACCCCTTACCCTCTGCCACCTCTTGTCTGTAGAAAAACTTTAGCCAAAGAATAAATTTAGTCAGAGAAGCAAGAAAATGCAGAAAGAAATGCAAACAGTCAAAGAAGACAAAATAATCATAGTTTAACCATTAAGGAAAGTCAAGGACCTTTAGTTCCTCCTCAAGGGCTACAGTTTCACTTAACATCGCATTAGGAATAGTCCTCCAGGACATTACAGATTCTTCGTGAATATGAGTGTAAAGGCCACTTCTGGTTCAGCCCCACATGAGAACTGAACGTTTGTAGCAGGCTGGGCGCCATGCTGCCTGGATGGGGAATAAAGGAGACACCAGAAAAGCAGATGCGGGAGACCCGAGTCCACAACACTGATAAATTAGGGGCTGATCTCTTGTGGGAGGGAGTTCCGGCTCTGAGCAGGCGCCTTCTAAACGAGGGAATTTCCCTGCTTCACTCTAGGATGTGCTGGTGAATTTCATTCATCTGAGATCAGGCCTGGCCAGCATCAGTGGCAGGAGGCTCTGATGTGAAGGTCAGCCACGATAGAAAGTGTTTCTGAACTGACACTGACAGTCAGTGGAAAATGCAGCTGCTCTATTTGCTCTCTGGCTACTTACACCTTTTCCGGAGGGAGATTAGTCAGGGTCCCCGAGTAAGACACTGCTCCAAGCGGCTTTGGGCTTTCAGCTCTGTGGCTGAGTGAGGGTCAAAAAGCAGAACCAAATGACAAAAAAAGAAATCACCCCCGGATAGTTGGTAAAGATAGCACTTTAAAGTCACCTGGGGTATTCACATAGAAGTCCCAGCCGTTGCTGGGGTGACATGTTGGTGTGAAACTAGCAAAGAGGAGAGAGAGGAGAAAAAGGGGTGGGGGTAAGGGATGCCCCAAGTGTCATTCTGTGAGGCTCGGATTGTCAAGTTCAAAGTGCTCTTGGCTTTCTTCCTCTGGAGAGCGCTCGTTACCTCATGGAGTAAGCGATGACAACATAGTTAAGCTCTGAATCGATCAGCTTTCTGTACTTCCTGTAAATTTCCCGCAGTGTCCTGTCCTCTTCATTCGTCTCATATCTGTTTGTATAAATTCTCACCTGTGCCGATAGACAAACACCTCCGTGCGCACACACACACACACACACACACACACAGTGGCTACATCACCCGGACCCCGAAGACAATCTGAATGATGTACACGTACAATTGTTGGCAGAATCAGGAAAAGCCGAAACCCAACTAAGGATGAAAGCTCCAGATTACCTTCCGTGAAACTGTTAATTTCCAATGGACGGACTTGTGAGACGTCCACCCCCCCGTGCCCTGCCTCACTCCTGACCTTCATCCCAGAGCAGGAACACTGGGGCTGGACGCCTGCCCGCCTAGGGGCCTGGGTGCCCTTGCCCGATCCCCATGGAACCCACCCCGGGGGGGCTCTTACCTTGAGTGTGCGCAGGGCACACCGCCCTTCTTCCTGACTCTGCAGGATCTGCTCCACAAACTTAACATCAAGGAAAGCCCAGATTTTGAAGTAAAACAACTTCCTGCAGGATAAGATGAGGCGGTGCAGCTCCTCGTCCAGAGACTCATGTTTGTTGTTGAACTCAAAAGTTAGTTTCTGGAAAAGCACCAAAGGGGAAGACGGATGTGGACAGAGATGCTGGGATTGGCTGGATCATTTCATAACACCTTCGTGCCCTGGCTTTGGCCTGGCAGCCCACGGTGGTTCAAGCGCTTTAGATAAGGGGCACTGGACACGCAGGTGTCGGAAGAAGGGATTTGGGAATGAAAGTGATCTCATCCAAATTTACGAAACTTGGAGTTTCGAGGCAATGTATCTGGAGTCTGGAGACCAAAGTGGTGGTCCTGGCTCTGCGATGGACTAGCCAGGTGACCATGGGCAGCACCGAATGGTTATGATGTCTGCCTGCCCACTTCAGGGCTGTGTGAGCGTAAATGAGCTCTTAGCACTTTGTCATCCCTCACTGTTAGTAGTGGTATTTATACGCTTCAGTATCAATCCCCACAGCCTTCTGAGAGGTCTTTGCGGGGCGGGGGAGGGGGGGGTGGACAAAATGATCCCAATTTTATAGATCGGGAGCTGCCAGATTAGAGAACAGCCCACACCTCTGAGCTCTTCTGTAACTTGGGTCAAATTTGGCTTTTTGTCTGGTTTGGAGTCACACTGGGTCCTGTGTGCTGCTGTGACTGGGTGGAGAAGTAGAAGAAGCTGCTGACCTGCTTCTCACCTGTAGAGGCTCCTTCATGCTCAGGCCTCACAGCTCTGAGCCAGGGATGTAGGAGCTTTCCTTGGTTGACAGCCAATCAGGAATTGGTTCCACGTATAGGAAGTGAGCAGTAGCTTTTGTCCTCTGCTGCGGTCTTGGGGACCGGGGGAGGCTTAGTTGGGTGACGTTTCCCAGAACCTCAATTTGACCTTGAGTGAGTGTGTGCAAGCCCAGCCAAGAGCAGATAGCAGGAACCTGAGGGGCAGCCACTCCTCACAAGCCTCCCAGCCCTCAGCTCATACCTACCTGCAGAGTGTGCCGGAAGGTGGGCAGGAGATCCGTCAGGGTGGGCCTCATGGACCAGTCGGGGTCGCTGAAAGAGCAGTTTCTCAGACTGATGCTCCTGATGGGGATCTCCTGCAGGAGGATCCGGGCCAAGCGCTCATACTTCATGACTTGCTCAAAGAAGAAGTTGACTCTCAGGTTGGTGGCGCACCTGGCCAGCTTGGCCCAGGACATGCCCCAGATGACCTGCCCGTGGGGGTCATGACTGTGGCACTTGATGTTCATGGTCCAGAGGGTGCCGGCATTGTTCTCACACAAGTTCTCCAGCAGCTCGTCGGAGATGCAGTTGTAGTTGAGGCTCAGGGACACCAGGTTGCGGAACGTGGCCATGGTCTTGTTGAACTGGGGGCTGCTGTAGACAGCGAGGTGGTGGCTGAAGTAGTCCTCGAGGTTGAGCTCTGACACCACACTCTCTTTCCTTAAGTAGCTCAGGGAGTTGAGGATGTGGCAGCCTTGCCCCACGGTGAGCCTAGCCCCTTTTAGGCTGAGATAATCCAGGTGTTTGCCCATTTTCTTCAAGAATGAGCTCAAGCTTTTCATGAGCAAGCTCCTGATGCTGTTCCTCCAGACCAGGCGGTCCAGTTCCAGGTGCTGGACGGACAGAGATTTCAGACGGTTGTTTCTCTTGCCCAGACACGAGAGAAGGCCTTGCATGGTGACCTGGAACTTCTTGGTCAGGACAGCGTTGTAAGGATGCAGGAATTTGATCTCCAGGTGCTCCAGATAACGACCAAATTTCTTAACATACCAAAGAGCCGACACAAATTCGGACGCGTGTACCCTGGAAGGTCTCCCAGTAAACGTGATGGTCCTGTATCGCCAGAGGTCAGCCGAATACATCATCTGGTTCCACTTTCTGCAGACAAGGGCCGCTCTGGACCTGTCTTTGTCTCCCAGCCACCAGAAAATACGATGTAGGCACACATCGGGAAGGGTGGCCCAGCAGCTCTGGTCTTGAGGCTGGATCGGTTGGCCTTCTTCATCCATCAGGGAACCGGGATGTCCACTGCAGCTGTGTGGTAGGCAGGGCTTCCAAAAATGAGGAAAGAAAAGCAATCACTTGTTTTCTGTGGGGAGTAAAAAGGAAGAACCATCACCTGCCAAACACATATTAAACCCAATGGAACAAACTTGCACTATGGCCCCATGTGTAGGTACTGGGCTGGTGCAGGGGGTGCAATGATAAATCCACCATACTGTGCACACCTGCAAGGAGTCACAGCCCATCAGGGGTCTATCAGGGACATAGACCGGGACTCAATGACAACACTGTGGGAGACATGAAAATCCTCAGGCATATTCATGGTGCAGGGTAGCACAAACGGGGGTATTAGTTCTGTCTGTGTAAGAAGAAGTAGAGAGGGCTGCTCAGAGGAGGTGGCATCTGAGCTGGGTTTTGCAGGGTGAGTAGGATTTGCAAGGCAGACAGGTTGGTGGTGGAGGAACTGGTATATTCCAGGCAGAGGGAACAAGATGGGCAAAGCCACAGAACTGTGAGTATACGTGATGTGTTCACATTCAAGGAACTAAAAATTGCTTGGAGCTTAACTTGTGAGGGTCAGGGAGTGATGGAACTGGAGCTGGAGCAGTGGGAGGTGCTGGTTCAAGGTCATCATTCAAGATGCTCTGAATGATGTGATAAAGGCTGTGTCCTACAGCCAGGGATTCTCACTGTCCCCTCTCCTTAAGACTTTGGAATTCTGACATCTTCTCTGGATGAGAATCAGTGTCTGTGTTCAGCGACATTGCTGATGGCTGTGTTTATATTCAAAAGGTGCAGCAGCAGCACAAAGGTGGAGAACCTCAGCTGAGGTCAGGGCAGGTCGAAGGATCACACGCCCAGAAGTGACGTGGTCAGTCTTGAGGTAAAGAAAGAATACTCTGGGGGAGTGGAGGAAGGATGGTCCATAGTAGAGGCCAGGCTTGAAGCCTGGGACTAGGGTGGCATTATAGTGGGAATCGGGGTGGGTAGTGAGTTCTTTGGCAGACATGATTTGGTAACTGGTGAACACCTGTACTGGGAGGACTGAAAGGTCTCTGACTTGGCTGTTGGATTGCAGGTGGTATCCCCAGCCAGGCTAGGGAGTCCCAGGGAAGAACTGGGCTAAGGCCCCGCCAGATACACTGAGCCCTCGGTCAGACTTTTCATAGCCATCTGCTGTAATCTTCATGGCTTTGCTTTCAATGTTTCCCCTGCCTGAGAACTACCCTCCTTTGCTTTACCTCTCCCAAACCCCCCATTTTTAAAGTTCAAGCCCTACCACTTCATAAAGCTTTTATTGGCTTCTTTACCAGGTAACCCAAGATCATTCATTGTGGTTCACAAGAACTCAGAGCTGGAAGAGATCTGAGAATTGATTTTTTTTTTTTTTAACAGATGGAAACTAGGCACAGAGAGGTAAAGGGGCTTGCCTATGGTCACACAGCAAGTTAGTAACAGGACTCAGGCTAGACCTGGGCTTTCTTACTCTTTCTCTTATACTTTTTTCCTACCTCCACTTTTCAGGCCTCGGGTTCGGAGGGACAAGTTAATCGTAATTTTCAGTTCGGGACAGACACTTGTCTGTGCAAGACCTCTCTTTTTTTTTTTTTAATTATTTATTTATTTATTTATGGCTGTGTTGGGTCTTTGTTTCTGTGCGAGGGCTTTCTCTAGTTGTGGCAAGTGGGGGCCACTCTTCATCACGGTGCGCGGGCCTCTCACTGTCGTGGCCTCTCTTGTTGCGGAGCACAGGCTCCAGACGTGCAGGCTCAGTAATTGTGGCTCACGGGCCCAGTTGCAACGCGGCATGTGGGATCTTCCCGGACCAGGGCTCGAACCCGTGTCCCCTGCATTGGCAGGCGGATTCTCAACCACTGCGCCACCAGGGAAGCCCCCAAGACCTCTCTTTGATTCTATTTATTCATTTATTCCCTTTTAATTCTATGTCCCACTCCATTGCTCCCCACCACAGGCAACTATTCCAGTGTGTTTGATGTGCTGCTTTCTGTTTGTGTGCGTGCTTGCCAAATGTGTGTTCAGTGTCTGTAAGCATCACTCATGTTGCCCTGCGTACGTCTCACACGGCATCTGTCATCTGAATAGACCCGGTGGTGGGTATCCCCTTCTTTCTCTTACCCACTCTCCCTGTGATGGACCCCCAGGCCTCTTCCAGCTCCCCCCAACAGCACAGTGGCGATGAGCATCGTCAAGCAAGCTCCCGTAGGGGACCTATTTTGGGGTCTTCCCCTGTGCCTTTGTCCTCCCTACCCCATGATCACCTACAGAACTTTTTGGCCCTTGCCTCCAGCCGGCCCTCCCATCTCCCACCCAGACAGACTTCCACACGGGAACTGGTAGCAGCCTGCCCCCACCCAGGACACAGGGCTCCAGTGGGGTCAGCCGGCTCCCCTTCTCTTTCTCCTCTCTCCCTGTGTCCATCCTTAGTATAATCTTAGTATAATCTAAGCCTTTCTCTCCCAGAAACCCACACACTCCTTGAGACTAGGGACAGCCTCATTCTTCTTTTGAGGAAGTACTTAAACATTTAACTAATGAAGAAATAAGGTTGTGTCCTCCATCACATATAAACTGCCCGGGGCTAGGGGACTCCACGGCACTTAGTAAGGAGCAAGGGACCTAAGAGGTGCTCAAGAAAAGCTAAACCAGGGAATTCCCTGGTGGTGCAGTGGTTAGGACTCCTCACTTCCACTGCAGGGGGCACCAGTTAGATCCCTGTTCAGGGAACTAAGATCCCACAAGCCTCGCAGAGCGGCCAAGGGAAAAGAAAAGAAAAGAAAAGAAAAAAGCTAAACCAGTTCGAAAGCTAATCGAAGCCCTTTGACCCAGCAAGGTCACAGAGTCTGAAGAATTATCAGACACTTTAAGCCATGGGGGGCGGGGGGGTTGGAAGAACATCTTTGGTGGGCTGGGAAAGGTGTTGCAAGTGGTCCAAAAGTCATGTTACCGCCTGGAACCTCCCCTCTTGTAGCTTAGTGGGTTGGATCCTGGTTCTGTCAACTGCGGTATGTGACCTTAGGCAAGTTGGTTAATTTATTTATGCCTCAGTCTCCACATCTGTAAATATGGGTAATATAGTACCTTTCTCCTAGCGTTGGGGGGATTAAACGGGCTGATATACGGAAAGCACCGGAACAGTGCCTGGCACACAGTAAATGTTATAAAAGTGTTTGCTGCCATCAGAAAGTGGGTGGCAAGGTGCTTCCAAAACATCCCTGTACGGAAGGTATTTACAAATGGGAGGTTAGGAAAGTGTCCCGGCGAGATGGCCTGCTAGGTGGGGAGCGGGATTCCAACCCAGCCTAAGGACGCTGGAACCTAGGCTGGGTTTACCACGTCACACAGCCGCCAAGCCTGGGAGGAAACCTGGGTGTACGATCACCCGGGGAGGGGAGGTGGCCCAGGAGCCTCGCGGGGGCGGCAGGTGAGGAGGGCAGCCCCGCACCCCCGCGCTGGCCTCGGGGGGCGTCCCCGGCCTGCGCCCGCTCGCGCCGCCTTACCCGCTGCTCGCCAAGACCCGCCGCTCTCTGCTCGGGCTGCTGGGACCGCGAGCGCCGGCCTGCTGCGCCCGCGCCGCCTCCGCTCCGACGCCACCGGCGCCACCGCCGACTCCGCGCCAGGCCCCGCAGAGGCTAGAGGCCGAGCGCCCGGCCGCCTTTGTGACGCGCCGCCACTTGCGGGGCTCTGCTCATGCCCGCGGCCGCGGGGCCCAAACCTGGGGTTGCCAGCTCAACCGATCGTGCGCGTGCGGGGCAAGACGGGTCCCCGCGCAGATGGCCCGGGAAGGCGCCCTGGCCGGGGGGCCAGAGGCGGGAGGCTGGGCCCCGCGCCCCCTACCCGTCCCTCCTCATGCGAGGAAGAGGTTCTGCCCCCGGACTTGGGGCGCAGGCCCGCGCAGTCGCCACCTTTCCTGTCCTGACCCATCCCCGGGGTCCTGTCCAGTCCCAGGGACCCAGCGTGCGGGGCCTCTCTTTGGGAAACCACTGTCGCCGCCGACCCAAGGAAAGTCTTAAGCAAACCTGACTTCGCCAACTTGACAAAGCTTGAGAAATGCCCCACTTTTCCAGTTTCGGGAGGGTGGGGTGTCCTGGGCCCTTCCTTCCCTGGTGGGGTCTGGGGTCTCCCCACGGGCCAGGCAGAAAGGTAGGGTGTGCTGTTTGCTGGGAGGTGGGCTGTATCTCTAGGTGTCTCCCTGCCAACAGCCCTCACTAGCACCTCTTTGTGCTTTACCTGGCTCTCCCCTGTCACCCAGCCTCATTTTTCTCTTCCTTTCTCCATTTCTTCTTTGCTGCCACTCCCCTTTCCTTGCCGTGCTAGCCGCTGCCATCCATGGCCCTGGAAAACCAGTGAAAAATCTACAGAAAGGTGGAGGACAAGTTTTCAGGGAAGGCTTTTTTATTCTTCGGGGACAAAGCTGGGTTCCCTAAGGTGTCCAGGCTGTGTGGAGCCTAGATGCTTGATCAGAATTCTCAGGCAGAAGAGACAGAGCCCTTTTTTCTTCTGGTTTATCTGTAGCTCTTGGGGAAACCAACATCTCGGCTCAAAAGGAGGAAAACAGTTAGAATCCAAACCTTTTCTTCTACAAGAAAGAAACCCAGTGAATAAAACCCATCTCTTTTCGCAAGTAAAGACTAGCACAGAAAGCAAGCAGAAAAACCAGTGTAAAAACAAAATCTTCTAAATCTGTTGTACCTTTTCTTTTCCAAAGCTAGCTGGAACTTCTCACTTGTTTTCCTTTTGATGAAGCTAACCACCAGCATTTCTCCTAAAGAAATGGATATTAAAAAAGTTCAATGTGTTTAAAGTGGGGAGTGTTAGTTCCTAGGATATCTCTGGGTAATCCTATCCCCAGTTCCCGGAGCAGGAACCCTGAGCTACAGATGCCATAGAAAATGTATGGAGCCCAGTGAGCCATGAGGGGTCTATGGGAGGCTTGGGACAATGTTTAATAGAGGCCTATCATCATGAGAGGGGTGGACGAACAGATTAGAGGATACCCACACCATGGACTCTTATGCCATTAAAAAAGGGGGGGGGAACATCATTTGACTTGGAGGGATGTCCTTGGGTATTGATGAATCATAACATTAAGATGCAAAGAAATGTGTATAATTGGACTCCAAATGTGTATGTGTGTGTGTGGTTATATAACAGAGCTGCCAGATAAAATACAAGATGTCCAGTTAAATTGTAATTTCAGAGAAACAAATAATTTTTTTTTGTATAAGTATGTCTCATGCAATTATTTTGTAGTTATTTTTGTCCCAAGTAATGAATTTTTATTTGCTAAATTCGGCAACCCTATTATGTAAGGATGGAGGGAAGTATGGAAGGAAATTTCAAATTGTGGGAGGCAAGGAAATATGGCAATAATAACACCCCCAGCAAGTGTGAAATTCACTCAGCTTTGTAAAATTATGTGCTGTGTGCATATAGAGAAGAAGTTAGAAAAAACAAGATCTAGGTCTACTTTTTTGTAAGGAGTGTGCATCATATATTCAGTGAAAAAGGCAAATGGCAGAGTAATGAATATAGGAAGATGATACATAGGGGAAAAGAAAAAACAATTCAAACCCCACAGAGGCTTGTTCATGTTTGTGTGAACAGAGGTAAAGCTTTGGAAGGATACCCACCAGGATTCTGAAACTAGTATCTCAGGGCGTGGGACTGGGGAAGTGGGGTGGGTGTCGGGGAGGATGAGCTTTATCTTTATATTTGTTTGTATGGTATCATGTCAACTGGTTACAACAAAACCTAGTATTTAGTAGTATCTAGTACTTTTGTATTTTGAAAAACATCAAATAATGAAAGCTTTTTTTTTTTTTTTTTGAGTGAGGCATCCTGTTTGGGGCTTAAAAGCATAAGCTTTGGAACTATATACACATGTATTTTAGGCTGGATTCTGCCACTCTCTAGTTGTATAATCCTGGGGAAGCTACTCACCTTTCTGTCTAGTTTCCTTATCTGTAAGATAGGGATAAAATACCTGCATGTTTTTTATAATGATTAACCATTTGTAAAGAGCTTTGCATTGTAACTGGTACATAATGGTTAACTACCTCTAATACTAATTCTTATTATTATTGGAAAATAATCTAGGATGTAACAAATCAGGCTATTGAGGCTGCAAATCCTGATCTGCTGGAGGCAAGATACCAACTGACTTAGTATCTTGACCAAGGCTCTGATCTCTGGGCCTGGATTGCCTTATCTACACCATGAGCTACAGAGCTAGATTGGGTGTGCTCTGTTCATTTGTTTGCTCCACCGTTTTGGGGCATTTGCTGTGGTCATTCCCTGGGCTGGGAACTGGAGATACAGAGATGAAAGATCTGGCTCTGCCTTCTGAGGTGGGAGATGATGCACATATATTACCAGGTGATAGGTGCTATGAGAATGGATTTGGACACACAGAGAAAGGGGAGATAAAGATGTCTGAGAATATCCTGCAGGTCTTGGGTTTCTCTAAACACTGTCCAGATGGCTCCCAGCCAGATAAGGAGAGAATGGAGGCTGGGTACCTGATGTTGGGTTAGGGTTGGCAGGGGAAGTAGGATGCCACACTGAGAACACCTCCTCAGAATGTCATAGGCTGTCTCGTCTTCTACAGGAGAGGAGGCCCTGAGCTTGCCATCAGACTTCAAAGGCAGATCCGTGGTTTTGTTTGTGCCTCTTGGTGCTTGCCGTGTTGACTTTTCAGAAAGAAGGGGAAATCTGCTTGTATTTTTCATCTTTGGACGGACGTCTTTCTCTGCTGTGGAAGTTTGATCTTCAGCAGCCTGACTTGAAAGGGATGAAGGAGGAATATCTGGTTTCCCAACTGGAGAATATGTCACAGAATCTGAGATTGGACGGCATCTGTCCTGCAATTATGAGTCATACTTCAAATTTTAAAATGACCTCAGCTTTAATGGTGGACAATACAATAGGCAAGATAACCTGAAATTTTCCCACTCTGAAATGCTGGATAAAATATGACAAACATTCACTGAGCTGACTTTGCAAGAAAGCAAGCAAGCTCCATGTTCCAGGAATGAAGACCTGACCTGTTAAGCACATGAGCTGACACTTTAGGAGGAGATGTGGGGTCAATCTCGTATCTAAGAGCTTGGATAAGAGAAGAGTCCCATCCACACAAGAAGTGAAATTGGCAGTTAAGATTCCCCTTTCCCTGAGTAAAGCTGGGAACCTTGAAGGCTAACCTGTGGTGGCTAAGAGAAAAGAATCGGCTAATTGGAAAAGGAAAGTGGCAAGAAAGCTTGTCTACCTTGGACTAGAAATTGAGGGTGGGGAAGCAAAACCGACACTCCTGAAAACTCAAAATCCGAGGCTCATGCCATTCTTGTATTTGGGGTTCAGATTTACAAAATCCTCATGCTCTGGGAATACCCAAGCAGAAGAATTAATGTAAAATTTGGGAGGTATGGCAGAAGCAATCACAAAATCCCTCTGGAGGTTACATCATCCCAAACTAGGTCATACAGGATTCTCACAGATAGAGTCTCACCAAATAGAAACTCACGATTCAAATTTACACACAAGGAAACACTCTACCTTGGGTAAGAGTCATAGACACAACCATTAGGATTAGTCTCCAAGGAGTTCAGATAACAGAACTATAGGAGAGAGACTGTAAAATAAATTAATCAAAAATGATTCAAACAAGAGAAAAGAATACGACCCTATGAAAAAAAGAGTAGGTGAATTTGAAAGAGAGATAAACAGAACTTCTTAAAATGAAAAATACAGACACTGAACCTCAATGGATAGGCTTAAAAATAGCAGGTTAGATTTGGCCAAGAAAGAATGAACTTGAAAATAGATTTGAGGAAATTACTCAGAATATAGGAGAGAGAAATAGAAAATGTGAAAGGTTAAGGGACACGAGGATAGAACGAGAAGGCCTGATGTACATCCAATATGTTCCACAGAAAGAGTTGGGAGAACATGGAGGGGTTAGGGAATATTGGGGATTCCAAGATTCTCAGATTATAGCTGAGACTTTTCAGAACTGATTAAGGCAGAACTAAATCTTTAGATTTGGGCAGGAGAAATTGTGAAGAAGAGAGGAAAAAAATAAACACACTTGAGCATATTGTTTTAAGCAGGATGAATAAAAATAAATCTTCTCTTGGATGCATTGCAGTGAAACCAGGAAGATCAGAGGCAAAGAGGATCTTGAAATCAACCAAAGAAAAAGGGTTATCCACAAAGGAATGGCAGTTACACTGAGAGCAGACTTATCAACAGCAATCACAGAGGTGGGAAGTCGGTGGACTAAACTTCAAAATGCTAAGAGAAAATAACGGTTAACGTAGAATTGGATGCACAGTTAAACTACCATTCAATAATGCAGGAAGAAAGTACCTGTGCAGGCAACTAAAAATTTATTCCTCACAGCTTCTTGCCGAGGGAACTACCTAGACGTGTATTTCAGGAAGAGAGAAATCCTACCGAGACGGAAAGCTTGGGATTTAAGAAAGAACGTGAGCGAAGAGAAAGGTAAATATGAGAGTATATCCAAGCAGGCATGAATTGCACAAAATGACAGCAATAATAATGACTAAAGAGGGATAGTATGAAAACAAGGTGAAACTAAATTCCATAGCATTTACATATCAGGTGGGAATAGAGAATTGGAGTCAACATGTTCTCAAATCCATATATTGTTTGTAAGGAGGGTAGGGAATATGATTAATTTAGACTTTATTAAGTCAGGTATTCCTATTAAAATGCACTAAATGTCACTAATGGTAAATTTTATATGTATTGTCCCACAATAAACAAAAAGGTCTAGATCATCCCTAGGGTCTCTTTAGTTCTGATATTCATATTTCTCTGAATTGAAGGGTAAAGAAAGGACAAACAGCGCTCCATCCAAGCAGAAGGAAATGAGTTCTTTGGAGAGAAGACTTAGGAAGTTTCCCCAGAAAGAAAATGCTCCCTCCTGCAAAAGAAGGGAGCAGCTTGGCCCGGGCTAATGCACTAAAACGTGCTCAGAGCGATGGAGGGAGGAGTTTGTGAATGTTCCCAGGCAAAAGCAATCAATCAATCAATCACATCGTGACATCTTTACAGAGTCCCCCTTTTGGTACCTAGCCCTGATATCCGTTTCACTGTGGGAAGATGGAGAAAGTTGTTAACTTTTTCGAGGGAGCTCACAGTCTAATTGAGAAGACCCCCGCATGGGACAGAAAATAATAAGGCAGGTCCTATTAAGGACCAAATTACCATGTCCAGGCCCTGAAGGCTGAAGATGTTTGGAGGTGATCAATGATAGCTGGACTGGTCAGGGAGGCTCCTTGAAGGGCTGGCACGACTGGAGACCAATTATGTGTGCTAAATTAGCCTAAACCAATTCACAACATCCCTTTTTGAACAAAGCAAAACTAAATATGGGAACCTCTGTTATCCATGCTGTGTAAAATTGGACCCAGAATCTACCTTTCACATCACACTTTTTGGAATATGGACTAGCTATTGGCACCATTAGAAAATAACTAATTTCTACTCACCACATGGTGGAAATACTTATTTCCTGGGATCATTTGGTTGCAATAATGACAGCAGATGTTGCTTTCAGGAGCTGGAATTCTCTTCCCTGAAAAAGCATGGAAACAACAGCACAAATGATTGCCCTTGAAAATGGCTAGCCCGACTGTCCCACAACTGCGTACATGGCCTGCAGTCCTGATGATGAACTGTCCCCGGCCTGCTGTGAGTGTCCTGCACTGCCAGGGTCCTTGGCCACACAGGCCACCCACAGCAGGAATCACCCACATCATTTCCTTTAAGCTGCAAAAGTGCACTCGGGGCAGCACACAGCCCTGATGAAGACACATTTTCCTGGAGCAGGACTGGTTTCTAAGGAGACGGAGGGAGCCGTTACCACAGACGCCAGCCCCGTCCAGTCTGACTGCTCTTTCATTTCACCAGTTTCTGAGCTCTGTGATCAAACGAGGAGTTATTGCACACATCTTTGTTGACTGTGTTGAAGCTGTGTTGTGTTGTCTTGAAGTTGTGTTGTGTTGATGAAGTTGTGCTGAAGAGTTGTTTGTTGGCTGTGTTGAAGCCCAGCCATGCTGGAAACGTACACGAATCTCAAGCACTCCAGTTTTTCATTTGCCGATTTTAATAAAATTGTTTACCAGGAGAGACTTACCATCCAAAGGATTTTAGGCTCTCTCCACGTGTTACTGTGTTACTAAAACAACCAGTGAACACAAGATCTGTCACATTGCTGTCCTCCGTAAACACACCTCATGAAGAGGTAACCAGGTCAAGAGAACACACAGTGGTACCAGGCGGCCAACACATAGGCCCCAAGGTCAGGAGTTACAACTAGATCCCTTCTGTCCGCTGCTGATGATGGAAAAAGCTCCTGATTTGGTGTCAGGGAACTTGGGTGTCCTGTCTGGTTTCTGCCTCTAGCAAGCCCCTGTTTCATTCTATGCATAGGTTTCTCATCTGTAAAAGGATGCAGGTGGGTCTCTGCTAGGCTGGAATCGTGCTTGAGGGGTTCCAAGGAAGCCTCCCATTTTGTTGGGCCCCCATTGCCTCTGCACTCATCTGTGTAGCTCCCAGGCCCGCAGCTCCTGGCGTCTTGGTCTCCCTGGACCAGTCATTTAGAGATCACAGCAGACACACGAGAAGGCCACTCTAGTACGTGGTCCAGAATAGCCAGATGAAATTGAGACGTGTATCTGTCATCACACATGTCACCTGTCCTGCTGAGAGCTTACATTCCTTGCCATCCCTGCTCACCTTTCTGGCGCCGGGTCTGCTCACCCCAGCACTCATCTCTGTGCCGGGCCAGCATGTGGAGCACGAAGCGCTGGCCGCAGCCTGGGCAGACCTCCGTCCGCCTGCCGCAGTGGTGCTTGTGGATGTCCACCTTGTTGAGGCGCACGGCCAGCTCACAGAACTGACACTCGACGGGGCGCTCCTGGCATTCCTTGGCCTGCGGGGAGGCAGGCGGGACGGGCATGGTCACTGGCCTGCAGTGACTGCAGTTGCATTGGGGATATGAGCTTATTTCCCTGGGGGATTGAAGCCAGTAAGAGAAAGCAAGTGGGAAAGGCCAGGGGGTGGGAGGATGCTCCTTGGCAAACACGAGCTCTCTTGGGCTTGTGGACCGTGGCAGGCCCTTCTGACGGGCATCTGGGGGCAGGAGGCCCTGTGGTGAGCTAGCTCCTCACCGTGCCCCAGGCCTCCCTGGGCGAGAAGAGAGAGCTGGAGGCGGGGGGTGGGGGGACGTCTTTATTATTGGCCCCCTCCCCTCCTCCTGGGCTTGGGAGAAGAAATCACAGCTGACTCTCACCTCGTGAATCTCCAGCAAGTGCTTCGGCAGGCTCTGCTGACACATGGCACACCCCACCTAAACACGGAGGGAGACGCTGGAGTCCCACCCAGCTCAGCGGCCCTGGCTCTGTGTGTCAGGTGTGGGTCTGTGAGCGCCCGGGGGCAGGAGTCAGGTTCCCTCGTCTCCCTGCAGCACCGGCCCTGTGCTCAAGGAGCATCTGTGGGACCCGCTGAGTTGAAATGGATGCCTGAGCTTGACCATCTCCAGAAACAGCAGGAGAGAAAAGTTAACCTTTGACCAGCCTTGGCCATGAGCGCCTTCTAGAGCTCTCCTTTCCTGTCTCTCCTCTTGCCACATCTCGAAAGAACATTTTACCTTTCCTGAAACAGGGACCCCCTTGCCTTGGCCGAACCCATCGCCTGTAGGGAAAGGATAGGGGATGGGAAAACCAGGGTTGACTCAGGGCAGTACAAGAAAGGCAGATTTAACTACCCTTTCCACTTCACAGGGGGAGCTGGGCGCGGGGCGCCCACTTGAGACGGGCTGCAGTGAGGACCGGGCTCCGACTCGCCGCCTGGTGCCCCCACCTCCATCCCTGCTTCCGCCTCCCCACCTGCTGGTGCCCGCCCTGGCGGTGCTCTTCCATCTTATCCTGCAGGACGGGTTCCTTGCACTCTGGACAGCGGACCAGGAACAGCAGACAGTGGGCCTCATGGAGGGCCAAGTGGCCAGGGGCCACGCTTCTTTTGCTGCAGGATCAAGAGGGAGGAAAAACAGGCTTATTTCATGGTATAAAGCAGGGAGCCGTATTTCATATCCAGGGCTGCTGGATTAAGATCTTTCAAGGCCTCAAGCACTGAAAATATCATGACGATACCACCTGCCCCCCTTCCCCGTGTTGTTACTAAATCAGAACAATGCAAAATCATAAAATAAGTGTAAGGATACTCTGTAAACTCTTCTGTTGCCTGGGGTGAGAGGGAGTGGCCGAGGAGGGGCAGGAGGCAGAGGTTACAAAGGGGCCGGAGGAAACTTTTGGGGGTAATGGAGAGGTTCATTATCTTGACTGTGATTGATGAAATATAATTTATATTTTAAGGCAGGACAAGAAAAAATTAAACATAAAATTCTCTCTGTGTTTGTTTGGGCCTCCTCCCTTCCTAATGTACGGTGTGCATCTGTATTACACATTAACCAGAGCTCCTCAAAGATGGGAGTGCCTGCTCGATTGTAAAGATCAATTTTTTCTTTCGTTCTTCTGAAGCTAGCAATGTAACTTCATAAAAGAATAGGGTTCTTTCCCAGCTCTGTAGGGGGTCCTAGTGACAGTGACTCGCTGTTTGCTTGGTACACTTTGTACGTGCTTACTTGGACTATGTATCCTTGGTGAACTTTTTGTGAAATATCAGTATGTCATTTTGATGTATGATCCTTTGTCTCAAAAATGTATATGACTGTGCCTTCGACTTCTAACTGGTGGGACAGTTCTCAGAGCTTTCTGAGAATCTGCTTCCTGGGTTATCATTCTCATTGTGGCTTGAATAAAATTCCCTTTCGTTCTTCCTAACTTGATAGTTTATTGAATTTTAGTAGACATGGTGATGGTTTCATGGGTATATATCTATGTCAAACATGTCAAACATGTTTGACATAGATATATGATAGATATATTATAGATATAATATATATATATAATATATATATATAGATATATTTGACAAACATGTCAAATGGCACACTTTAAAAATGTACCACAGGGAGTTCCTTGGTGGTGCAGTGGTTAAGACTCCACACTCTCAATGCAGAAGGCCCTGGTTCAACCCCTGGTCAGGGAACTAGATCCCACATGCATGCCACAACTAAGAGTTCACATGCCACAACTAAGGAGCCGGTGAGCCGCAACTAAGGAGGCCACCTGCCTCAACTAAGACCCGGTGCAACCAAATAAATAAATAAAATAAATATTTTTAAAAATGTACCATAAATGCAGTTTATGTCAATTATACCTTGGTAAAGCTGTTTTTAAAATGAAATAACAAATATCAAATTCTTTCAAATATTTTGTCTATTTTCAAGCGCTCCCCTGCTTGGCCCACAGCCAGTTGGAAGTCCAGCCCTGCATGCCCACTCTCCTTGCAAGGGCAATGCCAACTTTCAGAATCCCCATAGGGAGAGCTTCCCAGGTCTCCCAGAGCGAGAAGCCATCTATCTTTCCCTGCCTTAAGGCTCACCTGTGCAACCCACAGAGAGGTTGAGACCCTTCTTGGAGACCCCAAAAAACACAAGCTTCTGACCCTCCCAGGTCCCAGGCAGGGTGTTTCTTAATACTCCTCCTTTCATTTCAACCAGCTCTTGCTCGTGGCAGCTTGGGAGAGAGGACACGTAGTGGCCATAGCTCTAAAGGCCTGAAGGATGATGAGAGTTGCCCGCCCATGTCCTGGGCACTTGGGATGTGGCCAGAGGGGAGTAGCCAGAGCCTCACTCTGCTTGGTCTGAACAAGGTCTTGGCTTCTGCACAGCCCAAGCAGGTGGCACAAAGGCTGCTTCCCACTCCCTTCCTCTATTCTTGCCCCTCTGCCCGGCCTGGCCCCTTTCTCCTTCTGCCCAGCCTGGCCCTTCAGCTCTTCTTCCTGAGCTGGTTCAGCCAGGAGGGTCTGCCTGGAGAAAGCTCTCTGGGAGGGATCCCCCTGGTTCCCACCACAGGTAGGGAGCTTCGAGAGTGAGGTACTTCAAGGGGCCGGGTCTCCCTGAGTTAGAGGTGTGGTCTGGATCCCTGCTCTATCCCCCTACCCCGTTCCACAGCGCCCTCTCAAGGTGAGGGTGGGTGTGGTCCCGGACAATCTCCGTGGGCCCCTTTCTGTCTAAGACTGGTGTGCGGAGCATATGATCCAAACTCCAAGTTAGGACCCAAGTTCTGAAAAGTGTGAGTAGCCCAGCAGGGACAGCTAGCCTGGCTGTTTGGCTTTAGAACTGTCCCAGAAAGTCTGAAATATCTGGGGTGGGAGTGGGATGGCATTCAGGGATGTTCGCCAACCCTGACCATCTCTCATCATCTTCCTACATCTCCTGAGTTTAAATCTTCCACCCTGGCCCTCCTGGGTACAAGGATCCTTTTCTCTTAACTTCAGAAAGAGCCTTATCCTGTCTGCCCCTCTCACTAGCCAGCCTCAGGTCGGCCACCGGGAAAGCAACTTCTTACCAGTTCCTGCACACCTGGAAGTTTCCCTCCATGTTCTGGTCTGCGGAGTCCTTCTGTTTCGAGGAGTTTCGGTTCTTGCAGGCAGAGAAACTAAACTGAAAGTGTTCCAACCACCCCGCCCACAGCCCAGGAAGGGAGGGGTTTTCAGATTTCTCAGCCCAGGGCTGCTCCAAGGTTCCTGTGGCTGGACACTCCAGGAAGCCTCTCTGTAGCTCGGCCAGCCCAGCCGGCCCCTGCCGCCTCCCTCGGCCTGTGCTGCTGCCACCAGCTGTTTCTACGACCCCCTGGGTGGGAGCCAGAGGCCAGGCCTCCCCCTGGGCAGCAGCCCCTCCCCTCACCCAGGCTGGCCTCACTGCATCCATGTCTCTCCATCCCCTTCCATAAAACACTGACCTCCCTCTCTCTCCTGGTCCTCTTGCTGGTCCTTCCTCTGCCGGGGAGAGAGCCGGCATGCCGTTTTGAACTTGAAGGTTGCTCCCTGAGAGTGGCTCCTGGACCTCCTGCATCCTCCTCCGGTCCTGGTCAGGGCGGGAGAAACTGGGGATGCAGCGTGGTGGGTGCCAAGGCTGCAGTCTTTGGAGCCACATCGCTTAACAGCTTGGTGACCTGGGGCAACTGCCTATCCCCCGAGCGCCTCTTTCCTCGCTTGTAAATCATTACAGCAAGCACAACTGTAATGCTAACAAGCGGGCAGGCAAATGAGGAAGTCTTCAGACACAGAAACCACTGCACTGAGGGGTGATGTAACTTGCATGAGCTTCACTCAAGATTCCAGAAGTGTGGGACCCACCTTTGGTGCTCATGGAAGAAAGACGGGGCTGGGTTTCTGCAGGAGGAGAGCTGGGATCTGTGGGTAGAAGTCCCAGGAGGCCCCGAACTTCCTCCTGGTTACAACCCAGTCCCTGGATGAACCTGTCAGGGATGGAGGGGACCTGGCCCCACGAGTGAGGCCGGGAGGGTCTAGGATTCAGTGAGCATGCAGCTCTCATGTTCCCCTGTGGGTGAGCTTGCAAGAAAGCCCATCTAAGCCAAGATGCAGACAAGCTCTTCGTCTGGACCAGCCCAGGGTAGCACACAGGAAGAGAAGGGGTGCCGGCCTGCCAGACGGAGTGCTCTTCTGGGATGTGGGAACAGGATGGGAGGCTGCTTACATACCCCCCACCTCCACTTGCTCGATAGACCCTCTCTCATGTGCATCTCCCACCCCCAGGGTCCTCAGAGCTTTCCCAGACCCCAGACACAGCTGTGCTAACAGAAGGATTCCAAAGCACCATATTGAGTGATGGCACAAGCAGGCTGAGAGAATTCTTGTGAAGTCTGCAAATGGAGTGAGAGCAGCTTTCCTGAGGAGGATAGTGGGATTAAGGAAAAGGTTCAGACGTGGTCTCCAGCCAACTACCAGACTCTAAAATTCAGGTTCTGAATGAGAGACAGTGGGTGCGAACAATAAATATCAGTGATAGGAGATAACAGCGGCGAATGAATGCTTAAACATTTCCTGTGTTCCAGGCATTATACTAAGCATTTTACAAGCAGGATCCTTTTTAATCTGCCCGATGGCTCTGGTGTAAGGATTATTACCCCGTTTTGTACCTATGGAAATGGAGGCACAGAGAGGTTAAGTACTTTGCTCAAGGTCACACAGTGATGTCAGAACTGGGATTGAAAGCAGGGTGATCTCACTTAGGGGGTCTATAAACCCAAGCCAGACACCATCTACCTTATTTGACAGCTGGTGGGGATGGGGGTGAGCCGGGTTAGCTTCCTGATTCCCTTCTTCATCAGCTGGGCAAATTCTTTAATCCCCCTGACCTTTGCTTCCCACTCCTGTCTATCTCCAGGCAGTTTTATGAATAGCAACAACAGTGAAAAAAACTGAGCTTTCACACACACTGTCTCCTGCTGAGATCCCCCAGAATGGAGGGGGTGGTAGAGATGTCAAAGAGGGCTGCACAGGTGAGATGTTCCAGGGGACCAGGACCAGTGATGGGGGCTATGGCGGTGGAATTGGAAATGACCGTGAGTTTTTTCATCTACATCCTAATTGTCTTCCAAGATGTTTCCTCTTCCCGGGCTGGCCCACCCCTGCACCATTCCTTCCTTACATCTCAAAATTCCACAAGTTCTTCAAGGCCAACTCTGACATTATCACTGATAAGGGACCTACCTCCTCTGTCTCTGGTTATGGTTGGCTGCTTGTCTGTCCGTTGCCCCAACTTGCCCTCGGCCAACCACGGGCGTAGGTGATTTGAGATTCATCACCTCTTTCATCAGGCTCTTTTTGATTCATCACCTTCTTCCAGAGGGTCCCATGTGCTTGTGCCCGGTAGGCCGTGAAGCCCTGGGCTGTGCAGTAGTGGGCAGGTAAACGCTGGCTGAGCTGAACGGGTGTGAACGATGCGGGTCTGAGATAATCAGAGCAGAAGTCAGAAATCTCCCTGCACCCTCACCTCCACCCCCCCCCACCCCAGAACCCGAGGGCTCTCCAAACAGCAGCGGAGGCCATTTCCTTCTGAATTTTAAAGATAACTTATATTCTATAACTAATGCAGAAATATGTTTGCTTTGAAAGCAATTAGAATATTACAGACGAAGGAAAATTTCTTTTGGACCACCATGGCCGATCCTGAGCCATCACTATTTTTAACTGGAGTGTGTAACCAAGGCACATTCTGGTTGGCACAAAAGCCTGTCCCCATTCCCACCGTGACATGAATCAGTGTTGCAGGCTTGCCTGATTTCATCATTCTGCCACCCGTCTTTGGCTGGTCACCAACCCCTCCCCAACCCCAAACCCATAAAAAAACTAGATGAGAAATGCTCTGTTGTGAGCTGAGAATTCCTCTCCAGGGCACTGCGGCTACCGGCTTGGCAGTGGTCAGGAGTTTCCGGCAGCCTCTTTTGTGTCCGGCCTGTGGGTCAGGGGAGTGGGGGAAGGGGTGTCACAGGGAACTAATCCCTCCGACGTGACTTGGCTGGGCTGCCCAGCGTGACCTTTCAACGGGAGGACGGAAAGGGGGAAGCAGAAATTCTAGGCTGGCCCAGGAAGCAGGAATAATAGTACATACCTCGATGCGTTGTTTTGAGGATAAAATGAGAAATTGTGTGTGAAAGCTGTACAAGGTCACGGAAGACAGGAGAGAATATTAAAAGGTTATTTCCATGGTTGACTTTGAGAAGGGATCTTGGTCAGGCTTTCTTCTCTTAAGGGATCGCTACGCTAAGGAAAATGATGTAACGACAGAGGTATTTTACCTCCCAGACAAAAATTACATGGTGGAATTGTGCACACGTCTGTTGGTCATGCCTTTAGAAAGATCCTGTGGTCAGAGTGGGCCTGAGTCCTGGGAGACATGATCATTGAGATTGCAGTCTCCCCAGGTACAATATGTTTGGGTGGGAGTTTGTTTTTCAGACCACAGGCAATTGCATCAAGTGACTAGTCTCTGGATGGACTTCAAGCCTTGGGAATATCTGTGATTGTGTTTGGGGAAGATTCCAGGCCTGGCTGGGCTGCAAAGTCAGGGGATGCCCTGCCGGCTCCTGCTTAGTTGGCATCCAAAGGGAAGGAACCTTGTCATTAAACTCATGGGCAAGAAACGCAACTCCATCGCATTCCGTCTGCAATTGTGGTCCCAAGAATTTTTCCCTTCCATTCCTTCGGAGGTCTGTTTCCACACATTCTCAGCTCTTTTCCTGGTCAAAGCACCTCCTCACCTTCTCCCCCCACCCATCCCCATCCAATCGGCAATCCCAGCTCTCCTATTTGTCTCCAGATGGTCATTGCTTCAGTGCCCCAAAGGCACATCTCAGGGTCAGTGTTCTGGGGTTTTCTCCCTCTTGCTGGTGATTTTCTAAATCTCAATCATGGAATGGCCACCTTAGTTGCTGCCAAATCTCATGTGACCTAGGACAAATGACCATGTACATTAAATCTTTTATTGTCACTTTTTGGGGGGGGCGGGCGGGGAAATGAAAGAGAAAAAATTTAGATCCTGAGCATCTTTCTGCTATCAGAAAAGCTTACTTTGTATAAGTCATGCTGATGAACAGCCACTCATTTTAGAGAATAATTAGTGTCTTTTAGTTTTTAAAAATGGACCCCACTCTTACGACCTCATTTAACATTAATTATCTCCTAAGAATCTTATCTCCAAATACAGACACTTTGGGGGTTAGAGCTTCAAAATATGAATTTGAGAGGATACAATTCAGTCCTGACACCATCAGACAATGTTGTAAATTGTGCATTAAAAAGCCATAGGAATTCTAAAGAAATCAAGAGGGAAAAGAATGGTCTTTTGTATTTATCCACGCACAATACAATTCTAAGCCTAACTACCAGAGTTAGATCAAATTTCACCGGATAAAGGCACATTCCCCTTGAGCCCGACCTCACTTCAGTCACTAGTTGCAAGTTCAGGGACGCCAAACCCTCCCACACTCCTGACTGGCTACAAATCCTGGGGTTCCCACTAGCTACTAAGGACACCAGCCACAAGCTTGGGGGTCCCCAGGTTACCCTCACTTCTGATCAGTCTGGGAGTTCCCACGGCTCCTTGAGGTATAAGAATCCACTAGAATGACTCATGGAACTCAGGAAAGTGCTATACTTATGATTACAGTGTATCATAAAGGACACAAACCAGGCCCAGCCAAATGAAGAGACGCACAGGATGAGGTCTGGAGGCTCCCAGACGAACAGCTTTCATGTCCTCAGGGATGAGCCACCCTCCCAGCAGGTCGATGTATGATCACCAGTTAGAATGCTGACATACAAAATGTTGAGAAGACATGGGGAGGGAAAGGAGAAATGGCTGGTAGTGATGTGGTAGGATTTGTGTAAGAGGGTTGCATGCTCATCTTTTATGATAGGAAGTCAAGAAATATTTTATAAACTTGGGAAGTCGCAAAATCGCAGTTTATTTTACTTAGAAATATGGGGAACTCCCTGGTGGTTCAGTGTTTAGGACTCCACGCTTCCACTGCAGGGGGCACGGGTTCCACCCCTGGTCGGGGAACTAAGATCCCGTGTGCTGCATGGCGCAGGCCAAAGAAAAGAAAAGAAAAGAAAAGAAATACAGAGGTAAATACTGGAAGAAAGTGCTAGAAGTACTGTTGCAAGTGTGTACCTCTGGGGGATGGGAAGAGGTGCGGTAGGTAGGGTGATTAATTGGTTGTTGTTGAAATAATCTGTTTAGTGCTATTGAACATCTTGCTTTAGTTCCTTCTTTTTATTTTATTTTATTTATTTTTGGCTGTGTTGGGTCTTTGTTGCTGCGCGCGAGCTTTCTCTAGTTGCGGCGAGAGGGGGCTACTCTTTGTTGTGGTGCGCGGGCTTCTCATTGCAGTGGCTTCCCTTGTTGCAGAGCATGGGCTCTAGGCACGCAGGCTTCAGTAGTTGTGGCACGCGGGCTCAGTAGTTGTGGCTCACGGGCTCTAGAGAGCAGGCTTAGTAGTTGTGGCGCACAGGCCTAGCTGCTCCGCATCATGTGGGATCTTCCCGGACCAGGCAACGAACTCGCATCCCCTGCATTGGCAGGCGGATTCCCAACCACTGCGCCACCAGGGAAGTCCCTTTAGTTCCTTCTTGTCGCCATCTCGGCCCTTTCTAGTGGTACAAGGGCGCCGGGAGAGCCAAAGAGATAACAATGATGCGGCAATGGTTGCCGCAATGATGACCATCAACAGCCAGATGGGAAATGTCATTAGGAGAATGAACTCTGTTATCTTTCATTCCAGGGCCACTTCCATGTATGGCTGCTGATGGGAGGAGCAAGTAAGGCAATGCAGATCAGACCACACTGGCTTATTTTACCTCAACAGTAGCCTGCTTGGCAGGAAGAAACACCAGATACTCAGGGTAATCAAGAAATTCTAGGGCACACAGTTGGAAGAACACTCACATTTATATACAATCCAAAGCTCCACCTCTGTCTCCTTCCTCCTCCGCCCATACTTGGAGGGCCGTCTGTACCATCCTCAGGGCAGATGAAAAGAACCACACATACAGACTTCCAGATTAGGTCCATATAACCACCTTTTGGAATTATAGTAAGGGAAGTCATTTAGGCATACTGGGAAACCTTCCCTTCTGCTTGCACAATTTCCCTTCTGTTGCATTCCTCTTGATTTTTTTTTTTATTTAACAGTTATATTCCGGTCTCTCTCCATTTTTGGTTGAAGTTAAGCAAAACTAGATTATTTACTTACATATTGTAAATAACAGCTGGGGTTCTGTTGATATCTTCTCTGCTATCCCTCTAGTTTTTTCTTTTTTTCTGAAATTTCTAAGCAAAGACTTGACTTTCCAGTTTCCTATTTCTACTTTAAATAAAATTGGATCTTTCTATAAATTTTGTTTATTTTTTGAAATAATCCCCTCACTTATTTTATATAAGTAAAAGCATTATTATTAATATTTTAAAATGTCAAAATAAAAAAAAAATCTGTTCACCCACTCCTCAGCTTAAGAAAATATTAGAAATCATAGTTTAAGTTCCCTGTGTCCTCCAGTTCTGTTTTCCTGCCTTCCCATATATAACTACTCTCCTAAATTTGGAGCTTATTATTCCTTTGCATGGCTTTTAAACATTTACTACGTATGTTTGGACCCATAAACAACATATAATATTGTTTTTGCATACTGTTAAACCTTGTATAAATGAAGTTAAAATGTATATAATACTACAAATAAACAAATTAAAAACTCCTTTGACCCTCTAGCCCTTTCAAGTAAATCTCACTTTTTTTGTTTTTTTACAACTGAACTTCTGTAAAGAGAGGTCTCATCTCGCTTGTTTCCACGCGTCATCTCCCGTCCTTTCTTTACCCTACTGCAGTCTGGCTTCTGTCTCTGCTGAACTCCATTCCATCTACAGTGACCTTACTGTCCAGTCCTCATCCGCTTGCCAATCTGCACTGTGGGGATGCTGAACAACTTTATATAAAAAGAATTATATAACTTAATTCAGAGGTATAGAACTCTATACTGCATCTTAACAACGAAATGCAATGTGCTATAAAAGGTACGCATTTTACTAAAGGGAAGACCCTCCCAACAAATATTTTTATCTTTTCTACTGATGGATGTATCTGAAAGAGAGAGAGAGGGGGCAAAAAAAGGACTTGCCATTCAGCAAGAAGGGAACTGAATAATTAGAGCAAAGGGGAAATTCTGAATCCTCACTCGGCGAATCTGTGTTTTCAGATTTGCCAATCAAGGCCACCATTACTATTTCACAGCACAAAACTTTGGACCCAGCATCAATTTGGAAAAGGGATCAAAGTTCACATGTTCATTCAGACCTCATTTGTATACACAGTGATAAAAAGATCCCTAACTTAAAAACACCCAGTCCTTTTTCGTCCCTATGCTGCTCTAACTATCCCTCTATCCCCCCCGCGCCCAAAGATGACCTTTGGAGACTAAATATTCAATAAGTGGGACATTAGCTATTCTTCTTTGTCTGAAATATTTTTTTCCCTTTATCTTATACCTGGAGCCTTACGAATGTTTTTCTAGTGTTAAATATATGCAGGTCCCTTTAAAAATATTATGAGCATTTATTTTGCAATATTTAAAATACGTTAAAAACTATAAAAGAAAATATGATAAACATCTCTGTATTCACACCCAGTTAAAATGATAAAACACTTCAGATATAGTTGGAGCTCTCCTCTCTAATCACAGGCCTCCTCCCTACCAGGTTAAAACCAGACTGAATATGGTGTTTATTTATCCCTCTAGTCTTTATACTTTTACTATTTCTATTTGTATCCTTAAGCAAAATATAGTATTATATTGCATATTTAAAATTTTATAAGCATTATCACTCTGTAAGTCTCATTCTGTAACTTACTTCTTTCACCAAATATTATAAAGCTTTCACCAAATACTTATAAGCTTCATTTATATTTATGTGTATACCTCTAATTCCTTCATTTTTCCTGCTATATAAAAATCTGGCATGAAAATATCCCAATTTATTTATTTATTCTCTTGTTATTGGATTTTTCATATATTTTGTTCTTGCAAACACTATTACCATAACTTTCTTTTATATGTCTCCTGTACATATGTGCAGATTTTTTCTTCTAGGACAATGATCTTTGAACTTTTTGTGCACTCATGTGCTCCCTAAGGTAATTTTGAAAAAATTATGTATCTCCACATTTTAAGTTGTCATCTAAATTTTTTATCATAAGTTTATTTAAAAAAACTTTTATGTATATATATGTTTTAATTATTTAAAAAATTTTTATTTTATATTGGAGTATAGTTGATTAACAATGTTTTGTTAGTTTCAGGTGTACAGCAAAGTGAATCAGTTATACATATACATGTATCTATTCTTTTTCAAGTTCTTTTCTTGTTTAGGTTATTATAGCATAAGTTTAAATACTAGTTTGAGCCATATGAATCTGCCATATTTGTAGGTTGAAAATGGTTGAATATTAACAATTTCATATAGTTCAAACTGATAGTTGCAAAGAATGTCATGTCTGGTTATTATAAATATCATTTAAAAATAAAATTGTTACTTCACTTTTCAACATGCATCCAATGGACTCTAAATATCATAGTAATTTGATACATGCTATTATCCACTTTTTTTTTTTTTTAATTTATTTTTGGCTGTGTTGGGTCTTCGTTGCTGCGCACGGGCTTTCTCTAGTTGCAGCGAGCGGGGGCTGCTCTTTGTTGCGGTGCACGCGGGGTTCTCACTGCGGTGGCTTCTCTTATTGTGGACCCCAGGCTCTAGGCGCACGGGCTTCGGTAGTTGTGGCGCACGGGCTTAGTTGCTCCGCGGCATGTGGGATCTTCGCGGACCAGGGCTTGAACCCGTGTCCCCTGCATTGGCAGGCGGATTCTTAACCACTGAGCCACCAGGGAAGCCCTCCACTTTAAAAATACTCAAATAAACTCTTCCTTGGCAGACCAAAATTTTATGTAGTTATTTTTCTCATTTATCTTATATTTCCATTCCATTTAGTTAATAAAATCTGTTAACATATTTTTTATTTGAAGTCTTCTACTGCTCTCCCAACCATATTTTTCCACAATAAAAATATGTGTATAAATTGAAATACTCATGTTTTAAAATTTTTATGAAAGTAAGGCTCTAAGAGTTAAAATTTTCTTCTGCTTTAAGTTATGATAGCAATTATTAGTATACACTTAACCAAAGCAACATAAGTATAAGAGATTTTTATAAATAATTATTATATATAAAAAGTGAAATTTGATTGCAAAGGCAGCTCAATAAGGTCGATGGGGCTTAATTTGTTATCAGTTAGCCATGGATGCATGTTACTTATTACTTGGTGGAGGCAAGATTCAGCATCAATTCTATCCTTATTTTCTGTTATAGATGTAGGCTCTGAGCAACTTTGCTGATGTAAGTAGATAGGAATAGAAGATTTTTAAGAGCAGAGTTTCTTACTTCTATGAACTTTCCCAAGTTGCACCAAATTCACCAAAAATCGCATAATGATCTATCATAGAAAATTGTTTTGGATGTTGTATCATTTGGCAGCCTGATTTGGTTCTCACTCAATTTCACTGACAGCAAAGAACTGGAAAGCACCTGGCTCAGAAAAGCATTTGCTGCTCAGACTTTTAGGGTCATTTTCCTGTTCAACTTTCAAGAATTCCACCAAAAAGTCTGTATTAGGATTTTCAAATGATAATTAAATACCTCTTTCACCATAGAAGCATCTCTTAAGACTCATCTGTTACAATGGAAAGTTATTTTCTGTTATCATGAGATTCAACTATACATGTGTCAAAATATTGAAGCTACAAATTTAGCTCAGTTGGCTTATGGGAAGCATCCTCTATATAACCTAATTGGCAAAGTCAGTATTTATTGTCAAAGTAATCATCCAAATAAGACTTATTTTGTGTGAAAAAAAGTCTGATTTCACTTTCCAGTTTGAAGAGCTATGTTAATTTATATCCCTGTAACAACCATCTCACTTCTGAATTCTTGTAACTCAAGTAACCAAGCTCATATAACTCATACAAGTTGATCCCATTTCCACACACATCACTTCTAAAAGATGTAAGTGTAATGCTCTGGACTTAATATTTATCACGTGTGTTAGGTCAGATTATTTGTGCACAATTATTAATTCCCTTCCCATCTTTGCAATCCTTCCCTGCAGACAGAGTACAATTCCCACCCTGTTGACTTTGGACTTGGCCATGGGACTTGCTTTGGCTAGTGGAAGGGGAGAGATGAGGTATGCTGTACCTGAGCAAAAGCTCTAGAGGTGCTGCGAGGTCCCACCAGCCCTCTTGCTCCTGCTCTCCGCCTTGGGAACAGCGTGTCCTGAGAGCGTCCGCTTCCTCAGTCTGGGTCTCGGAATGAGAAAGCAAGTGAAGCAGACCCACAGTTCAGAAATGAGAAGAGTATGGAGCTGCCCACAATCTACCCACAGCCGGGAGCAGAGTTGGAAAACCGCAGACTCCCAGCCGACTTGCAGCTCTGGAGTAAATATTTGCTGTTGCAAGCTGAACCTAGCGAAAGCTGACCAACACTCTCTTCCAACGGCAACATCCTATACTCTGAGCGAATCAAGCTGAATTTTGGTTGCTGAATTTTTAGCAACCAAAACTTGTTTACAAATAAAACAGTGTTCCCAAGTTAAAGCCTGGAAACAAGCGATGCCTGCTTTTAGTAGCAGTGACCAGTCCTTGTAGCTGCTCTATCCACAGAAATACTTACACACCCTGCCCAAATAGACACAAATAGACTCAAATAAAAGTATCTAAAGTTTAAGAAGAACTATTCACCAACTGCATTCTTAGGCATGTTTTATGCATGTCACCCTCTCAGCAGTAATACCATTCTCTTTGCTACAATATCAGCCATAAAAATATGAATTGGGAGGGATTGGATTCATTAGTCTAAAGTTTATTTTTTACTTACTGCAATTTTAAAAGGGTTTTAAAATTTTAACATAGTTTGATTTATAAGGAGTTGCAAAAAGAGTACAGAGAGTTCCCATATACCATTCTCCAGACTGCCCCAACACAGCATTCCATATAGACATAGTATGCTATTAAAAGCAGGAAATTGACATTGGTACGATCCTAACAACTCAACTACAGACTTTATTTGGTTTTAATGATTTTTACATGCAGTGTGTGTGTGTGTGTGTGTATGTGGGTGTGGGTGTAGTTCTATGAAACGTTATCACGTGGATAGATTAGTACGTCCATCACTACAGTTAGGATATAAAACTGCTGTCACCTTTTTATAGTCACATTTTCCCCCAACCCTGACCCCTGGCATCTACTGGTCTGTTCCACCTCCCTCTAGTTTTTTTCACTTGCACAATGTTATATAAATGGAATGCCGTACGTAACATTTTGTGATTGGCTTTTTACTCTCAGCATAATGCCCTTAAGATCCATCCAAGTACGTTCTTTTTCTTTCTTTCTTTTTTCTTGTTTTATACTGCCGAGTAGTATTCCAACTGCGTGGATAAAGCGCAGCCTCTTTACCACTCACCCGCTGAAGGGCATGTGGATTGTTTCTAGCTTGGGGCTATTGTAAATAAAATTTCTCTGAACATTCACATATAGGTTTTTGTGTGAACATGAGTTTTCATTTCTCTAGCATAAATACCCAGGTGTGTGATGCTGGGTTTTATGGTAAATGTATGTTTAACTCTATAAGAAACTGCCAAACTATTTTTCAGAGTGTTTGCACAATTTTATATTCCCACCAGCAATGAATGAGAGACCCGGTTGCTACATGTCCTCATCAGTACTTTGTCAGTATTTTTTGGTAAATAAATTTGCACGTATCAATTGAATTCCCATTTCAATTGATGAGAATTGGGGATAAGTGAATGACTCGTGGATTAAAAAATCAGAAATAACTTTATTAATTTGTTACATATTATGATCAAACTTTTGTTATGTGTTTAACATATTTAGTGAAAGAAAAATGCCTCTACTGCTAAAAACTAATTAGTTTAGCAGCTGCCAGTAGGCATTGGTTAGTCCATGTAATCTCTCTTGCATAGCAAGTTTCCATGTAAGCCTGGGTCTACTTCTAGGCTCTTCATTTTATGCTACTCCTCTATTTTTCTATCTTCATGCCAATAGCTAATGGTTACATCAGTTACTATCACTTAGTGAGTCTTATTCTGAAAAGACTAATCTCCCCCCTCTCCTCAGAAGTGTCTTATCTATTCTTGGCTCCTTGCAAAAGTTTGAACTTTAGATTTAGCTTGTCAAATAAAAATTGTTGGGATTTTCATTGGAATTGATATGAATTTATAGATTAATTTGAGAGGAATGCATATCTTTACAATGTTTGGTCTTCCTATCCATGAACTTGGTATAATCTTTCCATTTATTAGCTTATTTTTGTTGTAGCTGCACTTTAGTCTCCAGTATTCCTGAAATATCTCAGGATTTTTCTCAACGATTTGAACACTTTATCATTCACTGGTGATTTTGACTACCTTCCACTGCTGCCTGGCAAATTTTTACTCAGACTTGAAGTCTCAGCTTAAATGCCACCTCCTGGGTGAAGCCTTCTCCATTGTTCCTGACACTAAGAGTATTTTGCATATAATTGCAAGAGCAAATATTTACTGATTGTTGATTATATGCCAGGGCACTGGTAAGCATTTTCTGAGCATTAACTCATATAATCTTTAAAGCAACCTTCTCAAATCAAAGTTGGTGTTATTTGTGAAAAAATAAGCTCAGAGAGGGCAACTTGATAAGGCACACAGCCAGGATGGGATTAGGGGCAGGATATGCATTCAGGCAGTCCAGCTCTAGGGTCCATGCTCTAACCACGTATATCCCCTTTAAAGTGAAATCGAGTCCCCCTAAAACCGAGTTCCCCTGCTGAGTTTATGGTTAACCTCTCTATCCAAAACTTTATTCTCTTTCTTGTCCTGCCCCTGTTCCCCTTAGGATTGAGGAGGATCAAAGAAAAGGGGGATTGAAATCGAGCAGGACCCTGTGGGGCCCTCCCAGGTAAAAAAGCCCCTCCGTGTCCATTTCTTTTTTTGTAGAAAAAGGCTTTGGTCTCCTAGGTCTTCCCTGAATTCCAAAGAGCAGACTCAAGCAGTTATTAATAAGGGAAGTGAGGGAACGCAGAAACAGAGGAAAAGCAGTCAAGAAACAATAGGTCAGCAATAAAACAGGGTACTAGTTCCTCCTCGAGGGATATATATACAATCTGACACACATCTTTGAATTGTTCTGCAAGAACTAAGACACCCCGCCCCCACCCAGGTGGAGGATGGGGTACTTGTTGACCACAAGCACATAGACCCCAGACTAGTTGGAACCAGAAGGTTGACGATTAAGAGTCGCAAGACACCACCTTGTTATCCCACCACCAACAACCAATCAGAAGAAAGTCATGTCCCCGGCAACCCTCACCCCAAATGTTGCCTTTAAAAACTCTTCCCTGAAAGCCATTGGGGAGTCTGGGTCTTTTTGAGCATGAGCTGCCTATTCTCCTTGCTTGGCACCTGCAATAAACACCATACTTCACCACAACCCAGTGTCAGTAGACTGGCTTTGCTGAGTGTTGGGCAAATGGACCCAAGTGCGGTTGGGTAATAAAAGCAGTTGTATTACTGTAAGGAAATGGTTTACTTAGAGGAAATAAAATTATTTTTAAGGCAGGACAAGAAAAATTTTAAACATAAAATTATCTCTCTGCCTGTTTGAGCCACTACTTTCATCCCTTTAATGTGCATTGTGCATCTGCATTATACATTAACTAGACCCCCTTAGAAGACACAGGAATGCCTACTCGCAAAAAAAAAAAAAAAGGTTGGGGGGAACTTTCTCCTGGCGCCAGCAAGGTAACTCCTCAGGAGATAACATTCCTCTTTCAATCCTGTAAGGGGTCACAGTAACCCACTACTTGCCTTGTTGGACTATGTAAACCGTCAACATGCTACTTTGATGTATAACCCTTTGTCTCAAAAACTCAAGTGCCTGGACCTCTAACAGACAAAGCAGTCCTCAGAGCTTTCTGAAAGACTATTTCCTGGGTTTTAATCCTCAGGTTGGCTGTAATAAAAATTTCCATTTCTTTCTTAGATTGACTATTGATTGATTTTTTTCATTGACAACTTGCATTCACTCACACATCCCAGAGAAAAAGTTTTGAGTGCACATATCAGATCAGGCACTGTAAAAGGTGCTCGTTGGACATATGGTGATGAATAAAACAAACGTTAAGTAAAAATCACACCAATAATTATATAGGTACAAACAGTGCTAAGTGCCCTGGGATGGGGGGATGGAGGGAAACCCAGGTTTAGATGAATGAGAATTACAAAGGGGGAGGACAGAAGAAAGATACAGGAAGGGTTTGGGGGAATACCTGTCCTTAGGTGGAGGTCACAGGAGGAGACTTGTGAACTTGATTTAGGATGTGTTGAGTTTTAGGGCCTGAGGCACATCCAGGCTGGAAAAAGTTGGAAATATGGAGAATCTGGGACTCTGGCACCAGGGCTGGGTTGAAGACAGAGGATACTAATCACTAAGGAACAGGCTGTGGTTAAACCACAAACAGGGGTAGGCCTCCCCCAAAGAAAGCTACAGAATGAGAAGCCCAGCAGGCAGAGGAGGAGAAGGGAGGAAAGAAGAAAGTGATAGATAGGGGTGGTGGTGTCTGGGCTTAGCACAGAATAGGTGCTCAGTACTTGTCCGCAGGAGGCGGGCCGAGTGAATGAACGACCCTCTCAGGGCAGCCTTGGTTAAGTCCCTTCCTCTCTGGACCCTCGTTTCCCCTGTAGAATGGCAGTAGTTGCCGCTGTCAGGCGGGCTCAGTCCGCCTTTCGCGCACGCAGTGCCAGCAGGACGTCGGCGTGCTGCGCCAGTGTCCGCTGGAGGGCGAAAGCACCCCGGGCTGCGGAGGGCGGTGGCCTCACCTCCTCCGCGATCGCTGGAGAGTGCCCGGGATGCGCTGGGTGGGAGAGGGCGCGCTGGGGACGAGTCCTGTGCCCAGAGCAGCGCGGACACTGCAGGGAAGCTGAGGGTGACGGGGAGGGGGGGGCGGGGGGGGGGCGGGGGGGCGGGGAGGCCCGCGGAGCCGACGGCGCTGGGCGCGCGGTGGGTCGCTGCGGGAAACCCCTCCGGGATGGGAGTGGGAGGAACAGGAGTAACCAGGTGAAGAGGAGGGAGAGGTTGGGGAGATGGATCCGAAAGACTCAGAAACCGCTAGGGACTTTCACCTGGGACCCCGGCAGGGCCCAAGAAGGGCAGGTGCGGATGCAGAGGGGGCGCCGCACGCCTAAGCCCGCAGACTGAATGACCGATCACTCCCGCTTCGCCGTCCGCGGGCGCGCCTGTCTAGGGCACCGCAGGAAAGTCTCGGAGAGCCAGGAGGTGCCAGGGCCCAGACCACTCCTGGAGGGCCCGCCCGAAGCGCTGGAGTCCGTGGGCGCCGCCCGCCTCTGCCCGCAGGCAGAGTTGGGGGCAGGCTTGTCCCACCGACCCCGCGGGATTGGCCCCGCCCCGGGGCCGCGGGGAGGCCCCACCATGGGAGGCGGAGTTGCCGCCGCCCCCTCCAACCCCCTGGACTGCGGCCCCTTCTTAAGCCCGTGAAGCTACAGGCTGCCCCTTTCTCGCCTCTCCCGCCAGGCTCCCTCTCCGCGATGGCCTCCGCACTGAGCTATGTCTCCAAGTTCAAGTCCTTCGTGATCTTGTTCGTCACCCCGATTCTGCTGCTGCCACTCATCATTCTGATGCCCGCCAAGGTCAGTTGCGTCTCTGGGCAGCCCCTTGGATTCTGGCCGCCGGGTGCCCAGCAGCGGGCACCGAACCCGGGAGCATTAGGTGGAGCGCACGGATTCCCGGGGGCGGGCACGGCTCCCCTGGGGCACGGACGCTCAGGAGCTCCGGGTGCTATGGGAGGTGCCCTGCAAAGAATTCTGACAGGCATGGATCTTGGGGTTCACAGATCCCAGGGCGCAAGAACTGTTTTGGCAAGCACAGAAACCCAGAAGTTAGCACCGATCTTGGCCACACAGCCCCTCTATAGGCTCAGATCTCCCAGAGTGCATAACCCGGTCCCCAGGCCCCCCAAATGCCACCTGTACCAAGAGGGAGCCTGGGGGCTTGTCTTTCCCTTCTTTCTCCTGTCTCTTCCCTTGGGGAATGGGGACTTCCCAGCTGTAGGTGGCTTCCGAGGCCAGTCGGGGACCTACACGAAAAGATCATCACCTAAGTGAACCCTGAGTGCCATCTTTGTCCCTCTCTGGCCCTCCTTTGAGCCTCGGTTTCCGTCTGTGATCCACATTTCTTTCCAGCTCTGAAACCTGGGCAGCCACAGCTGAGTCAGAAACCTGCTCCCAGCTGAAAGGCAGGTCAGGTTGGCCTGCTTTTGCTCACTGCCCGCTGTGGCGGCGGCAGGAGGCGGGACACAGTCCCAGAGCTCACGCCTTGGGTGGCACGACGTAGGGTCTCGGGGAAGCTGTGTCCCAAGCCCTGGCCTCCTGCTGCTCCCAGGAGGGAAGCGGAGAATGAATGGCCTTGGCCACAGGGTGGGGGCGGTGCGGGGAGCCCTGGCCCAGGCCCTGCTGGGCAGTGAGAGGCCTGTTTGGCAGAGGCCCGAGCCCTTTGAAGGCTTTTGTGGCTGCTGGCTGCTCCTTCCTCATTCCCTCTTTCCACCTTTCACTCTCAGCCCCGACAGGAAACCTCAGCTCCCCCCAGCCCAAGCAGGTTTGGGAAACAGAGGGGCTCTTTAGGGGATGTTCTGAGGGCAGTCCTAGAGGAATGGGGTTGTACTGGGGGATCGGGAAGCCAATCTTTGAGAGAACCGGACTTCCACCTTTCACCCATCCTTGTGATTTTAGCCAAGCCCCTGTGTTTTCTGGGCCTTGGTGTTCTCGTCTGTACGATGGGGCAAGGTGGTTTGGTTGTTGACATTTTATGGCTTTAGGTGCCAAAAGGGATTATGCTGGTTCCTAGGATGGGGGAGGGGGAGGCTGGGAGGAGCCCTTGGGTGGGCTGAACACAGACCCTGGATGGGCCAAGGACAGCAGATCCAACTAGAGCGGTTCTTTAGTTTCCACACCAACTGTGATCGGCCATATTTCCTCTGTAGAAAAAGATTTGGGCCTGTTATCATCTGTGGGAGGGAGCCAGGCAGGAGAGCTGTGATTTTAGTTCTGCTGGTGGGGAGTGATGTTCCCTGGACTAATTATGGTAGCTTTGCTGACCTTCCTGCTCCGGAAGAGTGTGACCGAGACCCCACCCCCACCCCTGCCCATCCCATCCCCCGACACACAGGTGGCCCTGAGCTGGGACCCCCAACTCAGGCTGTGTATGCATGTCATTAACCTGCCCCGGGAGTGAGGATCAGGCGAGGGAAGAGGAGATATCAGTAAAAGTCATTCCAGGGGCTGACTTCATGTGCTTTCTCTCCCGGTGGTGCAGGTGACTGGGAGCCAGAACCCTGTCTGCTTGTTTTCTCCCTGTGTGCTTCTGTTTTGGTCACCACTGAAGAGCTCCCCGTCCCCACCCACGGCCACAAAGTTTGCAAGGAAACCCAGGGCAGGGGGCAGAGCAGCGGGGAAGCTGGCGAGAAGTTGGCAGCCTGGGCAGCCCTGTCCAAGCGGGGTGGCGACTCCCAGGGCATGTCACCCTCTGCCAGTGCCCGGGCCCCTCTCCTGCAGCCTTTCTTCTTTTACTCATCTCCTGCACCTTGCTTCCTTCCTGTCTTCATCTCTGCTCCACTTTTCTGCCTGTTCTCTGGGTTCTTTCTTTAAAAAAAATAGCTTTTTATTAAATAAAAAAATATATTCATTGTGTTATTAAAGTTATGTGAAAATTCTTATGTTTAAAGTCTGTGAAGTATAAAGTAAAAATGAAAAGACTTTCAAATCCCATAAGACACACACACAATATGTTCTCTTAGCTACAATTTTCCATTAAGCACTATGTCATGGACACCCTTATTTGTTAATAATTAGGTAAATAATGAGCCATGGTTTTCTTCAGTTGTGCACTTAACGTATTTTTTGAGCCCCACTATGTGCTCTCCACTGTGCTGGGTGTGGACTTTTAAGTCCCACTGTCCACTGTGAGCTCAGCTTGAAGTGCTCCTCCGGCCACATTCTCAGCTGCAGGGAAGGCTCCGAACTGACCAGGAACTGGGCTCCCACCTGCAGGTAGAATCCATCTCATTCTGCACGGTGACCAACCCCTCCTCAGGCTTCTCTAAGGTCGTCTGTCCTATTCTGCTCTCTCCACAACACTCTGGGAGCATTCTAGACGAGGGAGGGTCAAGTTTGCTGACTGGAATTATTCAGGGATGGGGCACCTCCTGGGCCTCCTGATAGGAGCATGGAGGTGAGGGGGCAGTTAGCCTGTGTCTTTTCTGTTGGTTACTTCTGGCGCCTCTAGGAACTGTCCCGGGAAAACTGGTTACACGTGTCACCTGCCGCTTCTAAGTTCAGATAATAAAAAAATCACTTTCTGTGTGCCATATGTTAAGAATGGGTACTTTTAAATCCTCGATTTACAGGTGAGGACATGAAACAAGCAGGGGGAGGGGCCAGGGTTGGGAGTGGGAGGAGTATTTTATCAAAGGCATCGTTGGGAATTGTTCTCACATGATGATAAGAAGAGGGAGACTGAGTTTTAGACAGTATTACCATTTTAAAATTCTCTACAGTACACCGTCTTATTGCCCCCCCTGCAGCAGACCATTCCTACCTCTCTCTCCCTTGACACCAAGGCCCAGAGAAGGCGTAACTGAAGGCCACACAATGGCAGACAGCGGACATTGATCAGGCCTGCCCGGTGTCAAAGCCTGGTCTTCTAACCACGTTGCTATCCTGCCTTGGGCCCAGAGGCTTCAACCAACATTGATTCTCCCCTCCTTCCCAACAAAGGGACATCTGACAAAGTTTGGAGACATTTTTTGTTGTCACAACTGGAGAGAGTGCCACTGGCATGTAGCAGGGTGGAGGCCAGAGATACTGCCAAACATCCTACCATGCACAAGACAGGCCCCCGCCGCCCCCAACACAGAACCATCCAACCCAAAATGTCAGTAGTGCCGAGGCTGAGAAACCCTGCATTAGACAGTAGGGAGGTGTCCTGGGGTTCTCATGGGCTGCCGAAGAAAGATTTATTTTTATCACCGATAACACAGTCCAGACAAAGAATGTCTCAGCCTTTGTGTTATGTTCCATGCGTATAATATGTGTTATCTCGGGTGGTGATAAACAGTGATTGTGTGCAGGTACGTTTTCCCAGCAGTGTTGTCACAGCCCATGCTGTGCTGGTCCGTTTCTCTAATCAGCATTTGCAGTGTCCCCGGGGTTTCAGGCCTGTGCTGGATGCCGAGTGACACGGATTCTCCCCTCCACTGCTCACTCCACTGTTCAGTGTTCAATGGTGGGTGAAATATAATGCCAACCCAGTGTGCTAATTGCTGCGGGTGGGGGCGTGCATAGAGGAAGGACACAGACCCAGACTAGGGGCAGCAGTGAACTGAGCCCCGAGCACTAACTCCAGGCCAAAGGAACGGTGTCATGTGTGAGAGCAGCTGTGGGAGGCGGAGCATCTGCCTCAGTTCCCACCAGTGCCCTGGAGTCGCAGGAGCTCGGGGTGGGAATGGGCATGGGAGATGTGGCTGGAGGGCCCTGCAGGGCCTGCTCCATCACAGAGGGTCTCCCAGGACATGCTCAGGCATTTGGCTTTTGTCCTGAAGGCAAAGGAAGGCTTTTAAACAAGGGAGTGATATGATCCGGTTTGTAAAAAGAGAAAGAGGGAGCAGCAGCGTGGAGTGATGCAAGTAGAAAGATCGTATTAGAAGACAGCTGTGCTGTACACCTGAAATTAACACGATATTGTAAATCAACTATACTTCAATTACAAAAAAAAAAAAAACTACAGCGAATAAAACAGCAAAAAAAAAAAGATAGCAGCAGTGATGCAGGCAGAAGATGTGGCCTGAGCAAAGGCAGGGCCACAGGGTGAAGGAAGAAGGGAAAGAGGAAGATTTTGGCGTAGAAGCTATAGGTTTTGGAGGCTGATTAAACTGGAGGGGGCTGGAATGAGGGAGAGGCAGAGCCTGGGTGGTTAATAATGATTATAGTAAAAATGCTGATGAAACAAAAAACAACCCAGGGAGGTGGGCATTATTATCCCTATTTTATTAGGCGATGAGACGGAGAATTAAAGTCCTACAGTGAGTAAGGGGCCAGGGCTGCGAGCGCTTGAACCAAACCTAGGACTGTCTCACTCCAAAGCCAAGATCCCAGTGGCTAAGTAGCTAAAGGGTATGAACAGGCAGTTCACACAAGATTAAATACGAACAGTAAAGTTTGAGACCCTCGTAACTAGAGAGGCAAATAGACACCAAGACCATCTTCTCAATTATAATAAAAAACAACCCTGAAAATACTCAGTGCTGGCCATTGTCTGAATGAGCTGGTTTACAACACACATTTCTGGGAGCCGAGAAAGTTGGAGCAGCCTTTTGAGAAGGAAATTAGATACAGATACCAGGAGTTTGAGGATGTGCTTTGGGGAGCCTTTCCTAAGAATTGCACTTACTTTGTAAAATGATTTCATTTTTAGAGCGGGTCATCAAAAACAGTATTTTCTTTTTTTTTTCTCTTCTTCCTCTTCCTTCTTCCTCCTCCTCCCCTTCCCCCCACTCCCACTCCTCCTCCTTTTCCTCCCGTTCCTCCTCCTCCTCCTCCTCCTTTCCCCCCTCTTCTTCCCTGTGAAGACGTGAGGATGCAAGGCTTGGAGAGGTGAGAGACCTGCCCAGGACCGCACAGCTGGGGGGCAGGGGGCAGGAGTCTCTTGATGACGGGTCCTGTGCCCTCCTCACTGTCCTGACCCTGGAAGGCTGTGCTGACGGGGGCAGGGAAGCAGGGGTTCCCACTGACATGCCATCCTGTTTTGGCAGTCCATGCCCTGCTGTCCCGAGCGTTCTGGGGTGGGGAGCGGGGCGGCAGCAGCTCGCCAGGCCTCAGTGCCGTCTCTTCAGTTTGTCAGGTGTGCCTATGTCATCATCCTCATGGCGATTTACTGGTGCACAGAAGTCATCCCTCTGGCTGTCACTGCCCTCATGCCTGCCTTGTTTTTCCCGCTCTTCAAGATTCTGGACTCCAAACAGGTGAGCAGTCCCAGAGCATCCGGGCGGCTTCCTGCTTCTCTCCCAGTGGCTCCTTCTCCCGAGCCCTTCTCTGAGCTGCCTAGGACCCGGGGGACCAGATAATACCCTGTTTGTGGGCTCTCTCTGGTATAGAGACATACCCTTGACCCTCCATCCCCATTCCAAGCTGCCCTGAAGTCAGCATCTGCTCTGCTTGCTCTGCTCGCCTATCTCTGGGGACTTGGGTGACCCTGAGCCCAAGCAGTGTGTGGTCAGGGGGCAGGCCTGATGGGGCCTCCATGCCATCCTGCAGGTGTGCGTCCAGTACATGAAGGACACCAACATGCTGTTTCTGGGCGGCCTCATCGTGGCTGTGGCCGTGGAGCACTGGAACCTGCATAAGAGGATCGCCCTGCGCACGCTCCTCTGGGTGGGGGCCAAGCCTGCCCAGTAATTACCCCTTCTCTCTCTCACCACAGGGCTCTGCAGTAGGCCCCAGGGCCAGGGAGGGGCATGTGGCACAGGCCAGATCACCCACAGGCAAGGACTGGCCATGGCCTTACCTGGGCTTGGCAGCCAGGCAGACCCCTGGGTGGGTGGAGGCCGGATCAAGCCATGCCTGATACCCCTAGGGGCTTTGTGGGGAAAGCAGGAAAGAGATGGCTCAACTACCCAGCTCAGGGGGAAGCGGAAAGGTCATCCCTCCAAAGCTGGCACATCTGTTCCCTCTGCAAAGCTGCTGCTTACCCCACCTTCCCCCCATTACTCAGTCGTCTCACCCCTCTCCAAGATCTCCCCTGCCAGTCACAGGCCATTCCGACCAAGCCGTGGAGTTGATATAGCAGAATCACCTGGGTGTACTGAGTACCCGCAGGGCCCCGGGCATGATACCGGGGGCTTATTTACCACCTCATCTGACTCTCACCACACCTCTGAGGGTTGGGGATTATTCCCATCACCCACGTTCTGTTCTGAGGCAGAGAGGGGTTAAATGGTTTGCTGACGTCACATGGGGATTGGACCGGGCCTGTCTGATGGGGCCTTGCCCCCCTCTAATTGGGAACTCAGCATGCACCTTTTTTTTGAGGCAACGTGCTCCCTAAATGATGGCGTGACCCAGCCCAGCCCTGGGAAGGCAGGTTGGTTAGTTCACAGTAAATCCCTCCTGCTATGTCCTCATGTCAAGGACCATGCTGGGCTCTGAGCACACAGAGACCCTGGCCCGCCTGAGCACCCTTGGCGCCTCAGCTCCCTTGAGTGAGGGCTTTGTGACTCTCTGACCTGTTACCCGAGCCCCTCCAGTGATTGGTTTACAGGGTCAAATCAAAAGCCATTGCATTTTCTAGAAATGTGAGGCCTCAGAATTCCTGTTTGTAGGATCCTTTGAGTGGTTGGCTTCTCTCCATCAGCGGGTGGGCCTCACTCTGGAGTGTGCTGGAGCACTTTTGCTCCCAAATCCAGGACGTTCACACACGCGTCTCTGCTCCTTCCTGCCACCTGGCTCCTCCTCCGAGCCTGGCTTCCAGCTGCCCAGGGCACTGCCTGTGCTGGGGGCGACCTGTATGTCGAGGCTCCCTTGGTGCCTTGGAGCATCATGTTGAAGCCTCATTCATGTAAACTCTGACCCTCATCCTAGCCTGGATCCCAGCCTTTGTACTTATGGGTCCATGAGGTCTACTGCACGGATACCAGCTAAAGCCCGGTGCAGTGCAGCCCCGAGACCCTTCTTCAGGCAAATAAATTAGTGGCCCTGGGGAGAAGCCTGACTGCAGAGGGGCATGGGGACCAAGAGGTTGAGTTCCATTTAGCCAACCGCCCCTCCCACGCTCCTCTGCTCCTGGCCTTGTGCCAGGTGTGCGGGACCCATGGAGAAGAATCAGACCTTCCCTGCTCACGTTCTAAGGAGACAGCAGACATGGAAACAGTTTCAAATCCAGCCAGCGAGAAGTGTCCTAGAGAAGACTGAGGAGGGTGTGGTCAGCCCTACCTGGTGTGCACTGGGAAGGAGGTGACAGAGAAGGGATGCTGCCTGAAGGCTTTGAGAGACTGTGAGGAGTTTTCTAGGCAGATGACACAGGTGGCACAGAGGTGGAAGGTGGGGTGTTATACGGAAAGGGAACGTTTTCTGAATACTGTTTGGGGATCTGGTCCACTGCAGAGCGGAGGGCGGCAGAGAGTGTGAATGGAGGGAGGTGGGGCAGGGGATCAGCCATGAAGGAGGTCCCACTTCCCCAGGGCCCTCCCCGGCTCATCCTAACCCTGAAGGCTGACTCCACGCAGCCTTTCTGAACTCATGAGGGGAGAAGTGGGGTCAGGGTGGGTGGGAATCTTCTAGATAGACGTGGGAAGTTTGGTCTGCCTGCACATAGGGCTGCTCCAGCGCACCCCTAAGTCATATTAGGGCCAACTCTCCACACTGGGTCCGCACAAACTGGATGCTGGTGCTTCCCTTGCTAGATGGTGAGCGCCTTAGAACCACGACTGAGGCTGAGGCCGCCTGGTGACCCGGTAGCCAGCAGAGTAGATGTCAGTAATGTTTGTGGGAGAGAGGCAGAGGAAGGGAGGGGAGGGAAGGGAGGGAGGGAGGGAGGGAGGCACTAAAACTGCAATCCCCTCCTGGACGCCCAATCTTGAACTGGCCTCAGCACCTTGGCCCTGACCCCTGGCATCCCTGCAGGGGGCACCTAGCCCCCCGCTGCTCCCTAGGGGTTGTGAGAGGTGGGGATGGGGGATTCTCCGGCTTTCCTCCCTGCCCCTCCTCTGCAGGCTGATGCTGGGCTTCATGGGCGTCACGGCCTTTCTCTCCATGTGGATCAGCAACACGGCCACCACGGCCATGATGGTGCCCCTTGTGGAGGCCGTGCTGCGGCAGATGGAGGCCATGAGCGCAGCCACCGAGGCCAGCCTCGGGGCTCTGGAGCTGGCAGACAAGGGCAAGGCCGGCGAGCTGCCAGGTGAGCCCCTGGCCAGGGCAGCCTTCCCCTCTGTTGCCAACAGCTTTAGCCACCTCCCTGCTTCCTGGAGCCCTCCTTTTAGCAGGCACATAGAGAAATACTTAGAAGACGCTGTTTTCCTAAGTTTTAGGAATGTGATTAGTGCATAAAAGTTAGATCCTTAAGTAGAGCTTATAGCAAGTTCCTGCCCTCCATTCCCGCCATCACAGAAATGAATACGTGTTGATTTGATCATTCATTTGGGTATCTTTTGAGCACCTACTGGATGCCCCTCAATCCCTTCTACCCCTACTCATCCTCAGGGAGGCCTCCTCTGAACAGGCCAAATCCCTCACACTCTGTTCCCGCAGGTACTGGGGCTGGTCATCCCACCTTTGCTTCCCCGCTAGGCACCGAGCTCAGGCGAGTCAGAGAGTGCCTGTGTTTTTCTCTGTCTTGTTCGCTACCCCATCCCCAGGGCCCAGCGTGGGGCCACTCAGGGCCTGTGCTGATAGCCTGATTGCCAGACCCTGGGCCAGCAGAGATGAAGCAGACACACTCATATTGTGGAGCCCGGTGGGATGGAGTCAAGAGGCCCCTCGGTTAGTTCATCTGACTTGGGGGAGGCCACGGGTTGCCATTAGCCAGACTCTGAGGGAGCGCAGAAAAGGGAGAGGCCTTGCTAGGAGGAGAGGACATCTGAGATGGATTTGGACCCCTCCCTCCAGATGAAGGGAAGAGCTTGAGCAAGAGCAAGGAGGCAGGAAAGAAAGGAGTGTGTCTGAAGTTGCTGACTTTGCTCGGAGCACTGAGGAGCCTGGGCCTTGCCGAGGGACGTAGCTGGGGGGGGCACGTGGGGCCGGATAAGAGCACTGGGCTGGAGGTGGGGGAGAGAGAACCTGGGCAGAGAGCCGGCAGAGCTGGCACGCCTGGGTCCTCAGGTCAGCGGCAGGGTCAGGAGCTGGGGCGGGGCAGGTGGTCCCCAGTGTGCCCACGGCAGTGTGCCCACCACAGGGAGCCAAGCGAATTTTGAAGGTCCCTCCATGAGGCAGCGGGAGGTCGACAGGAAGAACGTATGCAAGGCCCTGACCCTGTGCGTGTGCTACGCAGCCAGCATCGGAGGCACTGCCACCCTGACCGGCACGGGACCCAACGTGGTGCTCCTGGGCCAGATGCAAGAGTGAGTCGCTGGCCATGCCTTTTGGGGACAGTAGTGGGGGGGGATGGGGCTGGAGGGGCCCACCCACCTCTTCCTCCTCTTCAGCTGGGCCCTGGAGCCGGGATGGGGGTGGGGGCCGCCTGCCTGGGGTGAGAGGATGGGCCGCCATCAGCCTCTGTGGCCCAACCTCCCTGCACATGCTCAGGACCCCACAGCGTAGGAGCTGATGTCCACAGACCGGGTTGCTTTCTGCTCAGGACAAGTCCTGCCTTTCTTTCCTGGGCTCAGGATTCTCGCTCAGACAGGGAATGTGGATTGAACGCGGAGCTGGTCATGGGAATTGACAGTGTAATCCGAGAAGCGGGGTCCTTGGTTAAAACTTGTAGAAAATAGATGCCCCTAAAGATGCTTCCCTCAAAGCTGGCTCGCGACCTCGGTTGTTAATGGCGATGGTCCTATGACACCCGGAAAGGTTAGAGGTTAGGTCACCAGGTGCCTCACCGGCTCTTTCACTATGGCCCCTCTAATTGCCCTTGAGGGGGACGTGTGCCCCTGTGAGGCTCCAGGTGGACCATGGGGTGGTTTAGAACTTTCCAGCCTTGGCCACAAAGGGACCCAGGCTTTGAGGACCCAGTTCTGTTCTTGGCCTTGTGCCGGGTGGGGCTTGGGTCACAGAAGTGAGAGGCAGCTGAGGGTAGCAGACACCCAGAGAGTTCTGGCGGGTTGTGTAAATGTGTCAATGAAGATAAGTACAAATTGCAGTGGGCACAGAGGGAAGGAACAGAAGTATGGCGGTGCCCGTCCTGTGCAGATAAACACCCTGGACAGGGGCGGGGAGGGCAGCTGGAGGGCGGGAAGGGCAGGCCCGCAGACACTTGAGGTCGAACAAGCAGACTGCTCTGCTCCTGCGAGTGTTTTCTGTAATGATAGCCTCGTGGTTCTCCCTGAAATTCCTCTGGCTGAATGGGAAAAGCTCTGTGGCTAGTTTGACACCCCTGGGCTAAAGGGAGCAGTGCCTGGGGCTGGGGGCGGAAGTGACCCTCCTCTAGCCCCCAGGAAACATCTTCTGGTCCCACCCTGGGAAGCTTTTGAGATTTGATTTCCTGGGGGGGGCCTTCCCTTGCAGAAGCCCACGGGGTGAGGTTCTGAGGCATCTGTGGACCCCCTGGAGCTGTTGGCCAAATTATGTGTGTACAAAGGTGTATTTTTCTGGCCTGAAGGGCCATGCCTTTCATGAGCTTCTCAGCGGGGTGTGGACCTCCAGGAGGGTCAGTTGGTCGCGCCTCAGGCTTGTCTTGTGCGCGGCCATGTTCTGGGGCCCCTGCTTGACTGGGGTAATGCTGAGTGATGGGTGTGGGTGGCTGGACTTCAGGAGGGGGAGGCCCCCGCTCCAGACCACCTCTCGGGGCCCGGCTGCCGCTCAGCCTCCGCCCGCAGGGTCCGGCCCGCCCGCTCTCCGCAGCTCAGTGTCTGGTAGAGATGTGGACCGGTATGTTTCCCTTCAGATTGTTTCCTGACAGCAAAGACGTCGTGAACTTCGCCTCTTGGTTTGGATTTGCCTTCCCTAATATGCTGATCATGCTGCTGCTCTCCTGGCTGTGGCTCCGGTTTATTTACATGAGATTCAAGTAAGTTTAAGATGCTTATGGAATAGGGGATCTAACCATGCCGCGGCTCAGCAGGGGAGTCTAGACCTCCTCCTGTCTGGCCCGGACCATTTCTCCGGCCCCGTCTCCTGCTAGTTTGCCCTCCAGTTCCCGCTACCCCTGCTGCTCACCGTGCCTTTGCACGTGCTGTTCCCTCTTCCTGGCATGCCACTCCCTGCCTTCCTACCTTCCAACCTCCTCAGTCCTCAAGGCCAGTTCAAATGCTCCTTCCTCAGCGACACCTTTCCCAACTCCCCCCACCCCCATTCCGATTCTGACGGATTGCCTGCTCGCTGTTCCGGGCTTCCCTGGGCACACCACGCCCTGCCCCTTGGCACCTGCAGTCATGCTCCAGTGCCATCCCTCCCCCGACCTGAGCTCCTCTGTGGCCTGTGGTAAGTCCTCTCTGACCGCTACACCCGGCCCAGCTCCCAGCCCAGGGAGAAAGGGCAGGTGTACCGTTGTCAAAGCAATTAACAAGAAGCTTTGTTCTTGGTGCTCGTCAACACTGCTGGACAGACTTCCACTTGGCTGCCAGTGTCCGTCAGGCCAGGTCACAGCAGACCTCCTGATAATATCCACATCAGTCCAAACACAGGTTTACTGAATGCTTACAATGTTCCCAGCAGCGCACAGCTTCTGCAAAGTTTACCTTCCAGTTCCCAGCACACAGCTGACCAAGAGTCAACCTTGAGAGCAGCCAGACTTTGGACAGAAACCATGATGTGTGGCTGACAAATACCTCAAAATGTTGTTATTTTTAAATGCACAAACTTATCTGTGGCGTGAAGGTGACCCTCTCACACTGGAGTATAAAGTACCTAGCTGTGAGACATGTGCTCTGTGCCTTAGTTCACATGGCGCTTGAGCCCAACAAAAAACAGAGGCCTATGTGGCCAACAGATCTCAGAGCTGAAAGGTAAAGCGCCCACGAAGACCTGCGAATTAATGGGAAAAAGGGGCACTTTGGTTAAGTTTTCTTCTGAAGGAGGAACTGTTTTGAAAACTGCCGTTAAAAAAAATCTCTGTCCATAATCAAAGCAGCCATAATGATGACAAAATGGTAGCTGTAGGCATTCGTCGCGCACCCCACCCTGCCTGGTGTCCGGGCCCCCATGTGAAAGGGAAGCTGGTCCTACGGGTGCTTGGCTGCACAGTTTGAATCCCTCATCTGGTTGGTCGTGGAGAGCAATGTCAGGGTCATTCCCTCCAGCCTAATTCAGAAAAACTGTATCTTCCTGAGTTTATGGGCAGCTTCCTAGGCCACATCCAGCCAAGGGGGCCACAGACCCTCCCAAGACCACCCAGGACTCTTGGGATATTCCTGCTGGCTTACACCCAACTTTCCTCACCAGGCTAAGCCCTGAGTTAGGGATGACAGTTCTTCTGGACCCCTGCCACGGGGCTCGGGGTCCCTTCGCCTCTCCTGCAGCGCATTGACCCAGTTCATCATGCACCCACCCAGCTCCTGGGGCCCCCACAGGAAAGCTGGATCCATTTGCCTGCATCTCGTGCCAGCCCAGCGGTCACCAGACGGCTTAACCCAAAGATGAATGTGAAACCACTTAGTATAAGAGGTACCTGAAGGCCTGGGGGCACCACTGCAGGGGGCCAGCACTGGACAACTGCATATATGATGCAGCCCCCAGAGTCTGCAGCCAGTGTGGTGTCGGGATGTGTCTCCAGCATCAGACATGGGCTGGGCAGCTACCAAAGTCACCCCTTATCCTGGAAGCCTGAAGCCTCTGGTCCAGCCCCAGAGTCTCGAGAACGACAGGTGGCAGCAGATCGGTAGTGGGTGGAACACAGACTCTCTCATGCCAAGGGGGCGAAGACAGAGAGGCCAGCTCCCACGCCAGCAGAGCCATCCCCATGCTGGATGATCTGGAGGATGTCCCTGGCGGGTGACCCTGAGGACAAATGTCCTTGCCCCTTATCCAGAACGGAGATCTTGGCAGGCTGTGCAGACCCGAGTCCCCATCACTGCCACTTCCTTTCCTAAGCCCTGAGCACCGCAGGAAGCTGTGTCCCAACCTCCTTGAGTCCCTGCTCTAGGCCGTGCCCCACGCCCTGCATGGCCCTCACCCTCTCAAGGGTGGTTCCCGTCCAGCCCTGGCTTCAGCATTTGGCACCTCAGCACGTATTCCATTAACCCCTGTGCTCCTAGGAAGTCTGTTTTAGGGTCCCAGGAAGGACTCCCACAAGGGAAGCCTCTCTAGGGATAATCCTCTTGGCCTTGCCCCCTACCTTCAGGCTGACGGGGGCTGGAACGTGTGACTGGAATCCTCAGTGGATCCCTCGGGGTTGGCATCCTGTGTGCCAGTGGCCCCAGTCAGCCCTTACCCAAGGCTAGGTACCCTCTATAACTCCTCCGAGATCCATCCTCCTTCCTGCCCCCTCCTGCCAACACTCCCCAGGGAAGTCCTGCAGGGTGCCCTGGGCAGGCGTGTTGGCCAATGGGCACTGGTTCCTAGGGAGCCCGTCCAAGAGCAGGACCTGGCTGGCTTCCCTCCTGCCTTAGCCACAGCTACTACGAGCCCCCGAGTCTTCTGCGTCCTTAATCCTACGTGTCAGCTCCTTGCAATGCAAGTACCCACCCTGCTCCTGCCTGACCCAGTCTGCTGGGACCTGTCCTTGTTCCTTGTGTCCTCTTGAGCCACCTGCTGATGGGGACTGGCATCCTGGCACCATCGAAGGCAGCTCCAGGCCGCAGTGGGAGGAGGAAGACGGAGCATGTGAAGGAGCCTCGGCCCCACCTTGAGCCGGTTCCAGATTTCTCACGGCCACCCCCAGATGTCGGCAGCCACCGGTCTCTAGGCGACTGGCACCTGCCAGGACCCCCGTGCCAGCAGTGGCCTCGGTTCTGCTTCTTTCTGCTTCCTATGCTCCTGTCCATCCCCTGCTCCGTTTTGCTCAGCCTCCCACCCTCCTGCATCCTCTCTTCCTACCTCCACTGTCCCTGACACCCCACCTGGGCCATCTCAGGCTTCTTCTGGGGGCACCCTGGGGGCATATGCTGGGTCCATAAAACAGAGACTTTGCCCCACTATGTCCTGTGAGGTAGGGTAGGCAGATGACAGAAATGGGGAGTGGGAAGGGACTTGCTCAAGGCCCTCCGGGGGACAGGCAGCCCTGTGTGGCTTTCTATCAGGTTCTGCTGCCCAGTGTCCACGCTTCCATTCTACCAGCCCTGAGTCAACCAACACGCCCCGCCGTCCTCTTGTCTTTGCATTCTCTAGTATTAAAGAGTCCTGGGGCTGCGGGCTGGAGAAGAAGAGTGAGGAGAAGGCTGCCCACGAGGTGCTGTGGGCGGAGTACAGGAAGCTGGGGCCCCTCTCCTTCGCTGAGGTCAACGTCCTTCTCTGCTTCTTCCTGCTGGTCGGCCTGTGGTTCTCCCGGGACCCCGGCTTCATGCCCGGCTGGCTGTCAATCGCCTGGGTGGAGGGCAAGACAAAGTAAGTGGTTCCTCCCACAGCGCCCCCCCATGGCTCTCCTCCTTCTCTGCCGTCCAGTTCTGGAGCACTCTGTTGGTTTCTGGACTCAGTTTTGTCTCACCAGTCTTCCTGACAAGCTCACAGATGTGTTCTTGTGGCCCCTCTTGCCCCAACAGGCTGGCAGGGTAGCCAGGCTGTGATAGAGAGAGGTCGGTTGGGCTAGGACTGGGGCTCTCAGTGCTCTGGTTTCCAAGTCTCTGTTCTGCCATCTTTCCTTTCTCATCTTTCTTCAGATCCGGGCGAGTCCCTCTGAAGACACACATCCTGGGGTCCAGAAGCTTCTTTAGATAAGAGACTTGGCAAAAGGGGGGATATGAAGTTTCTCTCCTGGCTAAGATGTTATGTGGTCAGAAAAGAAGAAAGGTTGAGAAACATGCATACCCTAGAAAGGGCAGAAGATGTGCACAGGGAGATTGCTGCCTGTTACTGCTTATTCCATTTTGAAGGTCTGCTTGGAGTAGCCCCAAAGTCCTTGTGGTCACCCTGGTGAACCCAGAATCCCAGAGAATCTGGTTGAGGAGAGCTCATGAAGCTCACCTATGGAGCAACACAGACAGAGAGGGAAGTGAGCCCCTCAGAGTCACTCAGAGTTGGTGGCAGAGCTAGGCCGAGAACATGGGAGTCTTGGTTTCCAGCCAGGATTCAGTCTACCTCATCCCTCCCGATCTTGGCCTTTGGGGTTCCAGTTTTCTTACTCAGACGAGCCCATCTCCTCACGTGGGAGCATTCAGACACAGAGCAGGCTTGTTGCATGACTGTCAGTGCAGCCAAGATGGGCTAATCCCATGTGCTCTTCCCTGCCCAGGTATGCCTCCGATGCCACAGTGGCCATCTTTGTGGCCATCTTGCTATTCATTGTGCCTTCGCAGAAGCCCAAGTTCAACTTCTGCAGCCAGACTGAGGAAGGTAAGGCTCCTGTCCTGGCCTCCCATTCATCAGGGTTGGGGCCCCGGCAGCAAAGGATCTCCATGGTGTTCCCTGGGCCTGGGAGGGAGAACATCTCACCCTGTTGAAAAGGACTGGCTAGATTACAAAGTCTGGGCACAGCGTATTTTCCAAGCCTTCTCTGCATATTGTTTAGTGCAGAATCTCCTCTTTTGCTTTTTAAACATTTGAAATCTTATTTATTTTACAACAGGAACAGAAAGAGATTTCACATTTCCAATAATGCCATCAGTATTTTGGGGGTTTCTCTCTCCCTCCCAGTCTTTGTTAATATGCATATATATTATATGGCTATAATCAAAACACACATAATTTCAATCCTGTTTCTTTATTGGTTTTTGTTTTCATGTTTTTGCTTGTGGTTATGCTAGAAACATTTCCTGCTATTGCCACAGTCTTCAAATTTATTTTCTCTAATAACGGCATTATATTGTATCGGGGGCTGTAACCATTCCCCTGTCATGGAGCATTCTGGCTGTTTTGAATTCTTCATTATTATAAATTAATGTTTTCGTGAATATAGCTTTTTCTTTGAGGGTGTTTCTTCTTTCGGATAAATTTCTAGCAGTGATTGCAGCTTGGGTAAAAGAGTATATATGTCTTAAAGGCTTTTAAAATGTATTGGTAAATTGCTTTGCAAAAAGACTGCACCAATTTATAACACTAACAGGAGTGTATAATAGCTTTACCATATCATGTCTTTACCAGCAGTGGGTGTTGTAGTGATTACCGTAAATTTTAGCTAATTTACAGATATGAGACGGCACTCATTGTCCTTGCAGGCTTTTATCCCCCTGCATTAGATCTCTTTTACCTCTTTTGCTTGCTAATGCTGCTCTGGGTTATGTATGGGTTGTTTTTTTTTTCTTTTCCTGGCCGCGCTACATGGCTTGTGGGATCTTAGTTCCCCAACCAGGGATTGAACCTGGGCCCTCAGCAGTGAAAGCACGGAGTCCTAACCACTGGACTGCCAGGGAATTCCCAACGTACGTCTGTGTTTTTATCATCTCTTCTCAGAAAGGAAAACACCATTTTATCCGCCTCCGCTGCTGAATTGGAAGGTGGCCCAGGAGAAAGTACCCTGGGGCATCGTGCTGCTCCTGGGGGGTGGCTTTGCTCTGGCTAAAGGATGCGAGGTAACTTCTCCACTGTGGGCTGCCTAGGGCCCCTTCCTTCACCAAGAGGGCAGCTGAGAACTGCTGCACCCCTCCTCCTCGGCATCCCAGGCCTGTGCCTGTGTGTTTCTGTGTCTGTCTTCTCCATGTAACTGTTCATTTCTTGAAGACGGGGCCTCTGCCTTGTCATCTAGGTACCCTGCACCATGAATAGTGCTTGGAATAGAGAAAGTACTCGCTGAGTGATTTCAGAAATGAGTGAATGAGTGACCCTGGTTAGCCAAAAGAGATGGGGGATGCTGGGAGGTCTCCTGTGGGGTTTGGTAATAACAATCTCTGCTTTGATTTATTCTAGGCAGATCTTTCTTTCAAGTCTTTGTGAATATTTTCACCATTACCTTTGGTTCTTCTTCCTGATGAACTTTGTTGATATGGTTGCCATTAAAATGGCAGGGAGGGATGCTTGGTGCTGCTTTCCTCTGTCCATCCGTTCATCCATCTGTCCAGGAATAGAACGTAATAGATAGACTTGGTCTATCTTATTATTGCGGTTTCCTCAGCATCTAGGATGGAGCCTGGCACATAGTGGGTACACAACTATTATTTTGATGAACAGATCCATCCATTTAGTCACCTCTCCATCCATCTCTCATTCACTCATTCATTTGTCATCAAACCTTCCTATTATGTCTGTGTTAGGTCAGGCACAGGAATTACAGAGGAGATTGATATATGGTCCCTGTTCTTGAGGATTTCACAGCCTAGAGAGGGGGACATGTTTGGAAGAGCATTTCAGAAAGAAGTGACACAGGAGTAAAGAAATCAGCGTGTTGTATCCAGCTGAGGAACAGCAGACGATAAGGCTGGTGAGGCTCACAGAAGCCACTTCACTGAGGGTCAAGATAGGGAGTGCGGACTTTATTCTGAAGGTGGTGGGCAGCTACTAAAGGGTTGAGGCCAGAGAGTAACTTGGTCAGATCTGCACTTGGGAAAAATCTCTTGGATGTCTGAAGTGGAGGCCTAGGCCAGACAGGGGTTGGGGGAGACCCAGTAGATGCTCCATAGCCTTCATCTAACACAGGCTCAGAACACTGGACTTCATGGACCACTGTCTCCTTCTTGAAACTCCTTCCTCCTTTGGTCCCCAAGACATCATTTTCTCCTGTCTACTTCTAACTCTGACTATTCCTGCCCTGCCTCCTTGGTTGACTTTTCCTCTGTTCTCCCTTAAATATGAGTGTTCCTGAAGGTTCTGTCCTTGGCTTCTTTGTTCACGTTTCATTCTCTCCCTGGACAATCTATTCTTAGCCTAAAGCCCCAAATCTAAATTCCCAATTTCTGGCTCAAATCACTCTCCTGAGCTTTAAGAACTGTGGGAGACAGAGAGGAGATGATGGACATGAGATGTTTTGGGTGTCATGGTGACTGGGCATAAGAAATAAGGGGGACAGAGACCCCAGGATGACCCCCTAGCCTTCTAGGTTGGACACTAGGTGAGCCTAGTCACTGGGCTGGGGAGCCCACGGGGAGCAGAAGATGAATTCAGGTTGGGGCATGTTGGGTCTGACCCGCTCATGGGATATCTGCGTGGAAATCCAGACAGCAGACCAGCTGGGCTGGAAACGAGGATTTAGGAGACAGCAGAGTGAGGATGGAGACGGAAATTGTGGGTATGGATTAGATCACCTATGGTACGTATGCAGAGAGAGAGAATCAGAAGTGAAGGAGGGGCTGAGCTCTTTGGAGACAGATGAAGGTCCCTCCAGGCTCCGGAGGAACTGTGAGCCAGGAGCCCTGTGGTGACTGCCCTCCCTGTATTTCCCAGGCCTCGGGGCTGTCAGAATGGATGGGGAAGCAGATGGAGCCCTTGCATGCCATGTCCCCAGCAGCCATCACCTTGATCTTGTCCACACTCATTGCTGTGCTCACTGAATGCACAAGCAACGTGGCTACCACCACCCTGTTCCTGCCCATCTTTGCCTCCATGGTAAGTAACCCTGCTGGGGGTGATGACCCTTAGTCATCATTTCATAGGAAGCTGACCATATCCTGGGTCCCTAGAGAGACAGTGACATCAGGGGCCCAAGCCTGGCCAGGCTCTGGAGACCTGCGTCCTGAGCCCTGCTCTAACACAGACTTGTGTGCCCTTGATGGCCCTGGGCCTGCGCTCAATGCTTCGCTGGTTCTTCGTTGTATCCTCCACGCTGACCAAAAGTGCTAAGCAACAATCAGGTGCCCTAAATTTATTTATGAATGTAATCGATTATTTCTCAAGCTGGGGAGACAGAGCTTACACCAAGGATGCCATGGGGGAATGATAGAGGGTCTCTCAGAATGTAGCACAGGTGAGCGGGAGGCCTGCAGGACAGGGGGACACCATTGGCTGGAACCCGCCAGGAAGAGATCTTGGGGGAAATGGAGCCTGGGAATGGTGGGAGGGGAGAGGACGTTCCGGGAAGATGGAGTAGCCCACATAGAGGAAATGGGAGCATGACTGAAAACTCCCAGAAGCCTTGCTTGGCAAGCTCAGGGACTGGGGATCAGTGGGCACTGAGCCCAGAGAGGCTGTGGGTGGTGGTGGATGGGGATGCTGAGTGCCAGGCTAAAGGGTTGTGTTCCGTGGGCAAGCATGTTTTTGAATTGGGACTGAGAAGAAAGCAGAGCTTATAGGAAGCTCGACTGTGACCTTCTCTTGCATTTCCTTTTGTCACTCATCACTTGGCAGTACCAACCTCAAGGTGGTACAGAAAAAGCCCTAGGTTCGGAGTCAGAAGACCTGAGTTCAAGTTGTGGGATCCTCAAACCCGTCACTCAAGTTCTTTCCCCTACTCTTGTGCTGAGGGTCAAGTAGGATAAGGGCTATGAAAACCCTCTGTAGATGCAAAACGAGCCAGGGAGAGGCTGGGGCTGTCATTCTGGAGTTGGGAGGACAGACTTACAAAGGCCTCAACACAGGATTGAAGTTGGTAAATTTTCATTCAGTTGCCAGGGTGTCCACGTGTATAAAAAGCAAACCCAAGTGATTTTCTCCTTTTATTCCAAGTGAAGATGGAAGTGTTAGAAAGAGCAAGGTGGCCCATCTCCCCCTCCCCTAAGCAGGCTGCCCAGGGCGAAAAGATGCCGAGGAGTGTCTTCTGATGCTGGTCGTGCCGTAGTGAGGACTCCTTCCCCTAGCAGAGGCCTGGCTTTGTCACCTGCAGACACTAGTCAAATGGGGGTCTTCACCTGAGTGGGTGGCCAGGCCCTTCGAAAACAAGCTTTTCTAGAATCCGAAGCCCCGAGTTAGATTCCACACAGACCTCACCCTCCTGCCTCAGCACCCACCTGCAGGCAAGGGGAAGGTGGTGACCCCCCAGCTGGGTCACAGAGGCACATGGGGTGCATACACCATGGGGAAACCAGGAAGCAGACTGGTTCCTCTCAGTTACTCCTAGAGGGAGTGCAACTGGCGCAGCCTTTTCAGAGACCTGTTTACCCATGGGAACCATAACCTGAAACCCGCTCATACCCTTTGACTCTGGGAATTTTTTTTTTTCCAATAAAAAAAATATTTATTTTTTCCTATGGTTTAGAATATATCAATACAGTGATACATGTATATATGTTATAATAAAAACCCCTATATTAAAAGTATATGCTAAAATACTTTCCTGATAGTGGTGAAAATAAAGAAAATTGGAGGCCACTGGTAAAAAAAATATTATGTACATTTTTATATTTTGTGCATAGAAAGGTTTAAAATATAAGGTTTGTGAAAATAAAACGACAAGGATTTAAAAAAACCCAACTGCTAAGAGATTACACCGGACTCTGGGAATTTTATGTCTAGGAATCTGTCTTAGGAAAATCATCAGAGATGCCTACAAGCTTATATTATAAAGACGCACATCAAAGAATTATTTGTTATAAAAATACTTCCATAACAGGAGGGGATTGGTGAAATAAGTTATCATATATTCATACAATGTAATACTATCAAGCCATTAAAAAAAAAAATCACAGTCCTGAAGGGTATTTCATAAAATGGGAACACATAATTTTTCAAAGCTGAAAATGTGATACATACACATAGCCAGAAAATGTCTAATAATACCAAAGAGTATACAGACCCTTACGCTCTAGCTTCCTCCCTAGAGACAACTCCTGTTATTAATTCCTTAGGTATCTTTCTGGACGTATTACACATGAACACACAGACACACACACTCTCCTTTTAAACAAATGGCATTATTCCGTGGTCCTGTTCTGCACCTTATTAAATCTAATCATATATCTTGGAGATCCTTCCATTGTTAGCACATAAAACCTACTCAATTCTTCTTTTCAGCTGCAAACTATTCCATTGTTTGTATATATGTATTTTATTTGACCGTCCTGCTATTGATGGCCATTGAGTCTGTTTCCTGTGTGTTTTGCTGTTAAAATATTGCACTGAACATCTCTGCATATGTGTCTGCTCTCATGTGCAAGTAGATCTGCATGATAGATTATTAATTTTGATATTGACAGACATTACAAATTATTATATCATTCATTCATTCAACAAATATTTATGAGCATCTGTCTACTCTGTGCTAGACGTGGCTGAATTTTAAGCTTTAAACAGATGGATACCAAATTCCATACACAAAATGATCCCAAATGTGTATAAAAACACATACATACAGAGGCACACACACAGGTGAGAGATGTGGTCCCTGCCCTCTAGGCTCTCTCTGTGTCAGGACAGACAGACATGTGCACACATGGGCTGCAGGAGTGCCCAGCATGGTCTCTGGCACATAGTAGGTGCCCAAGAAGTATATGTTGAGTGAATTGAGGGGGTTCAGAAAGGCTTCCCGGTCAGTTCAGCCTTCAGGGTCCAGCAGAGTTATCATCCAGATGCGGCAAAGGGTAGAGGAGCCAGCAGGACAAAGGCACAGAGGTGGGAATGTACACAGTACATCAGGGAAAAGCTTTTCAGAGTGATGGTCCCCAGGAGCTTTTGTTTTCTGCATCTGTGACGTTGTAGTGCTGTGTTTTTCCCCAGTCACGTTCCATTGGCCTCAACCCGCTGTACATCATGATCCCCTGTACCCTGACTTCATCCTTTGCCTTCATGTTGCCCGTGGCCACCCCACCTAATGCCATCGTGTTTTCCTATGGACACCTCAAGGTTTCCGACATGGTAACGCAGCCGCTTTTATTCACTCCTATCAGCTATGATGCTTTTGTCATGAGGGATGCCCCATTTATTAATGACCTGTGGTGTCAAACAGTTTGGGACCAAATGTCCAGACCTAGCTCATTATTTGCATTTATATGCAGCTTTTTTCTTCTTTTTTGACATGATCTCTTATTTCATAGACTGTTCTGTCTCCCAAAGCTGAGAGGTGGGTTACCGAATCTCCCACCTGGAAGTGCCCGAGCAGCCACCAGGGGAGCCTTCACTGAGCACTTGGAAGGGGTGAGGGTGGGAGTCCCACAGGGACAAGAGGGACTTCACAATCTAGTAAGAACCCGTGAGGACAGTCAGGAGGGGCAAGGCTGAGATGAGGGGAAATGTTAATGACAGCCAAAGAGATTGACAGAGGTGTCTACAGACATGGAAGCAGGCAGCGGGAGAGACACCACTGCCTGGGAGCAGATGCTGCCTTAGAAACAAATGCCACCAAAGGAGGAACTCTTCAGTTCTGCTTTGGCTTTATCCCAGCCTCCGGCGGGAGGAGGGCAGCTCTGCAGCTCCGGAATGGGGAGAGGCAAGTGGGCAAACAGGGGAGGCCAGGAAAGCGGGTCCCTCCCTCGGCCCAATCAGGTGTTAGTTAACTCAGAGCCTCCGCTGGGTATCTCTGGGACTCCATGGAGCATTCTCACACAGAGGGTGGGTCCCAGAAACCAGGAATTGCAAACTCAATTCCAATCCCCAGTGAAAATTCTGCCACAGGGTTTGAAAGCAATGGTTAGTGAGCACCCAAAGAACGCAGAGCAGGCCCTAGAAAGGCCAGCACGTGCCTGTGGGACGGTGAAGGCGCTGGGGTGAGCGCTGGACCTGGAGTCAGACCTGGGCCCCTCCAGTAACTCCCTCGCCTCCCTGAGGCCCAGTTTTCCAAATGTCCCAATGGGCCTGAAGAGCCCACCTGTGCTGCCTGTTTCCCAGGCTGCTTTAGCAGTGGTGATTCTTACTGGACACGAAGTTGCTCTGCCTGGGGGGTGGGGTGAGCACAGGGCCTGGCCTGGGGACAGGAGGCCCAGCAAACAGCCTTTGTTCCCTTCTCCCAGAGTGCTGGTTCCCAAGGCCCGTTCACCTTTGTTCTGACAGCCTGGCAGACCCGAGGGTGCTGACTCTGACCCTGTTTTTTTCCAGATGAAAACAGGACTAATAATGAACGTCATTGGAATCACCTGTGTATTTTTGGCCATCAACACCTGGGGACGGGTCATATTTGACTTGGACAGTTTCCCTGACTGGGCTAATGTGACAGCACATTGAGACTTAGGAAGAGCCGCAAGACCACGCCCAAGGCCCCTGCCCTCCTGAGGACACCCAAACCTTCCAGTACAACTTGTAGCAGAGCTTTGGGGTTCATGCCCCAAGGTGACCCCATGATGCCCACACCCCACGGAGACCCAGCCAACGGGCCACCTCTTCCTCCACGCCTGGGGTCTCAGCTGGGAACGGGTGTCTGGAGGGCAGGCTCGGAAGTGAAGGGAGCCTCCCATAAGGCTGCTGGCGTCCATCTTTCCTGGGGGCCTGCCATCATCTCTGGGACGGGCAGGGTCCCACCCCCACTAAGCCTCGAGCTGGCCCCATGGCTGGGCTCTGGTGTTCTCTCGTCATCTAAATGGCAATCAGATCCCAGCTCTGGAGGTGAGAAAACAACCTTCCAGAGCCTGTGTCTCTCCCAGCTTACCTTGGGCTGCCTCAGATCCCTCCTGTCACTCGGAAGGGACAATCCAGCCCGGGGACAAAATGTCTGGTCCTGGGCAGCTTTCCACTGCTGGAGCGAGTGGGAATCAGAGCCTCCTGGGACCACCAGGAGTATGGTGCCACCGCCAAAGGATGAGGAATTTGAGTCGATAACTTCCGGACGACACCACCCCACTGTCAGCCCACTGACGGTTCACTGCTCCATCTGAGCTGACAGTTTGGACCCCCTTCCCAGCTCTGTGGGGCACCTCCTTCAGCTCCTAGGCCCCTCTGTTGTCTGGCCGACATTTGCTGGAATCCGCCCCTTTTCTCCCAGGCAGGTCAGTTTGGCTCTTCCGGGAGATGCTTTTCCTGCCCCACGACAGCTGGGATCACACTCCAAGTATGGGCAGTGATGGCCTCCTTTGGGGCCACAGGCGGAGGTCTAGGTCCTCCCTCACCTGCAGACCCAGAGGAAATACCTGTTAACCGCCAAAAGCAGGGTTCCTTCAGGGTTTGTCTGTCATGCCAGAGTTTGGGCACCTCTGGGGAAAGCCTCCCTCTGCTGACTGGTCTTGGCAGTCTAGCCTGCTGCTGACAGAGCATCGCTGAGGACAAGCAGTGCCCAGCGGTCTCTGAGCAGACAGCCCCTGCCCATGGGTGAATCTACCTGAAGTTGCTGACAAGGACTCCAGAGTGGCCTGGGAGCCCTCAGAACAACCTGTGAGAGACACACGAGAGGATCCTGTCCTCCGACCCACCAACCCAATTTTCTTTCCTTCTTGTGCTGCTCCACTGATGGTATTTTTCAGAGCAGGAGAAAGTCTGGGAACCCAAGGAACCCCCATGCCCCACCCGAGGACCAAGCATCCCACCTGGTTCCTTGGGTGGGATGATGTCTGAGCGCCCGGTCTGTCTCCCATGGAAGGTGCACGGTGCTGTCTCTGGCTTTCTGCTGTGTGTGGGGTGGGGGTGGGCAGGCAGGTGGATGAATGAACACTTACCGCCCACCTCCAGTGCGCCAGGCCTCCCCGGCCCTGGTGCATCTGACAGTTATCTCATTCAGTCTTTGCAGCAGCCTGCGAGATAGGCAGACATTATTAACCTCCTCTGTCTTTCATTAATACTGGGGCTCAGAGGGGCCACGTCATGTCCAAAGTCACACATCAAGTTAGTGGTGGCTAAGGTTCCAATTCGGATCTTCCGCTGCCATGTCCACTGCTGCTTCCTCTAGCCATTAAGGGCCTTGGCCTTACAGGGACGGTAGGGAAAGGTGGGTGGCCAAGAGCACGTCTACCCCAAGGCCCTGCCTGCTCAGGGATCATTCACAAGAGCCCTTTCTGCTGCCTCCTCTGAGATGGGCTTAGGTCAGTCCTGGAACAGACAGGGCTGGTCTTTGCCTGGAGAAATAAAGCCTTTGGTTGGAGAGAGCAGTATGGAAATGGCTACCTGCTCCCCTGCCAAGATAAAACCGACCCACCCCTCTGTCACTGCTCCCTGCACTGCTGCTGTTGACGTGTCTGCCCCACCGGTGAGGGCTCCCAAGGACTTGCACTGCCTGCTGGGTCCAGTGCTGGCCCTATGGCTAATCCACAGCAGGCCACCACAAGTGTGATCGGTAAATAAATGATTGATCAGTGTTGTCAATTAGATGTATGCCTGGTGGTAGTGAGCAAGGTCAGTGAAGGTCATCCAACGTGGGCAATGAAGGATGAGTAGGACTGGCCAGGCTGATGGGGGAGGATGTGGTGGGGTGGGTGGAAGGGTGGGGGGATTCCATCTGGTTGAGGAATGACAAGAAAGCTGGGCGGGGGTTCAGGAGAACAGATCCCAAGGTTGAGGAGGCTGACCAAAGGCTGTTTCTAAACAGCATCTCTTGAAGTTGGCTGGAGTTGCACTAACATTTATGGCCAGTGCCAATAAGGATTGCTTTCGGCTGCAAGTAAGAGAAAACCTAGCTAACAGCGGCTTAAATCATAAGGGCATTTAATGTTTACTTAACAAGAAGTCTGGAGGTAGACGGTTGCTGGCACTGGTCCAGCAGCTCACTCAGGCCACCAAAGACTTGGGATTGATCGTCCACTCTGCTATCTTAAGGGTGCTATGCCTTTACTGTCATGCTTGACCCTCATACTATATACACATCTGCATTGAAGGCAGGAAGGAAGGTGTGCGAGATGGGGGCATGATGGCGCCTACTGCATCTTTCCCTTTTATTAGGAAAGCAAAAGCTCTCTCAGAAGGCCCTACAATCTTCCCTTTATGTCCTGTTGGCCAGAACTAGATCATATGCCCACGCTTAGGCCAATCACTGACAAAGGGGAATTGGAATACCATGAGACCAATTAGGACTCATTTCTTGGGCTTGGGAAATTGGCCTATGTTTCCTGAAATCAAGAGGTTTTCACCTACTACAAAATATGGCTTCCGGCAGGGGAAGAAAAGGGGGAGCTGCTGGGTAGGTGATGAACCAGGGTCTGCTATTATGACCCTTTCAGAGGGCTGCCCTCACTCCAGGCTACTTGAGTGGCTCCCTTTCCATGGAATTCAGTAGAAACACATTCCTAGGTAGGAAGAGAGTATGTGTTTAGTCAAGGGCTTCACCTCTGCCTCCACTTCCAGGAGAACCACTGGATTGGGAGGCTAGAGTCTGAGTCATGGACCAAGCTCAGTCCTGATGTCGGATACTGAACAAGTCAGTCCACTCTCTGGGCCTCAGTTTCCATCAGGAAGGGGCTGGACTAGAGCATCTGTAAGGGCCTTTCCCCAGAGTCATGAATACCCTTACCCCACTGACCCTTCATCTGCTTGGGCCAGATGCAGCCCCTGCCGCATCCCCATGATGTCTTGGCTTAAAGTCTATTACATGGCCCACTCCCTGCTCCCATCTGGGTCTTAGCCATTTGCCGAAAGCCCTCTGGGACCTTTTCCCCATTGATATTTTGCCTCTTATATTTTGTAAAGAGGTTCTACCCAAGACCCTTGATTTCTCTCTTAGCATACATCAGACATTTGGGCCCAAGGTTAGCTGAACACATAATCCTGACCAGGATTGCTCTCTGAACTGTTTTGCCAGGGACTTATGACTCCACAAGGATCCCATGCATTCCAGGGCTCCTTATCCTTTGATCCTGGAATTGGGATCCTTCCCTGTCCCCCTGAGCTGAGGACTTCCTTAGGGAAAGACCTGGACCGCCTCCTCTGGCAAAGCCAGTGAGCAGGGCATCTCCCTGGGAAAGGAAAAGTCTTCCCTCCTCCCCACCATCCCTTACACACAAGAATAATGGATAATGAAACTTTTGCTCTGGACTTCAAGCAGGGAGTCAGCTCACTAGCACAGAGTCCAATTCTCAAAATGAATACGGACATTCCCTGGTAGGACCCTTGATGGCATGTTCTTGTTTGTGGAAATAAAGACCAAATGCTGGACCGTCTGGTTAAAAACTACACCTGGAAGTCCTATTCTTAGCTCAGAACTCCTTTTTCTGGGGTACTCTCTCCCCTGGTCCCACATCCTCTTAAAAGCCTTGTCTTCCAACCCACCAAAGAAGCTTCTTTTCACATTAAAAAAAAATTCCATCATGATGAATCCTCCACATCACGGGATGGCTTTGTACGTTCTCCAGCAGAAAGCCGACCACTTCCGGCCCAATCCTTGTGCTCAGACAGACCCTCAGTTTATTTCCTGTGGTGCCCTGAGCCAGGATTCAGGTCCTCACTTCCCTGCCCCAGAGACGCCTTCCAGGCGCTTCCCTGATATGCTTGTGCAAATGCCCACTTCTACTCTCAGAGACACAGGCCGCCCACTGCTGGCAGTGTTAGAGCAGCATTTACGTCCCTGCTTCCAGCGATCAAGGGTAGAGAAATATGACAATTCAACCTCAGAACACCCTGTTATCCAATCAAGAAATTTTAACTAGTTTTTATATCTAAAAAGTTACCATGAACACAGTGAAAAAATTCCAACAGCACAAAAAAGTATTGAGACATGTCCCTCCACTTTAGACCTTGAGGCCTCCAGGCCCTTCCAGAAAGGCAACCATTGCCCAACAGTTTCTTACATGTCCTTCCAGACATGTTACATATACAGTCGGCCCACAGGGGTTGGCTCCAGGACCCCTGAGGGTACCAACATCTGCGGATGCGCAAGTCCCTTGTATAAAATGGCCTAGTATAGTCGGCACCCCCATATCTGTGATCCTGCATGATGGTTGGTTGAATCTGCAGATACAGAACTCGAGGATACAGAGGGCCAACTGTATACAAGCTTATGTAATAGATATGTGTCCTCTTTATTACATCTGGGAGCATACTATACACATTTTCTGTCCTTGTTTCCACCCCTCCCCCTTAATTTATTTGGAGATCATTCCATTTCAGGACATATTAAGTTTGACTTTATTTCCCCATTCAATAGTTAATTTTGTTTTCCTTTTTTCTTTTTTTCTTTTTGGCTGCTCCCCAGCTTGTGGGATCCTAGTTCCCCGACCAGGGATTGAACCCAGGGCCCGGAAGTGAGAGCACCGACTTCTAACCACTGGACCACCAGGGAATTCCCAATTTTGTTTTTAAACTGAGGTAAAATTAAATTCAGTGAATTGCACAGATCTTAAGTGTACAATTCAGTGATTTAGACAACTGTATAAAAGGTGTAAGCAACACCCCATTTCCATCTCCTTAACCCCTGAAGGTTCTCTTGCCCCTTCCAGGAATCTACACCTTCTTGAGGCAACCACTGTACTGATTTCTGTCAGCATAGGTTGGTTTTGCCTGTTGAAATTCATGTAAATGGAATCATACAGTACCTACTCTTGTGTCTGATTTATTTTGTGCAACAAAATGCTTTAGAAATTCATTCCTGTTGTGTGTATCCATTCATTCCTTTTATCGTTGTTGCTAACTAGTGTTCCACTGTATGAATATGCCACAGTTTGTTTATTCTCCTTTGATGGACATTAGGTTTGCTCCAGTTGAGGGCTATCTGAATAAAGCTGTTATAAAATTCTCTGCATACGTCTTTTTGTGGACATATGTTTTCACTTCTCTTGGCTGTGTGCCTAGGAGTAAGCCTCAGTCTTTTTAAAAGCTGCATAGTATTCTATTGTAAGTGTATACCGTATAATAAACAAGAGCCCTGTTGATGGGCATTTGGGTCATTTCCAATCTTTTGCTAAGACTGTAATAAACATGTCTGTACTTAAATCTTTGTAAATGTACGTGAGTAGAATACTTGCCTAGAATGGCATGATGGATGAAAACGTGTATGTATTTAAATCTGGGACAGTGGGGAATTCCCTGGCAGTCCAGTGATTAAGGTTCTGCACTTTCACTGCTGAGGGCCCGGGTTCCACCCGTGGTTGGGGAGCTAAGATTCCACAAGCTGCGTGGTGCCTCAGCCCCCGCACCCCCCCCAAAAAAATCTGGGACAGATATTGCCAACTTGCTTTCCAAAAAGGCTGTGCCAATATATATTCTCAAGAACTGTGCACGAGGACTTCCCTGGTGGCGCAGTGGTTAAGAATCCGCCTGCCAATGCAGGGGACACGGGTTTGAGCCCTGGTCCGGGAAGATCCCACATGCCTCGGAGCAACTAAGCCCGTGCACTGCAACTACTGAGCCTGCGCTCCAGAGCCCGCGAGCCACAACTACTGAGCCCGTGTGCCACAACTACTGAAGCCCGTGCGCCTAGAGCCTGTGCTCCGCAACAAGAGAAGCCACCGCAATGAGAAGCCCGCGCACCGCAACGAAGAGTAGCCCCCGTTTGCCGCAACTAGAGAAAGCCCACACGCAGCAACAAAGACCCAATGCAGCCAAAAAAAAAAAAGAAAAAACTGCATGAGGCCATATTCTCACATATCCTGAATAACTCCGTATATAATCAAATTTCTCAATCATTGCTAGTCTGATAGTTGCAAAATGCTATCTCATGATTTTCATTCTCATTTCTTTAAATTGCAAGTAACATTTATAATTTTTTCACATATTTATAATCCATTTGTGTATCCTTTTTGGGGGGGTAAACTCCTTTTTTCCTATTTTTAAGAGTTTTTTAAAAAGGCCTTTTCTTATTCACTTATAAGAACTCTTTATATATTAAGGAAATTAGTCATTTGTCGTAAGAATATTTATAGTGTATGCTTAAATATGGTAAAACTCTGTTTATTCTTCTTTGTGATCCTCCCCACCTCCTGCCCCCAGCTATTATCACATATTTTTCCATAAGAATTTCTGAATCAGCTTCTCTAGTTCCAAAAAAACCTTGGTTGGCAGTTACCTCTCTGACTATCTCTCTGCTACTCTGCCTCACTCTCCAGGGTTTCCTGACCTCAGCACAATTGGCATTTCAGACCAAATAAATCTCTGTTGCAGGAAGCTGTCTGTGCACTGCAGGATGTTCAGCAGCATCCCGGCATCTATTCACCGGAGACCAGCAGCAACCCCGCACTTCCCACCCGCCATTGTGACAATGAAAAATGTCTCCAGGCATCCCCAAATGTCTAAGAACCACTGACTCGCTCTGATCTAACTACACAGGCCTCTTTGCTGCTCCTAGAGCACACCAAGTACACTCCTGCCCCATCACCTCCTTTAAATCTCTGCTCAAATGTTACTACTGCTCAGCCTGTTTTAAATTATAACTCCCCACCCGCCTCACACTCTCTATAATGTCTTTGATTTTTCTCTATTGCATTTTTCATCTAGCGTACTATATAATTTACTTCTTTAGTTCTTTATTTGTTTGTCTATCTCTCTCCCATCTTTAAGACTGTAAGCCCCACGAAGGCAGGGATTTTTGCCTGTTTCATTCAATCCTGTATTCCTTGTGCCTAGAACACACCTGGTACACAGTAATGGCTCAATACATATTAGATGACTCAATGAATCAGAATAGGTTTATAGATTAGATGAGAAATGACATCTTTATAATATTGATCCATCCTACACAACAAAATGTTATTTTTCCATATATTAAACTTTTATATCCTCCTGTAAAGTTTTCAAGTTTCTTACAAATAAGAAATACTAAATGTTTTTTGCAGTAAACATTTGCCCAGCCTGTTTTTTCCCATTTGTGGACTTCGGAAGCCAAAATACCTGACTCACAAGGGGTGAGGACAGGCTGCCAGCTGCTTCCCTGGCCAGCGACCCTTGGGCCTGGGGTCGTGTCTAGAAGCTCTCGCTGTCTCTCTTCCCCATCACCCAGCCCAGAGTGCTTCCTCCTGGCAGGCCCTCCACCGTGGCTGATGGCACTCCCTAGGTATCCATCTCTGTCCACCTCCCTGAGGGGCGCCAGCTAAGGGATATTGAAGTGATATCGCTCAAGACAATCCCACTGTGTGGGGCCTCCCCAGAGACCCAAGGGCTCACCTCTGAGCTCTCGTGTGGGGCAGGTGACAGACACACTGAGGGTGACTTTCCTTTCCTGGCCAGCTCCCTAGCCTAACAGGAGGGGCCTGTGCTAGGGGACAGATTGTCCAGCAGAGTAGGGGTGTTGGAGAAGAGGCCTGTCCTTGACAGGCTCTGAGAGGAGAGAAAGAGGGGGCTTCCTTCCTGTTCTCTGTTTCCCCAGATCCTTCCAGATGGGCCCCTGCTCCCCACCTTGCACCACACTCCTGCCCAGGTCTGAAGTGTGGGAGTGGTGGTAAGACCTGAGGCACAGCCGAGCTCCGGACTTCCTCCCTGGGTGTAGTCTCTCGCCTGTGAAACAATGACCCTTCTATGGTCTGAGAGCTCTGGGCTGGGCACAGGGCGGGCACTTGGTGAAGCGGCTGCTCTTATGTTATCAGGCATCGCTGCCGCTCCCGGGGTCTCCTTTTTGGCAGGGCCTATGAGGATGCCCATCAGGACCACATGAGCCCCAGGTCCACCCCAAGGTCACCCTGACTGTGCCCAAGGTAGCCTCCAGATGGATCTGAAGCTGTGACTCGGTACCACCCGGGGGAGGAGTGAGACCTTTAGAAGCACTAAGCTTCAAAACGATTACGGGCCCCCCTCCTTTTGCGTAAGTCAACATAAAATAAGATGATGCTTGTGGGGTAAGACCAGAGGCCCTGACCGCTGGTGTACAAAGTGCTGTGTGGTGTCCTGCCTGCCCTGCCCCCAGCCGGGCCTTACACTGTGCCTGGGACCTCCCGGGGGTGGGAGTGGGGCAGCAGCCCTGCTCAGAGCCCAGAGCAGAGCCGGTGGACAGGCCTGGGCTGTCTCAGAGGCCTGGCGGGGCCTGAAGCTTGCTGGGAGGCAGGGAGGTGGGGGGGCAGGCTCCTGCCCGCTGTGGGGCTGCGGCAATGTCCCATGGTTCACCACTTCACATTTATAGCTCCAGTGCTTCTCAGCTTACTGTCCCTGCGGTGGGAGGCCCGGCTCTCTGGAAACCGTAGCTGTGGGTAGTTGGATGCCTGCCCGAGTGCTGAGCTGTGAGGGAGGCTCACAAGTTTCCCAGGACGGTGAGCCTCAGCCCCAGCCCCAGCCCCCGCCTCAGGCTTGCCCTGGCCTCTTCCTAGAATCTGGCTGGAGGCTGGGGGGAGCTGCCCAGGTAACGAGGGTCCCTTACCCTGTTAGCCCTCCATGAGAAGCAGGAACCCTGCCAGAGTGGGGTGCTCCCTAAGGCTCCAGTGCGACTCTGGGACAAAGGGGCTGATGGAGGAGGTGAGGCTGAGCCAGAAGGAGGCTCACAGAACAGGGCTGGGGTGCTGGAGCTTGATTCTTTTTTTTAAATAATTAATTAATTAATTAAAGTTTGGCTGCGTTGGGTCTTCGTTGCTGCGCGGGCTTTCTCTAGTTGCGGTGTGTGGGCTTCTCATCGCGGTGGCTTCTCTTGTTGCGGAACACGGGCTCTAGGCATGTGGGCTTCAGTAGTTGTGGCTCACAGGCTTAGTTGCTCCGCGGCACGTGGGATCTTCCCAAACCAGGGCTCGAACCCGTGTCTGCTGCATTGACAGGTGGATTCTTAACCACTGCGCCACCAGGGAAGTCCCCGGAGCTTGATTCTTGATGAGCACACAGGAAGCATGGAGTTGCTGCTCTCCAATCCAAATTTCTCACCCTGCGAGAAATTCATCGTGGCGTGGCCCTCAGCAGACCCGTGCAGCAGGTCCGGCTCTGTTTGGCCAGGGAGGGGTCTGAAGCTGGGAGAGGGTGGGAGGTAGGCGACCTGCCTAGATGCTGGCAGCCGAGGAGGAGGAGCCAGGCCCAGGCCCAGGCCCCGGCCCAGCACCGCGAGCCTGACAACAAAGCCCCGTTCTCTTCACTGCACCATGCAGACCTCGAGTTTTGTCTGAACTAGGGAGTGGGCCCCTGCTGGCTTGACAGAGACCTGGGAGGAGCAGGGCCTGGCTCCTGTGCCCCTAGCTGTGAAGCTGCCCGACTCTGGCTCAGTTAAGGGGCTGACTCCCTGCCCTGTCCCTCCCCCACCCCCCAAGGCCTGGGCCCTGACAAGGGCAGGTCAGGGAAGGAGGGAGGGAGTCCGGGCCCCGGCATGAGACAGACCTCTGGGGCGTTTGGAAGCTCTCACCCTGCAATCGAGGGAAACCCCAGAGAGCAAACAGGGGAGGGGATGGGGGCAGGTAAGGCCATGATTACCGGGTGGGGTGCAGAGGGGCCCTGTGGGAAGGCAGGGCTCACCTTGGGGAGGTGAGGCAGGATGGCAGTTACCTAAAAACAGAGCTGATTTTCATAGAAATAGAACACCTACTGGGTGTGTTTCTTTTTTAAAGTTAGGTTTTATTTCGGTGTTCCCTTCCTCAGCAAACATCCCTGGCATGCCAGCCCTCGGTGGTTTCAGCCTGGTGACTTGGGCGGCTGGCTGGTTCAGGTCATGGTGCCCTTTATCTGGGACTGTGAAGCAAAGAGCAATTCAGTTCTACATTTACTGACCCCTGCTAGATGCCTGCTCTGTGCTGAGAGACAGGGTCACAGGGAGAATCGGGTTCTGTCCCTGCCCCCCAAAGGTGTACCCAAGTAAACAATCCTCCTACTGATTGTATAGGAGCAGACGGGGTTAACTCAGCTTGTGTGAATCAGGAAAGCCTTCCCAGCATCTATCCTAGGCATAGTTTTGAAGGATGAATAGTTTTTCAGACTCTCCTTTTTTCTTGCAACAAACAGCAAGCAGGCACTTCCCTGGTGGCGTAGTGGTTAAGAATCTGCCTGCCAATGCAGGGGACACAGATTCGAGCCCTGGTCCGGGAAGATCCCACATGCCGCGGAGCAACTAAGCCCGTGCGCCACAACTACTGAGCCTGCGCTCTAGAGCCCACGAGCCACAACTACTGAAGCCCACACTCTACAACTACTGAAGCCCGCGCGCCTAGAGCCCGTGCTCCACAACAAGAGAAGCCACCGCAATGAGAAGCCCGCGCACCGCAACAAAGAGTAGCCCCCGCTCGCTGCAACTAGAGAGAGCCCGCGAACTGCAATGAAGACCCAACACGGCCATAAATAAATAAATAAATAAATAAAAACCAAAACCCCCCCTCCCCAAAAAAACCAAACAGCAAGCAGCCACTATGTGCCAGGTGTCAAACTAGCAACAAAGAGACAGGACACAGGCCCTGCCCCGAGAAGTCTAGTAGGAGAGTCATGTGAATGGTGACAATAATGTCTTAAATGTCAAAACAGAAGGACAAGACGCATCAAAGGCCTGAGGAAGGAACTGTGCGTTCTACGGTGGGACACGAGAGCAGGGGTCTGTGCAAGGAGCTGGCTGAGGCGAGCAGCCGTGTGCTGCAGAACGTTGTGCTAAGACAGGTACTGGGATTGGGCTTTCTCGGGCCCAAGTGCTTAGCAAGTTGCCAGGGGTGTGAAACCACCAAGCAGCAGCTGGGAGCAGGCCTGGTGGTTTCAGGCAAGCTGCCTATGGACGAGCCGTGTGATCTGGGGGAGTCTGACAAGTGGGTTCCAGCTCCCACCCCTTCACATATGGCCTGGGTGGCCGGGAGCCCCACACTTTACCTCTCCGCGCTCCATTTCCTCATGTCTAAAGTGATGATTACGAGATGTGAGGAAATGGGATGATACATGTGAAGGACCTCTGACAGAGCCCAGGCCTGCCTGCAGTTTATGGATGAACGGGAGCTGGCCTATCTCCCCCACAGGGTTCCCTGGAGGCAGGACTGGGTGTGAGGGGCCACGTGGAGGAAGGGGCAGTGGGGCTTCAGGTCTGTGAGGAGGGACCCAACCCCACTCTTGCTCTGTCAGGGGCGTCTTCGTGGGGCTGACAGGTGGTGTTCTTTGGTGGATCCCAAGATGGGGAGGGGGCCTTAATTAGCCTAGGCCTGGTTAGTCACAGGGGCTGCCTGTGTAAGCACGGCTGGCTTGTGCTCCTTTGGTTTCCTTTTTCTCGTCTTTTCTCAATTAGGCCCCTTTGAGCAATGGCAATGTCAGCTTATCTATGACAACTGTGCCCAATAGCCAGGGCTTGGCCTATCTGACCCTGGGACCCTGGTCAGGGTCTGGGGGAGAGCAGCATTCAGGAATCTTCTAGAGTGCAGAGGCTCTGAGATGGGCCTGACCGAGGGAGGCTGGCCTGCTCCAAGGATGGTGCTCCCTCAGCTCTCCAGGCCCCTGGCTCAGGCCTGAGGCTCACGTTGGGCAAAGCATCACAAGTATCGGTGGTCTTTTCAAGAGCCCAGTGTTGACCTGGCTTCGTGCAGGCTGCCCTGAGAGGGGCCCCACCAAGACGAGCCTTGTGAAAGGCCGGTTACCTGCCAGTGCTTGGCGTCTAAAATAGAATCTGCAGAAGCAGCAAAGCCTTTAATTCAATGTGTCTCAACAGCGGGTCGGTGTGGGGATAACTATGATCTGACTGGTCTTGAGTTATAATTACGGAGTCAGAATAAAAAATTACAGGCATTGTGTGGGCTTGTTTTAAATATAACGTAATCCATACCATCCTCTCTCTTATTTGCTAGATTTGAGGTGGAGTCTTTGGCCGTTGGCACAGGTTCTGCCTGACGTGTAGCAGATAAAAATGGCCCTTGCCCAGTGAAAAGGGCACAGGAGGAAGCCTCCCCAGACCCCTAATGTTCCCGACCGCCCATGGCCCATAACCCACAAGCCCACGTGCGCATGGGTCTGTGCAGGCCTCTTTGTTGTTCACATTATCTGAGTGCTGCACCTCCCCAACCAACCTCCCTGTCACCAGCCTCCCCCAGCCAGTCTACCAGAAACATCTTTGTAAAACACAGTCTTGAGGCTTAAGAACCCATTAATGGTGCCCCTCTGTCTATAGGGTAAATCCAAACTCCAAGTTCTTTCAGGTCTTGGCCCCAAACCACCTTTCAGCATCATATCTGGGAACGAAGAACAGCCAAAGAACAAAGGTGAAGTACAGAACAGAGGTGAAGGGCCCTAGGTTCCAACTGTGTAGGATTAAACTCAGGCTCCACGTCTCATGAGCTGAGTGAGAGACTGGGCAGGTTACCCCATCTGTGTGCTTTAGCTCCCCACTATTGTAGGTTGTGAGGATGGAATGAGATAACACACTCCTGGGGTGACCCCAGGCAGGTCTCTTTTCCTCACTGAGTCTCAGTTTATCTATTAAAAGGAAGCAACAGACTCACTGCCTTTCAAATAAGTAAATTTTTTAAAAAATGATATTTCTTCAGGTAGTTGTGTGTGGTGAGATAGGCATGTTTTGTTTGTTTGTTTGTTTGTTTTAGGCATGTGTTATTGGTTCAACCTTTCTGGAAAGCAAAATAGAAAGACTAAAAACATGTTTATACCCCTATGAGTATGAATTTAATCTAAGGGAAAATTCAAATTGTGGACAAAGATTTATACTTAAAAGATGTTTACCTCAGCGGTTTTTTTTTTTTTTCAGTGTGTTTTTACATCCTTGAAAAATGAAAAACATAAATGCCCAACATTTGGATAATAGTAAGTATTTATGGTGTGTCCACTCAAAACTCTTATTCAGGAATTAAAAGTGTTTATGAAGAATATTTCATTATGTTGAAAATACTTATATCTAATTTAAAGTGAATAAAGCAGATACAAAATTGTATATACTATATGATCTCGGTGATAATAAAAATATATACAACCACAGGAAAAAATGTTGAGACGGAAATATAACAGCAGTTATCTTTGATGAATCTATAGTATTGCATTTCCTTCTTTATTGTTTTCTGTATTTTTCAAATATTTAAGAATGGGCATGCATTTCTTATATAATAATAGTTTTTAAAACAGCTGAGTGTTGGACTTTCTTGGTGGCACAGTGGTTAAGAATCCACCTGCCAGCTCAATATCAAAAAAACAAACAACCCAATCCAAAAATGGGCAGAAGACCTAAATAGACATTTCTCCAAAGAAGACATACAGATGGCCAACAAACACATGAAAGCATGCTCAACATCACTAATCATTAGAGAAACGCAAATCAGAACTACAGTGAGGTGGTGGGATGAATTGGGAGATTGGGATTGACATATATACACTAATATGTATAAAATGGATAACTAATAAGAAACTGCTGTATAAAAAATAAATAAAATTCATAAAAAAACCAAAACAAAACTACAGTGAGGTATCACTTCACACTGGTCAGAATGGCCATCATCAAAAAATCTACAAACAATAAATGCTGGAGAGGGTGTGGAGAAAAGGGAACCCTCTTGCACTGTTGGTGGGAATGTAAATTGATACAGCCACTGTGGAGAACAGTATGGAGGTTCCTTAAAAAACTAAAAATACAACTACCACATGACCCAGCAATCCCACTACTGGGCATATACCCTGAGAAAACCATAATTCGAAAGGAGACATGTACCACAATGTTCACTGCAGCACTATTTACAATAGCCAGGACATGGAAGCAACCTAAGTGTCCATCAACAGATGAATGGATAAAGAAGATGTGGCACATATATACAATGGAATATTACTCAGCTCATAAAAAGAAACGAAATTGAGTTATTTGTAGTGAGGTGGATGGATCTAGAGTCTGTCATACAGAATGAAGTAAGCCAGAAAGAGAAAAACAAATACTGTATGCTAACACATCTATATGGAATCTAAAAAAAAAAAAAAAAAAAAAAAGGTTCTGAAGAACCTAGGGGCAGGACAGGAATAAAGACGCAGACGTAGAGAATGGACCTGAGGACACAGGGAGGGGGAAGGGTAAGCTGGGACGAAATGAGAGAGTGACATTGACATATATACACTACCAAATGTAAAATAGATAGCTAGTGGGAAGCAGCCGCATAGCACAGGGAGACCAGCTCGGTGCTTTGTGACCACCTAGAGGGGTGGGATAGGGAGAGTGGGAGGGAGACGCAAGAGGGGATATGGAGATATATGTATACGTATAGCTGATTCACTTTGTTATACAGCAGAAACTAACACAACAATGTAAAACAATTATACTCCAATAAAGATGTTTAAAAAAAAAAAAAAAAGGTAAAAAAAAGAATCCGCCTGCCAATGCAGGGGACATGGGTTCGAGCCCTGGTCCAGGAAGATCCCACATGCCGAGGAGCAACTAAGCCTGTGCGCCATGACTACTGAAGCCCGCGTGCCTAGAGTCCGTGGTCCACAACAAGAGAAGCCACCGCAATGAGAAGCCTTCGCACTACAACGAAGAGCAGCCCCTGCTCGTTGCAACTAGAGAAAGCCCGTGCACAGCAAAGAAGACCCAACACAGCCAAAAATAAATTAATTACTTAAAAAAAAAAGAAACAGCTGAGTGTTAAGAATATTAGATGAAAGGGTAGAAAACTTGATGTTTGAGTTCCTGTCTGGCTTTTAACAATCTCTTGGATTCTAATGTGCTAGGACCATCCATGGAGTCTGAGAGGTGACTGCAGGAGCCCAAACTCTCAAGGCCTGTCTGCCTCCGTGACAAGTGGCAGCAGGCAGGTCCGGAGCCTGGATTCAACAACCCACCAATCACGGGGGTTCATCAAGGGCACCTGCACAGCTTCCCTTGAGGTCAGCTGCCTTTCTGAAATCTTCCCAAGTGCCCATGAACCTTCAAGGCCATTGGAAGTGGAGCAGTGTGCCAGCCCCCTGTCCCTGCCACACTATGGAGTGCTGGGGGCTCCCTATCCACTTGGGGCCAAGTGGGTTTTCTGCCTGAGAGGTGAGCTCTTTCTGCCACTTCAGGCAAGAGGCTCACTGGAGCAGGAAGGCAGGTCAAGCTGCTGTCACCGCTGTGGGCCCCTCTGCTGTCCACACGTCTGGACTCTGGGGGCCCCACTCACTGGCTCTGTCAGACCACACATTCCCAACTGCCAGGACGTGCAGGTCTGTTTGGCGAGTTGTCCTGAGGCTGGAGAGCCTGGAACACATCATTGGAGGAGATCACTGACGGACAGCCTGGTCATTACCAGCCGTTTCTCGGGAGGTCAGCCCAGATGAGCCCCCACTGGAAGGAAGGGCCTCGTCTGAGTTCACTGGGGAGGGAGGCCTTAGAGGCCAGGGGCCAGTGTCCAGGTCCAGCCAGCAGCTTGTCAGAGCTCGTCTAGGACCTTCACAAATCAGCCACATGTCTGCCCAGTTAGAAACCAGAGAAAGACAGGATTCAGAGGCTGAAAGACGAGACAGACAGGCTTAGAGAATGAGGCCGACACTCAGTCAGTGAGAGGCAGGGAGGTGGAGAGAGACAGACACACAGGGCCGGCGACGCAGCAGGAAGGCCACCACAAGAGAGGACCAGTACCTACGACAGGCTCACCCTCGATGCAGTCAGGGAAATGCACGCTGGAGTAGTGATACGCCACTCCACACCGCCGAAATTAGCACACATTAAGGAAATGGTAACATCTCATGCTCCCGTGGCTGTGGAAAAAGCTGCTTAAACACACTGTCAGTGGCCCCATAAATGAGCACAGCCTTTTAGGGAAGGAATTGGGCAATACGGCTCTAGAGCTATTTAAACGTTCATCCCATTTCCCGTGGTAATTCCACTCCTGGGAATGGGTTGCAAGGAAATAATTCAACAGAAAAATAACAGCTTTGTACATAAAAGATGATGAGTGCAGTGCTATCCATATATCCAACATGCTATAGTATGGCCGCTGTGAATATTTTTGCAAATAGGGAATACGAAGACCATGGTATGTGCAAATAAACAAAAATAAAACTATCTGTACATAAAAAGTAATAATTACATAAAACAGCCACCTGGATGCTTGGGCGGCCCGCCGTAGCTGGTGAACAGTGCTCCTTGACTCCCGACACACTCCTGTCTTCCCAAGGGACCTACCCTGCCGCTCCCTGTCTGGAGGTCTCCAACCATGAAGCCTAATCCGCAGACCTCAGACCGGCTGGGAGACAGTCTCAGCTGAGGCTGCCCACCTGGCCAGCTCACTCTGGTGGCCCCAGGGAGTCTGGGTGATGCCCGCTGAGTCACTCCAAGGTTATGACCAAGAAGCCAAACCAGAACAGACATGGCAGAGTTGGATCTTCATTTAAGAAAAGGGATAAAGTGATTTTGCAGGCTCTGAAGTGCCTTGCTATTTGCAAGCACAGCAATCTGTTTAAGCCAGCTGAAGTCCGGACTCCCAGCTGAAGCATCACGGGGTGAAGGCAATTTATAACAGACTGAAGGCAAAGGGAGGGAGGGATCGTGGGGTCACCCCTCCTGGCCTGCCCCAACGGTAGGCACAGATCCGATTCTAAACTTGAATCTTCCCGTTTACGTCTTCCCCTAGCTCCTGGAGGCCATCTCAGAATCACTGGGCGGGATTTCAGTAAATCATGGGTGAATAAAAAGAAGGGGAAACGACCATGTAGTATATGAGTGAGCGTCTGTCACCAAACAATTCTGTCTTTATTCAAAGTCTGTATGGCTTTCCAAATGTGCCCTTAATTGTGCTCTAGAGAAGCTACACTCCCTGCTTACTGCCAGGGGATGCCCTGCCTTACAGGGGCTGAGAACATTCAGTGATCATGCCTGTGTCCAGACACACCTAACCTTGTCCATTCGGTCTAGGCATAGTTACTGAACACAAAGAGGCTCTGTGATAGTCCCTGTCCTTGATGTGCTTTCAATCTCACGGGAGAGACAGGAGTAAACAATGAGGAGTAATTTAAAGAGCAATCACATGGGTGCCGTAAAAAGAGGGAGCTGCAGTGGGGAGTGACAACACTTAGGAAGTGGGCTCAGGGTGGGGTGGAGGACCAGGCCAGGCTCCCTGGGGAGGTGGAAATGCAGCAGGGCCTTGAGGACAGGCAGGATTTTACCTGGCAGAAGGATCATCAGAGGGCCAAGGGTAAATGTGAGAGTTCACCTGGCCTCCCCCAGTTCCTCACCCTTGAGCCTGCTAAAGACCTGGGCTCAGCACCAGCCGATTCTGCCCAGACTGACAGAGGGCAGCGGCAGTCTCAGTCTGAGCCCAAACTGCTGAGGGTCCTGAAATTCATCATGTTTACCAAAAACACTTACTACACACCTGATCTGTGCTAGGTGTCGTTACAGGCTTTTGGGGATCTAGTGACAAACAAGTCAGGGTCCTTGCCTTTCCAGTGGGGAACACAGACAGTAAACAAGCAACGAATAAAATAAATTCGCATTGTGGTAAGTGCTACGGAAAAATGTGAAATAAGGGTTGGGGGTATTTAATCAGTAAAGTCAATGTTTTATGTAATACCTAAATGATGTGAAGAGGCAAATCATTAAAAAATCTGGGGAAGAGCATTCTAGGCAGCATACATGGAAAGTGCAAAGGCCCTGAGGCAGGAATAAACTTGGCATATTTAAGGATTAGCATGAAGGCAAATAAAGTGAAAAGGAATTGGGGGTAAGGGGAGTGATAGGAGGTGAGATCAGAGAGGCAATGGGGAGCCTGGCCTGGTCATGATGCTGGTTCCTGGGAATCATAGCATCTCTTGCATCACAGCCAGGCTCCTGCCTTGAGTTAAAGGTCTCAGGATTGGACGCAGGCCCTGCACACGAATGTGCTTGACAGGGTGCTGGTACATGACACACCCTCATCCAGAAGTGCCCACTTGGTCACACAAGGACAATGGATAAGCCACACCTTGTGTATCGTCCTCACAGAACACTAGGTCCTGCAGCTGCTTTGGTTTCACCTTCTCCCATTCCTATGTTCCTCCTCTTGTTCCTTCAGGGAGTGGCGCTGGAGTCCCAGCATAAGTTGGAAACAGGTCCCAGAAAGTGTGCTTTTAGGAGTGAGTACAGGCACAAAGTGGCTGTAGCACAGAGTGCCTAGAGGGACCCGGTGGCACAGATGCCAGAGAACTGAAGGCCAGGCCAGGCGTAGCACAGGAGGTGCAGAAGCACTGAAAGTGTTTGAGCAAGAGGGGAATGAAAAGAGTGAAATGTGTTTCATAAAACATAATTTTGGTAGCATGTTGGAGATGGATCAGAAGAGAGAAAAGGAAAACCAGGCAGAGAGATGACAAAACTCTGAACTAAGACAATGGCTGGTCTCAAGAGACAAAGCAGTTAGATCCACTGGACTGACTTGTATGAGGCTGTAATAGTGAGAAGTCAGAGGTAACAGATTTCTGCCCGGCAGCTGGGCAGATGACGTTATTCACTGAGGAAACACAGGCAGAGGTGTGTGGGAATATGCCCAAAACTATGGGGCGGAGTTGGGAAAGGAGGCAGATGGGCCAGTTTTGGACATTTTGGGTAGAAGATGAATCTAGGCCATCAAGAGCAAGATGTCCAGGCCAGTTGCTCAGGAGAGAGGTCTGCGTGGGAAGTCCATCAGCACTTAGGCAGCAGTTGGCACCATGAGTGCTGGGGTGAGGTAGGCACAGTGAGAAAAGAAGGCTGAGGAAAGAACTCTGGGGACCACTGATATTTGCAGGGTTTCAGAGGCAGGGAGAGGACTCAGTGAAAGAAGACTGGGCCAGAGTGCAGCTCATGGAAGCCAATGGGGGAGAAAATTTCCAGAAGGGGATGGTCCTTGGGGTCAAATGCGACAGAAGGGTCAGGGAGGATGTGGACCAAAGAGGCCACTGGATATGACACTGGGAAGAGCAGGAAGAGACTTTGGGAAGGCTCTCTAGCCCTCTCTCGTCAGCAAAAGCTAGTGGTTAAGAGCACAAGCGCAAGTGTTAAGAGCACAAGTAGGGGAGCCAGCCTGGGTGTGGGTCTTGGCTCCTCTTCTTCCTAGCTGGTAACCTGGGGTAAATCACTTAACCTTTCTATGCCCCAGTGTTCTCATCTACCTCCTGCAGTTGTGAGGAAAGCAGGAGTGCTTTGAACGGTGCCTGGGGGAGAGTGAGTGCTCAACGCGTGCTGGGTGCTCTCCAATAATCAAGGCGAAGGAAATGTGAAACACGAGAGTGTTCCCTTAAATCAGTGTGGGCACATAACATGAAGATACTTTGATTTTCCAAGATGAACACGGCTAGGGCCCAATCCTGAATCACAGGGCCTTAGTCTGAGAAACACTAGACACCGAAGCATCCCCAGGGTGTTTTGAAAGTCCAGAGATGAGAATCCAATCTGGGGATGGAAGACGGGAAGTGGCTGCGGCGGTGCCACCTGGAGTGTCCCGCTGTAGGGGGGGACCAGGGTGCTCGTGGAGCTCTGGTCGCTCTCAGTAGTGGTCACCCCTGAACGCCAATGAGCTGGACTTTCTGTTAACAATTGTCATCTCAGGCCTGGCCTCAGGCCTCTGTGCCGCTTGGCATTTCCTTGAGGTTTCTGCTGGGCTAAGGATCAGCCTTCGCTGCCGTGCGGGGATTGCCTGACCTCTGCTGTCCACTGTCTGTCATGGCACAAACTCAAAGATGGGCACGGCCTCACAGGACGCACTTTTCTCCAACTTTCTGGACAGCAACTCTCAGTATTAACATATTTACACTGTGACAACACAGAAAAGTTTCACAAAGCAATGCTTACCTTCACTATGTGTGAACGCTCTGATATATTCTATATTTTTCTATTTTTATTTCATTAATAAGAAAATTGCTGATTACAATCCACTAAATTGATGTCACAGCCCCAGGCTTTCTCAGGGAGTTCAAAAAACATTCACTTTAGGAACTAAATGCCTTGTTTCCCAAACATCAGTCAGTGTATTCCATATTGCTTTCAAACTTCTGGCCCCACCCAAGGCCGATTGTTTATGGAATCTGATTATTTTTTCTTTAAATCAATTCATTTAAACATTTAAAAATGCCTACTATAGCTGAAGTAAAATATTGGTGAAATAACAAGTTTGAGGGTTAGTTATATTTTTCTATCTAATACACACTGAAATAAATATTTAATTACCAAAATAAAAAATGTTTCCATACCTCCTAAAATCCTCTTGCACACCAGCAACGTTTGCATTCCTCACTTTGGGAATCACAGATCTAAAGATTGGTCCAAACATCTCCTTTTCAGTGGGGGCAGTGAGGCCCAGAGGGGTGAATTCACTTATCCGAGGTCTAGTTTTTCAGTCAGTGGGAAGGTCAGTCTGGTCAAAGGAGGGAAGAAAGAAAATAAAGGAAACTTGAGATCTCTAGGCTGCCCCTGGCCAAAGTCTTACCAGTCTTATCACTTTTGGAGAGAGGTCCTACCCTGTCATCTCACCAGAGTCCAGGTATCAGTTTATAGTTACCTTGGCAGAGCCATTTTAAGACCTGGGTCTTAGATATTCTTATTTTTGGAGGTCCTGATCCGTATCCTATCACATATATTACAATGTGCGCACATTGGCACGTATTAATTTCAATTTTGCTATTTTCTTCTTCTTGTATTTTGAAGCCAATGAATTTTTCAAGCTTCAACCGTTTTGGCAGGCCCTTACAAAGTTCACAACCCGTAGGGTTATAGCCTGCCACACCTAATGGATGAAGTGGCTCTGGATGTGGTAAAGGAATCTGATCAACGAAGACACACTAAAGAGCAATGTAATTACTTTAGCCCTTTCTCCTGGTATCTTTAAAGGGTAATGTGGACAGGCCACTGACAACTAAATGAATGAGTTTCCAGTGGCAAAATCTTTGCTATTCTGAGAGACCGGTGGGGGCAGTGCCACTGCAGGTAGGCTAAGTGCCATGTGACTGGCAAGATGTTCTCACTCTGTGCCTCAGTTTCCTTATTAAGTAAAACAAACGGATTAGACTACATTGATGATTTTCAAAATATATTTCAAAAAGGAGGGAAAAATCAAGACTTTATTGGACATATAAAAACTAAAAGAATTCATCACCAGCAAAGCTGCACTAGAAGCAATGATTAAGGAAGTCCTTTAAGCAGAAGGAACATGCTACCAGATGGAAACCTGGATCTATACAAAGGAGTGGAGAGCATCAAAACTGCTAACTATGTGAGTAAATAGAGCTTTTAAAAGTTATCACTTAAAATTCTTCAAAAGACAATCAACTGAATATTTAAAATAGATAACCAACAAGGACCAACTGTAAAAAAATTAAAAAAAAAAAGACAATCGACTGTTTAAAGCAAATATGTTAACAACGTACTGTGGGATTTGTAACATGTATAAGTAAAATGTATGACAACAATAGCAAATAAGTCAAGAAAAACAGAAGTATACTCTTGTAAGATTCTTATACTATGGGTCAAGGAGTATAATATCATGTTAAGGTAGAATATGAAAAGTCAAAAAATGTATATATAAATCCTCATGAAACTACTAAAATGAAAAGAGTGAATAAGCCCACAAAGGAGATAAAATGGAATAATTAAAAGTACTAAATTAGTCTTAAAAAAAAAAAGGAGAAAAGGGAACAAAGACCAGAGGGAACAAATATAAAACAAACAGCTAGATGGTAGATTTAAACCCAGCCACATCAATAATTACAGAAAATATAAATTGTCTAAACTTCCCAAGTAAAAGGCAGAAATTACTAGGATTAAAAAAAAAAAAACCAACCAAGATCCAACTATAATACTAACAACAAATCTACTTTAAATAAAAAGACACAAATAGGTTGGAAAAAGATGCACCATCTTAACAATAATCAAAAGAAAGCTAGAGCAGCTATATTAATATCAAATAGATAGATTTCAGAGCAAAGAACATTACCAGAGATAAGGTTATTTCATAATGATAAAGGGGCCAATTTATCAAGAAGCCATGATGATGCTAAATGTTTCCGCACTTAATAACAGAGCTTCAAAATAATAATGTTTTTGGAGTCTCACAGGAATGAGAGTGCTCTGTAGAATTCCGTGTAAATGTTACTTCTGTCTCTCTTCCTTTTCTATTTTTAGTATGATCCATTATGCTCATTGTAAATTAAATTTAAGGACACTAGACCTACCTTCATTTGGCTATCAAAAGAAAACATCCTAGGAGGCAGTCAAAAGTGGTTGCTAGCACCTCTGCTCCTGGCCAAATTACTTTTGGCTTCTATGGACTTCAGTTTTTCCATCTGTACCATGAAGATAAACCGTTCGGAAAAAAAGTTTTTAAACAGTGAACGGTTTCTCCAGCCTAACAGCTTGTGGAACCCCCTAGAGGCTGGGTCAAGTACCAGCTACGCTGGGATGGGAGCAGCGGTAAGAATGGAGGAACGGGAATCCTGGGAGATCTAGATGGGCCCTTGACCCAAATACCTTGCTGGATGGGCTCCTGATTCTTTCCATGGCTCATGTGATCTGGGGAAAGAGTGTTCTAGTAACAGAATTCTTTCAAGTATTTTCAACACAGCTGACAGAAAATACATATGCTGAACTTTGTAAGCTGCCCTCAGCTTACATATAAATGAATGGATTATGAGAATGACAGGTGCTGACAGGTACTTAGTTTTTCCAAACTAACCTGGTTGGCAACAACTGAAGGCAGGTCACGGCTACTACCTAGATCAGTAAGTCTAACGGATTAGTAGAGGGAGCCATGCGACGCCTTCTTGGCTGGGAATAGAGGGACAGCACGGCTCTTCGTTCTTCACTGCACACACGTTGGGCTAGCGATTGTATACCATGTCACAGATACAAAAGCACCCGTGCTCCTTTGGAGCTTCCAAGACAAAGTGGGAAGGATGATGACACACAGTATGGGTAGCACACACTTAACCATATGCAGCAGGTACCTTAAAAATTATGACAGATATAAGCTCCTTTAACATACAGGATCATTTTAAAGCTGTGGAATCTGATATACAGTATATATGACAAGTATCTTGTCACATCCTTTTTTTTCATGTCTCTTGTCTTTTTTGACACTTTCTTGCTCTGCGTGTATCTCTTTGGATTTCAGTTTGGAAATATGAGTACATGAAACTGGGAGGAAGAAACCTAGGTAAAAACCCTTCTTATGAAACAAGTGTAAAAAAAAGAAAGAGCTACCAGAATCCTATATCCTTCCAAGAGAATCAATCATCTAGAAACCAAGTCTTTGGCTTTTTCACAGTAACCTTCCAACCATTTTTCCAGGTATGACTAAGAAGGGGGTTAGGAGCACTTAATGCAGAAAGGTCTAGAAGGATATACACCAAGTTGCTGACATGAATTATTTCCAGAGGATGGAAATGGAAAGGGACAAATTACTAAATTTTTCTTTACACATCTTGAATTATTTAATTTGTTACATTAAGCACCTATCATTTTTGTAATAAAAACATTGATAAGGAACATTGTTAAAGAAAAGTAACTACTTTGTTCACTTAAAAAACACTTAAGAGAGTGCATATAATGCACGCGGTCTGTCACATTACAAAGAATGGGTAAGCTCAGCCTAAAATTCCGAAGTCTAACTGTTAGTCTACAGCAGAAGTTTTATGAGGCAGAAGCATTAGGGTAGCCTCTGGGGTGTTCTAACGTTCCCCTGGCCTGAGCCCCTATCCGCCTGGGAGGCCCAGTGCACTCCCCTGTGATTAAATGAGGTAACGTGGTACTGACTGAGCACAGTGCCTGCCAACAGCGAGTACCCTACCTCACAAGGAGGCCCCACAAAATCAAGGTCTTTACATCTTGCGAGATGGGACCGCCTTTCCTCCTGGGATAAATATCATACATGGTTGAAAGCAGGGATGTAAGGTCTCCTCGAAAAGCCACATATCTCTCCCCTCCGACAGTTCCTGCCCTGACATTTGACAGAGACCACTACCTCTAAACCTTTTCCCATAGCAAATCTGTCATGAAGTGGGGTGCTTCCCCCAATGGACCATGCTCTAGCTTTCCAAACTGCTAGAACCTTCAGGGTTTTTCACTGTTGGTACTATTGACATTTTGGGCCAAGTGATTCTTTGTCGCCGGGGATGGGGTGGCGGGATGACCCTGCGCGTTGTAGGATGTGTAGTGGCATCCCTGCTCTCCACCCACTAGATGCCAGTAGCATCCAACCCCCACAGTTGTGACAACAATGCCTCCAGACGTTGCTAAGTGTCCCCTGCGGGGAAAACTGCCACCAGTCGAGAACCACTGTTATACATCAGTTCAGTTGTTCAGCCATCCCGTGAGAACCTGGGACACTGATATCCATGCAACAACCTCCAAAACACCCCCACACACAAAACCCCCGAAAAAGTTGAACTTCTGCACCTTTAAGAACCCTCTTCCCAGGAGCAGTGTAAGTCAAGTTTTCAGAAGCATCTGTCTCACATTTTAGTGCAAACTTTCTCCCTTATTGGTGGCTACCAAAGGGCTACAGGCAAGGACAAGTTAGGTAGGTCAAGCCAGACCCTGTGGGGGTGAGAGGGGGGAGAGGTGTCTAGCCAGCTGGTGCTCCCTGATGAACAAGAGCTCTAATCCATTCATGGGCATAAAATGAGCGAGACAGACTGGCAGATGATTGTCACTCAGTGCCCTGGCTTTAAATACTTTAAATATGGACTGATGACCCTACATTTTATATTTCCAATCCTCACCTTTCTCATGGCAGCCAGCCGCTTGCAGTCAACTCCACTTGGGTATTTGATAGGCATCTGAAACTCAATACGGCCAAAATGGAACTGATTTTTCCTCCTAAACCAATCCTCCCCTAGTATTTCTCAGCCTAGTAAATGGCACCACCATACACCAAACTGCTCAAGCCAAAACTCAGAAGTCATCCTTGATTCTTCTATTCCTCTTTCTCTCACCTTCCATATCCATCAGTCATGTCAGCTCCGCTTCCAGAACACATCCCTAATCTGCGCTTTTCTCTAGCTCCACTTCTGCCACCCTAGTATGAGCCACTATCATCTCTTACTGGACCACACTATTAGCTTCCTAACTAGTTCCTGTTTCCTCTCTGGTCCCCTACACATCAGGGTTTCGCAACCTCACACTATTGACATTTTGGACTAAGTGTGTTAGTCCAAACATAGTTCCCTTTGCTTGGGGGAGGGGGGCTGTCTTGGGCACTGGTCTCCACTCACTAGATGCCAGTAGCAACTGCCCCCCCCTCCATTGTGACAAACAAAAAAAAGTCTTTAGACATTGCCAAATGTCCCTTGGGGGATAAAAATCACCCCTGAGAACCACTGTCCTACATCCTACACACAGGAAACAGGATTTTTTTTTTTCAGGATATTTTTTAAATGCAAAATGCATCATGTCACTCCCCTGCTGAAAACCCTCCAGCGTCTTCCCATTGACCTTAGAACAAAACCCAAGCTCCTTATTGTGGCTTTCAAGACCCTCTATGAACTGGCCACTGCCTGCTTCTCTAACATCCTCTCTTCCATACAACGCTCTCTCTCCCTAAGCTCCAGCCACACTGGTCTTTTTTCTGTTCCTTGAACAGCCCAAGCTTGCTCCCCTTCACCCCTTGGACTTGGCTGATTCCTCTACCTAAAATGCACTCTCCCCAGACCTTTGCATGGCTCATTGTTCACTATACAAGTCCCAGATCAAATGCTGCCTAATCAGCAAGGCCTTCCCTGACCATCCCATCTAAAGAACCCCCTTACATTCTCTATCACATTACCTGTTTATTTCCTTCATAATGCTAATCACAATAGAAAACTTTCTATTGTCATTTGTTGTCTGCCTTTTCACTAGAGTGTAAGCTCCCCAAGAGCCAGGACCCTGTTTGCCTTGTTCACTGCTACAGCCCAAATGCTAAAATAACACCTGGCACAGAGTAGGTGCTCAATAAATATTCCTCCCCGGTACCTCCTCAAATCACAGGTCAGGTTTCCTTTCTAAGATTATTCTTGACTGTTGATGTAGTTTCACTTTGAACTACATTTGACCTATGTTAAAATGTGTGTGGCTCGGGCTACAATGCACAAGGGCTTGGCATAAAGAAAATAACAATTTTGAAACATAAACGCAGGCCAACTAATTAATTAAGGAAAGTCTGTTCCTTGCCCCTCAGGTTTGCTGCAGGCATATAATCATTCCACTGGTCATGACTTCAGTTTGCTCCTTGTCCCTAAATTTGAAGCAGCAAAGGTCGTTCAGGGGCTAAGAATCCAAAACTCACCTGCCTCAGAGGTTCAAACAGACTCTTTGTCCATCATCTCAATATATACAATATCTAGGGCCCGAAAACTTTTTGTGCTGGCTTCAAGTGAAAATAGTTCACTGGGTCAAAGGCAGGAAAGGATGGTCCAGGGTGCAGCAGGGTCAATGAATGTTGGCTGAGTCCCGAAACCGCAGCTTGGCTCTTGCTTAAATTGATTTGTGGTCGGTTTCCAGGAAACCAAAGATGATCGGTCCACCTGGCAGCAGGCTGGCTGCGAACTGGAGACAATTCTGCCCTGGCCAAGGGCCATGGCCCTCTCGTGGCCCGGAGGAAGGAAGCATTTCATCGGGCCTTTTGGACATTTTGGCGAGCGGCCGGCTGCTCCCGCCGCGGCGGGCTCTCCACGCGGTGCAGAGACGTCTCCTCCCGCAGAGACGAGGCCCTGACGCGGCGGGAGGCCGTCTCCGTGCGCTGCGAGGCGGTTTCCACGTGCTGGTAGGACACCTCGAAGACGCGACGGAGCCGTTTCCCAGAGGGGGAGACGGAGCGCCCCTAGCTGCGGCGCTGCGTAGTCTCCACCTGCCGGGAAGACCTCCGCACCTGACGGGAGGACGTCTCCACACGGTGGGACGAGGGCTCCACGCGGACCGTCGCCGCCTCCTCGTAGCGGGCGGACTCCGCCCGGGGCGGAAAGGGCTTTCCCCCAAGGGGTGAGCCCATCTTACGGGGGTAACGGAGCCAAGCAGGCCTCGTGACGCCCCATTGCCCCACGCTCCTCGACGGGTTACGTCACACGGTGAGGAGTGACATCACATGGCACTGTGACGCAGGCACAGCGAGAGCCGAGGGTCCCACAACACAGGGACGTGCAGAACAGTGGTCCTGGCGGGGGCTGGTAACGGCCCCTCTGAAACCCTGGGTTAGGCCCCGCGATAGGTCAGCCCCCGCATCGCCCCCTAGCCTGTCAGGAGCCCGCGCGGGGGGAGGCGGGGCCGGGGCGGGCCGGGGCGGGCCTGGGATGGGCGGAGCCGCCCGCCCCCGCGCGAGTCTCTGCCCGCCTCCCGCATCCCACACTGCACCGCGGCAGGAAGGGGGAGCCGCGGCTTCCGGCACCTCCCCCGCCACTCCCGCCGTTCGCGGTGTCGGGCAGCTGGCTGCGTAGCTTCTTTGTTGGTGATGGCAGCACCCGTCGCTATGGAGACAGGTGAGTGGCGCTCCGAGCCGTGCGTTTTGGCAAATAGAACTATCCTGGGCCCAGACACCTGCTCCCGCTTCCCCGGGTTCGCCTTCCAGGCCTAACTCCCCGCAAGGTGATTGTTCGGACCGGGAGGGGCTAGGGCTCTTCTAGCGTCTGGAAGGGCGAAGGTAGTTTGGCCTTTTCAGAGTTTGTTTTGTTGGTATATCCTTTCTCCTCACTTGTTATTCAGACACCGACCCCACCGGCTTCCGGCGAGGCTAAAGGAGAGATTTTGGATCATAAACCGCTTCCTCGATTTGTTTTCTGCGTCTTAAATGAGCTTGCATAAGTTTAAAATATCGTCGACAAACTCGTGTATTATTTTGCCACTGACGCGTCTCACCGAAGCACGCGTTCCCTGATCTTGCGTACTCGCCGTGGTCTCTTTCAGCTTGCATTCTGAACTTTTCTTGATAGGTTTAGCGTTTGCTTTGTTTTTGCTTAGCTTAATCACTTAACAACTTCTAACGGATTATTAAAATAAGGCAAGGCACAGTTACCGCAACTTACCGCAACAGTGGTCAATGTTAAAATGTTAAAATCCCAGCGTAGTGGCTCACGAGTGATAAATGTTCTGCCCCGTGTGTGATTCTGTTTTCTTTGATAACTTGTCTTTAACATTAGAGAATTCATTCATTCCTGATTAAACATTCCTTTTAATCAGGGCTTTGCTTTCCTTAGACTTCTAAGGAAGGTTTTTCTCCTCCCTCGCCCAGTTTAGGAAAACATTCACATGCCCTTCTTTATGTAGAAACGTATCTCATCATTAGTCAGGTTTCTTTACTGCTGTTTTCTTTCTACAAATCAGTATTGTATACGGTGACGTTTATTTTGGATGATTTTTGCTATCTTCTCTCCTAGATGATGCTGGAAATCGACTTCGGTTTCAGTTGGAGTTGGAATTTGTGCAGTGTTTAGCCAACCCAAATTACCTTAACTGTAAGTTGTTGAGCACCTCATTGAATTGAGTAGCTATTTATAATTTCTGATAGAAGAGTTGCAATTCATAGTTCCAATTCATAGTTGGCCCTTTGTATCCTCGGATTCAGCTGCAGTTGGTTGAATCTTCCCATTCGGAGGGTGGCAATACTGTCATTGTCATTGCGCTATGTTATTTTATATGAGACTTGAGCATCTGTGGGTTTTGGTGTCTCTGGGGTCTCTTAGAACCAGTCCCCTGTGGATTTGAGGGATGACTTTAATATCTACTTTTGTACATTCTCAATTGAACAGAATTATCACTACACTTATATTGGTATATATATAATTGAGCAAACTGGGACTTCTGTTGTGAATTCAACGAGTGTTGGTGGTGGGGATGTTATGTAAGTAAATTCTTTACTTTTATGTTAGGAGTCACAAATCAGTAGTCCAAGGATTGATTTGCTCTACAGGTGTATTTTTTTTTTTTTTTTTATGCCTTTCAGTTCTTGCCCAAAGAGGTTACTTCAAAGACAAAGCTTTTGTTAATTATCTTAAGTACTTGCTTTACTGGAAAGAACCAGAATATGCCAAGTATCTAAAGTAAGTTTAATTTTTATAGTCCTAAATATGTGTGTACTTTATTATACTCCAAAGCACTGATATTTAATAGACTTCTTAGTTTCACATTGGAAAAAATATATTTTGAATCTCTGCACTTCTTTTAGTTGTCTCCATTTTAACACGAGACACACTGATCTCTAACTTTACTTGGATTATTTCAGTAATATACTCACCAGTATCCCTGCTTTCTCCCCACCATCCCCCACCCCCAGGCCAAACAAAGCAGAACCATTTTCTACACAGAAGCCAACTTGGTATCTTAAAAATATAAATCACAGCATTCCATTAGAACTCTTCAGTTGCTTCTCATTGCATGCAGAAGAAAATCTAGTCTCTTTTCTCGAGCTAAAGACCTATATGATCTAGCCCTCTCTTGTCTGACCTTATCTTATACCACTCACTCCATCTCACTGGGTTTCTGACCCCAAGGAACCCACAGTCTATGTATGCAATGACATAGCCATAGCCTGAACGTGAAAGACCATAGAAAGGGGTACTTACTTGTAAGGAAGGTTTTCTAGAGGAGGTAGCCTTACCCGAGTCTTAGTAGCTGCTTATTTTATTTTATATATTTTACATAATAAATATATGTATTTATTATTCAAGTTGTGCAATAGATGCTTTCGTTTTAAGGCTTATGAATTGCAAGGAGCATACTATAATCACGAACTTATACCTTTTTTTTTTTTTAATTCTGCTAATTTGCAGTAGTGCTATAGCTTACATTTTAAAAAAATATATATTTATTGATTTATTTGGCTGCGCCAGGTCTTAGTTGTAGCATGCGGGATCTAGTTCCCTGACCAGGGATTGAACCCGGGCCCCCTGCATTGGGAGCGTGGAGTCTTAACCACCGGACTGCCAGGGAAGTCCCTGAACGTATTCCTTTTTAATGGTAAAAAATAAACCGTGAATTCCCACCTGTGCTTTGTCTTAACTAGGTAGTCAAAAAGCAATGGTGAAACTTTTAGTCTTTTTTTTCCTAAACAAACACAAGTTTGAGAGGAAAATGTTTCAAACTTGTACTCCTGCTTTTCTGATCTGTGTCTTATAACAAGGAGGATGTATGAAGCCCACATCCTCCTGTAGCTTGCAGGACCCTTGGCACCCTTACTGGCCCTTTATAAAGAACCACTTATTCATTTAATAATCCAGAGAAAAGACTTTTTTTATTAGATTGCAACATGTTGTATGTATGTAGACTTAGAGACTCAGTGTTGGACAATGAGCCCTAGATACCATCAAGTTCAGTTTCACCCACAACATTGCTGAGATGGTCATCTACATGCTGGCTGGAGGTTTCCAGTGAGCACATACTACTCCATTCAGGGACAACCAATTCCACTGTTAGCTAGATGCTAGAAAGTTCTTCCTTGTATTATAATATGATATACCTACATGTAACTTCAACCCATGTTGAGTTTTGTCCCTGAATTAATCCAGAACCAATCTATGCCCTCTTGAGGAACAGCCATTCAGATATTTAAATTCAAGAGAGGTTGCAAATTAACCCCTATTTCATTTCTGCAAGGTTTTCATTTAATAGTTGCCAACATTTGAAGATTAGAAAGTTTCATATTTTAATCCAGATTTCTAGCTACTCTTTAAAATTCTGGAAGATCTGGTAACCCCAGGTCTTTGTTCTCCCAGGTCAACCACTGGCTAGAGCAGAGGAGCAGCTGCCTCTTCTAGACAGTTTCCACCATTTTACTAATAGCCACGACTTGCAACTATAATTTATCTCTTACATCTTTTTTTCTCACCTACCTTCAGCCGTTTCTCATGTGCCCACCTTTGGATATTTTGCACTTAGGCCTTATGTTTTTCAGCCAAGAGCTAAACACAGGCCTTCAGATGTCAGGGTACAGTGGACCAAATAGCTTTTTTTTCTTCATATGTACATTATACTTCTATTTGTTCAACTTAAGTTTACATTACCTTTTTTGGGGGGGCAGGGAATGAGGGGGCAAGGATTCATATTGTTGACTTGCTGGGAGCTTTATGTCAACTAAAATCTTTCAGTTCTTATTTTCATCAATGCTATTAGTTTAGTTCTCCATTTATTTCTTATTTATTTTTTAAAAATCTAATTGCAAAACTTTCCTTTTGTACCTCTTCTATTTCATCTTGTTGGTTAATGCTATAATTGTAGCCTATTAACATATTTATAATTCCTTATTTTGTCATGTAATGTATTCTGAGCATTGTCTCTACAAGTCTGATAAATGGTCGCTGTGTGTCTAAGTTCCAGTTACTGACTAAATGCTACTTGAAGACCATTCTCTTGGTCGTCACATTAACTTATTTTACAGTTGAAGAAACTAAACCTTAAGGGAGTTTAAGTACTTTGTTTGAGGCTACCCAGCTGGAGAATAGCAGAGCTGGTTTCAAACCTAGGTCTTTTTAACTACCAACAATGTCCTCATGAAAAGGAAATAGCCAGGTTAGGTGTGAGTAGGGCTTTCCAGGCTTAGCTGCTGACAATTACAAGCAACTATGTATCTTTGGAGTATAGGAAGCAAATGTGTAATAAGAACAACAAGGTGTAGGGCCCTGCTACTCAATGTGGTCCTCAGACCAGCAACATTGGTATCACTTGGGAGCTTGTTAGAAATGCAGTCCTCAGGCTCCACCCCAGACTTCCTGAATCAGAGTCTGCATTTTAAGAAGTGATTCATGTGTGCATTAAAATTTGAGAAGCACTGCTGTAGTGTACTGTCCCCAAACTTTAGTCATTTGTATACCACTTGTACAATTTTGGCTCTATCTGTGTACTCCCTGTAAGACTTACTGTTTTTTAATTGACTCATTTAAATTTTATGTCTTTTCTATTTGAAATAGTTTTACTTAAAAACAAATGGAAAAACAGTAAGAAGAATTCCTGTATAGTCTTCCCCCAGATATTCTAAATGCAAACCTCTTATATAATCATAGTACAGTGATCAAAATCAGAACATTAACATTGATATATCATCTGATCTTGTTATCTAACCAGCAGACCTCATTCACATTTTGCCAGCTGTATCACTAATGTCCTGTGTCTGGGGCAGTGTCCAGTCTAGGCTCAGATGCTGCATTTTGTTGTCATGTCTTAGTCTCCATTAATCTGAGTTCATCAGTCTTCTTTTTTTTTTCCCCCCGTAAGTGTGACACAGAAGTGATGTTATATCCTTCTTGGTATATCAGGAGTCATAGGATGTCAATTTGTCCCTCTACTGGTGATATTAATTTTGACCACTTGGTTGAGGTGGTGGCTGCCACTTTTCTCTGAATCAAGTTACTATTTTTCCTTTTGTATTTAATACGTATTTTGTGAGGGAATACTTTGAGACTATGTAAATATCGTTTCATATTTCATTCTTTTACCTAACTTTAGCATCTATGGAAGATACTTGCTTGAAACAATTTTTACTGTGGTGATTTTCTAATTTCATCATTCTTTATTCATTTATTAGTTGGTATTCAGTTGTAAGGAAGGAACATTTCCTTGTTCCTGATTTATTTATTCATTTAAAAAAGTTACATCAACATGGACTCTTGGATTCTTTATCTTGTGGGTTATAATTATGTACCTTCTTGATCCCAGATACAGCCAGTGGGAGCCCCTTCACATTGGCTCCTGAGTACTTTTGACATATCCCTATAATTTTTTGAGCATTTTTCTTTCTGGCACTACATAATATTCCAGGCTCATCTTGTACTTTCCCTCTGTTAGCCTTAGAATCAGCCATGTCTGCAACCAACCTTGGATAATTCTATATAAAACCCATGATCTGGGCACTCAGTGTGCGCATTGGTGTCATTGCTTCTAGGCCCTCTCAACACACAAAGCTAGAAATTGTGTGTGTATATAAATATCTATTTCTATATCTGTGTGTGTATGTGTATATATATATATATTCAAAGCCATGAGTTCATACTGTTTTCAATTCCAACTCAGTAACAGTATTCATTCTAGCCTTCCCCCTTCCTTATCTGAAACTCTTTTTCTGAGAGCCAGAAATTTGGCTTTCTATCTGCAGCATATTTACTTACGTATTTGCTCAACCTTAGAGTATATGTACTTAGTTTCAGAATTGTTATATCCCTATGGAAAACTAGGATACAGCATTTGTGCTTGGTTCTTTCTGAGATTGACTCAGTTTTAAAATAAAAGTTGTCTTATCATTGTTTATGGAAAACCAGTAGGTATTAATTAAACACACAATTAATTACTGAAATAAAAAGTGTTCGTGTTCCTCCCCTTGGAAACCACCAGAAGAGAATAGCATGCTTTGTCCCCCCATGTTGACTCCGTTTACCAGTTACTGTGTGGTCTTAGGCAAGTTATTTAATCTTTCTGAACTTAAGTTTTCTCACTTTTGAAAATTTTGCTGACTTTTGATGCATAAGCAGGAAAAAAAAGAACTGTACTAGCAAAGTATACTAAATTAATGTTACAGAAATGGTAGGCTGCAAGATCGTTTTTAGGTGAGTAACTAACTGAACTAGAGCGTGGTATTATTACGTTATGTCGATCACTAACTTACAGACTTAACCCCAGGTACCCTCAGTGTTTACACATGTTAGAACTGCTCCAGTACGAACACTTCCGTAAGGAGCTGGTGAATGCTCAGTGTGCGAAATTTATTGACGAGCAGCAAATTCTGCACTGGCAGCACTATTCTCGGAAGCGCATGCGCCTCCAGCAGGCCCTGGCGGAGCAGCAGCAGCAGCACAACGCTTCGGGAAAGTGAACAGCTGGATCCGGACCAGACGCTCCTAAGACATGTACCTATTGCTTTTGTGCAGTGACGACAAAAAAAGACTCTTCCTGTGTACCTTTATCGTGGTAGCACCTAGAACCGTTAGTGTGCTATTTAATTGAACTAACTTTTTCTTGTTAACAGATCATTTCTGTTAAACCAGAATTGTTTTACTTTGATTTCCCTGTGGATTTGTAAGCTTTTATTAGTATTTAACAGTCAGCTGAGTAAGAATAGAAATGTTAGGTGCTTCAGACCAATTTAAGGCAGTGGGGGGCGAGGTAAGGGGAGGGCCACCGAATATCCCAAACTCTAAGCCGAGCTCTGTTTTCATGTACAGTGGGGCCTGGGACAAGTCTGTCTCCTGGAACCTTGCTGTCCCTCAGATCAGCTATCCTGCCCTTCATCTACAGAGTGAGAGGTGTGGAGTAAGTGACCTCTTTACATCAGACGGCAGGAACCGCATAAAGGTTCTTAAATTCTGCAGCGCAGGAGACATACCTGTATCCCCAGTTGCTTTGCAGTTGAGTTTTAAGGAAGAATCATTGGTATGTCACTGACCTGGTAATGGCAGGGAGAAGATTGGTGCTTAACTACTAATTGGACTCTTGACCTTAAGACTAGAACAAAGGTGAGGAGCCTCGAATACTTGTGCTCATTTGGGAAAGCTGACCTTTATTTGGCAGATACCACAAACCAGGCACAATGTTAAGTGCTTAGTTGCATTCTCATTTTATCCTCAGAACGCTCCATGTTCATAAAGGAGGAAACTGAGGTTTAGACAGGTTAATGGTTACACAGCTAGTAAGTGATAATCAGTGAGACTGACTCACAGGCTGGAGTCCTTCCCATCACTAGGTTATATGGTCTCTGACCTCTCTGCCACCCGCCTCATCCCAAGTAGTGAGGCATATTCAGACAGCTGTAACAAAACCGCCAGCATTAAGCAGAGGCTGGATTAGATGTGCTGTGCTTCCCTTCAGTGGTTAGGTTAAGTTCTACATTCTAAAGCCAAAGAAGGTGTTTTAGGAATAACAGTTCTTTGTAAATTCGTGGAATTTAAGGTAAAAGATCCTAACTCCTTTAGAGATTTGGAAGCTGTCTACTGCACTATTAGGGGCTTTTAGGTATTTCTGTCATCTTCAATAATAGCTTCCTTTGTGCTATTACTGCCACTCCTGAAGACTTATTTTACCTATGGTAGCTTAAAAATACCCATATATTAAAGCAAACTGAGGGTTCATGAGCATTTTAATAGCACTCTCTATTGTTTAGACATGTACCAATTTTTTTACATCATTTATTTATTTACTTATTGCTAACATGAATTCAAAGCAAGTATGCACATTCTTTTATACTAGAGCAAATCAGGAAGTAAAGACACAATTGCCATCATCAAATCTTAATCTTCAGAGAACAACATCTCCACGAGGTTGGCCTGAAGACACTCAGATTCTACCAGTTTTTGAGGCTGTAAGAGAACAACAGTCATATCTTAACCCACAGCTACAAAAATGTCATTAGGAGGGGAATGAGTTCTACCTTGAATGACACAAGTCTTGGAACAGAGAAATTATGCTATTCAGAAACTTAACTAGTTGTAACAAGCTTTATGAAATAGTTAAGATATTTACCTTAAGGCGGATCATTAAAATACTTGGCTCCGTGGACTAAAACAGGAGACAGGAAGCCCAGCGTCAGCCCTTCCCTTTAACTCTGTAATTTAGGATCCCAGGGCCATGACTAAACTAGAGGACATGCCCTTTCTTTTCATCCAGAATTATGGATTAAGTCGAAAACAACTACTGATGCCACTGTTTTAAGGAATTGTATGTTAACCAGCTTTCTTCAACAGTGCTTACAGAATTTTAAAATAAGAATGGCTTTTAAAAGGCATGAAAAAAACCCTAATATTTTCATTATTAATAACTTATGGGATAGGCCATAGGGATGGACAGCCATGTGTTTTTGAATACATTCTGAAGAGCAATGTGATATTTGGGATGAAATGTCAAGATCTTTTCAAATTTGAATCCAGAACAAGTTAAAAGAGTTCTGATAGGGTGAACTGTATCCCCAACACAGTTAAAGAAAGATACTCACTGTTCCATATTTAAGTAGTGTAGGCACTGCAGTTAATTTCAACTTTTTCCTGAAGTCATTATTTGGATCTTTCCAACTATTTCAGAAGGAGAAAGTGATCATGAAAAACATTTACTTGGTTTCTTACATTCTGCTTGGTATTTGATATATTCCCACTTTCAGTCTTTCAGTAAACACTGTTTTCGTTGTAAACATTTTAAAAACCTTGATGTCTACGACATATATTCTCCTGTGCAAAGTTTTCATTTAAGTGAATATGTACTAAGATATAAAATAAATATAAAGACAATTAAGTTCTGAACTAACATCAGGCCAAATTATTGAATTACCCTTACCTAATACAAATGGCTGAACGTTCGAATTTTTAATTTGTATTTAATATCTTCTAGTTGCTTGACTTATCCGACTGTACCTTAGAACTTGGAACCTGAATCACAAGACCCTTCCCGCCTAAATTTGCAAGAGTCTAGTGCATGTCTGGGAAATAGAGTACACATTGCCACTTACTAAGGTTTTTCTCCTACTTGGCAGTAGATGAACACACATCCTTCACCAACATGCTTCAGCCCCTCTCGTACGACCGGTTCAGCTTTTTAAAAAGTTGATAGAAATAATTACCAACTTTACAATCAGGCACTGATGAACAGCGTCCCTCTCCCCTCCCCTCCCCTCCTCTCCCCTCAGTCTTGGTAAGTACTCAGACTTTATCGTGCAGTTAACTGAGGAGATTAACAGAAGTCACGTGTTTTTTTCTGATTTTTGAGAGCCACTTTAAGGGTAAGGACCCACTCTCAGTCCTGATTTGTCCCCAGGCCACAGCGCCCAGAACAATGAAAGACAAATATTTGCTGACTTATCATAAGGAGACCAATTCACGTCTCCTGTAAGACACTAATCACATTGGGGAAGTGAAAAGTTCTAATGGACTAGATTCCAAGATTACCCGGGTCGAATGGTAGAAGAGCACTCTTGGCGGGGCGGGAAGGACTTAATAGGAGGAGTCGGGAACAGGGTAGGAAAAGGCAAGATGAGAGCTCAGATCGCCCTGCGGGACTCCGGGAGCAAGACTCCCTCCGCTTCATCTCCACCCCACTCTCTGGCCATAGCCTCGGCCTTCCTGCCACTTCCTCTGGGCTGCAGCCCCGGAGTCCCGGCCTCACCCTGCACGCAGTCGGGGCACCAGCTTTTGCCTTCGGCGTCCTTAGAACCAGAAAAGTAGGCGAAAATGGTCTTGCCACTGTGCTGCTCCACCGCCTGCGTGAACTCCTCGTAGCCGTACACGCTCACCTCTTCGTAGCGGGCCATCGGGAGAGCGTGCCTTGGAAAGCTAGAGGTGTCTTGGGTTCGACCGCCGCTGGGAGGAGCTCCATGCGGGGTGGGGCGAAGCTGTTTCCGGGTGGGCGGGGAGCTGGGCAGGGCTTGAGGGAGCCAGCCTGGCTCTGAAGTGCTACGGGAGCCTCTGACGGCCAGAACTCCTCCGCACCGTCATTCTGTTCTCTCTTCTCAGGTCTCTCAGTGCTGGCTGCACCCCGAAACCCCGGCTTCTGCCCCTGTCTGGTCCCGGCCCCAGCCCTATGTGCAGTGGCTGCAAAACCTGCCGCCACGCAGCCCCTGAACCCTTAGGTGGCTCCGGAGCCTTAACGGCTCCCAAGCCGCCCTGCGCCCGTTGCCATGGCGACTGGGCGAGCGGCCGGAAGCGAGGCCTAGTCGCGGCCCCCAGCCCGCTTTCTGGTAGGCGCGCCGCGCCCCAGACCAGGTGGGCTCTGGCCGGAGCTGGGGGGATTGTGGGAAGCCGCGTTAGGAGTCATGGATCTGCGGGAGAGGAGACTTTGACCCAGCGCAGATCCTGCCGCTCGTCGGGCCTAATTACCTTTTCTCCTGCCGAGGCTTTAGTGGGGCCCCGGGACCGGGGGGCGGGCGTCCGGGACTGGGCGGGGGTAGGGGGCTGGGAGGGAGGCTCCGAGGGCTGGAGCTGAGTGTGTGAGTGCGTGTGTGGAGCCGCCCTGGGAGCCGGTGCTGAGATAGAAAGTGCCCCGGGGCTGCGCTGGGAAGGCGGGAGTCGTCCTGGAGCGATGAGTGGGGCGGCTGGCCCAGGGGTCTTGCCGGGGCTGCGCGGGGGCGAGCTAGCGGCGGAGACGCCGGGCCGCTGCGTGGGGCCCAGCAGGTCCGGGCGCGGAGTCCGGCGGCCGTGGGAGAAGAGACGGGGTGCAGGGACGTCCCGAAGCCGTGGAGGGAGGCGCCGGGCGAGGTCCTCGGTTCGGGGGACGCGCTGTGTGAGTGCGGAAAGGCTGCAGGACTGTCGGCGGCCATGGGGGAGAAGACCTGCGGCGGGAACAGCCCAGGCCGCCGGGGCGAACGAGGCTGGGGGGACACCTGGCACGGCAGGCTCGATGGAGGCTGCAAGGGACCTTGGGACTGTGTGGGTGAACGGGGCAGTGGGGGAACCCCAGGTGGTGGGGCCTGTCGGCTCTGTGTGGGTGACTGGCACTGGGGAGGAGGAGGAGACGGCTTATAGGAGCCCCCGGGGCTGTGAGAGAAAAGGTTGTCCGGGATCTACGGGGCATGAGAGCATTCTGGAACTGTGGTTGAAGGTGCAGGCTATGAGGGCAGCTTCAGGATGTGGGGAAGGAAGCAGAGTCGAGCTCCATCCCGTGCCTGCAGGAGAAGGGCCGGTTGAAAGGGGGGTTCCTGGACGGGCTTCGTGGGTAGAGACCAGCCGTGGTGGTCTCACCGGACCATGGGTGAAAGGACAGGCCAGGACAGTCCCCCGGGCCGCAGGAGTAGCCATAGCTCCGGACCTAGGGGCAGGCTGTGAGAGGGCCTCAGGTTTGTGTGGGCAGGGCCAGGCTGTGAGGATGCCACCTGTGGCTGTGCCTGGGACTCTGGAGGCAAGTTCTGGGATTGCCCCACACCCGTGGGGGAGAAGACAAGCCGTGGCGGTGCCTGGGCCCGTGGAGGGGATAGGCTATGGGGTTGCCCTGGGCTCTTGGGGAAAAGGGCCGACTGGGGGGGTTCCCGGGGCCACTGTGGGGTGGCCTGAGGCTGTGGAGGTACCCAGAGCTGTGGAGGGAGAGCCCGGCGGCGGGGCTGCTCCAGGTCTGCGGGGGAGGGAGCAGGCAGCGCAGGTGCCTGTCTTTGGGGATACCCCAGGCTTAGGGGGAAGGGGGCGAACCGCAGGGGTGCCCAGAGCTGCGCGGGAGGAAACTCCCTCTGTGGGTGCCCCAGCCGCGTGGCGGAGGAGACAAGCCGTGGAGGAGACAGACGCCGGGCTTCTCCCTGGCCTGTGGGGCACCGGACAGCCCATAGGGGTGCCTTGTGCGATTGGAGCGGGAACGAGATGTCGGGGTGAGCCAGGATTTGGGGAGAGGGGGCAGGCTGTGTGGGTGGAGACAGGCTCTGGGGGCGACTCTGGGTCCCGGGAAGCTGCACAGCCTGCAGAGGTGTCTGGTCCTGATGAGCAGGAGGCAGGTCCTGGGGGCGCTCCAGGCCTGTGGGACATAGGACAGGCTATGGGAGTACCTAGGGCTCTGGGGCCAGAGACAGGCTGTGGGAGTGTCCAGGGTCCGTGGGGAATGGAACAGCCTGTGAGGGTGTCCCAGGCTCCGGTGGTAGCGGGAGCCGTGGGAGAACGGGCTAGCGGCGGTGGTGTTACAGGCCTGTGGGCTAGGCAGCAGGCTCTGGGGGTGCCCCCGGCTGATGCAGTGCCGGGGGCTGTCAGGGAGGAGACCTGCGGTGGGAATGTCTTGAGTCTGTGGGAAAGGAGGCGGGCTCTGGGGGGGCAAGAGGCTCCGGTGCCTGCAGCTTTAGGGGGACCCGGGTCTGTGGATCAGGAGGCTGTCTGTGGGGATGCCTCATGTCTCTGCATGAGAAGACAGGCCGCGGGGCTCTCTGAGGCAGTGGGGTCGCCAGAGGCAGCAGGTGTGTCCAAGCACAGGAGTGCCCCAGCAGGGGCGCCCATAGCTGTGTGTACCTCTGAGTCTGGAAGCGTACCTGCCAGGGTGCCTGCCGCTGTGTGGGTGCCTGGCTCTGTGTGTCAGGAAGGCGGCTCCAGGGATGACTTGAACCTGTGGGGAGAGGTTCGTACTGCCAGGATACCCTTGGCTTCAGGGGTACCTATGGCTCCCCAGGAGCTGTGGTCTGTGGGAGAGGATACTGGTTGTGAGGCTTCCCCAGGATCATGGGGAAAGAGACAGAGTGCTAGGGTTCCTGTGGCTGCTGAGGTGCCCACGGCTCCTCGGGTACCTGGTCCCCTGGGGGTGGAGACTGGCTCTGGGGGTTTCTCACGCTTGCCAGGGAGGGGACAGACTGCAGGAGTACCTCTGACCGCAGGGGTGTCCACAGCTGCTGGGGCCCCTGGGCCGCTGGTGGGTGATGCCAGCTCTGGGGATGGCTTAGGGGTATGGGGAAGGGGACAGGCGACTGAGGTGCCCACTGCTGTCAGGGCTTCAGGACCTGCGGACGGGGAGACTGACTCTGAAGGCGTCGCAGGCCTATGGAGAAGGAGAGCCGACGGAGCCATCCCTGGGGCTGTGAGGGTACCTCTGTCTTTGGGGGTGCTTGCAGCTGTAGGAGTTCCCACGGCGGGGCGCCGGCCTGCTGCAGTGTGGGTGACTGGGTCGGCAGGAGAAGAACCCAGTGCGGCTGTCTCCGGCCTCACGGCGGGGAGGAGGCCGTCCGCAGAGGGCCCCGGGGCTCCAGGGCGGGAGACAGGAGGTAGAAGTGTCCTGGGGCTGCCGGGGTGGGTGTCTTACACCTGTGGGCGTGGGACCAGGTTATGGAGCTGCCCAAGGTCTGCGGGGGAAGAACCGGACTCTGAGAGCATGCCAGGGCTGTCCAGGACAGGCACGGCTGCGGGGGTGAATGAAGCCGAGGAAGTGCCTCCGGTTTCAAGGGAGGAGACAGGTGTTGGCCACTTGAGAGATCATGCACAGCAGGGTGGGAGGAGACAGGCTGCAGGAGGGTCTAGAATCAGAGGGAGGGGGAACAATTTGGGAGAAAATTGTGAGGGGGAGGACAGATTGAGGGGTGCATTCCAGTAGTATATATAGGGAACAAGTTGGGGGACCCTGGGGGCTCTTTGGGAGGGAACAGGTTGGGGGGGAGATTTGTTCTGGGTTATGGATGAAGGCACAGGCCGTAAGGGTGTCTCAGGATGGGGGAGAGAGAGACTTTGTGGAGATGCCTCACCGTATATGGGATAACACATTGGGAGGTTTCCGGGCACAATGGGAAAGGGACAGGTTGCAAGGAGAGGGGTGTCCCAGGACTTTGTATAGGGGAACGGTTCGGGGTGGGTGTCCCTGGACTTTGTGTGTGTATGTGCTTGTGTGTGTGTGTAGCATCACTCGAGGTATCCTGGAACTGTGGGGATCACCTAGTTTCTTCCTGTTGGAGAACGGACTGTTAGGCCTTTGGCATCCAGGGGAAAGTACTGACCACATACAAGCCGCAGATGCCCAGGCCCCAATTCTGCAGGCTCCTTCATTCTGCGGCTCCGGCCCCTGGACTGTGGAGATGTCAAGCCAGTTGGGATTGCCTCACTCGGGTGCCTCCTCCCATCTTTGCTTTTGATCATGTCTCTACAGCCTTAGAAATAAGGAATCTTTATACTTCTACAGATGTGTCAGTCTTTAAGCAAATCCAGTCTACAATCCTTGAGTTTATTCAAAAGCTTAAATTAGGGATCTCTTAAAAAAACCTGAATTTCCCAGTTGAGTTCCTATGGGATTCTTTGAGAGGACAAGCTCCCCCATGCAGTTAACACTAGTTGGTTTATGGAAGATCTGCTTAATTCGACAAATGTTGAGTTAAATTGTCCACTATGCTCAAAACACTGTTGTGGGGAATCTCAGAGAAGAGCAAGACAAGGCCCTAACCCTCCAGGAACCTTGTCTAGCTGGGAAGATGAGACAGATACCTGTGAAATAGGTAAATAACGACATGAGCAAGTGTGTGAGTGCAGGGGCAGTAGTGCATATGAGGAGGCATTCAGAATAGGGAGAGGCACTGATGCGTGTGTAGTTTACCAAACACTCTCATCTGTTAGACACTGTATGTGCATATAGGGTGGGGGGAGTTTGGGGGAAATTGAAGATGTACAGAGGTCATTCAGCTAGTTAATGGCAGTTTCTGGCGTCAGTCTACGTACTCTGATGCCACAGGTTTACTTAGAGTCATTCAGAGTTATGTCCTTTTGAGCTACCTAGAAGAGTGAAGCGTACTGCTTTTTGGTTAGTAGTTAGGATTTATTAATGTAGGCTGTATATCCGTAAAACTTCCTTCTGGGAAAGTGCTTGTTGGCCATAGCAGAGCTCTGTTTTCGGAATAACGTCTTATAGGCGACCTTTGAGATGTGAAATTTGGAACGAAAAGGGCTCAAGAGATAGTCATTAAGCTAGTGTGTCCCCTATTCGCTTGGAAGGTAGAATTTCAAAAGTGTAGTTGCTTTAGTAAGTGGAAGAAACTATCATATACCTGTCCTTAAGCATTCACTCTGTAGTATGAGGTGGCTGGGGACTACTAGAATATTGTTACATGAGCATGGCATTGTGTTTTACTTATTCTTTCCTTTTGTTTGAATACAGTTGGTCTGAAAGTACTTTCTTTTCTTTTAGGCAATGATTTTAGGAGAGAACTGTCGGCTGATGACTGAGCTTTCACTATTGTGCTACACTTTCTGACGTGATGGGATCAGGCAGACCAGCCTTAGCCTGTGTTCATCTAGCATCTAGTGTCCAACTGGATGGGAGGAGTGACCCCAGGAAACTTCAGACCCAGGTAGTTTCGTTTTATTTTTCTCTTCAGAGTTTTGTTATGAAACATTTCAGACAAAGAAAAGGACAATGAACACGTTTTAAATCACCTTTTAGATTTAACCATTATCACACCTAAGAAAATGGACAAAAAATAATTCCCTAATATTATCTAATAACCAGTCTTTATTCAGCTTCACCCAGTTGTCCCCAAAATGTCTTTTCCCTCAGCATTGTATTTATGCAAATCTTCAAACATACAACAAACAGAATTTTACAGTGAACCTGTAGATTCCATTACTATTTCACGTGTTTGTTCCATTGCATATCTATCCTTCAATCCATCCCTCTAGAATCCATTCATCAATCCCTCATACTTTTGGACTCAGATCAAAATAAATTGCAGGGGCTTCCCTGGCGGCGCAGTGGGTAAGAATCTGCCTGCCAAGGCAGAGGACACGGGTTCAGCCCTGGTCCAGGAAGATCCCACATGCCACGGAGCAACTAAGCCCGTGCGCCACAACTACTGAGCCTGCGCTCTAGAGCCCGCGAGCCACAACTACTGAGCCCGCGTGCCACAACTACTGAAGCCCACGTGCCTAGAGCCCGTGCTTTGCAACAAGAGAAGCCACCGCAATGAGAAGCCCGCGCACTGCAAAGAAGAGTAGCCCCCGCTCGCCGCAACTACAGAAAGCCCGCGTGCAGCAACGAACGTCCAACACAGCCAAAAATAAATAAATAAAATAAAAATAAAATAAATAAATAAATTGCAGACCGTGAGTACCCTGAGTACTTGAGCATGCGTATCATACACTAGAATTCATTCTTTTTTAAAGATTTTTTTTTTTTGATGCGGATCATTTTTAAATGGTCTTTATTGAATTCGTTACAATATTGCTTCTGTTCTGTGCTTTGGTTTTTTGGCCCGAGGCATGTGGGATCTTAGCTCCCTGACCAGGGATTGAACCCACACCCCCTGCACTGGAAGGCAAAGTCTTAACCACTGGACCGCCAGGGAAGCCCCCTAGAATTCATTCTTTGTTTACCATTTTTTTCTTTTGATGTACATTTTACATCTGCAACAAATACACTGAAATGTATACATCTTGTCACATTTGCTGAGTTTTGACAAGTGTATACACATGTATAACTCATACCACTATCAGGATACAGATCATTTACATTACCCCAGAAAGTTCTCTCGTGCCCCTTCCTAGTCAGTCCCACCCCAAGCCTCCACAGGCAACCACTATTCTGATTTTTTTTCAACGTAGATTAGTTTTCTTTGTTCTAGAACTTCATGTAAGCAGAGTCATATGCTATGTACTCTTTTGTGTGAGGCTTCTTTCACTGGGTATAATGTTTCTGAGATTTGGTGTAATATTTCTGAGCTTCATTCGCCTTGCTGCATGTATCAGTAGTTTGTTACTTTTGAATACTGAGTAGTGTTCCATAGTAAACGTGTACCACTGTTTATTCACTCTCCAGTTGATGGACACCTGGGCTGTTTGGGTCACTATGAATGAATCTGCTATGAACATTCTTGTACAGATCTTTTTGTAAACATGTTTTCATTTCTCTTGGGTAAATACCTGGAAGTAAAATTGCTGGGTCATAGGGTAGGTGTATGTTTAGTTTTTTAACAAACCAACAGACCTTTTTCCAAAGTGGTTGTACCATTTTATTTTCCTACAGTAATGAATGAGAGCTCCAGTTGCTCCACATCTTTGCCAGCATTTGCTGGTGTTTTTAAATTATATATATTTTTTAATTACACCATTCTGGTGGGTGTATAGTAATATCTCAAAGAAAAACTTTTTTAAAATTTTCACATAATTTCAGACTGACAGAAAAGCTGCAAGAATAGTACACAGAATTCCTGGATACTCTTCTCCCAGATTCCCCAAATGTTAGCATTTTATTACATTTTCCCTCCCTCTGTCTCTCCCTCCTTCCTTTTTTTTCTCTCTGTCTCACTACACACACACACACACACACACACAATTATTTTCTAAACTGGTTTAGTTACAAACATGATGCCCTTTTGCCCCTAAGTACTTTTTTTTTTTAAATTTATTTATTTTATTTATTCTTTTTTTTTTGGCTGCGTTGGGTCTTCGTTGCTGCGTGCGGGCTTTCTCTAGTTGAGGCTAGTGGGGGCTACACTCTTCCTTGCGGTGCGCGGGCTTCTCATTGCGGTGGCTTCTCCTGTTGCGGAGCATGGGCTCTAGGCTCACAGGCTTCAGTAGTGACTCGTGGGCTCTAGAGCGCAGGCTCAGTAGTTGTGGCTCATGGGCTTAGTTACTCTGCGGCATGTGGGATCTTCCCGGACCAGGGCTCGAACCCGCGTGCCCTGCATTGGCAGGCGGATTCTTTTGCTTGTATAATCATGGTACAGTGATCAAAATCAGGAAATTAACATCAAATGATGCTATCATGTAATCTACAGACCTCACTGAGATTTTGTTAATTGTTCCAATAATGTCCTTCATAGTGAAAGAAAATCTAAGATCATGAGTTTCGTTGTCATGTTTCTTTAGTTTCCTTTAATCTGAACGATTTTTGAGTCTGTCTTTGTATTTCATAACATTGACATTTTTGAAAAATACAGGCTTGTTATTTGAGGATTTCCTCTCATTTTGGGTTTGTCTGAAATTTTCTTATAATTACGTTCAGGTTATGCACTTGCGGTGGGAAAACCACCAAGGTGATGCTGAGTTCTTCTCAGTGCATCATATCAGGAGGTACACGCTGTCGATTTAGTCCCATTACTGACAATGTTAACTTTAATTATTTGATTAAGGTGGTGTCTGCCAAGTTTTCCATTGTAAAGTTACTCTTTTGCCTTCTGTAATTGGAGTATCTGTCTTTGAGACTCTGTTAATATCCTTTTATTCCCCAAACTTCATTTGCTAGTTTAGCATTCACTGATGATTTTTTTTTTTCTTTTTAATGGTGGGAGTATGGTTTATTAAGCTGTGCCTTAGTACAGGCGCTGGGGCTTGCCCATGATGCTCTTAACGTACAAAGCCCAAACGTTCTGCCAGTTTTTCTTGAGCAACGACACCAGGAATTTGACAGCCAAGTGGATGTTGTATGCAAGCTCATCATCTGTCATTTTCATGTGGCCAGCAGCCACTGCCACACACAGCACCTTCTTCATCTGGAACTTGATTGTGGACTTCACTTCATCGACTTTGGCCACCATGTTCTCATTGTGGGTCAGCAAGGAAGGGAACTTGCCAGCCTTATTCAGGCCTGGGCCCAGGATTCGTGGGATCTGCTTGATCATAGACTCTGAAGCCAAAAAGGCATCATACTTCTTGGCCAGCTTCTTGACCAGTTTCTTATTCTTGTTGAGTTTCTTCAGGGCCTCCACGTCCACGTGGGGGATATCCGCAGCCTTGGCCTCATCACAGTGCTGCTGGCCCCCCAGAACACATACGGAAACCTTGGGGCGGGGAGTGGACTTAAGCCTGACGGTGCCCGAGAAGCGTTTGTCCTTCTGAGGGTCATAGTTCTTCAGGCTGATCTGCAGCTCCACCGTCTCCAGAAACTTCCGGTGTTTGCGCTGGTTCCCGTGCAGGACTTCCTGCACCGCCTTGTAGAGGGTGTCTCGGGAGACTTTGCTGCTCGTGGTCCCTCGCGCTGTGATAACCGGAGAAGAGCTCATTGATGATTTTTGCCGGAATCAATTTTTTATTATGATGGTAGGCACGTGGTGACTTATTTATTTATATCAGAACAGACTTTTAGATTGTTACTTAATTCAGTATGATATTCAAATGGTCTCTGATTTGGCCAGTGAAATGAGGGTCACTTCAAGCTGATTCCAGTGTCCCTTTCACGTTTCCATCAATCTTTGACCACTTTTTGCTATAAAAAGATATTCCAGGCTCAGCATAATTTTCCCCTGTCCCAGCCCTAGAATCAGCCATTTATCAAAGGAGACTTCATCCCTTTGGTGGAGAATGGATTTTAGGAATCAGTGTCCGGGTACTAGATATGCTCATTGGTTCTCGGATGTCAGTGTTTCTCTCATATGCCCTCTCAGAGGACATAACTGGGAAATAGATGTATATACTTGTGTGCCTGTACACACATTCGTATGCAGATCTGCACTTCTTCCTTCCCCCCTCCTCTCTCTTACTCCATTCTTTCCTCCCTTTCCGTGTGTCTGTTTGTCTATCTGCCTATCTGTCTATATTAAACCCATGAGTTCACACAGCTGTCTCCAGTCCAATCCAACACTTCCCATTTGTAACTCCCATATTCAACAGTGTGAAACCAGTCTCCAGTTATCCACAGTATGCGTACTCATTTGCTCAATCCTAGAATGTACAAAACTGTTTGAGAATTACAATCCATGCCTCCGCAAAAAAAGAACCCTACAAATTAGAGTTCAGTATTTGTTTAGAGAACTTTTTGTCTTTAGCCTGAGGGCATATAGTCCAAATGCTATGTTCAAAAGTTAATTGGATTGATTTTTTTTTTTTTTAACCTTCACTTTTTAGTGTGGTTATGTTAGTCATCTGAACTTCATTTTGGTTCGTTGGTTTCTGTTAGTATTTATTTTTAGGGTTTTCCTTCATCCATATGAATTTTATTTACTATCTTCCTCCCTTTCTCCCTCCCTTCTTCTCTTCCTTCCTGTCTCTCTAGTATGTGGGAAACATTAACGTGGTTCCAAACAAACGTGTGCAAAAAGGAACATTCAGTGAAGTATTAGCGCCCCCCCGCATTCCCTCTATCCTTTCCACCCAATTCCTACCCACACCGTGTAGATACCTAATCTTATTATTCTCTGATTTTTCTTCCCTGTGTTTCTTTCTGCACAAATGATCAGATGTGTGTGTGCTTTCTCATGAAGTACTTCTCCCCTTTTTTGAAGGGTGGAATATTACAGATACTCTTTTTTGCCCTTTGCTCTTTTCACTGAACAGCATATCTGAGAAATCCCTCCATATGAGTTCATACACATCTTCCTCATTCTTCTTAACATCTTCATAGTACTCCTCTGTGTGGATGTAGCATAGTTTCTTTTGTTTTCTTTTATTTATTTATTTATGGCTGCGTTGGGTCTTTGTTGCTGAGTGCGGGCTTTTAGTTGCAGCGAGTGGGAGCTACTCTTCGTTGCGGTGCGCAGGCTTCTCATTGCGGTGGCTTCTCTTGTTGGGGAGCACGGGCTCTAGGCACGCGGGCTTCAGTAGTTGTGGCACACGGACTCAGTAGTTGTGGCTTGAGGGCTCTAGAGCACAGGCTCAGTAGTTGTGGCACACAGGCCTAGTTGCTCTGCGACATGTAGGATCTTCCTGGACCAGGGCTCGGACCCGTGTCCCCTGCATTGGCAGGCGGATTCTTAACTACTGCGCCACCGGGGAAGTCCAGGATATAGCACAGTTTGAGACATGCTTCTACATAGGCATTTAGGTCAATTCCAATACTTGGCAGTTACAATAGAGCAGTGAGTAACCCTGTGCATATGTATTGTTGGGAGTGTATCTTCAGGATAAATTCCTGGAAGTGAGACTGCTCGGTCAAAAGGCAAACGCATGTGTGGTTTTGTTTGCTGTTGCTGGAGTCCCATCTCTGAGGGTTGCGCTCCCACCAGCACCCTGTGAGAAGGCCTGTTTTCCCAGTCTTGCCAACAGCATGTGTTGTTATATCTCTTAATTTTTGCTGATCTGTTGCTGTCTCAGTGTATTTTTAATTTGTGTTTTTATGAACTTGACGAACTTTTCATATATTGAAGGGCCATGTTTCTTTTGTTGTTGTTAGTTGTCTGTTCATGTGTTTTCACCATTTTCTACTGAGTTTTGGTGTTTTTTCATCTCAATTTACAAATATTTTTCTTCCAGTTTTTCAGTTCTTTGACTTTGTTTATGGTGTTTTTAAACCATAAAAAACAGAAGTTGTTTAAAAAATTTTTATTTTAATGTAATAAAAATTATCACTCTTTTATTGCATATGGATTTTGAGTCACAGTTAGAAAGCCTTTCCCTACACCCAGGTTAAAGAGGAATTCATTCATTCATTTTTTTTTTTTTTCTAGTACTTATATGAAATCCCCTAGGTATTTTAGGTTATTTTTACTTTTGGGGAAGATTTCTCCAATAAGGCCATAAGTTCCAAGTATTGTTCCTCATTCTGTGCACCTTTCAGATGGTAATTATTTTTTTTCTCTCTCATCTCTACTTTTTTTCCCTAAAATACTTTGCTGAAGTTTTATCACACTGGGTTAGTTTAAACTAACTCTTCATACACGTGATTGTATAAACACACGTTCTTGTGTGTGCTGTGAGAGTTGGGGAGCCGTCTCAAGAATAAGGCATCATAGCATAGGCGGCACTGGGTTTGCATGCATGGATTCTCCTAGTGCTGTTTACCTGCCATGGACAGGTCCAAAGCCACAGAATTGTTTGCTCCCTTTGACATAGTAATCGCAGAACAGATAATTTATCCTAAGGAAATAATTTAAAAAGAGAAAAAAACTAAATGCAAGGGAATATTAATTGAAGTAATATTTTTATTAGTGGAAAAGCTGAAACAATCTAAATGTTTAATAATAAGATTATAGTTAGGTTAAGCATGAAAAGGCCATTCATTGGATTTTGGAAAATGCAACTGTGAAAAATAATGAAAACTGTGGGAGTATGGAAACATGCCTATGTTTGTTAAGTGAAAAACAAAACCTGTGTCTATCATGATTTTAACTAACAAAGACTTAAACCTGCATAAGAAGGTGAAGTGGACTGTTTAGAGCAAGATGCACTTAGGTGGAGAATAAGAGATGTGGTCTAACCACCAGATGAAAAATCTCAGGAAGAGTATTGTCAGTGGCTTAGGTTCTGTGTGGTGCATCTGTGGAACAGTTTTCAGGAACACTCATAATGAATTGTACTGATCACTTGCTGGAAACTGACATTTTGATACAGGGCAGAAGTCCATCACTGGGGAGTTGAGGAACTTACTGGTTCTGTTTGAAGCTTTCTGAGTTGACTTTGTGAGGAGGATTCTAGTATGCTACTAGTAAACCAGAAGTATAATACTGGGGACTGGGTGATTGTAGGATAGAACCAGGGGTGTGTGGTTAATTCAAGGGTGTGTGAGAGTAGCTGATTCTATCAGTACAATAGGAAAATACCTCTTAGCACTAATAATCGTGTGGGTGAAATGTTAGAAACTTGATTATACATACATACTAACTATGCAATATGTTATTTTTCTAATGTGTGCTTACTTTTATTTTTTTTTTAAAGAACCAGCTACAGTTTAATAAGAATGTTCCTACACATTCAAGCAACTTGGCGATCCGATATTCTTGCCCACATGGAATTAGAATTGAAAAACTGAAGCACTCATACAATGAGTCATACCATTGTAGAGATGCGGGTGTTAGAGACGGTCCTGACCTAAGCAGTTCTGTTTCATTTTCTGTCATATCGGAAGAGAGACTTAGCTATGCCATCCATCTAGCCAAAAGAGATGTAAAACGAAGACAACTTGAAGAACATATAAAAGAACACCATCTCAGAAGTCAGCCCCAAATCTTTCAGAAATGTGGACACTCTAACCATAAAATATCTGACCATAGAGTGGAAAGGAAGGAATCAAAGAGTCGGGAAGTCTGTCACGGCAGCCACCAGCCATCCAAAGTAGAAATTTCCAGCTCAGGTGCCAAGGTATACCTGTACACATCTCATCCAGGACAGTCAGACCTCACCATGCCAAATTCGCCACCCACTCGTGATCCAGGACTTCAGCCACATGCCAGGATAGGTGACCACAAAAGCCTATGCGGACACAAAAGCCTGCTGGAAGTTCAGCGACTCCAGAAAGAATTGAGCAGTTGTATCCATAAAATTGAAGAATTAACTAAAAAAGGTGAGAAAAATTGGACTCTTGACTTCGAAAAGATGCTATGAGAGGGTATAGTCCAAATACATTCTTCGGGACCCCCGCCCCCGTCACATTCCATTCTCTCCTTCTGTCACTAGAGTGAGCACTCATGACAAGACAGGTGGACTTTGAGTTTGACCAGTGTCTTTTTTTCTGACGAGTTTGCCCTGCCCTAGCCCCTCTTTCCAGCAGAGGCACCTGAAAGAGCCCCTTTTCCTTAGGCTGTACTTGGTAAGTCGACTGACTGAGGGCCCCGCCTAGTACTTGCGGTACCTGTTGTCTGAAGCTGAGGTCTTCTAGCGCCTGAGTGCAAATTATCCTGTAATGAGTTGCTTCTGTATCCAGAAGTCCTTCTGGAAAAATTATTTTTAATGTGTTCAGAAAAGAGCATAATACCTGTATATTATAGCTAAAACCAGTTCTAACTTAGGCAGTGTTTAGATGAGTACACAGCAGTGATGGGGAGTTGTGGATATACGTATAAAATATCTGACCACAGGGTAGAAAGGAAGGTGTATAATCCTCATATACTGTTCTCTACAGTTTTTCAGTGTTCCCTATGCCCTTGCGTTTCCCTGGGGAGTAGAAGATTGATTGCACATGGAAAATTTGGGGTTACCATAGCTAACAAGTAGGGGGATCAAGCCTAGCTTTCAGACTGCAAGGAATAGGGAGTTAACATCAAAAGGAGCTACTGTGCTAAGATAACACATAGTCTATAATGATCTTTTGCACTATAAAGTCAAGTAATATATGTATATGTGCGCGTATGCATGTTACATAAGGAATTTAAGGTGCCTTACAAAAACAGATTGAATAAAATAGAACAAAAATATGTAAATGAGGATATTTTGGCACAGGAAAAAATAAGGAAAGGAAAAACAACATTTATTAGGAATGGGTTACAGATTTGTTTCTGAGCTTCCTCACAGTCAGCTAACCAGGAAAATGTGATCAATTGCAGAATTTACAAAGAAAAAGACAGTTGTATAAGGAAAAAAATTATACCACGTATTGAGGCTGGAAAAAAATTTCTCTGGTGGGTCTTCATAAAGAGTATGTTGTGTAATATGAACAATTGGAAAACGTTCCTACCTCAGAATAGCAGCGGTGGGTGGCTCGTTTCTCCTAACGTCGCTTGGTGGCGGTCTGCGGCATGACCCCACAGCATAGTTTGGTGGAAACCATGCTACGAGGGGAGCAGAGCCACGAGGCCCGCTGCTCTGGTGATGGGGCCTCGTACAGGGGACCTTTAGAGCAGAGCTGCTCAGGCAGTCTTCCAGAAACAATTTCTGTGAATGAATCTTTTGAAAATGTGGAGCAGTGGTGTGTACGAGGGTGTGCTTCCTGACAGATAAACGAAGACTTTGGACACGCAAATAATTTTAGCCCTTGGTGTCTTAATATGTTGGAGAAAGGACTTCTCATCTGGGTTCAAGATAAGAGAGTGCAAAAGAAATCTTGCTAAACATAAAAATAGGTCAATAAATGGTTTTTTTAAAAAATAGAAAGCACGAGACTTCCCTGGTGGTCCAGTGGTTAAGACCCTGCACTTCCACTGCAGGGGGCATGGGTTCCATCCCTGGTCAGGGAACGAAGATCCTGCATGCCACGTGACGCGACCAAGAAATTTAATTTAAAAAAAAATAAAAAGCATTATAGATTTGGGTTCAATAGAAAATTTAAAAATAGTGAGAGATGCATAACTGTGGAGTAGGCTGTCCAGTGGGATTTGGTTCAGGGAATTCCTGCCTGGAGGGGAGCTTGATCTAGTTAGTCTTCATGTCTCTTCCGTCTCTGAGTCAGGACACAGGCCCACTTGCTGGTTCCTAGTTTTTTGGCTGATGAAAACTGAGATTTTTGGTTATGACAGCTTCATTTTTTTTCTTAATAAAACTAGAGATTGTCAACCTCATTATCTCTTTGAGTAATTGAAGTTTTTATAAGTTTTTAATGTGTGGTTTATAATCCACTTTTGGGGGGAAAATATTTTCAGATCGCATGGAAGAAGCTTTGGATCCAGATGAAGAGAGGAGAATCCGTGTCAGGAGGCAGGAGCAGGCCGTCCGTTCTGCCCGAATGCTCTACGTCCTCCAGCAGCAGGTGCGGAGGCTCAGGGACCGGGGACTTTCTCAGGGAATTCGTGTTTTCCTTTTGTCTCAGGAATATCAGCACCAGAGTATCCTACATGAATTCTGATGTGTTTGTGAGGCCGAATTTCCTGAACACGTGGACAAATAATTCTGCTTCTCGTCCTCTGCCTTTATGTGTGTTTGTGTATTATGTGTATATGGCCAAACTCTTTATTTTATTTTTATCTTTTTAAAAAATTTTTTAAATTTATTTTTGGCTGCCTTGGGTCTTCGTTGCTGCGCACAGGCTTACTCTAGTTGCTGCGAGCAGGGGCTACTCTTTGTTGCGGTGCGCGGGCTTCTCATTGCGGTGCCTTCTCTTTTTTTTTTTATAAATTTATTTGTTTTATTTATTTACTTTTTAAAAATTTTTGGCCGTGTTGGGTCTTCGTTGCTGTGTGCGGGCTTTCTCTAGTCGTGGTGAGTGCGGGCTACTCTTCGTTGTGGTGCGTGGGCTTCTCATTGCCGTGGCTTCTCTTCTTGTGGAGCGCCGGCTCTAGGCACACGGGCTTCACTAGTTGTGGTGCGCGGGCTCAGTAGTTGTGGCTTATGGGCTCTAGAGTGCAGGTTCAGTAGTTGTGGCGCATGGGCTTAGTTGCTCCGAGGCATGTGGGATCTTCCCGGACCAGGGATCAAACCCGTGTCCCCTGCATTGGCAGGCGGATGCTTAACCACCGCGCCACCAGGGAAGTCCCTGGCCAAACTCTTTAAATACTGGGGGGGGGGGGGGTTTGTTTTTGTTGTTGTTTTTGTTTTTTTCTTTACTTTTTGGGGTCATAGACTCTTGAGAATCTACTAAAAGCTATGTGTCCTTTCCCCAGAAAAAAATGCTTATACAGCCCATATTTTGCAGATAAACTTAAGTGGATCAGTTACCCTGAAACCCGTGGTCCCCAGTAATGCACCTTATAGTCTTAGAGGATAGGGACCTTGTTAGTTTCCCATCTGTCTCATGTTTATTGTGTACTAGAAGCTTCATAGATAGTAAATAGTTTAATTGTCTTTACTAAATAGTAAAGAGTGAAGAATGTGTTAAGTGTCTTTCAGGACACATTGAGTGGCTAATAAGCAGGCATTTACATTTTTTACACTGTGGATAGAATTTTTAAATGTTTGTTTTAACTTTAATGCCTTACTCATTAGTAAGCCTTGAACTCATTTCTGGCCACTTAGCTCACGTGTTAGCCTTACTGCTGAACCCAAAACTGGACTCTTTCATTTAAAAGATAATGCCTGAGTTAGATTTTGTTCTGTATTCCTGTTGGGTTCATTTTGTTTTTTACTCTGCGCTGCTGCCATAAAGATTGTTCTGAAACATGAATCAGAGCTGTGCTTGAAAGGTTTGATTGGCTCGCTGTTACTTAGAGGGTGGAAGCTGAATTCTTTAGCCACAGCACTGAAGACATCCTGATCTGGCCCTCCTACCTTTCCAGAGTCACCTTCGCCTTCACTCCTTCATGTTAAATTCCTCTTACATTGGGGACCAAGGGATGGAAGGTGAACCCTGTGCTCTAGTCACCATCTTGAACTGGAAACCAATAGCTACTTCGGGGGTGCATGAATGAAGAGCCTTGTTTCATTTTCAAGTGACTTGAATTAATAAGGGTTATATTTGGGACTTCCCTGGTGGCGCAGTGGTTAAGAATCCGTCTGCCAATGCAGGGGACACGGGTTCGAGCCCTGGTCCGGGAAGATCCCACATGCCGCGGAGCAACTAGGCCCGTGCGCCACAACTACTGAGCCTGCGCTCTAGAGCCCGCGAGGCACAACTACTGAGCCCACGAGCCACAACTACTGAAGCCCGTGGACCTAGAACCCATGGTCTGCAACAAGAGAAGCCACCGCAATGAGAAGCCCGCACACCACAATGCAGAGTAGCCCTTGCTTGCCGCAGCTAGAGAAAGCCCGCACGCAGCAACGAAGACCCAATGCAGCCAAAAAATAAATAAATAAATTTATATTAAAAAAAAATAATAATGGTTATATTTGGACAAGAGAAAATGTATCCTTTTCTACAGAAAAGATCAGTGGAAAGGTACGAAGTTTTCATTTCTCCCCCCTTTACAAAACAGGTTAAAGAAATCCAGGAAGAATTGGATAAATTGAGTCCACATAAAATTAAACACACTAAGAAGGTATGATGCAATTTAATTATGATTAATACTTACTACTTATAAACTACATTTCCAGTGTTTTGTTAGTATTATGTGTGGGTTCTCTGCACTGATATTATTTTCAGTGCTTGTAGAAACCTATTAGGGAGTGAGCATCTTACATATTCTGAATTTGGGCTCACCTTCCAAGAAACAGGTTCTGAAAATAGATTTTTGTTGCTGCTCCTGGTGTAAGAAACGGAGCATGAAAGGGAAAAGACTTTGTCATTAGAAAACCTTTAAGCTTTACAATTCTCTTTACTATGAAAAAGTTTTTACAGTAGAAGTTGTTCTTACATAGAAAGAAGATTGGCTATAAATGTTCGTAAGGGTTGGGTTAATGTTTAGAAGTTGTGAGTATTGAAATAACTCTCGTATCTCATTTATTGCCAGTCATGGGCAGTGTCCAGGCTGGCAGCTGCCCATCGAGGAGCCATTCGGGCCTTACAGATGTTTGTTACTCAGTTTACTGACCGGGTAGAGCACCCAGTTCCTACTTGGTGCAAGGAACTGGGCAGTCTCATCCGCCAGCTTTCACTCTGTTCTGCCAAGCTGGAGGCCAATTCTTCTGTCCCTGATGTGGTGATAGATATCCTGCAACAAACTGAGGTATGAAATTGACTCCGATTTTTGTTTAAAGTGCATTGTTTCTAAGCAGGGAAGTCATGTTTACCATTGCCTAATTTCATTGAGATTCGTGGAGAAAACAAGACAAAGCTGGTACCTAATAAATTCAAGCTTTGCAGAGGGCAGAAGAAGCACTTCATTTTAATTTTGTTTTTACAGTCTAGTCTGTATTGTATTTCACTGCTTTGAGAATTGGTGACTTGAGTCTAGAACATAGAACATATAACAACTTTTAACCAGGTCCATTACTTAAACAGAATGTTCCATACTGTGACCAAAAGAACTTATTAGCATACAAAAGGAAAACAGTAAAGCACTGTTTAGTTTAGTGCTTAGATTAGAATATCAGTGTGCAATCTAGATAGATTTTTGAAAAAAAGAAACACAAAAATATATGGAAGCAGAGCCTAAAGTCTCGTGCTATGGCTAGAGACTTCTGGAAATCACAACCGGTATGTACTAGTCAGGAATGGATAGTGTTTTTAGTTTTATTGGTGGCAAAGACAGCAAAAACACTGTGTCCTTAAATCTTTATAGTTCTTTGAAGTTTGTGGAGTGCTGTCATTTTATCCTTACTGCGTTGCTGTGATTTGCAATAGGTTTTATTACTATTATTTTACAGATTAAAAAAAAAGGTCAGAGACATGACACAGTTACTTCTCTTGATGGCTGGAAATCCAATGCCTGTTTTCTGACTCCCATGCCACTGTTATTTCCACTGCACCACACATTTTCATCCACAAATAAAAGGATGGCCTTCCTGTTAGTGTGACACAGTAAGCTGTTGGCTGTAGTGGGAAGAATTCGAGACTAAGTGACCGACCAATTCTACCATTAACTAGCCCTTGGTGATCTTTAAGTCCCCTTCTACCTTTACAGTTTCATTATCCAGCAAATATGTTTGTGATTTACATTGGTTACATTCGTGTGTATAGAACTTACTATCAGGAATGTTATTGTCAAATGGAGACCTTTAGGTAGCATATCAAGTTATGTGGTGCTTTTTAAACTTATCCATAAGAAATATTTATTGGCCAAATGATTTCATTTAGAGGACATATCTTGCTAATCCTAGAAAGGATCTCAAGAGATATAGTCCCTTTCCCAAATTTTGAGCAGGAGTGCCTTAACATAATGTTTCTTAAATATAATTTTTGTCTCCTCTACATTTGAAAATATCCAGTAGCACAAGAAATTTATTCTTTCTTGTTGATGTGTACTACACCAACCCATAGCTTATTATTTTCTTATTGCCTTACTGTCATCTGAACTAAATGTCCCTGGCTGTGTTCAGTTGTCCTTAACTTGTACTGACTGGAGGGAGACTGGGCCCTTGCTGCCTGGTGATGAGTGGGTACTTGTTAGAGGACATGCCTCTCTTAGAAGGGGTGGAGGGGCACAGATCCCCCCGTTGTGGTAGATGAGTGACCAGAGCCACTGGACATGCCAAGTTTCCTTTAGTTTATGAAGATGTACATTAAATACAGTCTGTGTGCCCACTTAAAGGATAATTTAAGTTTATGAGGTTTTCATTGAGAATTAAAATGCTTATATAGCGTATAGGATTATATTCTGAAGACTGTGGTTAGTTTTTAAAATAGGAATCCTTAATTTTAGAATTTGGATGCCTTTAAGAGTGGTCATATTTTTTATTTTTTTGCTATTGGTTTTAGTGAGCTAAACATGTAAAAGAACATGCAGAATTTCTTTTATTAATTGGATTCCTAAATAACCAAGTTTTAAAATTAAGTGACGTTTCATTAACAATTAGAGATAGCCATTTAATAATGAGTTTCTCTGGAGTTCCCGTTTTCAGTTTTATAATTGAAGAGTCAGACTTTTATGAGATAAACTAAGAGAATGATTAACTGTTTCATGGCAGGCTTTGGAATCCCTCCTGGAAAAGACACTGTCACCAAAAAAGGCAAAGAAATGTTTCAGTGAAATTCGGAGCAGATTTCCTATTGGTAGCCAAAGGGCCTTAGAGAGATGGCGAAGTACATCACAAAAGAGTGAGAGGAGGCCCTTTGTAGCAAAGGAGATATTTCCACAGGAAACAAGAGGACCTTCAGTGGCAAAGAAGCTTCTTGCTGGTATGTGTCCTAAAGTGTTTATTACAAGATACTTTATTCTTTGAAATTGTCTGGACTGTAACAGTTGCCCCCCCCCACCACCCCGGGTCAGGAGTTAAAGCCTAGTCCACAGTAGGTGCGCTTGAACTAGGATAAAGGAATAGCAACCAAAATGCTTCCTTAGGCTGGAGGCTGGAGTATTTTTCCATAGAGGAGGGTGGAGAAAGTAAAATTCCCGTTTCCTGCATCATAGCGTTTGGGCTAACCAAAGTAAATCCCTGCAGAGCTGGAAGTTAGAGCCCTACTTTCTTTTTTTAAAGTTTTTTAATTTATATTTTAACAATAGATATATACATATCTACACAAACACACGTTTGGTTGATATGTATGATCTTTTTTTACATAGGTAATAAATTCTCGTTATTCCAATAAGCAGAGTTGAAAGCTTACATGGTGTGCACATTTAAACAGATACTGCCAACTTGCCCTTGAAAATGGGCATACAATTATGTTGTTTAGCAGTGACCATCAGTATGTATTTCCCCATATCCTTGCCAAGTACTTTACATAATGAAATATAAAAAATTTCCAGTCTCTTGGTGGAAAATGGTACCTTACTGTTTTATATTGTGTTTCCCTGATTCCTAGTCAGGAAGGTTTTTCTTTCATGTGTTCCTTAGCCTTGTTCATTTCCTCTTCTGTGATTTATCTGTTCATATCCTTTGCCATCTCCCTACTGGGTTCTGTCTTTTGCTTATGGGTATCTAGAAGTTCTTTATATATTTTGGATCTTAATCCTTTTCTGGTTTACATGTATTGTAAATATTTTCTCTTAGACATTTACTTTTGAATTTTGTTTATGATATCTTTTCTGGCACAGAAAATTTTATTTTTATTATTTATTTTATTTACTTTTTTCGGCTGTGCCATGAGGCTTGCGGGATCTTACTTCTCTGACCAGGGATTGACCCTGGACCCTGGCAGTGAAAGCACCAAGTCCTAACCTCTGGACTGCCAGGGAATTCCCAGAAGATTTTAATTTTGTAGGCAAAATCATCATTCTTTCCTACATATTTTAATATTTTAAGAGGCAGTTCTTTCCTCTTTGTTGTTGTGCTTTTTCAAAATTTTGCTGATGGTGATTGCTTATCTTCAGAGGAATTTAGAATGAGCTTGTCAAGTTCCATGAAAAATGCTATTGGGAGTTCGATTGGTATTACATTGAGTTCATAAATTAATTAGGAGAGGAATGACATCTTTACAATATGATCCTATCAATTTATTCATGCCCCTTTTCCATCCCTTCAGTTAAATTCTATAACTTTCTGCATATGATAATCCCTGACGTAGGAGTATATAGGAATTCCTAAATTTCTTGTTAGGTTTATTTCCAGTTTTTATTGCTATTATGAATGGGATCTTTTTTAATTTTTTTTAATTTTTTTTAATTTTTTTTTTTAAAGGAACTCCATTATTTATTTATTTATTTATGGCTGTGTTGGGTCTTCGTTTCTGTGCGAGGGCTTTCTGTAGTTGCGGCAAGCGGGGGCCACTCTTCATCGCGGTGCGCGGGCCTCTCACTGTCGCGGCCTCTCTTGTTGCGGAGCACAGGCTCCAGACGCGCAGGCTCAGTAGTTGTGGCTCACGGGCCTAGTTGCTCCACGGCATGTGGGATCTTCCCAGACCAGGGCTCGAACCCGTGTCCCCTGCATTGGCAGGCAGATTCTCAACCACTGCGCCACCAGGGAAGCCCCGGGATCTTTTTTTAAAATTACATTTTGAAATTGGTTATTGCTACTTATAGGAGAGCTGTTGGATTTGTACATTGCTCTTATATCTGACACCTTGCTGACATCTTTAATTTGTTATGGTACTGTATTTCATTGGTTCTAAGGTATACATTTGAACATTTCTGAAATTGGGATGCATTCTTAAATTGATGATCTCTTACAATTACTTGACGATATTTTAAATTTCCTATCGGTACATAAAATAATGATATGTCTTATACTTGATATTTCAGATTTGATGAAATATGAGGTTTTGTTAATTTTTATGTATTTTTCCAGATAGATGAGCTCGCTTAAGTTTTGCTTCTCTCTTTGCAATTTTTATACCTTTCTTTTTTCCTCTTTCTGCTTTATTGAATGGATTTTAATTCAGGGTAATATTGAATAATAGCTGTAATGGTGGACATCAACTCCCCTTGCGTGCCCCCCCTTTACCAGTTTAAAGGGAATGCTTTTTCATATGTGATGCTGACTGTTGATTTTTGGTAAATCTGCATATGAAGTTAAGGAAATTTTCTTCTGTTCCTGTTTTGCTAAGAGATTTTCTTTTCGTCTTTTTTTTATTCCTTCTTAAACTGACATATATACATTGATAGTATTTTAAAATAGTTTTAAGATTTTAATATTGAATTTTTTAATATGCCATTTATATCAGAGTGTGGATGAATCCAGTAAACTAGTTTTCCTTCTTTTAATTGAAGTGGAATGTACAGATAGAAAAATGCACTATAAATTTACAGCTCAATTATCAGAAAACAAACATTTGTGTATGACCACCACCCAAGTCAGGAAATGGAACATTACAAGCACTAAGAAATCCCCCTAGACTCTCCTCTTCCAACCTCCTTCCCCTGCTTCTTCCCCTCTATTAACTATCACTGTGATTTTTAATGCTGTACTTTGGTTTTGCCTGATTTGGAACTTTATAAAAAATAGAATCACACAATTGGTATTTTCTTGTGAGTGGCTTCTTCTACTTAACACTTTGTGAGATTCATCTGTTCTGTTTGTGTAGCTGTGATTTGTTTATGTTCATTGCTGTATTCCATTGTATGAATATATGACCATTTATTTATTTATTCTGTTGTTTTAATCATTGGGTTTTTTCCAGTTTGGGGTGATTATAAGGGAAACTACTGTGATCGTTTTTATATATGTCTCTTGGTACATGTGTGCCTGTGTTTCTGTTGGGTTTATTCCCAGGAGTATAATTGTTAGGTCATCAGGGTATGTATTTGTTCAACTGTAATCAAGATTTTTTTCAAAGTAGTTTTATCCTTTTATATTCCAACCAACCATGTATGAGAACAGTTGCTACACATCCTTGCCAGCCCTTGTTATTAGTTTTTAAAATTTTGGCGACCTGGTTGATGTGTAAGGCTGTCATTGTGGTTTTAGTTACATTTTCTGGATGTTTAATGGTGAGTACTTCTTCATATATTTATTGGCCATTTACATGTCTTCTTTTGTGAAGTGCCAGTTCAAGTCTCTTGACCAGTCCTCCCTCCCTCCCTCTCTCTCTCTCTCATTTTCTATTCCCTTTTTTCCTTTCTCTCTCTCTCCTTTTCTTTATTGATTTGTAGGAGTTCTTTGTAGGAGTATTCTACATAGGACCCTTTCTCAGTTACCTGTGTTGTAAATATCCTCATAGAAATAAGATGTAGCTTGCTTTTAAATGTTGCCGTGGTGTCTTTTGATGGACAGAATTCTAAATTTCACTGTATTCCAATGTAGCAATCTTTTCCTGTATAGGTTTTTTGTTGTTGTTGTTGTTTGTTTTTTTGGTTTGTTTTTGGATCCTGTTTAAGAAGCTTTTCCTTATGCCAAAATTAAGAAACTACTTTCCTGTGTTATTTCCTAAAAAAGGTTCATTTTCTTCCAGGTGGATATCTAGTTGAGCTAGCACTCTTTGTTGAAAATATTCTTCTTTCCCCACAGTGGCATACAGTGTCACTTTTGTCATAAGTTGTGTCCACATATGTGTGGGTCAGTTTCTGGGTCCTCTGTTCTCTTCCACTGATTTATTTGTTGGTTCTTATGCTAGTGTACACTATCTTACTTAATTATTCTAAGTCTTGATATCTAGTAGAACAGCTTTTGTCACCTGTTCTTCTTCCAGAATGTCTTGGCAAATCTTGACCCTTGGTATTTCCATAGAAATTTTAGGATCAGAATTTGTTAATTTTCATCCCCTCCCCCTCCAACAACAAACAACCTATTGGAATTTTGGTGAGGAATTGTTATCTTTACAATATTATATTTCCCAATCCACCAGCAGGGTATATATCCCTCCATTCATTTAGGTTGTCTTTAAATACTCTCAGTAACTTATAATGTGTGTGTGCGTTTGTTCATCTTTATTTAGAATTATTCCTTGGTATTGCTATTTTCAGTGCTCTCAGTGCTTTCAGTAAATGATGTCTTTTTAAAAATTTAATTTTTAATGAATATTGTGGATATACAGACATATAGTCGATTTCATGTGTTGATCTTATATCTAGCAACCTTGCTAAGCTAATTTATTTCTAATAATTTATGGGCAGATTATTTGTGTTTTGCAATGTATATAGTCATGTCATCTATGAATATAACCATTGGTTTATTTCCTCCTTTCCAATCTTTATTCCTTTTATTTCTTTTTCTTCTATGGTTTTCTGGTTTTATTTACTTGATCTGTAGATTACTGATATAAAGGTATGTTAAAGTCTCTTGAGACTTTTAAAATTTCTCTTTGTATTTCTATTCATTTTTGTTTTGTACATTTTGAAGTTGTGCTGTTAGATGCATAAGCGTTCCTTACTGATAAATCTTTTTTCTGTGGATTTTGTATGTTATTATTAAATATCTCTCTTTGCCTTTTTAATGTCATTCACTTTGGATTCTGTTTTGTTTGATATTAATATTGTTTCATCTACCTAACTTGTTTGGCATTTACCTAGAATACCATTTTCCATCCCTTTATGTTCAGTTTTTCTTTGCTCTTTTATTTTAAGAATGTCTCTTGTAAATAGTTTGCTGTTGGTGTTTTTAACCCTGTTGTAGAGTTCTATATTTAACCTACTTACATTTACTGAGATTAATAACACATTTGAACTTTCTACCTTATTTTTTGTTTTCCACTTGCCACTTTTTTTCCCTTTGTTGTAATTTACTATGTTAATCAAGTTGTTCTTGTTTCATTTTGTTTCCTCTACTGATTTGAAAGTTATTTATCAGTCTGGTTTTCATTTATTTCTCAATCTAAACTAATTCTGTGGAAATCTGTAGCTTAATGCACTGCCTCTATCATGAATGTAACAAAACCTAACTTACTCAGTTACTATTAGATATTTACTCACTCTAATGTGGTATTCTGTTCCCTTCATTGGTAGGCAGGTAGAACTAATATAGCACCTTCCTTCTAACCGGAAGGCTGCCTTTGCCAGCCTTTCCCTCAGGACAGGTGTGATGTCTATTTGCCGCTGTATCCTCTGTGGTAGCCCCAAGGCCGACACATAGTTAGGCATTTAAATGAGTGACTGTGAAGAAGTGAAATAGAACAAGAAAAGGCCTCTGAGCAGCAAATCACAGTAACCTGAGTCCTGGGTGCTCATTTATGATACTCTGGAGGGGATGTGGAGAACCTTCCAGGCCTGCACACAGAGATGTGTTCCCTAAATGAATTAAAGATGAGAGGCACCCATAACTGAGTTGTGAAAGATGAGGACCAGATTCAGAGAGAGAAGTTGGGAAACCTGCTAATATAAAACTCACTGTAGGCACCAATGTGGGAAAGCAGGAAGACAGACCACCGTGGGAAAAACGGGGACCAGAAAGACCTCACTCTAGTCCCAGCTCCGCCAGTTTGTGATCCTGGGTTGATGACTTAATCTCTCTGAACCTTCATTTTTTCCATCTGTGACTGGGGATAATACAGGCATACCTTATTCTTTTGTGCTTCACTTTATTGCGCTTCACAGATACTGTGCTTTTTACAAATTGAAGGTTTGTGGCAACCCTGCATTGTCAGGTGATGGTTAGCATTTTTTAGTGATACAGTATTTTTTAATTAAGGTGTATACATTTTTTAAAGACGTAAGGCTATTGCACACTTAATCGACTACATACTACATAGTGTAAACATAACTTTTATGTGCACTGGGAAACCAAAACATTTGTGTGACTCGCTTTATTGTGATATTTGCTCTATTTTGGTGGTCTGGAACCGAACCCACAAGATCTCTCAGGTACGCCTGTGGTCCTTATCCGATGTAACTGACTTAGTTGTTGTAAGTAGCAAATTAGATAATTCATCAAGAATTAAGTGAGCTTCAGTTATCTGGAAAATGTGTTTGTGTGGAACAGCTTGTAGTTCCTGACAGGGCAGAATGAATGGGCCTTGCCCTGGACTGAGAGAGTCAGAAGATGTGACTCTGCTGCTTGCTGACCTTGTGACCTTGAGTAAAGCACTTAACTGTTACTTCCTCATCTGAAAAATCATAGTAATCGTTGCCCCACCTGCTCTGTGTGTCATGGTGAGCCTCAAATGTGAATGTGAATTGTGTTAGAAACTGAAAAAGTGTGCAGATGTCAGGGCTGATCATAAAATCACTGTCGTTATTATCATTACAAATTGAGATATTATGGTTAGCTACTTTGCAAATTTAATACAGTTGCTCATGGGGAAAGATATGGTAGCCCTCTTATTTTTATTTATTTTACTGGTATTTTTTTGGTCTTTATAATCTGAATTTCAGAAGGTTGCAGTTTCTGTTTCTGTTTTAGATCTCACTCTACCTAATTCCTCCATTCTGAGTTCCTAAGGTCTCCTGTTCCCAACGCCCGCCCCCCCACCCCTAAGAGTCATAGGGAGCCACTTGGGTGGAAAACCCCGTCTTTTCAGTTGGGATATATGTGCGAGCCTGATTTGATCTTGTGATTTATGTAATTGTTGGCTGGCATGTTTCTTTAGCGGCTTCTGAAATGTTCTTGCAGTGGTTGATTGCATTAGTATAACTTGTCAGATGTAAGGATGCTGGTTCCCTCCCCATCACCAGCAATGTCCTCAAACTCAGCTGCCCCTGGAACCTGTACTACATTTGCAGTTGATTTATGCAAATCAGAACTGAAAAGGCATCAGGACCTAGAGGTCAGAGTTGCCTTGCTATATGTAAACTTGGGGATTAATAAATAAGTTTTAGACTGAGGATTTAGTCTAAGCATTCTTTCCTTCCAATTTATGTATCCTTGCTGCGTAACTTCCATGACCTTGAAAAGTACCAGATTAAAAAAGTGATGCAAGAAGAATCTGGCCTTTGGCCAGATTAAAGTAGTCTAAATGTAGTTTAGACTACTCTTAAAGTAGTTAAAGTAGTCTAAATGTAGTTTTCCTTTTATTATGAAATATTTAAAACATATAGAAAAAGAATGAAAATAATAAATACCTGTATATCTACTAGCCAGATTTAACAAACTTTAACATTTTTGTTTTATTTGCTTCAGAATCTTTTTTGGAAATAGAATATGACAGCTACAGTTGAAGTGCCTTTTATATTTCTCTCCCCATTCTATACCCCTCCCTCCCTCACCAGAGGTTACTTTTGTTATTATAATATGGACCTGCCCTGTTTTTATACTTGTACTGCTTATGTCTCTATCCATAAACAATATAAAGTATTGTTTCATATGCTCTGTGTTTCATGTCAGTGATATCTTACAAATGCAACATTTGCAGTTTGCTTTCCCCTCCACTTAACGTTTGTAAGACTTGTTCGTATTTAACATGAATTCTAATTTATTAATTTAACCACTGGATAGGTTTCCCTTGTATGAATATACCATAGTTTATTCTCAGTTCTTATTGATGGACATTTGGGTCGTTTCCATTTTTTTGCTGTTACGAACACTGATGAAGTGAGTATCTGTGTTCATGTCTTCCTGTGTAAGCGTGAGGGTTCCTCTAGGCTGAGTCTGTGCCCAGGAGTGAAACTGCTGGGTGACAGTGTGGGTGGGTCTTCAAGTAGCTGTGCCAGTTTACTCCTGCACTAGTAGCTTGTAAGAGTACTTGTTTTTCTACATCCTTGTTTATACGTGGTATTGTCACATTAAAAATTTCCCCCTAATCTGGTGGATGTGAAATGGTACCTCATTGTCTTAATTGCGATTTTTCTGATTACTGATGATCATCTTTTCATGTTTTTATTGACAGTTCAGATTTTCTCTCTAAATTGCCGTTTTCTATCCTTTGCCTGTTTCTCTATTGGATTGTTTGTTTTTCTTATAGATTCTTAGGCATTCTTTATATATTCTGGATATGAAGCCTATATTAGTTATATGCATTACAGAGATCTACTTCCAGACTCTGGCTTGTTTGTGACTTTATGGTGTCTTTTTGTCAAAAGGAAGTTGTAGTTTCATGTAATTAAGTTTAAATATGTTAACATTATATTTGACCTTAAGAAAGCCTTTTCTGCCCTGATGTCATAATCATATTCTCTTATATTTTCTTCTAAAATCTTTAAAGTTTTCCTTTCACATTTAGGTCTTTATTCCATTTAGAATATAAGTGTTCAGTTTGAGGCAAGGATCCTCACGCTGAACAGTTAAATTTTTATTTTGTTACCTATGGATACTAATAATTTCAGCACTATTTATTGAACAATCCAGTTCATATCCACTGATTCGTCATACTGCCTTTGTCATATCCATCCTGCTTCATTGGTTTCTGCCTGTTCCTGTATCACTCCCACACTGCCTTAATTATTACAGCTTTATCACGAACACTTTATCTCCGGGAAAATAAGACTCCCACCCCTGCCCTATTCCCCACTTTATTGTTCTTCAGAATTATCTGGGCTATCTTGGGATTTTACACTTCATAAGAATTTTAGCATTAACCTGTTTAGATCCACAAAAAAATCTGTTGGGATTTTAATTGAACTTGCATTTGAAATTGTAGGTCACTTTGGGGAGAATTGACAGCTTTACAGTATTTTTTCATTCATGAATACAATTAATCCAGATTTTCTTTCATGTCCTTTAAAATACCTTTGAATTTTTTCTGTAAAAGTCTTGTACATCTTTCATTAGATTTCTTCCTTAGTGCTTTACAGTTTAGTTGCTAACGTTAATGGGGTATTTTTTCTCTTATATTTTCTCAAATTAGTTATTTTGATGTGTGGGAATGATATTGACTTTTGTATATTTTTCTTCTTTTATCCAGAAACCTTGCTGAACTCTATTCTTAGTTGTAATTGCTTATCTGTAGATTCTCTTGGATTTTTTTTCTATGTAGGAAATATCTCATCTTCAAATAAAGACAGTTTTACTTTCTTTTCCACTGCAGGTTGTATGTCATGTATGGAGTTCAGACTTTATTCTGTATCAAATTAGGAGCCATTGAAGGTTTTGAGAAGTGATATTTAAATATTTACATTGAAAAAAATAATTATGGTAGCCAGGAGAAGGTGTGATGGAAGATAAAGAAGGGGTCAGTTAGAAGATGCTGTTGTTACAGTCACAGGATATTGCAAGCCTGACCTTGGGTAGTGGCAGAAGGGAAGGAAGGACAAGAGATATTTAAGAATTAGGATCTGAGGGACCGGGTGAATAAGTAAATGTGGGAGGTGAGATTCAGGGAGTCAGCCATGGCACTTAGGTTTCTGCTTGTAGAACTGCAGTAGGAGTCATAGGATTAGGAGCAACTTTGACAGCAAAACACCTCAGTTTTTAACAGGGTATTGTGAGCTTATCTGTCTCTAGATAATCATTCTCACTTGATTTGAGCAGCATTTCCTTCAGTTTTTCCTTCTGAAATCTCCATGTAGATAAGTATCAACCTGATACAGAGCTTCCAGTGACCCAGGGGTTGGAAAACGAGCTTGATGTATTAGCTGCGGATATCCTTCCGGAAGAAGCTCCATCTATTGTAGACCAAAATGCGAACTTCAAAGAAGAGGCATTAGCCCTGGCAAAAACAAGAGCAGGGAAAAAGAAGCTTGTGACTGAGAATGTGCCACCCTTTAGGAAGAAAGATACCCCGGCACCAGCAAGACTACAGCAAGTATGAAATCACTCCTTTCTTCTGGCCCATTTGTATTAATACGACATTGTCCAGGGTCACACAAGGCTGGTACCAAGGCTGGTAAGCAGTGGAGCTAGGATTTGAGTTCTCAGGCATTTGAATGCCAGAGCCCTTGAGTCCAACTATCTAAACTAAGCTGACTTAGCTTAGCTCCAGGTCGTTTTTATTTTTTAACAAAAAACAACAGGTTTTAATACTGTTACTAAGGGCAGGGCATTCTTTCTTGTCCTGGTTTAGTAAGAGCCTAACTATTTTGATACCAAGGTCTTCACTGAGTAGGCTATTTTGAAATTCAGGTTTTTTCTGCTGCTGATTTGGAAGTGTGAAATTAGAGGGGATTAAGATTTCCTGCTAAAGATAAATATCGATAAATATTTGATATTGAAAGGCATCTTAGGGTGAGTACTTTCTAATATGGCTTTGGGAGCCAGCTGGCTTGAAAGTACATTATATTTTAAGCTTCTATCTAAAATTTAACTTAAGGCCCTACCAGTGGAGAACTGGCCACAAGACCACCTCCTAGTCTAAATACCCTTAATGTAGTTACTCCCATTTGATGGGTTGTCCAGAGGCTTATGTAACAAACCTGCATATTGTCAGGTGACCCCAGAAAAAGGATATTGGCAGTTATCACCTGTTACTGGTAGATCATGGATTAAGATCGTCTCTATTCCTTTTCAAACAAACTCTTAAGGGGGGTCATTGGGAAATCAGGATTCAGCCTGTATAAATTCAGCCTGGTGCTCTTCTCCGAGGCAGCCTCATCCTCTACAGTGTTTTACAGTAGTCATTCTATTTAGATGGCGTATGCCTTTCTGCCTTCACCGTCGTACTCCTCCTCCATTAGCCCTTTTAATCTTCTAGAAATTCGTGAAGACATTAGCTCCCGTTTTACAGATGGGAAGCCTAAGATTCAGAGATGTATTTTAACCAAGAATGTTTTACAATTTACCTCTTTTGTTTAGTTAGGAAAAATTATTAAAAAAAAAAAAAAAAAATATATATATATATATATATATGTATGTATATGTATATATAAAGACGGCCAAGCCAGGGATTCCAGTTTTATGCCTCCACCCCTCTCCCCACAACCAAGGTTGTTTCAGTGTAATTTGTACCCTCCCCAAATTTCTGCTACACTGCTTTCCACTTAGGTTTTTGCTGAATGGGTGTATGAACATCATAGGGCCATTTGAAACTTCAGTAAGCCAGAGGTTACAGCCAGTTTCTTTGATATCCGTTTGGCTTTATAATTCATAGTTATCTCTTGCAGGGACTCCACAAAGCTGGAAAAAGTAGACCACCCCAATGTTACAGCAAAGGCAGGTTGCAACGGACAACAGTCTCCTCCAGGTTAAAAATGAACCAGCAGCCTGTGAAGAACCACAGGGCTCCTTGGATACCTCCAAACCCCACATCCCCGCTGGCATCTCCTAAATGGTATGTAAAAATTCACGGCACCATTTGGGTATGTGACTTTATTTTCCTCCACAGATCAAAGGTGACCTACTCCTTAGAGCAAATAAAGCAGCATCTTTAGTTCCCATTAAGGAGAAAAGCTTATTTGGATGAGTAATATATACATGAGACATTTTTTGCTAGAAGCCTATTGGTTCCTCTTTCCTACCTGGCTATGGGTAGAGTAACTCCCACGGGTCACCCCAGTACCCTGCGGACATGTTCACCGTATGGAGGATCATGGGCTGCCCTTCACTTGTCTCTTCACCCAGTGGATCCTAGTTACTTGAGGCCAGGAACTGTGCCTTTCTTATATCTGAATGTACAGTACCTGATGTAGTAAATCTTAGTAGACATTTAGTAAATTTTTGCTGAGTGAATGAATATTTAAAAATAATTCCTATTCCAAGTCAAGACAATATGAATTATAAAACCATGCAAATCTCATAGACGCTCTCCTGACCGCAGGGGACAGTTAGGATAATGCTGACATTACTGCCTTGTCACCCTCACTCACAGCACATGGAGAATGAGGACCCGCCGTTCCACGGAGCTGGGGAGAAGGCATTGTCCTTCAGGGGCAGCAGAGTCCAGTTAGGTGGAAGTTAGTCTTTGGGGAATTGGTTAAAAGCGAAGGGGAGGACTTCCCTGGTGGCGCAGTGGTTAAGAATCCGCCTGCCAATGCAGGGGACACGGGTTCGAGCCCTGGTCAGGGAAGATCCCACATGCCGCGGAGCAGCTAAGCCTGTGCGCCACAACTACTGAAGCCCGTGCACCTAGAGCCCGTGCTCTGCAACAAGAGAAGCCACCTCAACGAGAAGCCCGCGCACTGCAACGAAGAGTAGCCCCCGCTCGCCACAACTACAGAAAGCCCATGTGCAGCAACAAAGACCCAATGCCGCCAAAAATAAATAAATAAATTTATAAAAAATATATATATATATATATAGATAGAAAAAAAAATTTAAAGTGAAGGGGAGCTTGTATACCGTGAGACAGTGGTTCTCAAAAGCACAATGGAAAGGGCCAGGAGGTAGGACAGTAGAAGGAAGGCAGTCAAAAGTAGTAATGGGGGGAGGAGAACAAGTGAGAAGATAGGTGACTTGAAGGGTTCAGCTTTTAAGAGGCGGGCAGGAGACACGGTGAGAAGCCTGGTGGGGTGGAGTCCCCGAAGACTCTGAATGATTGTGAATGGATGGTTATGCTTATTCCTCGACTCTCACTTTAAAGCTGAAGAAACAGTGTCCAGCGAATCTAATGTCTTGCTTATATAGCAGAGCTGGGACTAAAATCAGGTCTTCTGATTTCACAATGTATGTGCTTTTTTGCTTTTATTTCTCTGCTCTAAATTCTATGTTTTTGGGGAATTCCCTGGCAGTCCGGTGGTTAGGACTCTGTGCTTCCACTGCAGGGGGTATGGGTTCGATCCCTGGTTGGGGAACTAGGATCTTGCATGCCACCCAATGTGGCCAAAAAAAAAAAAAAAAAGTTCTGTATTTTTATATATGTGTTAGTATAGAGATGTGAATTCAGTTGTAAGCTCATAAAAACAGCAGTTGGTTGGAGTTTATATTGCACAGCAAATATACAGTGGACTGTCTTCTAGAGTGTATGTGTGGTCGGTGGGGGAGGGGAGGGCATAAGGCTTACGGGCTCCAAGTGCTGTATTAGGCCTTATAAAGGCACAAAGTTGCTATGTAACATGGAATGTAATTAGTGACCCAAATCTATATATTAAAACAGGGTTTTGTTGAGGTTCACCCATTATTCTGTAACTGACAGTTGTTTTTTCATTTAAAATAGTGATTGCTTCTATGAAGCAAAGGAGGACTTCTCTCCTTTGACACTGAGCCTGAACCCTGGAAGATCTCACTCTGCTTTACATTCAGTTTCCAATTCAGAGCCCCATCCTGTAGATCACCATTAATTTAACGCTCTTGTCTTCTCTGAGCTGGCACCTTTTACGAGTCATTGGATGTGGAGTGAATGATTACAAAGGTAGAGTTTTCCATTTTTTTGCAGTGCTGCCTGGCTAAAGGTGAAATCTAGCCCCAAAGATGCCGCAAAAGAACAGTCTCTCCAGCAAGAAGATACTCAAGAGGAAAGTCAGTTGAGAGGTGCTGTTGAGCACGAAGCAGCGAGGTTTGTGCTGGCGTTCGTCAAGTCTTTGAAAGATAAAGGTCCCCTTTCACGAGGATTCTAAAGCGAACTCTTCTCTTTCCCATGTATAAAGTTGGCTATTTAAAATGGAATTTACTAAACTTTTCTGTCAAATTATGCAGCTCGGACAGTGAACCCCTGTTTTATTCCTTGTCTAATTCATTCAAAAATTACCTATGTGTCAGTTGTCTACCAATTGCTTGTTTTGTATATGTATATGGTACAGTTGTGAGCTCTCTGGAGACTTTTAAAAAGGGGGGCAAAAAAGACAGAATCCCAGCCCCTGCTTATTTATAGTCAGTGGAGAGGACATATCACTGACTATAATTTAAGATAGAACATGGTATGTCCCCTGAGAACTGAAGAGTTAAGAGCTGAGAGAGTTCAGAGGGGGACAGGACACCTCTGCAGAGATCTAGGCTTTGTGGAGGGAGATGGAAAATCAATTAGGACTTAAAGAATAGGCTTTAAATAGGGGGTGATGAGGTGAGGCCATTCCATGACAAGAGAGCAGTGAAAACACATTGTTCTGCATTCATTTGGCTGGAGTTGTTCTTGCAATTATGGGGAAGCCAAAGTGAAAGTGGACCATTAGATAATTAGATAATTTGATACTATTCATGTAACCTGAACTGAAAGCATCAAGCCCTAACACATACAATAAGGTTATTCCCAGTTAGCTTTTCCTTTCTGTTTTTATTTGACTTTGCTCTGCCTTTAGGGCTCTCCTGGGAGCCCATTTCTTTGTCTGAGCTGGAAGATACAGGAACAGCTTTGTTTTACAGCTGAGCAAGAAGTCCTAATTGCAGCAATGGCTAGTTTTCTCGAGAATATTCGTGGGTATTTTTTTTTGTGGCTCTGCACACTCACTAGGAGTGCTCTTGCGGGTGAATGTCTTTTTACATGAAACGTTACATGGAGAGCTTTACTGGCCCAGAGGCTGCGTTACCTCCTGAGTCTTTAATGGAGCCAGGATTGGTGCTCTGGGGGATCCTGACTCCTGGTCTCTTTATGTGGTAATGATACCTGCAGGTCAAGGCAGAATTGGTCTGAGTCTTTTGTACTGTCTGCTAGACTCACTTGGCTTGATGCTGAAACTTCCAAAAGATTAAAGGAATTAGAAGAATTAAAAGCCGAAGAAATGGACAGAATGCAAAAACAGAGGTAACTGTGTGTTTCTGAGGTAGAGAAAAACCAAAGCAGCAGGGCTGTTCTACATCATCTAGTCATTTTCACAACTAGTTGAGATTGTTTAGTGGTGTAGTCACACTTCTCATGTTTATTGACCATCTGCCTGCTTAAAGTACTTTGAAGTCACCTAAGAAGCCAACACTAGAGCCCAGACTGGAGCCCCAGGGAGTCCTGGCTGGTTTGAGGAGAGTTGGGGTGACTCTGATACCATTCCTCTAGGCTCAATTGGCTTGATGCTGAAACTTCCAGAAGAACAAAGGAATTGAATGAACTCAAAACTGAAGAAATGGATAGACTTCAAAAACTGAGGCATGGGACTTCCCTGGTGGCACAGTGGTTAAGAATCCACCTGCCAATGCAGGGAACATGGGTTCGAGCCCTGGTCCGGGAAGATCCCACATGCCGTGGAGCAACTAAGCCCATGCGCCACAACTACTGAGCCTGCGCTCTAGAGCCCACAAGCCACAACTACTGAGCCCGCGTGCCACAACTACTGAAGCCCATGTACCTAGAGCCCGTGCTCCTCAGCAAGAGAAGCCACCACAATGAGAAGCACGCCCACCGCAACGAAGAGTAGCCCCTGCTTGCCGCAACTAGAGAAAGCCCACGCGCAGCCACAAAGACCCAACGCAGCCATAAATAAATAAATAGATAAATAGATTAATTAATTAATTAATAAGGGGGAAAAAAACTGAGGTATGTGTTTGCTTCTGAGGAAGGATAGTGAATGCTTGCCTATTCTAATTGGTCTAGATAGTTTCACCACCAAGCTGGACCATTTGGGCCTAAGCTCACTAAAGGAATGAATGAATGAATATCTACATGCCTACGTGTATTTTACACAGTACCTTTGCTAGGAATTATTTCTTTGGTGTGGAGTTTGAATGATATCTATAGTTTCGGAGGAGTTTTATCTGAAAGATCAGTATTCTGTCTATTTGTTCGTACTGCACTCAGAGGTGCTTTTCTCCTGGCTCGGTAGGGTAGGAGGTTGACGTACAGTCTGCTCTTGTGAGTGGCTGTGTGGATACTTTTGCTTCACGTGTTAGCTTGAGTGCAGCCTAAGGTTTTTGAATGAGGTTGCTTCTCCCATTTGCCCCCAAGAGTGTTACCACCTAACTACGGGCACGAAGAAGTTCATGAGAAGGTTTAGTTGATACTGCTGCAGTTGGCTCATTTTTCTAGCTCTGATAATGATTCACCCTGAAGTCACATGAACAGAATTCTCGTTGACACAGCTGTGCATGCTGTCACCGGTCACGATAGAACGTTCACTCCCAGGCTGGAAGGGCTGTGGCTCTTTCTTTAGAGGGTGAGCACTGTGAACCACCACCCCAAACCAAGAGATAGGTCAGCACCCCTGCCCTCAAACTCCCTGTGAGTCCCTCTTCGGTTGCAACCCCTTCTTTCTCCCCAGAGCTCACCACTGTCCTGATTCCTGTGTTATCTTTTCATTACCCTTATTCATAAATCTGTTATCTAAGTGTGTATCGCTAGCCATATATTGTTCATCCTGACAGCTGAGAAGCAAGCCCAAACCTAGCTAAACAAGGAAAAGGCAGTGCTGCTGGTAGTAGATGAAGATTCCCAGGGAAAGTAGGCTGCACTTCCCTAGGAGTTTTTAGGTGCCCATCCTGGGAAGTTAGTGGGCAAGGTCATGAATGAGTCCTTGCAAATGTAGGGCTTACCCCATTTGGGGCATCTGGAAGTGAACCAAGTGCAGTGGACTTCTGGAAGAAGCCTGGTCAGGGGGACAGCGGGCTGCCTTGTATAGTTTTCTATTTTATTGCCAAGAAGTATTCTATTGCATGACTATCCCACAGTCTGTTTATCCATCCTCCTGTGAATTAACCTTTGGGGTATTTTCCATTTTTAGTTAGTATGGGAGTTACTTTCTAGTTTTTCCATATCCTAGCTGACATTTGGTAACGTCTGGGGTTTTGTTTTGTTGTTTTTTTTTTTAATTTTAGCCGTTCTGGTGAGAGTGTGGTGGTATCTTGTTGGGATTTTAATTTGTATTTCCTTGAAGTCTAATGATGATGCGGATCTGTTTTAGTGCTTATTGTGACGTGTCTATTCAAGTCTTTTGCCCATTTTTTATCGTTTTTTTAATTATTGATTTTTAAGAGTTTTAAAACATATTTTCTGGATTTGAGGCCCTTTTCAGAATATGTGCAGCAGATATTTTCTCACAATACTATGGCTTGCCTATATATTTTCTTAATGGGGTCTTTTGATGACTAGAAGTTTTAAATTTTGATTAAGATCAGCTTATCAATTTTTTCATTTTGCAGTCTCTTTTGTGAAATAAGTAATCATTGCCAGTGCTAACATCTCAAAGATATTCTGTGTTTTCTTCTAAATGCTTTATAGTTTTAGGTTTTATTTTTATGTCTGCTATCCATTTTTTATTAATTTCTGTGCATGAGATGAGGTGCTGATCAAAGTTCATTGTTTTCCTTATGTATATCTGGCTATTCTAGCACCCTCTGATGAAAGGATTATTGACCTTGAGCTTTACTCTAGGGTCATCTGGGTGGACTGTTGGCTAAGGACCCTCATGTGGGTCTTTAGGTCTTTCCTTTGGGGTAGGTCAGACTATCCAGAGATGTGTCTTTTGATCTTCTGCCTGGAGGGTGAGGACCTGGATGCCAGTGTCCTAGGAGCTGAGCTGGGCAGGAGGGTGGTGAGTCTTACCACTCAGCATTCAGCTCACGTACATGAATCCCCTCTTTTCAGTAGGGCACCTACTGTCCCAATGTAATTGGCATCCCTGAGTCAAGAGGCCCCTCCAGAGAATGAACAACCAGACTTCCCTCAGAGTTGGAGAGAGGCAGTGGTCCAGTTGTGCGAAGGAGGGAAAGGGACCTAGGGATCTAACTTCTCAAACATCATTTGACTCTTGCCTTTTATAGTTAAGCCACCTCCTCCCAGCTCACCCCCAGGCCTAGGCATACCTGGTGCTACCAGTCTTGTGCCTCTTTAAGTCAGCAGAGCAAATTGTGTGAGTTCTCAGGTTTCCTCATTATGACCCTAGAATTCAGCTTTCTCAGGTCAGTAAGTTACTTACCACTTTTGTCCTTCTGTTTCCAGCACCATTATCCCCCCTTGTCTTTGTGAGTTTATGTCTAATTCTGTTATTGTCGGGCTTGGGAGGGAACAAAATTAGTTTCATTTGTTGAGTCTTCTGCCCTCTTTAGTTGTTTCAAGGCAGCCATTATTCTTTCAAAATGGATTCAGAGCCTAATATACTTCTTCAGATGTTATCTCAGCCCTTGTCCTCAAAGTTAGGTTCAGGACCAGCATTATTGCATCACCTGAAAGCTTGTTGGAAATGCAGACTCTCAGGCCTCCCTCAGACCAACTGAATCAGAATCTGCATTTAACAAGATCCCCAGGGATCTCGTATGGCCATGAAAATTAGAAAGGCCCTACAGTTTTTATAATCATTTGGTTTTCCTTCGCCTGGGGTGGTAAATAAATATGCACAATAGGATATTTTCTTGCTTTTGATTTTAATTTTCAGTTTTATTTCTAAATAGTGTTTCTGCCACCCAATTAGCGGATAAGGTAGAGAAGGCAGTTCTGGAGCGTTTGAAGCCTCTCCTGGTCAAGGCCCAGGTAATCTAGTTCATCCAATGTGCTTGCCTTTTGGAAGTTCTCAAATCAAAAGAGTTGCTCCAGAGGTCACACTGAGCCTTTGCAGGGCTGAGTGTCTGGCAGCTGGAAGCTGCAGTGCTGCTCCGTGCTTCGTAGCGTGCGTGCAGGGCTGCTGGGGCCCCTTTTGGGCACCCACACTGTTGATGTGTCTTCCATTGTGAGTAAGGGAACAAGATGGGGGAAGAGAAAGTACCACTTTTGAGAAAGGTGAGATTTTAGTTTGGGGAATGAGTTTCTATTGCAATTTACGTTCTTAACCAAATAGAGCTATTGGTGGTGCTAGTGTTCCGTTCACTGCTTCCACTCTAATCCCGTGCTCTTTCACCTCAGTGATTTGGAATGATTTGCTCTCTTTTTCCCAAGGAGAGAGATGTTAGGACAGCTTCTGTGCACAACCAGTACTTTCTTCAAGATGAAATTGCATAGACATCACCAGTAGGTTGTGCCATCCTCCTGTAAGCAGTGAGCTGAAGGCTATGGCCAGATCCTGTAGATCCACCCCGTAAATGGAAATCATCTTGTTTGTGTGAATAGATGAGGCCACAGAAGAGCACTAGAATCTTACATAGAATGAAGGACATTCTGGGACCCTGAATAGACCACTGAACTTGTGTATCTCTTGTTCTAAGAAATGTTAAATCATTATTAGAGTCCATGGAAATCTCAGGACTATAGAACTGGGAGGGTTCTTAGAGGCCAGACCGTCCAACCTCCTTATTTTATCAGTGAGGAAACTGTGGAACAGAGAAGTTGAGTAATTGCCCAAAACCACACAGCTACTCTGACAGTGTTTACAAAGTTGAGGGAAGAAAAGGGGCAGAAAGCCAAGATCAGCACATGGCATTTATTTTCATGAAGACAGAGTGCTTTGAATTCCCGCAAAAAGCCTAATATAGCTAAAGCTGATGAACAGTTCCACACAGAAGTCATTCTGGGAGCAAAATTCATTTGTACTAATATGGGTTGTAAATTTTCATAATTTATGAGCATGCTTGTCTGTTTTAATAGAGAGTCAATTCTTCTCTGGAAGCAGATGCTCATTTGAAGGATCGGCTCTCAGTGATGGCAGCAACAGCCCGGCCTGCAGAGAAGGTGTGTGCTGTGTGGGGCTGGCCTTCTGGACTGACACTGGTATTACTGCATGATAATGTCCTCGGCTGTAAGGAAAGCTGATACGCGGATTGCCCTGCCAACACTAGACTATCCCACTCCAGAGGGTGGAGGTTGTTTTTCATATTTGGCGTATTAATTCTTACAGTGTATGTTTAGCATTATGACTTAGATGAGCCTTGCAGACAGCTCACAGAAATCTCTAGAGCCACAGGTTTTTGTCAGCGACTTTTTCCTTTCCTCCTGATGACAGAATGTGGGTAGACTGCGTGACCCTGAATGTTGATGGCCCGCGGCAGAAGAATGGCTGCCCTCATTTCCTCTGATTCAGCCCAGTTTTGCTCATTACTGGCCTAATTTCCTTTATACTGAGGGCCTAATATTTATTGTTAGGCAAGCAAGTTTTAAGTGCCTAATAATGACCAGTACCTGGCCTGGCAGAGAGAAGAGGTGGCTCAGGAACAAATGATAACATTTGAGAAAAATGAAAACATATCATGTGGTTGTCCACCCTTGGGCTCTTCCTCCAGAGGACTTGTGTTCAGCATTTGTGGGAATGTTCCCACCCTGCCTCGGCGTAGGGAGGGGGAGGTGCAGGCTGCCTCTAGTGGGTCTTTGTGGAGGTTGGAAAGAAATTACTGCTTTACACGCTCAAAGCAAGTAAAGGGCAGAGCAAGGGTGAAGGTCTCAGAGTTAGAAGGAAGTTGGAATGAAGTTCCACCAGCCCAACCTTAGGAACGGGAAGAAAGTAGATTTTGAGACTGTATCCCTGTTCTAATTTATTAAGCAATAGTTTAGTTTTGGTGTATTTTCATAATTTTTGCAATTGTAATTTTATTGTACCAATATTTTGTGACAGAATCTCACGTGAGGTGAGGCTTCTGAGACCGGAAGCTGGAAGCCTACCTCTGACTCGTACAGACTGGGCGTGCTATGGCTGGATGCTTTGTGCAGCAGAGCCACCAAATACCTTTTTCCCTAGCAAAAAATGAGACTAGCCTCTCATCAAGGGAGGCAGCTCCAAAAGGCATATTAATATGACAGAAATATGAAGTGGTCATAAATGCTGTCAGTGAAGTAGACATGTTTGAATATTACCAGAAATGATCAGCCTTATATATAAGAATCATTCTGTAGACATTAAATGGGCTTTAATACAATTTCTTGCAAAAGAAAAGTAACTCTATCCAGTATTCAGTATTCTGGGCTGCTGTTAAACATCAGCATCACTGCAAAGAATTTCCCAGGCAGCACCATCAGGAGTCAGTTTTTATAAATAACTGAATAAAAACAAACTCATTGAAGTTGGCATGATGAAGTAAAAAGAGTTATTTTGCTGTGTTAACTTATAAAAGAGCTGTGGGACCTTGAACACATATTCCCAGAATTCTCATCTCTCAAATGGAGAAGACGTTTGCTGCGCTTTGCAAGTAAACTGAAGCTCTTGGTAGTTTTACTTGCAGACAAGATGATCCCTGATATCAGGAAAAAGTTTTTGGAAGGGTGCCATCATAACATATTTGTCTCCTGCTGCTGCTATTGTCATTAACTGAACTTGTATGTGAAATACATTTTTCCAAAGTGTGTTTGTTTTTTTTTTAAATTAAAAGTTGTATATGCACATGGCTAAAAATGCAAACGATTCAGAAAAAGTGTAATGTAAAAAGTAAAAGCTCCCCACAAACGGATACCATATGCTCTTCTGTATCCAGCTTCTTTCTTTATATTTTGGTGATCTTTCCATACCAGCATATTGGGACCTTCCTTATCTCTCATCTCATAGTATTCTTGATATTCAATTCTTTAAATATTAAGAATGAAAATATAAATAAACACATCTTAACCAGACCTGTATTACTGGTTTAGTTGTCTCTAGATTTTTTTGTTGATTTTATTGTATTGGTTATTCAACTGATATTTATTTCTTTAACTTTGGTTAAGGTTGAGCATTTCTTTATATTTTGATTGGCCATTAATATATTTTCTTCCGTGAACCGTTAAAAGGTTTTAAAAATTACTATGGCGGTAACTGTTCTTCGTGCCAGCCACCATTGTAAGTGTTCCAATGTGCAAATGCTCATGTAATCCTTACAACTCTGAAATATAGGATTATTATTTCCATGTTACAGACCAGAGGGTTGAGGCCCAGAGAGGTTAAGTAAACATGCCCACACTTGGAGGCATACCAGTAGGCAGAACCAAGATTTAGTCCCAGGAATGTCTCATTCCAGAGCCTGATACGATTATTCCCCCAGCAGACATTCTTTGTAAAAGCCTCTTTCAGAGCAGATTATAGATGTATATTAGGATCAAAAGAAATAACAACACATATAAAAATGCTTTGCAAGCTGTAAAGTGAATGTAAAGAATACAAGGTCAAGAAAGGCTGGTAAAGCTCTTCCAGGTTATAGGTAGAAAGTCTCAAGCAAAGACAAGAATCATGAACTTTTGTGATGTCATGAACAGATGTTTTTACAAAGCACTGAACCAAAAAGAGAATACTGTAGGTATGTCCTCTGTAGTATGTGACATGTGAAATATTGGACATTCTTCTGAGTATAGCACAAGGAATATATTTGCTTTACCAACTGGCAAAACAGGTAATAAAGATAATTCCCATGGACAGTAATGGTACTCCTCAGTTGATGTTACTGTTTAAATGACTGTGGTAGAAATTGTCCTGATGTCACTGCTCTTGATGTTTACTGACTTAGGAGAGGTTAGATTTAGTGTAGAAACTCTGCGTGTTGGATCACTGCGTGGTTGGTTTATTATGATTAGCATTAATCTTTAAGATCTCTGTTATCTTTATATTGCCTTTCCATCCCCTTCCCTTGTTTTGCAGGCTACAGCTATTGATTGTGAATCCAGTAGCATTCATCAGCTGGATGATTTTTTGGAAGATGCCGCTCACGAGCTCTGGGCTATGACTCACTCTAAGATCTCGGAGCCTGAGGCCTTAGCCACCTGGGGGGACAGCGAGGACAGCCCACGTCTGGAGGCCATGATGCTCCGCATGGAGGAAATGGAAGTAAGGCCGGGCCTGCCAGCTCTGGTCGGCGGCTGGCGGCTGACTTCTGCCGAGTGCAGCTCCTCCTCATGGCTCTGTAGCTTAGAACTTCAGAGTCACCTGGTGCTGAGTTTAAATCCCAGCTCGGCCGCCAGCCCAGTGTACGGCCTTGGTAAAGTCCCGTGCCCTCTCTAATAAGTAGGGTGCTTTTAAGGACAAAATGAGGTATGAAGTATCAGCACCCTAGCTGACACATAACTCATCGTTGGTATGGGATACGAAAGACACTGGACCGGAGCCCAGGCCCACAGATGCGACCAAAAACTTAACTTCTTCATCCCTCAGCTTGTAAATGCTGTTCAGTTGCCTCTTCTGCTCTGCTAGCATGGGATCCTGGCAAATCACAGTTAACTTTACCTTCTCTAATTCCCATGATACTACTTTAGAACGCTTTTCTCAGAGAATTTTAGACCTCAGACATTACTCAAGCCAACCCCTGGATTGTTCTGAGCAGGAAATTGAGACCCAATAAGGGAGTAAGTGACGTGGCCAAGGTCACACAAAAATTCCCACCAGAGGTGGGCTGAGAATCCAGGTCTCCTGACTCCTAGTCCAGCATTTTCTTTTTAACTCCACCGTGATGAAATCTCATTTTGGCTTTGCTGCTAAACAGAAACATTATAGGGAAGGCAACTTTTAGTTGGTTTTTGAAAATTTAAAAATGTGTGGTTTATCCTAGTCTTGTAACTGATTTCCCCTTGTAACTGTCTAGACCTGAAGGGTCCAAAATGGTAGTCTCTAGCCACAGATGGCCATTTAAATGTAAATTAATTAAGATTAAATACATTACTCACATTTCAGTGGTCAATAGTAGCTGGTATATTGGACACGGCAAAAATAGAACATTTCCATCATCACTTCAAGTTCTAGTGGGCAGTGCTGGTCTAGATTAGATTAATTAGATTAACTGCTTCATTTTCTTTTACATTTCATCTCATAAACTAATCACTTCCTGGCCCTGGGAGATGCCTGTTTCTGGCAACGTGTCTATAGCAAATGTCTGCTGTACTAGTCTCTGGTTTGTAATGGAACTAATTTTTTTCCTCGTAAATTATACTTTTTTTTTTTTTTAAAGAAATACCAGGAGACGGTTCGCCAAAGATATAATAAAATTGTATATACTGATCCTCATCTTTGGATGCAGGAAGAAAAAAATGGTGAGTGTTTCCCCACTTTTTCCCTCGACATTGTATTCTGAAAAATTTCAAACATACAGACAAGTTAAAAAAATTCTGCAGTGGACACCCATATATGCATCTTCTAGATTCTACAATTAAAATGTTGCTGTGTTTGCTTTATCATATGTCTACTTATCCTCTGTGCATCCATCAATCCATCTTATTTTTGGATGCATTTCAGAGTAATTTGAAGACATCAGTACATCTTATCTGAAATATTTCAACATTTGTATCACTAACTAGAGCTTAATATTTATTTATGGCTCTTTTTCCTTTTTTTAAAATAAATTTATTTATTTATTTATTTATTTATTTTTGGCTGTGTTGGGTCTTCATTTCTGTGCGAGGGCTTTCTCTAGTTGCGGCGAGCGGGGGCCACTCTTCATCGCGGTGTGCTGGGCCTCTCACAATCGCGGCCTCTTTTGTTGCGGAGCACAGGCTCCAGACGCGCAGGCTCAGTAGTTGTGGCTCACGGGCCCAGTTGCTCTGCGGCATGTGGGATCTTCCCAGACCAGGACTCGAACCTGTGTCTCCTGCACTGGCAGGCAGATTCTCAACCACTGCGCCACCAGGGAAGCCCTCTTTTTCCTTTTGAGATAAAATTCACATATAATAAAATGCACAGATCTTAACTGTGTTATTTGATGGGTTTTGACAGACGGGCATACCTTTGTTACCCAACACTCCTTTCAAAACAGAGCTTCTCATCACCACAGAGAGTTCCCCTGTGCTCCTTCCCAGTCAGCTCCCCACCACCCAGGCAACCACTGTGCTTTTTTTTTTTTTTAACTATAGATTAGTTTTGCCTGTTTTAGAATTTCGTATAAATGGAATCATACATGTATTTACTCTTTTGTCTAAGGCTTCTTTCATTTAGCATGATATTTTATAAATTTATCTATTACTTGTTTCCTATTGCCACAGTAACAAGTTTGTAACAAGTTAAAGCACAAATTTAGCAGTTTAAAACAAATTTTTTCTCTTACAGTTCCTGGAGGTCAGAAGTCTGAAGTGAGTCTTAAAGGGCTAAAATCAAGGTGGTGGCAGGGCTGGTTCCTTCTTCCAGCTTCTAAGGCTGCCTGCAGTCCTTGGCTTGCAGCCATATTACTTCACCCTGCTTCTGTTGTCACATTGCCTTCTCCTCTTCTGAGTCAAATCTTCCTCTGCCTGCCTGTTATAAGAACATGTTGATTACATTTAGGGGCCACCCCAGTGATCCAGGTTACTCTCCGCATCTCAAGATCCTTAAAGTCCCTCTTGCCATAGAGGGGACATTAACAGGTTCCAGGGAATAGAATGTGGAGCCAGTGTGCAGCCTACCACACTTTGTATCAGTGTTCATTCCCTTTTGTTGCTGAGTAGTATTCCATTGTACGCATGTACCACATCTAGTTTATCCATTTGCCTGTAGACCTGCATTTGGTTGTTTCTAGTTTGGGGCTATTAGAAATACATCTGCTATGGGTGTATTCATGTATAGTCTTTGTATGGACATAAGTTTTCATTTTTCTTGGATAAACACCTGAGTAGACTTGCCAGATTATGGGATAGGTACATGTTTAACTTTACAAAAAACTGCTAAACCTTTCCCCAAAGTGGCTGTACCGTTTTACACTCCCATCTACATTGAGTTCCTGTTGCTAGAGATCTTTGCCAATATTTGAATTGTCAGTCTTTTTCATTGTAACCATTCTGGTGGGCCTGTAGCAATATCTCTTTATGGCTTTAATTTCATTTCCTTGGTGAATAATGATGTTTAGAACATTTTCAAGTAATTATTAGTCATTTGTATATCTTCCTTTGTGAAGTGTCCAAATCTTTTGTACATTTTAAAAAATTGGATTGTCTTTTTATTTTTGAGTTGTAAGAATTCTTTATGCATTTTGGGTTTGAGTTCTTTGTCATATATATATATATAGTTTGTTTGTTTTCAAAACAGCTTTATTGGATGTAATTCACATACCATAAAATTCACCCTTTTAAAGAGTTCAGTAACTTTTAGTATATTTACAGAATTGTGCAGATGTCATTGCTAATTCCAGAACATTTTCATCACTGAAAAGAAGCCCTGCATCCAGTAGCATCACCCCTCATTCTCCCTCCCCTCATCCCAGCAGTCACTAATCTCCTCCAGCGAATATCTGCAAACATTCTTCCCCATGTATAGCTCACGTATTTATTTTCTCAAATGTGTTTTATTATGAGCAGACATTTTAAATTTTGATAAAGTCTAACCTATCCATTTTTTCTTGTATAGTTTTTGCTTTCTCTGATCTAATAAACCTTTGCCTACTCCCAAGTTGAGAAGAGAGGCTCTTGTTTTCCTCTAGAAGCTTTATGGTTTTAGCTTTTATGTGTAAGCCTATGATCCATCTTGAATAAAAGTTTGCCTGTGGTTTGAGGTAGAGGTTGAGGTTCTTTTTTTTCCCACTAATGGATATCCACTTGTTCTTGCTCTGTTTGTTGAAAAGACTTTCACTTTTCTCTTCCACTTTAAAAAATTCATACATTTGCGTTTTGGCTGCAGTTGCTAGGCTACTATCACAATTTGGGCTGGGAAGTGTTACTCAAATTCTCTTTGACACATGCTTATCAGTTATTACTTTACTCAATGAAAGGAGGAAAATAAAATGTGGTTAAACATTACCTCTAAAGGAATTTCAGTACTATGAGTATTAAGGGAAGTAAAGGAAATTGTGGATATAGAAGGTTTACAACAGCAGCTTATGTATATGTACTTTTTTTAGAGTATGAGTTTGGGGTATTGTCTTAGGAAAAGTATTCTCCGTGTCAAATTTTGACAGAAAGATGAGCCATCTAAACAAAATACAAATTTGTTCCTTTTGTCTTCTGTAATTTTTCCAGCGCTATTCTTTGTTCATGTCGTCCGCTCTTTCCCCTAGCCCTACTCCAGCTCCCATTTTCATCCTCACATGACAGTTGAACCATTCTTCGAGGCCCGGCTCGCGTGATCCTACTCGGCAGTGCTTTTCCTGGCTTTCCTGGGCTGGAACTTTGCTCCCTTCCTGTGAACTCCCATAGACTTTTGGCATGTCCTGCCCTGTTAGAGCTCTTTATCTCTCCCAAAGAAGCCACAGAATCTTTGAGGCCAGAGAGTTTTGTCATATTCAGTTGTGTCCCAACGGTACCTAGCATGGGCCTGGCACAGGGAGGACCCTTCTAATCATTGCTTAGTGAATCAGTGGGCATCTTTTCGTAAGGAAGCAGAGGAGAGGGAAATGTTGAAGGGCGACTGTTTCACTGATGGTTTGGCCAATGGCCACAGTCAGGTTGCATCATGCAGAAGACAGCCTTACCAAGGACTCGGTGTTCTCTCTTTCAAGGACAATTTAAATTGTTAGTCACTATCTCTGACTCTGCTAGAGTCTAGGTATGCATTTAAAAGGAGCTCTGTAGAACACCAGGAACTGAAATGAATTTTTGGACACTTTAAATCCAGAATCATGAAATCCTCATAAGAACCCTCTGTTTCTAATTGTTCTGATTGTATGTTCAGTTGCATCACAAAAACCAAATTTAAAGTGATTTTTGAATTGTGCAGTGTCGAATCTATATCTCTTATCTTCTCTTTTCTGAAATCAATTGAAAATTGATTGTACTCTCAGTAATATTTTTACAAAAACTGACTTATGCAGTATTTCTGAGCATAAAAAAATCATAAGCATATAAATATGCGAGTCAGAGATTCTACATTTTTTTATTAGTTACCTATTTTATACATATTAGTATATATATGTCAATCCCAATCTCCCAATTCATCCCCCCCACCCCGCTTTCCCCCCTTGGTGTCCATACGTTTGTTCTCTACATCTGTGTCTCTATTTCTGCCTTGCAAACCGGTTCATCTGTACCATTTTTCTAGATTCCACATAAATGCGTTAATATATGATATTTGTTTTTCTCTTTCTGACTTACTTCAGTCTGTATGACAGTCTCTAGGTCCATCCACATCTCTACAAATGACCCAATTTCATTCCTTTTTATGGCTGAGTAATATTCCATTGTATATATGTACCACGTCTTCTTTATCCATTCATCTGTTGATGGGCATTTAGGTTGCTTCCATGACCTGGCTATTGTAAATAGTGCTGCAATGAACATTGGGGTGCATGTGTCTTTTTGAATTATCATTTTCTCTGGGTATATGCCCAGTAGTGGAATTCTACATTTGAAATGCATTTAAAATGATAAATAATCCAAAACTCAAAAGAGCTGTCAAGCCTGCAAGGTATAGTTAATAAGTTAATGTTTTGACTATCATCATGCAGATTTTTCCAGTGAAGCCCAGAGACAAATTAAATCAGCTAATTAAGTGTTCAGGTGTGAGTGGTTTTTTTCCTTCTCCACTAATCAAATCATTTAAAGGTTAAAAAACAAACCCAACTGCTTAAGACTCCTTGGAATGGGGGCTGGATCCTAATGGAACCTGGCTTTGCACAGACCTCTTCCAAGAGTCTTCCAAAGAGCTGACAGAAGCTTTTAAACAAGTTCTTTATTTCTTAAAACTGACTCCTCATTGGTTTGTTTCTTGGTAACTTTTATTTTTTAAGGACAGTCCCCTTAATATTATTTATTTATGTATTTTTTGGCTGCATCGGGTCTTAGTTGCGGCATGCGGGATCTTCTGTTGCAGCATGTGGGCTCCTTGCTGCGGTGCGCAAGCTTCTCTCTAGTTGTGGCGCGTGGGCTCTCTAGTTGTGGCGCGTGAGCTCCAGAGGGTGCAGGCTCAGTAGTTGCGGCGCTCGGGCTCTCCAGTTGTGGCGTGCAGGCTCTGCACTTGTGGCGCACAGGCTGAATTGCCCCACAGCATGTGGGATCTTAGTTCCCCGACTGGGGATCGTACTGGTGTCCCCTGTATTGCAAGACAGATCCTCAACCACTGGACCACCACGGAAGTCCCTCTTGGGGACTTCTAAATTCCCCTTTTCATTTAAAACAAGGGCACTTTTTTCCCTTTGCACTGCTAATGCAACCTTTATGCTTAAGAGATGTGCCCATGACTTCCTCACAGGTTATTGGCCACTAAGACAGCTCTGATATATACACCAGCATTTCTTTATATGCAGTCATTTTATGCTTCTCCTTTTCTAGACCAAAAAATCCCAGCAGTAAGTGAAAGGTGTCTTTCTCCTCATCCAATCAGGATCACAAAGACAGCAGCTCGCAAAGACCCAGATGTGAACATCGTGTTAGAAAGGCCCTGCAATGGCACGTAAGTGGTAACGAGACTGTCTGATTTCATTGTAGTTGGTTGCCTTTGATGTTGTTAGATTTCACATTCCTTCAATTACCACAAGACAGAGAGAGATTCTTCTTTTGACCAAGATCTTGACAAACTCCAAGACGGCCCAGTAAAATAGTAGTGCTTATAAGATGGGAATTGAGCGTGTTGCATCTTAAGGATCCTTTCAGTAACATTTAGCTGGTTTTTACGATTGAAAGCATCACACTGGCACAGGTGATTGTGCAGGTAATTACTGCAAGATCTGCTTTGAGAATTCTTTTGTCCGTGGGACACATGTTCCTCCTGTGTGGAGGGTTAGTCCGGTGTAAAGGAGAAACAATGAGTGGTGATAAGATGTTGCGTATTGCTCAGTGTGAGGAAGGGAAATGAAGGTAAACCTTTGGTTGTCAAACCATCAGGGTGAATTAACAGTTTACCCTCGCTTGCAGATGATTTTGAACGCTCTCATCATTTTTATTTGCTCTCAGTTCCCTAGATGAAAGTGTGGGAACAGAGGAGAGACCGGAGAAAAGAGAGACTCCCCTCCTCTCCCTTTCAGAAGATGCTCAGCAGAAGAAAGGCCGAGCTGCCCTCTTTGTCCCGCGGGGCATGCGGCACAGCATCGGTGACTACTGCCGCCGCTTCGAGCAGTACCTCCGAGTTATTGCGCACGAGGCTGTGGGCTCCTTCAACCCGTGGCTGATAGCTGAAAGGTCAGTAGAAGGTTTGTGCTTTGTTGAGGAACTGGGTGCCACGTGTCAACGTACGGAAAGGCTGGAGAAAGGTCTGGCCAGGGTCTCAGGCCGTGCTTTTGTGCCCTGGAGTTCCAGTGGCTGCTTTGGGGCTAGTGAACAGGCTTTCTCTGCTAAATGCCTTTCTTCAGGGAGAGGAGATTGGAAAACAGCATGGCTGATGGCATCCAAAGGAGCGTTCTGCAGACTCCCCTCCTTAGGTAGAGGCACAATATTCAAGTCAGGACGGGTTTCCTGTTGCTGTTACTGAGGGCCGTGTCATCAGAGAACACAGATTATTACTGGGCAGGATACAGTTATGATCGTGAAATCTTCTCGGTCGGGACAAACTTACACTAGGAGCAGCAGGCCTACAGACTTCGCTACACTTAACCTTCTCCTTCTGGCTGTCACCTCCCCTGAGAAGGGGAGTTTTGTGCAGTCAGAAAACAGTCCCACTGCTACTAAATATTTGAAGAATGGGTAGCCTTCTTTTACGTAAATAGTTAATTGAAAGATGTGTGTAAATTCCTTCTTTTAAAATGGGGCCCAAATTTAAATTCCTCATGAGTATCACTTTATTACATACATGCAGATAATCTTCATCATTGAGCCAAGCAGTATACCATGATTACATTTCTTTCTTGAACAAGTTTCAAACGTATTCCAGGAGTTAATAATTGCCTCTTTTTAATTTGCTTATTCTTTTATGTATTTATTATCGTTCCCCACATACTAGCCAACACTTCTGAACATAATTTTCCTCATGATCAGATCTGTTGATTAATCTCTGTTTCTCGCCTCCACCCCCCACTCTTTGTCCTGAGGCCCTCTTTCCTTCTCTATCCGTCTGGCCCAGCCGCTTTCTAGGTCTACAGTGTGGTGCTTGTCCTGGGAACCACACTGAGTGTGGGATTCTCCCTCCCATGTTCGGGTCCTTGTTTTCTGTTTGCACGTGTCCTCCTCTTTCTTGGTTTACTCTCTTACTTTGATGGAGCCTATCCTGCTTTGTGTATTAGAGGACATTTCTTGAGACTTAACATGTTTGAAGGTGTCTATCTTCATACTTGATTGATGATTTGGCTGGGTTTTAAATTACTGGTTTATTACTTTATTTATTTATTTTTGGCTGCGCTGGGTCTTCGTTGCTGCGCGCGGGCTTTCTCTAGTTGCGGCGAGCAGGGGCTACTCTTCGTTGCGGTGCGCGGGCTTCTCATTGCGGTGGCTTCTCTTGTTGCGGAGCGCGGACTCTAGGCGCACGGGCTTCAGTAGTTGTGGCACGCGGGCTCAGTAGTTGTGGCTCGCGGGCTCTAGAGCGCAGGCTCAGGAGTTGTGGCTCGCAGGCTCAGTAGTTGTGGCTCACGGGCTTAGTTGCTCCACGGCATGTGGGATCTTCCCGGACCAGGGCTCGAACCCGTGTCCCCTGCATTAGCAGGCGCATTCTTAACCACCGCACCACCAGGAAAGTCCCAAATTACTGGTTTATTTTTTCCAAAGAATATACCTTCCCTTTTTTGTGGGGGTCAAGCAGGGATTGTCAGGTAGCTGCCAGGAGCAGATGTGGAGACCCATCCGTCTAACTGCTTGCTCTGCAGATTCTCAGCCAGTTGCCTCATTTCCTACCGGATCCTTCATTCCACTTTCATGGTTCCTGGTTCTCTTACTTCCAGAGTCTTTCTGTGAGACGTGTTTTGTGAGACAGATCAGCTTGCTTTTCCTTGGCGTCTCCCTCTACATACCCTAAGGTTTCAGCTTCCTCTGTATTTTTCCTCTGTACTACTGAGTCAATTTTGATTCTTCCGTGTGCTTTTTATCTTCCGAAAATCTTGGACATTTCTCATCTAGTTTTGTCTTTTTCTCCTTGTAGATTTATGTGTTCTTTTAACTCCTTTTATTTTGGTGGGCTTTTGGGTGGGATCAGAGATAATCACTTATGTTCCATCTCTCAGGTTTAGCCTGAAGTCCTGGGACTTCTCTTAATATACATACCCTTCAAAGCATATGAGACCCTTTGTTCTGTTGAGATGCGCATTTATTTTCTGGAGAGGAGGGTAGGTACACTTGACTTGCTTCCGTGTGTTAACACGCAGTCCTGTAGCATACTCACTGGTTTGCACAGAACCTGTCTGGATTGGTTAGGCTAACTGGCATCTTGGGAAATCCAAAATAAGCTAAGGAAGATAGACTGTTCCTTGTATGTTCTTACCACTTGATTAACGATACATTTTGTTCATAGTTGTTCTGTAGATGTAGGGAAAAGCTCTCTCAGTTTATAAGGACTAATAGGTTAAGATGTTGAGGTCAGATCTGTTAAAATACGCCTGAACTTCACGGATGTTCTCCTCTCCTGTCCTTGACCCTCAAGTGACAGCACATCTAAATATTCTAGCTCTGTTTTTGATCTCTCTTGTTTTGTTTCTTATTTGAGTGTTCCAAAGATGAGAAGTATATTGATCAAATCTTGAAAAAGTATCCAAAGACAGTTGACTTCATCTGATAGCCTTTTGGGTGAGGGAGAAGTAAGCTGAGTTTTTCTCTTTCTTTTTTTTTTTTAAACGTAATTTTTATTTATTTATTTTTTTGGCTGTGTTGGGTCTTCGTCTCTGTGTGAGGGCTTTCTCCAGTTGCGGCAAGCGGGGGCCACTCTTCATCGCGGTGTGCGGGCCTTTCACTGTCGCAGCCTCTTGTTGCGGAGCACAGGCTCCAGACGCGCAGGCTCAGTAGTTGTGGCTCACGGGCCTAGTTGCTCCGCGGCATGTGGGATCTTCCCAGACCAGGGCTCGAACCCGTGTCCCCTGCATTGGCAGGCGGATTCTCAACCACTGCGCCACCAGGGAAGCCCTCTCTTTCTTTTAATGTCTCCACTCCTCCCTCCACGTGGAGAAAAGCACTGTTCCAGTGGTCAGATGGGGCAGGTGATATAAACTGGATGTAAATAAAAGAGTGATTCTGGAAGGGAAGGCTTAAGGTGATAATGCTTTTAATGAAAGCAAACTCTTAAAGATTCCTTGTTTGAAAAACAAATCAGGAGACTTCTGGTTGAAAAGGACAGACCGAACATATGATTTATCTCTACTCCCTATATCCCTAGCCCACTCTATGCCACTGAAAGACTAAATAAAAGGCATGAAACCATAAATGACAGCAAATAAGAAATAGCAAGAAAATTTTGGAAGCCATGAAGCAGTTAGACAAATGGCAAGTGACTTAGCAGACCAGAGAGAGCCAAGTGCCTGATGAGGGTGGAGCCAAGACCCTAGCTGATTTGTGCAGAAGAACCTTGGTAAGACTCAGGAATGAGAAGCACTAGATGCATGGGTCCAGGGGAGTCAGAAAGTAGGAGGCTTAGTTGAAATTCTCATTCTTGAATATAGCAGATTGCTAAGAGATCCAGACATTTGCTGAAAACCATGAAAGCTACATAGGCTATTATAACAGAGAAAACATCTGAATAATAGGAGTTCCAGAATGTGAAAACAGGGAAAAGGGAGGAATGGAAAATTATTGAGGAAGTACTGTAAGAAAAATCCCCAGAAGGTTGTTAGTCTCTAGATTGAAAGGGTTCGCCAGTTGTCCACTGTGAGTGAGTGAGTGAGTGAATAACTGAACAAATAAACAGAACACAACACAACACATCACAGCACGTTGTTGTGCAAAGGATAGGTGGGCATCCCAGTGTAAGGAGAAGATGACAGAAGGTTCCAGAGGGTTAAAACTGGGCACATTCAAATAATCAGAAATGAGAATGGCATATTGTTGTCAGTAGCAACCCTGCTAGAAGATATTAGAGCATACTTCCCACATTTACCTTAGAATTCTGTGCTCAGCTAAATTATTGATTAGATAAAAGGGTAGAATAAAGACAGTTTAAGGTATGCAAAGTGTCCAAAAATGTAGTTCCCATGCACTGTTTCTCAGGAAGCTACCAGAGGGTGTGTGTCACCAGCACAAGGTGTACACTGAGAAAGAGGGAGACGGGATTTAGGAAACTTAAGACTCCAACATGGAACTTCCAGGAAAATGGCAAAAGCTATTTCTGAGAGAATTTTTCAGTGAGCATAGAAAGCAGCTAGTCTAGATTGGAGTCAGGAGGACAGAGGGCTCCAGGAGGAATAGTTTCCAGAGGGGGAAGCCAGTGTGAGGAAGGTTAAAAAAGAAGAAGAAAACAGATACGTTACCTCATGTGTTTGAATGTATTGGGAGCACCTTTGTATTTCTCTCATAGTTTGGGGATGAATTAGTGATAGGAATATAGAAAGCAAAGCAAGCATAAAAACAAAGTAATCACTTCTGCTTCTAGTAATGACACACTTGGTCATTTGGACCTCCTCTCCCACTGAGGATAACTGTTAATAGAAAGGCTAGATTAAAAATAAAACATATATGCTTGAAGGCACCAGGAAGTTAACTAGGTAATGAAGAATAACTGGGCCAGGATCCTGAGAAGACAGAGACCCGGGGAAGTTAGCCCTTGTCTGGCACTGGATTGTCGGTTCTGGAGGAAGATGAATGGCACTTTCAATGGCCTTTTCAGATCAGAGGACAGAGGTGGAAATTAAGGGCTTGCCAAGGGCGGGGAACTGGCCCCATGAACTTTGCTCATTTCTGATTGGGACCCTGAAGGGTGGCACTCTGGAATAAGGGTGACCGGGATGCCGGCAGGCCCTCTCAGGACTCCACTCAGCTCCACGTCATCTCACTTCCTGAGATTGCACTGAGGTGATTCTAGATTGTTGCTCCACAGGCACCGAGCAGAAGCAAACTTAACTTTTCTCTGAAGATTTATAATATCATTTTAGGATTGAAATTATTTCTGCAATTTTCAAATTCAGTGTCTGGTATATGGTAAAAAAAAAAAAAAGCAGGCAACAGAGAGACATGACAATAACAAGAACAGACCCACAGCAGCTCCACATATTAGAGCCACTGGGCACAGATATTGGAATAACTGTGCCTACTATGTGCATAGAGATAAAGGACACAATTTAGAATTTTGGCAGAGAACTGGGAACTAAACTAAATCCACGTGGACGTTCTAGAACTGAAAAATACAAATTCTGAAATGAGCAACTCATTGGATGGGCTTAATAGCAAATTAGACACATCAAAAGAAAAAATTAGAGCCTTTTGGCTCTCTGAGCAGCACCATGGCGTCAGCAAGAACAGGAGTCTTATGAAAGGTGGCAAAAAGGGAGCAAGAAGAAAGTGGTTGACCCATTTTCTAAGGAAGATTGGTATGATGTGAAAGCACCAGCTATGTTCAATGTAAGAAATATTGGGAAAACACTAGTCACGAGAACTCAGGGAACCAAAATCGCATCTGATGGCCTCAAGTGCTGTGTTTTTGAAGTGAGCCTTGCTGATCTGCAGAATGATGAGTTTGCATTTAGAAAATTCAAGCTAATTACTGAGGATGTTCAGGGCAAAAACTGCCTAATTTCCGTGGCATGGATCTTACCCTTGACAAAATGTGCTCCCATGGTCAAAAAATGGCAGACCATGATTGAAGCTCACGTGGATGTCAAGACTACTGATGGCTATTTGCTTCATCTATTCTGTGTGGGTTTTACTAAAAAACGCAACAGTCAGATTCGGAAGACCTTTTATGCCCAGCACCAGCAGGTCCGCCAGATCTGCAAGAAGATGAGGGAAATCATGACCCCAGAGGTGCAGACAAATGACTTGAAAGAGGTGGTCAATAAATTGATTCCAGACAGCATTGGAAAACACATGGAAAAGGCTTGCCAATCTATTTATCTGCTCCATGATGTCATTGTTAGAAAGGTAAAAATGCTGAAGAAGCCCAAGTTTGAATTGGGAAAACTCATGGAGCTACGTAGTGAAGGTAGTAGTTCTGGAAAAGCTGCTGGGGACGAGGCAGATGCTCGAGTTGAACTGATGGACATGAGCCAAGGATCTGCTGAAAATTCAGACTTTTAATGGTGACAAATAAAAGATCTTATTTATGAAAAAAAAAATTGGAGACTTGGGACATAGGACAGAAGAAAATATCCAGTGTGATGCACGGAGACACACAAAAAGATGAAAATAAAAAAGAGAGGATGAGGGACATGGAGGATAAAGGGACGAGGTCTAACATCCATGTGGCTGGAGTCACAGAAGGAGAGGAAAGAGAGAGAATGGGGCAGAAACCACATCCATAGAGAGAACGGCTGATAACTTCCCCAAATAACAAAAGACATCAAGCCGTAGATTCAAGAAGCTCTAAATGCCCCAAGCAAGAAAAATAAAAGAAATCCATATGTAGCATATCATAGTATTGTTGGAAAATGAAAGACAAAGAGAAAATCTTAAAATCAGCCAGAGGAAGGAAAAAGGAGAAACAGAAACAGTGGAAGCTGGATGACCTGGTGTATTTTTTAAAGTTCTAAAAGAGAAAGCTACCAATATGGATCTAAGCCCAGTGAAACGTATTTCAAGAAGGAAGGCAATAAAGGTTCTAAACAAAGCTGAGAAAATTTATTACCAGTAGACCGTCACTATAGGCAACATTAAAAGGGTATTTTTCAGGCAGAGCAAAAACAGTCACAGATGAAAAGTCAGAAATAAGGGAAGGCATGAATTAAGAAAAAGTCAACATGTAGGTAAGTGAATATTGACTGTATAAAACAAAAAACTGATGTCTTATGGGTATGTGTATGTATATGTACATCTGAAATACACGATAAAAATAGCATATGAATTGGGAAGGGGATAAATAGAGTTAGTATTCTAATAAGGTTCTTGCATTGTCTGGGAAAATGGTAAGAATATCAATTAATGTTAGACTTTAAGTCAAGGATGCTTATTGTAATCTAGAGTGGCCACTAAAAGAATAGTCAGAGTGTTTAAAATCCAAGTTAATAGTGAGGAAAGAATGTAATTTAAACAATCACAAAATCCTAAAAAAGGCAAGAAAGAAGAGAGAACAAATAGACAAATAGAAAGTATGTAGTATTTTAGTAGTAGAAGCTCAAATATATCAGAATTACTTTAAGTGAAAAAGAACTATACACACCAATTAAAAGACGAAAGATTGTCAGATTAGCCAAAATAAAACAGCTGGGACAGGAATCGGTGTAGAAGGGATGAGAGAAGGGGAAGGACACTTATCTTCATTTACCTCTTTTGTATAATTCTGACTTTTGGAACTGTTAATGTTTCCTATACATCCCTCCAAATCATCAAGGATGGGGGGGCAGTGGAGGTTGACCCTAAATTGGAATACAAAAAGAAATATGACACTAACTGTATTTCCAAGAAATAACCATACTAAAGGGATACATACAGATAAGGCCTTGTCTAAGTTACTTTTGAATGCAGTATTTTGACTCTGTACCTTCTGGCTAAAGACAAAAATACTGTAAACACATATTAGATTCTAATAAGTAGGTTTCTTTTACCCAGCAGCATGGGTTAACAATTCTAAAACTACTTTCTCTATATTTTAGGGTTGATCAAGTAAATAAGTATATTGTGAATAATGAGAGCCAGGTTTCTGGGGGAAGGCTAGAATGAATCCCCTGTTTTGAAGTGGGATTGGAGGTATTATGAATTTATGGTTTTTGATAGGTATAGAAATAGACATGGGGTGTGTGTCTATGTGTCTGTTTGTCTGTCCGAGTCTATCTGCTGAGAGGGCCTAGAAGCGATGGCACACTTAGTAGCAATGAGCACACTTAGTACCCAGATTTTGGTTTCTAAATACTCTTCTCCATGAAAAGGTACCAGGGCTCCTTGGAGAAATGGCCGATTCCAAGACTGGGGCTGGGAAAATGTAAGATGTGGCTGAAACATCATCGTGTGGCAGAAAGGAAGTGTTCAAAGAATGATGGGGACATGTCAAGAGGACCTGGGAGCTGGCTTGAAGGGGCTCCTACTGGCCAATCTGGGACACTTTGAGTATCAAAATAAGTAATAATAGAAACAGATTACAAACTGTTGAATAAAATAAGAATGTGTAAGACCAAGCCGATATAAATACATAAATAAGTAATAGAGAAGGGAAAGCTCTTCCATATAGTTGGGAATGATAGAATTAGAAAATCAGTGTTGGCAACCCTGTAATAATTGATTCAGCAAGTTTGATGAGAAACAGGATATTTACATAGTCTCAAAGTATCTCCCTGCAGTATAAGTATTAATTACAAAGGGAAAATAGTGACTTTACAAGGGAGAAACCTGGCAAACATCAGCGTAACTGTGTGATAGAAATTAGCACTCATCATAGTAAGACAAATAGATATATTGAGGGACACAGTATCCCTTCTGGACATTTGTCCCCAAAATTTAGAACCTGAACCTGACAAACCCAAATTGAGGAACATTCTAAAACAAAAAAAAAAATAGCCTTTACTCTTCAAAAAATGTTAAGGTCATGAAAGACAAAGATTGAAGAACGATTCTAGATGAAAATAGACTAAAGAGATGTGGCCACCGAATGCAACATGTGATCCTGCACTGAATCCTGGACTAGAAAATGTTTTCTTTTAAAGGACATTTTTTGGACAGTTGGCAGAAATTTGAAAAAGGTCTGTAGGTAAGATTAGATAATAGTATTGTATCCATGTTAATGTTAAGATTTTTATAATTGTATCAGGGTTATTTAAGAGAATGTCCTTGTTTTTAGGAAATGTACCCGGAAGTACCTGAGGGATATCAAGTCTGCAACTTACTCTCAGACAGTTTGGAGGCGGGAAAATGTGTGTGCGTATGGGTGTGTGTGTATGTGTGTGTTGAGAGAAACCTGGAATTTCCTGCCCCCCGCCCCACAGAGAAGGCCCACACCCTTTCCTCTGTCAGGCAGTTGGGCAGCTGTAGGAGGTAGATCTGGATTGGGGCTGGGTTGCAGCTAGTTAGTTTCCAGTCACCTCTGGTTTCAACCATCTCAAGGGTGAGGTCTGCCCTGTGTGTATGACAGGCCCCTCCCTCTAGCCTGACTTTGGGATCTCAGCACCACCATCTTACTGTCTAGGAAAGCCAGGCTTCTCACCTTGTTTTTCTTCTTTAAAATTATCTTGGCTATTCTTGGCCTTTTGAGTTTCCATTTAAATCTTAGAAGTGACTTGGTAAGTTCCTCCGCTGAGTAACAGAATGGCTCCCATACTTGGCTGTATGTACCTTTAGCTGTGTTGTTTGTCTTCCAGCTTTGCAGAAGAGCTTGTAGATGAAGCTCTGGGGGCTGTGGCTGCTGAACTTCAGGATGTGTGTGAAGATTATGCAGAAGCCGTGTTCACCTCAGAATTCTTGGAGGCGGCTACATAAAGGCTCTCCAAGGTGGGGCCCCCAGTGTCACTGGTGAGGGGACGGCACCACCCTTTCTACTAGCCACAGGAAATCTTTGTCCTCAGCTGTCCATCCAGGCCCAGAAGGTGCTGCCCACTGAAAGGAAGGAAGTGCCAGTGAGGCCATCCCCACTTTGCATCTTCTCATTGTCAGAGCAATGGTTCTGGTAGTTTATGATGGAATGTGTTATATTTATCAGTGCCCAGGAAACGTGAATCAATTATGACAGTATAATATTTTCTGAATGTATAATTTTCCCATTGAAATACCATGTTCATTACACTGGCTCAGTTTGGTGATCAGAACGTTTTGAAAGATAACAGATAAGTCTATTTCACACAGGGATTCAAGTTGCTGTTGATCTGTGGGTGGCCTTGATGCCAGCACAAGTGCAATTACTCTCTGGTCCCATCACCTGGCTCATGTTTGCTTCTTTGACAGTTTCCTACCAGGACACCTGTCCTGCCGGGTTACAGACTTGTGTCGAGCACAGGACTTAGTTATGCTGCCAAAACTCTGCTCCATCATTAAAATAGGAACCCAGCAGTTATCTGTGTACAACAATAAACACACATTTCTCTAATTCTCAGTTGCTAGGTGCTTCTTCACATTTTGAGTTCCTCAAGTCTTCTGTCGCTGTGGGTTGACACATTCTGATATACAGAACTCTGAATTCAGAGGAAGTTTGAGGACATCAGGAGAGGCCGGCCTTCTTCTGGGGCCTGGTCAGAGGTACAGAGCTCACCCCCCTCTCTACCGAGGTCACAAGTTGCTGTGTTTCCACACCAAAAAGGAGCCTGTGTGGGAGGAGAAAACAGATCTGGATAGTGTGAAGACCACAGGGTCTCCCCCAAGAAAGGAAGAAACTTTAAGAACCACAATAGCTTGGTCCTCGAACGTCTTATAAGTCATATTTTACCAAGAGAAAAGCCTCTGTGTTTTCAGAAACTCTGGATTCAGAAAAAGAAAAGGAATGTGTATAAAATAAGGCCACTGCCTTGAAAAAGTTTCCCTCACTTTTTTGCCTGGGGCTTGGTGAAAGAAATGTGGAGAACGAGTGATGTGAGACATACCCCACAGAATAATGTGAATCCTTTTATAGCACATATAGTGTTGTCATCTGGGATTTTTCTCTGAAGTACAAGTATTTCAGGTGATAATTTAAGCTGCTTGATCACACTTATTTGTGCAAAATTGATTTTTGTTTAATGTTAATGTTTTCCTGCTTAATTTTATATAAACTCAGAATTTAAAAGGCTTCAAGGGAAATTAAAGGTCCTCTATTTGAGGAGTTATATACGTACACTTGATAGGAGTGTCTGTTATTGATAATTTGTGTGGCAGTTTTTACTGTGCTCATTTTTTAAATAAACTCAATATTTTAAAGTATGTACATGTCGGTTTGAAAAAATTTACGTCTCCTTTTTTTTTCCGGGCAAAGTGAAATGTGATTTACAGAAACCACTGAGAATACTTTTATGTTTAATATGAGCGTAGTGGATTATTTGCCACCTCTCACCACCCCCAGAAAGAAATAAATGATAATAAAAGCTAACATTTTATTGAGCACATACTATGTACCAGGCATAGCTCTAAATGCCTTCCCTGTATTAGCTTATTTAATCCTCATATCTGTGTGTGGTAGATACCATTATTATTCCCATTTTGTAGATGAATCAAATGAGGCACAGAATGGGGAGATAATTTGATCACATAAGCCTATATTCAGCAGCACCGTGGTCATGGATTCACTTACTCCCATAAAGATAGGTGTCAAAGTTTTGAGAGTTCACTCAAGTGCATTCTCCTGCCTCTTCCTGTGTCCGCTCAACATGTCTTAGACGCTGTTGTCTGAAGCAGTCCTTTCCTAAGCACCTCCTGTCTGCTGAAGAGTCAAGTCCAGACTCCTTTGCTTGCAGATGTTTCCAGTATCTCTCCTGCTCCTCCCACCAGCTGGGTCTCCCTGTCTCTGACTCCTATGGGTGAGGCTTACACCTACCTCCGTGTCTGCTGTCTACTTTATAGCCCTGGCCCACAGTGAACCTCCTCGGCCAAAGCATTCTCCAAAGATGCAAAAATAAATTGCAAGAAATAAAAACTTTCATTTGAAAATGGAAGTTGAATCCTTAAAATATAAATTTTCCTGTTTATAGCCTTGCAGTTATCCCAGACCTCTAGAATTTTTGTTCTTCATGAGCAAAGGCTGATCCTGTATAGGTTATTCTCTAATCTCCTCCAGTTTTCTCCTGACCTATTCACGTGTTATTTTCAGAAACAGAGAAATGCATGAGCGTAGTATTTCTGTGTTACATAGGCTGTCCCAGTGGACGGACATGCTGAGATTCCTGACCTGTCCAGCTTCACAGCTCTGGCCCTAGGGGGTCTTCCCTGTTTACATGCTTGCCTCTAGTCTGCACAGCTCCTTGAGGGCAAGGCCTCAGCATGTAGTTAGTGCTCAGTAAATTCTTTTGAGTTAATGAAAGAAGGAAGGCATGCTTTTTCCTGGGGTCCGTTTTGGTTTTGGATGGGGGTTCTATCACATCTCTGCAGAGTCCGCAGAAATCTGTGTTAATCTTTTGTGACCTGATGTAGGATGTCACCTGTGAGGAGCTGCAGATCCCATCTCCGAGGTGCCGATGCATCAGGGATTCCAACTCAGAACTTCCAGAACTGCTGCAGAGTGGGCATGGGCGGGGGGTGCGCCCAGGGCTCGGGCAGAGGGCAGAGGAGTGAATAGGGGACCGCAGGAATGACTGCCTTGATGCTGGGGTCCCTTCCCCCTCTGCCTGTTGGTGCTGGGGTTCGGAGGGGAGATGGTGAGGAGCATCCTTTTTGCCTCTCCTCCCTCCCTTCCTTTGCTCACAGTTCCTGCTTCCCTGAAATTGAGGGGAGTGTGTGTGCAGGGAGTGGGCAGCCAGAGGCAGTGCCTGGAGGCAGCATGAACTGTGTGCTGGTGGGGCTGGAAGGCGAGAGTGAGCGTCTGAGCGAAGCCCCCAGGGCCCAGAGGAGAGGAAGGGGCTCTAAGCCCGGTCGGAAAGCTTCCAGTTTTCTCTGTGGTACCCTGTAGGTTTCCTTAACTCTTGAATGTTTCTGAGGAACTCTGTTTTAGCAGCTTGAGGGAGTGATGAGAATTCCCCGCTAACCCTGTAAATCAGGGGTGTCTGCTCACCACGCACGGGTCACCGCAGGAGCGCCCTTTGGGAGGGCCAGCAGGCTGGAGAGCTCTCGGTTCTTGGGGCTCATGAGAAGCAGCAGGAAGGCAGCGGTGTGACCACTATCTTCCTAAATAGTGGCCTCTCCCATTCAGCTCTGCTGGTTCAAGAGCAGAGACCTCACATCTGTTTATTAGTTGGTTGAACCTAATAATGCGGGCTAGCCTGGAAGGGCTTCCACCAGACGTCCTGAGGGCTTCCTTCGGTCAGGGCCCCAGGGAATCCCATATTGGGCCCCGGACTGGCTGTCAGGCCCAAGTGATCTCAGTCAACTCGTCCATCAGTGCGGGTCCCACCCTGACCAGGCTCGCAGCTCCGATAATGACTCTGGGCTGGCTGTGTGGCCAGGCCTCCTCTTTGCTTTGTGGCTCCGGTTCTAGGTCCCTCTTGCCAGCCTGCCCAGGGCCCTGTTCCTGTGACACTGGGCCTGCTCTGCTCTCACCAGTCTTCCCAGAGCCTCAAGTGTGGCCTCAGCCTGGAGCAGGGAGCCCCGAAGTTGCCCCCACCCTCTCTGATGAACCCCCTTTATCTGCTGCTTTTCCTAGAGTCCCCTTAGCTGTTTCTGTGCTCCATCCGCCTGGTAACCCTGATCGATTTTTCTTGAACCAAACCTGCTGCCTCTCACCTTTTTTTCTGGCTGACTTTCCATCCACCCAGCTGGACTTTTCCTGTGGCTGAGTCCATCCCTTCCTGCCACTGAATCAGACCCCCCCACCCCCGTGCCCCAGCGGTGTCCGGAGGTTGGGCTCCTCCATGTCCCGCCGCCATGAAATGAGTAAGACACCTGCGCCTCCTACACTTCTCTGAGCCCCAGCTCTCCCCGGGGGCTGACTGAGGGGCTGCTCCCCTCCCATTCTGCTCTGGATCCAAGAGAAGTCACCCTCTCCCAGAGCCCCTCTGTCACAGCCTTTGCCTCCCCAGGCTCTGTCTCCCTTTGCTTCCATTGCAGTCCTCCCCCAGGCCCCTCGGCACCCCCTCTGGGTGTGTCTTCGCACCTTGTGCCGTTCCTCGCCCTCCCCTCCCCAGCCTCCCTCACTGCCCCCTCCCTGGACCAGAAGCATTTCCCTTCTGCTCTGGTTGTCTCCCTGGAATCTTCCATCCACACACTGTTCCTCTGTCTTCCCTTGGGTGCGGGTGAGGTCAGCCTGAGGCCTCCCACTTGCGGTCGCCGTGCCTGTGTCTAGAAGCTTGCTCTGTCTCTATCCACGCCCAGCATCCCATTTGGGAATGGGAGAATTCCAGCAGCGTCCGGCTCTGACATACTGTGATCAGATCCTGCACACTTGGGCTCTGCCACCTACCCCACAGCTCCAGGGTTCCCTAAGCCTGGGCTGAATTACCTAGGAGGCCCCCAGCAGACGATTCCTCGAGATGGCATGAGAGGCTGGGAGTCCAGAGAGCTGGGGAGATGAGGCTGGCCATCAGCACCTGTGCAGCCACTTGCCTTTATGGCCCCTATAGACCAAGCTCCAGGGCCAGGCTCAGGAGGAAATGTGGTTCTCCTTAGCCATGATTGTCCAACACACCGTTCTTGGAGAGTTACTGAGAGGCCGAGAGAGGTTAAGTGAATATTTGGGGTTTAACCCCATCCCACATCTACTCAGCACTTTACAATTCACAAAATGCCTTTCAATACATTCCCTTCTCTCTTTCAGTCACTGTAGCCACCCTGCTTTGCGTACCAGCAGTAACACGGACTGCTTAAGAATGTGAGCCACGAGTTAAAATCTCCTGGGACCTCCATGCCTCAGTTTCCTAATCTGTGAAATGGGGATAACAGTAGTATCCACCCAGGGTTACTGTGTGGATTAAGGGAAAGAATCCTTGCAAACATTGAGAAGAGCACCTGGTGGATAGTAAGTGCTCAGCAAGTGTTCACTCTTAGGTTTGTCGCTGAGGACTTAGGAGGGGGAAGCTTGTGGCTGTTCTCACAGCCTTCTCTCTGAAGTGTTTTCCTTGCCTCTTTGCTCCTGTTGTGTTCTTGCCTACAGCCCTGTGTCTCTTCTTGCCTTGCCCTCGAAGCCAAACACTCGGCAACACTTAGCCATTCCTTTGGCTGCCCTGAGCCACACATCTGGTTCCCCCTCCAGCTTATCCCCCTGGGCCACCTCAGAGAGATGTCCCTTTTGGCCATGGGACTAACTGCACCGTAGACAGTGGTCCTGTACGCTTGCTCTAGGGCTCCCGGTGCCACCAGAACCTTCTGAACTGGACCACATCCTTAAGGGGCAGGCTGATGAAGTATTACTAGCCTTGTTTTTTTGTTGTTGTTGTTTTGTTTTGTTTTGTTTTTTGGCTGCGTTGGGTCTTCTTTGCTGCACGCGGGCTTTCTCTAGTTGCAGCGAGCAGGGGCTACTCTTTGTTGCGGTGCGCAGGCTTCTCATTGCGGTGGCTTCTCTTGTTGCAGAGCACGGGCTCTAGGCGCGCGGGCTCAGTAGTTGCGGCTCGCAGGCTCTAGAGCGCAGGCTCAGTAATTGTGGCGCACGGGCTTAGCTGCTCCGTGGCATGTGGGATCTTCCCGGACCAGGGCGTGAACCTGTGTCCCCTGCATTGGCAGGTGAATTCTTAACCACTGCGCCACCAGGGAAGTCCACTAGCCTTGTTTTGCAGATGAAAAAATTGAGGTCTACAGAAATGAAGAGGTCATACGGACACACAGTGACAGAACCAAAACTCAGTCTGCATCTTTTGACTTCAGACCTAGTAACCTTTCCATTCTGTGACACCATTTGGTCTTTCTCTCAAGCAGATGATTCTTAGATGGTCTAGAAAGTCTTAGTAGATGTAATTGTAAGTGGAATCTGCATTTAAAAATACTTGCTATGGTCCTGCACTCTGCCAGGCACTAGGCTTAGTTTGGGGCCTACAAAGATGACTAAGATGCATTTCCCACCTTCCTGACACAGCATCCCCACTGCCCAGAGCTGAGCTGCTGCCTCAGTTTCCATCATCTGCCTCCCTCATCCCCTGTGCTCCTGCTGGGGCTGAACCCTCCCCAGAACTCAGCCCACAGAGTAATGATAATTATCCACTGCTTGAGTGCTGACCAGGTAGGTGCTTTATTTACACGATCTCATTTGATTCTCACACTAAACTGAAATAGAGATTATTAACCTGTTTTACAGATAAAACTGAAGCCAAGTTAGAAGGAGATTTCCCCAACGAGACAGTGGTTCTGGGTCTGCTTACAAATTTGGGCTCTTCCCAGTGTACCGCAGTGAACCCCCCTGGGCCCTGGCATCCTGCCTGCCGCTCAGGCTCCTCCCCCAGAACCTCCGGCCGGCCGGAGGCTGGGCGTCCGCTCAGAAGGCAGCCGAAGCCACAGCTGCGTCCTCGCCTCCTGTGCCCGGGGCATGTGCCGAATTGCACATGCTGGTACAGCCCTCGCCCGGGCGGTACCTGGGCTTTTGCTCTACCTCCCAAGCACTGTTCACAAATGGCCTCTGCCCCGTGCAGGCCAGCCTCAGTGGCAAAGCCAGTGTCCCCGCCCTCCGGTCTAATTTCCTCCTTTGCCTCCTCAAGGCATCATTCTCAGGCAGCCCCTCCCCACGTAGCGTCACGCGGGGCCCCAGGGGCCCCAGCTGGACGGACATTTTTCCCCTTGGCAACCTCAGCAGAGAGAAGCCCTTCTCTCCCAGGAGTGCCACGAAGGCTGCAGGGTCACTGCTCATTGGTCTGATGGGCCCAACCCACGTAACAGACCCATCCCCGACCTAATCCCTGTGCTCTGATTGGTCAGATCTTAGTCACATGTGCTCCTGGAAAAGAGGATCGATCAGCAGCATCCCAACCGCATGGAGTGAACATGGAGAAGCGGCAGCTTCCCAGAGGAAAACAGAGGCCGCGTTCCCTGAAGCTGGAGAGAGAGTCTGCCGGTGCGCACTACAAAAAGTAGCATGTCTTCTTAAGACTAGGTCACAAGATACATTTTAATTTTCATTAACAGTCATTCAAAGTTTACTACATCTATGGAAATCCAGAGATAAGTAAGGCACAGACCCTCGTTAAGCAGAATGAAAATTAAGGTGAAACAGAGGGAAGCAACAGAGCATGGTTGTGCGTTCAAAGAAGTGACTCATTTTTATTGCGTGAAGGTTGCAATCCTGGTGGTCTTCATGGAAGACGTGGCATTTGAATGAGACCTTGAAAGAAAATTGAAACTCTAGTAATTATAGAAGTAGGGGAAGGACCCTCCAGGCAGAGGGAACAGCAGGGCAAGGACTGAGCTCTTGAAAGGGGAGGGCAGATGTGAATATAATGCGATTAGGCTAGAGGGGTTTAGCCAGAGCTGAGACGCCTGCACTGGGAGCCTGTGTGCCCGAGACTGAGTGCATCTGAGGCAGTGAGGAGTGGCCTTGGCAGCTCATGACTCCTGCCGACAAAGAATTTTTGTCCGGCTTCGAGAAGATGCCCTTGAACAGAAACAAGCAGTTTCCCTGGGAGAGCGTCCACCCTCGCTGCCCTTGAAAGCAGGATTTGCCCCAGATTGCCCCTTGCTCAAGCTTCCTAATCTTTATTCTGTTTCCAGATGGGGGGAGTCTACTGGGAGCCCCAGGCCCCTGCCAAGTGCTCCATCTGTATTTAATCAATCCCTCCTCTGAAATCCAATCCGTCATAAATTCCAGCCTCACAATAAATGTGCCGAGAGGTCTGTAGGGACGGGCTTTTATAGTGAATGAGAAACAGAATCGCTGCCCAAACTATTGAACTGAGAACAATGGGGATCCGAAGGAGGTGCTGCAAGAGGGGCAAATATTGAAGGCTGAGTAGCAGAGGGGGAGCCCGCTGAGCCCCACCCGCCCAGGCCCACTGCGCCCTCGGCTTGTCCTCAGCCTGGTCTCCTCGCCTTTATTAGCTCTTGGTAATGGATTTTATATCTGCTCAGTGTGACGGAGGAGTCTTGGCAAGCCTCAAAGACCTGCAGAGTTTCCTCCCGGCCCTCCAATGAGAAGCCGGCAGCCTCCGTCAGCCACGTAGGTGGCTCTCCAGCCAACATTTACTTTGGTGTCAAAAAGAAATTCCAGGCATGTTTGGAACAGATGCAGGGCCCACTGAGCCGTGGGGTCTTTGCGAGGACAATCTAGGCCGGACCTCGGGGTGTTGGCCTTCCTGTCGGTGTTGATCCTGTCGTCCTTGCCTGGGGAGGGCACGCTGGGGCCTGAGACCAAGGTGGCGGGCACTGCTGCAGCCCTGTGACCTGTGGCAGGCGTGGCAGAAGGCCACCTTGCCGTGGGGGATCACAGGGATGCGGGCTTAGCTCTGCCAACGCTTTTAATTAACTCACATAATCGTTCACAGGTTAGACATGAACATGCCCCAGACTCCCCACACTAACTCAGGGGGCCTGTTTCCCATCCGCACAAAGGGATTGACGAAATAGGAGTTCTTGCTGTTTTAGTAAAAATCCCTTTAAAAATCTGGAAAAAGCTATGGGCCTTTCCTCAGAAAACACACAAACAGACACAAACACATGTACATACACATACATATACATGCGCACACACATTATATGCACACATACACACATACACATATGTGCATGTACATACACACACCTGCAGTGTCATGTCAGGGGGCTGGCAATTCCCAGATCCAGGCTGGCCTGGATGCCTGGTTAAGGAACCCTGAACTGAATGATTCTGGGGTCCGGCCCCTTCCCCTGTAATTCTCTCTGAAGCCGTCTAGGTACAAGCAGTGCCCCCATCACAAAGCATTTTCTAACCTCTTACTCTGAGGTAGACAGAGGAGGGTTTATTACCCCCTTTTCTGCAGAGCGGGGACGGGTCTGACAGGAAATCAATAGTGAAAGTGGGGCTCATCAGCTCCACCACTGTTTCCTCTAACTTTTTTAGGCCATGCTCCCTTTTGATGCACAGAAAAAAAAATCTCATTTCCCCACCCCAGGAATTTCTAATAACTCATGGTGGGGAGGGGGGCAGAAATCTACTGAATCTCAGGCCAAGTTGTTAAATCTTACTCTCGATAGCTTGAAATATAATTTGAACTCTGAAAATCATAGTTGTGCTTAATTCCCAAGTATGAAATATTGTAACGTTGGAACATTTAAAACCATACAGCCTGCGGCAGCCTGGACTAAAAAGCACTATGGAAGGACTGACAGCCTCTCTATGTAGTCGTGCGGTTAATCCAGCCCCTTCCCAGAACCTTCCTGCCGGGGACACACCAGGACCCTCGTGCACGGAGGACGCCAGTGCCAGATGATTCCAAACAGCAGAAAACAGCACTCTGCTGAAGACTTTTGGAACCCTTAACGTTGGCAAGTCTTCAGGATTGACTTTTTGGGGGATCGCAGGGGCTATGTCATCCGTGAGATGACACAGCCCCCAATATCCAAGTGATTTGGAACTCACGATGCAGCCTTTCATGTACGACACTCCCAGTGCCCTTGGAATAGAGTCCTGGGAATGCAGGAGCCCACCTGCCATGGCGGGATTCTCAGAGCTCCCTCTCCCGCTGCTGGAACCTGGGGCGTGCTCCCACGTCCCAGCCTTGGCCAATCAGGCCTGGCTTGAAGGAGTGGTGCAAAGATGAGGCTCCTCTAGAACCCACTCAGTGGTGGGGCTGTCCAAGGTGCAGGGAGTGACCCTCAGGCCAAATTGTTCTGCTACGAGATGGCTGTTGGGCTTTACAGTTCTCTGCCCTCTGAGCTGCCTTTGTTCCTGTCTGCTCTCCAAGCCTGTCCCTGCAGCCTCAGCCCCGGCAGCCCACCAATAAATTCCCTTTGGCTTAAGAGAGCCCGAGTCTGTGCCTGCTACAATAGGAAGCCTCCGTGTTGCATGCACACCGTCTGGACCTTGTGTTACTTCTGCAAGCAAATGCTACCTGGGCACCAGTAACACCCCCGCTTCTCCGGGCAGGATGGGGTGGAGGGGGTCAAAGAGAGTAGAAAAGACTCCTTTCCACAAGCCAGCGACACTGCTTCCACCTCCACACAGGAGCGTGAGGAGAGAGTCCTGAGAGATGAACCTGGAGACCCTCTGCCACCAATGCCCTGTTTTTGACTCCCCGCTTCCCACCCCCAGTACCTGGGGCCCAGCTTCCCCATCTGTACAGTGAGGTGCTGGGTCCGCTGAGCTGGAGTTGGATGCGGTGAGTGGGGTCTGGAGGTCCTTCCAACTCCAGCCCTGAGTCCAGATACCCTTCAAACTGTCCAGCATCTTCAGAGGCATAGACGAACAACCTCCCAGCCCCCGCCCAGCTAGGACTCACTCCCCTAGGACTCTGAGTCTGAAAACAAGCAGTGTTTTGACCCCTACCTGGCATCGGTCCTGTGCATCACATTCTGGAGCACCAAACACCCTTCATCCCTCTCTCTCCCTTATACATTTCACGACCAAAAGTCAAGTCTTCCCGTGAATACTTTCCTTGTAGTCTTTGCCTTCCTGCCTTTAGAAATGGATTTGCGTAAAATAACCAGAGGGCATTTCTACAACTGCCTCTTTATTCACCTGCAGCCCTTCCAGGCCAGGATGTTTCCTTGATGGACTGCTATCCTTCAGCCGGTAATTTAATTGACACCTGCCCAGTGCAATGTCTCCCCCCGTGGTTTACTGGGAGCGGCTGGGCTCGAAAGGGATGTTTCTGTCTTCGAGAAAGGCCTGGAGTCCCCGGAGCGTCCTTTCACTCAGCGAGTAATCTAGTATATCTTTAATAAGTGGAGTCAATTCACTTTCAAAACCCTTGTAAAATTCAGCCTTTTAGTCACTCTGACCTGAAGCATTCAAATTCCAATAAGAATAGATAGCCCCAGTAGCACCCACCCAGGAGATCCGGCCAGGGGATGAGATCCGGCCAGGGGATACGGGCCGATAGCCCCAGGAGGCCTCTACCCGGGCCAAGGCCGCAGCATCTGTGCCCTGGAGACTCCTGCTGACTCAGCTTCTCCACCTGCCAGAGCATCTTGAATGTGGGCTTTGGAAAACCACGGGGTCAGAGCCCAGCGGAAAGGTTCTGGGAAACCTGTGAATCTAGTATAGACAGGGCAGGGCGGTGAGCTGTCTGAGGCTGTACCTGGAGTTAGTGACAGAGCCTCAGCCTCTCAGTTTCCTGTGTCTTGCTTTTGTCTTATTTATTTCTTGTCTTCTTCTCTCTAGAGGTTAAGGTGAGAATCACAGACATCCTAGGGCTTGGGTTGGAATACTTGGTCCAACCACTTACTAGCTGTGTGACCTAAAGAAAGATACCTAGCCTCTCTGAGCCTCAGTTTCTTATCTGTGAAATGGGGACGGTTAGAATAATGCCTCCCTCATTATGTTGCTATAAGGATTAAATGAGGTAACACATGAAAAGTCCTTAAAACATTTCCAGGTACATAGTAGTCACTCAGCAAATCTATTCCTGTTATTGTTGTTATTGTGTTGTTGTTACAGCTGGAGAGAAATAGAGCAGATGTGAAGAAGAGCTTCCCAGCTAGCCTAACAGAGAGAGCTGAAGGTTGTAGCAAAGTCTGGAGGCAGAAGGATGGACAGAATGACCCTTTCTCAGGGGTTCCCTCCCCCCAATGACTCTGTCTTGGCTTCTCTTCAGCAGCTGCCTGATCCCCAGCAGTGTGGGGTCCTCTCTGGGGAGTTAAGACTAATACACTTAAAAAAAAAAAAAAAAAAAGACTAATACACTTTGAGATCTGTATCAGCAAGTACAGATGATGCCTCTGTGGAGAGGGCAGGGTGGGGCAGGTCTGCAGCGAGAGCTTATATCACACTCGGGCCATGGGGGCTGCCAGGGTTTATTCCTGTTGAATAGGAGGCCTTTCTCTGCTGACTTCAGCTCAGACTGCCCACCTTCTTCTCCATCCCCTCCTGGGGAGGCATGTGGTGGGTACCACTGTGCTCGGACCTGGAGGAGAGAGATGAAATTTGTATCACAGGCCGAGCTTCCTGCTCAATGAGGCTGCAGCTGCCCTGTTCTCTCCATGGGAGACAGGGAGTGTGGAGTGTTCTGAGCGGATGGAGACTGGGCTGGAAGTCAGAACAATCGGGTTCTAAACTAGGACAAGGCCCTTCCCTGCTCTGGGCCTCGGTCTTAATATCCATCAAATGAGGGTATTGGCAGAACACTCTCTCTCTCTCCCTCTCTCTCTCTCTCTCTCTCTCTCTCTCTTGCAGCTTACTGATGCGGTGATTAGGGAAATCTGCGTGTTCCCAACGGCCCTGCAGTTCCAGTGCTGTGTATGTGCCCCAGAGAATCTCTGACACAGAAACCCAAGAAATGCAGGGGATGTTTGTTGCAGCAGCATCTGTAGCAGCGAAGAGCTGTGAAAACTAAATGCCCATCAAGAGGGGATGAGGAAATACAAGATGAGGTCTTATCACACTAGGAAACATTATCATCAAAAGGAACCCGCCAAATCTACAAATATCAGTATGAATAGATCTGAAAACAATATTAAAGCGGGGAAAGTAAGAAGCAGAACGGGCTAGCCATGGTGCCATTATGTAATGTTTTAAATGCATCCATGCAGGTATATAATGTTTAGGCTACACAGACAGGAGAAAGAGCTTCTGAAGTTAGATGGGAAAAGCACACAGCATTTGGAAGAGAGGAATGGACTGGGGGTGAGGACAAAAAGAGACCAAAAAAAAAAAAAAAACAGACTCTGCTGAGACTGCTAGGAGATGCCATGAGCTGGTAATACCAAATCCTATTATATCCTATTAGGTGCATCTCTGGTTCAAACAAAACAGATAAAGATGGTTTGGGTCTAGATGATTCCCTCAGGACCTTCCAGCACTGCCATCCTGGTACTCAGCCAGCATGGCCAGAGCTGGGACCTTGTAGGGGTCCAGAGCAAGGACCATGCCGAGTTGTGGAGCCTGAGCAAAGCCGTATCTGAAGAAAGGTGTACAAGAGCCCTAATAGGTGTAGATATTCTGCTAGGTGCCCATAAAGTCTGTTACATAATCTATTTACATAATCTGCTTGTGATTTCCTGCCTTGTCAATACAGTGACATTAGTAATCAGGACCCACAGGCTGATCTATTATTTCCTTAGTGCCTTATCATCTATACCTGTGTTTGCTTCTCTGCGTTCTGGAATCTGTCATAAACAAACAATGTCGTGTGGGGGGCCAGGGCAGGGGAGCAAAGAATCTGAGGTCGGAGCTTTGGTACATGCTTGTTTTGGGCTGCTGGCACTGATGCATATTTGCAGGAGTGTAGACTCCAAGGACCACTCTTGCAGTGCGTTTTAGATTTTAAGCCAGTTCCTCATTTGTATTTGGTCTAAATATAACTTGAAGACAACTGGTCTTGCTTGAGGCCAATCTCAACAGTCTTGACATCAGACAAACGCAAAACACAGCTCCAACTGCAAGCGCTGAAGGAGGAGATAAATTGCTAACCCACTGGGCAGCCTCTTAAATCAGCTCGTCCCTTAGAGCAGTGGCCACATCTCTCTGCCTCCACCCAACCCCCTCTTTTCTTAAAAAATCTCCCTTCAGCCTCTGCAGACCCTCTCTCCAAAATCCCATCTACCAGCACACCCCACTCGGAAGAACAGCGAAGCCAGCTAAACAGCAATTGATGAAATAAAATCTAAACTTGAGCCTCAGGTCATCTCAGCACTCAAGTAAAATCGGCAGAGGTCTTGTTTAACAGGTTCTGCAAGATGTCTCCAAGCATCTTTCGAAAATACTGAGGATGCAGGAATGTGAATGTCATCTAGATTTTGCAGCCCACCCTTGTGGGCACAGAGGGGGGACCATGGTCTACTAGGTCGGCGGTGGGGGGGGGTCTTTCCTGGCCAGGGGTTCTTACACAGGGGTCTAGGGCTCACCTAAGGGGTCATTTGTGTCGATCTTAAGGGAATCTTCCTGCCTCTGCATGAGATCACAAATGAGACCCTTGGTGACCCAGTGCCTCCTTCACAGGATCTGCTGTGAACGTGAGGCTGTGGTTATTAGTGTAACTGCTGGGAACGGGCCCTCACCAGCAGGGAGGGGGACAGGCAGGGTCCTAACCCTTCTTGGGGTTGAAGGTGGAAGCACGGACTAGATAAGCCACAGCTCCCAGCAAGGAGAAGAAGAAGAGCTCTAGATGCGAAGGCACATTCTACCAGTGTCCCGGATGGTGGGCAGAAATGGGGGGCAGCCTGGTGCGAGAAGGCGATGGTGAGAACAAACCAGCCACTCCCGGCTGTTCTGGAAGGCTCCAAAGAAAAGCATCTATTCCTAGGGCTGCTTTTGTGATTGGGGGCGATCCTCATGGCAGTGGACAACCCCTAGGTTTCTTTAAAGTGTGGGAACCAGTGAGGAGGGGCCCAGAAGGCTAGAGCCAGGGCAGGAGACACTGCAGGGAGGGGAGGCGTTTCCAGCAGCTCAGGTGAGAGAGATCCACGTGACCCCGGCAGAGGCCGAGGGACTTGGCACCTTGGCTGCCGGGCTCGAGCTGGCCCTAGTCCTGCCCCAGGCCTCCTCCTGCTGGCGTGCATCAGCAGAGGACAGGGGTAAGTCACTTAACCAGCCCACTGTCCTGCTCCTGACTTCGGTGCAAGTCACCATCGGAGGGTGGGACAGCGGCCACGCCAGGCCCAGCAGGCATTGCAATACTGAACTCCACCGGTTGCAACGTGTCCAAAAAGGAAATGAGTGTAACCTGGCGTGGCTGCCTTTCCACGGGGCCACGTTGGCTCCTGATGACGGTCACTTACCTCTCCAAGTGCCTGGACACCACCTGCCCAGGATGGATACCCAGGCCTTGGGTCTGTCATGTGGAGGAGTCACCCCAGCCATGTCCCTCTCCGCACCCGCCTGGACCTCTTCGCTCCATCCACATCTGTGCTCACACTCTCCGGGGGAACAGGTAGCATTGGCCTCTGCACTGTGTTCCCAGTTCTCCAGGCTGGAGTGCTTGGCTGGGCCCGGGGGGCAACGGGCTACTCCAGAGGCGGAAGCTGAACAGACTGTGGGCAGAGGAAAGGGTCTGGGCAGCGGGTGCCGGAGGAAAGATCCTGTCTGGAACCCTGACCCCGTCTCTCAGTCACAGAGCTGGGAGGCCCAGGAAGCACCGGCTGACTCTGGTTTCTCTCTCCTGCAGGCAGCTGAGGTCAGCGTCTCTAAATTGCTAGTTATTCCTTTCTTCAATTAAGGACAATTCTTCTGACGCAGGAAGTTAACTCCCAGCAGTTAATCTAATGGCCTTGAGTCCTGATGTGTTTGCTCTATCTGCAGGCAGGGCCAGAACTTCCTTGGTAGCAGGTCACAGCCCACGCATTCAGGAGCTGCCCTGGGGGGCCAGGGCCCCATAGTCCCCATTGGTCTCCAGATCCACGCAGCAGCACTGATCTTCAGACAGGGACTGGGGCTGCGGTGGAGGTCCAAAGTGGAGAAGCCACGGACGGATCCCGGAAGTGGGTTGTCATGTGGCAAGCCTCCTCCATCTCTGGCCCACTGTCTTCCCATCTGAGAAATGGGGGCGTGGAGGAGGGTCTGGCTAGATGATTTCTGTAACTCCCATCAACTCGGCATCTCCCCTAAACTGCCCCACCCACCTCCTCCCAAGGGTTTGTGATGACTGGACAGAGAGGTGGGAGGGGTCTCAGTGCCCACCTCAGGGAGCATCTTCCCTGAGCAGGATGTGTTTGCCTATGAAATAGACACACACACACACGCGCGCGCAGTGCTGCCTGGAAGTAGGGCCCCTGCCAGACTGTGGTCACTGCTGCCGCTGTGAGCCAAGGGCCCCAGGAGGTGCTCAGGCCCGGGTGTGTCCCCTCTGAGGCTGCTTTATTGTTCCTCTGTGACAACTCACACCCACAGACCAGGTGGCCGAACCTGGACATTATCCAGGCAGTCAGGCCTCTGACTGTGCCCTGCCTGCAGGGAAGGGTGAGAACCAGGCCCAAGGGATAGAACATAGGCTCTAAATTTATCCTGCATAACCACAAGCACCGAACTTTCTCAGCCTCCCTTTCCTTTTGTGTAAACTGGGGATAATACAAGACATCCGAGGGTATTATGTACCGAGTGCCTGAGGGTTAAAAGACATGATATATGTAAAGCCCCGAGCATACTGCGGGTCCACTCATTGCTATCCCTGCCTCCACCATGCCCGAGTAATGGGGAAAGGCTGCAGGGATTCACTCACACACTCCCAGCTGGTGACAGATGGCACACACCGGCCAAGAGCTCTGGCTTCAACCTCGGAGCTTCTGAAATTTTGTCTATTGGTCAGCCCTGCTGTCTGGTTCTGGGATCCAGAACTCTGGGGACTGAGGGGTTCCCTGGGATGTGGGACTTTCAGTGCTAAAACCAGGAGTCTCTGGCAAACCAGGATGGTTGGTCCCTCTTGGTGAAGCCACACTAGGGAGTTTAGACAGAGGGCCCTTGGTTTTGTTGAGTGAGGCCCCAGAAGGACCCACAGGTGGGTCATCTGAGGTGCAGATTTCAGCTCAAATGAGGGGAAACCTTCTCATGGTCAGCAGCGTCCAAAGATGGAAGAACTCTTGCTTGAGGTACTGAGCTCCCTGTCCTTGGATGTAATAAACCAGGAGCTGAAGGGCCACTTGATGGGGATCCGGTGGATGGAGACAAAGCCCCGGGGGGTGGGATGCTGGGCTAAATGCCCACTGAGGACCCTTTCAGCACCATATGTGCCCGTTTCCATAGAGGGGCTAATGGGACCCTGGAGTCGGAACAGTGGCTACCCTAAGGGTGGAATTATCCTTTTCCCTGGAAGGCGGGTGTGGGACAGGGTGTGTGGGGTGCCTGGCTACAGACGGTAACTGGGCTTTAGCCCTTCGCAGTTTCTCAGAAGGAAGCAGAGGGCATCTTCTCAAGGGATGGTTTGGTGGGAATTGAAAGGTCATCCGAGAGCAGATACCCCCTCGCCCTTTCCAGCAGCAGAGCCAGGCAACCGGCTTTGGGGATGTTGGGAGCTGCCAAAGGCTGGGCAGACATCTGCTGGGCCCACCGACCTGGCCCAGCCTTGAGCTAGGGAGAGGACTGCTCTCCCCTGGGGCCGCCCATCTGGCTACCACCCAGGCATCACCGAAAAGGCTGGCCTTCTCCCGCCCCCTGCTGGGGCTGGGCTGTGGATCCCCGGCCCACACCAGGCAGAAGCCACAACCCCGGTCTCCCCAGCCTCCGCTGGGCCTGTTCACCAGGATGTCTGCGTCCCAGGTGTGGGAAGCAAAGGGTGCTACTGCTCACAGCTAGGCTCCTGGCCTCCCCAGACTGCTCCAGCCTGGAATCCCAGGTGGGCTTTACGTGTATTTTACAAGTTCCTTTAGAACTAAGGGCACAGAAATCCCTTCTCCTCTGAGGCTAGTTCAGGTCCAGGTTGTGGATCCTAGAAATGACAGCCTGGAGTCGGCGCTGATGGAGGGGTCCACCTCTTGCCTCTGACCCCTGGAGACACCTCCCTCTTGGCTTCGCGGGAGCCTCCCGGTGCCCGTTCTTCCTTTCTCTCTCTCTTCTCTGCTCTCTGTCGCTCTCCAGGTGCCAGGGTCTCGAATCTCCTCCGAATTTCTCTCCTCCTCTCCCCGTCGGTGTTTGGGCCCCAGGGGTGTCTCTAGCGCCCAGTCTCAGTGGCTCTCGCCCCCGACTCGCGGTCCGCGTGCGCATCTCCGCCTGGACCGCAGCGCCTCCGCGTCTCCGCGCCCGTCCGGGGCTCGGAGCGGAGCGTTTTGGAGCAGCGGCCGCGGCCCCGGGCAGGGGTGCGGGCCCGCGGGGGCGGCGTTGGGCGCCTTCCTCCGTCAGTCCCTCCCCGGCGGCGCGGGGGGGCCGGCGCGGCCGCCGCTCGGCGCCTTTAAGGGAGCGGGAGGGAGCGGCGAGGCGGCGGCGGCTGCGGTGGCGGCGGCCGCGGCGAGCGGGGCGGGGGCGCGGGGCGCGGCGCTCGGAGTCCGCTCGCGGCCGGAGGCGGCTGGGCGGCCGGGGCCGGGCTGGGAGCTGCGAGGAGAGCGGGCAGCGCCGCCGGAGCCCGCCGCCCGGGCCATGGCCAAGGCGGGCCGTGCAGGTGAGGGCGGGCGCCGGGAGGGCTGGGCCGCCGGCGGGGGGAGGGACCCGCGCGTCTCGAGGGGGGGCCGCCGGCCCAGGTGAGCCCCCGGCGCAGGTGGGCGGAGGTTCCGGGCGGGCTGAGGGGGCGGCGGCGCGGCCGGCCCCCGGGAGCGTGGAGAGGGGGCTCCGCGCGCCCCGCGCCCTTCCTGCGCCCCCGGTCACCTCGTGGGACACCGCGTCCCCTCGCCGCCGCCCCGCCGGAAAGGGCCAGGTCTGCGGCGCCTCTGCCCAGCCCGGCGGTGGGGAGCGATCGTCGCCCTCCCGAGGCCCTGGGCAGAGCCGGGCGCGGGGACCGAAGGCGAGGTCCCGCGGCCGCCTCTCCATCCCACGCCCCCCAGCGCCAACCAGGACGCGCCCCCTTGTCCGGCCGCTCGCTCTATCCAAGACGCGACAACCCCCCCCCCCCCGCCCCCAGCTCAGTCAGGAGACCCAGATTTCTTCTGGGGAAGGAGGGGTGCCCCGCTCCGCACCGGCTAGTGAGCCGTTCCCCCCCTCCCCCCTCCCGGACCCTGGGAGGCAGAGCCTCAGGTGCGGAGGTCTGAAGCGGGGCCTCTTCTGGGGTCCCCAGGGCTCTGCCCTCCCCCAGACGCAGGCCGTGTGGCCCGTGATGTGAGGGAGTGGGCGTTAGTCATTCGTTCATTCATTCAGCCAGACGTTCATTCACCAACATCTGCTTTGTGCCAGGCCCCGAGCTGGGCACTGGGACCAGGCGGTGGTGGAGACTCTGCTCCTATTTGCACTCTCTGGGCCCATGGTGCCTTGGGAGGGCGGCGGAACGACGGTGGCAGCAAGCCTGGACACAGCAGGGCTGGCTTGGGAGGCTGGCATGTGTAAATCCACCGTGAACTCACACCCAGCCTGTGACGTTGGCAGGTGCCATGCCATCCCCTTGGACTCGGCATTGGTCTGGCACGAACCCCACCCTCTACCCACCAGCGATGACAGTGATGGCATGAGTGTGAGTTCGCCCCTGCACACACTTGGGCTGAATACCGCTGGGCTGTGTGTAAATCCACTGCCACCCCACAAATGCTGCCCTGACCAAGGGCCGGGTCCGATGCCCCTGTACATATGCTGGGTGTGTGATTTGGATGCCTGAGAATACACTCCCGTTCTGTCCCTGAGGAGTCCCCTTGGGGTGGGGCTGGTTGTGTGAGACACAGCAAGTACGGAACACATCTAAGCACCCCTTTCTCACTTCCCTCCCCTTTCCCCCCAGGCGGCTGGGAAAGGCTGTCTCCCTGGGTCCTTACCCACCCCCGCTCCTCCCATAGGGCACATGGCAGGGTGTGTGTCCCGCCCACTGCCCCCGCGCCTCTGCTGCCTGTGTGTGTGCAAGTGCATGCACACCCCTTGCACAGATCACCTGCCCGAGCACTGTCATCACAACAGCAGTTAATAATTGCTGCTTGTCCGAGGTACCAGGCAATGTGCACAGCCATGCCGGGAGGCAGGAAGTGTTACTCTTCCCTTTTTAAAACATCTGGAAACAGGTACTCAGAGAAATAGCTCCCTCCAGGTGGCCCAGAGGGTCTGGGCAGAGCCTAGATGTAGACCCAGGCTGTAAGGACTCCGAGTACTAGATTTTCTCCATTGCTACCCTCGTAGGTTGCCCCCCTCACAGAACAAAGATGCGGTTCCAGCCTCTCCACCTTGGTCTGTGGGTCCTTTGGTCTCTAGACTGAGAGTCCGTGGGAATTCGTTCCAGTGACGGGTGAAAAACTGCTCTGCTTCGAGCATCAGTGCCTGGTGTCCTAACATTTTGTCTTTCCTGCTGCAGTTTCGTGCTTGGCCCTTTCCCTCAGGGCAGCACAGGCTCCCCTCCTCTGTGGATCAAACCGCCCAGGCTCTTCCCTCCCACACTCAGCTGCCACCCCAAGGAACCTTTGGGATTGACCCCAGCAAGAGGGGATCGCTCCTCCTCTTCTTAGCTCTTCCAGGCTCCTTTGCATTTTGTAAAGGTCCCTTCTCTTCCTAAGGCTTCTAAGCTCGCTGACTTGAAGACAACTTGTGGTGATGTGTGCACGGATGTCAAAATCTGTGTAGGATGGACTGGTGAGCTTTAGAACAGAGGGAGTCCTCGGAGGTAGGAGCCCCAGTCCCTCTCTTTACAGCTAGAGAAACTGAGGCCCAAGGAAGGGTAACTCAGACAGGGGTGGCTATTCAGGACCATCTACCGCGGATGGACAGGCTGATGGTCAGTGAGAAATGATCAGGCCTTCACTCTTGGGGGGAGAGGGTGCTATTAGAACCAAAGGAGGCTGAAAGCTGTGAGAATCTGGTCTGTGAATGAGGGAGTGTGCTCTCTGACCTGTGAGGTGTTCCGTCTAAAACGGGTCCAGGGAGCCACTGACTAAAGATAGGGGCTTGGGCCTCAGGGCCACCATAGGGCATGACTCCAAGGTCATCACATTGTAGTCTAGTGAAGGCGTCCCAGACCTGTGCAGGGCACAGCCTGAGCAGCCAGCCATGGCCATGTCAACTGTGTCACACAGGAGCTGAAGGAAGGCAGTGAAAAGGACTTCCATGCTGCCAGGAGAACCCAGGTACAAGAGAAAATGTAATCAAGTCCTAGAAAGGATTGGATAAAGGGCAGAAGGTGGATCCCCAACGGGCGACTACCAAATCTCTGGGGAGATTTCAGCACACAGAACAGGATCGTTATGGTGCCCCTGTCCAGTCTTGAGAGAAAAGGCAAGAGGAGGAGAGCCATTGGTCTTGCCCTGAGGGAACGCTCCGTCTAGTGGACAAAGGAGGAGAGAGGCCTACCTTGGGGATGAAAGTCTGCAGTAGGGAGGTGAGGGCTGGCAGTGGGGAGGGGCCGGGAAATGCACAGAGCTACCTGCGGCGGCAGGCCTCAAGTGCGGTGCAGACAGAGAGGAGGCCAGTGGTGGCTTGAAACAGCGAAGGCCAAATTTCTCTAGAAGTTGGGCCTTAAAGGCTGGCAGAATTTGGACAGGCAGGTGGCAAAGGGCAGGCTTCCACGGGCAGGTGAGGCTAGGAGGATGGGACGGGAAAGGTGTAGGTATGGCGGGTGGGAATGGGGGTGGGTGGGGAGGAGGTGCCCAAGGGTGGCGAAATCTGTCTGGCTGGGGTGAAGCGTCCCTAGAGGGTGCAGAAGGCCGAGAGGAGCTCCGGAGAGCATGGACGATGGGAGAGTTGTGTAAGGCTTGGGTGTTTTGACAGATCCCTCTGGCTGCTCCTGGAGGTGCAAAGCGAGGCCAGCCTGGCAGGGCTGTCTTAGTTGGGAAGAGTTTGTGCTGGTTCTTGCCAGCCGCACGGCCCCTCCCTTCCTCCCTGGGCCCCTCTACCCCTCCCTCCACACCCCAGCAGGTTGGCAGGGGTGTCTGCCCGCCCGGGGGCAGGGCAAGTGGAAGGCCCTGCCGGGCAGGAACAGAGACAACAGCCAAGAGGGTCTTGGAACCTCTCAGGCTGGGCCAGGACCATCTGGAGAGGCCGGGCTGGGGCCACAGGGCTGGGCCTTCCAGGCTGGAGGAACCAGTTTATTTGCTCCCAGGTGTTGGCCTCTGCTCTGAGGGGCGGAGCCAGCGGGCTGGACTGTATCAAACCCAGTAATTCGAGTGAGTAAAATGCGGATCCTATAGTGGCAGAGCTGAGAGGACGCTTCCAGAAACTCATGTTCAAAGCCCTCACCACGAGGGGACACTGGGGCCTGGGGTGTGGGGTGTAGGTATTTGCCCAAGGCCACAGAAGAAGGTGGTGGCAGAGCTGGGCCCAGAACCTGTGATTCCAGAGTTTTGGGTGGGACCTTGTTCTGCTGAGTCAGCCGCCCCCTCACCATCCCAAAGCCAGACCTTCTTCTGGGCCCCCTGCTTCACGGCTCCCAGGTGGTGGTGTGGGGAGTGGCCGGAGCTCTCAGAGGACAGAACGTTTGGAAGCTTGGGAAAGGGACCAACTCTGGGATTCTCAGGACTTTGGGGAGGTGCCAGGAGATTTGAGGCACGACTCAGAAACTCCCAGGCCGAGGGTGCTGGGATGGCTTTGCTGTGTATCTGGGGAAGAGCATCACGTTTCTGCGTGAAGATTGCAAATGCACCTTTTCAGGTTCCTAGGGAGAAGGCTAGGGCCAAATCAGATGACCGTGTCCCAACTCAAGGCCTTTCTAAAACTCTGCCCCCAGGAAGCCTTCGGGGCCTTCTGTGCAGTTGGGGAAGTGCTGGAGCTTGGGCCAGTCTCTGGTTCCTCTGCTGAGTTACCTGTCACAGCAGCCGACCTGGCAGGCCCCAGCAGGCCCCAGATTGAGACCCTTTGCTGCCTCTCAGCCCTGGCTGTAGTGTGGTGTGGTGAGTCAAAGACAGTGCAGTTAAAACAGAGTCCTACCCCCAGCGCATGAAGCCCCAGTCCTAGCTGGTGTTCGAGTGGTGGAACAGAGTATGAGGACATGGCTAGGCCCCCCTTGCTGGGGCCATGTCTGTGTCGGACTGGCCAGAAGTGGGATGTTTTCTCGTATACATCTTAGTATACAGTGGTAATTCATGGCTAGAAGAGGCTTGGAGATCTTCTGGTCCTACCTGTTAATTATGCAAGTGGGAGACTGAGGCCAGAAAGGCAAAGGGTTTTTCTCTGAGCTCTGGTGTCTTCAACGACAGAGGGTGTGAACTCCCAAGACCAGTGAGGCTTTGAGGACTGGGAGCTACTCAGTAGGATCTGGGTGCCTCCCAGAAATTCTCTGGGATTCCAGGCTTGGGAGAGGGAGGGAGAGGGTCAGGGATTATCATCCTGGGGACAATCTGGCTCATTTTTTGGTAGCAGTCAACATGCTTTACTGTCCAATGGCACAGCAGCATCTCTTTGAAGTAGGGCTGATGTTATTCCCATTTTATGGATGAGAAAACTGAGGCCTGGAAATGTTAAGTGTCTGGTTCTAGGGTCACACATAAAGTCAGAGGCAGAGCTGGAATTAGAACTTAGGTCTCTTCTTCTCTTGGATTCAGCATTCCTAGGAGTTGGACTGTGTAACAAAGAACAGACCTGGCTCTGTCACTGGTTGCCCTTGAACTGCCCCTCTGGCCTCAGTTTCCTCGTTTGTACAAGGGGAATGGGAAGGAATGAGTTCGGGGGACAGGACAGCTCTGAGTTTGCTCCAGCTCAAACATTGCTCTCTTTTCCTTCTTGGCCTCGCTCCCCACTGGCTTTACTGTGCCTTTCGGGCCCTCACCTCCTCCCTTCTCCTCCCTCACAAGGGTGGTGGGGATGGGAGGACAAATGGGGAGCTGAGGACCGGGACATGGAGAGCACCTGCCTCTTGGGGGTCCCGGGGCCCCAGCCTATCACCAGATCTGCAGCCAGGAGCCACGTGGAAGGGGGCGGCCCGGGCCCCCAGGGGAAGGGCTGGGGGTGGGAGGGGGGAGGAGAGAATGCATAACAGATGAGTCTGGAAATCAAATGGGATCTGAGCTCCCCACCCACTCCCTCAAATCTCTTTATACTCCCTCTTCTAAAATTCTTGTTTTCTAAAGAGAAGGGAAATGCTACGCTGCAGCCCCTTCCGCAAACGAATGGGCGCCTTAGTGAGTCACTCCGGAGGTAAATGCCACCTCCAGGGCCCCACGTCTGCCTGCCTGCGGAGGCCTGCACAGCCGTGTGGCCACCGGGGGGCGCGCGTGTGAGGTGCCCCTGCCTGTCAGCGGCTGTGGGTGGGCGCTGGGTCCCTGCAGTGGGGCCCCCACCCCGCCTCCTCCAGACTCTCCCCAGGGTGGCATTCGTGAGGTTCACTCGCGGATGGGGTCACGGCTCAAGCTGGGGCCCGGCTGAGGCTGGGGGTGGCACGTAGGGACTTGGGCTGTGACCTGAGTGTGGGGTGACTACAGGACCTGCGGGGGAGGGCGTTGTGGTTCTGGGGCGGTCAGGGCTGGCAGGGGGGCAGGTGCTAATGCATCTGCCTCTGGAAACCGGAGTTCTCGGGCGTCAAGCTGTTCTCTGCAGGTATCCTGGTGGAGGGATGTGTGTGTGCTTGTCTGGAGCCTCACCTTCCGTTTTGAGGGTCAGCCTGTTAATTTGCAGACCTGGGGCAGGGAAGGCCAGCGAGGTGTTCCCCCTCCCAGATGACCCGCTGTTCGGGGGGGGAGGGGAAGTAGCCGTCTGTTAGCCGGGGATGCCAAACAAGGGTTGAAAGCAAAAATAGAAACGCATTGGGTTCTGTCTGGGAGGGGCGTTGAGTTCTGGTGGATCCGAGAGGCCTCTTCTGAGCTGTCTGCCGCCGATGCTGTGTTTGCTCGGCTCAGTATTTGCAGAGCACGTCATGTCCTGCGCTCCTGACCTCCTCGGGGATGGATCTAGGTGTGCAGGATCCGGGCTGCGGGCTCGAGGGCCTGCAGCTGTTCCACGAGTCTGTCTTTGGGGGGTTTGGGGCGGCTGTGGCCGTGGTCCAGCTTGCTGCCCTCCTGATCAGAACTCCCTTTGGCCTGCCATACCCGCCCCCCGCCGCCAGTCCTCCAACTTCCCACCTCCCGTGAGGCTGGTCTCAGCTGAGCAATTCTGAAATCATCCCTTGTGGTAAAAGGAGCTATTTTCGGCCTTCCCATTACTGCCCAGTGGGGGGTGGGGTGGGGTGGTGTTTATCCCTTTGCTGCCTTTTTGTTTCCTTCTTGTACAGTGTAATCTGGAGCAGCGGTGAGAGCATTACGCAGCCCTGCCTCTGGGGTCCCGGCTGGCAATTCCCAGTGCTGTGATTTGGCACCAAATGCAGAGCCCGGGGCAGAGGCAACCTTGGGCCCCATCCTTGCTCTGTAGTAACTCCAGAGTGGCAGGTAGCACAAATGGCTTGTCGGAGTCACCTTGGCCCTGGCTGGTGGGAGCAGCTCCCCTGCTGCCGCTTGCTTCAGGCTGACGGTAGCCTTTGGTGACCTTACCAAAAAGCCAGCCAGCTCATTGAGGTGGCGGCTCTAAAGGAGCCCCCAGCATCTTCTGCTGACTCTGTGACCCTCCCCAATCTGGTCTCCCCATGCCCTGATTGGATGCCTGGGTCCCTCCTGGTCTCTGTTCCCTGTTCCCCACAGTGGGTCCTGGGGTGATCGGAAGGGGCCCCTCTGTCCTGCCTTTTGGGCTCCCCTGCCCTCCTGAGAAGCCTGCAGGTGGCAGAGCCATCAGTGGTGAATTGGCAGGTGCTCTGGGAGCTCCCTTCAGAGGCAGGAGAAAGCCTCTCCCTTACGGAGCAAGAGTCTGGTGGGACAGAGCGGGGACATCTGGGGCTTGAGAGAATTGTTCCAAACAACTCAGAACCGTTGGGGACCGAACTGGCAGAGCAAACGAAAGTACAATAGATAGCCAAAGCTATTAATCACTAATCCTCTCCTAAATCAGGTAATTAATGGGTATTTAAGTGGCATATTTATGAGATACCAGCAGGTCTTCAAAAAGCACATTTTTTCCCAAAGCGACTGGTTGGCCCAACTGTGTCCTGCTGGGAGACTGGGGTTGTCATCCCACCCCCAGGCACAGGGAGCATGACGGGAGGCAGGTCCCATCTGAGCTTCCCTTTTGTCTTCGCAAAGAGGGATCGGAGCCCTTCTGAACTGACCTCACTGGGCTGTCGTGGGGATGATAGGAAGTGAAGGCCGTGCAAATCCCTGGCAGTGGTGTAAAATGCTGTACAGAATTTAGTGTTAGCTGTGAAAATAGCCTTGAAGTTATAGGATACAGTGCCTTGATTGTGCCTGGTGCTGTTTATGGCCGGGGTCAGGCCTCAGTCGGTGGCTAGAGGCATTCCTTTTTTTTTGAGTCATTGCCGAACGTGTGGCTGGGTCCATGACTGGGTCAAGGCTTAGTGTGTGGCTTGGCCCGTGGTCAGCTTCATGGCCTCGTTTGAGATCAGGTCCCAGTTGTTCTAGGATCGGGGTTGTGACTTGATCTGTGGTCAGCTCGAGGTTAGGCTGTGGTTGAGGTCAAGGTTGGGCCATGGCTAGTCTCAGGAAAATTCTGCATCCCGGAGCCTCAGCCTCAATTCTTGAGTCCACCCCTGGACTGATGGAGCTACGTGGGTCCCCTGGAAGCTGGATTCCTTCAGGGTCCTCCAGGATCTGGGCTCCAGGTGCTGGGAACCCCAGCACACAGGCCTTTCTGGGACTCCTGGCATGTGCCCTGAAACAGCCCAGCACACGAGCTCATCAGTGGTGCATACAGCAGTTTGGGAGATAGTTAGGACATGTTTCTATAGCAACCAACCCCCAACCAGCACTGGTTTCCTTCAATAATGCCTTTTTCTGGAAGCGGCTTCTCCTGGCCTCTTGTTTCTCCCTGGGTGGCCCCATAGCCCCTTGAAGGCTGAGTATGGGCTGGTTGGCCCTGATTGGTCTGGTCCGACTCATCCTGACCCAGAGAGGGGGCCTGAGGACATTCCCTATGGGATACTTCCCTGAGAGGGGGCCCTCCTGAGATCTACCCAGTGCTGGGCCATGCTGAGTGTAACAAGAGCTTTCTCTGTGCCCAGCCCTGGGCTGGGAGAGGCTATGGGCCTGGGGAGGATTCCTACCGGGTTTCTGCCTGGGGGAACCCACAGCCCAGTGGGACAGGCAGGCCTGGCCCTGGTCTGCAGATTGGTGCTCTGATGGGCGCAGGTAAAGGACGTTATGGAAATACGGAAGAGGCAGGCACCCAGACCAGCACTGGGGTCAAGGAAGGCTTTCAGCTGGGGTAGGGTGGGGGTGGAGGGTATTTCAGGTACCAGGACGTTCAGGAGCAAAGTCTTGGAGGGAAAGAACATGGTATGGGCTGGGGGGTGGGGGTGGGGGTGGGGGTGAGCCCTTCCCAGTGGCGACGTGGTACTGGAACCCAGACTTATGGGTGGAGGGGCTTGCAGACAGAGCAGGTCCTGGCCTTAGGTAGCTCAAGGTTTGGGGGGCAGATAAGACACAGCCCCAGGGAGCTGCGCCGGTGGAGAGGAGAGAAGGGCCAGCCGTGCACCAGGAGCAGCCCCAAGAGTGTTGGGGCTTGGGAGCCTCCAGCCTCAGGGTGAGTTCCTGCTCTGCCCTCTGGGCTCCCATTCCAGGGCCTGGAGGAGAAGGAGAGGGGCCCACTCTTGGGAGCTTCCACCTGTGAAAGGACCAAAGAAAGGCCCGTGGATTTCATGATTTATTTATGTTATTTAACAAACCCTTTTATAGCACTGAGTGCCAGGCACCATGCCAAACCTTTTTCAAATATTCATTCACGTAATCTTCATAGCAACCCTAGGGAAGGACTATTATTACCCCCATTTTACAGAGGAGGAGACTGAACACAGAGTGGTGTAGTGACATTTATTAAGATCACCAGTTGAGAAGTGGCAGAGTTGACAGTGAGAGGAGGAAGGCAGGGCTACGGGAGGAGGGGCAGAGAGGAGGTGGGCCTTCAGAGTCCCCCCCACCTGCCAGTAGGAGCCTCACTCAGACTCTGCATCCAGCAAGTGGATGGAGCCCTGGGCCCCCAGGCCAGAACTGTGAAGTGTGATTCTAAGTGTATGTGTGTGTGTGTGTGTGTGTGTGTGTGGCTGTGTGGGCCACGTTTGGGCTCTGGACTCTACGTGTCCACGGGGCTCCCACTGCCCACGGGATGTCTGGCAGCCTGATGGTTTCTGCAGCATGGATTGTCAGCAGTTAGACCCAGATGCTTGTGCTTGCAGAACCTGCCATCCTCGTGCCTGTGTGTGTGTGTGTGTGTGTGTGTGAGAGACAGAAAGACAGAGGAGACAGAGACAGACTGGAGACAAGGGGCCTGCCTGAATGAGCCCACAGCCGAGCTCTTCTCTCCCCCTCGGCCCCGTCCTCTTCCGAGGCACAGATTGCTGGAATCCAGCAGGCCTGCCAGGCCGTGGTTTCAGATGTGGCCTCAGGCAGGACTGGGCACCGAAGCTGCGGCCACAGTCATGGGCAGCAGGCTCAGTGCCAGGCAGCCCACCTTGGCCGGCTCAGAGGTGCTTGTGACTCCCTGGAGGTCTGGAAATTGGTAGGTGTTACTTGAACACCCACAGGGCCGTGGCTGTCACAGCAGATGCCTATGTCCCCTCCCTTGCTCTGATGAGCCAGACTTCTTACTCTTGAGGAGAAGGTTCTGGATCCAGCGTCTCTTGGAAATGGCCCGATTGCTTTGACCCATGTCTCTACTCCCTCCCACCCTGCCCCAGCCTGGCCAACCCTGCCCACCCTTCCTTTAAGGCTCAGCTTGGGCCTCCTCCCCCAGGAAGGCCTCTGGGCCCTTCAGCCTGCAGGGTGTCTGCCTCTGGGAGGTCCTGTCCACACCTCTGAGACGAGGTAGGGGTGGCATTTAGCCCAGAGGCTAGGCTGCCCACCCCTCCTTTGTCCTGTGCCCTGTGCAGGGGCTGTGCAGGGCTGGGCCCCGAGGCTGGCACCCAGGAGCCGGGGTTGAGCCCATTCAGCTCTGTCCCCAACTCCTTCCTCCTGGGCACCACCTGGCCCAAGGTCTGGCCCAGGAAGAGTCGGCCAATACCCGCCTCCCTCACTCTACTGTGCCAGGGCTTTCCTCACTGTGAAATGTCTTTCCCCTCAGACTGGGCTCCTGAGAGCAGGGCGGTGACTCCCTTCTGGTGGGGCTGACCCTCAGGCCGGGGCTGCCCTGGGGTCCCCGGTACTGGGCAGAGTACCCACTGTTGGCTCCTGTCCATCTGTCCGTCTGCCTATTCCTGCGTCCCTGGGAGCCAGGGCCAAGGTGGGGATGTGGGTGACCTCTGGCTGCACCCACGCTGGGGAGACCCAGGCCTGAGACAAGGTCGAGGAGACCGCACTGGACCTGATGGTGGCGGTTAGATGCTCCAGGAGAGGGGGCGGGGATGGCTCCTCGCAGCCCCTCCCACTGCAGGCCCCCCACCCTACCCCGAGCTTTGCTGAGGGACCAGCGCATCGTGGGGTGTGAAGGATCGTTTGTTTCTCTCTGGATTGCCGGGAAGGACTGGGATATTCCCTTTTCTCTTTTATCCTGATTTAGAGGGTTTTTTAAAAATTTGGCCATGCTTCGAGGCATGTGGTATCTTAGTCCCCCAACCAGGGATCGAACCCACACCCCCTGCATTGGAAGCGTGGAGTCTTAACCACTTGACCCCCAGGGAAGTCCCCTGATTTAGAGTTTTGAATAAGTGTGGTAGAGAAGGTGGGACAGAAGGAGTCTGCTGGAAGAAGTAGGCTGAGCCTTGGGGTTGCGGAAGGGACTCTGCAGCCTGGGAAGGGAAGAGAAGAGGAGACCTGGGCCCCGCGCCCTGAGCTCTGCTACAGAGCACCCAGCATGGTGGTCCTGAGCACAGACCCTGGAGTCATATGGACCTGGGTTCAAATCTTGCTTCCATCACTTATTAGCTTTATGACCTCAATCGAATGACTTCACACCTCTGAACTTTATTTCCTGAGCTGTAAGATGGGGATTCATGACACCCACTCCACGAGGCTTGGTTAGGATTACTTTAGATAATACCTGTGAAGCAGCTAGCAGATCATTTTTGTTCATTCGCTTGTTTGCCAAACACCCCTTGGCGCTCTTCCACCTGGGACCCTGTACTGGACACAGAAAATGCAGAAAAGTGAAGGGCAGGGACCCACCTCAAGGAGACTGTGCTTCTGGGCCTTTGCCCTCGCTGTTCTGGGATCATGGCACCCACCTTCTCTGACTCTCAAGATCACGTGTGGCCTTTAGCTACCTGACCTGTGCCTCCTATCTCTTGGGAGACTTCCTGACCCTCTTGGGCATCTGTGTTTCCCTCTTCCTGAAGTGTGCAGGTGATAGACTCTGGGTGGAGGTTGGAACCTTAAAATCCACCTGTTCTGAGCTCCCATCCACAACAAGCAGGCAACCCCCTACCTTATCCTAACCCTAAGCTTAACCCTAATCTTACCTGGTCTGGCTCCATTTCCTCTCTCACCTCCCCTTACACCTGTCTCCCCCTCCGTCACCTGTTCCAGCTCTTATCACAGGCTCTCATCCTCCTCCTCTGTCTGTCCATCCCACGCGCGTGTGCCAGGAGCATGCCTACACATACAGATGTACACACTCGCGCTTAGCATGTCTGGCTCTTTCTCATCATTCAAGTCTCCACTGATCTGACACCTTTTCAGAAAAGTCTTCCCCTCACACCCCTCCCAGGATACTCTGTCTATCACTGTTTTCCTTTTTTGAAGTATGATCTTTGCCGTTCACTAAAAAGCCTGCACCCTGAAGGAAGAGACAAAGGGAACATCTTCCACCCAGAAGCCAGGTGACGGCTGCTTCTTAACATGATCCGTTCTTATAGGTTCTTTTTTACACCAGGGTAGATAACTGAGATCCCTCCACATACCTACCTTTCCAGAGGTTGTTTGCAAGGAGGGAGGGACCGTAGCAGGTTTAAACAAACTTATAGTGTGTATTTAAAAACCAGTGCAGGTATGCATTTTGAAAACAAAGAAGATAAAAGTAAACCAGATAAAAGATGCCTTTGAAGAGAAAATCAACTGTAGATTTCGGCCACAAAGGAGAGTCAACAATCAGGTGAAGGGTTCATGTGGAAGGAGAAACAGCGCTGGTTCAGCGTTTATAACTTGAGCAGGTGACAGAGTTCTTTTGATGACGGGGCCGATCGCCCTTTTCATTATCCCTCGGTGGATGTACAGATCCACGCGTTCATGCCTGTCTATTCTCTAGGCTGTAATTACACTGTAGCAGACACTCAAGGAAGGAGGACGTGGTGGAGGTAGGAAGGGACCGTTTTACTTTCTTCCCAGCACTTTCTACTGCTGAAATGATCTTTGCTGCTTCCTTGTTCCAGGTCTGCTTTCCCTGCCCACTGCCACCATCACCCACACCCCGCAGAGTGTAAGCGCTGGGAGGGCCCCATGGCAGGGCCCCGCCCTGTCCCTCTTATTCACCTCAGTGTCCCTAGCATCTCACACAGTGCCTTGCAGGATGGACAGCTCCCTTTGACACCCAGAAGCCCCTTCCCTCTCTGCCCACCTCTAGCTGGGAGAACATCTCCCTCAAATGGAGCTGAACTGGCCTCCCTGCAGCCTTCCCTGCTGGCGGGTTCTCCCCGCTGGGATTCTCACCAAGGCCAGCCCGTCACACATGTTATGGGTGTTGCGGTGACCTAAGATGATGGTGGCCTGCAAGGATGGATGTGGTGGTGGGAGTGAGGGAGGGACAACTTCCAGAGCTCTCCTCTTTTCCCCTGCTTCTTATCAAATTCTACTCTGTAGAGATAATCTCTATTGATGTTTTGGTGCCTGTCCTTCCAGACATTTTAATGCATGTGTGAGTATATTTATATAATAATTACTGTTGTGAGCACTTGCTATATGCTAGGCCCTGTGCTAAGCACCTCGATGTATTTTATTTCATCTTTACAATAAGCTCATGGGGCAGGTATGAGCTTTCCTCACTTTATAGCTGAGGAAAATGAGGCACAGAGAGGTGAAGGGACACACTTGACATCACACAGCTTCTAAGAGGCAAGGGCCTGAGCCTGAATCTAGGCCTCTTCCAACCTCAGACCCTGAGTTCTTAACTAACATGCTGTACATATCCTCAGTGTGCAGGTACAAGTATATTTTTCAAAAATGGGGTCAAAAGATACCTACGGTTCTGGGACCAATGTGCATTTTTTTTCTTCTACCCATACTCCATGGGCATCTTTCCATGTCAATTCATAAGGAGCTACTTGATTTTCCTACCACTTGCAAAGAACTCCCTTGATGACTGTATATGAATGTATGTCTGGTCCTCTGTGGATGGACACTGGGATTTCTTCCAGTTTATTGGTATTACCAGAACACCAAGATGATCAACTGTATATTGCCATCTTTGTATACTTTTCTGATTATTTCCTCAGGAAAATTACCAGGTCAATTTTCTTCTAACACTTTTATGGTTTTTTTTTTTTTTTTTTTTAAGAAATTCATGTTCTTATTTATTGATTGATTTATTGATTGATTAATTGCTGTGTTGGGTCTTCGTTTCTGTGCGAGGGCTTTCTCTAGTTGTGGCAAGCGGGGACCACTCTTCATCGCGTTGCGCGGGCCTCTCACTATCGCGGCCTCTCTTGTTGCGGAGCACAGGCTCCAGACGCGCAGGCTCAGTAATTGTGGCTCACGGGCCCAGCTGCTCCGTGGCATGTGGGATCTTCCCCGACCAGGGCTCGAACCCGTGTCCCCTGCATTGGCAGGCAGATTCTCAACCACTGCGCCACCAGGGAAGCCCCCACTTTTATGGTTTTAATGTTTACAATTAGATTGGAATTCATCTGCCATCTCCAGTAGTTCACGTGTCCAGGGAGCAGGTGGAGGGGTTCCTGGATGTGCCGGGCGCCAGCTGGTTCCATGAGAGTCCCAAAGTGCTAAGTAAAGGGGGCTCTGAGAATGGGGGGCAGGGGAAGAGGCTTAGTGACCCAGCTCTGCCTCTGGCCTTCCTCCCCCTGGTCGCGGGGCAGGAGGTGCGTTGAGGCTGAGTTCAGGGCAAGGGGCCACGTTCTCTATGTGCACTTGCTCCTGCCCCGTGTCCCGGCCTCTGCAGATATTAATAATAATAGCAGTCACCATCACTGAGTGCCCCCCGAGATAGAGGCGCTGAGCATGCGTTATTTCTGATCCTTCGAGCTCGGGATTGATTGTTGCCGATATTTTGTAGAAGGGGAAACTGAGGCTGTGGTATGGAGAGGAAATGGCCGCAGAGGTTGCAAGTGGCAGAGACGGGGTGGAACTCAAGTTCAGGTCCCCCTTCTCTTAGTGTGGGGCTTTTTCCCCAGGGGAGGCTGCAGTCCTTCCCTGGCCTGCACACGTGTGCAATAAACATCACTAGTGCCCTTCCGGGTGTCTGCTTCTCCTCACTCCACCCTCTTAAAGCTGGGCTTGGTCACGTGACTTGCTTTGGCCAATGACAGGAGCAGAAGTGTGTCACGTGTGGGAAGACTCCTTTACGACTGGGCGTGCCTTTCTGTGCTCTCCTCCCCTGCCTCTGCAGAACTTGAAGTGTCGATTTGAGATGCTGGCATCATAAGGTGGCGTCTTTGAGTGACCGCCATGGCCAGAGCCCCCTTCCTACCTGTGTGTGAGTGAGGAATGAACCGTTATTGTTTTAAGATCATTTATTAACACAGCAAAACTTACCTGATGCTTCCTGATACACCGTGTCACCTTGGCAACATCTCTTAACTACCTCTGGTCTCGGTTTTGGTGTGTGCAAAATGGGCACCCTCGTTCCTGCCCCACTGAGCCGTCTCAGAAAGGAATTTGGGTCTTAAATGAAAGCATAGCGGTGGGAGGGCTCTGTGAGGTGCTGTGCACTTGAAGTCAGGAGGGCAGGGACGTGCAGGATGCCGACTAAACCTTGGTCCAGGGGCAGTTTGGGTTTACCTACTTCATGCCAGGACACGGCCTCAAGCTTGGCTAACAGGTGTGTTTCCTTTGGCAGGTGGCCCTCCCCCGGGTGGTGGTGCCCCCTGGCACCTTCGAAATGTCCTCAGCGACTCAGTGGAGAGCTCTGATGATGAATTCTTTGATGCTAGAGGTGAGTGAATCTCATTGTCCCATCATTGTCTGGTTGACCTTTTTAGAAGCTCCAAGAAGGGGATCCCTGTTGGGAGTTAGTATCTCTCCCCACTCAGACACTGCAGTTCCGTGCTTCATTATTACCCAATCTGTGAGTCCCCTCAGGGCTGGGGCTCAGCGTCCAGTCATTCACTCTTTGAGATATTTGCTGAGTTCCTACGATATTTCAGGTGCTTACCATACTGCAGTAAACAGATAGGCGTGGCCACTGCCCTCATCAAGCTGATAGTCTAGTGGGAGAGGCAAACGTCAAATTACATAAAGGAAAATACAGTCACAAATGGGAACTAGTACCCCTGAGTAAAAAGCACCAAGTGTTAATAGAAAGAGTGATGATGGGGGTACCTGATTTAGGCTGGGGAGGTCCTTAATATCCTCTGTGCAGCACTGAGGGTAGAAGCTGGCTAGAAGAAGAGTGGGAGGAAAGAGCCTTAGGCAGAAGACGCAGCAGGTATGATGGTGCTGAAGCAGGAAAGAGGGGGCCTTCCGGGAACTGGAGGCCCGTGCGGGAGGGGGAAAGGAGAGATGAGGCTGCATGTGACCCAGTAGGTGACTCTCAAGGTCAGCCCACAGACGGGAGGGGGAGCTGGAATGGAGATGCGGACCAGTTAGATTATTGCAGATGTTCAGGGGAGAGACGAGGGAGGGGAGGACATCAGCTCTGCATTTCAGTGCTGGGTGCATGGCCTGCCTGCCGGACATAGCAAGGGGTGCTATCTAAGTGAGGATGGGAAAACAAGAAACATTACAAGGATTGGAGAAGAGGGCACCAGATGGGGTGGGCATTTCAGGCAGAGAGCACGGTCTCAGAGATGAGGTCGTGCAGGGCAGGGGACCAGTGGAAGGCAGAGTCTGCCTGGACTTCAGGAGAGAGGACCCTCACAGTCATGCTGGCCTGGGCCGTGCCGGGGTGGGTGAGACGCACAAGCCTAGGAGGGTCTCCAGGCTAGGAGGGTCCCCAGGTCTCACTTGGCTGGCTCAGCTCCACTCTGGGAAGTCACCATATTTGGGGGATTGACTTACTTCTGGGATGGGGCCAGCTTTGAAGTACTGACTGAATGGGGTCTTGAAAGAGAAACAGAGCATGCGCTGGCAAGACCCCAGGACCCAGAGCAGGACACTTGTGACATGGTCTCAGCCGTGCCATTGACTCGTTCTGTGACCTTGGGCAAGTCTTTCACTTTCTCTGGGCCTCAGTTTCCCTATCAGCTCGGTGCCTCCAGAAATGGAGACTGTATCCAGTTCAGGTGATTTTCGGGGAGGCACGGTGGGGTTGGGCGGTGGGATGCTGCCCCAGCCTGAGCCTCCCCCATTCTTGACTCTGGATGGAGTACCCCCTCCCTGATGCCAACCCCAAACCAGCCCATTTGGGGCTTCTTTCCTGTCTCCCACTGGCGTCTGATTGGAGTGGCAGCCGGGGCTGACTTTCTCCATAGCAACTAACCCAAAGTGTGACAACAACGGCTTCAATGTTTTGATGCTTAGAACACTTTCATTTAAAATATTTTTGTAGTTCATCAGGGCTCTGCATTCCCAGATGACGATGATGGCTCCCTGCGGGAGGCGTCTGCGGGTGGCGCCGGTCAGCTCCATCTCCATCCCCATGGGCCTTATGCACCTGCTTTCCTTTTGAGCAGCTGTGGATCCAACCTGCTTCCCTCCCTGCAGACCCTCAGCATTCTGTCCTCTGCCCCCATGATCTCACTGCTCTGTCTGCAGTTCCTAAACTGGCCTCACCTCTCACTCCTCTCTTATGGGTGGCCCCACCTTCTCTTCTATTCCTTTGTTTCATCTCCTCCCTGCTCTCCTCACCTCTGTCTCTCCTTCTCTCCACTATCCCAGGATCACACACTCTCCCATCTCTTTCTCTGTCTTCCACCTCTCAGCACTTCCTACCAGACCTCTGAACCTCATGTCTCTGAACCTTTCCTATGTCACTTCTCCCAGAGCATCTGTAGCGCTCAGCCCCAAGATCCGCCCACAGGCTGCTGGAACCTCTTTGGTTCTGCGTTGCCAACTCCTCACCTCCTGTCTGTTCCCTGTGGTCTCCCTGGACAAGGCTTTTGCACATTTCCTCCACTCAGGGCAGTAAGAGGTAAAGCCATCCTCCTTCTCTGCTCCCAAGAGCTTTCTCAGCACCTGGGGCCAGGCCATGAGTGTCCAGCTTTCTGGGCGTGCTCTGAAGGGTCACCTCCCTGCCTCTGTTCTCCAGCCCAGGCTGAGCCCTGACCCTGGCCTGGGTGTGATGTCTGTCCCCACCTGCATTCTGCTGCCTCTGCAGTTCCACCTCCAGCCGTGGTGGAGCCACATTGTCAGGAACAGAGGCCAGAGCATGGAAGGGACCTCTCAAGATCACACAGCAAGGTGGGGGCAGAGGGGCTGGAGCCCAGGAGCTTAGCGTCCAGGTCAGGCCTTTTTCTTCGACTTATTACTGAAAATGGGGCCCTCCTCCCTCCCTGTCTTCCTTCAGCTCCATCCCACTTGTCCAGCACTAGGGTTTACCTGGTGGGACAAGAGACCTTCATGGCTCATGGTCTAGTAGCAGAGGAAGACGCTTAGGCTCTGGGGGCTCTGGTTGTGTATGTAAGGCATGGGAGAGACTGGGGGGAAGTCAGGTAGGAGTATGGAGCTATCCGAGACAACAACAATCCCCTGGGCAGGATGCCAGCTCCCTGGGCTGTGGCAGCAGGCATGGGGCCTCAAGGCGGCTGGTACCCGTGATTGGATGCTGCAGGAGGGGTGATGGGCTCCAGGCTCCCAGACCCAGAAGAAGCACCACTCCCCGTCCTGTCAATACAGTCAAAGGGTATCTGGGGAGCCACAGTCTAGCAAGGTTGGAGTGCAGAGTGAGGGAAACCCATGGTGGCCAAGAGGGGACATGCCTCAAACCCATGTCAGAGCTAGGGGGCCCTCAAGGTCTTTGAGTTCAACACCCTGACCTCATTTTACAGGCTGGAAAACTGAGGCCAAAGAACTGGGAAACTTGTTCAGGGTCACACAAAGGGTCAGGCAGAGCAGGGGCTAGAATTCAGAGTCATTTATTTACTCTCTCAAGTATTTATTGAGCATCTGTCCATCCCCCTATTCCAGGTGTAGGGGATGCAGGGCCAGGGGACACTGTCCTGGCCCCCATGGAGCTTACAGTTTAGTGGTGATGGGTGGGAAGACAACGTACAAGCAAGTGAGTTCTATTGATAGTTTCCATAAATAAAATAATGCAGAGGAATAGACACCTCACCAAAGAAGGTAGATAAATGAAAAATGAAAGGTGAAAAATGAAAATATGCTCAACATCGTTAGTTATTAGGAAAAGGTAAACCGAAGCCACAATGAGATACTGCCTCATACTTTTTAGAATGACTAATTAAGACAACTGACCAGGATGTGGAGGAATTGGGACTTTTAAAGTCTGCTTGGTGGGAACGTACGATGGGACAGCTATTTTGGACAACAGATTGCAGCTTCTTAAAAAGTTAATCATAGTTAACTACCTTTCCACTCCTAGGTATTTACACAAGAGGTAAGCAAACATATGTCCACCTAAAGACATGTACCTGAATGTTTATAGCAGCTTTATTTATGATCCCCCCAAAGTGAAAACAACCCAAATGTACATCAATGGGTAAATGAATAAACAAATTGCTGTACATTCACGTATTCAGTATTCATGAAATACCACTTGGCAATAAGAAGGAATGAACTGATACACACAACAATACGGATGAATCTCAAAATAATTGTGCTGAGTGAAAAAGAGTCAGACTGAGAAAGAGTGCATATTATGATTCCATTTATAGAAAACTCTAGAAAATGCAAACGAGTCTATGACAACAGGAGCAGATCAGTGGTTGCCTGGGGGTGGGGAGGAGGGATCGAAAGGGACAGGAGAAAACTTCTGGGTGTGATGGATATATGTCCACTATCTTGATTAGGGTGATGGCTTCCTGGGTGTGCACATAGGTCAAAACTTGTCAAATTGTACTTTTTTTTTGTTTTTTTGGCCGCACTGTGCAGCTTGCGGGATCTCAGTTCCGTGACCAGGGACTGAACCCGGGCCCTCGGCAGTGAGACCGCCGAGTCCAACCACTGGACCGCCAGGGAATTCCCAAATTGTACATTTTAAATATGTGTAGTGTATTGAATGTCAGTGATAGCTTTAGTAATGCCGTTAAAAAAAAATGGAGGCACTCCCCCCCAGTATAACATAAGGGACTGTGCTAGAGTGACTGGGCAATTTGGAGGCCCGCAGCGGATGTGGCCTTGACCTGAGAGCTGCACAACAAGAAACGAGCCAGGTGAGGATCTGGGGGAGTAGTGTTCTGGACAGCGGGAAGAGCCAGCGCGAAGCTGTTACCGGAGGAGAGAATAGGAAGGCTGGCGTGGCCAGAGTGAGCAAGGGGCGCCTGCTCAGCGATGCGCGGGAGGGCAGACCCGGCCCGGTAGCCTCTGGATCCCGGGTCCCCCCTCTGGAGCACAGCAAGGGTACAGGGTTTGTCTCGTGGCTGGAGTGGAGGATGTTGCTTTGGGAAGCTGGGCAAAGGAGCCCTCGGAGAAGCAAAGCACAGGTGTGTCGCTGACCCCTGACCCTCCCTCTCATTAGGGGAGGGGACGTGGAGAAGCAAATGCCAAGGAGCTGCCCCAAAGGCTTCTGGGAATGGGCTGAGTGGGGACCCCCTTGCGATGAAGAGAGGGTGGTGGTACGGCCGTAAGTGGGGCATGGGGCGAGCGGTCCCCAGTCGGGGAGGTTAGCAATCTTGTGTCCCAGAGGCCCCAGAGCAGCGCATATCTGGTCCGTGGAGAGACTGGCCTGTAGGCCAGTGATGGAGGGAGTGATGGAGGGACCTGGACTGGCTGATGGCCGAAGGTGACCGAGCCCTTGGCTCCATGAGCTGCAGGTGAAGCCTGCCTAGCGCGGGACAAGGAGGTTCCCCGCTTTGAAGTCCTGTGGGTCCAGCAGACACAGAGGCCCCAGGGTAGGAAGAAAGGCTTTCACTGTATCCAGGTTTTGTTCAGGGTCGGAGTCAGTCTGAGGTCAAGGCCAGGGGCGTGGTACTGGTGGGTGAGGCTGAGCCTGGCACCTAGAATGGGCAGGGACTGGGGCTCAGGGGGGTGAAAGTAGATGCAAAAACTCTGTCCACGCTAGGGGTCACCGGGGTTGAGCATCGGCACATAGGGAACAGTCACCAGAAGTCGAAAAGCAAAGTCAATAACCAGGACATTTATTCAGATAAGCCCTTGCGGCCTTTGGCCTTCATGGGAGTCTCGTACTACAATGAGGGGAAACAGAGCAGAGGCTCAGAGCTGAGGCACGCGTCTCCCTGGTTCTCCTGAGTGACTCCAAAAGGAGCTTTCTCGGCTGCTGCTTCCGTGTGTGTGTGTGTGTGTGTGTGTGTGTGTGTGTGTGTGTGTGTTTCTTGCTGCCTCTCAGGGGACAAGCCCATTGTTGCCAGAGTGAAGATCTAAGGCTGAGTACTGAGCGCAGGGGCAGAGGAGCGGCCCAGAGAGGGAGAGAAATCTCGTCTGTGAGGTGGGGGGTTGGGGAGCAGCTGGAGAGACAGGCAGGCTGAAGCCTGGGGCGGTGGGGGGGGAGCCGCAGAGAGTGCAAGGAAGCCAGGGAAAATATGAGAAAGCAGAGAGGGAGAGAGAGCAAGAGAGACTCAGAGAGGATGGGAGAGAGGGACACATACACACACACACAGACACACCAAGAGAGACGCCAAGAGAGCCACACCAAGAGAGTTGAAAGAGAGACAGTGACCCAGGAGAGAGAGAGATCAGAGACACCAAGAAGGCCTGCAGAGATGGAAAGCTGCTGAGGGGCAGGCACCCAGAGAAAGAAAGAGAAGCCCAGAGAAGGAGAGAGATCAAGAAAGAGACACAGCCACCCAGAGAGAGGAGAGAGACAGGTTCTGGGATAAAGACAGAGCCAGAGCAAAGAGTAATCGTGATCGAGGCCCAGAGGGAGGGACAGACACAGCAGAGAGACAGAGAAACCCCAGGACCCAGAGGGACAGAGATCAATGGAAAGGGACCTGGTCTGAGTGGGTCAGGGATGGGTATCAAGCAGAGAGGAACACGAGGAGAGTCTGAGAGGAGATACATTTCCTAGAGAGATAGACAGAAGACCGAGAGGGAAAGATGGAGGTGAGTCATGCAGATACGAGGAAGAGGGAGAAGATGCTGAAGCCTCTCGGGGTTCTGATAGCCTCACATACACCATGGGATAGGGATTACGCATTATAGAAAAACCAGGATCTAGGACGTGTAAGCACCTGCTGTACACCCAGCACTGGACCAGGAGCCCCAGCTCACTCATCTGACTGTGTCCATTTCCCATTGTGTTTTTTCACAAAACTGAATTCCTACAGGATGGAGGTCGTGTCTCACACGGCGTACAGCAGCTGCTCAGGAATCCCTCCGTTGTAGAATGAATGTTAAACGAACAAGCAGAAAACTGCATGCTTGGGTAACTGAGCCAGGAGACGCAGGCACTCAAGGTGGGCTACAGGCTGACCCTGACGACCCCGCTCCGAAGCTGGGACAAAATGACATAGGGGTCGGCAGCAGCATAACTGGAACCGGGGCATAACTCCACATGCTCTGGTGGTGGTGGTAATGGTGGTACCATCACCTCCCTGTGCTGTTATCCGCATCTGTGCTCCTGCTATGTGCTAGTCATGCTTATACACGCTTTACCTTCATTATCTCATTATCTGATTTAATCCTCAGAGCATATCTGTGACGTGGGCATCACTATGGTATCATTTTATAGATGAGGAAACGGAGGCTCATACAGCATAAGTTAGTGTCCAAGGTCAGATAGCTTGCAGGTGGTGCATCCAGGATTGAAAAGAGTCAATCTAGCACCAGAACGGAGCTCTTAACCCCCTGGTGACCCTGCTTCCCCAAGAATAATACTACCTGATATTTGTTTACAGCATCTTGGCTTGCATAGCCTTTTCAAATTTACTATGTCAGTTGTCCTCATGAAAGTTTGCTAGAAAGAGTTGTGGAACCAGAGCTGTCATTCCCATTTAAGCAATAAGAAAATAGGAACAGTTGAGGGACATCTGTCAAGGTACAGGCTCACATGTAGCAGCTCAGGATTGGAACCCAGTCAGGGCTCTGCCCAGAGCATGATGCTGCCTAGAGGTGTCAACCATGCCCAGATGGAACACACCGGGTTCAGGAAATTGTCTGGTTGTGTGTGGTGCTTGGGCAGCCAATGCAGGATGTCCAGGGCAGGCAGGCCATCAGGAGGGTGGGATTTTAGGACTCTTGAAATAGTATATCTGGGTTTAAATCCTGGCTCTAGCCAGTGACCTTCGGCCAGTTACTGAACTATTCCCTGCTTCAGTCTCCTTGTCTATAAAATGGAGATAATAATAATTGTACTTTTTTAGTGTTGTTATGAGAATTAAATGAATTTGTATTTGTTAAACACTTATAGCAACCTCAGTGCATACTAAGGATTTGGTAAGTGGTGTTAAATAGATCACATAAAATAATCAAATAAGGCAGGAGGAGGTGTCCCAGCCAGAAATGGGGTCTGGATTACTGAGCTTGAGTGATTCAGAACTCTGGACAGATCCCCAAGCTTTGGATTCACCATATTGGTTCCATCGGCTCTGTGAAGTTCTTTGGCAATGAAATGGGTCTTATCTCTTTATTCTCGGTTATGATGAGCTTAAGGATTCTCCTCACTACCCTTTAATGTCTGTTCTATGAGAAAAGGCACAAAGCTCTTCACCAGGAAGGCCTGTCTCTTTAAAGAGAGAGAGGGGGCATTCCTGTGGGTTTGTTCTTGAGGAAATGTCCCTTTCTGGGATGAGGGACTGCACCAGATATGTGTAATTGATGTGTGGGACCCGGGGGCTTGTGTTCAGTGTGTTAGGGAATATGACCTCACCAATTCCTCTAAGCTCAGACTGGGAAAGGGCAAGGATGGAGACAGGGTTGAGGGGAGGAGTAAAGGGAGAATGGAAGCATTAAGAGGTTCATAAGGTTGAGATGTGGGCTAAGGGTTCCATATAGCTTAAGGCTTGCTTAGAGGCAGAAGTCTTCTGCTCTCTCAGTTACTCCAGAGCTGCTCCTACATCACTCAAATCCTGATCTGCTCAAATAAGGATGGCAACTCACTCCTCATGTGAAGAAGTAACCTTAATGTCTCCCATCTGTAAGCACCCTCTGTGCACCAAGACCTTTATATTCATTATCTCCTTTAATCCTTACAACAACTCTATGATTAGACATTGCCAGTCCCATTTTACTGATAGGAAAACTGAGGCTCAGAAAAGCCAAGTAACTCACCCAAAGAAAAACTGCTACCTAGTGGTAAGGCTTTACTTTTTCTTCCCAAACACACTGCCTTTCAAGAAATACCACGCTTAGTGCTAGGAATGGAGCCTCCTATGAGTTTTCAGCCTCTCTCATGACTGTTCCCTTGTTACTTTTTTTTTTGCTGTAACATGTGGAGGCCCAGTAGGGTATAACAACAATGCCTTCTTGCAATGAAAAATTCCTGGATGTCTTATACCTGTCTGTAACTATAGACACCTTCAATAGTTGACATCTTCCTCAACTCAAAGGAAGAAATAAATACTCCCTGAGATATAGGCTCCTGTTAGGGCTACCTCTACACAGCCCTGCCGGCTCATGCCCATCTTTGCTTCTTTCCACAGAGGAGGTGGCTGAAGGGAAGAACGCCATCCTCATTGGGATGAGCCAGTGGAATTCAAATGACCTGGTGGAGCAGATCGAGACCATGGGGAAACTGGAGGAGCATCAAGGTAAGATTCTGCTTCTCTCCTGGCCGGGTGTATACATATGTGTGTTGCGGGCAGTGCGCAGTTTGAAGCGACGGCAATTTGGGGCTAGAACCTGGGTTTTCTATGAAGAGTCATCTATCTGTCTGGGAACTTCGCCTACAACCCCTGAATTCTATGACCTGCAGGAATCCTCATGGGGACTTCTGCAGGGTTTTCTGTGGCAGATAAACTCTAGGATACTTCACCAGAGCTTCCTGTGTTCATTGGATGACCACCCAGGAGCATGGGTAATTAAGGGCAGGTGGCAGGGTCCAAGCTCCTTGGAATCTGCTAGTTAAGGTAGGGTAGCAACTGGAAAGCCTTTGGGAATGGGCAGGGGAGAGGGGCAGCAGTTGGGGTTGTAACTTCCTTTGGTTGAATTGTTGAAGAAGGTTATGCCTGGGGATTCGTCCAGAGGCTTTTTAAGGAGGGGAGTTTTGACCAGGAGCTTAATCAGCAGACAAAGCAGGCATGTTCTTTTAGGCATCCACCCTTCTGTCCATCTGACCATTTCATATTACGAACAGAATGTTCGTTGAGCACCTACTATGTATAAGTGCTTGGTAGGAGGGACCAAAGGTGATTTAACTAAGGCTTCTGCCTTGTGAAGTGTCACAGAGTGTAAGTCAAAACATAAGGGGGTCAACCCTTAAGCTGAGGGTTGTTGGGCCCAGAGGGGAGAGGCAGGAATTTTAGGAGGCAAGAGAGGGAGTCTCAAGGAAGCGTTCTTGACAATGAACCTATGGACCCAGGCTTCACAAGGCAAGTGGAGGATGGAACCAAGGAGCTCATAAAATCTGAGATGGCATATGGGGAACCTGAGGCTCAGAGAGGGGCTGTAGTTGACTAAGGTCACACAGGAGTGAGGAGCAGAGCCGGGGCTAGAACCCTATCCAGGATCCAGGGTGCCTCTGCTTCTGTTAGCTTTTTCTATCCCTCCTCCCCACCCAATATATCACTCCTCCTACTTCCCCTCCTCCCCATCTCCTCTTTTCCTTCCTCTCTTGGCCCCATCTTTCCTGTCATGGTCTGGGCCAGGCTACCTATCAGGAGACGCTCAGTGAGACAGTCCTGGCCTAGCCCAAGAGAATGACCATTTTGGTGTTGACCATCTTGGTGGTAGCTGTCTTACCCCAGCATCTGTTCCTTTTCTTACCCTCCCCCATCCCGGCCTCCTTGGTTCAGAGCCCGCCCCATACCAGCTTGCCCATCCTGAGAAATGGACAGGCCTGGGGTGACTGTTCCATTTTACAAATGAAGCACCCAAGGCTCAGAGGAGCTGCATCTTGCCCAAGGTCCTCCAAGTTGGGGGCAGCATCACACTTAGATCTCCAGTCTCCTGATTCCCAGGCCAGAGCTTTGCTTCCCAAATTGGACCGAGGCTCAGCACAGTTCTGAGCCCCGGCAAAGTCAAGTCCAAGCAACCCAGAGTCTTAAAGGCAAGGCCCTCCTGGGCCACTGTCACATTCACAGAACGAGTGGGCTCTGAGTCTGGTACCCAAGACCAGTCCAGAGGAAATTTCCCAGTCTTCTCTGCTACTCATTTGCAGATGGACCCTTTGTCTACTCTTTCCTTCACCCCAGGAACCCGGAGGGGGCCCAGAAGGGGTCATGGACTCCAAGTGCTTCCCCGGGACAATGCTTGGAGTGATGAAAAGACAAACCGAGACTTGTACTCACCACCCATCTGGCCATCCCCTCCCATCCCAACCCGCGCCTGTCTGCCAAGGAATGTGTGACTCAGACACAGTGAGAGCTAAGGAGGTGGTGAGTGAGAAGCAGTGTGAGCTGGGAGGGCAGGGGAGGAGGGGGCAGATGGAGGTCGATGGGCAAGGCTGAAACCGTAGCTTTGGGATCTAAGAGGTCTGGGTTTAAGCCTTGGCCCTGCCACCCCATGGCTTTGTGGCCAGGAAAGTCACATCACCTCTCAGAGCCTCAGTTTCTTCATCTGCAGAATGGGGCTAGCACACAAATTGCACGCATTAAATGAGCTGATACTTGCAAAGTGCCTTCAGTGCCTGGTCATTATAACGTGGGAAGGGGGAAAGAAGAGTGAAAGATCTTGCACAAATACAGTTCTAACAAATGCATCATGGAGGTCATGAGAGCTTGGATTAGGGGCAGTGGCTTGCCTGAGTCCAAGAATTGATGCTGTTTCCTCCCAGTATGAAATGGGGAGCAAGAGGGAGAGAGAGAGAAGGAGGGGTGAGGAAGAGGAAACCAGCCGTGTTTCTGGCTCCTTCTGAGCCCCATTCCCCTGTGGATTCATGACGTGAATTCCCACAACACGGCAGAACACACACGCCAATTTCATTCATTCCAGCAGCCACTTCTGGAGCCGAGACATGGGCTCAACCCGGGATGGTGGGGAAATAAAGACAAGCAGGCTGGCCTTGTTACCCTTGTAGGAGCTCACAGCAGAGAGGAAGAGGATCATGGCCACGGCTACAGTGCAATAAGACAGGCTGAGTCAGGGGCCTGAGGAGAGAGCCTCTGGGGACTCTTTCGGGGAGAGGAAGTTCTGAAAACACTTTCTGGAAAAGGCTGCAATCAAAATTGGTGTTATAGATCAAGCTCTACCCCTGCCTCCTTCTACATTCCTGCCCTTAAACGCAGGGCTCACTGCAGAGACAGCCCCCCCCCATGGTTCAGGCCCTGGCCAATCACAGCTACCCCTGGTGATGACTCCCAAATTCATCTCTAGCCAAGACCTACCCCCTGGGCTCCAGACTCATATTCTCAGGAGGCTCCTACTTGCCTCTACCTGGACATCTCAAAACCACTTAATGCTCTGCAAGTTCCAAATGGAGCTGAGCTTCTCCCTTCTGAACCTTAATTATGTTCTATGGCCCATCTTTAATCTCAGTCATTTGGAGCCTGTGTTGCATGGGTACGTTCAGGCTGCTCTGGTATCTCCAGTTCTTGAGGGCGCTGATTCTGGTATGTGTGTGTGCATGTGTGTGTACCTGCGCACATGCTACCTGTACCTCATGGGTTTTGTTTCTTCATTTTTTATTGTGAACTCATCTTGGTCAACACCCCGCCCTTTTCTTTTCTATGGGAATCTTGTGTCCCCCAGGTCTTGAAAACGTCCTTCTAGTGATTGGTCTTGTGTTTCTGCTGGGCCTGAGTGTTTCACTAATCGTGGACATTTTATATGCTAAATTTACAGCTTTGCGGTTCCAGTCTACTTGAGTGGTGTAAATTTAGACCCTACACCCATAGGTGGCAAGGGCTTAGGGTTTTAATTACTCATGTGCGACTTTTTTCTTTCCCACTGTCTGTGAATGGTTTTTTGGCTGCTTCCCCAGAGGATTTTTTTTTTTTTTTTAGTGTTTCTTTATGGGTGGAGCAGCCCTTCACGGATCCCTACTACACAGGGGGCTCTGCTCTAGCTCCCCACCTTCCACAGGCTGAGGCCAAGTCTGTGGAGTTAACAGCAATACTGTTCTCAGCCTCTAGCCCTGGAGCCTTTATCCGTCTGAATCTTCCAGGGGTCTTCTCTACATTAGCTTCTGCTTTTGTGTCTGGATTGTAGTTCCCTCTTTGTTTCTGGCACTTGTATATTATCCATTCTTTATTTTGAGCTTGGTTACATATTTACTTTTTTTTTTTTGGATATTTATTGGCTAGTATTTTTTTTTTTTAATATTTACTTATTTATTTGGTTGCACCAGGTCTTAGTTGTGGCAGGCGGCCTCCTTAATGGTGGCATGCGAACTCTTAGTTGCGGCATGCATGTGGGATCTAGTTCCCTGACCAGGGATTGAACCTGGGCCCCCTGCATTGGGAGCGCGGAGTCTTACCCACTGCACCACCAGGGAAGTCCCTATTGCCCAGTATTTTAATGGAAAGGGATCCTTTGGCATCAGCTCAGTCCACCTTATTATTATTTTTACAATTGTTTGTCTTGTTATTTTTATTTAGTGCTTTAAAAAATTTGGTAAAATATATAATGTAAAACTTACCATTTTAGCCATTGTCAAGTGTACAGCTTAGTGGCATTAATATATTCACACTGTTGTGCAATCATCACCACCAGGATGAAAAAGCTCCAGAACTTTTTCATCCTCTCAAACTGAAACTCTGTCCGCATTAAACAATAACTCCCCATTCCCCCCTTCCCCCAGCCCCTGGGAACTGCCATTCTACCTTCTGTTCCTATGAATTTGACCACTCTAGGTGCCTCATATAAGTAGAATCAAGCAGAATTTGTCTTTTTATGTCTGGCTTGTTTCACTTAGCATGTCTTCAAGGGTCATTCATGTTGTAACATGTGACAGGACTTTCTTCCTTTTTTGACGCTGAATAATATTCCATTGCATGTATCTACCATGTGTTGTTTATCCATTCATCTATTGATGGACATGTTTTCACCTTATAGCTATTGTGAATAATGGTGCTATGAACATTGGTGTACAAATAACCATATTATTTCTTGAATACATTCTTCCTCTTGTTTTTTTGGCCGCGCCTTGCGGCTTACGGGATCTTAGTTCCCTGACCAGGGATTGAACCCGTGCCCTCGGCAGTGAAAGTGCAGAGTCCTAACCACTGGACTGCCAGGGAATTCCACTTGAATACATTCTTGTTGTAAACAAACAAACAATACAAATAAACAATCAATACAAATAAACCAGTCTTCCTTATCTACTTCTTCAATTGCAGACCTCACTTCAAAGTTTATCAACGTGGAGGGTATCTCTCTAGAGATAGATATTAGATGTCATTGTTGCAATTTAACTTATTTTTTCCATTTAATAGTAGATCTAGGAGAGCTTTTCCTATGAGTATTTATAGATTTGACTCATTATTTTTACCTGTACTATAGTATTCTCTACAATAGATGTACCATAATTTATCTAACCACTGTGTAGTGATAACATTGGAATTTTTCATCATTAAAACAATGATACATGGGTTAAGAGTATAAACATTGAAACTTGTAATAGATACTGCTAAACAGTTTTCCAAAAAGACTGTGCACATTTATATTCACGCCAGCTGTGGATTAGGTGAGCCATTTCCTCGCAATGTCACCAGACTTGATATCATCAACTTGATGGATGAAGACGTTTTCTTGTTTTGCTTTGTCCCTACCTGATTGCTAGTGAGAGTGATCATCTTTCCATAAATGTGTTGCCCAACTCTATTTTCTTTTTTTCTGAGTTTCTTAATCATGCTTTTTGTTCATCTTCTATTGAATTGTCTTTTTCTTATTGGTTTTTAGGAGTTCTTTACCTGTATTTTGGATATAAATTATTTGTCTGCTATGTATTTGAAATCTTTGTCTCTTGAATTCCTGCCACTTGGCTGAATTTTCTTATTTTCTAATAGTTTGTCAGTTAATCTCTTGGGTTTATTTAGGTAGAGTGTCACATTGTTTACAAATCTCAACAGTTATATCCTTGCCAATATTTACCCAGCTTACTTATTTTTCTTATTAAATTGCATTGCACAGGATCTCCAGATAGATGCTGAGTGGTAAGAGTGATCCAGGCTTTCTTATTTGATCCTGACTGTAACGCTGTAATCCCCTCCCCCTTCTCCTCCCACCCTTCCCCCTCCCCTTTCCTTCTCCCTCTCCTCAGTTAAGTGTATTGAGGTATGATTTACATTAGGTAACATTCACCCTGGTTTTGTTTTTTTTTTTGGCCGTGCCTCGGCCTGGCCTGCGGGATCTCAGTTCCCAGACCAGGGATTGAACCCACGCCCCCTGCAGTGGAAGCGGGGAGTCTTAACCACTGGACTGCCAGGGAAGTGCCAGCATTCACCCTTTTTAGTGTATAGTTTTCACCGCTGCTTCTTAAGTTCCATGACTTCCTCTTGGATTTACTTCCTCTCTTAATTAGAATATCTCCTCAAGTAATTCTTTCAGGTAGGGACTGTCAGGTACGGATAGTCATTTTCCAAGCCCTTGCATTTCTCAGCATGTGTTCATTTTGCCTTTACACCTGAATGCAAGTTTGCCTGCATTCAGAATAGTATTCCAAACTATCTTTGGAGACATTCCTCATGGCCTTCTCGCATTTAGTGTTGTTGGTGAGAAGTCTGAGGCAAATTTGTGGGTAATCTGTTGTTCCCTCTTGTTGAAGCTTTCAGTTTTTAAAAGCTTTATTCTTTGCATTCTGAAGTCACAGCCAAGTTTGCAGATGAGGTGCATTCTGAAGTCACAGCCAAGTTTGCAGATGAGGTTTTGTTGTTTGCTGTGTCTGAACCTAGTGTCCTCTTTTTTTATTACTGTGACATTTTCTTTTGATTATTTCTTCAAGTATTTCTTTCACTATGTTTTCTCCTTCCAAAACTTAGATAGTTGCTGGAACCATGTCTCAACTTGCCCTGCCTATTCTTATTTCTCGGTTCCTGCTGGGTTCTGGAAGTAGTCCTTTCTTCCAACTAATCAGCAGCTCACCAATTTTTCTCTTCTTTGGCTGTTTCCGTTCTTCTGATCAACTCTTCTTTTTTTTTTTTTTTTAAACCATCATCTTTTCATTTTCATGTGCTCTGGTTGGTTCTTTTTCATAACAATCTGATACGGATTCATAGATGTCATGGACTCATTCCATGCTTTTTAGAGTCTCTGTCTCCTTGTTCTTTTAAGTTTCAGAGTTTTCTGGTCTGTCAGAAGTGGATGGGAATAGCCCACACACACTTCAGATTGGATTAATTAGCCAAAGATCCATAAGTGAGATTATAACACAGAGCAGGCTCGAGCTTGGTTCTAATTGTCTAAGGAAACACACAGCTGTCACTAACATTGTCCAAGTAAAGCAGGTCTTGCCAACTTCTTTTTTAAATTGAGACATAATTCACGTATCATAAAATTCACCCTTTTAAAGTGTACAATTTTATGGTTTTTAATATATTATTGAAGTTGTGCAATTATCGCTATTATCTAGCTCTAAAACATTTTTGTCCCTCCCCCCAAAGACACCCCATACCCACGAGCAGTCAATCCCCATTTTCCTCTCCCCAAGCCCCTGGAATTTCATATACATGAAGTCAAACAATGTGGTCTTTTTTGGCTGCTGTCTTTGTCTAGCATAATGTTTTTGAGATTCATCCATGTTGTAGCATGAATCAGTACTTCATTCTACTTTGTGTCTGAATAATATTCTATAGTATGGATATATCACATATTGGTTATCCGTTCATCAGTCAATGGACATTTGGGTTGTTTCCGCTTTTTGACTACTATAAATAATGCTGTCAAAAGTATCTGTGTACAAGTTTTTGTGTGGACATATTTTCTCTTGGGTGTATATATCTATGAGTGGAATTGATGTATCGTATGGTAACTGTTTAACTTTTGGAAGAACTGACAAACTCTTTTCCAAAGTGGCTGCACCACTTTACATTCCTACCAGTACTTTATAAGGGTTCAAATTTCTCTACATTCTTGCCAACACCTGTTATTGTCTGTCTTTTTGGTTATAGCCATCCTAGAGAGTGTGAAGTGGTATATAATTGTGGTTTTGATTTGCATCTCCCTAATGACTAATGATGTTGAGCTTCTTTTCATGTGCTTATTGGCCATTGTTCATCTTCTTTGAAGAAATGTCTATTCAAATCTTTTGCCCATTTAAAAATTGGGTTGTCTTGGGAATTCCCTGGAGGTTCAGTGGTTAGGATTCCAAGCTTCCACTGCAGGGGCCATGGGTTCGATCGCTGGTCAGGGAACTAAGATCTCACATGCTGTGCAGCACGGCCAAAAAAAAATTGGGTTGACTTTTTATTGTTGAGTTGCAAGGGTTCTGTATATATTCTGGATGCTAGACCCTTATCAGTTGTATAATTTACAAATATTTCTCCCATTCTGCAGATTGTCCTTTCACTTCCTTGATAATGTCCTTTGGAGCACAAATTTTAAAAAATTTTACAAAGTCCTATTTATCTATTTTTTATTTTATTGTTTGTGCTTTTGGTGCCATATCTAAAAAACCATTGCCTAATGCAAGGTCATGAAGGTTTACCCCTATGTTTTCTCTTAAGAGTTTTATAGTTTTAGCTTTTATATTTAGGTCTTGGATCCACTTCGGGTTAATTTTTGTATATGCTGTGAGGTAGGGATTCAAGTTCATTCTTTTGCATGTGGGTAACCAATGGTACTAGTACCATTTACTGAAAAAAATTATTCTTTCCTCCATTGAATTATCTTGGTACACTTGCTAAAAATCAATTAATCATAAACATATGGGTTTATTTCTGGACATTCAATTCTATTCCACTTATATATATGTCTGTCTTTGTGCCAGTACCACAGAGTCTTTATTACTGTACACTTGTAGTAAGTTTGAAATCAGGAAGTGGGAGTCCACCTACATTTTTTTTTTGCATGTTCTTTTCTTGCAAGTTTGTCTCTTCTGTGTTCCTTGCGTTTCCACATGGATTTTAGAATCAGCTCATCAGTTTCTGCCAAAAATCCAGCTGGGATTTTGATAGGGATTGTTGTTGAATCTTGCAGATCCATTTTGGAAGTATTGCTAGCTTAACAATATTAGTTTTCTAATGCATGAACATGCAATGTCTTTCCATTTATTTAGGTCTTCTTTAATTTCTTTTAATGACGTTTTATAGTTTTCAGTGTACAAGTCTTACACTTGTTTTGTTAAATTCACTCCTAAGCGTTTTATTCTTTTCGATGCTATTGTAACCAAAATTGTTTTCTTAATTTCATTTATAGATTGTTTATTGCAAGTGTGTAGAAATACAATGTATTTTTGTAAATTGATGTTGTATACCTCAACTTTGCTGAACTCATTCATTGGTTTTATTTTGGGGGGATTCCTTAGGATTTTCTGTATATACAATCTCCAAATAGAGGTAGTCCAATCTGTCCAAACTGGATGCCTTTTATTTCCTTTCATTGTCTAATTTTCCTGGCTAGACTCTCCAGTATAATATTGAATAAAAATGATGAGAACCAACATCTTGTCTTGTTCCTGATCTTAGGGGAAAACTTTTCAGTCTTTCACCATTAAATATGATGTTAGCTGTGGGGTTTTTTTGTTGTAGTCCTTTCTGTGGTTGAAGAGATTCCCTCCAGTTTCTTGGAGCTTTTATGAAAGGATGTTAGATTTTGCCAAATGCTTTTTCTGCATCTATTGAGATGATCATGTGGTTTTTGTCCTTTATTGTGTTAATATAGCATATTACACTGATGGATTTTCATATATTGAACAATCTTTCATTCCTGGGATAAATTCCACTTGGATCTTGCTGTGTCACTAATCTTTTATGCTCAGGATATACATATCTCTTCCAGAATAATTTGTGCTAATAGTCTATGAGCTGTCACTTAAGAGACTCTTTACAATCAGGACCCTTCTTGTTTTTGAAACAAACTTAGTGTCATCAAGGCCACATTCTCATGGAGACAAAGGGAGCAGTCACTGCCTAGGTGTCCCTGATCAATTTCTCTGCCTCGAGCTTTCCAGAGAGCTGTTTCTTCCTACCACTCACCCTCTGACTCTAGTTTATACCCTTATTTCTAGATATGTGATTCTTAAAGAGTGGTCCCTGGACCAACACAATTAGCATCACTTGGAAACCATCAGAAATACGAATTGTGTGGGACTTCCCTGGTGGCGCAGTGGTTAAGAATCCTCCTGCCAATGCAGGGGACAGGGGTTCGAGCCCTGGTCCGGGAAGATCCCACATACCGCGGAGCAACTAAGCCCATGTGCCACAACTACTGAGCCTGTGCTCTAGAGTCCGCGAGCCACAACTACTGAGCCCGTGTGTCACAACTACCGAAGCCCGCGCCTAGAGCCCATGCTCCGCAACAAGAGAAGCCACCACAGTGAGAAGTCTGCGCATTGCAATGAAGAGTAGCCCCCGCTCACCGCAACTAGAGAAAGCCCGCACGCAGCAACGAAGACCCAACGCAGCCAAAAATAAATAAATAAATAATTAGAAATATGAATTGTGGACTTACTGAATCAGAAATCAGTAGGGCTCAGAATCTGTGTTTTAACTAGCCGTTTGGGAGATTCTGGTGCTTGCTAAATTTGAGAGCCATTCATGATTATGATACTAAGTTGGTTGAAGGAACCCACAGATCCATTTTCCTGTACTCTCCTTCAGGCATTGGGTTTGGTATCTTTCTTTCACATTGTTGGTTTTCCTCTTATATTTAGTAATATTTGGATACATACTGCACTTTGTGTTTGCAGTTAGCCTCTCTCTGAGTGATGTGATATGTCTATTTACTGCAAGCTGCTGTCATCTTATTATTGGGGAGGGTAGGAAATGCTGCAGGGTGACTTGAGCCATTAGCTTCTGCTTTGCCCCTCTTGGGTATTTTCAGCCTCGCAGGGTGTCCTGTCCCTCAAACTCAGCCCTTCTCACACCTGGGGACAGATGCCTCTGCTTGGTACAAGCAGGGGTTGGTGGGCAGGGTGAGTGGGGAGCCCAGTCACCTGGCTTCTCTACCATGGAAGCCCGGACAGTTGCAAAACCTTCCTTTGTTCCTGTGTTCTCCACCCATGACTCTGCCATTCCCTCTGAGCTGCCCCTACCTTTGGCTCCAGACCTTCCTTTGCAGGGTTGAGGTTATGGTTTCCTCTCTCCTGGCCTGGTTTTATGGGCGTTTGACCTTCGCAGTCACACAAGTCTCCATGCATAGCAGGGTCTCACACTCGAGTTTATGCTCTGCTGTTACCATCTTGAAATTCTTAGTCATTTTGAACAAGGTGCCCCACAAACTATGTAGCCAGTCCTACCCCCCTCCATCAGATCTCTCTGCCTTCTGCCTTTTGAGGGTACCTCAGAATTTCTGATCTGCCAGGACATCCCTTCCTGTTTTACAATGCTACTAAAGATTACTTCATATAAAATAGTTAATGCCATTTTCTAGGGGTATGGGACAGGAGAAAAAGGCTGGATCTCGTTGCCAGCTGGCCAACTTTATCCAATCCTACTGTGATGCTTCTAAAATATAAATCCAGTAATATCATTCTGCTATGGAGTTGACAACTAGGTGTTTGTTGGCTGCAGAAGGAAGTATAGGGACTTCCCTGGTGGCACAGTGGTTAAGAATCTGCCTGCCAATGCAGGGGACACGGGTTCGAGTCCTGGTCCGGGAAGATCCCACATGCCACGGAGCAACTAAGCCCGTGAGCCACAACTACTGAGCCTGCGCTCTAGAGCCCGCAAGCCACAACTATTGAGCCCTCACGCCACAACTACTGAAGCCCATGCGCCTAGAGCCTGTGCTCCAGAACAAGAGAAGCCACTGCAATGAGAAGCCTGCGCACTGGAATGAAGAGTAGCCCCCGCTCACCGCAACTAGAGAAAGCCTGCAAGCAGCAACGAAGACCCAATGCAGCCAAAAAAAAAAAAAAAAAAAAAAAAAGAATGAAAATTAAAAAAAAAAAAAAAAAAGAAGGAAATATAACCCCCCCAGCCTGACATGTGAGGCCATCCTGGTTCTATCCTTCCTTCTAACAATTATAATTGTCTAGGGTTAGTACGTTCCCCATCCCTGCAGGAGTCAAACAGCCCTGGAATGACTACCATGAGGGATGCTACACAGGGGCTGTCAGGTCATTGGTAAATCTGGCGATCTCAAGGTTATCTCTACTCTGATATTCATGACTTCTGGGCTGTACCTCCCACTTCCATTCACACTGTGTTCCAGCCAAATGCCCAGGGGCTGCTTGCTGACTCTCAAGCCCACTTGAGCTCTGCCTGCTTTTCCCCCTGCCTTTCCCCTGATTTCCTCTCCAGCTCTCGTAATCCTGTGCACTTCCCCAGGGAGCTTCCCCGATGGCCCAGCCTCTCCCAGACCACTTCCCTCTTGCTCAGCACTGCTTACTTGGGCCGCCCCTGCAGTGCTGGCCCGTCTGTTTACAGCTGTGCCTTTCTGGGTGGTGGTGCTTTGCCTCCCTTTCTGAACCCGAAGCAGTGAGGTGTTCATCACGCATTCATGCCCTCCTTCCCTCACTTATGCATTCAGGACACACGTACTGGTACTTACTCTGTGTCAGACCCTGTGCCGGTCAATGCTGGGGACACACTGATGACTCAGAAATGGACTCAGAATTGACCGGCTCCCAGACTTGGGGGTGGGGCGGTTCCAGGCCCGTAAGCTAATTACTCTAACAAGAGTGGGAACAAGGTCCAGAGGGATCAGAGAAGGACATGGAGCTGGAGCTGAGATGTGAGGCATGAAGGAGGCCTTTTGGGGCTCTGGACAGACCCGTGAGGGTGCAGCAGGCAGCGGGAACAGCAGGTGCAAAGGTACGGAGGGAGGTATGAGAAGGCAGGGAAATTTGGGGAGCTACTCTGAGTTCATCTTGACTGAAGTTGGGGTGCTAGGCATTGGGCTGGGGGGGTGGCCAGAGGGGTGGGGAGATCTCGGAGAAGAGGTAGGAGTGGGGGAGCTGAAGAGGAAGCCCTTGAACATCAGGAGTGCCCCTGGGGACCCACGGAATAGTTTAAGCGGGAGGGACGAGCTACATTTTAGAGAGATCTTTCTGGAAGCCAATGTAGAAGATAATAGGAGGGACCAGGGAATGAGTGTAGAGGGGGTTGTGACGGGCCGGGTGAGAGGTGATGAGGGTGAATCTTGACCTTGCAACTCAGCAGACACTCAGCGTCTGGGGAGCACCCTGGGCAGGGGGGAGTGTGTGGGTCTTTCCTTCTCAGCCCCACTTCGTGAGCTGAGTTACCAGGCTGGCCAGAGACTGGTTTGGGCCCCCAAGGCCTGGCAGATCACGGGGCTTCAGCTGCCCCCATTCCTGCTCCGTGGGGTCTGCTCAGACCCTTTCTGGCATATCAGGAGGAGAATTCCCGACTCCTCCTTCCCCGAGGCCCAGTCTGCCTGAATCGCTCCCTCAGCAGCCGCCCCATCCTCCTGTTTCAGGCGTTTGGTGAACGTGTTTCTGTCCTTGGCCACACATTTTGCTTCTCTTACGCTCGGGGAGCTCACAGTTTGTTGGAAGGGGATTGGAAAGAGGAAATATAAAATCACTCAGGAAACCATGGGCGGGATATGGAAGCATCTTCTTGGAGGAAATGATGGGGCTCAGGTGCGTGGGGGTGTGAGGTTGGGACGAGCGGGATTAGTGGGCGACAGAGGCCCTGCCCTCCCGGTACCCAGCCCTCTCTGTGTAGCCCGTCGTGTTTGCGGGAGTTGCTGGCAGCTTCTGCATTTGAAGAAAGCTCCAGCTGAGGCGAGCCTATTGGGCCCAGGGGCCCCGGAAAGCTTAGGCCAAGTGGGATCTCATTGAGACAGTGGCTGAAGCAGCGGCACATCTGGTTAATCACCCTCGTCCTGGGAGCCTGCTAATCAGGAAGCTGGCTTCACCACCGACCGCCGACTCCCCTGCCCCCGCCTGCTGGTGGCTGTGCGGGACGGCGGAGCTGGAGCCGGGGCCAGTGGCTGGGCAGAGGAGGCCAGCTCCCTGCCGCTCGGGCTCCACACCTACCTTGTCACGCAGTGAGCTCCTTCTTGCCCAGGTCGGTGGCCTCACCGGGCTCAGGCATCCGAGCTTGAGGAAGCACTGGTCAGCTCCAGCCTCTGGACGCTTTTCCCCAGCAACCCTTACAAACAACCCCTTCTCCATTCCCCCTGCTCCCCACTTCTCGGCCCCTGACCACCCCCCGACTTCAGGGAGCACTGCCCACACTGCCTGAGCCATCCCAGGAAACCCCTGCTCTGAAAGCCCCTCCCCCAATAGGGGGCAGAGGTCATGGGAAGAGCCCCCAGCAGACGTGAGGGCGTTGAAAGGGACCAGATATAAAATTGGGTAAGTGACTTTATCCTTCTGAGCCTCAGCTTCCTCATCTGTGAAGGCACCCTTCTCCGCACAGGTGTGAGATCTTAGTGATCTAACAGGTGGGAAAGCACCGGGCAAACCACAAGCTCTGCAGCCCAGGGACAGCCTTTCTGGTTTCCACAGCTGAGCCCGCACTGGTGGGGCCAGCTCTGACCTCTCCAACGTTCTTCCTTCTACCCGTGTGACACCGGTGTGAATCCTGTGTTCCAGCTTCTCAGTGACATTCCCTCCTGGCTTCTTTCTGCCTCTGCACCCCTGCTTCCCCCCTACCCCCAGCTTTAATGACCCAGCTCCACTCCCCCAGCAGGCATTATTGCCCACTGAAATCCTGCCTGGGCTACAGATCCTATTTCCTTTCTGGTAATGAAGTATTGCTTGGTAGCAGCATCTTGTAAACTACCTAGGTGAGTCGCTCCTAGGGCCTGGCCTGAGGACAGGGAGGTGATGGGCTAGACCTGGCCCATCGCCTCCCCTTCCCCCAGGGTCTGGCACAGAGCAAGTACTAGAGAAACACCAGAGGTGTATGTGTTGTAGTCAGGGCTGTGACCAGTGCTCTGAAAGGCCTGGGGCTTGGGGTTTAATGATCTCAATTCTGAATGATTTTATCTTCAGATCTGTGTTTTGTAAGTGCCGCTTGATGGGACAGTGGAGCATGTGCTGGGGCTGGGAGCTTGGTTCACGGTCGGGCCGCCTCCCCTCGCCTCCCTGCCTCCCAGGATGGGCTTTTGGCCTCCCGCTCTCCTGCCCTCTGCCACCCAGCTTCCTCCTCCCTGCACCTGCCCAGAGACAGCTGCTGTCCTCCCCCAAGCAGGGGCCTGGGTGCCGGGACGGTTGGGGTCAGAGGCATGGAACCCAGTGTCAGTACAGAGCAGCCGTTCCCGCCCTGGGCTGGCAGTGCTGCGGTGCCTTCAGTGGGTGACTCAGAGAGGGCAGGCCTCTCACCCACCCCATCCAGGGACCTAGAGTGTTTTGATGCAGAGGCTGCAGTACCCTTGGGGGTCACCTGCCCGCCCGGGGGGTCGGGGCAGCAGGCAGTGGAAAGGGTGGACGCATGGCCCAGCTTTCCTGCTCTCGGTCCTGCCAGGGTCCAGCAGCTGGCGGGAGGGGGACTCTGGTAGCTGATGGCCCATGTGCCTGGGTGCCATGTTGAGAAGCAGGTGCCCCCGGGCACCTGTGAGGGTCTACACTCACCCCTCAGGTATCCCTGTGCACGAGGGAGCACAACATTAGGTAGAAAATAAAGAACACCAGGACAGGGCAGGAAAGGACAAAGGGAAAAACTGTATTTTAGTACCTTTAACAGTTTTATTTTTTTCTTTTTCCTTTTTTTTTTTGGCTGGGCCTCATGGCTTGTGGGATCTTAGTTCCCCACCCAGGATTAAACCTGTGCCCTTGGCAGTGAAAGCACGGGTCCTACCTACTGGACCGCCAGGGAATCCCCAGGTTTTATTTTTTTTGCTTTTTGAACGAGGGCCCCTGCCTTTTCATTTTGCACTGGACCCTGCTCATTATGTAGTTGGTTTGGGGCACAGTAGAAATGGCAGGAGACTCGGGTTTGGAAGAGCTAGTGAATCCCTCCGCCTCTCCAAGCTGCAGTTTTCTTATCTGCCCCGGGCCCCGCTTCCTCCACACCTGCCTTTCCTTGGTTCCGCGTGCTGTGGACGCGGTCTCGCTGGCTGCTTGCAACGTCCTGCTCGGTCCTCTCCCTGTCAAAGCTATGTTTGCCCCGAGGCTCTCAAGTCGTGGCTCTGCCGCACCTTCCCCAGGGTCGCTCGGTCAGAGCGAGTCTCTCCCTCCTCCTCTCTCATCTCACCTTGACTTTTTCATCTCCGCGTCCCCCACGGCCCCTGGCACAGTGCTCGGCAGATAGATAAATAGAAGGGGTTTTATAAGTGAGTGTTTTCATCTCGATGTGAGGCACCTGCCCTGCTGGGTGGCGGGAGCTGACTTTCCCCCTGGACTCAGCTGGTGCTCAGACAGGATGCTTGTGTTCGGTCCTGACCTACGCATCTGACATCTGACGTGGGATCTCCCTTGCTCTGTCCACATCAGTGCTGCTCTGGCACCCGGGGAAGCGGTCTGCGGGCACCTTGTCATGCTGTCGGGGGGCTACTCTGCGAGGGTGCCCAGGCCTCTGTTCTCTACCTGGGCCTCTCTGGAGCACAGGCTCTGCCATGACCCCTGGGCCCGGGGAGCACTGTGAGCTGACACCCAGCACTAACCATTGAGTCTCTCTACCTGACTCCACCTGGAGTCGTGATGGTGACAAAAGAGATGAGGTCTTGAGCCTGTTGTTAAAAGTAAATAAGTAAATGAAGCAACAATAAGACCACTCCTCACACCTTGAATGGCTACTGTGTGCTGGGCTGTGTGCTAAGGGCTTTACACACATTAATCATTTGGTATTCACAGTAACCCTCTGAGGTAGGTAGCACTCCTGTCTCCATTTTATAGATTAGAAGACTGAGGCATGCAGAAGTTAAGTAACTTGTCCAAGGGTACACGGTTACCAAGATTTGAATCCAGGTGTTTAACCGAAATGCAGTACAACCAAGGACTTTCAGTACTTGTAGGGTCCTTAGAGAGCACTGGACCCACACTGGATTGTGGGAATGAGGCCCAGAGAGGGAAGGTGACTTGCCTCAGGTCACACAGTGAGTCCGAGTCCATGGGAACCTGGAAGGGAATCTCAGCTTCCTGATTCCAACTCTATGCTCTTTCCATTCCCTACTCCTGCCTTTGAGAGCGCCCAGGGGCCCTGATCCCATGGAGGAGGGAGACAGATTAGGATTCAGGTGACATGAGCCACGAAGGCAGCCCTAGCAGGCAGAAGCTGCAGAAACAGGGTGATGGATTCCGGTGCATGGCATCTGGGATGGTTCATTCCCTTGGAAGGGAGTCGCCCATCAGCCCCTGGATTGTTGGCTGGGAGGTGGTGGCATTTCCTACACTGCAGCCGCCCTTGAGTCTGCAGGGGAGGGGCTGGCAGCTTTGCACGAGGAAGGTTGTTCAAGGCCCCCCGGCAGAGGCCTGGAGCTGGCTTCTCTCTGTGCCCTGGAACCTTCCTTGGAGAACTGGGGTTCTTGGGGAAGCTGTGGACACATTTTTGGGGGGACCTCAGACTTGCTCAGGAAGCCGGGGACGCCAGACCTGGTATCTGTAGGTTCTGCTGGCATGGTCAGGGTCAGGAGAGAGGGTCCCACCCGGGCAGCAGGATCCTGCCTCTAGCTAGAGTTTTCAGGCTGGAGGCGTGACTTCTACATTGCTTGGCCCATGCCCTAGACTCCAGTCTGGCCACTTCTGTGCTGTCCCCCTGGCCCTAGACCCCTGTCTTGGCAGAGCTGGAGGACCCTTCAGCAGGGTAGAGTGAGACCTTCCATTGAACAGATGTGTATAATCGAGGCCCAAAACATGGTGCCACAGAGCCAGGGCTAGGACTCCTGATGCCAAGGGGCTCCCCTGGCTGAAGATCTTTGGGGGGCTCAGACAGAACTGCTAACTGACTGGGCTCTCAGTGGGCTGAGGTCAGCTGAGGGCCGGGGATTCCACTTTTCAGATTCCAGCCTCACTCTGGCCACAGAGAATTTTCTAGCTCCTGGGGTTTGGCTTAGGTCCTTTTCTGAGCCTTCCAGTTAGGTGGGGTGGGCTCGAGGGGAGCATTCGCGATGGAAGGGAACTGGCCTTTGCTGAACCTGACCCTGTGAGTCCCTTGGGATGCAGAGCTGACCTTTGAGGACAAAGGTCCTGAAAATTGAGGCCTTTGAGGAAGGATCAAAGGCTTCGTGGAAGAGGTGGCCTCGGGGTTGGTTCTCCACCCAGCCTGCAGGATGTAGCGGGTTCGACAGAGAAAGATGGAAGAGCCCTAATGGTGTGCAGGTCATTTGGCTGGTGGAGATGAGGCAGGAAGGGGTGGGCAAAGGCTGGGGACGTGGGCAGGGGCCACTTTACAGAGAGGCTTGCTTGCCAGGCTGAGAAATTGATGACGGCGAGTCACTGGAGGGCTTGGAGCAAGAGAGTGGCCTGGGCAGGCCAGTTTTTGAAAGATTAATCTGGTGAAACTAGAGGCAGAGAAATTTTACAGACCAATGTAAATGCTGGGGAGGTGAGTGTCTGTTAAGGGCAGCCCTGACTTCTGCTGCGACTGGGTGTGTAAATCAGAACATAATCAGGCCTCTCTGGAAAGCAATCAGGCAATAAACATCGGGAGCCTTAAAAATGTTCTTACCCTTTGACCCAAAATTTTCCTTCTATGGCTGTATTTTAAGGAAATCATAAAACAGGCAGAAAGAGCTTCAGCCACAAAGATGTTCCTTGCAGCAGTAATTATAATGGTGAAATTTTGAAACTTTCTGCCAATAGGATAATTTAAAAGTCAACCATGATGTATCCTCTCAATAGAATGTTCTATAGCTGTTGGAGTGATGTTTACAGAGGTTTCGTAGCTTTATTTATTTATTCATGCTTCAACTTGAAGTACAGAAAGTATATTTTGTGCTTCTTTATCATCTATGATACCTTCCACGAGCCAACCATTGATCTATTTGTTGGGGATACAGAGATAAATGACATAATCCCTGCCCACAGAGAGATGATATGATCTCAACTGGCCCAAAAAAATGTTTATGGAAAGAAGCCTGGAAGGAATGACATAGAATGGGGACCAGTAGTTTTCCCTCAGTCATGGGATTATAAGGAACCTTTTCTCTTTTCTCTGCTGGTTGGTGTTTTTCAAATTTTCCATAAGGAACTTGTGTTACTTTCATAATTATAGAAAAAAGCTTCTCATCAAAAGGAGGAGCTATTGCAATAGTCCAGGGAGACGGGATGGAGTTCTGTATTTGGGGAGTGGGGTGTGTGTGTGTGTGTGTGTTTATGTGTTTGTGGGTGTTTGTGTGTACGTATTTATGTGTGTGTGTATGTGTTTGTGTGTATTTGTGTGTGTGTGTGTGGGTGTGTGTATGTATTTGTGTGTGTGTGTATGTGTTTGTGTGTGTGTGTGTGTTTCATTTATTCATGCAACAGATATTGACTGAGACACACTGTTTTAGGCCTGGAAACACACCAGTGAACAACACAGAAACCCCTTCCACTGGGGAGTCCAAATCCAGTGGAGATGGAGAGAGTAAGGAGGAGAGAATGAGGCAGACGGCCCCAGCACTCTGTGACTGACTGAAAGTGGGGACGAGGCAGGGAAAGGGGTCACGGGTGATTCCCAGGCTTGGGGAGAAGGTGGTGCCTTCATTGAGGTGGGGACTTGGGAACAGGGGCAGTTCCAGGCCGCTCTCTGTGGTCGTGGTGCGCATGCGCTACCTGCTGAGCTGAGGTCCAGGAGGCGGTGGGGGACGTGGGTCAAGGACTTAGGAGACTAGAGGCTGGCCTACAGGCAGAGATTTCCAGTTGTCTGCAGGGCGGCGGTGACCCTCAGAGATGAGAGTAAGTGTAGCAAAGGGCCACCCCAGACAAGCAGCTGCTTTATGCAGGTGGGCGGAGGTGACAGGGTGGCCAGGACATGCCTCCCCAGGCAATGGCATCAGGGCTCGGGCTTTGTCCTGTGCGGAGAGCTGGGTGTGGCAGGGGTAGGGCAGGGCGGGAGGGGCTGGGGGTTCCCCGGTGCTCACCTCCGGCTCTTGGCTCCGGGCTGGGGCAGCTGGACAGGAGGGGCCGATGGGGCCACAGTGGCCTCCCAGCGTCTGGCCGACAGCGATGCGGAGTCCGCTCACCTCTCTTCTCTTCTTCTGCAGGAGAAGGGAACGTGCCGTGCACATCCAGCATCCTCCAGGAGAAGCAACGTGAGTTAAACCTGGCCCCCCAGGAGTCTTTTCTTCACCTTGGATGGGTCCAAGCTCCTCGGGCCGGGGGCCCCCTCATCCACTCAGGTGGTAGGGTCTTCACTACCGTGCGGGATCGGAGAGCCGGGGCCACTCTCTGCCCCAGGGGCTGAGCTCCACGTGTTCCCAACTTCCTACATGCTGGGCAGCTCGGGGGTCAGGGCCAGAGAGAGGGGCCTGAGGCTGATGGGCCAGGAGGCTGAGCTCAGCAGAGCAGGTGGAAGCACGGAAAGCCTCGTGCGTGGTCTGCCTGTGGGCAGAGGGGGGCACCGGAAAGGGGAGCAAGCCCTCCTGAGCCGTTGACACCATCTCTCTCGGGTGACACAACTTCCAGGAACCACAGTTGGTGACACGGTAACCGAGGCTGTGCCAGGGGTCATGATCCTCTGTCCCATCACTCAGAGGCCTTGTCTGCAGAGCGGGGCCTCCCAAGTCCTTGTGTCCTTCGTATGATACAGGCGTCTCAGATTTCCTTCTGCCTGTGTTTTCTCAAGAGGCCGAGCACAGGATTAGACCCAGGAGAGACTTGGTAAAGATGTCAGTTTCTGGCACAGTGACCTCAGGGCATCTTCCCTGGAGGTTTGGGGTGCACTTGATGGGCACTCTCTGAGCCGGACGTCTTTGCTGTTGGCAGTATTGAGTTCCACAGGAGGCCAGGGCTGGGGACTGGGGTCTATGTGTGTATCTGTCAGAACTTTCCTTCCTTCTCTCTCCTGCTCTTTTGGTCTGTGGTTGCAGCCCACTCTGCCCACCCCCTCCCCAGGCTGAAGCCTTTCTTGAGTTCTTCCTCCAAGCTTTTCCATCCGTCAGCTAACAGGAGGGGTACCTGTAGCGCACCAGCTTCCCACAGCCTGAGTAGGTGCACAGGCCTTGGAGAAGATTTCTATGCTTCAAACATCCGGTGGCAGTTCATAGACAAAGCCCCTCAGGGGCTGGGAGCCATGAGTGTCTCTGAGAGGGGCGTGGGTGCCCCCCACAAGACTCAGGCCATAAGTGCACCGGGCAAGGGGAGGGGCAGTGCAGAGAAGGGGGCAGTTCTCTCTCCTGTGTCCTTACAGGATGTGAGGAACCAAGTTCAGCAGGAGGGGGGCTGGGTGTTAAAATGTACCCACGGGATTTTGATTTATAGAGATGACTGAGTGAAGACCCGGAGAGATCAAAGCCATGGAGAGATCAAAGCCATTGACCGAAGAATTTGTTATTTACACTTCCCCAGGGCAGGGGCCATGGGGGAAGCACCAGGTTTGGTCGGGGGTGGGGCGGGCAGAAGGGGCATGGGGAAAGCCTGGCCCAGAGCCTGGATTGTGTTTTCCATGGGAAAGGCACGTCCGGGCAGGGGAAACAGCTGAGGCCTGGCTGGATTGAATAATGTCGCAGGCTCCGGGCCACAGGGGCGGTCTCTAGTTCTCGGGCACCTGGCCCCAGGGTGATTTAGGTCGGGGGTGGGGGATATTGGCCTGGTGTGTGGAAGTTAGATATAGGAGGTGGTTGGACGTGAGGACCCAGGATTGGTTGGTTTGCATGTGAAAGGTGCGTTCTAGGGTGAGTTGTTTATTATCTCTAGGAATTAGCATGGCCTGGGAGGGGCAGTCTCTCCCTGGCCAGCTAGGCTGCCCCCAGAGATGTCAAACATAATAAAATAAAAGTATGCTGAACACAAGATCACATTCCTCAGGAATGTGAGAGAGGAACCAAGCCCAGATCACTCCTTCTGGGCCCCTAGGAAGAAGAAACCACAGCGGCCTCAAAGTGAAAAACACGGCCACCTGCCGCGGGGCTGTTTCCGAAACACCAAACCACAGCTCTGTTCTCCACAGACACAAATGAATTGATCAGACGTTTGGTGTCTTCTGGACCTGGTTGGGGAAAAATGCGTGTTTAAGGAGAAACAAAGCCTTTTTGTTTGTTTGTTTTCTGTTTTTTACACCACGGTTATAGATTTTAGTCAGAATGAGATTGCCGGCAGCTGTCATCCACTTCGGCTCCTTAAGGATATTCTCGTTTAGTAAAGAATAACAGTAGATGGATGGAAGAATTTCAGAGCTGAAATGGTCATTGAGGTCAGTGATTGCCAAGCACGAACCCAACGTTTTTGACAACGAGACAAACGACAGTCCTGTAATGTGTTTTCCCATAACATTGAATGCATTCGGTTGAGAGAACAGCTTTTTATTCCGCACTTTGGTCCTGTCTACACATTATGGCACTCAAATACTTTTTCTTTTATGAAATGACGGTGGTAGTTGATGGTGATTTGTGTTTGTCATCCCAAACTGGCGAAATAAAAGTCTGTGACCCTGAATAAACATAGAATAATGGCAATGCCTGACATTTGTGATGTGCTCCACGATTTATGTTGCACCTCTGTGCACATTATCTTATTTGATATTTCCACTTGGTTTTCAAAACCTCACTAAAAACAAGGTGGGAAGTGGTAAAAATTGCCCTGGACCAGGAGTCAGAAAATCCTGAGACTGGTGCTATAGCATCTGAGCTTTCAAGGTGTCAGGCCTGGGCTTGAGGCCCAGTTCCTCCATTTACTCTCTGTGCTTCTTTGGGCAAGTTACCTAACATCTCTGGGCCTCGGTTTACTCAGTTGGGGAAAGATGATCGTAATGTCTACTTCGACAGTCGCTGAGGGCATAGAGGTAATGTACATGGGTGCCAAGGTCTGCACCTCACAGATAGGAAGCATTGCATGGTTCTCGCTTATTATTGGCTTTTGGATGAGCCCTGGAACACCTGGTGCAGGCGCGGGGGTGAATCTCAGCATCTTACGGAGCCCAGTCTTTTCCATGCTCTGCTGGTCCTGTGGCTGGCTCTGTTGTCACTGTCACAGTCTGAGTCCCCAGGGAGCCCTCCTGAGCTGGCCACAAGGGTTAGGAGTGCAGGAAAGGGGCCTTCAAGGGCCTCCCAGCTCATGCGCAGGCATGGGATTGTAAGGCCTTGTCTGCAGTGACCATGGGTGGGGGCCTCCGGGGGTGTCCTGGAATCCTCCCTCCTCAGCCAGGCAGCCCAGCCTTCATCCTGCAGCTGCACAGGTGCGCTGGCAGCCTGCTGCCTCTGGCTTGTGCTTGCTGTTTGGAACCAGACTTGAGGAAGCCTAGGGAACCAGTGCGGAGGGGCCGGGTGGAGGCAGAGGGGAGAGAGGGGCTCGGACCAGGGTGCAGGAGACCTGGGCCCCCACCCCTCCAGCTAACTTGCTGTGCAGCCTCAGCTCCTGCCTGTGGCCGGTCTCCTGGCCCGTCTGTACGTAGAGCCCCTTCTAGCTCTGACATTCTAGCGCTCTCTGATTTTCCATCGCTGCCTCTGTCTCCTGGTTTCCTTTGCCTGCACGTCTGGCTGTTCTGCCGTGTTCACGCTACTCCACAGCAGAGCTGACATTTACAGAGCACTTCTGGCATCTGACATGGTGCTGGGTGTAAGGACTCGGGGAGCTTATTACCTGCTCATTGAACCTCACTCCTGTTCTTCTGTACAAAGTGAATGGCGCCATTTTCTGCAAACTCAAGCCAGACACCTGGGCGTCCTTCTAAACTTCCCCTTCTCTGCCACCTTCCAGAGTCAGATCAGACCCCTGAGAGCATCCATTCTACCCCCAGCAGAGCTCTCATGCCTCCACCGACTCCATCCCCCATCCCTTCTGCAGCTGAGGCCACCATCTTCTCTCTTCTGGATGGATCCATCCTCCCATGCTGGCCTCCCTGCCTCCAGTCTCTCCCACTTTGTTCTTCCTCCAGAGTGTGAGAGAGACCTTTGCAGGAGGCAGACTTGTCCTTATGGCCTCATGATGCCCTCTAGTGATTCCTCTCCAATAAAGGATGAGACCGGCCTCCGCACGACCTACCTGCCCACCTTCCCCACCAGCCCTCCCCTTCCTTTCCAGACTGACTTCTAGAAGGAGCATGCAGACTCCAAGCACAGTTTTCTCTTAAGCCAGTTGGAAAACTCGAGCAGTGCATCCAGCCCCGTGGAGGGGACACTAGCAGCCCCCTCCACAGCAGATGGTAGGAAGGACTTGGGGCTCCAGAGTGATTGCCTTGGGACCCAGCCCTGCTGGCCTCTGCCCTCTACTCCATTCATCGCTTCCTGGATCAGGGAGCTGGGTCCACCCCTTCCTGCCAGGACCTGCCGTCATCACAGAGGAGGCTGAGGGCACAGCTGTTGGCTCACTGGGTGTAGTAACTCTCCTTCCTCTGTCCCCCGGGTCCATCTCCAGGGGGAGCAGACTCTCCCAGGAGAGCCGTGGCTGCCTCACTCTCTCCATCCCCCCTCCCTTCCCCTCTCAGCAGCTTCGCAGTGTGCAGGGCGCTGCACACTGATCTTCATGGTCACCTGGATGCTGGGAAAGGTTACAATCATTACAACTGTGTCACATTGAGAAGATAAAGACTAGGGGTAAATAACCTTCCAAGGAAGGTGCTCAAACACAGATCTCCATGCTCCTCCATCTCCAGAGCTCAGTCCCATGTCTGGTCTGAGCTCCCATTTTCCTGAAGTTTCTCCTTTCTGGTCACCCCAGGTACCTGGGGAGGTGCCCCATTGTCCCCTGTGTCCCACAGGTACCCCCTTCAAGAGCCAGCTCCACGAACCCCCCAAAAAACTTGGGGACCAGGATGTGCACAGTAAAGTGCGAGTTGGAGAGACTTTCTCTACCTCATGTCCACCTGTGTGGGTCGGGGGGGTGGGAGGAGGGTGCAGATTCCAGGACAGGAGGACTTGCTATTGCGCCCTCTGAGTTGGACCCAGTCTGTGTGGAGTACAACTTGACCTGCACGTGTGACTTACACTTGTGGTCGTCAGATGGCTTTCTCAGGGCCAGTGCCAGGCTTCAGATGCAGGGGTTGGGGCAGCAGGTGGTGCCCCCAGTGTGGGGAGGGTCTGCCCGTGGCCATGCCTGTTTGTTAGAGCGAGGTGAGCAGTGGATCTCTGAACTTTCTCTCGTCCTTGACAATGGTCCAGACTGAGTCCCAATCCTGGCCCCAGAAGGACCCTTGATCTTCATCCCAGACTGAGCCTCTACCCTAGGCACCAACCGAGCCCCGATTTGTCCCAGGCTGTATCCTGGCTCCAGTCCCTGGTCCTGGACTGAGCTTGGCTCCTTGACCCCAATAACTGTCAGGAGAACCTGTGTGGTTGTCCCACAGAGGCAGAGGGGGAAGATGAGGACGCTCATGGGGGTGTGGCTTGACCTCACGTCCCACTGTCTGGGATTAGGGACCAGAGGAGCAGCTCTGAATATCCAGACCAGCCACCAAGGGGCTACCCCTCCTGCATACCCTCAGCCCCATGGCCTCCCCAACAGCCCTACACAGGCGTGGTGCGTGAAGCCCCCTGCCCACGGCTGGCCTCCCCACTCCTCTGCCTGGTAACTGATGTCTTTTCCTGGCCTGTGTGGGCAGCTTGCTGAGCACAGCTGCAGACGGGCTATATTTAGCGGCTTTAATGAGCTCAGGGTGGCAGACGTCCGCCTTGGGAGCACTTTTCTTGCGTGCGTGCGCGTATGCCTATGTTTGGCACAGTCCGTTCGTGTGTGTGCGCGCGCACGGGGGAACGTGTGCCTGTGCATTTGTGTGTGTGCGTTAGCGTGTGTGTCCAAGCATCAATGCAATCATCTACACAAGGCTCCGTGTGCATCTATGTGAGTCTGTGCCACGTCTGCATTGCCAGGGACGTGTGCAGCTTCTGACACGTGTAGGGGCACAAAATAGGAACAAATTATTAGTTCATTCGCTTGTTTGAAAAATATTTAATGAGTCTCTTTTATATGCCAGCACCTTAATAGTCTCTGGGGATAAAATGGAACAAAAACAAATCCAGTTCCAGCCTTTAAGGATCTTACAATCTGGGGGTTGGAGGAGGGGAAGACAAATGAAATAACCACAAAACTAAAAGTATAAGGATTAGTCCTAGGACACAGAAAGCCATGGTGCTTTCGGGAGGAGGAGAGTAAGAAGGGAAGGCCCCCAGGAGTAAGGAACACTGAGGTTTCTGTAGGGACTGTCTGGGCACAGAGGGTGAGAGGAAGAGTCCAGGCATAGGGAACAGGATGTGCAAAGGCCCTGTGGCGAGAGGGACATGGGATCCTTGACAACTGTCAAAAAGGCCGATGTGGTTGAGCTTAGAGAGGGTGGGGCAAGTGGTGGGAGAGGTGAGTGGAGAGTCGGGCCTGTGGGCAGACCACACGGGCCTTGGTCAGGACGGGGAAGACGCAGGAAAGGACAGTGTAGGCTGACATGATAAGATTTTTGTAGGGCAGTTAGAGTCTAGTCATGATTCGGTCGGGGGTTCCAGCAGGAAAAGGAAGGCTCTCGAGCAGCATGACTGGAGGAGAGTCCAGTAGGGGTTTCTTCAATCTCAGGTAAAGGAAACCTGCCAGGCACAGGACGATGCCCTGGGCCACTCCCAGCCCTGAAGGTCGCTGCATGGAGAGCCTCCCCCTCTGTCCCTGCCCCACCTGCGCAGGAGCTTGACCTTCGGGAGGGACAGGAGAGGGACAGCCTGTGGTGAGCGGGCAGGGAGGGAGCCTCATTGGGGATGGTGGAGGTGGATCTGGAGGGGCGAATGGAGACCGTACTGCACAGTCCACTGACTTATACATGAACGAACCACCTTTTCCTTTATTTTTCTATGAGCCCCTTTGCAATTTCGACTCTGCATACCCATCCAGCTGGACTGGTGACAGAGCCCCCTCTGTGATTCCAGGGGTTTCCCTTTTCCTCATTTTCCTGCCCTTGTTCCAAAGCCCCCAGGGGTCTTCCCCGCCACCCTGGTGGGGAAACAGTGTGTGCACATGCGAATGTGTGCAGGAAGCTCTCCGTCACACTCGTGGATGCTGCGGGGCTCCGGGCCCCAGCCTGGTACTCCCTTCTGTCCTGGTCTGCCTAGGGGCCAGGCTCCTTGGGGCACAGGGTGACCAGACTGTGAAAATCATTCTCTCTCCTCCTGGACTTGCGAGAGTCCCCCAAGTTGTGAGGGCACCGCACCTAGTTCTATCTCCTCCCCTCAGCCTGGGGCAGGGGGTGGGGATCTCTTTTTAGTCTCAGGGAACCTCTGTCTCCTCAAATCCCTTTCTCCTGGGGACAAAAGGGCTTTTAATCACCCTGCTACATGCCCTTTGAAAAAATTCTTATTTTTAATCTGTCTCTTGAGTAGGTAGCACACGTACATGGTATAAAATTCTAAAGGAACGAAGGTGATGAGGGTGCCTCCCTCTCCCCAGAAGCCATGATTGTGACTAGGTTCTTCTAGAACATTCCAGAGATATTCTCTGCATATATGAGCATCTCCCTAAATATTCATTTATATATATATCTTTATATCTACCCCACGCAGATGGGAGCCTTCAGTGCCTTCCACTCCGTACCTTGCTTTTCTCAGATAACAATATATCCTGAGTATTTTACTACCTAATACATTCAGAAGGGCATCATTCTTTGCAACGGGTGTGTCATATTTCACAGTGGCCTAGTTTATTGAACCAGGCCCCTATTTATGGGCACATAGGTTGCTTTCTGTCTCTTGTCTATATCTTAGAAAGTGTGGCAGTGGTTAGTGTTGTACCCATGTCATCTTGCACACGGACTTGGAATTGCTGGGTCAAGGGCGTTCTGTATGTGGAATGACCTTGCCAAACTGCCCTCCACAGAGGCTGTACTGGTTTTCGCTTTCACCCGCAATGAATGAGGAGAGGCTGCTTTCCCACACCCTGGGCGGCTGGGTGTTGATAACTGCTAAGGTGAAAAAAAAGGCGTTTTAGAGTGACTTCAATGAGCGTTCCTGCAGTTTAGGGTTCTAAGGCTGAGCACCTTTTCATATGTTTAGGGGCCCTGCCTCGCTCCTTTTCTGGAGCCCATGTTCATTTTGAGGGGATTACCGTCGGGGAGTGTGCTTTGGGGTTCCTTTGTGTGCTGACTTCCAAGCCGGGCCAGGGCAGGCTTGACAGAGGTTCCTTAGGGGGTAGGACCCAAAGGTTCAGGCAGGCTTCTGCTCCTGATAACCGCCTCTCTTCCCCTTTCCCTCCCTGCCAGGGATGGCTCTGCTGGCAGAGCCAGTATGGAGGCATTTAAAAGACTGACAAGAACACCCCTTTCTTAACCCCCACCTTTGTGGGGTGATGCTTCAGGAGGATGAAAGAGCCCTTGCCGGGTGACCTGGGTTCAAATCCCCCCCCTTCACTTAACCTCTCTGAGCCTCAGTTTTCTCATCTGTAAAATGGGCAGAGCACCCTGCCCTCTCAGGATGAATGTGAAGTTTGCCTGAGACGCTGGGCGAGGACTAGAAACTCAAGACCCATCTGAGGAAGACTGCATTTATTACAGAGAGTCACCAGATAGGGGACGCCAAGCCCTTCTAGCATCACTGTGTAGTGGCAGGAGAGGTTCTTATGGTTGTATATCTGAAACCTTCCCTGGGCCTGATTCAAGATGGCGACACTGGGTTCCCCCAAGGAGAGTGGCTCCTCGGAGCTATCCCCAAGCTCCCTTGGGGTGGCCAAAAGTGTGTTTTCAAGAGGCAGGATCTGGGGCCCAGACCCTAGCAAGGGACAGGCCTTAGTGGGGACAAGCAACTCTGTGGGGGGCTAATTGGCCCCTGGGGTTTGGCCTCATTAGCCAGATGAATCTAGGCTGACTTGATTGGCTTCTGACCCTGAAAGGCTTAAGGAGTCATAGGAGGGGCCTCGGCCTCTAGATCCCCCAGCCCTGGATGAACATCCCCTGCCAGCAACCCTGCCAAGTGACCACTTACACTCCTTGCTTGTACAACCTCCTGAAGGGGAGAGAACGCCCTGCCACTGGGCCAGCACGGGTCACTCTTGTACTATTGTAAACATTTCCTTAGTTGTGCTGAAATTCAGAACTCTTCAGAAACTATCCGTGCCCCCATTCATCCCGACTCTGTCTTCTGCTCCTGTGACCCAAACACAGCTCGGCTGGGATTTGCAGGCAGCAAATGTCCCATAGAGCCTGCTCTTCCCCAGGCTGGGCCCCCTTCCACAGCTTTCCTGCCCAGTTATTGGGCTCCAGATGTGCCCTCAAAGTGACCTGAGCTGCAGGGAGCAGGACGGGGACGTCCCCTCCTCATTCCATAGTCTCTAGTGTGTGCAGCCTCAGAGGCTGACTACCTTTGGGGTTCCCATTACCCTGGCTCAGGCTGTTTGCAGCCTTTGGTCATGTGACTGGGCTGGGTCACATGACATAGGCCTTGATCATGTGACCCTAGGGGCTTGAGAGATCCTTGAAGGCAACTGCTATATATCTGATTCATCTTGGTACTTCCAGCCCCGACACAAGTTTGGGCAATAACCAATGGAGGAGGAATTGGCAAGTCATGTCAAGTTGGATTTTTAACCCAAATGCAGGATGGTGATTCACTCATCGTGTTTCACATTCGTTCTTTCCTTCCATAAGCATGTCATTTCCTTTTGCATTCCCTCATTTGCTGTCAGCTCCCAGAGGGCAGGGCATTTCGCTTTGTTTTGTCTGTAGTGTTTGCATTTAGCAGAGTCAGGGGTAGTAGCTTGTTGAAAATGTTCTTATCGTAAACACGACACAAGCTTGTAGTGCATTCAATCGATGTATTCATAAGTAGTTGTAAACTAAAAGAAATATGAGTTTGCTAGAGAAAAATTGGAAAATAGAGAAAAGCAGAAAGTTAAAAAAAATCACCCATTGTTCCACCATCCAGAGAAAACCACTTATAAACATTTTGGTGTGCTTTCTTCCAATATCAGGCCTCCAACCCATCCTCCCACCCCTCCACCTAGATTGCTGTTTTTGCATAAAGCCAGGGGCTGGGGCACCGTGGAGGAGGGTGGCCTGGAGTCTGTCTGGTGAACAACGTTGGTGGTTTTTTAATTGTTCTCTGGAGCCCTTAGTGGCTGCCTAGGTCAAGGGTGGGGGGGGGGGAGTAAGGAAGCAGGGCTCTGGGCCCCCCAACCTTTTTCAGTCAGAGCCGTTCACTTTCACCTGTTCTGCAAATTGCGTTTCTAAGGAAAATTTCACTGGGCAAAAGATTTCACCGTTTTTAAAGAGTTTAAAAACCATCCAGCGCGGGCCCATTCTTTCCCTTGCTTCACACTGCCCCATCCGCATCGTGGCCCCATTCATGAACCTGCACTCCTTGAGCCACTATGAGAGCTGTGGGTTCCAACCTGGTTTGTCTTTCTGCCAGTGTCCCCTCCTCCCCAGATGCCCTAAGCCCTTGGCGCTACCTTGGGCTCCCAGCCCAGTGACCCTACCCAACAAGCAATGAGGTGGGGTTGGCCAGAGATGTCCGAGTGAGCCTATCAGGGGTCTGGGGGCCCATTGCTTCCTTTTCTAAGGGTCCCCAAACACTTGTTTGTTAATTTGCAACAGGTCTTGCCTGGAAATTGACATGAAGCTCCCTAGATAGAATCAACCACTTTGAAAATCCAGGTGACATTTGCCGCCTGCCATTTCTTGGTTCCTCTTCCTCCCTCTGGCATCCCTCAAAGCAACTCACCCATCATGCCTGCAGGTCCCGTTAGGGTCTAAGAGTCTAATTCTGCTCGTCATGGAGGTTTGAACTCACACAGCATGCTTGGACTCATGGAATCTCTGACTGCCTGACTTCCTAAGAGGGAATGAGGCCTGACCCCCTCATTTTGTGGTCGTGGGGAGAGTGCCCGAGGTAACCCTCTGACTAGGATACTCATTTCCCATCCCAGGACTCTGTCTATGCCTGTCTCCTGTGTGTGTGTCCTTCTCCATGGGGGTCTACCTGGGGGATTGGGGCCGTGACCTGAGCCTCCTGCTTGCAGCTGAATGAAGCTCTAGATCTTCCCAGACATTTCTAGGTATATGCCGTGCATCTCACATCAGAGCAAGATAGCCAAGCCATTGGGCTTATGCAGACACACACGTGTGTGTGTGTTTGCCCATGCACGTGCTTCCATGTGCTCTAAAGGATTACTTTTTTTTTTTTTAATTATTTATTTATTTTTGTCTGTGTTTGGGTCTTCGTTTCTGTGCGAGGGCTTTCTCTAGTTGTGGCAAGCGGGGGCCACTCTTCATCGTGGTGCGTGGGCCTCTCACTATCACGGCCTCTCTTGTTGCGGAGCACAAGCTCCAGACGCGCAGGCTCAGTAGTTGTGGCTCACGGGCCCAGTTGCTCCGCGGCATGTGGGATCTTCCCAGACCAGGGCTCGAACCCGTGTCCCCTGCATTAGCAGGCAGACTCTCAACCACTGAGCCACCAGGGAAGCCCAGGATTAGATACTTTTACAGATACGTCTCAGGACGTGCCATGTGGCCTCAAGCTGGGCCCAGCTCTGCTCAGTTGACGCCAGGAGTGACTAAGAGAGGTGGGGTGACTGTCAGGGCTGGTAGAATGGAGGGTAAAATTGAGGGGTCAGCTTTAGCCCGGGGGCACCCCCAGCATCCACTCCTTGTGGGTCCCAATTGCGGGTGGCAAGGGAGATGGAGTCTTCGGCCAAACTGGGTGATGCTTTGCTTAGGGTGCCGAGTGCGTGGGTGACGACCTTGGCTTTTGTCTTGAGAGGAGTGTAGCACATAGGTAATTAGAAGGGATGATCATGATTTGCGCCTTTCCAAGGATGTGATTAAGCAAAAATAGCCTCTATTCTTCAGCCGGCAGGAGGAGGCACGGTGAGCTGGGTGTCCTGGTGCCAGGGCTGGCAGGGGTGCTGGGAGCAGGCATTGCAGTAGCTGGCCTGCCTCAGAGCTTGTCACAAAACATTGTCACGAAAACAGTTGTGGGCTCACCCCGCCCCAGATCTGGGCACAGCAGGGACCCAGCCTGAATAGTGCCATGCAAACAGAAATGAACAGGAAGTGGGAAGAAACAGGCAGCCTGATATGAGGTCCTGGGGCCCCTGGAATGTGGCTCCTCACCACCCAGGAACCCCTGCCAGCAGCTCTGGTCACCAGAGGCTCTGGGGAAGCCTCTAGGGGCAGAGTGATAAGGCCCCGGCCAGGATGCTCTAGAATTCCCAGAGGTTCCCTGATACCACTTTCCCTGGGGACTTTCAAGAAATGTGCCTCCTGGTGGATGATGCTCCCCTGATCCCAATTTCTCCTGGGGGTTTGACAGCATAGAGATGTCTCATAGGTCATGTGTACCCTGGGATCTTCACTTGCAATAGGTTTTCACAGAAATGTCATGCTAGGTCCTGACCACTGACTGGTAAGCCTTGCTCTCAAGGGGTCCACAGTCTGATGAGGAAATTAGACAAGTAATCTCACGGCAGCAAGCCAGGCCCAGCCAGGCACCCTGTGAGATAACCATCTCTGCCTGAGTAGATCTGAGAAAGCTTTCCAGAGGTGGTGACAATTGAGCAGGTTCGTAGGTTAGGTAGGAGTTTGCTGGTCTGCAGAGGGAGGAAGGGCTTCCCAGGCAGGGGGCTCAGCATGAGCAAAGGCATGGAAGAGTGAAAGACTTGTGTCTTGTGGGTGAGTCAGAGCCAGTGGCCTCAATCATTGTGGTGGGAATGTCTGGTTCTTAGAAGAGCAGAACCCTTGTGGGCAAGGTACTGGCAGATGGGTTCTAGGCTGCCTTTCTGTTGGTCTACAGAGACCTCTTCTAAGACGGAAGATGGGGAAACTCTGGTCCTGTTAGTCAGCTCTCAAGGGGCCAGAATCCAGATCTGGCAGGCGAGGTCTCCCCTCCTCCATCTTCCAGAGCAAAGCATTTCAGGCTTTTGTGCATTAAAAGGAAGCAAGTCTCCGTCTTCAAACAGCATGGGAGGCTAGACTCTTCCCCTTGGCTAGGGAAGGCGTGAGGGATGCTGAGGACAACCCTGCTGGTCTCCCATCTCCACCGAGCCAGGAACTGCCTCAGCATCATTTGTGGCCAGGACGCAGCACAGATTTGATGCCCAGGGCATCACGTGGGCCCCAAGGGAGCTGGCCACAGGAAGATCAAGGATACGGGTGCTCTCAGTCTGTGTAATCAGTGAGGGTGCAGGATGCAGTCCCCACCTACTGGAGGACATGGTGCCCAGGAGATGGCAGGACCCTCATGTCTTCCCTGCAACTTATTTATAGCCTCGCTATGGTAATTTGTGGCAATCACAGCATTTAATTCTGTAATCACACTGCAAGCAGGCATCCAGCCCAGTGAGGCTGGGGAGCCTGCCAGGGCTTAGGGAGGGACTTGGGGGCAGGGCAGGAGTGTGGAGGCGGTGATGTCCCCATCAGCCTCCGGCCCCATTGTGTCAGCTGTGGCCCTGGCTCTGTGCTCCCCGATGTACCCTGGATAATAGTAATAATAATAATAATAATAATAAACTACTAACACTTATATAGCACTTACCATGTTCCAGGCCCTGTCCTAAGCACTTTGTATATATGGACTCATTTATCCTCATCACCACTCTGTGAGGTAGCTACTATTATTATGCCCATATTCCAGATGAGGAAACGGAGACACAGGGCACACAGCTGGTAAGAGCCTAGATTTGTACTCAGGCATTCTGGCTCCAAAGTCCATGGTCCCAGCTAGGTTTCTCCCAGCCCCAGAAGTGAGGGGTCTCCCAGGCTCCCCGCCCATGACCTCAGCTCTGCCCAGCTCCTGGTTCCTCCTGGTCCAGCTGCCCCAGAGCTGCACACATGAGGCTGCACACACCACGAAGTATGATTGCTTCATCCTGGGGAAGCGACACTCAGCTTCCCTCCTGGACACTCTCGGGGTTTCCTACTAGCGAACTTTCACGTGCGGTGGGAAGAAGTCTCGGGGGCTTTAGTCTTCAGGGTGTCACATCAATTTGTGCTCCTGTTTTTTCTCCTGCAGAGTGGGGATTGTCGTGTCTACCTCACTGGGAAGCTGTGGAGATCAGGGGGATGGGAGGGGAGTCACTTTGTCAAGCATCGTCTTCTGCTGAGTGTGGGGCAGCTCCCTCAGTCTTATTAGTTGTGCGGTTTGGGGCAAGTGACCTTGGTTGTTCGAGCCTCAGTTTTCTCATCTGTAAAATGGGGCTAATAATAAGAGGTCCACAGCTCAGAGGATAACTGTGGGGACTAGATGAGATGGTACCTGTAAAGCTCATTGTGCCTGGGACGTAGTAATAAGTGCTCAATAAAACTGAGCCATTTACTGGTGTCTTTTAGCATAATCCTGTCCTGAAGGCAGGGCCCAGACCTCTTCTAGCCAAGCCCAGGGCAAAGTCTACAGGATGTTCGAATTAAGGCAGAAGAGTCTGAGCCACTGAAGGAGTCTTAGTAAGTGCAGGGCAGAGTCCGGCCTCAAAACAAGTTTTTTCTCGTCCTCCTCCAAGCCAAACCTCTCCATCATTTGGGAAACGATTTCCTGTCTGTGTGGGCAGCAGCTCCGAGCTCATAAAGCAGTTACCCTTAGACCAGGGTTGTGTCTGTGAGGACAGAATATTTCAGAAATGCACTTGCTGACTGAGAAAAGCTTCTCACTTGGAATTCTTTGCACGCACCCTCCCCTGGGGCCAGTAGTAGCTGAGAAGATGTTGACTTAGAAACATGTTGGCCAGGGCTCTCACCCACGCCTACCGCAGGGTTGCCTGTAAAGCCCCTGGGAAGGCCCCTCCCCAGATGTGACTCCTAGTGGGTGATGCAGGCTCGTGGCAGGGGGTGGGGGTGGAGTGGGAAGGAGAAAGGGCCATCCTGTCTAGAACCGGCTGCTTTAGAGATGAACCGCTTGAAGGCAAACAAGTGGTTTACAGTCTAGCTTTGTGGTTCAGCAACACAGAGAAAATAGTATCCTTCTCATGGGGAGAAAGGAGAGGTGGTGAGGATTCCTCAGTGTGGCCGGAATCACCGGGTGGGCCCTGAGGGGGTCGTTGGATGTCTTGGAGGCGCCCCCCCACCGGAGAGTCCAGTGCAGTGACATTCAGAAATGCGGGTGTTAGATCAGATAAACTGTTCTGTAAGGAGACAGATAGTCCATAGCTTCGGCTTTGCCAGCTGTAAGAACTCTGTGGCAATTACTTAACTCTGCTGCTGTGGCACAAAAGCAGCCATAGACAATACATAAATGAAAAAGTCAGTTGTGTCCCAATAAAACTTTATTTACAAAAACAGACGGCAGGCCAGATTTGGTCCACGGCTGTAGTTTACATGTTAGAGGAATGAGAGCTCAGCCAGGGCTGGATGCCGAGGACCGCTACCTGGAGGAGGACATGGCAGCTGAGAGAAGCAAGAAAAGCATTCCTGGCAGTGGCTGGCTTCACCCCAAATCTCATGTGTGACGGTGAGTGTGCTCCTGGATGCTGGCCTTGCCTCTCGGAGGATCCACCTTCCCTGGACCGGGGTCCCATAATTTAAGGCCTTGCTGTCACTCCGAGAGCTTCAAACAGATCTTTTAAAAAATACTTTACCCAGCTCCTCTGGTTGTTTTCAGAGGAATGCTTGGCCCAAGTTTCCCTCCGTAACTGGTAGTCACCAGATGGCATTTCTCCTGTTGCTCTCTCATTACTGGTGAGGAAGAGCAGAATAGTTCCTTTCCGGGACACCCCTCCTGGCCTCAGGGACAGACAGCATCCATGATGGCCTCACACTGCCGGCTTCCCTTTCTTTTTCTTCCTTTTTTTTTTTTTTAATAAATTTATTTATTTTTGGCTGCGTTGGGTCTTCATTGCTGCGCGCGAGCTTTCTCTAGTTGCGGCGAGCGGGGGCTACTCTTCGTTGGGGTGCGTGGGCTTCTCATTGCGGTGGCTTCTCTTGTTGTGGAGCACGGGCTCTAGGCACGCAGCTTCAGTAGTTGCAGCACGCAGGCTCAGTAGTTGTGGCGCACGGGCTTAGTTGCTCTGTGACATGTGGGATCTTCCCGGACCAGGGCTCGAACCCGTGTGCCCTGCATTGGCAGGCGGATTCTTGACCACTGCGCCACCAGGGAAGTCCCCGGCCTCCCTTTCTTCAGGAGGAGAAAGGTTTCAGGTTGTGTATCTGGCGGCGGCAGGGGCTGGGCAGCGTGACCCTCCTGAGCTGGGGACGCTGTCATTCCAGCTCACCTGGGAGCCCAGACCTCATGCCAGCTGGGCCCAGGGAACATCCAGTCATCGTGAGGGAGGCCTGGAGATGCTGAGTCCTCTGTCCCCCCCACAGGAGAACTGTACCGGGTTTCCTTGAGAAGACAGAGGTTCCCAGCCCAGGGAAGCATTGAGATCCACGAAGACAATGAGGTGGGTTTCTGAGGGTGTCTGGGCCACCTCTGTGATCAGGATGTCAGGAAGAGCCCCGAGCTGGTAGACAGGCCATCCAGTTTTCACTCAGCTCTTCATCTGACTTGCTGTGTGACGTCGTGCTGGTCCCTGTCCTTCTCTGGGCTTCTGGGTCCCGTATGAACAAAAAGTCTCTTGGGACTCTTCCCACCCTGACACGGAGGGGCTTGCCCTCCTGGCAGCCTGTGCCCCTCACTCTGAATGCACAGGAGGCGCCGTCAGAGTCCCCCTGTGTGTGTGTGATTCTTTGTGTGCCCGCTGCCCCCACCTCCCCACTGCCTGTCTCTCTCTATCCTGACTGATGTCCCTCTTAGGAAGGCTGCCCGCAGCGCTCCTGCAAGACGCACGTCCTCCTGCTGGTGCTGCACGGGGGGAACATCCTGGACACGGGCTCGGGGGACCCATCCTGCAAGGTGGCCGACATCCACACCTTCAGCTCTGTGCTGGAGAAGGTCACGCGCGCCCACTTCCCTGCAGCCCTGGGCCACATCCTCATCAAGTTCGTCTCCTGTCCCGCCATCTGCTCTGAGGCTTTCTCACTCGTCTCCAAGTGAGTCCCTTTCTGCTTGTTTGGACTGGCTGGGGTTGGTGGGGGGCCAAAGCAGAGGGGCTGCCCCTGCCACATGGGTATGTGGTGGGCAGGTAGGTGCCTGCCTAGGCCTCTCTGGGGTGTCAGGTCCCGATCAACCACGAGCATCACCGGTGAGAAGTGGTCAGCTAGAGTCCACAGTGATTAACACTTGCGCACCGAATCCTCCTCTGCCCGGGGCTGGGTGGTGCTCAGACCCACCTCCTGTGCTCAACAGGCCCTGGTCTCGTTGGCCCAGACAAGGAAGCTGAGGCATTGAGAGGTTAAGCAATGTCTCCAGGGTTACGCAGCCCGTGGACCCAGGAGTCAAACCTAGGCAGTCCCACTCTTGAGCCACACAATTAAGAGCCAGTAGAGATGTGTGCTATGATGGAGGTGGCACAGGGCACTGCGGACACTCAGAGAAAGGGCCAGGGAGGCTTCCTGGAGGAGGTGACTTTTGGGTGTGCTTTGAGAGTAGCGTAACCTGTTAAGGGTGTGGGCTCTCGGTCAGCCTAGATTTGAGTTCCAGCTGTGTAACCTGCGGGAAGTTGTTTAACCTCTCCCTGTGTGTTTCCTTATCTGTAAAATGGGGATGATCATGGTATTAACCACCTCCTAGAGTTTTTGTGAGGATTCTGTGTGCTAGTGCGTGTGAAGCACGTGGCAGGGCGCGGGGATTAGCTGAGACTCACATCACCATCCTGGTAGGAGAGAAGGCACTGTCCTTGCTGGTGGACAGTGGGCCGGGGCAGGAGAAGAGAACCCTGCTGGCTGGGAATAAGGCAGTGTGCTTGCAGGGCTTAGTTCTTCACGAACCTGCCCTGGAACCGGTGCAGGACAGATAGTGAAACTGGGGGCCCTCAGAACCTGGGGGGCTTTGGGAGATCCTGCCCACTGCTCCAGGACCCGGGGGCTCCCTCAGGTGCTCCCCAGATGCCTGCCCTGTTGAACCAGCTGAAGGTGGCGCCTGGAGCCAGCTGGGAGCCCCGGCTGCTCAGCAGTGATATAGGCAAACAAGACCCTGAGCACCTGTGTGGCAAACGGCTGGCTCTCGAGCCTGGAGCTGGGAACTTTCTGCAGCGGGGGTGAAAGGGAGGCCAGTGGCACCTCGGTCTCGCCCCTCACCCCCTTTCATAGCTTCTGCAGAGGAGCCCCCATCCATGTGGGGTTTGGGGAGGGTGGAGAGGGATCCCCAGTCTGGTGCCAACTCCCCAGGGGGATGGAGTGGGTGCTCTGGATCAGGTATGGCTCTAAGGAGAGGGGCTCAGCGTCCGGCTGCTTCAGGGGGAACACGGGGAGGGTATGTGGGGGTCTCAGTTCTCCCCTCTGAGAGAGAAAGGAAAGTCTCCTCTGCCTTCTAGATTTATCCATGTTCCCAGGACACAGGCTGGGCAGATCCCAACCAGAGTTGGAAGGAAGGAGATTCGGTCAGGAAGGAGAGTAGTTCCCCAACCTGGTTAATGGCCCAGATCCCGGGTGTGATTTTTGTTAAACTGCTAGGCGGTCGGGCCTCCCCCTGGGTCGGCTGAGTCCGGAGGGGAGGAGCCCTAGAATCTGCATCCTGACTTCCTCAGGCTTTTGCTCTGCAGCGGGTTTGGGAAGCAGAGCTGAAAGCAGGCTCTGTCTGTCACTGCCAATAGTCGGAGTTAATTGTGTTCCTTCATCATCAATCTCAGGACTCCCCACCCCTACCCCCTCTCCCCCAGGACATCTGACCTCCAGAGCTGGGTCACCCAGCCCGGGCCTCATCTCCAGGAAGACGAATGGCCCGGCATCCACTGGAGGGGACAGAGGGAGGGAGCCTAGCTCTCCCCCAGGCAGCTCCTTACCCGGGCCATCGATCACCCCTAATCACTGCTGGGAAGGAGGTCTTTCTCAGCTAATTAAAATCTCTCCGGCTGCAATTGAGGGCTGTTTCCTCTAATTTGTGTTTCTTTTGGAGATGAGGAATGGCTGTTAGGCCTGCCTGGCATACCATGAGGTGTCTGCCTCCTGTCCAGGGTGCCCTGAGCCCTGTCACCTTCCCCAGTTTCTGGGCAGGCTCTGGGGAGGGGACGTACAGTCCCTCCCACTGTTGTCCCTCCTGGCCAGCTGGGTCCGATGCCCCAGGGGACAGAGGTAGGACAGGTGGGGTGCAGGCAGGCACAGGCAGCTGGGAGCTGGTCCCTGATGGGGCTGAGCTGCCCAGAGAGAGGGAGGCAGGAAGTGAGGGGCCCACGCACCGGCTGAGAGTGGATCAATCCACTGGTAGGGGTGGTGCTGTAGGACAGGCTCTCTTAGTCTTTTCTGGGGTCACAGACCTTTCTGCAAAGCCCTTGATGGCTCTGGATCCTCTCCCCAAAAAGATGGACACGATATCATGCGTGCAGCTGCGTGCCCACCTCCAAGCTGTGGCCGATGTGTGATACCCATGCCTGGCACGCCCTATCACCTCCCTTCTAGCTTCCCTAAAGCCTTTCTTGAGGTCTAGTTCAAACCTCACCTCCTCCAGGAAGTCTGCCATGATGACATGTCCCCACCCTGATCCACACCAGAGGCTTCCTCCATAACTGGGGTGTCCTTTGAGGCCACACAGAAAAGGGCAGAGAGCACTGCTGTCATAAAAGACACAGGGCCCACATCATGGCTGGCACGGGATGGACATACAGGGGATTCAGCAGAGGCTTGCCCCTCCCTCCACCCCCACCCCATTGCCTGTGCTCTGTCTCATCCGGCTCCTGCCTGGGTCCTCCTGAAGAGTCCCCGAGCCGAACGCCCAATTCCTGGCCAGCATGTGCTCTCTTTTGCCCGGCTGGGCTTACCTTGGCCCCCTGTCTGCAGCCTGAATCCCTACAGCCACGATGAGGGCTGTCTCAGCAACAGCCAGGACCACGTCCCTCTGGCCGCCCTGCCCCTGTTGGCCATCTCCTCCCCGCAGTACCAGGATGCAGTTGCCACTGTCATCGAGCGAGCCAACCAGGTGTACACGGAGTTCCTCAAATCCCCCGATGGGATTGGCTTCAGTGGGCAGGTAGGACAGCCTGCCCTCGCCTCCCCCTCCTGGTCCCTGCCTGGAGAGAGGCTGGGGCCATCCAGAAGGATCTAGACCAGGGTGCCCTGGAGCCCTAGCTTCTGAGATCCAAAGAGGCTTTTGAGATCTTTGGGTTTATCCTCATTTTACAGATAGAAAAACTGAGGCCAACATCTGAGTTCTGATTTTCAGCCCATGCCGATCTGTGGCCCAAGTCTGACCCCTGACTGTAGCCTGCTTCCTGTCCTTAAGCTGACCCTCCCATCCCCCTGTTGGGACTCTCAGTGCCTCCCTGGGACAGGCTCCTTGTTCCCCCGCGGACAGGCGACCCACGCTCTGGCTGGGTGTGGAGTGGGGGGTTGGCAGTGGGCAGGCCTGCAGTCCCAGCTCTGCCTTCTCCAGGTGTGTCTCATCGGGGACTGTGTGGGGGGCCTCCTGGCCTTCGATGCCATCTGCTACAGCGCGGGGGCCTCAGGTGACAGCCCTGGCAGCAGCAGCCGGAAGGGGAGCGTCAGCAGCACCCAGGTGCGGGCCAGAGAATGGGAATGGGGGAGGGTCTGTCCTTGGGAGCCCCAGCCCCGGCCCCAGGGGAACAGGGCCTCTCTTGGGGGAGCAGTGTTAGCTTTTCACGTTTGTGCTGTGACATCCACGTTACAAGGTATCGTATCACAGTCCTGCAAGAGTAGTGGGAGGTTATTAATACAGGTGAAGAAACTGAAGCACAGAGAGGGCTCATGCCGGGTTTGGTCCCTAGACAGCTGTCCAGAGTCCCGCTGGATTGCCGAACCCTTTGGACTTGGGGGACAGCCCTGTGCCTAAAATCCCACCGTTACTGTGCTGTGGCTCCCATGCCCCTTTTGGAAGAAGTACTGCCTCTCACACCGTAGGAGAAAGGGGTTCATTTGTGCTGGGGGAGGAGGCAGGGCCCCAGAGGCTCCGGTGACTGAAGTGTCCTCCTGTCCTCTGCTCGGCCCCAAAGGACACCCCGGTGGTGGTGGAGGAGGAGTGCAGCCTGGCCAGCAGCAAGCGGCTCAGCAAGAGCAGCATCGATGTCTCCAGCGCGTTGGAGGATGAAGAACCCAAGAGGCCATTGCCACGGAAACAGAGCGACTCCTCCACCTATGACTGCGAGGCCATCACCCAGCATCACGCCTTCCTATCAAGGTAACCGCTCCCTCTGCCTGCTGCCTTCCAGCAAAGCGTCCAGGGGGACAGGACCTCGGCCCAGAGTCATCTGGGAGGCCTGTGACTCCCAGGCCTTTGCATCGGGGTGGGGGGAAGGAACCAGCACTGAAATGCTGGGACCAAGGCCATTCCCCACGGACCCTGCGCCAAGACCTGGGACTCTGCACGCTGTGCCCGCCCCACTCCCCAGCTTGCAGAGAGATGGGGGCAATTGGTCTCACCAAGAGAGTAGATGCTGCGCTTCAGCCTACTTCACTGATGGTCTTAAGAATCTGGTGAAAGAACAGATGTAGGTGTGTTTTGTGTTTCTTAGTATTGTGTTCTTGGTATTTCTCAGATGGGGCAGCAGAGGCCAAGGAGGTTAGGAACTTTCCAGGGATCACACAGCCAGTTACTGGAGAGTTGGTCTCCCAGTGTCCAGCACCAATGCACTCTCATTCAAAGGCCAGCCGGGTCCCTCCATGGAACTGCCCACCCTTTAACTTTCTAGAAGAGGCATGTTAACAGACACTGGCTAAATGAATTATCTGTACATTTATTCAGGATTCAAATGGGTATTGAACATAGATCCAAATGGGAAGGAACGCCTCTTTTCTTCTTCCCTTTCTCCTCAATTCTCTCCTCCCATCCTCCCTCCTTCTTTTCTACCCAAATGATAAGTAGCATGAGGTCATCACAACATTTGGAAAATGTATACTCTCACCACTGCTGACTTTGGAGTATTTCCTTGCAGTATATTTTTTACATGCTTTGCCTTTGTTCTACTTTAAAAACCCCTCTTATATTGTGGTCTTTTCCCCATATAATTAAAAATACTTGGTAAATATTCTTAAAAATATTTTTTTGAGTGAATGGATGACATCTTACTTAGTCCCAGTAACTGGACACTTTGGCTTTTTCCAGTTCTTTGCAATTATAAACAGCACTCCAGAAACATCTTTGTGCATAAATATTTATATATATATACTGGGGTTATTTCATTCAGATGGATTCTTGGAGGAAGAATTATTAGGTCAAAGGCTCTGCATATTCAAATCATATTTAAAGCCCCTCTGAAAGATTATTCTTTCAAAAAGCAGCTACATTTCAAGTCAGGTTGCAAGGTAAAATCATACCATTTCTGGTTCATCCTTGAAAAATCCTTTAAGGAAGCCCCAAATTTGGAGAGTGACGTGAAGTTGGAGGCTCTCGATAGCTGGTCCAACAAAGCCAGCTCTTCCTTCTGGTGTAGGGACAGATGGCTGTTTCTCTGGCAGTTAAGTAGTTGGTGTGTGTTTAGGGACCACGCTGTACATGAAACACGAATTGTTAAACACCAGGGTGGTCGTCCTCACTGCAAGATGCTCACACTGAGAGAGGCAGAGGGTGTGTGGGGATTCAGATTCAACTGCCCAGACCCTCGCCCACAGGGGATGGGGGACTGGCACACATTATTTCGATTGTTATTTCTAAGATTCCCTTTCTCCTCCAACTTGAGTATTTTAGTAGAATTTGCATTCCGTTAATGGATTCATAGATCATGCGATCCTGCTGGACTTTCTTAAACACCGAGCAGTACCTAAATGCAGCTGGAAGGTCAGGGAGGTCCCCAGTTTTCTGCCCATTCTCAGCAGCCCACTCTGGGTCTGTGGCTAAACATCAACTTGAAGTCTTTGGGGCAACGGGCACCTGGGATGGGAACGGCTGGAATTCTGTGTGTCTCATGTTTTTCTCTTTAAGCTCAGCTTCCTTTGTGGGCTGGAGGGGAGGGAAGACCAAGCTGTTTGCATCTGTGTCTGCGAGTTGCCTGGAACATGAGTTACCATGAAAGCCCTCATCCTGGCAGAACTGATGTCACCCAGCTGTCTGGCCAGGCCGGGCTTCTCTGCTGGACAGGGCAGGAATTCACAGTGTGGCCATCACAAGACCAGTACGATGGGGCAAACCTTTCAATGCGCAGGGGGCTTAGGTTTTCAGGCGCTCAGTCCATTTTAGTGAAGAAAGTTTGACTGGATCATGGCCACGCGTGTTTGTTCAAGTAGCGTCTGTGGCTGCCCGCGTGCCACGCGGCAGAGTTGAGTTAAGTAGATGTGATGGAGGCCATATGGCCCCCGAAGTCTGAAATATTTACCATCTGGCCCTTTACAGGAAAAGTTGGCTGACTGCTGCCTTACCCAAATGTTGGCCAGGCCTTGGTGTTGGATGCTGAGATGGTCGCCAACTCGTGTCGGTGATCCATCAAGTGGACTCCGGGTCTGAGCCCCGCCCCAGAGATGGAGGGCTGGGCGCTGCACCGCGGACCTCAGGCTGCTCTGCTAAGTGCTCACTCCCCGTGCTTGGTCCTCCCCTAACCTGCACTCCCCTGTCTTCCTCCCTCGGCCAGCATCCACTCGAGCGTGCTGAAGGATGAGGCTGAGCCCCCTGCGGCCGGGGGGCCCCAGCTCCCTGAGGTCAGCCTGGGCCGCTTGGATTTTGAGGTGTCCGACTTCTTCCTCTTTGGCTCGCCCCTGGGCCTGGTCCTGGCCATGCGGAGGACGGTGCTGCCCGGACTGGATGGTGGGTGTGGCGCGGTCTGGGGTCCAAGATGCCTTTGGGTCACTAGGCCACTGTGTGAGGGCCTGGAACTGGGGAGAGTGGGGGCGGGGAGGGCCACGGAGCTGGGGTAGATGAAGAGAGAGGCGAGGAAGAAGAAGGAGGGGTGGGGGGGGAGGAGAGTGGGGCAGTTTCCCTAGATGGGCAAAGGTGAGGCAGCTCCTGGTGGATTTCGCTGTCCCTGTCACATGCCCCAGATTGATTTGTGCCCCCATTGTCCAGTTGTCATGCTGTCAGGGAAGAGAAGCCCTATTGCACCCACCCCCTCCATCCCCAGCGCCCAGGCAGGCCCTCTGCAGCCAGGTTGGTCTTACTGCCCCCTGCAGATGCCCCGCTCACCTCAGTGCCTTTGCTCTCGCAGTCCCTGCAGCCTTCAGTGCCTTCTCCCCATTCCTCTAAAATACACACGGAGGTGATTTGCACCAGCAGATGGCTTAGCAATGACTCTGAGGATATAAGAGGCTGGAGGCACCTCGGAGAACAATGGATCAGGGATTCTCGAATTTCCTTAGCACCAAAGCTTACGAACAACCTGCACTATGGAACAGATGAGAAGTGGAGGAGGGGGTCTGCTAGAAGTGGGGGGAGGAGGCAGAATCCCACGGCCGCCCTTAACGTTGCTAAGGAAACCTAGGGCTCCCTGGATGCTGGACTGTCCAGTCCCCTATGAGGGACAGGGAGGCGCGTTGATGAGCTGAAGCCTCAGTGGAGACACCTGCTGGTCAATGGGAGAAGTGTTCTGTCAGCTCTGGCAAACTAAGAAGTCTACTTACTACCGGGCCTGGGAATTGAGCGGGCCAAAGGAAGGGGTGCTGATCCTGACTGAAAGATCCTAGGTCCGCTTCATAGATCAGGGAGCAACTAAGTGACAGCTAGAAGAATTTAAAGGAGTTTGACCAGTGGAAATAGTGGAGGGCATCCTGCTAGGAGGAGGGGCAGCTTGAGCACAGAGAAAGGAAAGCAGCAAGCCTGGCTGGGGAGTCACCGACGTCCACCATGGCTGTAGTGCTGGGCGCCTACAGCGGTGCTTCTAGGTGGGGCGGGTTGGCAAGGCATTGAAGGCCAAGCTGAACCTAATGGCTTTGATCCTGTTGGTAGCAGGGAGCCATGGCAGGTTCTTGAGCAGAGGAGTAGGCTACTCAAAGCTGCAGTCAAGGGAGCCTCCTAGAGCCAAGGGAGCAGGTGCTCAAGGGGCTTCCCCCATGTATCCTCCCACTCCCCACCCCCACCCAGGTTTCCAGGTACGTCCTGCCTGCAGTCAGGTCTACAGCTTTTTCCACTGCGCAGACCCCTCTGCCTCCCGACTTGAACCACTGCTGGAGCCCAAGTTCCACCTGGTGTCGCCCGTCAGCGTGCCCCGCTACCAGAGGTTCCCGCTGGGTGACGGACAGTCCCTCCTCCTTGGTAGGCCCTCGGGAGTGTAAGAGTGTGCTGAGCCGGAGGCTGGGCCCCAGCTAGGAGGTGCCCCAGGGCCACCCTCTCTGGTCCAGCCCCTCCAAGCTAGTCAGCTGTCAGAGTGACTAGACTCACCTGAACAAGGTCTCTGTGCTCTGTGTGGGGGGTGGGGGTGGGGGGACAGGAAGACAGCTGACTCACCTGCCTTCCGAGCAGCCCACCTGTGTGAGCACCTGTTCTGCAGGAGGCATCTTTGGGCTCTGCCCCGTGACCAGCTCCCATGGCCGGGACCAGCATAATACTTGAGTTGTCAGACCTGATTGCAAGTCCGGGGATCCATGCTGAGTGCTATTCCTAGAGCCCAGCCTGGACTCTGGAGGGGCAGGGCAGGGAGTGGGTCACCCTGGAGGGCTTCATGGAAGAGGGGGCCTTCAACCAAGGCATTTGGACAGGTGGAGAAGAGCTGGAGGATGGGGCTTGGAGAGATCTTCTGGGTGGAGGGAACAGCAGGAGCAAGGGCAGGTGGGTTTGGGGGAGGGCCAGTGGCCTCCAGGGCTTAAGTGGGGTGAGCCAGGCATGGACTGGGGTGAGGCCAAGGGGAGGCCTCTATTGGACAGTCAGGGGCTCGGAGATCAGAGCCTTGGCTCTGTACCACAGTTCAGGAAGTTTAGCCAAGCCTGTTCAGAGATTTGGGCCAGATTGGGGGCGGGGGCTGCTGTGCACGTGGCTCATTCAGGATTAAAATCCAATTTACCCCCCTCGCCCCCATTTCAATGGAAACTTAATTTCCAAAGTCCTCTTTTGTCAGGCGTTTCCGTAGATAGAAGGGGCTCTAAAACCTTCCCACATCTTAAAATGTCACTCTCTGCTCAGGGCTTCCCCCTGCCCCCAGGGGGCGCCCTTGCTCCCAGGCTGGAGGCCCCCTTCATTTCCAAGCTCAGCCACAATCCTCTGTGGCCCAGGGAGGGGTCTGATACAAGAGCACATGGTGATGTGCCACCTGTGACCTCAGCTGGTACTTTTGGGGCAGTGTCCCAGACGCGCCCTCGGCAGCTCTACCGGGTCTGGACGTGATGGCTGGGACCCTGACTCGTGCCTGCCTAACCCATGGCTTGGAGGAGGTGAAATCTGACTGCATACTATGGTGAGGGGGTCCTGTCAGGCCCTGGGGTAAGAGGTGCGGGCCGCCCGTTGGGCAGGTGAAGGAGCAGGCCGGGCTGGCTCCTCCCTGGGCGCCCAGCCTCCCGCCCAGCACGGGGCTGGCGCACATGGGCAGCTTCATCTGAGGCCCACCACTCGGCCTTGACTGTGAAATTCCCCCTCCAGCTGACGCCCTGCACACCCACAGCTCCCTCTTCCTGGAGGGCAGCTCCTGGGGCAGTCCGCCGCTTCTGGAGGCGCCTGCCTCACCCCCTCGGGCCCCGAGGTCCCAGCGCCCGGGGCGGAGGATAAGCCAGGGCAGCTCCCACAGTGAGAGCTCGGAGTCCTCGGACAGCCTGGCCCCCGTGGGCACCTCCCGCAGTGAGTGAGGGTCTCCCGGGCCCTGCCTGGATCCGCAGGAGGGGGAACGCTCCTCCGGGTGGCCGCTGGCCCACTGCCGGGGCTGCTGAGGGCGGGGGAGGAGGGGAAAAGGGAATCCAGACCAAGCTCTGACCTCAGAGAGAACTGTGACCTCTCACCCTGGACAGGGGCCCTGACCTCTGACCGTGGACTGAGCCATGACCTTGCCAGGCCTCGACTTAATCCCAACGTTCAGTTTTCCCCCTGGGAGTCCCTGTGACCAACAGCCCTGGGTTGAGACTGTGCCCGTCTCCGTGGGTCAGGCCCCCATCCCGGGACCAGTTTGCAGCACACGTCCTGGGGGAGGGGTGGGTATGCGAGGGGGCTGGGGGGTGGTCGAAGGTGGAGGAGGAGCGGCACATTTCCCAGAGCTCATTCCGAGCCGAGCGCTCTGGCCCCCAACTTGTGCCCTGAGTGGCACATCCACCCCTGGATCCGGGCCCCGGGGTCCCACGCTGCCCCTTGGGTCAAAGCCCCGGGCAGGCCGCTCTGACCTTGCCTCCCTCTTGAACCCGCAGTCACAGCCAAGTGGTGGGGCAGCAAGCGCATCGACTACGCCCTGTACTGCCCCGACGTCCTCACCGCCTTCCCCACCGTGGCCCTGCCCCACCTCTTCCACGCCAGCTACTGGGAGTCCACGGACGTGGTGGCCTTCATCCTGAGACAGGTACTGCCGTCCCTTCTTGGGAGGGCGCATCCTTCTGGGGAGAAGAGGCTGACCTCGCGGGCCACGTTGGACGCTGGGAAGGCACCGAAGCGCGGCGAGTGGGGAGGTGACCTGGACAGACAACGGTTTTCCTAAGGAACACTGGCTTCTGGCCAATGGCGTGGTACTTTCTAGAAATTAAATAGACACCATGTAGGAGAATGTACCTATGTTTCAACTTGGAGACTGGAGTCATCATGCCTGTTCCCCTGTGGGTCTCAAGGTCCTCATCTCTAAAATAGGTGGAGAGAGAGGCCAGTGACTGAGGGAGAGCCTGGGGGGGTAGAGGCTGGGAGGTGAGGGTCGGATCACATGCACCCTCCACGGCCAAGGTCAGAGGGGGGTTTTATACTGGGTCCAATGAGAAGCCACTGCAGAGTTTTGAGCAAGGGAGAGATACTGACATTTTAGAAGGAAGTCCTGTGGCTGCTGTTTGGAGGGTAGGAGAGCAAGCGTGAGGCCCCGCTATGAGGCAAGCGTGGGATCCCAACTTTGAGGTGGCGGCTTGGGCTAGGGACCTGGTGGCGGAGGTGCCGAGGAGCCGCCGGGTTTGAGGTGTGGTGACAGGACCTGCTGACATTTGGGCTGCAAGGGAAGGAGGGGAGTCCCATGAATCCTGGTTTCCACTCGATTAGCTATGGTGACACCATGCCCTAGGGCTGGGGAAGAGGGGGGCTGGGCGGGAGGGGATACTGAGTCTTGGGTCTGGACCTGGAAAGATGAGATGCCTGTTAGATGTTGGGAGGGAAGGTGAGTGGAGAGTCTGGAGCTTAGCTGGCTTGGAGATAAAAATGTGGAGTCATCAGAGCTTGGATGGCATTTAAAGCCAGCGATGGGTTACCCTGCTTCTCACACCAATTCCCATGTGTGTGTTTTTTCCCCACACCAAGCAAGTCTCTGACCTCAGCTGGGTGTCCTACAATTTCACTCAGTTTTGACATTATCTACCTAGAGATAGGGTCAGATCCCACAGTTTAAGGGCTCAGCCCTACAACTGCCCGCCCCTCCCCCATCAGATGTCAATCTTCAGGTCGTCACCTGGGTTTCTCTCTCTCTTTTTTTTTTTTTAAACATCATGAAAATTTTTTTTCTTTATTTTTTTTGGCTGCGTCGGGTCTTAGTTGGTGCACATGAGATCTTCATTGAGGCATGTGGGTCCTTTCGTTGCAGCGCGTGGGCTCTCCGTTGCAGCGCATGGGCTTCTCTCTAGTTGTGACATGCAGGTTTTTCTCTCTCTAGTTGTGGCGCACAGGCTCTGTAGTTTGCGGCACATGGGCTCTCTTGTTGAGGCGTGTGAGCTCAGTAGTTGTGGCGCGTGGGTTTTAGTTGCCCCGCAGCATGTGGGATCTTAGTTCCCCGACCAGGGATTGAACCCACGTCCCCTGCATTGGAAGGTGGATTCTCTACCACTGGACCACCAGGGAAGTCCCTCACCTGGATTTTCTGACCCACAGGCTATAGAATGGAGGTTCCAAAGATCCTCTCCTTGGATTCAGTTAATTTGCTAGAGTGGCTCACAGAATTCAGTTTATTTACTAGATTACTGGTTAATTATAAAAGGATTTTATAAAAGGAACAGCCAGATGGAAGAGATGCAAAGGGCAGGGTATGGGGAAAGGAGCTGGAGCTTCCATGCCCTCTCTGAGGGCACCACTGTTCCCAAATTCCCATGTGTTCACCAACCTGGAAGATCTCCAAACCCCATCCTTTTGGGTTTTTGTGGAGGCTTCATTACATAGACATGATGGATTAAATCACTGGCCATCGGTGATGGAACTCCAGCCTCCAGCCCCTCTCCCCTCTCTGGAGGTGGTGATGTGGGGCTGGGGTGGGACTGAAAGTTCCAACCCTCTGTTCACAAGGTTGGTTCTCCTGGCAACCAGCCCCATCCTTAGATGCGGTTCAAGTCACCTCATTAACATAACAAAAGACACCTTTGTCCCTTTAACTTAGGAAATTCCAAGGATTTGAGGAGCTTTGTGCCAGAAATTGGACAAAGACCAAATATATACTTCTTATTATAAATCACAGTATCACAGATACCGAGGGAGTTACTGTAGATGGAGAAGTTCAGGGAGGAGTCCTGGAGCTCCTCTGGGGAGAGAGGAAGAGCCACCGAAGGAAACGGAAGAGGACATCCCTTGAGGTCAGAGGAGGACCAGAGCAGATAGACAGGAGGGGGCCGCTGAGTTGGGCAGGATGGAGGTCACGGGGCCTTGGCAAGAATGGCTTCAGGGGAGCCACAGGGTCAGAAGCCTGCCTGGAGTGACGGAGGGGAGAAGGCAGGGGGGAAGTGGAGACAGTGCAGGGCGAGTCGTCTGTGGACTTTTGCTGTCAGGGAGAACAGGAACATGTGATAGTTATTGAGAGGGGTCCTAGGGAGAGGCACTATGACGGCATATTTAGATGCTAAGGAGAATGATCCAGTAGTGAGGGACTAGCCAGTGATGTAGGGTTGAGAGGGGAGCTGGCTCCATTATGTTCTTGAGGAGGTGGGTAGGGCTGGGTGGGACCAGGGCTCCAGCTGGCCTTCGATAAGGGTCACCCACCGTAATGGGGGAAGGCAGAGAATGGGTACAGACGCAGGTGGCTGCTAGGTTTGGGTGTCAAGAGCAGAGGCTGCTCCCAGGCCAGAGCATTTGAGAGACAGTGGTCTGGCCCCAGCTGTCAGGACAGGTGGGCAGAGTGGTAGGTGCTGGGGGCTCCCGGCCTCCTGAGGGTCCCAGGCTGGGAGGTGGGGAGGCCTGGGGGAGGGCCTGACTGGCCACAAGCTGGAGGGCCCTGACACCATGGGGAGGAGGGAGAGGGGTCCAGATGGCCTGACCCGGAGTCCTGCTGGGCCGCTGATCAGGTGATGCGCTATGAGAGCGTGAACGTCAAGGAGAGCGCTGGTTTGGACCCCGCAGCACTGAGCCCCACCAACCCCCGCGAGAAGTGGCTTCGTAAGAGGACCCAGGTCAAGCTGCGGGTATGTGCTTGTTGGAGGTGCCTACGGGTTGAGGCTGTGGTCTCCGGGAGGTGGGGCTGCCCCCGGGGGCTGGGGCATCCACACGGCGGGGAAGGGCTTTGGTTTGCTCCTCAGATCTCCGTGCTCATACATGCTGGGATTCAGGCTTAGACGAGGCCCCCAGGGCTGCAGTGGAGGGGGAGGGAGTAGGTGAGATGGGGGAGCTGGTTCCCCGTGGCCTGGCTCCACAGGAGCACCACGGGTGGGGGTCCAGGGCACTGGGGATGGTGAGGAGATGCCAATTATGGAGCAATTGCTATATGCCAGGCCTCTGTAGATGTACACAGGGGTCCGAAAGAGTCCTACACACAACCACGGGGCTCACAGCCTGGTGTGGCATTTGCCATCATATAGAGGGAGGCACAGATTAGGAAGAAGGTGAAGAGAAGGATTGTCAGGGCAGGCCGTGCAGCATTTCCCTGAAGAAGCATCATCTCTGCAAGGTACTGACGTATGAATAGGAGTTCAGTAAGCATACATTCATTTACTCAGCAAGCGATCGTCAATACCCACTGTGTCCCAGACCCTTTGCCAGGCAGTGGGGCACAGGGATTTACAAGCACAGCCACTGCTGTGGTGGGCACTTCCAGTCCTGTGGGAACATCAGACATGGACCCCAAGAACAGTCCTAAATGGTAGAAGGTGATCAGTGATCCACGAATCAACTCTTTTTTTGGTAAACATATTTATTGAGCTATAACCACATTTTATACAATTCACCCACTTAAAGTGTGCAATTCAATGTATCTTAGTATATTCACAGATGTGTGCAACCATCATCATGGTTAATTTTAGATCGTTTTCATCACCTCCAAAAGAAACTCCTTACCCTTTAGCTACCATCCCCCTCCTCCAGCCAGCCCCCTACTCCCACCCCTAACCTTAAGCAACCACTAATCTACTTTCTGTCTCTATAGATTTGCCTGTTCTGGACACTTCATATAATGGAATCATACAATATGTGGTTCTTTGTGTCTGGCTTCTTTCACTGAGCACCTTTTTCAAGGTTCACCCACGTTGTGGTTTGTGTCAGTACTTAATTCCTTTTTATGGCATCTTTCCATGTGTTCATTTCCATGAATGAGCTCTTCCCTTATCAGTATTCTTGTAAGCAGGCCTGCATCTCCCACTTGACTGAGGGTTTCCAGGTCAGGGTCCATGACTGGTTCCTCTCTGCATCCCCAGAGCCCAGCTCTGGGACCAGTGCAGATGAGGTGCCTACAAATGTTTGTTGAATTGAATTAAAATACCATGGGAATTGAGCGGAGGTAGAGACCATCTTTGGGGAGTCCACCAATGCTTCTTGGAGAGGATGAAGTTGAGTCAGGTCTTAGTGGATGGGCTGGAAGAAGGAGGCAGGGGACCAGGGATGCCATGGAAAGTGGGGGGACCAGCGTGAGCAAAGGCCCAGAGACCTCTGCAGAGCCTGACCTGAAAGAACCAGTGGGGCTTCGAAGGGCAGCAGCAGGAGATGGGACTGAAAAGATTGCCCAGCAAAGTTTTGATGCCAGGCTCAGGATTTGGACTTCATCCCGAGGGCCCAGGGGGGTTAAAAGATCTGTGCTTTATAAAGACGGTTGATCTGCCACGGGGAATGTTTTTGAATAAGGGGGCTCCTTTAAGATGCTACTAGCAGTGCCCAGGTGAGAGGTACCTGGGTGTGGGAAAAGACACAGATGTGGGTGGTTCTGTGAAGATAGAGTGGTTTGGGTCTTGAAGCCAGGCTGGGAGTGGTGGGCAGTTGGGGCCAATGGAGGCCTTTGAGCTACGGAATGAATTGAAACCAGACGTGAAGAAGGAAGGGGATGCTGGGATAGTTACAGACAAGTGACGCGACGTCCAGCATTGCTCCAGGATGATCTGGAGCGGGGTGGGGGAATCCAGCCAGGGAAGAACAGAACCAGAATGGCCGTGACTGGTTTCCGGCCACACGAGACTTCCTACACTGTTTTCTCTACCCTTGACATTTAAATCGCCCACGAAGCAAAGACGGATGGTAAACGGCTACTGGATGTGAGCCGTGATGAGGAAGGAAGAAGTGAAGGTGAGCCTCAGTTTCCAGCCTGGGGGTCTAGAAGGATGCCAGGCTCTGAGGACTGGCGTTACCTCCGGGCCATGGGGAGGATCAAGGGTGGAGAATGCTGGTCTGCAGAAGCCCAGGGCCCCTTGGAGACAATGTGAGGGTCTAAGGGTCTGTTTCCCTCGTGGGTTCCATGGGGACACATCTCAGAAACTCTGATGAGGTTAATAGGAAGGAAGGCAATATCCAGCAGGTGCGCATCCCTCCAGATGATCCTGTGGCTGATGGAAGGAAAAAGCCAGGTCAAGTCCCCTTGCAGAGGTTGAGCTGGTTTCTGTCCTTCCAGAATGTCACCGCCAACCACCGGGCCAACGACGTGATTGCCGCCGAAGACGGCCCCCAGGTCCTGGTGGGGCGGTTCATGTACGGGCCCCTCGACATGGTGGCCCTGACCGGGGAGAAGGTACAGAGGCTGGCCCATCCCCTCCTGGGTACCACGTGGCACGTGGGGTGAGGGCTGCGGAAGGCCTGGCTGCACGAGGTGGGAGATGCTCACGCAGGTCAGGGAGGGAGAGCGGGAGTGAGGGATGGACCGGGTGCCTCGGAGAAGCTGGTGCGGCTGCAGTGGAAAGAGGAAAGGTGGTGGGAGCCAGGAACTAGCATCGGACAGGACCCCAAGCCCTGCTATCTTGGCAGAGAAGAGCTCCCAAGCCCAGCCCCAGCCCCCCGGCCTTCAGCGATTCCCCTGGTCCCCTCACTGCCTGCAGGTGGACATCTTGGTGATGGCAGAGCCTTCCTCCGGCCGCTGGGTGCACTTGGACACGGAGATCACCAACAGCAGCGGCCGAATCACGTACAGCGTGCCGCGGCCCCGGCGCCTGGGGGTCGGCGTCTACCCCGTGAAGATGGTCGTCAGGTAAGACCCAGGGGACATTCTCATGGTGGTTTCACCCAATTCCATGGCCCTGCCAGCCAGGCCTGTCCAGAAGATGGGGTCCTCGAGGTACTGTCTTTTGGACCCTGTCCTTGTCTGCAGGGAGAGAGGAAAATGAGATGCGGTCACAGCTGTAGCATCAGGAGATGCCGCCCAGGTTCTCTCTCAACCTGGCCCCGACTGAGCTCTGACCCCGGCTGTGGGCTGACCTTGGCCTCAGGCTGACACCTGACCTTGAGCGCACGGCTGGCCATACCTTTCAGGGGCGACCAGACCTGCGCGATGAGCTACCTCACGGTGCTGCCCCGGGGCATGGAGTGCGTGGTCTTCAGCATCGACGGCTCCTTTGCGGCCAGCGTGTCCATCATGGGGAGCGACCCCAAGGTCCGGCCAGGGGCAGTGGACGTTGTCCGGTGAGTGCTCCCTCCCTGCAGGGGATGTGTCCCCCCGGGGCAGGGGCCAGCAGCCCTGGGGGATATGGGCTGTGTTTTTCTAGTTTCCGCTAGGAATTCCACTGGTCTCTGGGCCAGGAGCCAGGAGTCCTGGCTTCACCTCCAGGAGTAATTTACTGAGGGCCCTTGAGAAACTCAGATGCCCTCCCTCCCTCCCTCCCTATCTTCCTCCCTCTGTTCATTCTAACACTGTCTGAGCATTCTGTGCAGTGAATCAGGCCTGGTCTCTTGCATTCAGATCCCAATCAGGATAAAATTGGTGTGTTCTGATTACTGGTTGCTGTGTAGCAAATGGCTCCATACTTAGCAACTGAAGATCATACTTTATTATTCTATCACATCATGGTCTGGGTTCTGCTGGGAGTTTCTCATGTGGGGTCTCTCCAGCAATGGCAGTCAGGTGGTGGTCCAGGGTGGGGGTCATCTAAGGGCTCCGCTGGGCTGGAGGTTCAAGATGTTCAAGATGGATGATGAACTCATGTGTCTTGTTCCTCGGCTGGAGTCTCTCTTTCTCTCTCTCCATGTGGCTGCTCCATGTGGCCAGCCAGGTGGTCTCAGACTAGCCAGACTTTGTACCTGGTGGCTGACTTCCACCATGGTGACCAGCCTTCTCTGGTTCCTAGAGACCCAGCTGGAAGCTACAAGCGTTGTTAGGACCCAGCCTCGGAATTCAGTGTCCTTTCCACTACGTTCTACTGGTTATAAGTGAGTCGCAGGACCAGCCCAGATTCAAGGGGAAGGGACCACATAAAGGTGTGAATACTGGGACACGTGGCTCACTGGGAGGCCATCTTTCGAGGCTAGCTAACACACAGTGTTAATCGAGAGATTGCAGCTATTACAGCTGATTGGAGAAAGCAGAGCAGACTTCCTGGGGCAGGTGACATTTGAGGCAACTCCTGAAGGAAGGCCATATATATATATATATATATATATATATATATATATATATATATATATATACACACACATATATATATATATATATATACATATTGCCGTCCATGCCATTGTACAGATATTAGCACATGCAGAAAGACAAAAAGAAGAAAATACAAAACTGGTTTTGATAGGCCAAGAAGGTGACAAGGACAGGGACGAACAGTCTATGTGTGGGGAAGAGGTGGGGCAAGTTTAGGGCCATTGGATGTTGGAGGCCAGATTGGGACAGGGCAGGAGGTGTGGCAGGAAGCACAGCTACCTAGGGCTATTGTACTGCTGAGAGAGGTACAAACAGAGTTTGCCAATAGAAAAGCAAAAGAGGTACCACTTTAGTCTCTCCCTCCCTCCCTGCCTCCCTCCCTCCACTCTTTTCTGAGGCTGGCTCTGGGCCAGGCTCTAGGCTGGGCAGTGATGCAGAAAGAGATCCTAGTTAGAGGAAATTCACAGTCAGTGGAGAAAACAAGTCATGGGCATGAGAAACTGTACTCCAGGACTCCAAGTGATCAGAACACCAAGAGTGGGACTGATCCCGGGTCCTGGGAGTTCTTGGGGACTGGGTCAGGGGACTGCCCTGCATCACCCCAGCAGCAGTGGTCACTTTGGGGAGAGAAAACTAGTCTGGCTCAAGGACGCCTACGAGACTGCGTACCTCAAGATGCCCACTGGCCTTGTGGAAACAGGCCCTGGACCTGCTCACTTCAGGGGTCGACCTCCTCCTTATAAGCCTACGTCCTTTATTCCCATTATATCTTCTCCAAACCCCTCCCAAGTCAGTGTCCCCCTCCCACACCTGGGAAGGGGAGGCTGTGGTCCTTCCTGTCTGGGGGGCAGTCCATCTGGGGCTCTCACCTTTCACATGGGCTCCTGGGGCTGCTGCGGTGCTCTCCAAACCTTGCTAAGCATCAGAAGCTGCTTCTTATAATCACAGATCACTGGGTACCCCCTCAGAATTAACCAGAACTCTGGAGGTGACACAGCCTGTGCATTCTTACAAAACCTCCCCAAATCTCTCAGAGCATCTTCCAGGTTTGGAAACCCCCAGTCTATGGTGGCCAGTCAGTGGCTAGCGCCACAAAAGCCTGCAATCAGGCCTGGCCTCATCTGACATCTTGCAGACAGGATTCCTTGTCAACGGCGAGTACTTGCCCACTGTGAGAGCACAGAGAAGAGAGAGGCACATCCTGCTTGGAAAGCAGGGAAGGCTTCCTGGAGGAGGTGGCCTTGAAAGATGGGGGGATGGGAACATAAGGAGATGGAGCCACGAAGCCTCTCTAGGGCAGAGGTCTGCAGCAGAAGAGCACAGGGCTTGTCTGGGGCAGCAAAGCAGCTCCATGTGGCTGGGGAGCTGCCATGCTCAAGGGCAGAGTGTGGAGGACCACCAGTGCAGGGGGGCTTTGCGACCTCAGGGCACCGGGGAGCCAGGAATGGCTTTAGGCAAAGGAGTAGTGGGGTTAGATGTGCAATTTACAGGAATCACCATGGAAACAGTACCAAGGATAACAATAAAGTCACTGCCAGGCTTGTTTGGGATGAATTTATTTCATCCTTCAGAAAACCCTAGGTGGTAATTGTCATTATTATCCCCATTTTACAGATGGGGAAACTGAAATCCTGGGGGCGTTAAGTAACCTGCTCGAAGTTGCACGGCCCAGGTTGGATTGGAATTGGGGGCACTGGAGGGAAAGGGGCCTCCCAGGAGGCTTTTGTAGTGGCCCAGGAGAACGATGGGTCCTGAGCTAAGGCTAAGAAGTGGAGTTAAAGTGAGAGGATGGAGTGAAGATCCTGCCGGGTAGAATCAAAGGCTCCTTGATTGGAGGAGGAAGGAGGGGAGACTGAAGGAAAGGGAGGAATCAAAGGGGCTTCTCTCTGGCTCCAGAAACTTGAGTGATGATGGCGCATCACGGAGAAGGGGACCCAAGCAGAGGGGGCAGGAGTGGGGGGATCATTTGTGTTGTGGGCATGCGGTTGGTGCCTGTGGGCCATCCGGGGGAGATGGCCAGGACTCATGGGGCTCCACTGGGGGTCCAGATTTCAGGGTGCCCCCTTGTTTTCCCCTAGTGCTCCTGGGAACAGCCCGTCTGGCTTCTCGGGGCAGGGGGAAGTGGGGAGTGGGGCGGGCTGCTGGGCAGGGGGTGGCCCGCACAGGGCGGGGCTGGACCCTGCAATGCCGTCTCGCCAGGCACTGGCAGGACCTGGGCTACATGATCCTCTACATCACGGGGCGGCCGGACATGCAGAAGCAGCGGGTGGTGTCGTGGCTGTCCCAGCACAACTTCCCACAGGGCATGATCTTCTTCTCGGACGGGCTGGTGCACGACCCGCTGCGGCAGAAGGCCATCTTCCTGCGCAACCTCATGCAGGAGGTGAGTGTCCCGGCTGGGCAGGGCTTTCTCCACCGCCCTCCTCCTCACCCCTCCCCTCCTCCCTCAACCCGGGGTGGGGGGGCCTCCTCCTTTACCCCACATCCTCCGATTGTCCAAGCGGATGCCCAGTTTGCAAAGCACATTCACGTGCACCTCATTGGTCCTTTTACTGCCCAGCGAGGTACGTCTTATTATCCCCACAGGCAAGTGAGAAAGGTGAGGCTTAGGGATGTGCCCAGGATCTCAGAGTCACCCTTTCATCCTTTATCTTCTGACCCGAAAGCCTAAACTCTTGTCTCTGCATCTGGTTATCCCTTCAACAGACACTTAAGTGCCTAGTGTGTTCCCTCCCCTGTCCTGGGTGTTGGGGATGCACAGAGGCAAACAGAGCTCGGGATGTCCTAGAGCTGTGATTTTCACTGTGTGCCCTGTGGCACAGGGTTCCCTGGGACCTCATTAGACATGCAGAGTCTCTGGCCCCCCTTGGAGACCTACTGAATCTGAAACTCTGGGAAGGGGGCCCAGCAATCTGTATTTTAACAAGCCCGCCAGGGGATTCTGATGCTTGCAAAATTTTGAGAACTGCTGATCTGGAGCCGGGGTTGACAAATCATGGTCCAGGGGCTGAATCCGGCCCATGGATTTTATATGACTTGTGAGCTAAGAATGGTTTTAATTCTCTTACATGGTTGGGGGGAAAAAAATCAAAAGAAGACTAAGGTTTCATAACATGTGAAAATTATACGAAACTCCAATTTCCATGTCCATAAATAAAGTATTACTGGAACACAGCCATGCTCATTTGCTTACGGGTTGTTTATGGCTGCTTTTGAGCTACAATGGAATAGTTGAGTAGTTGCAACAGAGTGCAAAGCCTAAAATATTTAGTATCTGGTCTTTCACCAAAAGAGTCTGCCAATCCCTGATCTACAGGAAGAAAAACATGGAAATTGACAGTTTACTGGTGGGTGATTAGAAAAGACCCTTTGGGAAAACAGAGGAGAAAGGACCTAGCTTTGTCTGGAGAGGCCAGGGAAGGCTTCTAGGAGGTGGTAACTTTTGAGCTGAGTCTTGAAGCATGAGTATGAGTTTGTCCGGTGGCCAAAGAAACGGCATGTGCAAAGGCACTGAGGTAGGAAAGAGCCTGGGATGTTCTCAGAGCTGCAGGTATTCAGGATGGGGGTATGTGCTGGATCAGATTCAGGTCAAGTGGGAGCTGAGGTCCCAGAAGTGATCAGGGGCCTGGGCTGGGCAGGCCGTGAAAACCTTAGAAACTGGGCAAGACCATGAACTCTCTGCTGAGGGTGATGGTGAGCCATGGAAAAGCTTAAGGCAGGGGTGTGGCAGTGTCTAATTTGGGTGGTAGAAAGATCGTTTTGGCAGCTGTATGGAGAACAGATTGGTGGGAGAAACGAGGGGCAGGAAGGCCAGTTGGGAGGCTGTTGCCCAAACAAGAGACAGAAAGACCAGAATCCAGGTGGTAGTCATGGAATGGAGAGAAAGGCACGGACAGGCAGGAGAACCAGGGCAGAATTGTCAGGACAGAACCGGCCTCCAGTCCTGGCCCTGGATTGTGTCAACTTGGCACTCAATTTCCTGTCCACAGAGGAGCACTTTGCCCCACTGTTCGTAACCTACGGATCGTGTTCCTCACGCGGGGTCAGCAAATGGTGGGGCTGTGATTCACAGGTGGAGCCCGTATCAGGCTTTCGGTGCAGGGGGTGGGGTGGGAGGGGAGGCCATTGCAGGGGGTGGTTCCTGATGCAGGGTGGACCCATGACTTGGAGTCTATCAGTGTGCAGATAAAGGGTCCCCCAGCAGTGCTCCCTGGGGGGACATCTAGGAATCCTTTGTGGGGATGCGCTGGGCCCCCTCTCCCTCCATCAGCTGCCCTGTGTTTCAGTGCTTCATCAAAATCAGCGCGGCCTATGGCTCCACGAAGGACATCTCCGTCTACAGCGTGCTAGGCCTGCCACCCTCCCAGATCTTCATTGTGGGCCGGCCCACCAAGAAGTATCAAACCCAGTGCCAGGTGGGTAGAGGTGGGGCTGGGGGTTGGGGGGTGAGGGGGTGGAACCAACAAATGGGGAGAGGGGAGGAGGAGGTTTATTCCATTGTTTGCTCGTTCAGTCATTTGTTCTTTCCTTCCTTCCTTCCTTCCTTCAACAAACACGACTGGGTGCCTGCTTTGGGCCAGGCCCTGCGCTGGGTGCAGGGGAGATCCACGGTGGGATCAGACGTCATGTTATCCAGTCTAGTGGGGGAGATGGAAAAATGAGCAGACAATGACAGTGCAGTGTGGCAGGAGCCCTAATGAATGACGGGGAGTGCAGAGAACTGTGGGGTCCCAGAGAGGAGCAGCTAAGCCTGACTCAGGGACAAGGCTGGTTTTTGGGAGTTTGAAGGAATAGTCCAGGAAGGGCCTGAGGTTGGAGGAGCCTTTGTGACAGAGGCAGCAGCAAAAGCAAAGGTCAGGAGACGGCAGAGCACATGTATATTATGGGAACTGCAAGTGACTCAGCTTGGCTGAGTGTGATGTGGGAGGGAAAGGGAGAGGGGGCTGGAGCAGCGGGTCCTGGATGGCCTGTGTGTCTTGCCAAGCTGGGACTCTACGGCTCTGGAGTGAGTTTGTGATTCAGAGAGATCTGTCAGGCTGCAGGTGGAAGGCAGATTAGAGGAAGGGGAGAGGGGAGGGTAGCTGTAGCAGGGCCGTGGCAGGGCAGAGAAGGCCAAGGGTCTGAGAGGCACTTCTAAGGCAGGATGGATTGGATTTGGTAACGAAGGGATCAGACGCATGGGTCGAGAGAAAGGGAAAGTCAAGGATGGCGCCCAGTTTCTGACCTGGGTGACCAGGTAGGTGGTACCATTACTGGGATTGAAAAGCAGGCGACTGAATGGAAGGCGATGATCTCTTTGGGCCATGTTGAGTGGCAGGTGCCTGAAAGTGACCAGCAGGTGGAGGGGCAGAGATGGTGGGACCTCAGAGTGGGAACCGTTAGAGCAGGGCTTCTCAACTCTAAGGTGCACACAGATCACCTGGGGACCTCGTTTAAATGCAGATTCGGATTCCTAGGCCTGGGCTGGGCCTGACATTCTACCCGTCAAGGGTCCAGGTCGTGCTGATGCTGTTGATCCGCGGCCCACACTTTGAGTAGCAAAGGTTCTGAGGACCTAGGGAGAGGGATTGGCAAGAAGGGCAGAAAATAACGAGGTTCCATGCGGTAGAAGCTGGAGGAGGGGAGAGAGAGACTTACCTTTGGGGGATTTTAGTGAAAGTGACAAGGATGGGAGCTTCACCCCGTCAGGAATCCAGGGAACTCTGGCATGACCCGTGGGTACAGACAGAAGTGCTCAGTTGCCCAGAGCCGGGCGGGGAGCCTTGACCGGTCATGAGCTCCCCAGGTCCCGGGGTAGCTGGGTGTTCCGGGGAGAGGGCGATGTTGGGGTGTGGGGAAGGGCAGGACGACGGCCCGCCTGCCCCTCTGGCCTGACGCCTGTCCCCTCCGCAGTTCCTGAGCGAGGGCTACGCCGCGCACTTGGCCGCGCTGGAGGCCGGCCACCGCTCGCGCCCCAAGAAGAACAGCTCGCGTATGATCCTGCGCAAGGGCAGCTTCGGCCTCCACGCGCAGCCCGAGTTCCTGCGGAAGCGCAACCACCTGCGCCGGACCATGTCGGTGCAGCAGCCCGACCCGCCCGCCAACCCCAAGCCCGAGCGGGCCCAGAGCCAGCCCGAGTCCGACAAGGACCACGAGCGGCCCCTGTCCGCGCTCAGCTGGGCGCGCGGGCCCCCCAAGTTCGAGTCGGTGCCCTGAGGGCCAGGCTGTGCGCAGAGCAGGGGGGCCCCAGCGGGCTGCCTTCTCCCCGGCAGACACAGGCCTTTTCCTGCTTTTCCCCTCCCGTGTCTGTCCAGCAGTGTCCGACCAGCGAGGGGGGCAGGACCCTGCCTGGCCTTGGGGGGCTCCCTGGGCTGCGAAGGGGTGAGATCCAGGGGTCTCAGTGCAGTCGCTGCGGCTCCCCCACGCCTGCAACGCAAGCCCCAGCGAGGGTGGATGTTTGTGTAATCCCGGGGGCAGGCCTGCCCGGAGCCGGAGTGTTTGACAAAGTCGACCATCTTTCTGAGTTCCTGAGGCTTCCGCAGTGATGCTAGGCAGGCCCTAACGGGAGGAGCCCCCAGACCAGGGACCAACAGCCGCTGGCAGGTACAGCTTCTTGGCTGCCTGCTGGAGGGTCGAGTGGCATTTGTGCCCGCCCTCCGTGTGACGTCCCGGGTCACCATCTTGGGCCTGGCTGTCCCGTGGCAAAGTGGCCACGTCCTGGGAGTGAGAGGATGTCCCCTGGGCTCATCCCATGTTTGAGTCGTTTGCCCACGGCCCTTGGGGGGCGGGATCTGGTGCTGACGGTCTGTCCTCCTGCAGCTGTCCCCTCTTTCTTGTCCTCCATATCCTCACCTTTCTCCCGTGGCCCTTGAGGACAGTTATGCCTCTTCCCGGAGTCCTGCCTGGTGCCCTCCCCTGTGAGGCTGTGGCCCTGGGTTCTGGCCTAGCTGGGCTGGCTGTGAGCCCTTGAGCCTGTTGCTTGCCCTCTCTGGGCCCTGCCTTCCTTCTGTAATTGGAGGGGTCTCCCCAGCTGAGATTGGTGGGAGTTTTTGACTCCTAGGCTGTCCTGCACTTCTGCCTTCTGAGGCTTTTCAGGCCTAAGAGCCCCTCAGAGTGCCCAATGATCTATACCTTCCTTGCAGACTAAGAGAGGGGCTGGGGCAGGGAGGGGGGCGGTGGGAGGGAGCCGCCATTGCCCCCCCACTTCAAAGGAAGCCCCTCTGTGGGGTTGCTGGGAAGGGGTCCCTGCTCCATAGAGAGGTTTACTTTGCACTGATGTCCAAACCTGGTGTCCCAGGGACACACACATTCCCCAAAGGGCACTGGTCGGGCTCCCCCTCCCCAGCTCTGCTCAGAGCGATTTCTCCCTTTGGCTCCTGGAAGGCATAACAGCTGAGGTCCCAGAGCTCCGGGGGTTCATGTAATTTTGGCTCAAACTGTTGTGTTCCCTTCCCTTCCCCCTGCCACTCAGCTTGGTTTGGTGCCCGTAACCTCCTCTTGGGTCATCCCCTGAGGTTGGCAGGGCTTGGTTCTCCTGGGGCCCCTCAAATTCTGCCCAGGCCTTCCTCCTGCTGAGCCCCTGGCCCAGGCATTGGTCTCCTGCACTTCCCCCGCTCCCTGGCCCAGACCCACACCTGCTGTGTTGGGCTACCCGGGCTGCCTCTGAGCCCTTCGGGCTGTCACTGAGGCTGATCCAGCTCTTGCAGCCGAGGCTCTGTGTCACGGGCCGGGCTGCCCAGGCCCAGACGTCTGTATACCCAGCAGGCACCTGTGTCAGCTCAGTGTCGCTTCTGCTGTCTACCTCTTGCAGGTCCCATGTGGCCAGTGTCCTCCCCAGTGGCGGCTGCTGGTGGGGGCGGCTGGCACCGCTGTTGTCAATCACCCGGTAAACTCGATGCGCCGCTGGGCCTGGATGGCTCCGGGCTCCCAGCCCCCACCCCTGCTCTCCACTGGAACTGTGTCTTCTCCAGCCTGCCAGCGCCTGCTCCACTTCCAGCGCCACATCTGCACCCAGGCCCAGAGCTGCTGGCAAGTCTGCTGGGGAGGGGTGATCACCCCCGGCTTCCTCTCTGGTCCTGCCTCCTGGCGGTTCGCAGCGGGCCTATCCCTCCTTTAACATTTCATCCTTCTTGGCTCTCCATCGAGCACCAGCTCATATGGCACAGCCACCTCAACTCCAATCCTTCCCCTCCTTTCCAAAACAGACGCTGAATTAAACTCGGGCGGAGTTGGTCTGCTTCTCTGAAATTCCATCTCCTTTTTGCAGAAGCCACTGATGTGTTGCTCTCAAGCGATGAAATAATTAGCGTGAGATACTTCTCCCCCAGCTAGAGTCCCTCTGCCCTTTTTTCTGAGAACCCCAGGCTGGGAGCAAGAGAGAGCAGCGACCCTGAGGAATTTGGAGTCCGCGGGAGCAGGGTTTGTGCTTGGGGGGATCGGAGCTGGGACGTGGGCCCCAGCAGGAGGGCCCGCACCCCTTCCCTTCTGGAGCTCCAGTATGGGGCTCTGACGACTTGCACCTCAGATGCTGAAGGTGTACAGTGAGATATGGTGAACACAGCGTTCTGGGAGCTTCGGTCGGTGTGTGTGAATGTGTGTACTTGGAGCTCTGTACAGTGATCAGACTCGACTTGTTTCAGTACTGCTTTCACGGCAACTCTGTAACCAACGTGCACTTTCTCTGCTAGTGGTTTGTTTGATTTTGTCCTTCCAGTTAAGTTGGAGAAAAACAAAGAACCACCTTGTGTCGTTCTCTGGAGGGGGTGCCACTGCCTCTCCTGGAGCAGTTCTGTGACCCCCAGTCTGGCTGTTTTCTAGAGAATCTGTCCAGCTCCCGGTGTGCCTGCTCCCCAGGAGCTGGAAAACAGATCTTCCTGCCTGACCAAAGCTCCTTGTTCCCTGCGTGGCATGTTTGTTCTTCCTA